>NC_141145.1:115690468-116924737 GCF_053477565.2 Lygodium microphyllum
TCTCAATGGAGGAGTGGGAATTCTCGAGGGGATGTAGTCCAAAGGTGATGACATGTTTAGGATTTGTCATATCTATATTTTATATATGACAACTAATTTGAGTGTTTCAATGTACAGTACAAAATATATAGTGCAGGTGGTCGCACGGACCGCATTTTTGCGTGGAGCGTATTGATAAAATGCGCTCCACAATGGACTGTGGTATCATGACAAGGTTTGAGCAGGAGAGCCGACAACGAGCAACGGATCCAAACATGGTTATAGATGAGATGGAGTATTTTGGAAACTTACAAAGTATTGTTACGGTGGATTACCGTAGCTTCTCTATGATACTATTTGATGTGCAGTGGTTCAAAGTGGTACTTGAAGGAGCTAGAGCAACAGTTCGACGAGGTCCATCTGGATTTCTCGAAATAGATTCTGAAAAAAAATGGATGGGTTTGCACGACACCTTTGTGTTGCCGGCCCATTGTGAACAGGTACATGAACTCATTTGTTTGTTAATTGTATTACGGCATGGTATATGTCACAATAGTTTAATCTCTCTTGTATATGTTTGTGAATAGGTAATCTTCTATCCAAATCCCCGACAACCTCGATGGTGGTATGTTATACCTTCAGCTCCCCGAAGTGCGAGAGTATATGATCAAAGCGATGTTCCAAGTATAGATGAGGACAATATGCAAATAGAGGGGTCGATATTGCAAGGGGTGCAGGCCACCAAAAGCTTGGAGTATGTAGAGGAGCCAAGATCGACTAACAATGATGGAAATACAGGAGTCCAAGAAGTCTTTGAGAACGAGGTGGACTCATCCTTTTGTGGTGACATGTCTATCGACCTTCCAGTGTATGCCGAGTTGTGTCAAGAGATTGAGATGGGACCATAGGATACTTCATACTTGGAACATCCACTTACTCAATTTGTTGACTAATCGCTTATAAGGGTACATAATATATGCATTTTAAGTGAGATCATTTTTTTAGGATTTATATTACCGTGCTTTGTATGATTTAAATTGATTATGCTAACATCATTTTTTATTTGTGCAGGTGACCTTTTCAGGATGAGTCGAGGGATGAGCGATGAGGAGTTGCAGGATATCTTCACGCGCATATCTCCAGATCAGATAGCAAGATTCATAGACATGGTGGACTAGGAGCTATCTCGGACATCGTCAGGCCACTCTATTAGATCTACTTTGGTGCGATCAGATGCTTCAGCTTCGAGCAGACGAGGTCGATGCTCCAGACTTGGGCCAGAGGGAGGGAGTGCTTCAGGGTCAGGGGGATGCTGTAGAGATATGGAGGCAGTGAGTCCACTGTCCGCATGGGATACAGGTACGACTCCTCGCTCTTGTGGCAGTTCTAGGGAGCGTGGCTTAGGTGGATGTTGTGGAGGCACAGACACGGTATCTCCATCTCGTCGTTCTGCTGGAGTTGCGTCACCTCCAGGATTTTTCACACCTGTGGGGATGTCTGCTCCAATTACTCTGGCTTTTGCTCCGTCTGTATAGGTGGCACCCCTATGGGTGCTACACTGATAGATACTACCCCGGTTGGTACACCAGATGTATAGGGGTCTCCTGGATATGCCCAAGAGCGTGGACACAGGTCGGAGAGGACCCATCTGAAGCATACCCCAGAGGGATATGCCTATATTGTCGATGATAGGTCAGGAGCCATCATCATGAATGATGAAGCGAGGAGGGTGATGGCTCGCATGAGAGAGTTATGCCAACAAGTTTTTCAGCACAATGTCTTAGATCATTGGAAAAACATACCGGGGGGAAAGAAGGACTATATAGTAGCATCCTTGCATGAGGAGTTTCCGGTTATAGCCACAGCAGATAGATTTTCTATGGGCTTGATAATGGACTGTATGCGTGCATATATGTCACACAAACGATCGGACACACGCAAGGCACTCAAGAGTGGGGCTGCAAAGCCCGAGTGGCTAGACGCGGACGATTGGCGCGGATTGTGGGAGGAGGCTACAGATTCTCTAGGATGTTGGAGTCAGCAGCATGAGGCGGCGAGGGCATGACTAGAGGCCGGAGTGGTCAATCATCTTGGGAGTGGTGGCCACAGGACATATCTGGAGGACTTTGTAAGTCTTTCTTTTGTTTTGCTTTCTTATTTTTTGCAATATCCTTTGTACTGATAATCATGTTTCTAACAATTAGTATTTTGTTTTCTTTGCAGCACTTCATTACAAATCGCGATCCGACCGGCCTTGAGACTCGATATGCAGAGAGGCACGGTCTCACTGCATTGATCAACCAATTGTATAGACGTGGCGGCCCGGTAAGTCACTCATCTTTCTTGTCCGTAGTTACCATGTTTAATTAGAATGCATTATTGTATGGTGGACTAATGTGTAGTTTTTTTTTTTTGCACAGTTCACTCGATGCTCCTTTGTGGCGGGACAAGCTTTCGGATGGCGAGGATATGTAGCTAGCCCTTGGCTCCCTAGAGCTCACACATCCTTCTTTTTTGGTCGTCTGATCTGTGTAGACATTTTCTATGTAGTAGTGATATCTTGTCATGATTTTACCAGTCGCTTTCATTATGTGATCATGTATTTATTTCATGTATCAGTGTTATCATTTCAGTACACTTTGTTTTTTTTTACATGAGCATTGTACACAATGCAGAAACTTTTTTGTATGGCCCAAATAAAGCACACAGCTACCACAATTTTTTTTTTCATGTTACCGTCGCTATTAGCGTCGCAAATTTACCTGCATGCATCATTATTTGCATCGTTATTAGTGTCGCAGAGAGCGTCGTTATCAGCATCGCTATTTGCGTCGATATCAATGTCGCATGATAGTGATATTGATGACGACACTAATACCGACTGTTCTATGGCGTCGCCAATAATGATGCTTTTTGCGACAACAAGGAAAAATTTTGTTATTTACATTTTCGTCACTTTTAACGTCGGTATAAGGCCTATATCTTTTAGTGACCCTCACTTGGTAGAAGATTGTAGGTTACTTTTCGAGAAGGTGTATCAACCACCTATATCTTGTGGTGAGATTACAACCAAGTTTGCAAGGTGCTATGTGTTTGCACAATGCCATGATGGGATGGAAGACCCCGCAAGCCACAAAGTAACATGGGCCAAGTTTGGGACAAGTGTAATTCAGATGTGTAGGAGCAGGCCAAGGAGGTTGGAAAAGATGATTGAGACATGTAGAAGCGCGATGGTGCCTCCCAGTTGGTGTCTCTCCTAGAAAGAAGCCTCACTTGCAAAGTCTACAAGCAAAATTTTATAGATTGGGGTTTGGGTATGTAGGGCTGGTCTATGATTACATTGCTCACTTGGAGTCATTATTGGAGAGGATGTTTGGCAACATAAAGAGTACATTGAATAGGATGTTGGAGCTGGCCAGCCAAAGCTAACCCACCTTAATCCAGGTTTTCAAGCCAACTCCTAAGAGTTGTTGGAATAAATAGGTGAAATGCATCACTTATTTCTATGACTTTGATTACCTTTCCAAGTATTTACAACACTTTGTTGTAGTAGTCCAACCAATATTACACAATATCTGTAAACTAAGTAAATCTGCTCAATTTCCACATTTACACAATATAGGCATTAGAACTCTAACCCCAAGTTATGGATTCCCCCATCTTGTAGGGGTGGCTCCTCATAATTTGCTCCTTCTTGTCTTTGCGATGGTCTATTCAAGAAATTTCTTTGATTTACTTTGAAATAAGTTGTTTCATGGTATAGATCTATTTGATCTATAAGTACACTGTTCAAATTCTTTTTTCAATTTCTTTTTCCACCTTTATAACTTAATTTTTTTATTTATTTAAAAATAAAATAAAGCATTCAAAGAGATCAAGCTAATGTTCAGAAAACCCATAAGTTTTAATGCCATTTGAAAATGTTAACCCTCTCTGTAAAGAATATATTGGCATTGTGCATTTAATGATTAAATAATCACTTTATTCAAAATCTCGATAGAAATGTCTATCTCCTCATTTCTTAAATTAAACAGCAAACAAAGTAAAGACAATTTCCTTTCTCGATATCACACAATCACATAAAGAGTTTATTTTGTTAAATCCAAAGTAACCACATGAAACTTTTAAACATTAGAGCAATTTTTTATTGTTTACCTATAAATAAAATCTTATGATAAGTGTGTGATCCCCTTCAAACTTTCCCAACCCATTAGTTCTAGTGTGAACACACATTAGTATGATAAAGAACTAATCTCCATGTTCTTGGTTCAACAACTTAAGTGTTTAATTTGACTTAAAGATTTGATTTTAAATATTTTATTAGCCTATAAATTTTTTATTAAATCATATAAAATCAAATTTCTTTCCATGTTCACAATATTTCACCTTATTATAATCCATTTTCATTATCTTTATATAGAAAAAATGTATTTTTTACTTTAATAACTTATTTTTTAATTTTTAAAAATAGTAAATTATTTCTTAAAATTCTAAGAAGAATAAAAAATATTCTTTCTAGTATTCTAAATATTTAAAAATATTTAATTAGTATTTTTTGTTTTTTTCTATAGAAATTTAAATATCTATTTATATTTAGTTTGATACGTTTTTCTCTTTTTTTTATTTTTAAAAATTTCTAGACTAGGTCTAAAAATCCTATTCAAAACAAGCATTGCACAACCAATGCATAGACTAAAAATTATTAAACTTGGAAATTTGATTTTTTTCATTCCTTAATTAATAAAGAAATGTCGTGCTTACTTAGAAAGTTTACGGGTTTCCTAGTTGCGTCTTCAGAGTGCGTGTCCTCTGTAGTCTAGTAGGTATATTTGTTAATTAGAATTTTTACTCTACAACAAGCACTTTGGTTTCATCTTCAACGTGGCTTCCACTTGCATATGAATTGCCTTTTTAAACTCTTCTAATTAACCCTTTAACTTAAGCTTAAGAAAATATTAATATTATGGCTTCTCTTCTTCTTTTTGTCGATGATAGATTAAGGCCAAGAGTATGAAGTTGGGAGTGCCCCCATCTTTGCACGGATTGAGGGAGGAGAGATGGTGATGAAGAGTGAAAATTTTATTTTTCTAAGTGGTGTTATCGGAATTGGCAGATATGTAGATGTGAGAGATGGTGAAGATAGAGAGACATGGCATTGATAAGAGAGATGATCGTGGCGATGAGAAGGAAGAAGAAGATGAATTTGATGGTGATGGTTATGACGAGCCCCTCTCCATTTTGTGCTTGCTCTCCAAAATCTCTCACTCTGTAACATATTAAAAATATAAAAGAATTTTTTTTCGCCCCGCGGCAGCGTATCAAGATGGCATATGTGAGGGGGGATGGAGGAGCCAGCAAGCTCCTCGTTGGAGCTTGCTCGACTCCCTCGCCATGCATGATGACAGGTAAGGGGGGAAGGATTCCCTCCCCTCCCCTATATAAGGAGGATAGGCTGCAGTGAGACGAGGGGGGGTCATCGCGCTAGAAGACCAACGGATAGAGGGAGGGGGAATGCTGTTGTCACCGACCAGCTGCCGCCGTGATGGACTATTGTGACGCTGTCCGAGAGGAAACGCCGCCCCCATAGCCTGTTGCTGCCGCCGCTTTCCTCCCCCTGCCAATATCCTCATAATTCCCCTTTGTCAGCGAGATCTTCCACCCAATCATTGGGCTCCTTTTTTTTTCCACGTCGGCCCTGCTCTAGTTCAGAAGCATCCTAGAAGCTTCTAAAGGATAAGGCTTTGGCCCTTGTTCCTACGCACCCTCCCCGGGTTTTTAAAACCCCCAAGCTCCCTTTCCCGTGGTGCATTAACCCCTTTTTTTTTGGGGTAGACAAGCCTTTTCCGAGGTACGATTAACCCTTTTCCGGGGTGCATTAAAGCCAAGTCCCTTAAAATTCACCTTACTCTAGGAGGAGAAAACCCTTAATCCCCGTGCCTAAAACCATAAGTCCCGTTTGTGTTTGACCCCCATGTTTTACCCTCATATGTTCTTTTCCTTTGTACACTCCTAAGCCTTTCTAAACCCCGTACACACCTTTTTTTTCCCAACTATAAACCCTTGTGTTATTTTTCAATTTTTCCTTTGGGTTTGAAAAACTCCCAAATCTTTCCATTCCATTGCCAAAGATATCCCAAGGGCTTTCATAGATGTTTGTGAAGCCACGCTCACACATAATCTTTCCACCATGATTATATCCTCTAGATCCTTTATCCCTTAAGCTTACAAACTTTTTCTCTCCGAAGAAGCTAGGATTTTAGAGGTCTTATTATCCCTTCCGGTGGTCAACTTTTTGATCGATTTCTTGCCTCGAAAGAGAGACGGTGGAAATCCGGAAGAAAGAATAAAAGCTACCTTCACGTTGGAACTGCGATGCCGCCTAAGAAAGTCCAAGGAGTAGCTGCGGGAGGATCATCTCCTGGTATCCATGTGGATATCTCACCGAAAAACCAGGTTTTCTTTTTTCTTCTTGATTTTAAATCAGTTTTAATTCAATCAGGCAAAGAGAAATTGATAGGGATAGGATATATTTTTCCGAGTTATTTACAGTGAAGGAGTTTTAGTCTAATTGAACAAATGATAATGTATAGAACATAGTTTCATTCAAATTGCATCATGCATTATAAAGAATTACGAGCAAGATCATCTACTTATTATAGTAGTATATTTCAGTTAATTCCTGAAGGTATAAAAGCTGCATCTCACACCATTAACCCTATTCCTTTAGCAACGATTCATCATGAAATTCATGAAAGGTTTTTTTTTCTCGTTACTCAAATTACTAGGAAGTTATCATTGCTAACTGCATTTCTTAGCAAGGAAAAGATTATTATTTGGCATGAGTTCATTTGCAAGGAAAAAGGAAGATTAAATTGAATTCATCGACTGAAAAATCAATTATCACAAGGATAACAAATCGTGACGAGGTGATTAATATTACCTTCCAAAAGATAATTAAACCTCTAAACTTAGAAATACCATGCTGAAGAGAAAAATACGCCTCGGAAATGATTTAAAGACCAAAGAAACGTTTATACCTTAAGCACTTGACTACTTTCCTTATTGTAGGGTCAATAAATTCGTAACAATAAAGGACTAGGGTTTGTCCCTGAGGTTCTTAAAAAGAAACCCTAGGTTCAACATACGTCAGCTTAAAGAAACTTAAACGGATTATTTCAACGTAGGACTTGCGTAGCAAGTACGAAGTCATGTAGTCTTGTGACTGGTTCACAAGACGAAAGGGTAAATAACCTCAACAAGGATGGCAGATCCTTACGCAAGTTATCTTGCAAAAGGACGTATTCGTGGATATCCTTCTAAATAAGGAAAGTTATAAACCGGAAACTAAAGTATCTAATGAATTTTAGGGTTGACCAAGTTGGGTTAATAAGGTACGCCCTAACTCGTACTATAAAGGATCTCGCCAAGTTACAAGACACCTTGGGAACGAGTGCTGATACACTCAAAAGGAAAGAATAATTCCTTAGCAGTTTGCCAAACAACACGGTCGATTTAATGGAAATGTTTATGCTTGCTAGAGATTTTTGAGCACTGTTTGAATTATGAATTACAAATTAAATGAATACCTATACTTCAGGTTGAAGGCCTGAAGGGAGAGGCAGTTTCAGTTACCCCCGACTGCCTGCCTAACCCTAACCAAGGGGGCTGTTGACCGCGCCAGGAATGTGGACCGAACCCGCCGCGAGAGGTCTCTCCGTTGAGCTCTACTTGGAGCAGGAGGACACTTGGGTGCCAGGGGGGGCTCTGGCCGTAAATCCCTCGCCTTCCGGGTCCTGCGCAAGAGGCTAACGTGACTCGGGATTGGATCTCGAGGCCCGCATACTAGTTTACGGGTGGAAGCTTGGAATAGTGATCCCTGTGGATTACTGGATAGCCTTCAGGCGGATTATGGACAAGCCTACGAGCGGAACTCATTGTATATCAAAGATAAAATGATGAAATGTTAATAAAGAACTTGCTTAATATTGTTTTTCTATGTCACGTGATAAGTTTACGTGAAGGAACCAGTGTTTAACGGATTAATTAAAGAAGCTGGTTGTTACATGTCAAACTAATGTGTTAGGTAATTACATAACTAAAAAAAACCGAGGAAAGTGCGGAGGATGGGCCATAGGTCCGTCCTACGGTTGGGTGGTCCCGGTTAGCCGGGAACTTTTCTCAAAAATCCCGAAGAACAGCGGGATGATCATCAAAATGAATAACGAAAGCGATGACATAGAGTTATGTCTTACCCGATTTACGCTGTTTTAGGGAAACGGAATGGGACTATGCCTTATGGTAGAGAGGTTGAGCTTTGCATCCCTCTCATTTCCCATTCTCCTTGAACCAAGTGCAACGTGAATCCGCTTCGGACCTAGCGTTTCTGCGTAAAGTAGTTCGCTCGGGTCCGACGCTAGTTGTTGTTAGTTAATGACCAATCAGGAAAACCCTAATTCCGGTCGATCCTAAGTGGGAACGGCGAGGATACTTCCGCTATGTGGCAGACGTGGGAAGACCTAGATCGCAAATCCCGTAACATTCCATGGGAGTGCCGGGTGGAGTTTTCTAGACATCCTTTCCGATGGACTGCTAAGACGTGTCCTGGGTGATACTAAGAGGACACGTTACAGTTGGTATCAGAGCCGACTAATAACGGAATTACTTTTATATATCTCAATAAAATAAAGTAAAGAAATTTTTGTTGTCCAAACATTTCCTTACCTTCAATGCTGTCTTGCAGAGTTACGAAGCGTGGAACAAGTTTTTGGTATTTCGGGTCATGTTTATGACTGCAATGTATTCTCTGCTTTATAGACAAAGAATTGGGATGATGAATATCCTGGAGCAGATTTATAATCCATCACCTCTTTACATAGAACAAAGATGGACGGGGTCTTCAGGAATCTACTATATAGCCGCCCACTGGTTTGCTTATCTATAGACCAACCTAAAGAGGATCAGGTGGTTGGAAGACTTGAAGGTCATGAAGCTGTTCGTTTTTATGGAAGCTCATATGAGAAAGTAACCCGTGTAATCCCAGCCGACAGGATTAAAGTGTTGGGCCACCATGAGAAGTATGGATTCCAACAGAAAGGGTATCCTGAACTTCCAATGAATTATCGATTCCTAAAGATCCATGACCCAAAACCCTACTATTACAGAGTTCCAGTAGACAAATGCAATACAACGTTGTTCTCCCCAAACTGAATGTAACGATTGGCTTATCATTACATGAAACGTTGTATTCAAAAAGGCTATGCCCATGTAAATACAAATAAAGACTTCTTTTTATCAATATCTGGCTGTGCATAAGAGTTGTTAAAAAGTTAAGTAGCTACATTGTTTACGAGATGGCTGAACTAAAAATGAAAGATAAGCTAACGTCGATTATCATATAATAACGTTAAGAAAACCTTTATCCAGGCACAACCCCAGGTACAGGTTCCAAATTTGCCTCCTACATCAAGTACTACTGTGATCCAGGAGAAGAAGTTCCTCCTCAAGCAGATAAAGCCACCCGAGTTTGAAGGGAGAGGCAAATTCGTCCAGGCTGATGCTGAAATTTGGATTGAATCCATGGAGGATTACTTCAAAGTAGCTGGTACTGCACCTACCAATCAGGCTATGCTCGCCAAGTTAAAGCTCACCAGCGAAGCTAGACTTTGGTGGAAGCAATGGTGTAGGGATCAAGGGATTTCAGAGGGATCCGTTACCTGGGAGAAGCTGAAGAAAGCCGTGCAGGGAAGATACTTACCACCTGCATATCGCACGCAGAAAATGAATGAGTTCTACGAGCTAAAACAACTAGGACTCACTCTTGATGCATACTACTCTAAATTCGTCTCACTTTTAAAGTATGCGCCACAGATGGACATGACGCAGCAGGTGTCCAAATTTTGTGCGGGCTTAAATCCACCAGTAAATACCCATCTTGAATCTATGCGTCCATCAGATCTTCAGGATGCACTCATTCGAGCGGCGCCTATAATTCAGGAGGTGCAAGCTAGACCAAGGGGTAACAAAACTTGGTCTTATAGTGACCCGAATAGAGGAGCATTCAGACCTCAAATGAAGAGAGTTCAAGGTCATAATCAGGAACAAAGAAAGAAAGCAAGGACAAATAACGTCAACAACTTTGTTCCTACTCAAAGTAATGGCCGAAACCTCCGTTGTTTCCACTGCAACGAACCCGGTCACTTCAAAAGGCAATGTCCCAAGCTCAGCGGAGGACATCGCCAAACGCCTTTCCAAGGAGTAAGCTGTGGTCAAGGAGCCGCCACCCGTGGAAGAGGAAGAACCGCCTGCATTGCCAATAGGCAAATATGCGAAGAAGAAGAAGAGGAAGATCCGACTATGGAAGTAGAATTCGAAAGAGAAACAATCCATGCCGCTTTACACAAGAAAGGGCCGAATCGCCAGTTCTCGGTGATTCAGACACCGTCGGACTATCAAGGTAAAGGTTTCAAAACCTTGATTGATTGTGGCAGTACACATTCCTTTATCTCACCAGCATGTGCAAAAAGATTAGAAATAGTCACAGTAGAAGCACCTACCCTGCTTGTGGAATTGGCAAATGGTCGTGAGGTAACTTGTACCAGGCAAACTGCTAAGGTGGAATTCTTTCTGGGAGGAAAGAAGACTTCAGTCAAATTTAGAGTCATGAATTTAGGTATCCATGAGTGTCTACTCGGAATGGATTGGCTTAAGCCCAACGACGCCCACATTTCACATGCTTCCATAGCAGCACCTCTATACTCAGCCTCTGTACTCGATAAAGCAACTGTAGGTTGCTTTTTGCTGCTCCACATAACTGCTACACTACCAAGGGAAAACATGAATCCACTCGTAGATCTTCTGTCTAACATGCTACCGGCCCAATCTGCATCTGTGTATCCAAAGACCTGTACATCCTTACCTACCTCACAAAAAAGTCCATAATGTAAGGTGGACTTCACATACCTCAATATACATCTAACTATATCCAAATGAGGCTTTCTAGGCATCTGCATAAACTGACTGACAAGGCCAACAATGTAGCTCAAGTCTGGCCTTGTGATAGCCATGTAAATCAAACTCCCTACTATCCTCCTAAACATAGTAGGGTCTTCTATCTCATCCCCAACATCAGCACTCAACTTCACATTTTGCTCCAATGGTATTGAAAGAGGCTTACATGCTGTCATACCATACTTGGATAACATATCCAAGCCATACTGTCTTTGGGATAGCCATATACCATCATCACATCTGATCACCTCAATACCAAGAAAGTATCTCAACTCACCCAAATCTTTCATCTCAAACTTCTTCTTCAAGAAGTCCTTAACTTCAACAATCCCATTGTCACTGTCACCTGTATTAATCAAGTCATCCACATAGATGACTATGATGACCAACCCTGGATCTCCCTTTCTCACATGAAGTGAGTGATCAACATCAGAAATACAAAATCCAATATTGACAAGGTACTCTCCAATCTTGTCAGACCATGCTCTAGGTGCTTGCTTCAGGCCATAGAGCGCCTTCTTTAACCTGCACACATATGTGGGATGCTCTAAATCCTCATAACCTGCTGACTGCTCCATATACACTTCTTCTTGCAATTCACCATGCAAGAAGGCATTCTTAACATCCATTTGCTACAAACTTCAACCTTTGGCTGCTACCAAGGCAATCACACACCTAACAGTTGCCATCCTAGCAACTGGACTAAATGTCTCTTCATAATCTATGCCATATGTTTGAGCATAGCCTTTTGCAACCAGCCTAGCCTTATACATGCTAACTGAACCATCTATATTATGCTTGACTTTGTAAACCCACTTACAGCTAATAGCTTTCTTACCCTTAGGTAAGGGTACCAAATCCCAAGTCTTATTGGCTTCTAATGCAGCCATCTCCTCATCCATTGCTGCATCCCAATGAGCATGACCAACAACATCCTCAAAACAAGTGGGCTCAACATCCTCAACTAGTTTCACCATATAAGCATAATGGTGAGCTGCATACCTTCAAAACCAAATCTTTTAACAAGGTATTTGACCCTGTTAGATTTGCGTACCACCGGATCACTCAATGGAGCCTTTACATTACTATGAGCTCTCTGTACACCTGGCGTCCTGACTGAAGGAATGCCAAACTCATCATTCAAACTCTCTGAACCACTAGAATCTCCATCAAATCCCAAATGACTGGTAGATGCATCGTTACCATCCACCACTTTCTTCTTTCCTTTTTCCTTCCGTGCAACACTTATAGATCCACCTGAAGGTGTGGGGCTACTCCTTAGTCTCCTAGACCAAGGGCTCACTATAGGTGTAGTACCAGATGATGTTTCTGGTCCACTAAGACTTCGTGATTCTTGTTTATCTTTCTGCACATAGCTTTCCTGATCATTATCATCATCCAAAACATCACCAGCAGGTGTATACCAACTTCCCATCTCATCAAAGATAACATCCCTGCTCACACTGAACTCGCCTGTGACAGGGTTATAACAGCGATACCCTTTCTGCTCTAAAGAGTATCCAATAAAAACATATTTTTTTGCCTTTGGATCAAGCTTCTTCCGTAGCTCATCTGGCACATGAACGTATGCAACACAGTCAAATACTTTCAAGTGCGATACATCAGGCTTCTTGCCAGTAAAGCATTCTTCAGGAGTCATCCTATGAACTGCAGCTGTGGGAGTTCTGTTTCATAATCTAAACAACAGTATGGATAGCCTTAGACCAAAAATGTTTGGGCATATTCTTTTCAACCATTAATGCCCATGCAACTTCTACAATACACCTGTTTTTTCTTTCTACAGCACCATTTTGCTGTGGGGTATACCTACAAGTAAATTGCCTCTTTATCCCATGAGTCCTCAAGAAGCCACTAAACTCATTAGAGAGGTACTCTCCCCCTCCATTTGATCTCAAGCACTTTACTTTTAAGCATGTTTTTGTTTCAACAATTGCCTTAAAAGATTTGAAGTGGTCAAACACATCACTTTTTTCCTTCATGAAGTATATCCATAGCTTCCTTGAATAGTCATCAATAAATGTGACAAAGTATTTGCTACCACCAAGGGATACATTCTGTGTAGGCTCCCAAACATCTGTATGCACTACATCAAGTATATTTTTGCTCACTTCTCTATCATGCGAGAAGGGTTGTCTTGCCTGCTTACCAAATTGGCATGCTTCACAGACTTTATGCAATTCTGCAACTCTAAAAGAAGGCAACCCTGTAACCAATCCTCTGGAGTGCATCAATTTCAGCCTTTGCACATTTGCATGTCCAATATGTTTATGCCATATTTCAATATCTACAACTACTCCTTTTCCTTTAGCATACATAACAGCATCCATTGCAGGAATTCCAGCATCTAAAGTGAACATTCGGCCAACTTTACTTCCTTTTGCGACCAACCTGCACTTATCATTAAAGTCTTCTACAAAACAACCTTTTGCATTGTATCGGACCTGCAACCCCTGCTCTACCATTTGACCAACAGATACTAGATTATTTGTAATTGATGGCACATGTAATACATCTATCAGACTCTTTGTCTGGCCATCATACAAGGACAAGAGAACTTTCCAATGTGTGAAATTGGGTGGCATGCATCATCACCCGTCTGCACATAACCTAGGTTTTGTAAGTCATGCATCTCTCCAAACAATTCAACATGACTGGCACCATATGATTAGATGCACCTGAATCGACATACCATACATCATCATGTGTCCCCTTTCCTGTAACTGCCTTCATCATTTGTTGCATAACAAACAGACACTCATTTTTGTCTTCATTCTGTCGTGAAGATGATGCATAGTTTCCTTGCTGCAATTTACCACTGTGAATATCATCCTTCTTAGCATAACAATTGGCTGCAATATGTCTTGTTTTGCCACAATAATGGCAAACAATAGCAGATTTTCCAAAACCTCTATTCTGCCATCCACCTCTTCCTTTAGAGCTCCCCCTGCCTCTAAAGTTTCCTCTGCCTCCAGAAACCTACATTTCACCAAACTGTTGATTGAACCTGTTTTGCTGGTTATCGCTAGCACATCCCATACCATGGCCTCTCGAAGAGGATCTACCACGTCCCTTCCTGAACTCAAGTAAAATGCTTGGACCTGTTCACCATTTCTTTCAAACAAATCACCCTGCATATTGATCTCTTCAGTAATCATGAGAGAGATCAACTCATCAAAATCTAGAAATGGCTTCTGTACATATACTGAAGTAACAAATGATTTCCATGCCTTCTCATTGTTAAGGCCACTCAGAGTGGATGAAACCAAATCATCATCATCCGGCATTGCATCAATCGCTGCTAAAGCATCTGCAATGCTCCTCACCTTCAGCACATACTCATTGACAGACAGTTTTCCTTTCTTCAAGGCATTCAACTCTTGCTTGAGTTGAATCTTTCGTGCCTTTATATTTACTGAAAACATGCTCTCAAAAATTATCCAAGCTACATGTGAAGTTTCTGCATTTCTTATATGTCCCAACATAGTGTTATCAATGACTGCAGATAGCCAGTATATCTCCTTTTTGTCTTTCGCATTCCACTCTTTTCATGCTTTTAACTCATCTGCACTCGGAAGGATACCCAACTCTAGCTCCTTTTCTTCACCTAAAACAAATTCATAAAGGCCCTTTCCAATGAGGAAGTTTGTCACACAAAACTTCCATGAAGGGTAGTTGTTCTTGTCAAGCTTCTCAATAATGGGATTTCCACTGTTCTCTGCCATTATCACAAACAAGAATATAACACAGCAAGCTAGTCTTCTGCAATCTTTCACAACACGTGCACAACAAAACATCAAGTAACCTTTTTCACTGATTGCTCAATAGTACATGTAATCTCCAACCTATTTGCAGATAAACCTTATGTTTTCTTCATGCAAACACCTCAAAATTTACAGATTTGCAATCTGTAACCTGCGCACCCACTTTCGGTCAATACAATCGAAATCACAGTGTACCCTAAAACTGTTGTCCGCAACCTTGCGGCTCTAAAACGGGGCCTGAAATGGCCTCAGACACCCAAAATAACTGTGGGAAAGCCCTAAAGGGTATATCTATAGAATATACAATGATCTGCTTCTTGCACACCAAATCTCACAGCAATCTAAGATTTTTGCTCGACCCTGCTTCCGGTGCCTCCACAGGCACTGTCCAAGAAAGAGAGTGGAAGAATAGGAGAGCTTCTTACCCGTTGCTTGCTTGCTCAAACCTTGCTTCTTCTCCTTCACTTCAGCCTTTGAAATCAGCCTCTCTCAGTGGCGTGGCTCTGATACCATGTCAAGAATTGTGTAGTGGGGGAACTTGCTTGAGCTGTTGCGCCAAACACACACTATATATACAAGAGGAAGCTCACTCAAGAATGCAAGAAAAGAGATGGAGGCCAAAACGTTTTCTTGCTAGTTTTTTCTTCTTCTTCCACACACTATACAATGTATGCAAAGTATAGATAAGATACAACATAAAGGAAAGTTGTCTACTAAGTCAAACAGTGCATAATTGACTACACTAATTGACTAGCGCTACGTCTTTGCCAACTGTAGGTAGGTGTAACAAACTAAATATAATAAGTGATAAGTTAGTGGCCATGTGAGTATCATAATGACCACCAACGTACTAAGTGTAGATGTGCGGACCCATCTAGCTGGGCGGTCCATCATCAATGTCCGCACGTGTTGAGCTTGCCATCTCAACATGATATGGAATAATGAAAGAAATGAGATGAGAGCACATAGCTCCTCTCTATTGATCCAACCCTTCTCTATGTTTCTCTCAACATGATATCAGAGCCATGAATGGGCTCTGTGGTGGATAACATTTTGGAAGAAAACTTAAAGATTGAAGGTCAAGGGTTCCTGTGAATTGCAAGTTGCTTGCCATTGTTTTTTTTTCGAGGTATGTATTGATTCATGTGCCTCCATTGCTTCATGAACTTGGTCAAGGATTGTCTCGAATTAGTTGAAGGCTCCATTGAGCATATATAAGCCATCACAAGGGTCTTCTTCATCAACACATGCTGCAACACACTCCTACCAAGTCTACGTGATTGTGCCTATTGCTGTCAAAATGGATCTCCATGGCTACTAATCAAGACAATAATCACTACTCAAGTGATGTATAGCTTACATACATACTTTGGAAGGTACTTTGATAACTTGACATGCCAATGTTTGACTTGGAGATGAGATATGAACTGATCTACAAGTACATGGACCTAGAACAGAGCATGAACTACTGTAGATAGTGAATGTACAGCATACACTGACATTGGTGGAGTTCTTGGACACACTTGGAAGGTCTCATTAGAGCATAGATATGCTCAAGAAGACATATGTATTGTGTCGTATGCATTTGAGTTGCAATTTCTTGAAGAAAATACTCAGATCTGGAAGCATTTTCCAAGCTCAAAACTGTCATCAAACTGTCAATAGCAAGCACTCATTAGTCCTAAAGCATTACATAACATCGGTTAGCTTCTGTCAAATGTATGACATGGCATATGTCTATTGAATGTCGGGAGGACTGAGATGAGCATTAAATTATCATGAAAGCTGAATTTTGAAGCATGAAACAAATGCGTTGATATTATCTTGGCTGGTTACAAATAGGAAATGCATTATATGACATTGCCCGTTGAAGACAGAGTGCCTATGGTTGTCTGTATGGTCATGTATTGACCCCTATGCTTGATAGCACATGTATGAAGTAATTTGAGAACATTTTGGAGTTGAATAAATCTAGTTTGATAGAGTATTAGCTAACTACAACTTGCAAGCAAGGTATTTGACACCTGTACTTAATGTATATGCACTGAATTGTGCCTGCATGATCATGTATGGACTCCTACATGTACTAGCAGATGTCTAAGAGTTTTTTGGAGCATGTATGACATGTATACATCTCAGTTTTGGCCTTAAAGAGTTGTTGATCATTGACGGCTCGCATATTTCAGACTACATGTTTGGTTTATTGCAATAAGGTTGCATGATATAGAGTTATAACAACTACATGGTCTTTGTGTTGATGATGTATCTACAAGTTATGCCACATGTTTGTGGATTATTTTGAGATGCTAATGGGCTGAAATACCCTGATTACAATAGACAGCTAATTGCAAAAAACTTTCATAAATAGTCAAAGACTGGAGTAGGTCAGTTAGACTTGTTGGCTTGTAGGAAGTCAGGCAGCACTAACTAGCCATTGTTTGTTACAATATGGTAAATGTAGATAGGATTGACAACATAACCCAGATAGTGGGGGAAAAGCTTGATAGAAATAATTATGAATTATGGAAGTTCTGCATGGAGAACTTCTTGATAGTTAAAGGATACTGGGACTTGGTGATAGGTGTTGAAGCTAAACTTGAAATCATCGAAGAGGAGCACATCGAGCTTGGTTGGAAAGAGCTCACAGGATGCTACACTGGTTATCTTTGTGTATCTCGAATGCTATGGTATTGTAGATCATGAACTGCAAGTCACTAGCAGATGCATGGGGAACATATTGATTAGTTATTATGGCACAACTATAATGCTAGGAAGATACAATTAAAGCATAAATTCAACAACATGGAGAGAAAAGGCAGATCTATACATGATTATGTTGCAAATATTAAGACTATTATGGATCAGTTGGCATCCATTGGCACACACGTTGAGGATGAAGACATGGTTGTAGTGACATTAAATGGCTTGGGATTTGAATATAAGTCATTTTATACTTCCATATCTGTGTGAGATGAAATACCGAATTTCAATGAGCTGGTTGCATTGCTTATTGATGAGGAAGTTAAGTTTGGCTTGGCTATAGACTCTAGCAGCTCCAAGAGCAAGGATGTTGTATTTTATTCACATCAACGTTGCCATGGCAGCCATGGTAGAGGTTATGGTTCTAACAGAGGAGGCCAGCAAAATGTATCTTATGGTAATAATAACCAGCAGGGTTCAAATGCAAGAGGATGTGGAAATTTTAGAGGCAGGGGAGATCTAGCCCTAGAGGCACAGGCTCCTAGCACCATTAGCGTCCATCTAACAATCCTAATAAGGATAAGGATTGTCACTACTGTGGAAATTACGGTCATATTGCCAAGGACTGTTGGAAGAAGCAGGGAAATCAAAAGGGCAAGTAGCATGGACATTATATATCGTCTAGTCAGACAGATGATGCTTTTGGGGATAGACTGTTTGCCATGACATATATGAAAGACAAGGCTGCTAAGAAGTCTACTAAGGATGCTATTTAGTATATTGATTCGAGGGCATCAAATCATATGACCCCTCATGGTGACTGGCTTATTAACATGGTGCCTGAGAGGAATGGCTATGTATGCACAGGGGATGGCATGCAACATAACATTGAACATAAAGGCAAAGTGCCTTTGGTAATCCATGATGGCAAGAAGAAGAACTTACATTATGTATTGCATGTCTCGTCAGTTACTAAAAATGTATTGTCTATGGGCCAGATGACTGAGTAGAATTTTCAGGTCAGGTTTAATAAGCACAGTTGCTTCATTGAGGAGTTTGGTAATGGCTGCAAATAGATTGCTTCATAGGAATGGTAGGATGTTTACACTTGATGCCACTTTGCCACAGCTGAAATCAGCCATGTTTGCCCATGGATCTGGCACAATTAGAGATTTAAAAATATGGCATAAAAGAGTGGGGCATGTTAATCTTCACTGGCTACAAATGATGTAGAAGAAATAGCTTATTGCATGTCTACCCAAGTTTGCCTACACAAATATTGGTCATGTCTGTGATGCTTGTTAGTTTGGTAAACAGTCAGGGTTGTCATTTGTCAAGCATGTAAGAAATAGTAAGTGACCATTGTAGTTGGTTCACTTTGATGTGTAGGGACCAGCCCATTATGCATCTATGGGAGGCTCTAAGTATTATGTGAGATTCATTGATGACTTTAGTTGCTATACTTGGGTTTATATAATGAAAACAAAGGATGTAATGTTTGTTGTTTTTCAGCAATTTAACCAGTAGCTTGAAAAGGAATTTGATTGTTATATCTCTTGTTTGAGATCTGATAGTGGTGGGGAGTATGTGTCAAATGAGTTTGACAATTTTTTGGATGAAAATGGCATATGTAGACAGCTTACATGCAACTACACTCCACAGTAGAATGGGGTAGCTGAACAGAAGAACATGGTCTTAATGGAAGCTACGCGTGCAATGATGAATGAGAAGAAGATGACGCTCTATTATTGGGGTGGGGCTATTATGACAGCCATGTATATCTTGAAAGTATTTGGTTGCCTTGCTTATGTGCACATCCCTGATGAGAAGAGGAAGAAGATGAATCCGAAAGCACATAAGTGTGTCTTAATTGGTTATTCGTAGGTGAAGAAGGCATATAAATGCTATGATCTCTCTACTTGGGAGACACTAGTCAATAGAGATGTTATTTTTTATGAAAGAGGGCCTCTTGGTATGCATCACCAGCTGTAATGCCATCGGATATGCCTTTACACATGTTTCTACAGTTCATTCATAGCAAAGTAGTGCATTGATAGGTCCTAATGGTACGATAGTATCTCCTTGGACAGGGAGGTTGCAAAGCTCTGGCTTATCATTCACTAACACTAGTATGTCAATGAGGGGGAGATATGATGTGGTGAACAACAAAGGAAAAGAAAAAGCTTCAAATGATACATATGGTGTGATGACACTTGGTAGGATGACTTCAGGCTATGATTCAGCTGACAGTCTAGACAATGAGCTTGGTATTCTGATTGTGTATATGCATGGCACAAGGCAGAATAGGTATATTCTACCTCATGAGAGAGGGGAATCGAGTAGTGCACCACAGCTTAGATGCTCCCGGAGAGTTAGGTACGATGTGGATAGGCAGACTTACAGTGGTTATTCTATGAATCATTATGCTTATATGACAAAGGTGACGGAGGTCAAAGAACCTACTACATATGCTGATGTAGTGATGGATAAAAATTGGTGCACAACTATGGATGAGGAAATATTTGCCTTGGATGAAAATACAACGTGGGATTTTGTAACACTTCTAGAAGGAAAGAAGACCATTGGCTGCAAATGGGTCTAGAAGATTAAATGCAAGTCGGATGGCAGTGTAGACAGGTACAAAGCCAAGCTAGTTGCTAAAGGATATGCTCAGCAATATGGGTTAGACTATGAGGAAACATTCAACCCTGTTGCCAAGATGGCAACCATACGAACAGTGATCGCATTAGCCATTGCTAAAGGCTGGACATTACAGCAGATGGATGTTAAGAATGTGTTTCTCAATGGTGATTTAGCAAAGGATGTTTATGTGGATCAGCCTGAAGGATATGTACACCCTGATTTGTAGCATTATGTATGCAAGCTGAAAAAAGCATTGTATGGGCTAAAGCAGGCTCCGAGAGCTTGCAAGGATCAATAATTACTTGCAGAGTTTGGGATTCACTATTGGCAAGGCTGATCATAGTCTATTTACGAAAGAGACAAACAAGGTTTTGTAGAACTAGTTATCTATGTTGATGATTTGATAATCGCAGGTAATGATGACTTGGGGATACATCATGTTATGCGGATGCTAAAATCTGAATTTGATATGAAAGACTTAGGTGAAGTGAAGTATTTCTTGGGTATTGAGGTGATGAAGGCTGAAAATGGTTTATGACTGATGTAGAAATACTATGCCATAGAAATTCTAAAGAAATATGGCATGGCTCAATGTAAACCACTAGATACACCTCTTGATCAGGATGTCAAGTTGGACATTAGCATTGGAGCTGAAATTGATTATGTGACTATGTACAAGCAGATGGTTGGAAGTTTTGATCTACTTGGCCATCACCAAGCTTGACTTGAGTTATGATGTTGGGCTCATAAGTTAGTTTATGCAAAAGCCCAGAAAGTCACACTTGGATGCTGTTATGTGGATTATGAGATATGTAAAATCCATTGTAGATTATGGGTTGTTTTATGTGAAAGATAGGCCCTTGACATTGGTTGGATACACAGATGCAAATTGGGCAGGATGCTCATATGATCACAAGTCTACGAGTGGTTATGCCTTCAGCTTTGGAAGTGGAATGATCAACTGGAGGAGCAAGAAGCAACCAATGGTTGGATTGTCCAGCACTGAGGCAAAGTACAAGGGTGCTGCATTGGGAGCATGTGAGAGTGCATTGCTGCTCAAGTTTATGGCTGATTTGGACATACAAGTGGATGCTCCAGTGACTTTGTTATGCGACCATCTTAGTAGTGTACTCCTAGCAACGAATCCAGTATATCATGCTAGGACTAAACACATTGAGGTACACTACCATTTTATCAGAGAGATGGTTCTTGTAGAAAGCATGAATCTTATGCATGTGAAGACTGATGAACATGTTGCAAATATCTTTACCAAGTCTTTGGGTAAAGATAAGTTCAGCGTTTTCCGACAGCTACTTGGTGTGTCTTGAGCTTGAGGGGGAGTGTTAAGACTTCAAGCTCTTTTATCTTTTGTATGTGTGTAACCGACACTCTGTCTCTCTGTTATATGTCCAATTGTATCAGCAAGTATGGGACATTAAAATGAGTTGGTGACTTTAGGCTTTGTGTGAATGATTTGTAGACCTTAGAGTATTGTATTCACTTTAGTTATGTGTGATATGGAATAATGAAAGAAATGAGATGAGAGCACATGGCTCCTCTCTGTTGATCCAACTCTTCTCTCTGTTTCTCTCAACAATTTAACCATTGGACTATAATCCAAAACAAATGCAAATTCAAAATTTGCGATAGAAGTTAGGGCAGTGTGTCTCTTAAAGGCTCCTGGCTGCAAGGCCAAGGGAGTGTGTTCTTTGAGTATAGAGAGGCACGTCGTCTAGTGCTTAGAGCTAGTGTCAGACTCATTTTAGGTCCTGACGGTGTTGTGTTTACTAGGAGCCGCTAATAAGTGGCGATTTCTGAATCTCGGTCAATTGGACCAATTCATTAGTGTATGCCAAAAATCAGTGAGATAGCAACATGCAAATAAGCGGTATGCTCAATTTTTACAAAGAAAATTTCATTGTTTTGATGTTTAATGGCTTTAATGATGTGCGCATGGAAAGGAAATTTGTATGAATCAAGTTTGAAGTATGTTTGAGGGCTCTACATGATAAAATGCAGAACTCGTAGTCATACATGGTCGTAATTAATAATTTAAAACCCAAAATACTTCTTTTAATAAAAAAGGAAAAATGAGAGTTTCTTCTATTTCGAGTTGAGGAATGAAGTTCATATATGATAAAAAATTTAGCTTTTGTGCCTTAAAAATAAGAAAAAAAAGGAAAAATTTAGCTTTTGCACCTTAAAATTTACGAAAAATATATTTTATATTCATGAATATATAACAAGGCTAGAACATGAGGGTTAAGCCTCACTCAAGCCTTGTTTCTATGTTAGAGTATGTTTTTATCAATTTTTACATGGAAAAACTACACAAAAATGAATATTGCACCTATCCAAACGAATGCAAAACCTAAACGGTAGGAGAGGGAAGAGGGATTGTAAAAGAGTGGTCTCGTTGAAAATAGTCTAAATTATCCTTTATTTGATTATGCATAGTAGATAGGCCGATCACCATTTTGAATTACATGCAACACACAAATAAGCGGTATGCCCAATTTTTATAAAGGAAATTTCATTGTTTTGATGTTTGATGGCTTTAATGATGTACAGATGGAAAGGAAATTTGTATTAAACATGTTTGAAGTATGTTTGAGGGATGTACATGATAAAATGCAGAACCCATAGTCGTACATGGCCGTAATTAATAATTTAAAATCTAAAATGCATCTTTTAAAAGGAAAAATGGGGGTTTCTTCCGTTTCGAGTTGGGGAGAATGAAGTTCATATGGGATGGAAAACTAATAAAAACTAGTGTTCAGTCAATATGACCAGTAAAGACACATAAATAAAAAAATTACCACATTTTTATGAACAAATAAATGAGAAAAAATAGGAAAAATAATGGTAAAATTAGCTTTTGCGCCTTCAAATTTAGAAAAAAATATATTTTATGTTTGTGAACAGATAATAAGGCTAGAGCATGAGGGTTAAGCAAGCCTTGTTTCTATGTTAGAGAATGTTTTTATCAATTTTTACATGAAAAAACTAAACCAAAATGAATATTACACCTATCCAACGAATGTAAAACCTAAATGATAGGAGAGGGAAGAGGGATTGTAAAAGAGTGGTCTCGCTGAAAATGGTCTAAATTCTAATTTATTTGATTATGCATAGCAGATAAGCCGATGACCATTTAAGTTTAAGAGAGACTAGTAGCACGAGGGAACTCAGTGCTAGTCTCTAGCAATGCCGCAATTACGAGAAGCTTGGAAATCATTAAAGGATTGTTTTTGCACCTCACATTCTTGTTCTTTTATCATAAAATGTTTGAGCAGGAGGTGTGTCATCCACAATTGCATTATGCATATCACATGGTAACTCTTGGATGCATAGCAATTAATTGTGAATTACATGACCTACGCTAAGTTGTGAGGAAACCCAAGCTGTAGGCTAGACACTCAAATATTTGGAAATTTGTCAAGTGAGGACATTTATCTCATGGATCGTTTAAAACAAGAGTGGAGCTTATTTCATTTGTGTTATTTGTGTTAGTGGCACATCGAGGGGCCAACCCTCTCGGTGTAGGAGAGCTACATTGGGGCCATGTCATTTAGTCGAAGGGGTGCCTCCTTTATGTTTGTACCACATTGGTGTATTACACTGAGTTGTGTGGAATCTCCCTTTGAGGAGTAAGGAAGGGTAATAATTGGACTACGTTCCACTACAAATGCAATATCTACAGTTGCGATTAGGGCAATGTGTCTCTTAGATGCTCTTGGCCGCGAGGTCATGTGGGGTTGTCTTGAGAGTGTTAGAGAGGCCCAATTAATGCCTATAGCTAGTGTCGAGCGGCCCATTTTAGGTCCCAACAAGTGGTGCATTTGTAGGAAGCCGTCGATAAGTGGCGATTTCCATACCGTGGTGTTGATTGGGACCTATTCATCAATGTATTCCAAAAATTAGTGAGCTAGACTCACAAGACCGTCAAGTTGAGCTTCAAAAGCGAGAAAGGGGCTGAACAAGCTAGATGGAGGGCTGAAATAAATAGAAGATATTCTCCACAAAGGATGGCCCAATATCTTCGTAAGGGCGGGATGTTAATAACCCTAGCTTAACACACAATGCGTTAGGAGGAGGAAGCTCTAGTACTTCCCCCCTTTCAATCAGCTCATCCACTTCGAGTGGAGCTATAGTTCCGATTTTTCAAACTCCTGTAGCGAATCTGATTGTTACCATGGCGGTACAACCTATTGCTATACATGTTGGAATGACAGATTTACCAACTTTGGGTTTTCCTCTACCCAATTTTAATGGGTTAGCCGAAGAAGACGCAGAACTGCACATTAATGAATTCCAAAAGTTGATGTTCAACTGTCCAATTCAGGATGAAGGACACTTAATTATGTTCTTCAATATGACTTTGAAAGGATGTACTGCAGAAGTGTGGTATCATAGCCTAGAGGCTAGAACCATCACTATGATCGATTTACTTTTTGTAGCCTTTCAAAGGGATTTTGCCCCTAAAAGGAGAGGTTAGTATTGGCTACGTGTCCTTAACGTTACATGTCAATAACCTCACGAGAATGTCCGTGGGTATGCCAAGAAACTGAAGAGGTTTTTTGGAAATTACAAAACTATATCTCTATTCTAGTTGCTTCTCTCTTGCAATACTTTAATATTCAAGTGCAATTGAGTAGTGTTTATCCTGCTGACATTAACATAGCTATTACACGAGGCAGAAGAAGTAGAATCATGATTACAAGCAGCTTTTGCCTCTAGGTCAAATTGGAATTCAAGTATAGGTTTTGGAAATACTTTAGTGCTGACAAACGGAGGTCAAGGGATACCCATGAGTCCTCCTAATGGGAGAGGAAGCATAATTCCAAATGTGCCCATGTTGCCAGCTCCTCCTAGTGTGACCATGCCTATGACTAGTCAAATGGTTCCACCCACTGTGGAAAGCCCAATAGTAAATCCCACCGTTGTCCCAAGAAATCAATAGTCAATCCCTAATCAAGTGGTTCGGCCAATGGAACGACAGATAGACAATCAGTGCTATGAGTCAAATGCCTTGAATGTCCTTGGTGAAGTTAAGGATATGATGAAGCACTATACTAATATGATTAGCAAATAATATAGAAAAATGGACGTTGATGTTAATTTCCTTAAGAGCCAGCAGAATTTGATAGGGTGTTGACAATGAGAAGAGGGTGGCCCATCAAGATTCAGCTGTAAGTGGTGTGGTAGTCAACATTTCCCCAGGAATTGTCCAAATGTTAAATGTGACATACAAGGGAAGTCTGGCCATTTAGCTAGTACCTGTTGGAGTAAGATTAGCTCTCTCTAGCAAGGAAGTAAACAACCAAGTCCAGTTAATCATCAAACGCAAGGGAATAATCTCCAGCAAGATGAAGGACTGAAGCAAATATTACAACAAGGGAAAGCAATGACAGAGGAGCTAGCTAGTGGCAGTGGAGTTAGTCTTATAGAAGCAGTTTGCATTAATGGCAGTGAAGCTGCTAATTTATGGGTTATTACGAGAGGACAAAAGGGTAAAGAAGTTTACAAAACTAAGGAAAAAACCTATCGAGAGAGACCCTAAGCAAGGTGATAAGGGGATGCAAGTCCTTAATCCTAACATGGAAGGTGGACCTCTCAAAGCCATAGATGGTAAAGCCAACCCCAAGAAGGATAGGGAATCACCAAAGAAGAAGCCAAAAGCCAAGAAAGAAGCACCAAATCCGGTTCAAAGACCAAAGGAGAGAATGGTCTGCCAAGAAAAGCAAGCTCTTGCTAGCTATCTTGAATTTGATTTAGTGAGATTTCTTTGCAAAGTTAAGCCAGATGTAAATTTTCTACATTTGATTAAGTTGTCTCAAGAAGTGCGCAAGGAATTTAAGAAGATCCTATGCACTCGGTATATCGTTGAGCCCTTTGGAATAGCGCAAGTAGGAGATGATTGGTTTGAGCATGCTGAAAAGCATTGTCCTAAGGTAGCCGCATATATTGATGGAATATTAGTGGACCATGTTATTGTAGACACAAGCTCTTTGGTCAATATTATGAGTTCAAATTTGATGGAAGAATGGGATTAGAAATAAAAAAAGATGCCTCCACAATCCTCCAAATGGTTGATGACAATTTAAGACAACCCGAATGTTGCATTACTAAAGCCCATGTGATTGTTGCCAATGTAGAATGCATTCTAGACTTTAGGGTCATTAGCTTTGTTGAGCGTCCTAGCTATCAAGTGTTGCTAGGTAGGCCATGGACCCCACAAGGAGACTGTGAGGTTGATATACTCACCGGTCGATTGATCTTTGGTCGAGGTGCTAAACATGTAGTAGTAGATGCCTATCGTGAATCTCCTCAGAGTGAGAGAGTTCCTTTGTCTTCATCGAAGTTAGATATCCTAGATGGTCCATCTACTAGTGAGACATCATCAATCGACCAATCCAATGAGGAGTCCACTATAAAGGATATCTACCAAGTGACTTTGAATGAGCCAATCAAGGCTCAGGAGAGGATAAGGGATGCGGATGTAATCGAGCTTGACCTTGATACGATGAATGATTCACGACCAATCAAATTAGGGTCCATGCTTGATAGCCTCCAATTTTGTCATCAAAAAGGCTAAAAGCATGTGGCTCTACATCGACAAAAGTTATTCACTTTATCAAAAATGTTTGTGATATTGTATCTAAGTTGTACTTCATTGATATATATTTTTACCATTGTAAATGCTTGGCTTGGAGCTATAAAAGCCATTGCATATGTTCTTTTATTTTAAAAACCTTAGGAATCTTGCCTAGAATACATGCAACACATAAGGGCTTCAACCTTTGCTTTTGTATGGTCAAAATATTTGATTTAATAAAGGTTCAAAAGGGTGCAATTGGGATTATTGGGAAAAAGTGGTTGAGGAGGTTGGAGCACGGCAGATTGTGGTGCCTCTTTAACTTCCCTCTTCCCTCTTTTCCAAACTCTCTTTGTTCATCCTTCTTCTTGCTCTACCCTTGTGCTGCAACTATGGATCTTGAGTGTGTAGAGGAAGAGGAGGAGCCTCCTGATCTTGTTTCTTGATTGGTGAGGGTGTGTCTTGAGTCTTTTGTGTGTGTGTATTCATGGCAAGAGAGGCGTGTTTGCAGGTTTCATGGTGAGGAGCAAAGCTCCAAGCATATACTTTGCTGCTCGGTACCCTGGTTTTATGCTTTCTTGTGTGCTGGGTGAGAGCCAGTCAATGCTCAATTCAGAAGAAATAAAGGACTATGTGTCCTTGATTCAAGAATTCTGCGATATTTTTTCTTGGATTTATGATGATTTGAAAGGAAGGTAGCCGTCTTGTGCATCAGAAAGTAAGGCGCATGCCTTTCAAACTGAGGGACGGGTTGTTTGAGGAGTTACAAAAATTGCAAAAAGATGGTTTAATGTTTCGTGTTCAGCACACCGAATGGTGTTCGCCTGTTGTTATCAGGAAGAAGAAGGAAAATAATCAAATCCAGCTTTGCATAGACTTTAGAGAGCTTAATAAACAGACGGCTAAGGACTACTACCTGTTGCCTTTCATTGATCACATTTTGGATCAATCAGCCGGGTAGGGAAATCTATTTGTTTATGGATTGCTTTGCTAGATATAACCAGATGACTATTGTAGAGGAAGACATATTGAAAATGACATTCATTACTGTCTTCGGCACCTTCACGTATCATGTGATGGCCTTTGGTCTATGCAATGCATGTGGATCTTGGCAACGAATAGCCTATAAGACCTTTGGTGATATTTTCCTAGAGGAGCTACAAGTATTTGTTAATGATCTGGGGGCAACCACCACAAGGGAGCGACAATTGATTATTCTTAGGAAGTGTTTTGAGCATTGTAGACAATTCCGCATTGCTCTTAACCCTAGGAACTACATATTTGGAGTGCCCTATGGGTTGCTAATCGATCACGTGGTTAGTTCAGCTAGTATTGCGACTGACCCTGAAAAGATAAAGGTCATAATCTCCATGAGCTTGCCACGTACTCCAAAAGTATTTTGCCGACCCCTCACTTTTGGGTACAGGATCCGACGGGGGTAAGGGTACACAACTTTTTGTCATCAATGGGATATTATCGAAGATTTATCAATGCACTGGCAGAAAGAGCGTTGCCATTGACAAACCTCCTATATTTTAACTATGTGTTTGAGTGGAATGAAGCCCGTCAAGTATCCTTTGAGGATCTGTAGTAGGAATTAGCAAAAGCTCTAATCTTAAAAGCACCCAGAAGATATATAGAAAGCTTCACCTCTTAAAAGCACCCAAAGATCATCAATGAACTTCAACATTTTTTTACTTCTCTTTGCCCACCTCCGTTTGCATAATGGCTACCCGGTTGCAGATAAAAAAAATCGGTCTTTCTCTCTCCTCCTCCTCTCTCCTCTAAGAGGTTGATCACACGTAGAGAATCAAGAAGGAAGGAGGATGAAGGATGCTTGTCCTCGAATGTCCTCGGATTGCTCCAAGATCAAAAGGATGCTAAGAGGCAATGTCCAATGCTGTTGGGGAATTGATGATGGATCTGTGGGCTGCCCAAAAACCATTTTGAATTACACGCAACACGCAAATAAGCGGTACGCTCAATTTTTACAAAAGAAATTTTCATTGTTTTGATGTTTGATGGCTTTAATGATGTGCACATGGAAAGGAAATTTGTATCAATCATGTTTGAAGTATGTTTGAGGGATGTACATGATAAAATGTAGAACCCATAGTCGTTCATGGTCGTAATTAATAATTTCAAATTTAAAATGCGTATTTTAAAAGGAAAAATGAGGGTTTCTTCTGTTTCGAGTTGGGGAGAATGAAGTTATATGGGATAGAAAACTAATAAAAACTAGTGTTCTATCAATATGACTAGTCAAGACACACAAATCAAAAAATTACCACATTTTAATGAACAAATAAATGAGGAAAAATGGGAAAAATAATGGTAAAATTAGCTTTTGCACCTTCAAAATTAGAAGAAATTATATTCTATGTTTGTGAACAGATAATACAACTAGAGCATGAGGGTTAAGCAAGCCTTGTTTCTATGTTAGAGTATGTTTTTATCAATTTTTACATGAAAAAACTACACAAAAATGAATATTACACCTATCCAACGAATGTAAAACCTAAATGATAGGAGAGGGAAGAGGGATTGTAAAAGAGTGGTCTCATTGAAAATGATCTAAATTCTAATTTATTTGATTATGCATAGTAGATAGGCCGATCACCATTTAAGTTTAAGAGAGACTAGTAGCATGAGGGGACTCAGTGCTAGTCTCTAGCAATGCCACAATTACGAGAAGCTTGGAAATCATTAAAGGATTGTTCTTGCACCTCACATTCTTGTTCTTTTATCATAAAATGTTTGAGCAAGAGGTATGTCATCCACAATTGCATTATGCATATCACATGGTAACTCCTGGATGTATAGCAATTGATTGCCAATTACATGACCTACGTTGAGTTGTGAGGAAACCCAAGCTATAGGCTAGATGCTTGAATCTTTGGAAAATTGTCAAGTGAGAACATTTATCTCTTGGATCATTTAAAACAAGAGTGGAGCTTGTTACGTCTGTGTTATTTGTGTTAGCAGCGCATCAAGGGGCCAATTCTCTTAGTGTAGGAGAGCTACAGTAGGGCCACAACATTTAGCCATAGGGATGCCTCCTTTATGTTTGTATCACGTTGGTGTACTACATCGAGATGTGTGGGATCTCCCTTTGAGGAGTAAGGAAGGGAAATCGTTGGACTATGTTCCAGTACAAATGCAATATCTATTGTAGGGATTAGGGCAGTGTGCCTCTTAGATGCTCCTAGTCGCGAGGCCATGTGGTGTTGTCTTGAGAGTGTTAGAGAGGCCCAGCTAGTGCATATAGCCAGTGTCAAGCCCATTTTAGGTCCCGAAAATATCCTAACAAGGGCGAGGTCTTAGTAAGCATAGCTCAATGCATACTCCGTTAGGGGTAGGAAGCTCTAGCACTTTCCTCCTTTCAATCAGTCCATTCACTTCAAGTGGAGTGATAGTTCCAGTTAATCAAACTCCTTTAGCAAATCCGATTGTTACCATAGCAGCACAACCCATTGCAATCCCAGCTGGAAGGGCGGACTTGCCAGTCTCAGGGTTTTCTCTACCCATTTTTAATGGGTTAGGAGAGGAAGATGCAGAATTGCACATCAATGAATCCCAAAAATTAATGTTTTACTATCGAATTCAAGATGAGGAACGCTTGATGATGTTTTGAAAGGATGAGTTGTAGTGTGGTATCACAGCCTAGAGGTTAGAACCATAACTATAATTGACTTATTCTTTGCGGCCTTTCGAAGAGAGTTTGCCCCTAAAAGGGGAGGTCAGTATTGGCTACGTGTCCTTAATGTTAAACGTCAAGAATCTCATGAGAATGTCCGTGGGTATGCCAAGAAATTGAAGGAGATATTCCGTAAGTTGCAAACCTATATTCATATTCCAGCCACAGTGCTCAGTTGCAATACTTTCTGAATGGGCTAGACTTTAACATTCAAGTGCAGTTGAGCAGTGTTGCTCTTTCCGACATTGATATGGCTATTACACGAGCAGAAAAGGAATAATCACTATTATAAGTGGCTTATGCCTCTAGGTCAGAATTCGAGTATAGGGTTTGGAAATACTTTAGCGCTAACGAATGGAGGTCAAGGGATGCCCATGCGTCCTTCTAATGGGAGAGGAAGCATAATTCCAAATGTGCCCGTGTTGCCAACTCCTCCTAGTGTAACCATGCCTATGACTACTCAAATGGCTCCACCAACTGTTGGAAGCCCAATGATAAATCCTACCATTGTTCTAAGGAATGAAAAACCAATCCCTAATCAAGTGGTTAGGCTAATAGAATGAAAGGTAGACAATCTGAGCTATGAGTCAAGTGCCTCAAATGTCCTTGGTGAAGTTAAGGATATGATGAAGCACTATACTGATATGATTAGCAAAAAATATAGACAAATAGCCATTGATATTAATTTCCTTAAGAAGTAGTAGAATTTGACAGGGAGTCAACGTCGTCTGAAGAGGGTGGCCCCTTAAGATTCAGGTGTAAGTGGTATGGTGGTCAACATTTCCCTAGGAATTGTCCAAATGTTAAATGTGACATATTGGGGAGTCAAGCCATTTAGCTAGTACCTGTTGGAGTAAGATTATCTCTCTCTAGCAAGGAAGTAAACAGCCAGGTCTAGTTAATCATCGAGTGCAAGGGAATAATCTCTAGCAAAATGAAGGACCAAAACAAACATTAGAGAGAGGGAAAGCTATGGTAGAGGAGCTACCTAGTGATACTAGAATTAGCCTTATAGACGTTATTTGTGTCAAGGGCACATAAATTTCTAATCTACGAGTTATTAAGAGATGTCAAAAGGGTAAATAAGTCAACAAAGCCAAGGTAAAACCTTTCAAGGGAAACCCCAAGCAAGATGATAAAGGGATGCAAGTCCTTAATCCCAATATGGAAGGCAGACCTCTGAAGGCCGTAGATGGTAAAGCTGACCCCAAGAAGGATAAGGAGTCACCAATGAAGGAGGAAAAATCCAAGAAAGAAGCACCAAAGCTAGTAAAGACCAAAGGAGAGAATGGTTTGGTGAGAAAAGCGATCTCTTGCTAGCTATCATAAATTTGATTTAGTGAGTTTTATTTGTGACGTTAAGCCAAATGTAAATCTTCTACAGTTGATTAAGTTGTCTCTAGGAGTGTGCAATTAAGTTAAAAAGTTTCTACGCACTAGGTATATCATTGAGCCATTGGGAATAGTGCAACTAGGAGATGATTGGTTTGAGCATGTTGAAAAGCATTGTCCAAGGGTAGTAGCATATGTTGATGGAATATTAGTGGACAATGTTATTGTGGACACAAGATCCTCTGTCAACATTATGAGTTCGGAATTGATGGAGAGACTAAGATTAGAAATTAAAAAAGATTCCTCCATGATACTTTGAATGGCTGATGACAATTTAAGACAAGCCGAAGGTTGCATTACGAAAGTCCATGTGACCATTGCCAATGTAGAATGCATTCTGGACTTTAGGGTCATTAGGTTTGCAGGGTGACCTAGCTATCAAGTATTGCTAGGTAGGCCATGGATCTTACAAGCTGACTATGAGGTTGATATACCTACTGGGCAATTGATCTTTGGTCGAGGTACTAGAATAGTAGTAGATGCCTATCATGAATCTCTTCAGAGTGAGAGAGTTCCTTCATCTTCGTTAGAGTTTGGTACACGAGATGCTCCATCTACCAAGTGACTTTGAATGAGCCAACAGAGGCTCAAGAGAGGATAAGGGATGCGGATGTAATTGATCTTGACCTTGGTACGATGAATGATTCATGGCAATTAAATTAGGATCCATGCTTAGTTCGGAAGAAAGGAAGGACTATGTGTCCTTGGTTCAAGAATTCGGCGATATCTTTGCCTAGAGTTATGATGAGCTGAGAGGCATTCCTCCTAGCTTCGTTGTTCATATGATTCCTTTGAAGCAAAGTAGCTACCTTGTGCGATAAAACGTAAGTCGTATGACTTTCAAATTAACAGAGACAGGCTATTCAAAGAATTAACAAAGCTATGAAAGACACGCTTGATATTTTCGGTTCAACAAACAAAATGGTATTCACCAATTGTTATTAGAAAGAATAAGAACAATGAGATTTGGCTTTGCGTAGATTTCAGAGAGCTTAATAAGTAGACAGTTAAGGATTACTACCAATTGCCATTCATTGATCAGATTCTCGATCAATTAGCAGGGGTACGAAAATCTACTCGTTTATGGATTGCTTTGCTGGATATGACCAAATGGCTATTGCAAAGGAAGACAAATTGAAAACAAAATTTATCACTGTCTTCGGTACCTTTGTGTATCATGTGATGGATTTTGGTCTATGCAATGTACCTGGGTCTTGGCAACGAATAGCTGATAAGACCTTTTGTGGTATCTCCCCAAAGGAGTTAAAAGTCTTTATTGATGATCTGGGGGCAGCTACCACAAGGAAGCAACAACTGATTATTCTAAGGAAATTTTTTAAGGGTTGTAGACAATTCTACATTGCTCTTAACCCTAGAAAGTGTATATTTGGAGTACCATATGGGTTGTTACTCGATCATGTGGTTAGTTCAACTAGTATTGTGACCAACCCTAAAAATATAAAGGTTATAGTCTCTATGAGTCCGCCACGTACTCCAAAAGAGGTGCACAGTTTTTTGTCATCAATGGGATATTATCTAAGATTTATCAATGCACTGGAAGAAAGAGTGTTGCCATTAACAAACCTTCTATCTTTTAATTATTTTTTTGAGTGGAATAAAGCATGTCAAGTATCCTTTGAGGATGTGAAGCAGGAATTAGCAAAAGCACCCACAAGAGGTGAAGTTTTTTATATATTTTTAGTAGCCAGAATGCATACTATCAGCTGTTGTTTAGCTCAAATTTGGGAGGAGAAATGGTATCATCCAATTGCCTTTGCAAGTAGGAAATTGGGGATATTTGAAGCTAACTATACATACATGGAGAAATTGTGCCTTGGAATGGTTTTTGCGACAAAGAAATTTAGGCATTATATTCTCTATGAGAAGGTAGTATTCTTTACGAGGGCGGAAGGACTTAGATTGTTGCTAAACAAGTTGCAGCTGCCTAACCATTTAGCAAAGTGGCTAATCAATTTGCAAGAGTTTGATTATGAGACTAGGAGCAAGCCACCAAAGCTACAGGGTATTGTGGAATGTCTTGTGGATTTTAGGGAGCCAAAGGAAATTCTGGCTGAGGGAAGTGATATTGAAGGTCTATTTAAAATCGACACCACTTCCATCCCTTACTGGTATGCGACTATAATGCATTATTTATCTACATGAGGATTTGGGGCTACTTTATCAAAGTCTGAAAAGAGAAAGATCAAGCAATAAGCATTACACTTTTCGATTATAGCTAGTGTCTTGTATCAGAGAGGAGTAGATGATATCTATCATCATTTTGTAGTACTCGATGAGGTACCATTTATTCTTGAGGAGTGCCATGATTCAATATGTGGGGGACATTTTGCTGGTCAACTTACCACCCAAAAAGCTCTCCATGCTAGATATTGGTGGCCATTTATTTTCCAAGCTACTTTTACTTATGTTAGGCACTGTGGTGTCTGTCCAAGACACAATGCGAGGGAAAATCGTAGGTGACCTCTAAATTCCATTTTGGTTTCATTGCCATTTGAAAAATGGGCTATTGATTTTGTGGGACCAATATACCCTTCATCAACTATATGAAAGTGGTATATTATTGTAGCAAGTGACTACTTTAGAAAGTGGTATAAAGCTCATGGTCAAGGACAATGCTAAGGAGATGGCCAATTTCATTATGGAGTAAATTGTTTTCCGTTTCGGTCCATCAAAGGAGATTGTGTCAGATTGAGGGACACCCTTCTTGAACAAGGTTATAGTGGCCCTGACTGAAGCTTTCAAGATTAAGCACAATAAGACTACACCATATAACCCTCAAGTGAATGGTCAGGTTGAGAGTACAAATAACTAGTGGGAATCTTGTCCAAGATAGTATTGAAAAGCAAGGTCAACTAGGATAAGAAATTATATGTAGTAGTGTGGGCTTACAACACGACATTCAAGAGAGCCACATGCCACACCCTGTTCAAGCTAGTGTATGGGGAGGAGTGTGTTTTTCCATTAGAAATAGAGCTTCCCATTGTGTGTTTTTCCCTCAATCATTAATTGGGAGAGGAAGAAGCATTAGAAGAATGGTATACTTCTCTGGCACATCTTGATGAGATTCGGTTGCATGCTTTATTACATCAAGAAGTAGGGAAGAGGAGAATGAAATCCCTTCATGATCTTTGGGCTAAGAAGTAAAAATTTGCGAAAGGTCAATTAGTGTTATATTATGATGCTTGTTGGGAGATTTTTCCAAGAAAATTGGAATCCAAATGGGATGGACCATACAAGATTATACATTTAGGAAAAAATGGCTCTATGGCCCTTCTAGTAGATTTGCGGGTGGTAGAGTTTAAGACTAAAGTTAACTTTAATAAGTTGAAACCTTACTATGTGAAAGGGATGATGTTGGGCTTGGCACCTATGTAGGTCTTTCAAGATTCATCTTTACCATGCAGTAGGTACCAAGACGAGTGGATGGGATTTATCATTCCCTATTTGGAGCATCCATATCTTGAGCAACATTACCACCAAGGTCGAGTGATCTGGTGGAGAAAAGGGTATCGCGTTACTGAGTGGCAAGATGGATCCTTTATGTGGGAGATTAAGTTCTACTACCACCATTGTCAACGACTTCTGATTAGCATTCTTATCGAATTCAGCAAGGAAGGAAGGATTGTGCATGTTATACATCCCCTCTCTCGGCTTGATTTTGATTATCATAACTACTAGTGATTTTACTATTATGGTGTATCCTATCAATGAAGACTGGGTTTATACTCTGTATTTTGATGGAGCTTCCAGAGGGCCTGCTAAACATGTGAGCATTGGTGTGGTTATTAAAGATCCCCGACATAGGGTTGTCATGAAGATGGGAGTCAATTTAGGACCCTCTTTTACTAATAATATGGCAAAATACAAGGCCTTAATCATGGGGATGAATATAGCCCAATGTGGTGGTATCTGTCCATTATTGGTTAAAGGTGACTTGCAATTAGTAATCACTCAACTAAATGGGACCTATACTGTGTGGGATCCCATCTTATGGATGTACTATCATGCAGTCTTGGATATGTTGCATATCTTTGAGACAGTGACTTGTCAGTTAGTTCCTCGACAATGGAATTGCTTTGCAGATTCCCTAGCTAACTATGCTTTAGTGGAAGATGCCTTTTTCAATTGTAGTCCAAGGGGGCCCTTACATTTACCTCCTAACATTAGCCCTCGTTTACTTTGGGGTCTTCTTACTGACACATCATATTTCATATGCCACACTGATGGTGGTTAGTTTGGGTTATGAGTCAAGTAGCAATTGAGCACCTTCTTAATCTGTTATGGACTCATAGGATTGTGTATTATCATATTCATCGAACACCCTTTGCTATTTATGTAGGGGGTTAGCTAGTAACTTGAGGCACTTAGTATAGGGCCTAAGAGGCCTTATCCTTGGTTGGTTTTGTGCTTTCGTAGAGTAACATTAGGACCAAGGGATTGTTTCATGAGTACAATGTACTGAATGGTAGTAAAACATATTATTTCGTAAGGCTAAGAGGGCCCTTTTGTCGAGTTTTAGTGTTTTCTTTCATAAGGCCAAGAGAATTATTATGTTGGTTGTGAAATGTTATCTCTTTAGGCCAAGAGGGCCATATGTCTATTTGGTGCATGTACCTTTAATGGTTTTATGTTTTAGTGATTGCATCACACAGGTTGGACAAAGTACCTCAAGGGAGCCTTTGTTGTGCGGGAGCTTCTTATGGCCATTCTAGGTGGTATCGTCACCTTTTCAAGTTTTTCCATTAAGATAATAGTATTATATGTGTTGTGGGGATTATTTTCTTTTCAGTTGTGGGGATTGACAATCAAGGCATGAAGTCCTAGGGTTGGGTTATGTATATCTTGGTGAGATTTAATAGTCGTTTACCTCTTGTTAGGACATTGTCAGGCATTAAATACCTATGATAGAGGGTAGTCCTTGTGACCCTTTCTTCATGCTTGCTAGGCAGCTATCCTAGAAGTCCCTACTAGTGTGAGAGGTAGCTAGAGAAGCTTGCCAAAATAGCAAAGAAGAGTAAGCTTTGAATATATCTAAAGATAAAAAATTACAAAGGTGTGTAAAAAGGGGTTCTAACCTCTCAATAAGAAAATGAAAAAGAAAAAAAAGGGAAGAAAATTCCTACAAGTAGTTGATTATCGCCTTGCACCAGAGGCCTGGTAGGTTCTTAGGGACGAGTCTGATGTCTTGTCTTCCTAGGGGTAGCAGCTAGCAAAAAAAAAAGGAAAAATAAAGGTTGAAGAAAAAATAAAAGTGAGTGAAACAAAAAAGGATTAAGTATCACCTCGCGAGAGCTTGGTAGGTTCTTGGGTACTGAGTCAGGACCTGAGGTCGATGCCCTATTCTCCTTGGCTAACTCTATGCTCAACTCCCTCCTTTTTACTCACCCAAGTGTGGAAACTTTGGGAGGCAAATGTATTATAAGAAAGAAAAATATGATGACCAAGCTATAGGATTCCTCTCCTAGTAGGAGGTCCTGGTCCCGTTTTCCTAAGTTAGGTAGGTAGTTTAGACCACCACTAGGATGACATCTTTGATAGGCTTGTTAGCCAGTCCATGTTAGAGCAGTTGGTTAGCAACTTGCTCTTGATTTCTATCAGATTATTCTAGGCCCATCCCTTGTGGATTCTCATGCCTTGATTCTGTCAGGGGTAGGGTGAGAGTTGTTCTTGTGCTTTGTTGAGTATATTTTTTGTGGCAACTTGATGCTTTCTTTGGTTATTTTTTGTGTAGATCCGTTTGTGGGATTCAATGGGCTGGTTTGCCCTATCCCGTGATCACCAATGAGAGAAGCTTTTAAAAACCCATAAAGTGTGGATTAGGAGTGGATTAATGTGAATTTTAGGCGGGGATTTAAAGCCGACAGAAGCGAAACATGAAGATTCGACAATTTTTAGAGATTGAGGAAGACGAAAATGCAAAACTTCAGTCATTGCAATGCTTGCGTATTTTTAGTAATTTTTTTTATAGTTTGATTGAAGAGAGATAGCTTCTCGGCCATTTGAGATGTCAAGTTGGATAGGCAGGATTTTTTGGATTTGGAATTGGACACCGAACAGAACAGATGCAAGATGTCGAACATTACAAAGGTTAAAATGGCCAAGATAGTGGAAGTAAACTGGGCATGGCCCTTTCCCAAAAAAAATTTGTGACGAAGGGGGGGGACGTGCATTTTCTGAAACAATGGTAGTGTGCAACAATCATGCCCCTCCATGTTTGTTTTAGGAAGGGTGTAGGGTTGCAAAGAACCCATATAATAGACAATGGCAATGATCTTCTCCAATTTTTTTGCTCCTATTCGCCACTTGCTGATCCGAAAATGGTTGCCTAGTGAAGAAGCTGAAAACTAGTCTTTCTCTCTCCTCCCTTCTCTCTCCTCTTGATGGCTATTCACACATGTGATTCTATGGAAGAAGAGGAAGGAGTTAGATGCAAGATGTTGATGGAATAATGGAGCCAAAGTGAAGGAGATCGTAGATCATAGTTGGAGAGAGTGTTAGCAGGTCCATAAATGAGTGTCAGCAACCTCTCAACCATTAAATACATGCCTCCAAACTCAAGTTCCTATGCATAAGCGATCATTTCATTTGTTTCATGGCAAATGTTTGATGGAGTTGTTTATAATGTTGAAATTTATCAAAAATCTTAAAGAAAACTAGAAAAATTAGTCATTTCATAATTTATATCAAAACACACAAAAATCGCAATTATGTGGTTTCCATGAAAATGATAAAGTTTGGGGGGTTTTGTTGTGATTTAGGGGTTCATATGGAGTAGAAATGAATGTAAATCAATGGTTAGTGATTGTGATCAATCCCAACCCATAAATAAAAAATATTAGAATTTTTATTTAAATAAATAAATAATAGTGAAAAAAACTTTTCGTTTTTTGTGCTAGAAATTTAAGAAAAAATATGCTTTATGTCCATGAATGTATGACATGGCTGGAACATGAGGGATAAGCCTCACTTCAGCCTTGTCTTCATGTTAAAGTCCATTTTTACTGATTTTTACAAGAAAAACACATGGAAAAAGTGCTCTTTACACCTATCAACGAAGCATACCCTAAACAATAGGGGGGAAGAGGGGTTTTGATGATGATTAGTTGCTGATAACATTTGAAATTATGATATATTTGTTTGTGCATACCATATAGGACGTTTATAAATTAAGTTAAAAGGGGTCAAGTAGCACGAGGATGCTCGGGGCAACTGGCAATGCACCATTACATGTAGGTTGAAATCATTAAAAGAAATGTTTGTTTCACTTCACAACACTGACTTATGAATCATAAAATGGTTGAGCACTATGGCATTTACAATTTCATTGCGCATATCACATGGTGTAATTCCTAGATGCATTGCAATTGGTTTCTTATACATATGACCACACTGAGTTGTGACTCATACCTAAGCTATAGATTTAGGCATTCGAGTTCCTTGGGAAATTGTTAAGTGAGGAAATAGCTTATCTTCTAGAACGTTTTAAAATAAGAGTGGAGTTCATGACGTCTATGTTATTTCTGTTAGTGGCACATCGAGGGGTCAAATCCCTAAGGTATAGGAGAGCTGCAATGGGGCCATGACATTCAACCAAGGGGTGCCTCCTTTTGTCTATGGTTATGGGGTGTTTTACACCACTGTATGTGTAGGGATTCCCTTTGAGGAGTGTGGGAAAGGTTTAACCGTTGGACCACAATCCAAAATAAATACAAAATTTACGATAGAAGTTAGGGCATTGTGTCCCTTGAATGCTCTTGGCCACGAGGTCGAGGGGGTGTGTTCTTTGAGTATAGAGAGGCCCGACTAGTGCTTAGAGATAGGGTCGGGCCCGTTTTAGGTCCTGACAGCCAACATCACTCTTTCATGCTACCCCCTCTAGTCAAAATTTTATGGAGAGAATCTTATTGCCCATCTACCCTACATTGTGAAATGGAGCAACAAATAGAAGGGAATGAACTTTATTAGATTCCTAGTCAGTCACCACATATAATGAAGCTCGCTAGGTTATACACACACACCATCCCCTTAGATTGCTTCTTATTGCTAACATGCCATCCCACGAAGGTTTAACCGTTGGACCACAATCCAAAATAAATACAAAATTTACGATAGAAGTTAGGGCATTGTGTCCCTTGAATGCTCTTGGCCACGAGGTTGAGGGGGTGTGTTCTTTGAGTATAGAGAGGCCCGACTAGTGCTTAGAGCTAGTGTCGGGCCCGTTTTAGGTCCTGACAGCCAACATCACTCTTTCACGCTACCCCTAGTCAAAATTTTATGGAGAGAATCTTATTGCCCATCTACCCTACATTGTGAAACAGAGCAACAAATAGAAGGGAATGAACTCTATTAGATTCCTAGTCAGTCACCACATATAATGAAGCTCGCTAGGTCATACACACATACCATCCCCTTAGATTGCTTCATATATATATACTTTGTCTTTTATGTGTTCTGGTATTTTAGCATGAATGTTAAATTATTCAAATCAATTGATATTTTTTAATTTTTTCTTTCATTTTAAAAGAACCTAGATATTTTTAGGTTAAGTATGGAACGACCTGTATATATAAGTGGACATTGCAACTCCAAAAATTATCGAGATAAGAACATAGTCATTTCCAAATCATAACAATCATCAAATCTGCACAAAACTCAACCACTAACAACTAAATCATCAATAAGTTAGAGTGATTAAGAGTGAAACTCCCATATAGAACTAGTCACCTAGCCAAACTTCAGTATTACCAACTCATAGCATTGAAGGAGTATCCCAACCGTGCATGCAACTAACTATCTAACTACATGGAAATTAACTAAACTTTAGTGCATGAGAACCTAAAAATAAAAGGACATAAATAAATCTTGTTGTATATTTTTTTACTTCCATTTTTTATTTATATATATATATATATAAATAAATTTGGTTGTTTGTTGATTTTCTTAAGTATATTAGAATAAATGCAAAAGAAGCTAGAGAAACAAAAGATCTAAACTAAAATCCTCACACTCTCTAAGATCTTCTAACACAAATAATAAGTTTAGTCCAAAATCATCTACACTATCGAAATTGAACCTATCAACTAAACTACCAAATATAGGATGCTCTTGCACATCCTCTATACATTAGATGACATAGAATAACTATCAAGTACATCACTATAATTCTCCATTAGCTCATGGATTAGAGCATCAGCAACATCATCAACATAAGGCATATGTACCAATGGTAAACATTCCAAAGAGCAACCCATTACCACATCCATGTATTGATAAATATAGTCCCAAAATAAGAACAACTATCATCTAATTGAAGGTCTATATATTATGGAGTAATAAAATAGACATTAGCTTGATACCTTGCAAACTCTTGCTGCTCTCTATCCATTTGGGTACTGATGAATGCCATGCTCAAGTGAGAAAACGACATCATAATCGTGGTACTAGTAAGTAACCAATAGCTTCTTGCATGGCAGCTACCATAATGTCAATAGTAAGTGTGACACTGCCAATATATAAGAGTTTCACATGCACATATAGGTTCCATTGACAAGGCCTATAGCTAAATGGTAGATTATACTACAAACAAAAGATAGGTACAAAAGAAGTACTACAACATGTCTCACCTCTCAAAGCATATAAAATCCTATCTAGAAACAATGAATAATGTAAGGTCCCACATGTATAGGATTAGAACTATTAGCATCAAGATGAGGTCTACTGAGCGCATCCATCCATAAGACATCCATACTTGCATCCCATTAATCCCCCCTCCTAAAAGAAAATAAGATCCAAGTTTCACATTAGACCATGATTATCCTAACCGCAAACCTAGTTGTATCTAGCTAGCCCTGAGTCACAAATGAAGGGAGTGATCCCTAAAGTGGAAGCACAGAGAAAAAGCAAGAGCTATGGTGGATGGAGCAAGAGCAAGAGAGAGAGAGACACACAAGATGTGGAAACTCCAACAGACACAATGTGTGACCAGCCTTTCCTTTATTCAAATGTCACTAAAATAATAAAGAATGAAGCGACAGTAATGGGCGCTCACTACCTTCAATATACAGGTGTATGGGTATTGTCAGTGTAACTAATACATGCATGCATACTGCGATACCCCATGAAACAACATCTTTTCTTTATACAACTAGATGAAGGCCAAAACATTTTGACCCTTAAACTGCTTCACTTCTTGTCCCACTACCTACAATGCATTCACAGCTAAAGAAACAATTCTTTCTGCTTCCTGTCAAGTTTTCATCTGTTGTTGTAACAACAACTGCTACTGTTGTTGTTGCTGCTACAACAAAGCAATCATCTATTGTAAAGTATCACCACTACTTGAATCTAGAGAATCCCCCATCTTTACACACCTACTGCTACCAACTTTCACATTGGGTTCACCACTGTTGGAGTGTTTGGGGTCGAAAGTTTACCATGGGGGTAAGAGACAGTAGGGTGAAGGGAGATTCAAGGAGAGGGGTAGACGGAAGAGAAGGGGTTCGAAGATATAGAACATATAGAAGAACACTCATAGAGGTGAAGCCTGAAAATTTATTTTTGCATAGACGGAAGAGAAGGGGTTCAAAGATATAGAACATATAGAAGAACACTCATAGAGGTGAAGCCTGAAAATTTTTTTTTGCATCCTAAGAAGATAAATCTCTTGTAGACCGAAAACATGCATTAAAAAATAGCTTTTGCTCTAATGCTTGCTTAGGCTGCCAATCTAATGCTTCTGTTGGGGGGGTAAAATTCCAAGACACTTGGTTAGAATTTTCCCAGATCACTCATTCTTCTTCTTCCAATTCGGAGTGTTGTTTGCTGCCTATAAACTATGATCGCACGTCATGCAATTTTGCCAATCCTTCTTTTTGCATAAAATCCCCCCAAAATGGCTGAAAGCCACTTGCTTTTTTTACATGTCATCCTAGTTTAGAAGTTGTCTACAACTTTTAGATATTTACAAGAAATAATATCTAAAACATCAAAATAAGCTAAACTTGTCCCAAAATCTAGTATTTTTGAACCATCCATACTACGAACAGTGACACTAATGACTAGTATGGCATTAGCTCTCTAGATCAATAAGAAAGCTAAAGGACGATGCACTCTAGGTTTTTTCACACTGTGTCTGCGTAATGGCATGACACTGGCCTCCTACCCATACTAAACAACCCTCATGTCCTTGTAATCAAGAGTTTTAGATGATATGATATGGTTTATCTGACTAATATGTGTATAGATATAAGTTTCAAACGGTTTCAAATACGATTTTGTGAACATAAGCTCCAAATGGTTTGCACATCCCAACTCTAAGCACAAGGAGCTTTCCATACATAGGTGACTACTTTACCTCGATTTACACACATGGAGGGCATCCCTCGATTAAGTGTTGTGGCCCCTACAACTCTCCTATACCCTAGGGATTTGCCCTAATATGCACCATTTTAACATATAAAGAACAACAAAACATAATCCTCTCATAATTCATATATCATTCCAAGAGACTTTGTATATTCTCACACAATCTTTTCCTAGAGATAGCCACTCTAACCTACATCAAAGGAACCTCTTTTTCTCAATCATAGATCAATACTCTAGTAGATAGGTGCTATGTATTAAGAAGTTTCTCGTTGATACCATGCTTCATGCACATGCAATGTGTCATGATCTAGAGTGCTCAAATAGTTTAAACAAAAAACTAGTCATGTGATGTGCAAGATCATTCTTTCCTTGCTTTGTTCTAACATAGTGCAACATTGGAGAAATGAAACAGGGCTAAGTTTGGCTTCCACTCTCTTAAATATTCTATAAAATCATAAATACTTCACTACAATGCACAACCATTTATTTCTCATGAAGAAAACTTGGCATTTTAGACTCATTGCACATTGATTCATTATGTAGCATTTTTTATGTTACATGACATTTTTCCATAGAATCACCCTCTAAATGGGCATTTTAACATGAAAATGGGTATAGGTTGAGGCTAACCCTCATGCCCTATAGCCTACCATATATTTAGGCATGTTCTACTATTTTCTCTCATTTTTTTGGATTTAAAAAACCATTTTTCTTAACAGTTTGCTATTTTTTTATTAATTTTTCTCGATTATATCTAGTATAAATACTCATTATTTTGCAATTTTTGATCATATAGTAGTAAAGATCACCAATCAGGGCAATCAACATGCACTATTTTATCTACATATAATATTTCCATCTACCATTATTATCATTTATTATCAAAATCACCTCATTTTGCATGTTTTTTCATGTTTTAGATAATTAAGATCTCATTAATGTGATGATTGATTGTACATTTTCTTTATGATAGCTCTAATACACATCGCTTACTATGATGATTTCAAATTTCATTCCATATGCATATCATTTCCATGAGCAAACAACAAAAACAACCAAATTTTCATGAAAAAAAACTTATCGAGATTTCCCATCTTTTGTATTTTTATAGTTGCATACAAAGCTAGCTAATCAGTTCAAATTTGGGCTCTACTCATTGCTAGTCATCACATCTGAGCATCAGTCTCATCTCATCTTCATCTAGATTAAGCCGGAAAACCATCTCTCATCTCGATCTTCTCTTGATTCACCACACATGAACAACCCACATAAGAGGAGAGAGAGGAGGAGATAGAAATACTAGAAATGGGTGTTTCTATTCAAGCCACCATTTTTGGAGCCAAAGGTAGTGATAGAGAGTGAAAAATGAAGGAGAAGCATGATGCACTCGATTCTACCAACAAGTATTCATTGCCCCTCATGAGCATTGAAGCCACCTCTCCACCAAAATCATTGTGTTGCTATCCCCTCTCCATGTTTTTTTTTCCACAAAAAAATGACCCCCCCCTTCTCTCATGAAAAATTGGGCCCTCTTGGCTCTGAAGGGTCACATCCTTTGCTATTTGGTCACTTCACACTTAAGCTCCTTTCTTTCAACTTGGGTGGGCCATATTTCCTGCATCTGGCATGCAAATCGTGATTTGAAAAATTTTATCTGCTCGTTTGAGACTCCAGCATTGCCTAGCACTTGTCTTTGTTGGTCCCATATCTTGGAAAGACTTGTAAAAATCTATAAATACTACATGTTTCCCTTCAGATGTGTCTTTAAAACCCATCTTTCACAGCAGATGCTTTAAATCATCAGATCTTCCTTTGCTACTTTCACTAGGCATGTATTTCGACTTTAAAATAATGCATTTTAGCATGCTTTCATTCATTTTTCTAGCTTTAAATCCCACCTTCATTGGCAACCACAAGATATGATGACTCAGCTAGCTCGTCAAACCCGTGAAGTGATATGCACATAATAAACCATGAAGAGTATCAAGCTACTTCAAATAAAATACACATCATAACACAAAACATAGCTCTCACCCGCACTGACAAAGATCAAGACATGAATTCCATGAGGGATAGGCCAAGCATAATTTGACAAAGAGATCAAGAGCTACTTGCTAGCCAAATGGTCTACCACAAAATAGCAGAAAGAGCTATCAAAGAAGTCATCCTAAGTGGTGGTCTCACCTATCTGTCTGACCTAGGATGACCAAATCAAGAACTCCTACTAGGTGAGGAATCCTATAGCCTAGTCTAGTTAGAGGCATGCATTTTTTGTCTCCACGTTCTTTATTTTTTAGTACTTGCTACTGGATGTGTAAAAAGGAGGGAGCTAAGTGTTTTGTGGCTAAAGGGGAATGGGGCATCAGCCTCAAGCCCAAACTTGATACCCAGTAACCTACCAAGCTCTCCCAAGGTGATACTTAATTGTTTTTTTTCAATCACTTTTATTTTTTCTCCAACCGTTCTTATTTTCTTTTGGTTAGATGCCACCCTTAGGAAGGGCAAGGCATCAGCCTCTCACTCGTCCCTAGGAACCTATTATCCCTTCACAAGACGATGCCTATCTGCTCTTTTTATTTTTTTCTCTTTATTTTCTTATTTTAGGGGTTGAAACCCCTTTTCACACATCCTCATATTATATGTATTTCAAACACAATTATCATTTTCTTCTCTTATTCATCAGCCTCCCCACCTACCTCACAACTAACAAGAATTCCCAGAACTAGCTTCTTGGCAAGCTAAGAGAAGAGCTTCACTAGGGCTACCTCTTAAGATAGATCTTTGTCTGCTCAAAAATTTATCTCCAAGAGGTGAACAACTGCTCAAAAATCCCCAAACACACCTAACCTAATCCTGGGACTTCATGCCTGATTATCAGTCCCCAACAAATAAAAAACGCCCCCAAGTACACATATACATTTTGAGTAAGGAGAAGGAACTTGGAAAGTAAATATATTGCCTAGAATGGAGTGTTGTAAGTGTAAAATATTGAGAATGCATGCTAAGGAGGATCATTAATGAGAAAATAGACAATCATAATGAGGCATAAGTAATGACAAAGAAGAACAACTAATATTATCCAAGCACAATGCAAGTACAATTGAATGCTAATGATAGATGAAATGAGTGTGGGGATGATGCCTTTTATAGGCTTACAGTAGGTGGTATTGGTAGGTGGAAAAAGGTGGAATGACCATGGTATTCACCTACTCTGGTTTTAATAAGCCATGCATACATGACCTAGTCTAAGGCTTTATTTGCAATGTGTTTCTTTGCCTTGTTGTTCCTTACAAAGAGTCTATAGTGGATGTGATTGCACATTTCTCAATAGTAAGCACTACAAGGACTTGTTTGACTTGGAACCTTTCCACCAAGAGACATACTATCGCTGCACATAGAATTCACATTGCTTGCTTGGAGCTTTTGACTATCAAGGTCCCCCAAATAAGTTGTAGAATTGGCATTACCAAGTGAATCTTCTCCTTACAGAAAAGTTTGGATACTTGGACGCACTTACAATGAGCGAGTAAAACTCCAAAAGCTTTCCCAGCATCTCTGAATATATTGCTCATAGTCAACTACATGCATCTTAGCCTCATTTAATGATTTAGGATCTTGTATCCTCACTTGGATTTGTGTATTAGTCATTAAGCCACTCATAAAGAGCTCACACAACACATCATTTGGCAACACAATTGCTCTTCTTGTCTAAAGACTAAGAATATTATCAAAGTATTGGTGCTCTCACGGGCACACCACCAAGATCCATGGACCACTTATTACTTCAAGCATTTCAAGCCAAGAGCTATGGCTATCTCTTACATAGTCATATGTACTCTCTCACACACAAGTGTAGTGAACTTACCTTTGAATGTGATCGAGTTGCCTCCTCCCATGAATCCACTAGTAGCCCCATGATCCAAGATGTGCATTCAAGAAAGCTCTATCTCTAAGCTCCAAGCTTTAAGCTCCATAGCCATGTGCACTAGAAAGGAGAAGAGAAGAAGGAGAAGATGAAGAGATGAGAAGAAGAGCTTCTCCATAGTCCCTCACTCACACACACTCACACACACACACACACACACACACACACACACACACACACTCTCTCTCTCTCTCTCTCTCTCTCTCTCTCTCTCTCTCTCTCTCTCTCTCTCTCTCTCTCTCTCTCTCTCTCTCTCTCATACAGAAGAATGAAGCAAGAGCAAGAAACAAGAAGAGAGTCAGTTTGGTCACACACCAAGAATGAGCTTCTTCATGCACTTTTTGACTTTTATACATGTCCTATCTCTTCCTTGGTGGCCATCCCCTTTTTAGTCCGGTCTTTGTCCATTTCTCCACTCTTTTCCCCTCTCCTTCCTATTAGTATGGTCTTAACCCATGCCTCTCATTCTTTACAACTTGCATGTGAGAGAGTCGGGTGCTCTTTTACAAAATAAATTACAATGTTTCTGACACTTTTTTGCAAAAATTTTAAAATGTGCTTATGTCTATGCACCTTCGTCATCTTACATGTAGAATTTTTCCTAAACTTTGTGTCTTCAAGTTTTCCTTAGTACAGCTTTTTCCTCCATCTTCCTCTTCCCTTGGGACTATCTTCCACTTCTAATTTTTTGGATTTTCTATGTTGATCTTCAGAGGGTTAACATTACCTCCTCCTAACTGAGTGCCAAACTCATGGCACTTGATGGTATAGGCTGAAAACGTTGAGGGTTGGTGTGGAATGGTTCTTGGAGCCTTTGGTGTTGATATAAGCATGGATCTAGAGAATGGCTATGGAGGTTGAAACATAAATATAAGACTCATGAAGACACAGAATTAGAGAGATTGATTTTTACACAAGTGAATTAGGTTCCAAGATTGAAGCTTTGACTCATAAACACAATCTTTTGTATGTGGACAATGATACTTGATTGAAAGGATAAAATTACTATGATATTTGTTTGAATTGATAGGAAAGTACAATGCATTATAGTTGTAGGATAGTTGCACTCTCCCTCACTGTGCCTATGGGATTCAGACACCTCTTCCTAGACTGCTTGCATTTCCCTTACCCACTGCTCCATAAAAAGAGGCATACTAATGGGTGTGATTGCCAAAATCTCAATACCCCTCCTCAATCACAACCAAGAGGGCACAAGGTGTGTAGAGGATTTAGTGAATAACCACCTATGAAGTGTGGGCACACCACAAAGATGGTGAAAAATTAGAGGTTATTGTAAACTATGCCAAGTGTGGGCACCAAAAACATGGTGGACATCCAAAGGCTATAATCGGGGCTTCACAAATTGTACAAAGATTGTGGTGCCAAAAGTTACATGAGGAGTTTTATAAAGCTTATGAAAGGAACATTAGGAAAAGGTTATACAAGGCTTTAAAAAAGTCTATGAGGGTAGTGTGAATAGAAGGACTGGTGAGGCTTGTCTTTTTACTCCTAATGGTTTTCTTCTTCTTCTGTTGCTTCATCTTCATGATCTTCTTTTTCCCTCAAAGCTTCAAGGTAGGTCTTCTGAGATCTCTTCTTCGCATGATAGAACTTTTCAATATGTTCGCTCCTTTTGCAGAAGTCACAAACTAGTTGGTCCTTTTTTTCTTTGTACTTATTATTGGCATACAACACTTGTTCATCCCCCTTAGAAGTACTTGGCTCTTCTTTATTTTTAATCCTTCTTTTCTTCTTCTAACAGAGAGGCATGAATGTCAAAAAGTTTAGGATTTGTCATGTTAATTAAATTAGTGGAGAGGTTATCATAGTCTATAGGCAAGATTTTTAATAAAACACCAATGCATATATCTTCATCCATTTTAATGTTGATTCCTGCAAGGTGGATTAAGAGAATTTCCATGTAATTTAGATGTATTATAAGAGATGTGTTAGGTTTCATGTCTAGTCTGAAAAATTCAATTAATAAACCATACTTTTTGAAGACTTTGACTGTGCACCAAACAGAGTATCCAATCTTTTCTAAGTATCATGGGGTGTATCAAAGGTATCCACATGGTGGATATAGTTGTCATCTAGCTCAAGCTTTATGATGGCCTGAGCTTTTTCATCATTGTTCTATAAAGTTGCTGCAAGAGTAGCATCTTGAGGCTTTTTCTCTTGATTGTTAGTGATCGCCCATAAGCCCTTCTTCATCAAGATAAGCTTTACCCATGTTTGCGAGGTGTGAAACCTAACTCCTTTGAAGGGACATTTTAGAGAGTCTTTTCCCATGCTAGAGTGATAGAAACTAATCAATACCGAAATTCCCAGAAATGAGCTAACTTTGGATGTGTCAAGAAACAAGCAATGGCAGTGTAGTATTAAGAGATACTAGTTTGTTGTTGTTACTTGAGCCTTTCAATCTTCACAAATCTTCCCCTCCTTGCTTGTTTGATGCCCAAATGTTTGCTGGGAACTAAGTAGCAACTTGGATCAGAGTGGCATGAACACAGTAGGCTTGGAGGAGTGAGAAAATGATGGGATTTTTTAGCTTGAAGTTGAAGGAGCTATGGTGAATTAGGGTTAGCAGGACACGCAACTTACTTTTTTGATGCACGAGCTTGTAGAGGAGATCATTTGGTGAAATAATTTAGGTGAAGGAATCTTATAAGGCAAGCTCAAATTTCCCTAAGTCCACAAGATCAATGACATCACATATAGAGAGATCAGGCTATATGATTACAAATGATGTAGATATGGAAAAACGACATTAAATTTTGACAATGCTAAGCTACAAAGTGCTCAATGTTGAGGTGTAAAGTAATAGGAATGTACCCCCTGAGTAAACTAAGAGGTCCACAAAAAGAAACCTAGTCAATACAAGACATGGTTAAAGAGATCCAGGAGCTCAAAGGGAGCAAGATGCAGGCTGGCTATGGCTGCCATGAAGGGAAGAGTGGATTTGGAGTGAGAAATGAGATCATGAGCAATGAGCTGACTAGAGGTGAAGAGAAGTTGAGAGAGTTATTTGTAGAGCTAAGACATTTTCACCTTGGCTCTGATGCCATGTTGATAAGCATGGATCTAAAGCATGTTTATGGAGAATGAAGCACAAAGATAAGACACATGAAGACATAGACTTAGAGAGATTGATTGTTAGACAAGTGAGCTAGGTTCCAAGTTTGTAGTTTAGACTCATAATAAACACAATCTTGTGCATGTGGACAATGACACTTTACAAAAAGGACAAAAGTACTATGATATTTTTTTTGAATTGATAAGCAAGTACAATGCTTTATAGTTGTAGGATAGTTGCACTCTCTCTCACTGTGCTTATGGGATTCAAGTGCCTCTTCCTAGACTATTTGCATTTCCCTTGCCCACTGCTCCATACAAAGAGGCATACAAATGGATGTGATTGCCAAACTCTCAAAATTTGGGGGGGTTGTTCATGTTGGAGATGTTCTGTGAAGTAGGTTTTAAGGTGATGTTGAATTCATATTGTAGTTGAAGAAGGCCTTCGTAGTTGTTGGCTTGCCATGTTGCTACACAATGTACCTAAAAAGAAGAATGAGCACTTCCTAGGGGGATGTGTCTACCTTACCATGCAATGCACTATGCAAGTGATGGTGAAACTAGGAGATGGGTCTCTTTTTTTTCCTTTTTCACTTCACTTCTACTCTCTCTCTCTCTCTCTCTCTCTCTCTCTCTCTCTCTCTCTCTCTCTCTCTCTCTCTCATTAGAAGGGAGCACATTAAGTGGCATCCCATTCATGGGAAAGGGCCAACAAACTATGGGAAGGCTTGAGAGATTTACTTAGGAAAGGTTGGCTTTGCATATAGCCTTTCAAGTCGATTCTTACATTGAGGTGTGCAGTGGACAGGAACGAGTGGTTGCACACAATAAACCTACTACCCCTCATATCTTCTAATAAGCTTAGAAAAAATACTGATAAGAGGGTGGCTCTCATCATGAGGCAATCCATTACGCAGCTATCTATACTTGCATTAATGTCAAAAAAGAGGAGTGATAAATACTCTTCATTTGCAACAGTAGGTATTTGTTTTAGTAATGTTCTCAAGAGATGGAGATAATTACAAGTGGTAATGAAGGTAGGGTCTAGGCAAAAAGAGAAGCCCTTGAGAAAGTGTGTTATGGATGGGTGGAAGTCCCTCTCTATAAACGTTAAGCACTCCTTCAGAGATGCGGCGTTGACATTGTAGATCTTAGAAAAATCATACTTACCATGCACTTCCTAGTTGAAATCAACTCTAATTCTTTGTGAATAGAGCATGTAGATAGGATTATTCCTCTTGTATGTTAGTGTGTTATATAAGGCCATCCAGGTATCTAAGTTAGAATCCTATATGTTTCTTTACCACTTTGGTTGTGCTTTGTATCCATCCACTTTCGTGGGCACCTCCATCCTCTTGTCCTCCCAATAGTTTATAGTCTCTTGTTGTCACATTATGGAGTGCCTAATTCTCTCTACTAACCATCACTTCATTGGTCTTGTCAAGAGCTTTACCACTTCCTCTACTTCCCTTGGAGATAACACTCTGTCTAGTGTTCAAGAGAAGGTGAAGGTGAATTCAAAGGGTCGGCTACAATTCTCCCACTACACCCATATTGCAATTTCTTAGTGCTAGTTCACAAGATCACACTTCTCTCCTTAAGGAATGAACTTATTACAGCTTGGCTTGGAGTTTTCTTTGTGATAGCTCTACCTGTTCTCTCTGCTTGTGTCTCATTTCCACCATTATCTTGGGGGTTATGGTTTCCTCACCTTGCTCTTCTATTTGTACTTGTATTTGCAATGGGGGACTTGGTTCATGTAGCTGCTCTTCTTCATCGTGCTCTTGCTCAAAGTCCGGCCCCTCTTCATATATACACTACCTTGGCTCCTCAGGGGAAGGTTGTGCTTGCTACTCTTGCTCCCCAAACCCTAGCATTTCGAGTTCTTACATGGTTAATGCAACCATGATCTAATGAGCTCTTTGTTACTCCACACCTAAGCTAGTGCTAGGTTTGGGCACCTTAGCATGGAGTCCATGTTTAAGTGCTCTCCTCACTGGCTCTAATTTCCTTTTGAGTTCCTCAATCGCATCTTCCTCTCTTGCCTAGGTGACATTTAGTACCGTGTTCAAAAAGGCTTTTTGCTACTCAAGCATCCTTGTCTCCATAGCTTCAACTTTTCTCTCCACCAAAATGCATTCACTCTCTGAATGTGCCAGGTGATAAGCTAATTCCTTAATCTTGTTATCATTTTTTGTTGCCCATTCTTCCACCTTCCCATTCATTTTCTCTAGTCCTTGGTTATAATATTATACAAGGGTAGCGATTACTTATTCTTGCTCCCGCCATAATGTATTTATTTATTTCTTTTCTCGGTTTTGGCACTCTACTTGTTTCCTTAGGATGGCTTGCTCATGCAAAGCTACGTACTAGTTATGCAGCTCCACCATCTTTCTCCTTGCTTCTTGCTCCCCTTGTGCCTTTTCCTCTTGTAGTTCTTTTGATAGTTGTTCTCTTTTTTGCTTCAAGCTATTGACCTCTTTCTCAAGGTGTTGTGCCTGTCCTGAGATGCAAGAGCACATTATGCCTCTAGAGCAATGTGGCTCTCCCTTTCTTCATCATATAGGTCTTTTAGACTTTCTTTTCCCTGCCTTGCCTTTAAGACCTCTTTTAATAGCATCATTTTCTTGGTGATTATAGTTAGCTTGGCAAGTGCGGCCTTTCTTTATTCATTCATCTTGTCATGTTGGCTCTAAAGTTCTTTTAGTAGCTCATTGTACCCTTTTGTATTGCGCATTATGAAGGGAATCAAAGTAGTAGATACTTCAAGGTCTGGTACCTTCATCTCTTGGCATGATTCCATATCAGCTGTTGTTGCTGGCCTTTTGGTTCCTACAAGTGGAGCTCCTTTGCTTGGCATAGATGCAACCTCTTGCATTTTTCTTATAAGATATTGTGCTCAAGTCATGACATTACTTTCATTGACTATCCCTTCGATGGTTCTCTATGTGCAATATCTTGTAAGAAAAGTGCAAGCTCTTGCACTTTGCTACTGAGATACTACATCCAAGATATGATGTTACTTTTATTAACTACCCCTTCAATGGTTCCCTACATTGAAGTTGTCATGGGGACCATGATTGGTGGGGATGGATGTAGGGGAGTCGTTTCCTTGCCTTCCACCACTGGTCTTTGTCCGCGGCCTCTTCTATAGCACCACTTGTGATGGGCACGTCTTCATGTTCCAAGCTTCAAATGGCTAACTCCTAAGATGGAGAGGGTTGCTCTACTGATCTTCTAATGGCAAGAGCTATTTTCTCCTTCTCCTCTCATCTTAGCCTTTCTTCTTCTTCCTCTTGTCTCTTTTTGCACTCCTCTTTGAGTTTCCTAGATTTTTCTTCAACCCTCCTTTGCAATTCTCTACTTTCTTTGGTGGTAGACCTCATTCTCCTGATAGGAATCTTCAGCATGATTCTTCTTCTTTTTCCTTGGCTTGATGGCACTGATCCCCTTAACTAATCCTCGGGAAATCAATCATAAATATATGTATGTATCACGTGGGTTCAACATAAGGGATTTCTAAAATACTATTTTTGCATATTTTTTACATACAAAAGGGTCCCATATAAAGGGGTTACTTATAGATTGAATAGATAAGGGTTATGTTTTATCAAGGAAAAATTCATAGATAAGGATATTATAAATAGACCTTGAACACATGTGATATAGAGGGTATACATATAGTGAACTACCCAGGTACTAATCACCCTTTTACTTGAGGTTTCTTGCGACTGAGTAGGGCAATCATCTTCTCTCTTCTTACCAGCTTGTTCCACTTCTTCCTATTGAACTCTATTAAATTCTTCCTCCCCCAAATTCCCTAGTGAAAATGAAGTGGAAGGGCTCATTGGAGTGGGAGAGCAATACTCTTCTTGGGTCGGTGATCATTCCTCACGGGTCTCGTCCACTACTTTTTCCATCTTCTCTATGACTTCCTTTATTATAGTTGTCAACACCCCTCCAAACCCTATGGTTGCCACCTTGGATGCTAGTTTTTTCCTCTCTGACTTAGTTGTTGTAGCTAGAGACTCCTCTCATGTTGCCCTTAGAGCTATTGCTAGTACTTTTTTCATTAGCTGGATTGTTTTTCAAACATAAGCATTCTTGTTCATCTCATCCAATGCATTTATTGCAAGGCTTTCAAGCAAGGCACTCATATTCTATTCATAAGGGTGTTATATCTTTGACTCAAGAAGAGAGTGTGGACCATCTTCACTTGCAATCTGATGGTGGGCTCATGAATATCAGCGAAGCTAATTCCCTCATTCATGTAAATTCTTATCCATTCCTAATATCCCATAGACGTCTCTCTTTGGCCTCTTTTCAGTTTGTTCACTAACCCCAAGGCCTTCTTTAGGATCTCCATGCTATGTTTGACTTCTACTCTCCTAGTGGCATCTCCTTGTTTGATTTTCACCGTACGACTGTTTTTCTAGACATCAAAAGTTTTCAAAAACTCAATGCATTTGCTATGATCTATATCCTGGTTCACCTTCTCTAGCATGTACTTAGCAAGATTTCATTGTTCTTTTATTTGCCCGATTGCCTCTTCAGATGTCACCAGCTCCTCTAGATCATGGATGATATGATATTTCAAATGGTTGAATAATACGCATGTCTCCATGGCTAAGCCGTATCTTTTGTGTTCTTCCTCCAAGAATGGAAACTTGTTGATTTTATCTCATTGCCCTTCCATTTAGGTTTGTGTCACTACAAAATAGCTCACAATGAGCTCTCTTTGAAGGACATTTCTTGCATGAAAAGTAAAGTGATTAGAAAGAAACGCTATTAGATGGTGAAATTTATAAACCATGAAATGAGAATTTCCGCTTTAATCAATCCACATGTTCCACACAAGAACTTCATGGATAATTTTTACTAAAACAAGAAGAAAATTAAATTCATTATTTTCTTTTGAAGTTCAACTCCTATTTCATTTTTTCATTCACCTATTTTGATTTTTCATTCACCTTTCATTTTGATCTTTTTATTCACCTTTCACTTTACCCCCTCTCTCTTGGAAATGATGAAAATCCTTCATAGGATTATGGAAGTAAATGTGTAAGGGCCTTCATTGCATCACTGTTGTTCCTCATTTGTTTCAAGAGCCAATCATAAAAGGTTGGGTTATACTCTAATGTCGCATGACACTCTATATCCTGTGGACGAACACTACAAGATATAGACCTTATAGCAACATTTAAAGCGACGAAAATACAAACAACAAAATTTTCCCCCGTCGTCGCAAAAAGCGTCATTATTGACGACGCCATAGAATCGTCGCTATATGCGTCACTATATGCGTCGCTATATGCGTCGCAAATGCGACGCATATAGCGACGGTTACAGAGAATTTGCGACGCTCATAGCGATGCCAATAGCAACGCGAGCAGTAAATTTGCGACGCAAATAGCGACGGTAACAGAGAAAAAAAAAATTGTGGCAGGGCAGCAAGCGGCCCTGCCACATATAGCACTGTGTGCTGTATGAGAGCCATACAAAATAGTTTCTGCACTACTGCATACAAAGCGTTTGCAAACAAAAAGAATGTATACTGAAATCATAAAACTGATACATGAAATAAATACATGATCGCATAAAATGCGATTGGTACAATCATGAAACGATATCACTAATACATAGAAAATGTCTACATAGATCAGGCGACTAAAAACTAAAGGTGTGTGAGCTCTAAGGATCCAAGGGCGAGCTACAAATCCTCGTCCCCCGAAAGCTCGTCCCGCTGCAAAGGAGCATCAAATGGATTCTGCAGAAAAAGAAATAACATATCAATCCACCATACAATAATGCATTCAAATATCTCATGGTAACTAGGGACAAGAAAGATGAGTGACTTACAGGGCCGCCACGTCTATACAATCGGTCGATCAATGCCCTGAGACCGTGCCTCTCTGCATATCGAGTCTCAAGGCCTTGCGGATCGCGATTTGTAACGGAGTGCTGCAAAGAAAACAAAATGCTAACTGTTAGAAACATGATTGTCAATACAAAGAATATCTCAAAAAAACAAATAAGCAAAACAAAAGAGAAACTTACAAAGTCCTCCAAATATGTCCTGTGGTCGCCACTCCCAAGATGATGCACCGATCCGCGTGCCCTCGCCGCCTCCTGCTGCTGACTCCAACGTCCTGGCGAATTTGTAGCCTCCTCCCTCAGTCGGCGCCAGTCGTCTGCATCTAACCACTCGGGCTTTGCAGCCCCACTCTTGATTGCCTTGCGTGCGTCGGATCGTCTATGTGACATGTATGCACGCATGCAATCCATCATCCAGCCCGTAGAGAATCTATCTACTACGGCTGGCACCGGGAACTCCTCGTGCAAGGGTGCTACTATGTAGTCCTTGCTCCCCTCTGGTATGTTCCTCCAATGATCCAGGACATTGTGCCGAAACACTTGTTGGCACAACTCCCTCATGCGAGCCATCACCCTCCTCCCCTCATCATTCATGATGATGGCTCCTGACCTACTATCCACTAGGTATCCATAACCCCTAGGAGTCTGCCTAAGATGGGCCCTCTCCCATCTCCGTCCACGCTCCTGGGCATATCCAGGAGACCCCTGTACATCCGGTGTACCAACGGGGATACCCTCTCCCGGAGTGCCACTCAAAGGGGTGCCACCAAAGGGGGTGCCACCAAAAGGAGTGCCACCAAAAGGCGTGCCATCTGCCGACAGCTGCGCAAAAGCTGGAGTAACTGGAGTGGACGTCCCCACAGGTGTGACAAATCCTGGAGGTGACGCAGCTCCAGCTGAACGACGAGACGGAGACACCACATCCGTGTCTCCACAGCAGCACCTCCCTGATCCTCCTGCAGTCGCAGTCCCTCCCTCTGGCCCAAGTCGCGAGCGTCGAGATCGTCTGCTCGAAGCTGAAGCATCTGATCGCCCTGAAGCTGATCTAGCAGAGCGCCCTGACGAAGAACGAGACAACTCCTGGTCTGCCATCTCTCTGAATCTCGCGAGCTGATCTGGAGACATGCATGCCATCATGTCCTGAAACTCCTCATCCCTCATCCCTCGACTCATCCTGAAAATATTGATACCTGCACAGATAAAAAATGATGTTAGAATAATCAATTTAAACTATACAAAGCACATTAATATAAATCATTTTTGAAAAATCTCTCTTAAAATGCATATCTTGTCTACCTTTATGGAAGATCTAAACAACAAATTGAGTAATACAATTCTCCAAGAATGAAGTATTCTATGGTCCCATGTTAATCTCCTGACACAACTCTGCATACACTCGAAGGTCGATAGACATGTCACCACAAAAGAAGGAGTCTGCCTTGTTCTCAAAAAATTCTACGACTTTTGTATTTCCATCATTGTTAGCCGATGCGGGCTCCAAGCTTGCGATGGCCTCCACCCCTTGTAATATCGACCCCTCTATTTGCATATTTTCTTCATCTATGCCTGGAACATCGCTTTGATCATATACTCTCGCACCTCGAGGAGTTGAAGGTATAACATACCACCATCGAGGTTGTCGGGGGTTTGGATGGAAGATTACCTGTTCACAAACACTTACAAAGCGAGTTCAAACCATTGTGACATAAACCATGTCGTATTACAATTAGCAAGCAAATGACTATTTGCACATGTTCACAATGGGCCGACAACACAAAGGTATCACGAAAATCCGTCCATTTTTTTTCAGAATCTATTTCAAGAAATCCAGATGGACCTCGTCGAACTGTTGCTCCAGCTCCTCCAAGTACCACTTTGAACCACTGCACATCGAATAGTATCATGGAGAAGCTACAGTAATCCACCATAATAATACTTTGCAAGTTCCCAAAATACTCCATCTCATCCACAACCGTGTTCAGATCCGTTGCTCGTCACTGGCTCTCTTGCTGAAACCTTGCCATGACACCACAGTCCATTGTGGAGCGCATTTTGTCAATACGCTCCACCCGAAAATGCCGTCCGCGCGACCACGCTACACTATATATTTTGTACTGCACATTGAAACACTTAAATTAGATGTAGCAAGCAAATTTAGATACGACACATTCTAAACCCCTCATTATCTTTGGACTACATCCCCTTGAGAACTCCCACTCCTCCATTGAGACCTCTGTCCCTTCGCTAGATGCTGCGGTCAAGGCTCCATGAAACCATCGTGTTGACATAAACCGTGGCATCTCCTCCATGCCTTCGGGATATCGAATCGGTCGGTGACGCGTACTGCGTCGGAATTCAGCTCGCGCTTCCTCTCAATCTTGCCTTGCAATCTGGTACTTGGCGAGCCACGTCTCCATGGAGGCATGGTGCAACATACAAAAGCAATTCACCTTCTCTTCCATTGAGGCATCCATTCTTTTTTCTACCCCATTTCCAACCACCACATCTCCAATCAGCCTATCATCGTCCTTCAGCATCCATAGCATTTCATTGTCTGGTTCCACCATTGGTAGCCATTGTGAGATATGCACTAATGCCTCTGACACCAACCAACCTTCCGCCATGCTACCTTCTGGACGAGCTCATTGTCGCACAAAGCCTTTCAGGGTTTTCATGAAGCGCTCTAGGAAGAACATCCATCGCGTATGGACAGGTCCAGCAATCTCCACTTCGTCCACAAGATGCACAAGAAGGTGAACTTGTATCGTGAGCATGCTAGTGGGCAGGTATTTCTCAAAGAGACAGACCGTCTCAACTGCTCCCCGCCTTGTGGATTCAATAGAGGACGTCTTAATCTCTTTCTGTGAGATCCATTGCACCAAAGTCGACAACTTGTAAATGGCCCCGTGAATTTCTGGAGTAAGGCATCCCGCGATCGCGATCGGTAGGACAAACTGCCACAAATGAGAAAGCATTAAGAATAATGGTCACTTTTCAAATTTCAAAATTTCCACGCTAATTAAAATCCATTCTGTTCACAAACCTGACATATCTTATGCCAATCATGGGATTTTAGCCCAGACATTTGGTCATCTTTAGAAAATGCGGACCTGAGAGAACGCATCATACCCGTCGGAGTGCGGATAGACTTGATTACTTGCTTCACAATGCGCTCTTCTTTGGTAGACAAAACCCAGGGAGCGCAAGGAAGCTGCACTCCCCCTTCAGCACTCGACTGCGGCCAAAGCGCCTCCATCTTACCTACCTCCTTTAAATCCATTCGTGACCCTATAGTGTCTCTCTTTCCTGTGATGTGGTCCCATAGCAAGCTGCCCACATTTTTGAAAATATGCATGGGATCCAACAAGTGGTTGACATGTAAGTGGGTCCAATATGGCAACTCGTAGAAAACTGAGAACCGTCGCATTCCATTTGGATGTAATTCCGGGTTTACCATTTTCAGCTCGTACCAGCTTGCAGCGTTCATACGTGCTGGAGGTCGTCCAAGAAAACCTTCCCTGAGTTCATGATCCTCCGGCAAGAAAGCGGCGTGTCCTTGATATACCATCTTCTTCATGGTTCGTGACCTTCGAGAGTCTAACTGTGGCCCACACAATGGACATGCATGATAACCTGAGGTAACCAGACCTGCAAGGCGATCCACGACCTAGTGAATACTTGATTGAATGAAATAAAATATAGATATTACCAGCGAGAACAAAGGTCTACTCACCTGAGTACTCTCCCAATCCCGGAAAGTCATGCATCGTCCATATGAGAATGGCTCGAATGTTGGCTGACCCCGCCGACCATCGCGCCTGCTCATATCTTGCACGGTGACCCCCTTCTCCCACAAAATCTTAAGCTCATCGACTAATGGACGAAGATACATGTCCATATTTTTTACTTTGTAGCGGCCCGGGATGAGAAAGCTAAGGATGAGATGTCATTTCTTCGTAGAAAGCCATGGAGGGATGTTGTAGTTGACAAGCACTATAGGCCACACACTGTAAGAAGTCGAGCGCAGACCGAATGGGTTCACACCATCCATGGCGAGACCGAGCCGAAGATTCCTTGGCTCTCGCGCAAAGCCTGGGAAGGTAGAGTCAATGTGGCTCCATGCGTGCGAATCTGCTGATATTCGTTGAACTCCATCCGTGGACCTGTTCTGCACATGCCACGTTGTCAAGCTTGCCATGGCAGACGTGCAAAACATGTGGTTTATGCGGGGGATGAGCGGAAAGTGTCTGAGAACTTTTTGAGGGATGGTTTGCCCTTGCAAGTCCTGTCGATACCTGTGAGCACCACACTTTGGACATGTCTCCATAGTCTCGTATTCATCTCGAAACAATATGCAGTCGTTGATACATGCATGGATGTTATTGTAGTCCATGCCAAGCTTCCGTAAAACATATCGTGCATCATCACGAGACTCAGGCATGGTATTTGCAGGTGGCAATATATGATATTTCAATAACCTGAAAAAAATCATAAAACACCTTGAAAAAACACAAATGTTTGCAATAATACTGTTTTAAAAAAAATCAATGAAGCATGTGTGCAAGGTACCTCAATAACTCAGTCACACTCATATCGCTCCAACCGTATTTTGCTTGCACACTTAAGAGTGCAAGAAATGTCTTCAACCGAGATACTCGGCACCCATCATATAATGGTATGGATGCTTCCTCTCTAAGCGGGTCAGATGTCTCAACATCCATGGGAATCAATGCATCGATCATTGCCTCCATCTCAGGCTCCAAGATTGTAGGCAGGTTGGGAAGGTTGTCTGTCTCCTCTGGCATTGACGGTATAGATGGGCCTTGCGAGTGGTCGATTGGCTCCTGCAATCCATCCATCACACGTCCACGAACTCTTCTAATTGGCCGCAAAGGGTGCACTCCCCCTTGGGTCGAGACATCACCCCCCTAGATAGAAAATTTGCCAACAAGACCCAATCTTATTGTGCATGGTTTTCAATTAGCTTGAGAGTACAATGCATGAAAAATGCTAACTTCAAATTACCATTTGCTGAAAATCCGCAATCGCCTGATCAATGATCTCAGATTGAAACTCGCCAAATCGTCATACGTGTTCTATAGACAATCGGCGTTTTCGTCTAATTGCCAACTTGCATTGAGAGCAAGGACATGGGACACGCTGATTAAGATACGTCTCGCGGTCTTGAACAATAAGACCTTCTTCGTTTTCCATCTTATCTACATTACAACAAACGAGGCTTAAATGGATAGCTTTATGGAGATGTATGTCAAGTTGCAAGTTGACCATAAATCTTGCATTGTATATAGTAGTTGAGAGATTTTCTGATGTTATATCTCAGCCTTGTATCATGCTCAAGGATTTGTTTGTCCCGGTAGATAATTATTTGTTATATCTCGGCTTTGAGTATAAGTAATCCATTTTAAAATTAATGCGCGCCATCTATGAAATTTTATAACTATAGTAATAAAATTTATTTCAATCAATTCTACTCATAGTCATAAGACCTGAGAGAAATTATCCTATACTCAATTTAAGGGTTTCTTCTTCTATAACAATACTTTTGGGTTCATTTTGACGAAGTACCTTAATGACCATTAGCTAGGGTATCATTTTCTTTGAGTCCTTCCGTTGACTAGTTGGCATGATTTCTAATTTGGCATGCCTATAAAGTTAATACAAAAACAATGAATTATGCATATCACAATTAGATCCCCTACTTGGACTTCATGAAGGAATTGACCATTTTTAAGCCATCTTAAAGAGTTACCAATGTACGTGGCCCATGGCAAAGCACATTGCATACCATTATCAATAAGTCTATTATCTTAAATTTCCTTCCCCTCCCTCTCCCTCTCTTTCTCTCCCTCTCTCTCCCTCTCCCTCTCTTTCTCTCACCCTCTCCCTCTCCCTCTCGTTCTCTTTCTCTCCCTCTCTCATTTCCTTCCCCTCCCTCTCCCTCTCCCTTGTTGAGAATCAGCAATCACACTCAAACAGCCTCTTTGTATGAAGTCTCAGGGTCAAGGACATGCAGGCTAACTTATCCCATATGCACAATGGTGCCTACTGCAGTTTTCTACTTTCCTATAAAGCATTGTACTTGCTTCCTTTTCTTAATGCAATGATAGTACTCTTTTCATTTCAGTAAAGTGTCAATGTCATTGTCCACATACACAAGATTGTGTTTATGAGTCCAAGTCTCAATCTTGGAACCTAATTCACTTGTGTAACAAACAGTGTCCTTTCCATCATGAGTCTACACTTATTTCTTCATCCTCCATAGCTTCCGTTTTTGCCATGCTCTAGATCCCGCATTTCTCACATGGTATCAGAGCACAGATGGGCATGGCACTGCTCCTCCAACTCCAGTTCACTCTCATCTAGCTCAGCTTGAGCTCAGTCCAGCTCAGGCCAAGTCTAGGACCTCATCTCCTACTCTTTCTTCTCACTGCCATGCTTGGCAGCCATAGCTACACAGCACATACCCTGCTTTGAACACTTATATCTCCTCATAGAGAACATATCTCTTCACGATTCCTTCTGGGGGAATCTTCCCCAACATAAAGACCTCCTCCTTGGCACCTCACACCTAAGCATTATACACCTTGGAGTTCAGCATTGTCAATCTTCTCTGCTTCTGCTGTGGGTGTCCTCCATAGCCAACAGGACCCAGCTCACTTGGAGCTTCTTGATCTCCCTCCACAGGCAGAATTTCAACACGATTTCTTCTGGAGAAATGTTCCTTGGCTCAGGGGCAGCTTCCTCTCACTTTAAACACCAACATTGGTGATCTACAGCTCCAGCATTGCAGAAATTCGTTGTCGCTGTCCAGATCTGCGCCGTGTCTGTTCGAGCTCCCTGCGTGCGCCGTGCTGTCCGCGATCTACACGATTTCCATGGGGCTTTGATAGCCCATGAAGTCAGCTTCCTAGGCATGTAAAAAATTTTTAAAATGATCAAGTATAGCTCCTGCAATGTTGAAAAAACCAGGCCCCTGTCTCAGAAACCCTAATTCCACCATAGCCAAAAGCTTCAAAATCTTGACATTTTTCATTGTTTCTCTCACTGAAGTTATCAACAGTGATTTTAATCACTGAGAAATACTCTCTGAAGTTCATTAAAGTACTGTCACTCAGATCTGAAGGCATCAGCATCAAATCAAGAAGGGGAAGATCACTTGGAGTAAAAGACTTTTGCAGATTTGGTATTCATTGACACTCAGTTAGTGCTTTTTAGCACTTGTGTCTCTCAATCAATTCTTCTGTTGCTCAAATCTAATAAAGTCTGAAGTCGATTTGCTACTGTTCCCGTAAATCTAACATGGGCAAAGACTCTCCAAATGCTCGATTCAAAGGAGTCGGATTCCACACTTGGCAAACCCGCATCAAGCTCATCCTGATGAAGAAGGGTCTCTGGGCCATCACAAATGGCAAAGAGAAGAAACCTCTGGACGCGGACCTTGCAATTACTTGGCAAAAGAATGATGACAGAGCTCAGGCCATTATTAAACTAGAGCTAGACGACAGTTATATTCATCATGTGGATAACTGTGAGACCTCACAGGATACATGGAAAAGACTTGACACCCTGTTCGGTGCACAATCTAAATCATCAAAGTATGGTCTCCTGATTGAGTTCTTCAGGCTTGAAATGAAGTCCAGCACATCACTTGCCACACATCTTAATTACATGGAAGGACTCCTAACCCAACTTGCAGGAATCAACATTAAAATGGATGAAGATGTTTGCATCGGTGTTCTACTTAAGAGCTTGCCTCCTGAATATAATAATGTATCAACAACTTTAATCAACATGCCAAATCCTGAACTTGTTGATATCCAGGCATCACTGTTAGAAGAAGAAAAGAAGCTAAAAACTAAAGAAGAACCAAGTACCTCTAGAGATGAGCATGCATTATATGTTGGCAACAGGTACAAAGGCAAGAAGGATCAGCTCTTCTGTGACTTCTGCAAAAGAACCGGACACACCGAGAAGTTCTGCCACGCAAGAAAGAGATCCCAAAAGTCCTATCTAGTCGCAGTCAAAGAAGAAGAAGAAAATGGAGCAAAGGAAGAAGAAGATGAAGATGAAGACCACCAGGATCGGAAGGACAAGACTCATCAGTCCTTGTACTCTCATAATTCTGATAGACTGTTTTAATAGCCTTGTATTTTCCTTGCCCTAATGCTTCCTGCCATAAGCTTTGTAAACTCCTTATGTAACTTGGCATTACAGTCCCTGTACACTTTATGAGGCCCCTGTTACAGCCTCTGGATGTCCACCATGTTTATGGTACCCACACTTAGCTTTTTCTGCAACAGCCTCTGGTGTTTTGCCATGTCTGTGGTATGCCCACACTTTGCAGGTGGTTCTCATTACAGCCTCTACACACTTTGTGCCTTTCCTAGTTGTGATTGAGGAGGGGTGTTGAGAATCAGCAATCACACTCAAAGAGCCTCTTTGTATGAAGTCTCAGGGTCAAGGACATGCAGGCTAACTTATCCCATATGCACAATGGTGCCTACTGCAGTTTCCTACTTTCCTATAAAGCATTGTACTTGCTTCCTTTTCTTAATGCAATGATAGTACTCTTTTCATTTCAGTAAAGTGTCAATGTCATTGTCCACATACACAAGATTGTGTTTATGAGTCCAAGTCTCAATCTTGGAACCTAATTCACTTGTGTAACAAATAGTGTCCTTTCCATCATGAGTCTACACTTATTTCTTCATCCTCCATAGCTTCCGTTTTTGCCATGCTCTAGATCCCGCATTTCTCACATCCCTCTCTTTCTCTTTTTCTCCCTCTCCCTCTCTATCTCTCTTTCTCTCTCATTTCCTAAACAAGCAAAAAATAAAGTGATTTAAACATCCTCCAAGCAAAAGGGAGAGGGAGAGATACAATGCACTCTCCCTCTCTTTCTCTTTCTATCCCTCTCTCATTTCCTTCCCCTCCCTCTCCCTCTCGCTCTCTTTCTCTTTCATTTCCTCTCCTAAACAAGCAAAAAATAAAGTGATTTAAACATTAAACAAGCAAAAGGGAGAGGGAGAGAGAGAATGCACTCTTCCTCCTTCTCCCTCTCTTTCTCTTTCTCTCCCTCTCTCATTTCCTCCCCCTCCCTCTCCCTCTCCCTCTATTTCTCTTTCTCTCCCTCTCCCTCTCCCTCTCCCTCTCCCTCTCTCTCTCTTTCTCTCTTACTCTCTCGTTTCCTCTCCTAAACAAGCAAAAAAGAAAGTAATTTAAACATTAAACAAGCAAAAGGGAGAGAGAGAGAGAATGCACTCTCCCTCTCTTTCTCTTTCTCTCCCTCTCCCTCTCCCTCTCTTTCTCTCCCTCTCTCTCCCTCTCCCTCTCCTTCTCTTTCATTTCCTCTCCTAAACAAGCAAAAGAAAATAATTTAGACCTTCAACAAGCAAAAGAAAGAGAGAGGGAGACTCACCAATGAGATATGGCGAGCGTGGGGCGGCTTCTCTTTGCAATGAGGGCTCTTCCTCTCCTTCACGAACAACGGCAGTGGCGGCGGCGGCGGCGGCGGCAGCAAGTCTCTTCCTCTTCTTCTCTCACAAAGCCTTCGCTCTCTCCCTCGCTCTCGCTCTCAAAAGTCGAAGCAAAAGAAATGAAAACGGCGCTTGGGTTTCGGCCGCGTTTTTTTTCCTGCGGTGTCGCTATTGGCGTCGCTATTTGCGTCACAAATGCGACGCAAATAGCGACGCATATAGCGACGCCAATAGCGACGCCGATATCCGCCGTTGCTAATCGGTGTCGCTAATTTCCCAATTCCTTGTAGTGGAATTGTGAAAGATGCGGGATCTAGAGCATGACAGAGGCAGAAGCTATGGAGGATGGAAGATGAAGATACTACTCATGTTGAGATTGACAAAGAAGACAACTATTACACAAGCGAATTAGGTTTCAAGATTGAGACTTGAACTCATAAACACAATCTTGTGTAGGATTGACAATGACATAGACACTTGACAAAAGAGACAAGTACTATTGCATTATCATCATATGAAAGTGATAGTCAAGTACATCATTATATAGGATTGCTTGGTAGCACACTACATCCACTATCCCTACGGGATCTGTCTCTCTTCCTAGAATGAACTGCATCTTCCTAGCCTAGCTGTTCCATACAAAGGGGCATACATAGGGTGTGATTAGTAGATTCTCAACACCCCTCCTCAATCACAACCTGAAAGTACAAAGTGTGTAGAGGCTTTAGTGAGAGCAACACCTACAAAGTTGGGCATACCACAAACATGGCAAAACACCAGAGGCTGTCGCAGAAAAGGCTAAGTGTGGTACCATAAACATGGTGGAAATCCAGAGGCTGTAATAGGGGCCTCACAAAGTGTATAGAGGCTGTAGTACAAGGTTACATGAGGAGTTTTTTACAAGCTTATGAAAGGAACATTAAGGCAGGTACAATGCTTTTAAAATAGAAAATGAGAGACAAGGACCGATAGACCCTTGTGGTCTTTTTCAGCATATGCTTTCTCTTTGTCAGCATGGAAAATCTTCTTGTCTTTCATCTTTGGTTCTTCAGCTTTGAATGATGTGGTCTTTTGGTCTTCATGGCAGATCTTCTTCTTGTCCTTCCTCTCTTCTTCATGGTCTTTTTGGTCTGCTTCTTCTTTGACTTTGCTTGCAGCTTCAGTCTTCATGTCCATGTCCCCCTGAAGCAAAGGTATCGTCTTTGAGGCTGTGGAAATGTCTTCAAAATCTTCTAATGGATTCATTGATTGAACTTTGATGTAGACAGCTCCATGTCTTTCTGCAAGTAAGATAGCCAAGTCTTGCATGCAATGTAAATGGGCAACAAGAGTAATGTTACTCTTTATGACAGGTAACCACCCAAGAGACTTCATGCTTGGCATTTCCATGATGGAATCAACTTAAAATCTTTGAAAATTTCCAGCACAGAGTTGAAATCTAATGTGTCAAAAGACACAACCAATGGTAGTGTGAAAACACACTATGTAGTATCAAAAGATACTATTGTTGAACTTGATGATGATTCTTGATGCTTTGATTTTGTTGATGCTTATCTTCTTGAATCTTTTTCTTGCTTGGAACTTCAGTAACACAGTGGATTAGAGTGGCAGAGGCTTGGGTTGAGTGTCAGGAGAGAGAAAATGAAAGAAAAATGAGTTTGGGAGATTTTGGCTATGGTGGAATTAGGGTTTCTGAGACAGGGGCCTGGTTTTTTTCAAATTGCAAGAGCTCTACTTGATGATTTTCAAAACTTTTTTTATAGAAAGATAGCTTACTTCATGGGCTATCAAAGCCCCATAGCAATCGATAAAATCGCGGGCAGTACGGCACATGCAGAGAGCTTGATAAAAAATGGCGCAGATCAGGACAGGAGGCGACAATTTCTGCAATGCCAACGTCAGGGCACAATAATGTGATCGATTGATGTGCCAGGGTGGAGCGCATTGAGAAGAAGAACAATCCCCTAGAAGGAAGCAGGAGCTGAAGTGGCCTGATTGAGGAGTTATGGAAGCTCCAAGTGAGGTAGGTCCTGTCTAGCTATGGCAGACACAGGGCAGAGATTGAGAATTTTCACAATGCTGAAGCTATGCTTGCCCAAAGTCAGTGATTGATGTGTCAAGAAGAAGCTCTAGAAGTAGGGGAACACTTTTCCAGAAAGAAGCTCCAAGACATTTGACTTGTGGAGTGAGATATAAGAGCTTCAAGCTGACAGGGTGATGCTCGCTATGGTTGCCATGGAAGCTCAAGTGAAGGTAGAGATGAAGTCATGGGTTGGAACTGTGGTGACTAGAGTTGAAGAGGAATTGAGAGAGAGCAGAGAAGAGTTAAGCCATGCTCAACTGCGCTCTGATACCATGTGAAAGATGTGGGATCTAGAGCATGACAGAGGCGAAAGCTATGGAGGATGGAAGATGAAGATACTACTCATGTTGACATTGACAAAGAAGACAACTGTTACACAAGTGAATTAGGTTTCAAGATTGATACTTGAACTCATAAACACAATCTTGTGTAGGACTGACAATGACATAGACACTTGACAAAAGAGACAAGTACTATTGCATTATCATCATATGAAAGTGATAGTCAAGTACATCATTATATAGGATTGCTTGGTAGCACACTACATCCACTATGCCTATGGGAACTTTCTCTCTTCCTAGAATGAACTGCATCTTCCTAGCCTAGCTGTTCCATACAAAGGGGCATACATAGGGTGTGATTGGCAGATTCTCAACACGAATGCCCACCTCTATGATATAAGCCAATACATTGGTCAAGAGGTCACCTGAGTTTATTTGGCTTGCCAAGTAGAGTTGAGTTCCTCCTCTCTTAGGATCCTATCCAAGTATGGATGTAGCATGATATTGTCTTCTAATGGTCGATATCTTGTCATTGCGAATACCCTAAATGAAGTTGGGGCCACATATGTTTGATCATACTTGGAAGTCTTGATGGCACATTGTTTCTCTATAGCATTGGTCATGATTTGATAATCCTCTTGTTCCCATTGAATGGGCAGAGTATACCACTTGCACAAGAAATTAGACTGAGATTCAACTAATCATTGGACCTCAACAAGTTCCTATGGTGGCATGGGAATTTTTCTCTTCTTAAAGGATGTGATTAAGCATTGGCTTAAAGCTTGTTCTCTTGAAATCACCTCTTCTAGCAATCAACTATTCTACAGTGGTAGAGGCCTTTGTGAAGATGAACTTGTATTCTTACCAAGAACATAGCAAGGAATGTACCTCATTCTCTATATGTTTGTCAAACTAGGCCTAGGTCCAAGCATGCATAACTTCTAGCAAACAATGTGAAAGTTGAGTCCAATCATCAAATGCACCTTACTTAGTCATCTCATATGTCTATGGACATGTTGAAAGGCAATTCAAGAATGGATTTTCATTGTTGCAATGGCTTAAGACCTACCCATGGATTTGGTTTAGTTGGATTGGACAAGTTGGTACACGTGGTGTTTCTACTTTGGGATTCTTATTGATTTTGTTGAGGATGGTTTGAGAAGTTGTTTGGGTTTGAGTTTTGATTGATGCTTTGTCATTGGATTTTGTAGTGGGGATCACATCAGAGTTATTAGGTGGAAGCTCATTGATGATTATTTGGTCATTGACATTTGGTTGAGCTTTTGGTTGATAGACCATTGGAGTACTCATGGATTGAGCACCCTTCCTCTTGGCTTTTCTCTTACCCTATTTTGATTTATATTTCTAGGCATTATTTTGTGGAGCCAAAGATTGAAGGATATACATGTTAGTTGTGAGTTTGGGTAGCCACACCAAGGTATTACCTTTATAATGACCTTGGGCCTACAATAAGTCTTTAGGGACCCAACAGACCTAGTCAACTGTGTAGCATAGGGACACCAACTCCTTTGTTTAGGTCTATATTGTGAGTTATGAGAACTATGAGTTCCTAATGATTGGCTTTTATAAGGTTGAGGTCTATGCTTGGGGCCCCACTTGATTGTTTGATGTGTAGCTTTGGGTGTTGTTTCTAGATATCAATGGAACTTCACAATGGGTGAATGTTATGGTGCACTACCCCCCTCCTTAGGGTTGATACTAGGGTTAACTTACTAGCAGAACTACATGCTTTTGGATGGCTATGGTGCCCTTACTAAAAGCCATTACTATTCTAACATTTCCTATGGCAAGGTGGATGCGTTGTGAGTTGTAGTCAACATTAATTTAAACTTTTTTTCTGAACATGTGAGCCAATAATGATTCCTTACCAACACTTTATTTGTTACATAGTATATAAAAGATGATGGGTAGGTTCTCAATATCAATAGAAACCATTATTTTGTACTTCCCCAAGAGAGGATAGGAATGTCCCCCAAATGGGCTAAGTTTTGCATCGGTTGGTTGTAATTGGGGTTGAATAATAGTGGTCCAATGGTCACACATTAAGATATAATAGTCATCCCTTATCAATTAGTGCATCAAAGGTGTATGCCTATTGAGTGATCGTTGCTATATGCAAATAGGCTGATGCTACTGCTTCCTCATCTTTATCCTCTATTTCAATGATAGTTGCACTCTCAGATTGATTGGTGGCTCTATCATTGGAGGTTCATGGAGTGGATGAGACGAAGGGTAATACTTTTTTATGTGACTACTATTGAAAAATCCTATGCCCTCCCCCTCTAAGGTTTTGTTTCTACATTGCTTGTTCTACTAATGTTGTGAATCTTGAAAGGTCCCAATCCCCTAAATTTCATCTTCTAGTTGTGTCCCTTAACAGAGTACAACAAGACTAGGTCTCCATGCTCGAAGTCTCATTGTTTGACATGCTTATCAAATAAACTCTTGCACCACATCTTCTCATAGGTTAGGATATGGGTTGTAATGACAAGAGTCCCAGATAGGCATTCTAGCTCTATCAAACGATTTGTCCATGCTTCTTTGCCTTTTTATCTCTCCTAGATTACTATTATCAATCTTGGAACAAAGAATTCCACTAGTAGAATCACTTTAGTTCCATAGGTCAACTTAAATGGGGTTTCTCCTATGGCCATTTTGTAGACCATTTTATATGCCCATAAATCTTCCATGAGCTTTTTGTCCCAGTCACTACGTGAAGCAAAGACTATCTTTGTTAGGACATTCACTAAGATCATGTTTGTGGATTCAACTTGATTGTTAGCTTGAGGATAATACAGTGAGGATTTCTTGTGGATTATCAAGAAGGTGGATAACAAGTGAGAAATCACTTTATTCATGAATTTTGTGCCTTGGTCACTAACCAACTCTACGGGACAAGTGAACCATAAGATTACCTGATCCCAAAGGAACCTGGTCATGGTCCTAATGTAATTTTTCTGAGTTGCTTGAGCTTCCATCCACTTGACAAGATTGTCTCTACAATAATGATGTAATTGGCTTGTGAGTATTGTGCCGCACAGTTGATTGGACCAATGAAGTCAATTCTTGTGACGTACCGACCTTGATTACACGACGAGTGGTGTTTTAGTAGTCGCCCAAAGTTTACCTTCTAGCCGTCGCCATACGTACTCTAACAAGAATGATCGGATTTTGTCAGATGGCTAGTTAACCATAGGTCTACCCTGTAGGGGAAGCGTCCTGTCGTTACCCAAGGAGAATCAACCTGAAGATTCCTAATTGGCCTAACAATCATCTATCAACAACAACTAACTCACATCCAGAGGTGTCCTTCGAGAGGCTTCTTGTCTAGAAGGAGTGACCGCCATTACCCTTGGTTCATGGAGTACAACACTTTTTTCCAGTAACGGACTAAGGATTTATGAGATTCCTAGCAATGCTCTGGCACAGTTGCCGTACCTTTCCCATAAGATAATTAACAATTCGGTTCTAAGACTAAACCCTAGGTAAGTCAATGAACCGACCCTTCCTAGAGTATCTTCCTAGCATTTGATTTTGGAAAACCTCTCGGCCAACCGAGACCAGCCTACCACAGGACTGGATTCGTCAGAAATCCATCCACCCACTTTCCTTAATGAAGTTTCTTAGTTATCTAATTATATATCACATTACGTGAAACATATAAAAATAGCTTCATTAATTAAATATTCATTTATACATAGCTTTTCATTTGCATAATTTACTCACAGACATAGAATCAGAAATAAACAAATTCATTGATTATATTACATAATGTGTGTTCTCCAACCCATATAGGAGAAAAATTACAATTTCACGTGCTGCCTCATCTAGCGCATCTACACGTTACCAATATCAAATCCACTTATAGCTAGCATTTTTAGGTGTCCCAAGTAGAACTTGGGCCATACAGGGGACCAAGTAGTTCCTAGGTGTATAAAGGATTTACTAGCCAGAGTCCCCCCTGGCACCCTAACCACCTCCTACTTAATGCGATCCCTGCTAGGAGACCTCTCGCCATCGAAGCCAGAGTCCATGCTTCCGCGGTGGTAAAAACATCCCTTCTTGGTATGGGGATTTAACACCTATCCTTGGGAGATGCATAGGGCTCCTCAATTTTAATCTATTCCAATACTTAATTTAATCAAGATCCAATCTAGAAAATCACAAACAAGATTGAAATCTTCAAGCAATTATGACTTCAAACAATCATGCAGCTTTCAAGTGATGATTAATCTCGTAGCAATCAACCTTGAAATTTATGTAGTGAGCTCTTCCCCTTGGAATTTAACTAGGATACCTAGATTTTGGGATCTCTAACTTCTCAGTTTAAGGTTTATAATGATATTCTCGTAACCAAGTTTCTTGGCCTGAAGTCAATTTCTTCAACTTAGAGATATTTTTTATCTTTAAAATCTTCTATCAAAGCTTCTAGAGTAAACTATATCCTTGACTAATTTCTTCAGGGTTTCATTCTTAATAAATGCGTCTTGAAAATTTTGTCATGATTTCTGAGAGTTGGATTTTAGGACCCAATTTGGACCCGTTCTTGAAGCATTGAAGCTCATTTTGGAGCCAGAAAGTACCTAAGAGGCGTTAAAGAGCCAATTTTCATGAAAAATCAAACAGTGGAAAATGGCCGAGCTAGAGTTTTCCTAGATGCATTTCGACATCAGGAATCCAACACAAGTCTCGGTTCGTCAACCGGAGGTCATTTAACTCTCTATTATTTAATCCCTTCAAGGTTCGAAGTTATAAAGCAGTACCAGATCAGGAAGTCATAAAGTGTGTGGGAGAGGCCAAGTTCATGGAGTTCGATGCCACAAAGCTGGTTGTCCAATCGGATTGCAAATCTGAGTTCGTTTGGGCCTTCAAAATTGAAAAATCCACTTGCGAGACAGTGTGAGAACAAGAAGATGAACCGGTTATTTTAATGTTTTAAACCTTAAGCTTAATAAAAGCCTTGAAACTAATGCAAAAACTGTCGAATAGAGGGAAGCGTCAATGTGCCTCCTCATTTTTGCTCGATGCCTCTCCTATTGAAGCCCGTTTGGAGAGAGAGAGGGAGATTCTCGATCAGGGCAGAGAGAGGAACATGATGGTTGCAAGCTTGCCCGTTTTAATGGAGGATTTAAAAATCTCATTTTTTAGTCTTTCCTTCACCTCCCTCTCTCTCCCCTTAAGGGGTAGTTCATGCCCATGAAGAAGAATGAAGACTGGTTGAAGGATGCTTGTTTGACATGGTACCGGATCACTCTCGGATCGATGGAGGGCTAGAGTTGGTTGTTCAAAGGTGGGCTGAGCCTTGAATGAGGGTTGATCTATAGTCCCGCATTAGATTTTAAAACCCGCAAAGAAGAAAAAAATCGGTAATTCTATTTTACAAAGGAAATTTGCTTGTTTTTTATATTTGATTGAGACAATGTTGTTCTTATGGAGTGAAAATTGGTAGACATGTTGTTTATTATTTGTTCTATGCTTGCATGATGAAAAATTTGGAAAAAATAAAGTCAAAATGCTGGAAATAATTTTTAGAAACCCGTAAAACACGGTTTTTATAAAGAAAATGGAGTTTTTGGTGTTTTCATGTGGGATAAACCAATACACATGGGATAAAATGCTAATAAAATCTATATTTCTGTTGTTCTAAGAATCAAGAGCCATAGCTCTAAAAATATATCAATTTTTTATTGGAAAAATAGAGAAAAATAAGAGAAAAATTAGGAATATATCTTACAAAAGTACGAAAAAATATAATAAGTGGTTGTGGATGTATGGTGGGGCAAAGCATGAGGTTTGGCCTCAGTTTGCCCTATTTTTTTGTCACAATGTGTGATTTATTTCTTTTTATACACTAAACCATGACAAAACAATCTCCGTACACCTATGCAACGAAGCAAAACTTAAACGGTGAGGGGGAGTAGGATTTTGTGCAACAATTTGAGGGCTAAAATAATACAAATTCTAATTGTTTTTTCTATGCATAGCATTTAGGAAACGACCTATTTGGAAATTAGGGATCTAGTAGCACAAGGTTTGCCTTAGTGCTAGATTCTTGCAACGAAGCATATACGTATTAGTTGGAATTCATGGAAAGATTGTTTGCATACTAGCATATAGGCTGATTTCGAAACATAACTATTTGTGCACGATGAGAAATCCACTATTGCATTGATCATACATGTGGTATCAACTCCTAGAAATGCATAGCAATTGTTTGAATTATAGTTGACCCACGTTTGAGAGGGTGAGATTGCCCTTGCCGTAGGTTAGCCGTTCATTTCTTGGGGGAGATTATTAGTGAGGAAACATGGTATCTCCTGGATCTCGTTGACAAAGAGAGGAGTCTTGTGCGAATGTGTTTATATGTAAAATCAGTGCATCGAGAGGGCAATCCCCAAGATGTAGGAGAGCTGTAGTGGGGTCACGACAATTAGCCGATGGGATGCCTCCTTTGTTTGTGATACGCGGTACTTATTGCCAATATGTGTGGGATATCCCTTTGTGGGGTTTTGGGGAAGGTATTGTTGGACTCTTATTCACCTACAAATGCAATATTAGATGTATCTAGTGTGCATTTAGTTATCATAGATGCTCCTGGCCCGCAAGGCCTGTGGTGGTGGAGGTGTTTGTTGTATGCATGAGGTCCGGCTAGTGCCATAGCCATGCCGGCCCATTTTTGGGGTCCCATCAATTTCTCTTGAGTTTTAGAATTTCAAAGTTTTCCTAACAGTTTCTAGCCTTTAAGATGTACTAATAATTTATCGAGTGAATACTCTAAGATTGTAGTATTTCTTAAGAGACTTATCTTATTTTTATTGAATTCAGATAGAAATTTTTAGAAAAATATGTGGTATCGAAATTAGTAAAGGGTTATTATTCGTACTCGTGACTCCATTAGTGACTCCCGTGCTCATAACTCCAACCATTGTTGCCACATTAGTAGAATCACTCGCGATTCCCGCTTTTGAATTCTTTTTCTTTAGGGCCATGATGGATACATGATTTGTAGAAGAAAAAGAACAGGGCTATAATACCGGCTAGAAAAGGTGTAAGACTCTCGTTGATGATGATGGTTATTGTAGGATTCGATGATGTAGGTCTCGTAGATGGTTGTTCTTGCCTCGTGGAGAGCAATACTTCTATCTCTCTCACCTTGGCCAGTAAGGTTAGGAACAAGAGTAGCTCTTCTCTAGTATAGAGCAAGAGCGAGAGAATAGGTATGATCTCTCTCTCTCTAGTAGATGAAGTAGGGACGAGAGTAGAGGTATGACTTGTAGCCAGATTGATAGAATATGATAGAGTTATTTAGTGTCTTCACTTCTCAGATTAGAGTAGAAGAGGATGAGAGACCTTTAGTGTATCCCCTTCCTTGGGTGGAATGGAATGATGTCTCTTCATCTAACGGAATAGAGTCTATTCCTTCTCGATTGGCATCTCGTCCTCGTCAAGATTTCTCTTGTCCCCCTCCCTGGTCATCGCCAAGCCCTCAATTTATAGTTTTCAAGGGGGGTTTTTAATCAAAAGCACAATAATTTTTTTACGTGTGATTTTTCTTTTTTTCTTTTTTCTGTGTAGGGGGCAGTAGGGGGAGGGTTATTATCCCTCCCACTCTACATGGGATGCTGATGTTTATGATGAGGAGGATGTTATTGACGTACGCAATGATGTTGCTATTGTCGTTTGGTCTTTTTTTTGCTTTTTTTAATGAAAAAAAAAGCTTACATTTTATATAAATGTAATACGTAAAAATGTATTACATAAGAACATTACATTCTCTTCCCCTTAGAGGAATTGAGATGTCCTCATCTCAAGAGAAGTTGGGGGTGTTGTTTACGTAAGGTTTCTTCATCAATCCAAGTGGCATCCTCCTCAAGATAATCCTTCCACTGGATGAGATATTCTCTAAGGGTTCTACTCCTAAGGATTCTTTCTTTTACATCCAAGATTCTATCAGGTTGAATTTCAAGTATACCTTGGCTCAGCATTACAACTTGTTGACAATCAAGAATATGATCAGGATTAGGTACATAGGGCTTCAAGTGACTTACATGGAATACATCATGAACTTTGATGGTTTTAGAAAGTTGCAACTTATAAGAATTAGGTCCAAGAGCCTTTATGACTTTGCAAGGTCCATAGTATCTTGGGCTTAGCTTTTTGAATTTTCCCAAGGATAGTCGTGGCGATTGGGCATCGAAACAGATTTTGGAACCTATTTACATTTTCTATGAAAGGAACGGTCAACGAGCCCGCCGGTACGGACGCCATTAAGAGGACCCCCAATAATTTATTGGAAACTGTACGAAGTATTTGAAAGACAGGGAAAAAGTACCATTCGGGTAATATTTCCAATGGAGTCGCAAAAGGATTTGCTGGTTCACCAATCATTGATGGTTCCGGAACCGCAAGACCCACAGTACATGCAAACATCCCTAAAATGACTACTGGAAAAATATATAATGGGTCGTTAGGCCAGGCAGGTTCTCCGTAATAATTGTGTCCCATTCCCTTAGCTAATTTTGCTCTCAAAACAGGATCATTAAGGTCAGGTTTTTTTGTTATTGGGATAGAGTTTTTACTCCCCCTCGAGAATCGGACGTGGAAATTTCTCCCCACCCGGCTCAAGCGATTCCTTGTGAACTTGCGGATCTATCACAATAGAAATCAATCAAGAAAATTCAGTTGAGAAACTCAATCGTTTTGATTTTTTTTTATCAATAATTCTCAGTACTCATTGAAAAGAACTAATGAATAGGTCATAGTGAAGAATCGTTAGGAATGGCTTACTATCCGAGTCAGCCTAGCTAGATGTTAGAATATCAAGCTCATTTAGTGTGTGTTGACCGACATGAGCTGGACACAGCTAGTCTAGCCATAGTAGTTAGATACATTAAATAAGTCGGTGCCTTTGGTGTGAATGGTCTTATGACCGTAGGTTGTATCTTTCACTATTCAGTGTGGTTTGATTATTGTGTGTGAGAGAGGAAGCTTGTTGCATCACTCTGCCTCTTTGAATCTGAACATGGTATCAGAGCCATGAATGGGCTCACTGGTGGAATGCACTCAATAAGAAGACTTGAAGAGTGAACTGAAGAGCTGAAAAAAGAAGAGGACTGACTGCCATCTCCATCAAAGGTCACACTAGAGGTATGTACAGTGAAGCATTGGAGTCTTCTGGCTTGAAGAAGGGTTGTTGCTTGCTGAGAGGTCCTCCAAGGACTGATTGAGCATCAGTGAGTGTATCATTGTCATGGTAATGAGCAAGATGTGCAGCAGCACAGATCTGCCCAGCCTGCGTGTTTGCGCCTGCTGAAGGCATGGCTTCTGCTGAAGCAAAATTGACATGAGCACTATACAAGAGGTCATCAAATGCTAGTGAGCAGACACTGGAAGGTAGTTCAGGGTTACAAGAAGTCATTGCTTGTGTTGGAGTTCTCTTATGAGCTAAAATCAGAGTACACAGACCTGGAACAGAAGGCTGAACTGCTGTATACAGTGTATATACAGCATATGCAATACTTTGGAAGAGCCTTGAAGCTCTCTGACATGCTTTATGGACCTCACTAGAGCCTAGGAGCATTCTAGAAGACATAAGTATCAATTCTCAGGACTTTGAGCTGAAGTTCCTTGAAGAAAATACTCAAATTTGGAAGTGTAAACAGGCTGGAAACCTGTCTCAGAACAGTGGGCAGCAAGCATTAGCTTTCACTGAAGCACTACTTGACACTTGGCTGGGAAGATTGCATTGCAGACAATACAAGTCAAGAAGTTATATGTACTTGATGTGAAGTACTTGAGCTAAATCTTCTCAGTAAAATATTCAGATCTGAGAACTGTTCACTGCTGAAAACTGTCATGTACTGTCAGTAATAAGCATTAGATACTACTAATGCAATACAGGTCATTTCTAGAGCTCTATCACCTATGAGAGCTGTCACATACATGCTGGATGTATGGAGGCTTGAAACATTCAATGAGTATCATTGAAAACTGAAGTCCAGAGCTGAAGTGAATGCAGACATATTGCCTTGGTCAAGTACAAATGGTTCATGAGGTCTTATGCTTTGGTCAGTGAAAATAGGTTGTCTATGTATACCTAGATGCTCATGTATTGACCTCACCATTACGAAGTAAATGTATGACATGATCGGGAGACAATTTGGGGCTGATTGGAACTTGATATGCTGAACTTTGGTTGATTGTAACCTGCAATTGAATTTGTTGGCACTTGTATGTGCAGGTTATGCACTGTTCTGTGTCTCTATGCTTATGTCTGAAGTGGCATATGTACCAGCAGTCAACTAAGCAGTTTTGGAATATGCATTACGTGTATTCAGTGGGAGTTTGACTTTGAAAAGGCTGCTGTAATTGCAGTTTACAGGTTTGGACTGCATGCTTTTGGAATCTGGCAGTGGATCTGCAGGAGTTAAATCTGAACCGAACATCAGACATATGTATTGGCAATTGTCTTTATGAGTTGGATCAACCGATTGGGAAGTTGTTTGGGCTGATATTTGACTGAAATTTACTGGTTTTTTTCCTGCAATTAATTGCAGAAAACTGTCATAAACAGTTCCGGGCTGAAGTTGAACTGTTAAGAAAATCTTGGTTTGCAGGTAGTCAGGCAAGGTCTGCAACATGGCAAATGTTGATAGAACTGATAATGTAACCCAGATTGTGGGAGAAAAGCTTGATAGCAACAATTATGCAATATGGAAGTTCCGCATGGAGAACTTTCTGATAGGCAAAGGATACTGGGACTTAGTGACAGGTGTTGAGGCTGAACCTGAAGTTCCAGATAGGAATCCTACAGCTGATCAAAGACGAGCACATCGGGCTTGGACGGAAAGAGCTCGCAGAGTTTTACATTGGCTATCATTATGTATCTCGGATGCTATGGTGATGCAGATCATGAACTGTAAATCCCCAGCAGATGCATGGAACATATTGGTCAGGTACTATGGCACAGCTACGAGTGCCAGGAAGATACAACTGAAGCAAAAATTCAACAACATAGAGAGGAGGAACAGATCCATACAGGACTATGTCACGGAAATTAAAACCTTAGCAGATCAGCTCGCATCTGTTGGCTCACAGGTAGAAGATGAGGATATGGTTGCAGTGACCTTAAATGGTTTGGGTCCGGAGTATAAGTCCTTTGACACTTCAATATCTGTGCGGGCTGAGATGCCTGATTTTAATGAGCTGGTTGCATTATTGATTCATGAAGAGGTGAAGCTTGGCTTAGCTACAGGGTCAAGCAGCTCTAAGAATAAGGATGTAGTTTTTTATTCGAATCAGCGTGGTCGTGGTAGCCGTGGTAGAGGCTATGGATCTGGCAGAGGAGGCCAGCAGAATGCATCCTATAGTAATAGCAATCAGCAGTCATCAAATGCAAGAGGTAGTGGCAACTTTCGAGGCAGGGGGAGATCGAACTCCCGTGGCAGAGGCTCATGGCAGCAGCAACGTCAGTCAGACAATCCAAATAAGGACAAGGATTTTCACTACTGCGGAAAGTATGGGCATATTGCAAAGGATTGTTGGAAGAAGCAGGGAAATCAGAAGGGCAAGCAGCATGGACATTATGCTACGTCCAGTCAGGCAGATGACTCTGGTGATAGACTGTTTGCCATGCAATATGTCAAAAATAAGGCTGCTGAAAAATCATCTGATGATGTAATGTGGTACATTGACTCGGGGGCGTCGAATCACATGACCCCTCATGGTGATTGGTTCACGGATATGGTGGCTGAAAAGCATGGCTATGTATGCACAGGTGATGACACGCAACATAGCATTGAGCATAAAGGCAAAGTGCCTCTGGTTGTACATGATGGCAGGAAGAAGAATTTTCATGATGTTTTGCATGTTCCTTCGATTACGAAGAACCTACTGTCTGTGGGCCAAATGACAGAGCAGAACTTGCAGGTTCGCTTCAATAAGCATGGCTGCTTTATTGAAGAGTTTGGCAATGGATGCAAGTTGATCGCGAAAGGCCACAGAAATGGAAGAATGTTCACTCTTGATGCTACACTGCCAGAGCTGAATTCCGCTATGTTTGCTCAGGGTTCTGGCACTATCAGGGACTTAGAGATTTGGCACAAGAGAGTGGGGCATGTCAATTTGCAGAGGCTGCAGACCATGCAGAAGAAGCAGCTGGTAACAGGGCTACCTAGATTCCAATATTCAGATATTGGTCATGTCTGCGAGGCTTGCCAGTTTGGTAAGCAGTCACGATTGCCGTTTGTCAGGCATGTAAGACAGAGTACACGACCACTGCAGTTAGTGCACTCTGATGTTTGGGGACCAGCTCATAATGCATCTATGGGGGGTTCCAGATACTATGTATCCTTCATTGATGACTACAGTCGATATACCTGGCTTCACATATTGAAAACAAAAGATGAGGTCTTTGCTGTTTTTCAGAAATTTAAGGCACAGGTTGAGAAGGAATTTGAGTGTTACATCTCTTGCTTGAGATCTGATAGCGGTGGGGAGTATGTCTCCAATGAATTTGCTGATTTTTTGGCTGAAAATGGCATTCGTAGGCAGCTAACCTGCAGCTACACTCCGCAGCAAAACGGAGTAGCTGAAAGGAAGAACAGGGTTCTGATGGAAGCTGCTAGGGCCATGATGAATGAGAAGCATATGCCGCTCTACTATTGGGCAGAGGCTGTTGTGACAGCCGCATATATTCTAAACAGGACTCCCACTGCAGGCATTCATGACATGACACCGTTTGAGAGGCTCTATGGCTATAAGCCGGATGTAAGACACATGAAGGTCTTTGGCTGCCTTGCTTATGTGCACATTCCAGATGAGAAAAGGAAAAAGTTGGATCCCAAAGCGCATAAGAGTGTGTTCATTGGATACTCGCAGGAGAAGAAGGCATACAAATGTTATGATCCCTCTACCAGGGAGACTTTGGTAAGCAGGGATGTCATCTTTGATGAGCTGGGCTCTTGGTATGTCTCACCAGTTGCAGTGCCATCCGATTTGCCTTCCACTCATGTCTCTACAGTTGATATGCAGCAGAGCACTGCTATGACAGGACCTATCAGTCAGACAGTATCCCCATGGACAGGGAGATTGAGGAGCTCACCGTCCACTGACACGGGTATGTCAGTGAGGGGGAGACATGATGTCTTGGACAGCAAAGGAAAAGAGAAAGTTAGTGAGGATGGTATGATGACACCTGGCAGAATGACTTCGGGCTATGAGTCTAGTGATACTTTAGACAGCGAACTTGGTATTCCGACTGTCTATACGCCTGGCACGAGGCAGAACAGGTACATTCCGCCTCATGAGAGAGGTGAATCGAGTAGTGCACCACAGCCTAGACGATCGCAGAGGGTCAGATACCCTGTTGACAGGTTGACGTACTCTGGTTATTCTGCAAAGCATTATGCATACATGACAAAAGTGATGGAGATCAAAGAACCAGGTACTTATGCTGAAGCAGCAAAGGATGAAAACTGGTGTATGGCTATGGACGAAGAGATGAAAGCCTTGGCTGAAAATCAGACTTGGGATTTGGTACCACTGCCTGAAGGAAAAAAGCCTGTTGGCTGCAAATGGGTTTATAAAATCAAATGTAAGTCTGATGGCAGTGTAGAAAGGTACAAAGCAAGGCTGGTCGCTAAAGGATATGCTCAGCAGTATGGCTTGGATTATGATGAAACATTCAGCCCGGTTGCAAAAATGGCAACCATACGAACTATTATTGCCTTGGCTGCTGCAAAAGGCTGGAAATTGCAGCAGATGGATGTTAAGAATGCATTCCTCAATGGTGATTTAATAGAGGATGTATACATGGTTCAGCCGGAAGGGTATGAGCACCCTGATTTTCAGCATTATGTATGCAGGCTGAAAAAGGCACTGTATGGGCTGAAGCAGGCTCCGAGAGCCTGGCATGCTAGGATCAGCAGTTACTTGCAGAGTCTTGGATTTGTTGTTGGCAGGGCTGATCACAGCCTGTTTACAAAGAAGACTGACAGTGGCTTGGTAGTGCTGGTCATATATGTTGATGACCTGATAATCACTGGAAATGATGACTTGGGAATTCAGCATGCTATGAAGATGCTGAAATCTGAATTTGACATGAAAGATCTGGGAGATCTGAAGTATTTCTTGGGTATTGAGGTCGTACCAGCTGAAAATGGCTTATGGCTGATGCAGAAGCACTATGCCATGGAAATGCTTAAGAAGTATGGCATGGCTGAATGCAAACCACTGGATACACCTCTGGACCAGAATGTAAAGCTAGACATGAACACTGGGGCTGAAGTAGAAGATGTGACTATGTACAGGCAGATGGTCGGCAGTCTGATTTACTTGACCATCACTAGGCCTGACTTGAGCTATGCAGTAGGGCTGATAAGCCAGTTTATGCAAAAGCCGAGAAAGCCGCACTTGGATGCAGTTAGACGCATCATGAGGTATGTTAAGTCCACTGTAGACTATGGGCTGTTCTATGTCAGAGATAAGCCCTTGATACTGATTGGATACACAGATGCAGATTGGGCAGGATGCTCAACTGACAGACGATCTACGAGTGGCTATGCCTTTGGCTTTGGTAGCGGCATGATCAGTTGGAGCAGCAAGAAGCAGCTTACGGTTGCTTTATCTAGTACTGAGGTAGAGTACAGGGGGGCTGCATTGGCAGCATGTGAGATTGCTTGGCTACTCAAGCTTATGGCTGACTTGGATATTCAGGTTGATGCTCCAGTGAAACTGTTATGTGATAATCTGAGTAGTGTACTCCTGGCCATGAATCCAGTTTACCATGCCAGGACAAAACACATAGAGGTACACTACCACTTTATTCGTGAGATGGTCCTTGCAGGAAAGGTTGATCTTATGCATGTGAGGACTGATGAGCAGGTAGCAGATATCTTTACCAAGTCTCTGGGTAAAGATAAGTTCTGTGGTTTTAGACAGCTACTTGGAGTACATATGCTGTCTTGAGCTTGAGGGGGAGTGTTAGAATATCAAGCTCATTTAGTGTGTGTTGACCGACATGAGCTGGACACAGCTAGTCTAGCCATAGTAGTTAGATACATTAAATAAGTCGGTGCCTTTGGTGTGAATGGTCTTATGACCGTAGGTTGTATCTTTCACTATTCAGTGTGGTTTGATTATTGTGTGTGAGAGAGGAAGCTTGTTGCATCACTCTGCCTCTTTGAATCTGAACACTAGAAATTTATCTGCAAAGCTTATAGGATGATCTTGTATCCCATACATACGTCAACCTTCTTCCGAAATTCAAAAAACTTTCGGGAGGTATGGTCAGTATAGGGTTTTACCTCGTTAGAAATTTGGATAAACTTTTCTTTAGATCATTTTTTTACTCCGATAGCGGATTCTACGAGTAACAAATAAGACCAAATGCAAAGAAAATGATTGCATTGAAAAACCATTTGTAGAACCTCACGAAGATTACAATAAGAATGAGGGATAGGGTTTGACGAAGCCTAAAAAAATTTGGGTTCGATCATAGGAAAAACTCTCCGGGAACCTCTTTTAAAAAAAATAGAGTCACTTTTGAGCTTCTCCCAATGATAGCTTTTCCTAACTGCATTGAGATTTTTGGCATAGCTAGGATGACTTGAAAAGGGGGAATCATGAGCTTCCCATGGTATCTTCTTCTTAATTTCTTGACTTGAAGGAATACATAATCTTGTCCTGAAGTAGATAAGTCCTTCGTCAACAAAGAAGTTAAGATACTTTGTCTTAAGCTTAGTTTGTTCTTTATTCTAAATTTCCTTCATCATTTGTTGTTATTTGGGATCATTATTCACCTTCTCCTTGGCCATCTCGATGATGGAATTGCTAGCCATTAATATCATTGTAGCTAGTGTTTGAGCTCTAGGAGGTTCTTCTAAGATGAGTGTATTGAGAAATGATTTGTGGCTTAAAGCATGTGCAACTACATTCTCTTTGCCTAGTCTATATTTGATCTCAACATCATACTCTTGCAAGACTTTGATCCACCAGTGTTGCATCATATTTAGATCTGGTTGAGTGAAGATCCATTTAAGACTTTTATGGTCGATTACGAGTGAGAATTTCTTTGTGAGTAGATAATGGCTCCATAACTTAAGAGCATGGATAATTGCAAGTAATTCTAGGTCATGAGTAGCATAATTTCTCTCATGAGTCTTCAATTTTTTGGAGGAATATGCTACTGGATGTCCTTCTTGCATGAGTACACATCCTAAGGCAAGAGAACTCACATCGATCACCACTTTGAATTCTTTGCTAAGATTGGGTGGTTTGAGAATTGGACAAAGCTTAGCTTGAGCTTGTCAAAGCTAGACTCTTCAAATTGGGTCCATTTAACGGCAACTTGCTTCTTGAGTAGGTTGGTGAGGGGTGCAGGAATCAAAGCATAATTCTTGATAAAGATCTTATACCATCCTATTAAACCCAAAAAGCTACAACTTTCACTTACGGTGATTAGAGGTGGCCAGTCTTGTACATCCTTGATCTTGGCTGAGAATCTACTGAAATTCTGTAATAAAGCATAAATGCCTGGCATAAATGCCTTAGTCTAGGGTAAGTATAAAAGGTGGAGGTGTAACATGTGTAGCATCTTTTTGCCACCATAGCTTGGGGTACATACCTTGCTGCAGCCTCTCATCATTTGATTCTCAACCAATATTGGTAATACCATTTCCTACCAAGCCACCTTGGCTATGGCTTCCTGGCATTTTATGTCTATTTCTTGTATTTTCAATTTAAAAGCTTGATGTGGAATTTATCTTTATTACATTGGTATCAGAGCATGGATTTTGATCCATGGGAAGAGTCATTTTCATGGTGAATCTGGTTACAGTTTGGGCACATGTGTAAAGGTTCATTTTGTCATGTTTTGATGTATGAAAAGCAATAAATCACAAACTTTGACCAAGAAATAGGGCAAACTGAGGCTAAACCTCATGCTTTGCCAGTACTATACATCCACAAACAATCATTATATTTTTCCTTATTTTTGTGGAGCGTATTTCTAGATTTTCCCTTATTTTTCTCATTTTCTTAATTTATTTGTCAATAAAATATGCTATTTTCTAATTTTTCTTGTTCCAATCACTTCAACGTACTAACACAATTTATTTTTCATTTTTTCCCCATAGGAACACATTTCACCCACCCGAAACGACAAAACTATCATTTTACCGCTTGAAAACCGCATTTCGGGTTCTACGGGAATTAAATAGCACATGTAAATCATTGCAAAATCAATTTTTTTTTATAAACAGTAATTAATCATGACATAACCAGCACTCAAACAAATTTTCATCCAATAAAAACATCATTACTATCATAAAATACCAAAAAACTCTTCATTTTCTTCATAAAAATGGTCATACCGTGTTTTTTACGAAACCCGAGATGCATTAAATGACTGTGTGACCAGCGGACGAAGCCTCCATTGCTCTCAATTCAATGCTGCACATCAATCTTCAGCATCTCCATCAATCTCCATCACTGTTTCCTTCAATCTCCTTCCCGGTTCCTCCTTCAAGATAGTGCGCATGAAGAGCCCATAGAGAGGAGAGAGAGGGAGGAGAGAGAAAGACTAGATTCTGATCTCTTCATTTAGTCAGCCATGTCTCGCGTGAAGGGTGGCGATAGGATCAGGGAAGAAGGAGAATTTGCCGGCCATGATCTGTTAGATAGGTTGCTTTGATGCTCCATTTCGATTTGGGGGGGGGGGGGGGGGCGATTTTTGTGCGCCGTTCATGGAGATGGCGTGCTACCGCCTGCGTGAAAAAAATGAGGGGGGGTGGCCCCCTCCCAAAGGGCACCCCCTTTTGGCCTTAATTTTTGTCCACCTTTTCATTCTTGGCCAATTTCTGGCAACTTTCATGTCTGGTCTCAGTCTCATATTTGACCTCTGAAAAATCCTGTGCATCCCTCTCGACATCCCGCACTAACTGGCAGCTCCCGACATCCCGCACGACAATCGAAAAAATTATCAAAAATCCACAATTGTCGCTCAGGTGCCTTTTAAAAGATGTCTTTCACTTTGTGCTTAAAATCGTCCTAGTTGCAGCTGCCGCCTTCGATGTTGAAGATTTTTTCCCTAAATTCCAATTTTTTTGGCAAATTTTAGGCACATTTCGGGCTCAAAACTCCGCTCTCAAATGGTTTGCAGAGATGCAGGATTTGCAAAATGCAGGTTATGTGCAGACAGGTGATGATTCATGTCACCCAATTTCACACATTGAAAAAGTTCCCTTGTCCTTGCATGATGGTAAGACAAAGAGTCTTTCAGATGTATTACATGTGCCATCTATTACAAAGAACTTGGTGTCAGTCGGTCAGATGGTAGAGCAAGGGCTGCAAGTCAGATTTAATGCAAAGGGCTGCTTTGTAGAAGACTTCAATGACGAGTGCAGGTTGGTTGCAAAGGGAAGTAGAGTTAGACGTATGTTTACTTTGGATGTTGGAATTCCTACTATGAATGCTGCTATGTATGCTAAAGGAAAAGGTGTTGTTGCAGATATTGAAATTTGGCACAAACGCATTGGATATGCAAATGTACAAAGGCTGAAATTAATGCAGTCCAAAGGGTTGGTTACAGGTTTGCCTACATTTAGAATTGCAGAATTTCATAAGGTATGCGAAGCATGTCAGTTTGGTAAGCAGGCAAGACAACCCTTTTCACATGACAGAGATGTAAGCAGAAATATCCTTGATGTTGTGCATACAGATATTTGGGGGCCTACACAAAATGTATCTCTTGGAGGTAGTTCATAGTTTGTCACATTCATTGATGATTGTTCTAGAAAGTTGTGGGTATATTTTATGAAGGAAAAGAGTGAAGAATTTGAGCACTTTAGAACTTTCAAGGCTGCAGTTGAAAGAGAAACAGGCTTGAAAGTAAAGTGCTTGAGGTCAGATGGAGGGGGAGAGTACCTCTCGAATGAGTTCAATGATTTTCTGAGGTCTCATGGGATAAAGAGACAGTTCACATGCAGGTATACCCCACAGCAAAATGGGGTTGCAGAAAGGAAAAACAGGCATATTGCAAAAGTTGCACGCGCCTTGATGGTGACTGAAAAGAATATGCCTAAGCATTTTTTGTCTGAGGCTGTTCACACTGATGTTTATATTATGAACAGAACTCCCATAGCTACAGTTCAAGGTATGACCCCCGAAGAATGTTTTACAGGTAAGAAACCTGATGTCTCACACTTGAAAGTGTTTGGCAGTATTGCATATGTTCATGTGCCAGATGAGTTGCGGAAGAAACTGGACCCAAAGGCTGAAAAGTGTGTCTTTATTGGATACTCTTTAGAGTAAAAAGGGTATCATTGTTATAACCCTGTCACATGTAAGTTCAGAGTGAGTAGGGATGTCATCTTTGATGAATTGAGCAGTTGGTATACATCTAGTGGTGATGCATTAGATGATGATGATGATCATGACACTCATGTGGAGGCTGAAAAGCAAGAATCACGGACTCTTAGTGGACCAGAGACATCATCTAGTAGTCCTTGGTCTAGGAGACTAAGGAGTAGCTCTACATCTTCAGGTGCATCTAGTAGCACTACAGGTAAAGACGAAGGAAAGAATAAAGTGTCAGATAGCATTGATGCAATTCTTGATGGAGACTCCAGTGGCTCAGAGAGCTTGGATGATGAGCTTGGCATTCCTTCAGTCAGGACTCCAGGTGTGCAGAGAGCACGTGTCAATGCAAAGACTCCATTGAGTGATCTAGTGGTACGCAGGTCTAGCAGGGTGAGATACCCTGTTAACAGATTTGGTTTTGAAGGTTATGCGGCTCACCATTATGCTTATATGGTGAAAGTGATTGAGGATATTGAGCCCACATGTTTTGAGGAGGTTGTTGGTCATGCTCATTGGGATGCAGAAATGGATGAGGAGATGGCTGCATTAGATGCCAATAAGACTTGGGATATAGTATCATTGCCGAAGGGCAAGAAAACTATTGGATGTAAATGGGTTCATAAGATTAAGCACAATGCAGATGGTTCTATTAGTAGGTACAAAGCTAGGTTGGTTGCAAAAGGCTATGCCCAGACATATGGCAGAGATTATGAAGAAACCTTCAGTCCATTGCTAGGATGGCAACTGTCAAATGTGTGATTGCTTTGGCAGCAGCAAAAGGTTGGAGGTTGCAGCAAATGGATGTTAAGAATGTCTTCTTGCATGGTGATTTGCAGGAAGAAGTGTATATGGATCAGCCAGCAAGTTATGAAGATTTAGAGCATCCCACATATCTGTGCAAGTTGAAGAAGGCGCTCTATGGTCTCAAGCAAGCACCTAGAGCATGGTCTTACAAGATCAGAGAGCATCTTATCAATATTGGCTTTTATGTTTCTGATGCTGATCACTCACTTTATGTGAGAAAGGGAGATGCTGGTTTAGTCATCATAGTCATCTATGTGGATGACTTGATTATTACAGGTGATAGTGATAGTGGGATTGCTGAAGTCAAGGACATTTTGAAGAAGAAGTTTGAGATGAAGGATTTAGGTGAGCTAAGGTACTTCCTTGGCATTGAGGTGATCAGATGTGATGATGGTATATGGTTGTCCCAAAGACAATATGGCTTGGATATGTTGTCCAAGTATGGTATGACAGCATGCAAACCATTTTCAGTCCCGTTGGAGCAGAATGTAAAGTTGAGTACTGATGTTGGGGATGAGATAGAAGACCCTACTATGTTCAGGAGGATAGTGGGGAGTTTGATCTACATGACCATTACAAGGCCAGACTTGAGCTACGATGTTGGTCTTGCGAGTCAGTTTATGCAAGTACCTAGAAAGCCACATTTGGATGCAGTCAAACACATATTGAGATATGTGAAGTCCACATTACATTATGGACTTTTCTATGAGGCAGGTACAGATGTACAGGTATTTGGATACACAAATGCAGATTGGGCTGGTAGTATGTCAGATAGAAGATCTACCAGTGGATACACGTTCTCTCTTGGTAGTGCAGCAGTTACTTGGAGCAGCAAAACACAATCTACAGTTGCTTTGTCAAGTACAGAGGCTGAGTATAGAGGTGTTGCTATTGCAGCATGTGAGGTAGTATTTGGCTACAAAAGTTATTGGCTGATTTAGATGTGCAGGTGGAAGGTCTAGTTGTCATTTATTGTGACAACATGAGCAGTATATAGTAGGCTAGGAACCCTATGTTCCATGCCAGGACAAAACATATTGAGGTACACTACCACTTTGTGAGAGAGAAGATACTAGCAGGTGAGATTGACTTGGTATATGTCAGCACATAGGATCAGATAGCTGACATCTTCACAAAGGCATTGGGTATAGAGAAGCTTCAAAATTTTTGAAGCTTACTTGGAGTTGCAGAGATGCAGTTGAGCTTGAGGGGGAGTGTTGAGATGACAAGCTTAACACATGCATACATTGATGATGGACTGCCTGGTTAGATGGGTCCACACATCTACACTTAGCACGTTGGTGGTCATTATGACTCTCACATGGCCACTGACTCATTACTTATTATATTCAGGTTGTTACACCTATTTACAGCTGGCATAGTTATAGCACCAGTCAACTAGTGTAGTCGGTTATGCATTGTTTGACTTAGTAGGCCACTTTCCTTTATGTTGTATCTTATCTATACTTTGTGTACATTGTAAAGTGTGTGAAAGAAGAAGAAGAAACCAGCAAGAAAACGTTTTGGCCTCCATCTCTCTTCTTGTCTCTTGAGTGAGCTTCTCCTTGTGCATTTTGTGTGTGTTCGGCGCAGCATCTTGAGCAAGTCCCCCCACCACGCGATTCTTGACATCTTGTGTGTGGCCAAAGATCAATCTTGTGCTTGAGAGAGGGAGTGTGAGAGTGTGAGGGAGTGAGTGTGTGAGGGTGAGGGACCCGGGAGAAGAAGCTCTCCATCTTCTCCTCTCTTTTTCTCTTCTCTTCTCTTATCTTGTCTTGGTCGCGGCGATGGAGCTTGGAGTGGGGAGCTTGAGGATGGAGCTTGCTTGAAGCTTGCACTTGGATCGTGGAGCTACCGGAGTGCGCGAGAGAGGAGGTAACTCGATCGGCATGGAGGTAAGCTCACTACACCCGTAGATATGGATGTCGCGTTGGCTATGTGAGAGGTAGCCATTAGTGCTCGGCTTGGAATGCTTGAAACAATAAGTGGTCCATGGGTCTTGGCGGTTGAGTGAAAGCTCTCACATTTTCTTTCACAACCAAATTTATCTCCCAAGGAATGAGATGGTTAGGTATTTTTCAAGGATATGACTTCAAAATATCTTATATGGCTAGAAAAGACAATGTGGTGGCAGATGCCTTATCAAGAATGCGGGCATGTTCCATTTCTACCATTTCAACCGTGCATAAGGATTGGATCCATGATATCCAAGAGGAGTATTTGCTTGATGGGAAAACATCAAGGATGATGAAGGAATTTCAGCAAGGCAAGGGAGAAGAGTATCCAAATTTCAAATGTCACAATGGTCTTTTAAGGTATTGTGGTAGAGTATTCTTGACACTACAATCTTCTTTCAAAGACCATATCTTGCATGAGATGCACTCTTCACCCTTAGTGGGACACCATGGGTTGTTCAAAACATTTGACAATATCCATAAGAGTTTCTATTGGAAGGGCATTTGGAGGGATGTTAAGGATTATGTTATGCAATGTCTTCCATGTCAACAAAATAAAGATTCCTCTCTTCTACCTGGTGGTTTACTTCAGCCACTTCCTATTCCTCAAGGCAAGTGGATTGATATTACAATGGATTTTATTGTGGGCTTACCTACAACAAAGAATGGGTGGAATAGCATTTATATGGTGGTGGAATAGTTGACTAAATCAACTCATTTTATCCCAACCAAGGCTCAATTTACAACAAAGCAAGTGGCTAAACAATTCATGGAATGTGTTTTTAAGCTTCATGGTATGCCATTGAAGATAGTATCGGATCATGATACTAAGTTCATGGGAAGATTTTGGAGGAGTGTATTCACTTCTATGGGAACAATTTTGACTCCTAGCACGGCATATCATCCCCAAACCGATGGCCAAACGGAGCGTGTCAATAAATGGTTGGAAGTCTATCTTCATCATTTTTGCCATGATACTTAAGCTTTGTGGGATCATTGGTTATATCTTGCTGAATTTTTTTATAATAATACTCATCATATGAGCATTGGCATGTCACCATTTGAAACACTTTATGGATACAAAGTGCAAACACCTTCAGTCCTTTTTCATGAAGACATCAATCTACAAGCCAAGGCTGAAGTTGAGAAAATTGAAGTTCTTTTACATCAATGCAAGGAAAACATTCGGAAGGCACAAGATGTTATGAAGGCTTATGCTGATGAAAAGCGGAGACCTTTTGGAGTTTAAAGAAGGGGATTGGATATTCCTCAAAGTGCCTAAATCTAGGTATACTTCTCTCAAAAGCGGTCATAATAAGTTGGCTCATCGTTACTATGGGCCTTATCAAATCCTCAAATGAGTTGGTGAGCTTGCATACAAGCTTGATTTGTCTTCTTCAACAAGGATTCATTATACCTTCCATGTTTCCCAACTTAAGAGATATGTGGGTCCATCCATAAAGGTCTTAGAAGAGTTACCTCCCATGGATGAAGATGGTCTTATCATTTATGAGCCTGAAAAGGTTATTGGCAAAAGAGAAAAGGTTTTAAGGAACCATTCGCTACTGGAGTACCTTATTAAATGGAGAGGTTTGCCCATGGAGGAGTTTACTTGGAAACCATCATCATACCTTGATTCTTTTCCATGGATTTTGCAGGAAACAGAGTAATATCTGAACATGACACCTTGCTGTATTAAATTTCTATCATAAAAATAATTGCTCTATGGTCATCAAAATTGGATTTTTATGGCATGCCTAGATACTAGGGATTGTCCTCTACATTTCTATAGCTCATCCATGATGATTGGACATTCCTTCTTCAAGTTATGGCTATTCTTGTACAACAGTCTGTTTTGGACATTTTTGAGCAGTATATTCAAATTTCATACCTATACTTCATTGATATATAAGATCTTTTTCAGCTTGGAGTTTCATTTAGCATGGATTCATCACTTACAAGCTATTATTGTAATCTTTCTTCATCAATTGTCCCAATTCCAGCTTTGAGAAAAAAGCTCTTTTAGGCCAGGATGGCTTGTAATAAAGCATAAATGTCTTAGTCTAGGGTAAGTATAAAAGGTGGAGGTGTAACATATGTAGCATCTTTTTGCCATTTTACAAACTTTTGTTGTTTGAGGTCTCAACCTCCCACCATCTAAGAGGGTGAATACTCTTGACCACCATAGCTTGGGGTGCATACCTTGCTGCAGCCTCTTCATCATTTGATTCTCAACCAATATTGGTAATACTATTTCCTGCCAAGCCACCTTGGCTATGGCTTCCTGGCATTTTATGTCTATTTCTTGTATTTTCAGTTTAAAAGCTTGCTGTGGAATTTAGCTTTATTACAAATTCCCTATGCTGAAACTATAAACCCTAAATAATAGATTTACTTCTTGAAGAATGCACACTTATTCTTCTTAGCATACACCTTGTGAGTTTGCATTATCTCAAGAAAGTTTCGCAATTGTGACTTATGACTTCCTTCATTCTTGGAATATGTTAAGATGTCATCAAAGAATACAAGGACGAAATCATCAAGATAAGGTCTAAAAATATATTGCATTAATATGTTGAAGATAGCAGGGGCGTTTGTTAATCCAAATGACATTACAATAAACTCGTAATGATCGTACCTTTTACTAAAAGTGGTTTTTGGAATATCTTTGCTTGATCCTGATCTGGTAATACCCTAATCTAAGATCAATCTTGGAGAAAATCTTTGCTCCTTGTAGTCGATCAAGTAGTTCGTCAATCCTTGGAATCAAATAATTATTCTTGATTGTTACCTGATTTAGTCCTCGATAATCAATGCAGAGACGGAGAGTCCCATCCTTCTTCTTCTGAAATAACACTGGAGCTCCCCAAGGTGAGTTGATGGGTCTAATGTATCCCTGATCTAAGAGCTTTTTGAGTTGTTCCCTTAGTTCTATGGCTTTTGGAATGGACATTCGAGATATGGTCACTTTGCAATTGGTGTAGCTCCTGGTACTAGCTTGATTTCATGGTTGACTTCTCTCTGTGGTGGAAGTTTAGTTCATTCTACAGGAAATATGTCAGCATATTCCATAAGCCATGACAGTTCATCTTTGACTTCTTCTCAGTCTAATTTAATTTGATTAGGTATACAAGTGACCCTTTTCTTAAACATTCAACGATTCGAGAAGCTTTCGCTAATTGAATCTTTGGTTTCCCTACTTCTCCTTGTGTGATCACTTGTTGTCCTACAAGATTCAAGAATGTGACTTGGCCCTTTTCACAATGAATATGAGCATCATTGGGAACTAACCCATCCATTCCTAACAAGCACTCATAGGTTCCCAGGTTCATCACTTTGAATTGCATGTTGGTCTGATTGCCACCCAGATTAAACTCCACCTTACTTGTCTATTGTGTTGAGGAAACTTCTTTTCCATCAGCTAACTCAACTATCAGCCCAAGTGCATACATTGTGTCTATGCCTAGTTTTCTAGCACACCTTAGTGATATGAATGAATGTGTGCTTTCACAATCAATCAAAATTTTAAAGGGTTTACCGTTATAGGTTGATGGTGTTTGAATCATTGAGAACTGTCAATTTGGTCATTTCTTGTTGAGAGAGGCATGAATTCTGGCTCTCTCCATGTCGGTTTCCAAAGTGGAGCCTTCATCATCTTCTACTTCTTTGAGGGTTATGCCGGCAACTCTTCCTCTAGCTGTGGATGTCCTGGCTCTGGTCATTACGAAACTTGCTTTGGCATTCGTTCTGTCCGAGTTTTGGGCATCGCCTTTGGATGTGGCCACGTTCGTTACAATAATAGCACCTAAAAGTATCCTTATTATCACCAATAGAAGGAATACATTTTCCCACTGTAGATGTCTTAACCTTCTTGCTATTAAGATATTGGAATTGACCTTGGGCTCTTTTTGTATAGGCCCTAGAGATATTTCTATTTTGGAACTTATTATTCCAATGTTTATTGTTTCTTAGTTTGGACTGGAGTTCCTGTACAATTGGTATTGCTCTTATCAATGCATCTTGGAGGTCGGATGGACGAATTGCTTCAAGCCGTGTGTCTAGAGGATCATCCAATCCATAGCCAAACTTGGATACTTGCTGCGCAATATCCATAGATGGTGCATTCCAAGTTGAGTAATAGTCTAGAAATGTTACAAACTTTGAGTAATAGGCTTCCAATGTCATTCCACATTGCTTTAGACCAAAGAATTCATTCATCTTTTGCATGTGGTATACTCGTGGGAGATATGGGCCTTGCACTACATCCTTTAATACATCCCAACTAACAAACGCTTCGGAGATTCCTTCATCCTTACACCATTGTTTCCACCAAATTCGTGCTTCTTTTGTTAGTTTTAACTTGCCGATCATTGCTTGATTAGCTAGGGTAATTACAATAGCAATGAAATAATCTTCCATGGACTCAACCCATATTTCTGCTTCAGCCTCGAGGTTTTTGCCTTGGCCATCAAACTCAAGTGGTTTGAATTGCGTAAGCAAAAACTTCTTTTCTTGGATCTCAACATCATTAAGGGTAGGAACAATTTCATGTGGTATCATAAGATTTTCTTTAGTCAACTCTACAAATGTTGTCATACAATTTGCTCATATCTTTTCATAAAGAGAAAACATTTCAATGTAATAAAGCATAAATGCCTTAGTCTACGGTAGGCTAGGGTTAAGTATAAAAGGTGGAGATGTAACATGTGAAGTATCTTTTTTCCATTTCAAAACATTACATGTTTAAGGTCTCAACCTCCCACCATCTAAGAGGGTGAATACTCTTGGCCACCATAGCTTGGGGTGCATACCATGTTGCAACCACTCATCATTTGATTCTCAACCAGCATTGGTAATATCATTTCATGCCTAGCCACCTTGGCTATGGTTTCTTGGCATTTTATGTCTATTTCTTGTATTTTTAGTTTAATGGCCTCCTGTGGGAATTAGCTTATTTACATTGGTATCAGAGCATTAGTCTAGATCCTTATTAGGAGTCATTTTCTTATACTTGATCCAATTTCACAGACTAGGAAGTGAAAACCGCAGTTAAAAATTAGTCACAAGAGTTAGTTCTTCCATAACCATGGTCTGACATGGAGATCTATCACAAACTATGACTAGGATGGAGGTTCTTGGCATGAACCAGTGGATAATGGCAGGCTCCAGCTATTTTAGCAGGTTGTGACCAAAATTTTAACCAAAAATTGGGGTAAGTTGGACAAAATGAAGGTTACATGACTTGGTATGGGTTAAACTTGCGTTACTTTTCAAGAACATGGGTTTCTTCCCTTTCCTTTCAAGCTACCCTCAAGAATCCATGTCCAAAGGCTGATCAAATCTCCTTTCTATGATCTCTATCATGCCAATGGACTCCATAACCTTGTTCTTTACCTCTTGAGCTTCATGTAGAGTAGTGATTTGGCTCACTTAGCCTTCTTCTTTCCCTCTTCATTTCATGGGATGGAGTAGTGTGAACTACGCCTAATCAGAGAATCCACCATATTTTCAAAAATTATGAGCTATATTGCTAAGTAAACCATGCTTGAGACTTCAAACCTCTGTAGCAATTGGCCTTCTTCAAGTTTGGGCAAGGTTACTTCCATTCTTAGACTCTTCTCTCTTCCATGAAACCCTACTCATGATAGTTCTGGAAAGCATTAAAGAATTTCAGATTTCTTGAAGTAAATGAAGGGAGCTTTGGTGACAAATCACTCTTAGAGCTTGCTTACACACATGGCTTCAATCTATTGTCAACATTGAAGCAACATTAAAGAATCTTTGGCATACATTGGTCTATGGAAGTTTTTGGACAGCATGTTGTTGAGATATCGAGCTCCACTCATGATACGCCAGGGTGACCGTTGTGTATTTATGTCACCGACTTGTCAGTTTGCAGATGCGGTTGGTACACCGCCCATGAATAATAGCTACATGATAGCTATCCTTATCTACTCTAGTTCGTGGCTCAGTTAGTATGCCACCTTAGTTAGTTGAGTTTGGTTTGAGACCCATATATAGGGTTCTTCTATTTCTTTGTATGAGAGTTTTTTTTGGCTTACACAACTAAGAAGAGGAAAACTGTTTTCAGCCTCCACCCTTGTGTGTATTCCCCCATTGTGCAAGCAAGAAAGCTACAAGTGAGACTCCTTCCTTCTCTCCCACAATCTTGACATGGTATCAGAGCCTTGTTCGTGGTAAGGAGCTCAAGAAAGCAAGCCAAGCTCGCGGTGGTCTGGTAAGAGGAGCAGTGTTGCTTTCATTTTCTGTTTTGGGAGCAGATCTCTGCAGGTAGCACAGCCAGAAATTGCAGGAGTGCATTGTCTCAGGTTGAGACGCCCTTCGCGGTGAAGCAAGAGGGCAGTATATGCTGCGGGAGAGAGCTTTAGCCCTCGGCGACCCTGTGTTTTTGATTTGAGGCCATTTCGGGGCCTGTTTTGGAGGCGGAAGTTTTCTGCACGCACTCAGGAAAAAGCCCTGTTTTATGCTGTGCGACCACTGTTCTACAGGTCGATGAAAAGTTACCATAGAAATTGAATCGTATGCTTGTGTGCAGAGACATAGGGAGTTTCAGAATCATCCTTGGTTCCTGTTTATGCAAAATCGTCACTAGGAAGTGATTGTGTGGTCAAATACCACTTTCGCCAGTTTTGCATATTTGCCCTTGTGAGGGTGAAGCTGAGTTTTCGCAGTGACAGAATTTTTCGCAGTGTTCTGTAATGGCGTCTGATTCTCTTTCACAGATTGTAACTGAAAAGCTTGACAAGAACAACTTCCAGGCATGGAAGTTTAGAATGACGAATTTCCTTATGGGAAAAGGATATTGGGAATTTGTTGCAGGAAATGAAGAAGAACCAGTTCTTCCTGATGTTCCCAATCAACAGCAAATGCAGGCATTCAAAGCATGGCATGAGAGAGCCAGGAAAGTTATGTATTGGCTATCTATCAGCATTTCAGACTCTATGATTGTGCATGTTCAGGATGCAAGTACGCCAAAGGAGGCATGGGATACTCTGTCAAAGATGTATAGCACAAATATGCAAGCCAGGAAAATGCAGCTCAAGCAAGAGTTGCACAATGTGCAAAGAGAAAATATGAGCATCAATGACTACCACATGAAGGTGAAGAAGATTGCAGATGCACTTGCTTCCATTGGGTCGCCAGTGGAAGATGATGATTTAGTTTCTGTGACCTTGAATGGTCTAGGAAAGGATTATGCACAGTTTCGGACATCCATTTCAGTTCGTGAAAGATTTCCTGATTTTGAGGAGTTGATTGCTCTTCTAATTTCTGAGGAGCAGAGAAATGGTGGTGTATCTTCTTCAGGAGGAACTTCAAAAGAAATTGTCTTCTACTCAAATGCTGGAAGAGGTAGAGGCAGAGGTAGAGGAGGCCGATTTGGAGGCCGTGGTAGAAATCAAATATGCAGCAAACTCAAGAAAACCAGTCCTATGGAGGAGGACGTGGTAACTCTAGAGGCAGGGGGAGCCAAAGAGGTCGTGGTGGACGGCAAAGAGGCCAAAATGCAAACAGTAATGTTGAATGCTACTATTGTGGTAAAATGGGTCATATGGCTAAAGACTGCTATAAAAAGCAGAATGACATCATGAATGGAAAACTGCAACAAGGAAATTATGCATCTTCTAGTAGACAGGGTGATGACAGAAATGAGCATTTGTTTATGGTGCAGCATATGAACAATTCTGTGACAAGTGCAGAAGAAAGCAACGATGTGTGGTATGTTGACTCAGGTGCATCAAACCACATGACAGGTCATGCAGAATGGATGGAGGATGCAAGGAAAATGGAAAAACTAGGATTTGTGGAGACTGGTGATGATACTGCACATCCGATTGTGCAGATTGGAAAAATTCCTTTGTCTATGCAGGATGGGAAAAAGAAATACCTGTCCGATGTATTTCATGTCCCAAATATCACCAAGAATCTGGTTTCTGTTGGTCAAATGGTTGAACAGGGCTTGCAGGTCAGATTTAATCCTCATGGATGCTTTGTTGAGGATATGAAAAATAAAGGTCGCTTGATAGCAAAAGGAAAGAAGAAGGGCAGAATGTTTACGTTGGATGCAGACATGTCTGAATTGAGTGCAGCAATGTTTGCACATGGGACCGGTGTAGTTGCAGATATTGATATCTGGCATAAACGCATTGGTCATGCTAATGTACAACGACTTAAATCAATGCAGGCCCAAAATATTGTTGCAGGATTGCCTAGATTCAAGGTTGCAGAAATGCATAAGGTATGTGAAGCCTGTCAGTTTGGAAAACAGGCAAGGAAACCATTTCCTAAACATGTTCAAGAGAGTAAGAAGCCATTGGAATTAATCCACTCTGATGTGTGGACTACTAAAGCTGCATCTCTTGGAGGCTGTCATTATTTTGTTACTTTTATAGATGACTATAGCAGAAAAGTTTGGGTGTACTTTATGAAAAAGAAAAGTGAAGTTTTTGGGCATTTCAAAACTCTTAAAGCTATGGTTGAAAAAGAAACAGGCCTGCAAATAAAATGCCTAAGGTCAGATGGAGGGGGAGAGTACCTCTCAAATGAGTTTGCAAGGTTCTTGCAGGAGCATGGCATAAAGCAGCAATATTCATGCAGTCATACCCCACAGCAAAATGGAATTGCAGAAAGAAAAAACAGACATATTGGAGAGGTGTCTCGTGCCATGCTCAATGAAAAAGACCTGCCAGATTTTTATTGGACTGAAGCAGTTGCTACAGCAGTCTATATAATGAATAGGACTCCCACTGCAGCAATACATGGAATGACTCCAGAGGAGAGGTATACTGGTAGGAAACCAGATATTTCTCATTTGAAAATTTTTGGTTGCATTGCCTATGTACATTTGCCAGATGAGTTGAGATCCAAGTTGGATCCAAAAGCTGAGAAGTGCATCTTTATTGGTTACTCTCTGCAGCAAAAAGGGTATAGATGCTATAACCTTTCTACTCGTAAGTTTACAGTGAGCAGAGATGTTGTTTTTGATGAGATGAGTAGCTGGTATAAACCAGTAAATGTGATTGATGATGTAGATGCACAAAATGGTAATGCTGCACAGAATTCACAGCAACAGTCACAAAATATTAGTGGACCTGGAGCATCCTCTAGCAGTGGTTCACATTCTTCGCCATGGATAGGCAGATTGAGATCAGGAGAATCTTCTCAAAGTAATGCAGATAGTGGTATGCAGGTATCACGAAAAGGAAAAGAGAAGGTCGATCAGCCCATGTTTGATGTGAATGCAGGTCACTCTTATGTGGATGGTGAATCCAGTGGCTCAGAACAGAGCATTGATGATGAGTTGGGTATTCCTTTTATTGTTACACCTGGAGTAAGGAAGACCAGAGATGTTTTGAGAGCACCTGGGAGTGAACCCACTTTGCGCAGGTCTACCAAAGTTAGGTATCCTGTGGATAGGCTGAAATATGATGGATTTACAGCCATTCACTATGCATATATGGTCAAGATGATACAGGAACCAGAACCCACTTTCTTTGAGGAAGCCATGGGAAAAGAAAAATGGGAGAAAGCCATGGATGAAGAAATGGATGCCTTGGAAGCAAATGCTACATGGGAAAAGGTACCTTTGCCTAAAGGTAAAAATGCAATTGGCTGTAAGTGGGTTTATAAGGTAAAGCACAATGCAGATGGTTCTGTGAACAGATACAAGGCAAGATTAGTAGTCAAGGGGTATGCACAAACATATGGCATTGACTATGAAGAAACTTTCAGTCCGGTTGCAAGGATGGCAACCATAAGAGCAGTCATTGCTATGGCTGCATCAAAGGGATGGTCTTTACATCAGATGGATGTAAAGAATGCCTTCTTGCATGGTGATTTGCAAGAAGAGGTCTATATGGAGCAGCCACCAGGTTATGTGCATGTTGTTCATCCTGAGTTTGTTTGCAGGTTGAAGAAAGCTTTTTATGGCTTGAAGCAAGCACCTAGAGCATGGTCTGACAAGATAGGACAGTATCTTGTCACTATTGGCTTTCAGATTTCCAAGGCAGACTTCTCACTTTATGTGAGAAAAACAGAGAAAGGTATTATGCTACTTGTCATTTATGTTGATGATTTGATTATGACAGGTGACAGTGATGAAGATATCCTTCATGTGAAAATGCTATTGAAGCAGAAGTTTGAGATGAAGGATTTGGGAGAGTTGCGTTATTTCTTGGGCATTGAGGTGATTAGATCACCAAGTGGGATACAGCTCTTGCAGAGGCAGTATGGATTGGACATGCTGTCCAAATATGGGATGACAGGCTGTAAGCCTATTTCAGTTTCTTTGGAGCAGAATGTGAAGTTGAGCGCAGATGCAGGAGAGCTTTTGGAAGACCCTACTATGTACAGACGCATAGTAGGAAACTTGATTTATATGACTATTACCAGGCCAGATTTGAGCTATGCTGTTGGATTGGTAAGTGAGTTTATGCAGGCTCCAAGGAAACCGCATTTGGATGCGACTAGACGCATACTCAGGTATGTGAAGTCCACATTGCAATATGGACTATTTTATGAGACTGGGGTTCAGATACAACTGCATGGATACACTGATGCTGATTGGGCTGGTAGTATTTCTGATAGACGATCTACCAGTGGATATGTGTTCTCTTTTGGGAGTGCTGCAGTCACTTGGAGCAGCAAGAAACAGCCTACAGTTGCCTTGTCGAGCACAGAGGCTGAGTACAGGGGTGCAGCAATGGCTGCATGTGAGGTAGCTTGGTTGCATAAGCTACTTTATGATATGCATCAGCCTACAGATGGGCCGGTTGTCATTTATTGTGACAACATGAGCAGTATACACTTGGCAAATAACCCCGTCTATCATGTTAGAACAAAGCACATTGAGGTGCATTATCACTATGTGCGGGAGAGGGTTTTACTAGGTCTTATTGATCTAGTTTATGTCAGCACAGAGGATCAGGTAGCTGACATATTCACGAAGGCATTGGGCGCAGAGAAGCTGCACAAGTTCAGAGACCTGCTTGGTGTGCAGGAATTGGGATTGAGCTCGAGGGGGAGTGTTGAGATATCGAGCTCCACTCGTGATACGCCAGGGTGACCGTTGTGTATTTATGTCACCGACTTGTCAGTTTGCAGACACGGTTGGTACACCGCCCATGAATAATAGCTACATGATAGCTATCCTTATCTACTCTAGTTCGTGGCTCAGTTAGTATGCCACCTTAGTTAGTTGAGTTTGGTTTGAGACCCATATATAGGGTTCTTCTATTTCTTTGTATGAGAGTTTTTTTTGGCTTACACAACTAAGAAGAGGAAAACTGTTTTCAGCCTCCACCCTTGTGTGTATTCCCCCATTGTGCAAGCAAGAAAGCTACAAGTGAGACTCCTTCCTTCTCTCCCACAATCTTGACACATGCATCTTCAATATCACTGAAATCTTTGGTTCTCTTCTCAAATTTTTGAGTCTACAATCTGCATTAGAGTTGTTCATTATCATCCTTCAAGTTCTACACCAAATAGAAGAAGATTATACCTTCATCAACCATACTTGAAGCATTGGAGCAACAATGGAGTTCATAGGAGAAGAGTATGAAGTTGGGAGCTTATTCTATATTGAAGCATGCTTAAATTGGGACTTCTTTGGATCATTTGATGCTGAAGATGAGTCATATTTGTGAGAGGTATCTACATCAGCCACACTCTTCACATACAAGCATAAGAGGTACTTCCAATCATCTTTAATCTCTCCCTTTTGAATCCTATTGCTGAGCAAATCCAACTAATGGAAGAGGGATTAAAATGATCAAGAATTCCAATCATTTTCTCAAAAGGCATTCTATGAATAATCCATAGAGCTACTTTAGTGATTAATCATTGCTTGATCACTTTCATTCACAGAAATAATCACTCTCAATGCCTCTAATTTTCATCCATTTTGCTCTAACCCTGACATTGAATTATTTGCCTCTTGTTTCATTGTCATAAATGAAAATTTTTCCCAATGGTAAGTGAAATAAAATTGTAAAGTAGTGAATCATTGTTCCCCATTTCATTTTCACCCAACTTCCATTCAAGTTGTTGCATATCATAAAATGGCAATCAAATTCCTCTCAATACATGCATTTCATGATGTTTTCTTAGCCTATCATTGAACTGACATGTCTATACCCACGAGGAAAAGTGGATGCCAGGTGGCAAATCTGAGTCCGTTTGCACCCCCAAACAGGCTGAAAACCCTTCATAATAGTGTGAAAGTGGTTTTTTTTTTAGTGGACATTTTATAAATGAAATGAAATAAAACTCTAAATGAAGAAAACATGCAAAAACATGTCGTGATGCAAGGAGGGGCATTTTTGATTGGCGCTCCATTTTTTGGGGATGTATGTGCCTCTTGGATACTCAATCATGTAGAGAGAGAAGGGAAGATCCCTGATCCATGCAGAGAGGGCAAGATTTTGATGGTAACCATGTGCAATATGATAAAGGGAATGAAATTTTGATTTTTAGTCTTTCTCTCTCCTCCCTCTCTCTCTTGCATAGAGGCTATTCATGTGCAAGAAATCAAGAAGAAGAGGGGCTGAAGAATGCTCGGATTGCTTCAAGATGAAGAGAAGGCTGAGGAAAGAGGTTCATCACTGAAGAATGGTTGTTGATCGGTCTGTGGGCTGCCCAGAATAATTATTTAAAAACCCACAACACGCAAGACACGAAGTATGCTCCAATTTTACAAAGAAATTTGATTGTTTTTGTTGTTATATGGTCCAAATGTTGTTCATATGCAATGAATTTTTGTTTGAACCTTGTTTGCATCATGATTGAGGGTTGTAACTATAGAAATGTAGAACCCGTAATGATTTAGAGTTATTATTATCTCTTTAAAACCCATAAAATGTCATTTTCAATGGAAATTAGTAGTTTTTTTCAATTTTGAGTTGGAAAAAAGGAATGGAAATGGAATAAAATCAGAGAAAATGTTAAGTTTCAGTCAAAATAATAAGTCAATACAAATAAATCAGAAAATACCTATTTTTTATGAATAATAAATAGAAAAAAATACAAAAATAGGAAAAATTGGATTTTTTGCGCTCAAAAAATATGGAAAAATAATATTTATGTGTGTGAATGTTTCACAAGGTTAAAGCATGAGGTCAAGCCTCAGTTTGACCTTGTCTTTTGTGTTATAGTCCATGTTTATTACTTTTTACATACAAAAATGATACAAAACAACTATTTACACCTATGCACCGCAGCAACACCTAAACGATGAGGGAGGGATGAAGTTTGTGCAATGATCTAATTGTTGAAAAGATACAAATTCTAATTTTTCTTTTTGTATATAGCATTTAGGGATCGTGCCATAATTAAATATAGGTGACTAGTAGCACGGAAGTTCCGGTGCTAGTCCCTAAAGCAGCGCAATACGTAACACTTAGTTAAAATTCATGAAAGGGCTGTTTTCCACACCTCACATGGCTAGTTTTTTAATCATAAAATGGTTGTGCACAATCTTCATACACCTTGCATCAAGCATGCCACGTGGTATCTCCTGGAATGCATTGCACTTGTTTGATAAACTTTGACCAACGTTGAGAGGACATGAAACCTAAGCTGTAGGGTTAAATGGGTGTTTCCATTGGGAAAAGTTTTGTGAGGCAAATAAAAAATCTACTGGAATATTGAATTATGAAATAGTGGAGTTTTGTGCAAATGTTATATGTGTTAGCGACGCATCTTGGGGCCAATCCCCGAGGTGTAGGAGAGTCGCAGTGGAGCCGCGGCAATTAGCCGAGAGGTGTTTCCCTATGTGTGTATTGCGAGGCATTATGCCTATATGTTATGGGATCTCCCTCTGAGGAGAAGGGAAGGTGAACATTGTACTACATGTTGGATAAAAACGCAAAATCATCATAAGAATTTAGTGCAAAGTGAGTTTTAAACGCTCCTGACCCGCGAGGCCGTGTGGTGGGGTTGTCTGTCGTATGCATGAGGTTCAGCTAGTGCCATAGCCAGTGCCGGCCTATTTTAGGTCCCATCAGTGGTGCGTCTGCTGGAAGCTACCTATAAGTGGCGGTCTCCGAATCTAGGTTGTAAAGGGACCTAAGTTTATAATTTCCATTAGGAGTATGCTAAGCTAACCATAAAATGGGGTTTGTTCAAGGATGGAAAACCTTGGCTTTCCCTATACAAAACTTACTGATGGACTTATTCAGTTATGCAGAGCATGAGTCCTCTTCAGAAGATAATTTAGGTGATGAGAGGAGTAACCAATTAGTGGTTACCCCATCCTCTAATGCAATGGCATGGGCCGAGGTTCACCTTGGTGTGTTCTCTACCCAAGAGAAATCATGTATAACCATCCATCAACCTAGAGGGCATGGAATAAGTATGTTGGAAGCTATGGCGGTCATGGAATCAACAAGTGAATGGCTATAAATCCATCATATTTCAACACACACTGGAGTGCAGTTATGGCTGAAACATCCCATGTGGTGGGGCATCATGCCAAAACTTTAAGTATCACAAGGATGTTAGAAGCCCTGGATCTAAAGGGAAAACCTTTGCTTAAAAGACACAGTCCCCAGGTCCTAAATGCTAAGGATAAGTTTGCTTTTGATGAGGGGCAGAAGCTCCTAGATAAAGCCATCATGGAAATGCCTAGAAAGGGGAAAGATATGGAAGATCCTCTAAGAAAGAATCAGAATGACATGCTAAGAAATATAGGTCTCCCTAGACCACTTTATGAGTTGGCAGAAAGGGACATTAAGGATAATATTAACCTCCCTACACCAGTAAAGGTGGAAATGGAAGAGGTTGGAGACCCTAAGACACTAGGGTTAGGCCATGATTATGAGGATTTTAATGGCCCAGTGCTGATCCCAAAGGAAATGACTAAATGCCCTCCTCCTTATAGGGATTTCCCAATGTTTCATGGGCTGGTTAATGAGGATCCGATGGTGCATTTATGAGAATATGGCCTAACTTGCCTTGCAAGTGGGTTCAATAAAATTCATCGAATGCTCGTATTCTCAAGTACCCTAAAGGGAGAGGCTAGAACATGGTACTGGAGCCTCCCAATGGGGTCTATTAAATCCTTTGAGGAGTTGAGTGATCGATTTTTAGATGAATATGAGAAGAAGGTGCCTATGACCCAAGTTTTAGGGCAGCTAATGCAGATTAGGCAAGAGTCCTATCCTTCTGTTAAAGAATGTGCTAGAGCATTTGATGATATTCTGAGGCTTTGGCCAAGAAGAGCTAATGCATTTCCAGGTGATGTGCTATGTGAGCTCTTTTTGAGTGGCTTAGAGATTAACATGCAAATCCAAGTGGGACTGCAGAATCCTAAGTCGTTAAGGGAAGCAAAGATGCATGCCATTGATTATGAGGGACATATTCAGAGATATTGGGAAAAATTTTGGAGTTTTCCCCACTCAGTACAAGTGCATCCTAGCTTCCATCCATTTCTACAAGGAGACAGCTCACTTGTTGATACCAAGGCAGCCTATGAGAGGAACCTTGGTAGCCAAAATCTCCAAGCAGAAAATGGCAATAGTAGGGATAATATACCCTCTAGGGATAAAAAGATTCCAAGCCCAGTAAGTCCCATCAAGGCTTGCAACACTTCCATGAGAGGTAGTTATGACAATGGAATTGATAGAACCATTAGGTCTACAAGCTTAGATTAGCATTCTATGAGTGGTTCTAGTTGTGCTCCTAGTAAGGCTCTTGAGAGACCTTTCCAATTTATAGATCAATCATGCTTTCGAGTAGATGCTATTCCTTTTAGTAAAAGCATGGTTCCTATGGCTAAGTAGTTTTGCAGAGTGGACAAAGGAAAGGGAAGACATCTCATATGAAGAAGATGCGGCATGCCAAGGGTCCACCTGTACTAAATAGAAGCCATAAGGCTATGAGGCCATCTGGTAATGGTGATAAATCCACAATGAGTCCATTGGACCAATGTGGGCAGATAAGGCAGTCTAAGAATATGAAAAGGAATATGAGATGAGTTTGGAGGCCCAAAACCCCTAAAAATACTGTTGGTGTATCAATTGAAGGGCCAGGAATTGCATGTGGACATGCTTTGATGGATTCCCAAGAGGATAAGACTAAAGGCCATAATGCGACATCTGACAATAGGGACCGTTGCCCTGAGATGCATCTATGTGATGGGTCTAGGCTTGAAGCTCTGTCTAGTTTGGATCGTATCATTGGCATATGGAATGGTCCAATTAGAGAAGAGTTGAATGATCATAAATCCATGATTCTCCCTGTAGGAGGAGTTACTGTAAAGTTGGGACAAGCAACCCGTTTGAATGACGACCAAGGGGATGAGATATATCAACCTAATGATGTTATTCATTCAGCTCATAGTACCCAAGAAGAGATGGCCATTATTACTGAGATATCAGTAGAAAGGCTTGGGCTAGTGGATCTACAAAGAGTATAGATCAAGCTTTTAGCTAACTCGCATGAGTAGCATGAGGCTAGTCCTCATATTTTATGCTATCCTTGGTATCCTGATTAGTTTAATAGGATGTGTTATATATGCCAAGGAGATCATATATTGCATGGATTAGAATGAACTATCCATTTTAGGCCAAGAGGGCCAGTTAGTTTGCAATGGATTAGAATGAACTACCCATTTTAGGCCAAGAGGGCCAGTTAGTTTGCAATGAAATGCTTTATTTCATTAGGCCAAGAGGGCCAGGTGTCTATTTAGTATGGGTGCAGTTAATGGGTTCTTGTTTTAGTCCTATGCTAGCCAGGTTCAAAGAAGCGCTTGGAAGGAGCCTTTGTCACGTGGAAGCTTCTCATGGCCCTATCCAGGTGATATCTCTCCTTTACGAGTGCATGTTCTTTCACGTTATATGTATCTGTGTACTTGAAGGGGGTTTTCTTTCTTGTTGGGGACTGGCAATCAAGGCATGAAGTCCTAGGTTTAGGTTAGGTATGTCTGGGGGAGGTCTGAGTAGTCCTTGCCTCCTGCAAGGCATTGTCAAGCATTGAAAGACATGTTTTAGATGGGAGTTCTAGTGACCCTGTTCTGCTAACCTGCTAGGCGGCCGTTCTAGGAGTTCCTGCTAGTTGAGAGGCAGTTAAAGAAGCCTACTAAAATAATGATGGAAAGAGACAAAACCCTAAAGATCTGAAAGACAATATATGCATATACGGAGGTGTGTAAAAAGGGGTTCTAACCCCTATAACAATAGAAAAGAAAGAAAAATCCTTGAGCTGTTGTTTATCGCCTTGCGAAGGCCTGGTAGGTTCCTGTGGACGAGTAAGACCCGGGGCCGATGCCTTGTCTTCCTTGGGGTGACATCTTGCCATAAAAATAAAGAATATAAGAACGTTGGAGCGAAAATAAAAGTGAGCATTAGAAAAGGATTAAGTGTCGCCTTGCGAGGGCTTGGTAGGTTCTTGGGTACCAAGACAGGACCTGAGGACGATGCCCTGTTCTCCTTGGGTCACTATGCTCAGCTCCCTCCTTTTTACATGCTCGAGTATAGAAAATAAAAGGCTAAAAGAGAAGAACTGTGCTAAAAGACAATATTTCTTGCTCAGGATATAGGAGTCCTCGCCTAGTAGGAGCTCCTGGTTGAGTTGTCCTTAGTCAGGAAGGTAATTCGGACCACCACTTAGGGTGACCTCTTTGATAGTTCTTTTTAGCTTGGCTATGTTGGAGTAGTTGGTTAGTGACTAGCTTTAGACTTTCTGTCAGATTATGCTAGGCCTACTCCTCGTGGATTTCATGTCTTGGTTTTGTCAGGGGGTAGGGTGTGAGCTGTGATGTGTTGTGTTGTGTATTTTTTGTATCAACTTGATGCTCCTTTTTGTTGTTTATGTGTAGATATTTTCGTGGGATTCAACAGGCTGAGTCGCCCTATCCCGCGGTCACCAATGACAAATGATTTTTTATGCTGAGAAGTGCTTAAAAATAGCAAAAATTTACGAATATCAAGGGAAAAATGGACTTCGTCGAAGGCGGTAGTGGCAATCAGTACGATTTTAAGCGGCAAGTCCCTAAAGCCCTACTGCTTATTTTCATGGAAATCAAATGGTGGCAGATGGCCGAGATGGAGTTTTCTTAGATGCAAAACGACATCAGGAATCCAATGCAAGTCTCGAATCTCGATTCTGAGGTCGTTTGATCCCCCATTTAATCCCCGCAAGGTTTGGGGTTGTGAAGCAGCTACTGGATCTAGAAGCCGAGAAGAGCATGACATAGCCCAGTTTTGTAGATTTTGATGCCACGAAGCTAGCCATCCAATCGGATCGCAAATCGGAGTCCATTTGCACCCCCAAGCCGGCTGAAAACCCTTCCATAATAGTGTGAAAGGGGTTTTTTTTGAAGTGGACATTTTATAAATGAAATGAAATGAAACTCTAAATGAAAAAAACATGCAAAAACATGTCATGATGCAGGGAAGGGCGTTTTTTTTATTGACGCCCCATTTTTTGGGGATGTATGTGCCTCTTGGATACTCAATCATGTAGAGAGAGAAGGGAAGATCCCTGATCCATACAGAGAGGGCAAGATTTTGATGGTAACCACGTGCAATATGATGAAGGGAATGAAATTCTAATTTTTAGTCTTTCTCTCTCCTCCCTCTCTCTCCTGCATAGAGGCTATTTATGTGCAAGAAATCAAGAAGAAGATGGGCTGAAGAATGCTTGTCCGGCTATGATCGGATTGCTTCAAGATGAAGAGAAGGCTGAGGAAAGAGGTTCATCACTGCAGAATGGTTGTAGGTCGGTCTGTCGGCTACCCAGAATAATTATTAAAAAACCCGCAACACGCAAGACACGCAGTATGCTCCAATTTTACAAAGAAATTTGATTGTTTTTGTTGTTTCATGGTCCAAATGTTGTTCATATGCAATGAATTTTTGTTTGAACCTTGTTTGCATCATGATTGAGGGCTGTAACTACAGAAATGCAAAACCCGTAATGATTTAGAGTCATTATTAATTCTTGAAAACCCATAAAATATCATTTTCAATGGAAATTAGTGGTTTTTTTCAATTTTGAGTTGGAAAAAAGTAATGGAAATGGAATAAAATCAGAGAAAATGTTAAGTTTTAGTCAAAATAATAAGCCAATACAAATAAACCAAAAAGTACATATTTTTCCAGAATAATAAATAGGAAAAAATAGCCAAAAAATGATAAATTAGATTTTTCGCGCTAAAAAAATATGGAAAAAATTAGTTAAAATTCATGAAAGTGTTATTTTTCGCACCTCACATGGCTGGTTTTTTAATCATAAAATGGTTGTGCACAATCATCATACGCCTTGCATCAAGCATGCCACGTGGTATCTCCTAGAATGCATTGCGCTTGTTTGATAAACTTTGACCAACGCTGAGAGGACAGGAAATCTAAGCTGTAGGGTTAGATGGGTGCTTCCGTTGGGAAAAGCTTTGTGAGAAAAATAAAAAATCTCTTGGAACATTGAATTATGAAATAGTGGAGTTTGTACGAATGTTATATGTGTTAGTGACGCATCTTGGGGCCAATTCCCGAGGTGTAGGAGAGTCGCAGTGGAGCCATGGCAATTAGCCGAGAGGTGCTTCCCTATGTGTGTATCACGAGGCATCATGCCTATATGTTATGGGATATCCCTCCTCTAAGGAGAGGGGAAGATGAACATTGGACTATGTATTGGATTCAAACACAAAATCGTCATAGACATTTAGTACAAAGTGAGTTTTAGACGCTCCTGGCCCACGAGGCCATGTGGTGGGGTTGTCTGTCGTATGCATGAGGTCTGGCTAGTGCCATAGCCAGTGCCGCTGCATTGTATGTCCCATCAGTATGCATTAGGGTTTCTGGGGGCAGCCTGGTTTTTCAACTCATCCAGCTTGTGGATGGAACCATTTTGCGCAAGACTTGATGGGAAGGAAGCTTGGGTAATGAGCTTCAATTTCCCTATGGATGCCAGGTAAATCACAGCACGCAAAGGTAGCGCGAACTGTATGATTAGCATATGGTGCAGAATGGGTAGCAACCTCAATTTTTGCAATGCTAGAGCTAGGATTTACCAATGTCAGGCTCTAATGTGATAGAGAACTATGCCACGAGTAGAGGAAAGTTTCTCCAAAAGGAATCCTGGGGAAATATGGGTTGTAGGAGTAGATCAAGAAGCTCCAAGTGACATGGGTACTATCTGGCTATGGCACGCAAGAGAGCAAAGTGAGGATGAAGTTGGAAATGGAGTCATATACTAATTCTGAGCTGTCTAGATATGAAGAGGAGCTGAAAGAGTAGAGAGGAGACCTGAGACATGCTAAGCCATGCTTAGCTATGCTGTGATACCATGTTGAAAGATGCGAGATCTAGAGCATGACTATGGAAGATGGAAGGTGGAAGATGAAGATTAAGCTCATGATGACATAGACTGAAGACTTGACATGTTACACAAGTGAATTAGGTTCCAAGATTGAGACTTGGACTCATAAACACAATCATGTGTATAAGATTGACAATGATCAAGACACCAACAACTGAGATGGAAAAGCATCATGAAATTGTATTCATCATATATGAAAAGGTGGTAGTCAAGTACAATGCTTTATAGTTGCTGTATGGGTACCAATTTCCCTCTCTGTTCATATGGGATCTAGTCTGCCTGCATGTCTTAAGCCCAAAACTGCCTCATACAAAGACGCTACAGAGGTGTGATTGCAAATATCTCAACAATATGTAGTAAGGGGTTCTCAAAGACTAGCATCCATATCTAATGCTAAATACTTGCAATGCATGTCACTTCTTGACCAAAATTATTTTCTCTAGATTTGCTAGAAGGGCATATCCTCCACAAAATTTAGTCAATCCCTTGAGCACAAAAATGGAGAGCCATGCATTGTCCAAAGAATATTCACTATGAAAAATTGTAATATGTAGTAGAAAAACCATCATCCACATAAATACACAATATGTCTTTGTAATACATTGGTTGAAAGTGTATTTGCACATATGTACATTTGTATAATCCAATTTGCCAATGTATTGTGAGAGAGCTACATCTTTTTTGTGGCATGTTATCTTGGAGCTACTAGTAGTCGATGTCCTTGAATCCCTTACTCACATAAGGAAGTCTTTCGATGTTAACTGGAATCTTCTTGCAAATATACATTCTTAGAAAAGAAGCTAGGAACGATTGTAGGCCAAGAATAAGAAGAGCACATAGACGAAATACCCATTGATTCTCGTCACTTTTAAGCAAATGTATCATCCATAAAGGGATTGTCCTACCCTTAGATTCTTGTGGTGCTGACATTTCATGCTATCCCATATTTGATATGCCAATCTTTCCTCTTCAATAGGCCATTGACACTACTCATTGTAACAGAACATGGATCTAGAGCATAGCACTGACTATGGAGGACAGAAGTCGGTAACAAGACTCATAGTGACATGGACAAGAAGACAAACTATTGCTCAAGTGAATTAGGTTCCAAGATGCAGGCTTGGACTCATAAACACAATCTTGAGCTGAGCATGATGACAGAGACGCAAAAGGAAGTACAAAGTACAAATAGCATTGCATTGAAAAGTGAACCAAGTACATGTCTTTATAGCTTTTCAGCTTCTCCACTCTCCTCACTATGCATATGGGATTCAAGACAACTCTTCTTGGAGCATACATCATTTGTTATTTCTCAACACTCATAGGCCTTGGCCTCCACTTCAAGTCTTTGGAGGATCTATTCACTCAATGTCCATTTTGTATCTTCAACCTTAGTGTTAGCCAAGAGTTGCATATCTATATTGTCTAATGCCCACCCTAAGTTAGCCTCACTAAACTCAGCCAAGGCAATGAGACTGTAATCATCACAAATGTCTAGTAAACTCATAATGTTGACTAGTAACACATAGTATTGGTCATTCAACATTGTAAAGGTACGTAGGAAAAGGCATGCCTACTTCTTCGGCATATGGAAACAGTGGTAGTACATCCTTTGCGTAGGCAAAGACAGTAACTGAGATTTATCAAAACTTTTCCTTTGCTAAGTAATCTCTCCATTAGACTCTCCTCCTCTACATCTAAGGCTACAATATCCTTGGGCTCTTCAACCTCTCTATTAATATGAGTACATTGTCCCATGTCACCAACATGCAATGCTTGTGAAGTCCCTTGCAAATCATTCTCATCCAATTGTAGAAATTACATGGCACAACAAATAGAATCTGAGCAAGGAGTAGAGAACACATAGAAAATATGAGAAGAATAGAGACTTTAATTTCAAATGAACTAATAGAAAGTTGGCTATGTCCACCTATTGAAGATGCAGAGATCAAGAAAGAGACATAGATATAGAATGAGCTTAGAGAGAAAAGTATTGTCTTCCTTCTGTTTCATTATTCATTCATCTTGAATAACACACAAAAAGCCAAAGTACACTAACCATAGTGTTAACACACCTAACCTAGAACCTCACTCTAACTAGCTCATCTCAACTCATTTATTAGCACACATGAGGTACAACTAACCAATAGCTATGAGAGTCTGTGAGCTTGATTCTTCACATTCCCCTCAAGCTCAAGTCACCTTCTATATCCCAAGTAGCATCCTCAAATGAGTAAACTTACTTCTACCGAGTGATTTGGTAAGTATTTTTGCTACTTTGTATTTTGTCTTCACATGGATAATATCTATCTTGCTTCCAAGTACCATTTCCATGATGAAATGGTAATGCACTTCTATGTGCTTCGATCTTGCATGATAGATAGGATTACTAGCAAGAAGCACACTGCTCATGTTGTCACAATATAGCTTGATTGGTTTATCCACACATACACCCAAGCCATCCAACATCTTAACCAACTAAATAGCTTTACATGTAGCTAAGGTTGAATCTCAATATTTTTCTTCACTACTCAAGAGATCCACAATGGGTTACTTTTAATTGCTCCACCTAAGCATGCTGCTACCAAGACCAAATGCATACCCACTTGTCAATCTTCTATCATATGTATATCCAACCCAATCTGCATCATTGTAACTTGTTAGCTCAAGAGTCTTACCATAATCATAGAATAGGCCATAGTGTAATATAGCCTTCACATACCTCATAATCCTTCTCACTACATCTAATTTAGGTTTCCTTGGCTGTTGTAAACTAGCTAATCAACCCAACTGGTTATTTGAGATCCGATCTAATGATGGTAAGATAAATCAAGCTGCCAACATACATGGTTACATTCTCAATCACATTTCCTATATCAATTATCAACTTGGCATTCTATTCTAATGGAATATCCATGGGCTTTCACTCTAGCATACCATACTTTTTCAACATATTATGCACATATTGCTTTTGTAACATCCAGATTTGTTGAGGTGTCCATATGACCTCAGTACCAGTGAAAATTTTTAGCTCTTTCAAATCTTTTATCTGAAACTCTTTTTGCAGCATAGATTTCATCTCATTAATCCCATGTGTATTATCACCTATAATGACCAAGTCATCTACATAAACCACCAAAAGCACATAGGCTTTCTCTATCTTCTTAGTAAACAAGCTATGATCAGCTTTGCCCATCTAAAAATCGAGTCTCTTTAGGTATGAGAGCTAATTTTTTCATTCCATGCCTGTGGTACCTATTTCAATCTATATAATGCTTTCTTCAATATAAGACAAATATTTAGGATGTACACATCCTTGTGCTTGATCCATATGGACTTCTTCCATCAAGTCACCATTCAAAAAATTATTCTTTATGTCTCTCTGATATAATTTTCAACCCTTGGATGTAGCGAATGCAATGACAATCCGTACAATTATAATCTTTGCAACTAGAGCAAAAGTCTCCTTATAGTCTAACCCATATTGTTAAGCATAACCCTTCACAACTAACCTAGCTTTGTACCTCTCACATGAGCCATATGAGTTGAATTTAACTTTTAAATCCATTTGCATCCAATAAACATCTTGCCTTTATGCAACTAAACCAAATTCCAAGTTTGATTTTGCATCAAAGCATCATACTCTTTATCCATGACTTTACACTAGTTCTCATCTTTAACTACTTATGCAAATGATGTGGGCCCTTTCTAACTCATAACTTTTGTCATGTATGCATAGTGCTTAGCTGAGTATCCACTATAAGTAAATCTATCAACCAATTTTCTTTCTCTCTGTGATCTCTGTACTTGTGGTGCATTATGTGATTTTGCTCTCTCATGAGGTGGTACATACCTCTATTTTTAACACCATGTGCTATGCAACAAGTGTAGGTATGCCAAGCTCACTATCCAAGCTATCAGTGGAATCATATCCCAATGTGGAAGCCTTCGCTCAACCGCCAAGACCCATGGACCACTTATTGTTTCAAGCGTTCCAAGTGAGCTATAGCTATCTCTCACCTAGCCGACGTGCCGTCGATCCTATGAGTGTAGTGAGCTTACCTTGATGCCGATACGAGTTGCCTCCTCTCTCACACACACTGGTAGCTCCACGATCCTAGATGCGAGCTCAAGCATCCTCAAGCCTCCTCCATTTCCAAGCTCCATCCTCCATAGCCGCACGCAAGGAAAGAGAAGAGAAGAGGATAAGAGAAGAGGAGATGGTAAAGAGCTTCACCCTCTTGATCCCTCACTCTCACACACTCTCACACTCCCTCTCTCAAGAGCACACACAAGCAAGAAGATGAGGAGAAGAGAAGGAGAAGAAGACTCTTGTTGCCATGCACTAAAGAATGAGCTGTCATTCACTTTTTGAACTTTATGTATACAAACCCTAAAATCCCATGGGCACCAGTCCCTTTTTTACATGATCAGCCCTTGTGGCAAGGTCTTTTTTTCCATTTCCCTCTTCTAGCCTTATGCCTCTAGCCTACATCCTTCTAGTATTTTACAATTGGCACAAGAGGGAGCCTGGCGCTCTTTTACAAGAGTTTTCCGAGTTTTTTCACGTGCCCTTCATTTAAAATTGCGCTTTTTTCCCCGGCTTGGTTTTGGAGGTCCCCTGCGTGTCTTTACTCTTTTTCCATGTTCTTTTCTACTTTTTTTCTTTCTTTTTCCGCCATCTCAACCTAGGGCCATCTCGATTTGGGGTTAACATTACCCCCCTCCTAGAGGGGTGCCAGTCCCATGGCACTTCTATGTTGTTGTAGGTTGGTAGGCAATTGGCCAAGTGGTGCAATGGTGAGGGCGACTTGGAGATTTAGGTTCTTGTAGGAGCTGTGAAATTTTTGTCAGAGGAGCCAAACGGGTATTGCGTGGTTGACGGGGCCTCTGAAGCCGGTGGTTTGTTGCTCTCTGATTGTTTGGAAGGAGAAAGTGCAGTGTTGTTCCTAAGGGGATTGCTTACCTCAGCATGTTAGCGCATTGTGCTCGTACTAATGGAATGGGGAGGTGGGTCTAACCCAGGCAAGCCTGGGTGATGTCCCACACTTGAGGACCCCATTTGTGCCAAGGGGGGTGTGGTGCAAGTGGCTTAGGGTGACAGGTCTAGCCATAGGTGAGTGTTACCTCCCTAGGTATGTCCTGCCCTTGATGTGCCCTAAGCGTAAAGTGGGGGAGCAAAAAGGGCTAGGGTTGGGAGTGGAGCTGGCCATCCAAAGCCACCAGACACGCCTAACTTAAGAACCCCTAGGTGCAGTGATCGTGATTTATGTGGTGGTAAGTGCCGTGTTGTCTAGTCAGTTTTTTTTTAAAGGGTTTAGGGTAGTGGAATGAATGACAGTCAGGCCTAATCTTCTTCATCTGAATGAGGGGGGAAGGAGGGCGGATGGATTTGCGCAAAAATTGGTGGCTTTGCATGTACCCTTTTAGGTTCATGCGGACGTGAAGAGAGGTGGTGGAGAGGAAGGGGTGATTACACCTAGTAAATTGGTTGTCACTCATGTTCTCTAGGAGGGCTAGGCAAAAGGAGGAGAGTAGGCTAGCTCTCATCATTAAGCGTGCCATAGCGTAGCTATCAATAGCATTGAGATTAAAAAAAGAGGGGGGGCAAACCATTCTCCTGCGGTGTCGGATCTGGCTTGAGTAATAGCTTAAGGAGCCTAAGGTAATTACATGTAGTTATAAAGGCAGGATTTGGACAGGAGGAGAAGTCTGCGAGAAAGCACGTCATGGAGTCAGTTAGGCTTCCTAAATCAAAAAGGAAGGCATTCTCGAAGGAGGTGGCATTGGAATTGTAGATGATGGGGAAATCATGCCACCCATGGAGGGTGGCCACAAAATCCACACCTACCCTATGAGGATATGCCATGAATGTGGGGTCGTTCCTCTCGTATGGTAGGGTGTTGCAAAATGCGATCCAGTTGAGCATGTTAATATCGCATATTCGCCTTCTCTAGAGAGGTTGGCAGTTGTAACCCCTTACAGTGTGTGGCACATCGAACACTTTGTCTTGCCAAATCTCTGCTTCCTCCGTTCCCCACAGAGTAGGGTTCTTTGCCCTGTCTTCCAGCCATTTTTTGCCTAGTCATCACTGCCAGCCGCGATCACCTCCTCCATTACTTTGATCGGTAGGACCCTTCTTAGGCTGTTAGGCATAAGGAAACTGAAAGAAAAAGGGTCCTTTTCGATTTCCTGCTGTTCCCAGATCACCAACTCCGCGTGGAATTGCATTGGGAGGTCATCGAGGCATGGTGGGAGGGATGCAGATGGCCGCACGACTGGCTTGGCTTGCACTACCTTCTGGCTTCTTCCACCAGTTTTCTCTGTCGCTCCTTGAGCATGGCGTGTCTATCCAGGGGCGGGTCAAGTTGTTGTTGTTCCTGATCGTGTAGCGAGGGGGGTTTTGGGATTATTTCTTCGCTGGTTCTTCTTATGATGAATTCAATGTCAGTGTCCTCCCCCTACCGGTCGTCTAGCTGTGCCCCTTCCTCAAAGCCAAGTGCATCTACCTCCTGGGGGTTTAGGCTGGCCAATAGCAGGTACTTTCACTGTTCGTCTAAGCCCAGCCTAACCTTTGCAGGTTGGGGTGGCATCTGTAGCCCCGCATGCAAAGCTCTGCGTGCGATGCTCAATTTCTTCCGCACCACCTCCAACAACTCCTTTCCCTCAGGTTGGGTTGTGTCAAGTAGTGTGTTGAGGAAGGCTTTTTGCTGGGCAGTGAAGGCTATCTGGGCGGCGTCCGCTTTGCTTTCTGCCACGATTTTTTCTTTCTCCACCAAGGTGAGGCACCGCGCCAATGCCTTCACCCGTTTCTCGTTCTGCATGGCCCATTCCTCGGCCCTTTTGCTCATTCCTTCCATGCTCTCTGCTTGTTTTTGTGCTAGGGTTATGAGCTTCTGCTCCTGGGCTCTGAGTTCTTTGGTCATGTTCTCTTGCTCTTTCCTCCCGAGGTGTAGTTGATCGGTCATGGAATCTCTTTTCATTGTCGCTCCCTCTCTTGTCTTCTCTCCTCTTCTTTGGCATTTAGTTCCTCCATCATTTGCTCAATGGTGGTAGTTTTTGCCTCCAATTCCTTATATTGCATCAGGAGGAGCTTGTATTCCCACTGCATTTGCACAAGTTCTTGACTCTCATCCTCAAGCCGTTGTTTGTAGCTTTCTTCCATGTCCTCTTTTGCTTTCAATTCTTTCTTGAGTTCAAATATTTGACGTTGTTTCATGGCGATGATGCGGGTTTTCTCCAGTTAGAAGGCCGCCACTTACTCTTTCTCAGCCACCAACTCAGCCACTGCTATTCTTTTTTCCTCCTTCACCCTCTCCAGTTGGGAGAGCAGCTCGGTGACGTATTCATCGTAACTGGCTGGTGGCATCATTGTTGCATGGGTGGGGGTGGTTGAGGCCTCCACATGCGGACACTTCTGGTCTTGCCTCGATTCTGTATCTGCGGCTGGTCTTTTTGGCCCCGTGGTCATGGTTTCCGTGCTCTTCCCTTGGGCCATTTCTTTACTGATGAAGTATTGCATCTAGGCCACCAGGTTGGAAACTTCCAAGCTGGTGGGGATGCTAGGGGCGAGTATAGTGGGTTTAGCGGAGGGTGCCATGAGGGTGGGGATAGGATGGAGGGATGCTTTTCCTTTTCCCTCCGAAATTGCAGGCGGCGTGGGTTCTGGTTCCTATGTGCTAGAGCTAGGCCCTTCCTCCCTCGGGTGGTTCCAAGCATCTGGATCATCCGCCCTGCATTGCTACTCGATGGACCGGTGTGTGGTCTCAACCAAGTCCTCCTCTTCCTTTCTTCTTAACTCCTCTTCCTCCTCCGCAACTCTTCTTTTTCTTTCCCTTTCGGCCTTTTTGTATTCTTCTAGTTTCTCTTTTTCTTCCTGCTCTTCTCTTCTTCTCCTTTCAGCCTCTTGCTTTGATGCCTTTTTAGTCTGCTTGACTTGTCTGTTGTTTCTTCTTCTTCCTGCTTCCTCTTCCTCTCTCTCTCCTCGGCCTCCCTGAGGGATTGCCTTTTTGCTTTCTCCAAGTCTTCCTTCTCCTTCCTGCGGCCTTCATTGTGTTTCTTTTTCTTTTGCGCTGCCTTTTTCTTAGTTTCCCTGACCTTCTTTTTGCTCTTCTGTTCTTCCCCTTCTTCCTCGGTCTCAGTCCTATCACTGGACCTCTCCTGATGTTGATGAGGGGGTGACGTGTCAGGCGTTTCTCCCTCCCCCTCTTCTACTTCCTGGATCTCTTTCACGACCTCCTGGATGAGTGCCATTAAGATGCTCCCGTAGGTAGGTGATGAACGAGGCTTTGGAGGATGCCTTCTTTCTTTCTGCGGCCTTAGACGATGAGGATTCTCCTCCTGCGGGCATGCTTCCTAAGGCTAGCGCTCTAGCTGCCTGGTCGATGGTTTTGCGCACGTAGCCATTCCAGTCAACTTCATGTAGGGTATGGACCGCCACATTCTCCAGTATCGGCACACTGATCCGGTGTATCAATGCATTGTAGCGCTGGCTGGAAAAGAGCACATGTATGAGTTTTGGCAACCTAGTCTTTGCATCGGGGATGTCTTGGATGTTGATGCCGTCGTTTGTCAGCATGTCCTTCTTTCTCATCCCCAGCATGGCGTACGCATCCCTCTTTTGCTTCTTTTCCACCTTTGGTTCTAGTCCCAGTGTCTTCTCCACCAAGGCCGGGGTTAGGCGAACCAATACTTGCTTGGCATTTTGCCCCCTTCCCACTGTGATGGTGCCGCATTCGTTGTCGGGGTTGTAGGACCTGAGAAATTCCACACAACTCGTGTGGTCGGGTTCTTGTGCGAATCCTTCCAGGTACTTCTTGAAGTTGCAGCTTTCAACGACTCTCCTGGCCGCCTCTTCCTTGGCCACTAATCCTCCTATATTATGAATAGTTTGGAATTTTAATTGGTTGTAGGTGTGACTCTCCAGGGTGATGTTGTACTGCATTCTCTCCTCTTCCGTGAATGGAAGCCGGTGGGCTTGGTCTTGCTGCGACATTTTTCATTCCTGTCGTAAACTGAAATTTCCATTAGTGCTTTCCACATAGTAATTTGCTGACTGCTGGAAAAAAAAAAGACAAACTCTATGCTTTTTGAATGAATTCATTAAGAACCATTGTAGATTTTCCTTTTCAGCCTTTAATTTTTTATTTTTTTTTCATAATATATGTTTATGTGTTTCACTAATTTTGATTTCGTTGGCCTGATTTGATTCACCTCACTCATTCCCCCTCCCCTTCCAGCTTGAGAAGAATCCTTCCTAGGATTTAGGGTCAGAAAGGCAAGGGCGTTTGGCCTGGTGGCGTAGGAGTCACTTGTGAAGGAGCCAATCATAGAATTGGGGGTTGTACTCTAAGTGAGTGTCGTGGTCCAGATCAGAGAGTTTAATCCCCACTTGTGTGATGTATGTGAGAACATCTGTTAGGAAGTCACCAGAGTTGACACGGCTAGCAATGTGTAACTCTTCCTCCGTCAACAAGCGGTTGAGGTAGGGGTGTCCTTTAATGTGTTCTTCTATGGGACGGCCCCGAAGAGTGGTTAACACTCGATACAAGGTTGGCGCGACATATGTGTGGTCGTATTCCGTTGTTTTGATAGCGCGATGCTGCTCAGCGTTGGTCATTATGCAGCACCCTTCGACTTCCCATTGCAGCCTAAGAGTGTACCAACGTTTCAAGAATGGGGAGTCGGTATATCAGCGAGCTTTGATAACACTGTGATTTCTTGCTCAGTGATCGCAGAAGTGGTTCGTTGATCGTATGACGTGATGAGGCATTGCTTGATGGCTTGCTCCCTGGATATCTTGCTATTGAGCAATTCAACAGCGGAGCGAGAAGCGTTTGCAAATGCGAATTCAAAGGTTTCCCAGGAGCAGGGCATGGTTTGAACTTCAGTTGCAAAGGGTTCCTCCAATAATCCTAAGTCCAAGTGGTCGTAGCTTAGTGATAATAACAACATGAAGGTTGTATCTAGTCGTTTAATGCATTCCACCACGTCATCCCCGGTGTCCTCAGCGAGATCAAGGGTCAGCGCTAAAAAGGATTTGAGTTCATAGGAGGGCATAAGGCCGACGGGTGGTCGCAGTTTGCTAGAACTAGCACTGGTGGCAACGACGAGTTGTGGTTCGGTGTATGTTTGAGTCTGTGGTTGAGCTATTTGGATTATGGGTGGATTAGGAGTAGCCACGACGGACGGGCTGCTGCATTCAGGGTGGATTTGGGGAGTCGGGTTGTCTTGGTCGGGTGATGACTTATGTGACGGAGTTTGTTGTTTGGGTTGATAGGCTTGTGTGACTTTCTTGGGTTTAGGCATGGATGAGTCAGATAGTTGTGGTTTTGGAGGGCGCTACGGTGAATGGTTTGGAGGGTTTATGGGACTTGGGTTGATCAAGCTTGAGGGTGGCGGATGAGTAGTGCCTCTGTCCATGTAGGCCTTAGGGATCCACATCCAGGTGTTGCCCATGTAGTAGTCTTGCGCATGCAAGAGGGTTTTAGGGACCCGTCTTTGCTTGATCATGCGGCGCTTGTTGTGACTATGTCCTAGCCTCTTAGATTTAGCATTTTTGGTTTTATGAGGATAGGAGCAGCGATTCTTAGGCGGCAATTGCGGCTGCTTAGGCTGCCATTGAGATCTAGGCTATTGGAGTTTGGGTTTTGCTGTTGCGAGCTGTGATTCATGAAATTTGGGGGGTGGCAGTCGCGCACTACCCCCTCCTTGGAGTTGATTATTACGGATATTTCTACCGGTGGCATTGCAAACAGTGGTGAGGTCGTGCAAGTCTTACTGAAGGCTGTGAAAATGCGAACATTGCCTATTGCGAGGTGGATGCACTGCGACTCATAATCAACATTGCAGTGAGTCTTCTTTTTGAAAGTTTGCCCTAGCAGCGACTCCGTGCCTGTGTATTTAGCACTTGGCAACACGTAAAAACCCATTGGAACAGTCTCAGACTCGATAGAAACGGCAGCTCTGCACTTGCCGAGAAGTGCGTAGAAATGGATCCCATATGGGCTTAATTGTGCATTAGTGGGTTGAAGTTGTGGTCTGCCAAGTTGAGTCCAATGATTGTGAGTTAAGACATTGAAGTCTGCTCCCTCGTCGATCAAGGCGTTGAAAGCGCATGTTTGTTTTGCCATGACCGTAATATGGAGGTATGCGGGCTCTATGGCTTCCTCATCCTCATCATCAACCTCCGTGATTGTGGCTACTCGTATCTTGACAAGCGGTTCTAACATCGGGGGCTTGTGCAAAGGATGGGTGGGAGGGTAGTACTTCTTGATACGACTGCCATTGAAGAAGCCTATGCCCTCACCATCTAAGTTCTCGAGCTCAACATTGCATGTGTGGATGATCGCACGAACCTTGAAAGGTCCAAGACCTCTAAATTTCATTTTTTGCTTGTGCCCCTTAACTGAGTAGAGGAGCACTAAGTTGCCTTGTTCAAAGTCGCACTGCTTGATATTCTTGTCAAACCAAGTCTTGCGTCGGGCCTTCTCACATATAAGGGCATGGGTGGCTAGAAGGCGAGTCTCTGAGAGGCGCTCGAGTTCAACCAGGCACTGCGTCCATGCCTCCTTCCCTTCCCATCATTCTTGAAGTGCTATTCTCATGCTAGGAACAAAGAATTCTAATGGTAGAACCGCTTCAGTTCCATAGGTTAGCTTGAAGGGGGTTTGACCGATAGCCATTTTATAAGCTGTGCGGTAAGCCCACAGAGCTGCCACACCATCAGCTTGTTGTCCCCGTCACTGTGCGAGGCTGAGACCACCTTGGTCAGGACATTGATAAGAATCTTATTCATGGATTCTGCCTGGCCATTTGCCTGAGGGTAGTATGGCAAGGATTTGCAATGGATGATGAGAAAGGTGGATAGGAGATGTGCTATCACTTTGTTGATGAAGTGTGTGCCTTGATCACTAACCAGTTCGATGGGGCAGCCGAATCGTGAGATCGCCTGCTCCCATAAGAACTTGGCAGCCATCTTAGAATCGTTTTTTCGTGTCGCTCTTGCCTCTGTCCATTTCGTGAGGTAGTCTGTGGCCACAATGATGTATTTGGCCTGTGAATACTGGGCTGCAAGACTAATGGGTCCTATGAAGTCAATTCCCTATTTTTCGAAGGGTTGTCGTGCGATAACAGGGGTCAACTCCATCTTATCCTTGCAAATTTTTTGGCACGCGTCACAATGCTTGACGAATCGAGCTAATCGCGAAAAAGCGTGGGCCACCATAGTTGAGATTGCAACACTTTTTGTGTTGTCGTGTCTCCGCTAAAGTGCCCTCCAGCAATGCCACTGTGCACTTCTGAGGGCACATCGTGCTTCTCATGTTCGCTTACGCATCTGCGCAGCAATCCGTCTTGCCCCAGCCTGTAGAGTTGGCCTGTGATCAGCTGATAGGGATGGATCTTAAGGATCAATCGCCTAAGTCAGACTTTTTCTATTGGTCGATCAGGTAGTCCGTGTTCAAGAACTCGGACTATATCATCCGCCCAATATGGCGTTATATCAGCCTTGAATAAATCTCTCTCGCTGAACAGGGTAAAGAGATGGGCGTTGGGTAATTCATCAACAATGCCTTGTCCAGCGGCCTCTCCTGTGGGAAAGCGCGATATATGGTCAGTCATGTAGTGATGTTTTCCTTTTCATACAACCACGGAGAAGTCGAATTTCAAGAGCAGAAGGAGCCACCAAGCTATGCATCTTGTAGCGCAAGGTTTGTTTACTAAATAGAGCAGGGCTTGATGGTCCACAAAGAAGGTAAAAGGTGTGGCCAATAGATAGCAAAGCTCACGGGATAGTCTAAGTTGTGTTTGCTAGGTTGGCACAACACTCCCCCCATGGCAAATTTAGAAGCATCGATATGCACATGGAAAGTAATGGTCCAATCTGGGGCTCGTAGAATTGGTGTTGTGGTTAGAGCCTTTTTCAATTCTTCATATGCTCGTTGGCATGCCTCGATCCATTCGAAGATGATCAGCAGCTTGTACGAGGGTCTCGCAATCAATGCATAGTTCAGTATATACGAATCGTCGATAGTACCCCATATGGCCTAGGAAGCATTGAACTCCCTTGTTGTTGATTGGGGGTGGAAGGTCGACAATAATTTCACTTTCGAAAAGTCAGTGGCAATGCCATTCTTCGACACCACGTACCCTAAGATGCATCCATGCTTTACCCAAAACTGGCACTTTAAGGGGTTCAAGGAGAGACGATATAAGTGACACCGCTCAAAGACTGCGCAGAGTTTGTCTAAGTGTTCGGTCCAAGTCGAGTGAACACAGAGGTCGTCAACAAAGACTTCCAACTCCTTGTGAAGCATGTCTTTAAAGATAGTGCACATGAGGCATTGGAAGGTGGTAGGGGCATTCATCAACCCAAAGGGCATGACTATGTAAGCAAAGACGCCCCACTCAGTGGTGAAGGCACTGTCTGTAGGATGCACTTGCGCCTGGTTGTACCCTGAGAAGCCGTCCAGAAAATTGTGGGCTTCCTTGCCAACCACTCTCTCAAGCATGTGCTCCGTGTATGGCAATGGATAGTTGTCCCTCTTAATAGCAACGTTCACTTCTTGTAATTGACGCACACTCGGGATTTTCCATTCTTCTTCATCACAATGACTATGGGTGACACCCAGTCTGTGTGTTCAATTTCGTAAATGAATCCCGCTTTCATCAGCTTATCAATCTCCTCTTTGATAGCATGAGCGTGTTTTGGATTCATAGGGTATGGTCGCTGCTTGACCGGCGTCGCGTCGGGCATCATGGGTATATTGTGAGTCACAACACTCGGATCTAACCCCTTAAGCTCATCTAAGGACCAAGCAAGCACGTCTATATACTCTCGCAAGAGAGTGACAAGACTCGTTTCTTCTTCCTCAGTCAAGTCATCGGCAATGAATACCGGTCGGGGTGTTTCCCCTTCCTAGGCTAGGTTCATCTCCTTGACCTTGATTGGTCCCTCAATTGGTTCGCTCGTTTGCCCTTGACATTTGGCACCTAACAAAACTACTACCCTATCCCCTTTTGTGAATTTTGTAAATCGTTTAGGGAGGTCCTGCGGTTTTTGTTGTTCTTCCATTTGTGTATCCCTGGGTTGTTTTTCCTTTTTCTTCCTTAATCGTCTGCGCCTCAAGTGGACGAGTAGATCCCCCTTGGTGCATCGAGCCGTAGGCGGCCTAGGGATTTCTGGATCACTATCCAAACTAATCTCCGACTCAGATTTGAACTCCCCGCCATCGCTAGAAGAGGTGGTCTCCCCTGGTGGGTGCAGTTCGGACGACGACTCTGTCCTAAGTATTGATGTTGTTCCTAGCTGGGCTAGGCCTGCTTGCTCAAGGTCTATGGCCCCTACGTGTTCCAACCAGGCACGGTCGCATTCCACGCACATGACTCCTTGCTCTATCTTGAAGATACTCTTTTTCTGCGGCTTGGAGTCTGCTCGTATTTGCTCTATTTCTTGCCCCTCAGTGTCATATTCCACGGTGTCTACCTCGCCCTTGCTTTCGTCACTGAAGGATTGGTAGTCTTCATATTCGTCATGAGAGTCCTCTTTGTCAGACTGCTCGTCGTCTCCTAGGGCTTGGTATATCTTTTATTGTTGGTCAAGAACTAGGGCCCAGTTATACATGAGGTTTAAATCATGCACTTTGGTCCATTGCCACTTGGATTCACCTAGGAGATCCTGCAGTGGTTTAAAGTTGGCAGCTGGATTGCCAGCTAGTTTGTCCGTTAAGTGTTCCAGTATCTCCTAGAGTTCCCTTTTGTTGGTTGGTACTTGGAAGTTGACAGGTTTAGGTTTCCCCCGAAGGGTTCCTGCCATCATGCAGACTGGTGCGGAGGGTGTGTTGTTAGACTTTCCGATTGTTTTGATGTCTTGCTCATATGCCTCCTGATCAGAGAATGGCAGGTCGATTGTAGCGAGAACGTGCATCCAATCCTGCTCGTCCTCTGGGCATGGGATATACTTGGTCAAGGGCCCATAGGGGCTCTTGACCTGGGTGTTACCCTTAAGCATAGCAGAGATGGCATCTAAGTCCACCCGTGAGGTCTCCCAAGTGTCCATCTCTATTCTCACGGCATCCGTTCTATTGCCAAGGAAGATCGATCCGTTACCCCAATCTTCGACAACTCTAGCGTTGCACATCCAGGGTCGGCCTAACAGGACATCGTAGTCCACTCCCTTCATGACTATAAAGTCCACAAAGAATTGGACACCTGTGATCTTCACTGGCCAATTCTTAAGCACCCCAAATGACTTGACTCTCATACCATTCGCTAATGTGACATTAAACCTAGCCGTTTCGACAGGTGGGTTTCCCCAAGTTTGAAGCACCGCGTGGCTAAGCACACTCACCCCAACTCCCATGTCCATGATTCCCTTTCTTATTGTATCGCCTAGGGCCAGAACCGGTAAGACCACATGCATCTCGGAACCTTCCCAGAAGGCATTGACGTGTAAGGATTTAGGAATAGAGTGCAGCATCAAACTCAATATTTGCGTCTCGTGACCCTTCAACCCACTGCTTAAGATCTTGCCATAGGCTGGGATGTTGCCTAAGCAGATCTCCTAGGCTAAGTGTTACCGGGGTAGTCACCAACGTGGTCAGGAGATCATTGGGTGCTTGTCTCTCTCCCAACCTGGATTGTCTTGACCAATGGTCGTGACTAATTTGCGGCCCTGTAGTACCAAGGCTTGGTCTTAGCGGCACTGCTTGCGGTGCGGTTGCTTCTCCCAAATTTGGTTGAGGAGGTGGGATTGGTGTGCTTATGCTGGAGAGATCATCGATCTCGTCTTCTATGATGGGCTCAACGTCTTTTAGATGCTCTTGAGCCTCCTTCACCCATTTCTTCACTTTTTCTATGGCCTCTAACTGTCACTTAGGATGCGGGTATTCCCCCACCTTAGCACTTCCCTTTTCGGCCATCTTAAGGGCTGAAGTCTCTGCCTCTGCGTTAGAGACCTTCCTTCCAGCAGGCAGAGTTGTACCACTCTCTGTTTTTAGTGCGATTTTAGCTTCCGACCTCTTCTTCTTCCACCTACAACTTTTCTTTCCTATTGAAGCTGCGTCAAGGTTGCTAGGTCCTGGCAGTGATATGCCGGCTTGCTTTGTCTGGACACGTGTCATGACCCGTAATGGAATAGGTGTCGCCTCCCCATCGAGGTTCTCGACTCCAAACAGCCCCAATGGGACAGATGGTACGTTGGCTGAGCTAGAAGACGGCTTTTGCTTTGGGCAATCGACAAAGAGATGAGTGATTCCACACTTAGCACCCCTTTGGTCAGCCTTGTCTCTGTTTTGCTGCTCCCTTTCAAGGCAGCGTGATGAGACATGACCTGGGTGACCACAAGTCCAACAGGTGATTGGATCCTTCATCTGCCCTCCTAGGCCTCTATCTCGTCCTCTTCCTAATGCCATCATCGGCATGAGGCGATAATCCATGAGGACAGCATTGCCCTCATCGTCCTGCGAGGGATGCCACGGATGTATTAGGCTTCATGTCTAATCTAAAGAATTCAATTAGCAATCCATACTTAGAAGACTTTGACTAGGCACCAAAAAATGTGTCCAATCTATCCCAAGTGTCATGGGATGTGTCAGAGGCATCCACATGGTGAATGTAGTTGTCATCCAACTCAAGCTTTATGATGGCTTGAGCCTTGTCATCATTTTTCTACCAGATTGGCGTTGCAAGGGTAGCATACCAGGGCTTCTTCTCTTGTCCATTAGTGATGGACCATAGGCCCTTCTTCATCAGGATAAGCTTTATGCACGTTTGCCAGATATGAAACCCAACTCCATTGAAGCAACATGTTGGAGAGTCTTTGCCCATGTTGAGTGATTGCAACAATAGAAAACCAGCTCCAAATAACTAACAATATCTAGCAAAAAGGTGATACTTCAATGTGTCAAGAGACATTCCTCATTTGGTTCTTCACGTAGTGGATTGGTGCATCGCTCGGTGGATGGGTCACGTAAGGACCAGGTGGTCTGGGTATGCCAATAGGGTTTATGTCCATCCTAGGAACAACTGGCTTAATGTCGTTTGGCGCAGGAAGGGCTAATGGGGCTCCCCTTTCGAAGAATGGCTGCAGCCTGTTTACTAGGTAAGGCTGGCCGTAGGTTTGCGAATACGGAAGTCTTCTAGGTAATCTACAATGCGCGACGTCATGATCTAATCTACCACAGTTCGCACAAAGTCTTGACCTAGGGTCTTGACACTCGGCTGGCAAGTGGTTTCCCCCACATTACACACATTGGACATGTGGGCGCGTCGGTCGTCTCAACATGTCTTGCAACCTGGCTAGCTCTATCTTTACATCAGCCAAGTCTTGGTTTTGTCTCGGTGGCCTTCCCCTTATCTTGGGGTGTTGGGACCGATCGCTCACTAGAGGCTGACGCTCTCTCTGAGCCTCGCGAGTTGGTCTCTTCTAGGTTTGCACTCCTGGAGCTCTGCTGCTTCAGCTAATCATCGACTCTGATGGCTTCCTCTTTCAGTCGGTCGCTCGCCCATAGGGATTCTCTTAAAGAGACTCCTCACGTGGGTTACGTAGTCACGAATATCCTCCTTCTCTTTCTGCTTGACATTCATCAAGCGCACTAGCAGGTTGTCGGAGTATCCAGGATCGGCAAATCTCTTAATGAAGAGATCCTTGAGGCCACTGAAGTTGGCTCATTCTGCGGCATCTAGGCTTGTATACCAAGTCCTTCCCTTGTCACCTAAGCAGAGCCCGAATGCTTGAGAGCGTTGAGTCAGGTCCTTGAGGCCGTTGGCTTCGCAAACTTGTTCAAACTGCTCTACAAAGTTGTATGGATCATCGTGGGGTTGGTATTTGTCAAGCTGCTTGGCAATGATAGGGATTTTAGACTGGCTCTTTGAGCCTTGGTTTGCTCCTAGTCCTGTGAGCAGAGATGTCGCTAGTGCCGCAGCACTTTGCTCTGTTGCCGTGTTATCTAGCAGCTGCTTCATGAGAAGCTCGCTCAATGTCAAGTCTCCTTCTATGGCTCTCTCGTGATATGTTCGGTTTCTTCCTGCTAGGTTCATCACTCCTGCACCTTACGCAACTCCGTGCTTTACCTTTGGCTCCTAGCTTGCTGGTCCCTATTGTATTCGACTATGCTTTGCAAAGCCTTGCGGGCTAGTTTTCTCTCTTCTTCTAGGTCTGCGATGATAGCGTCTGTTGTCCTACCGCGGTGCTCATACCAGGCGAGTGTATCATAGCCACTGACCAGCTCTGCTGAATAGCCTCCGGGAAGACATTCAAGTCAAATTCCTCATTAGACCTATGTTCTGAGCCTTCTTGTGCCATAGTCGCATTGTTGTGCTCCGCCAAGCTGTTGATCAGGTTAAGTGGATTTGTCAGATCCACATCATTGACGCCACCTGCTTGGTCCTACCTCGTGCATTGATGGTTTGTCTACATCTTGGGTCCTCTCCTACTAGTGGGTTCCTTGAGTTGTTTATTTGAGTGAGTTCCTTCAATTATTGAATACAATCCTCAATTTATGGTCACTCAGCGTGCGCTTCGCTCCTAGTGCACTTGTGCTCAACCAGGCTTTCAATTTCTTTAGGTGCATTCAAGTGCGGGAATTCAAGGTGAGTGCAGCAATAGCCTCAAAGCGTCTTAGGCACTCTTGCTTTGTTTTGGGCCTGATAGGCTTGTTGGTCAATTTTCTGGCCGCCTTAACAAGCTTCAGGGTCTTTCTAGTATGTTGCCTTGTTTTTTCTTGGCCAATCAGGTTTTAACTACTCAGCGCTTTGCGTCTAGGTCTCTGGGTCTCGCTGCTGCCTACTTCAAGCTGCCAAGCGGCTGCTCCCTACGATTCAGTCTATTCCAAGTGCCAGAATCGACTTCTGAGTGTCAGAAGGACTTTAGACAGTTTGCGCTGCTGAGCTTCAGTCGGGTCATGTCAAATTTCTAAGAATTTGATAAAAATTTTCACTCGGCCCAGCTGGTCCGAATTGCAGGGTCCGAGTGGGTCACTCGAATGGGCACAAGCGCATGGGCTGAGGGCCGAATTTGGGACTTGGACAGGGTAAGCTCGGACGGGCCGAGGAACAGACTCGGATGAGGTCGCTTGGACAGATTGGCTCGGATGGGCCGAGTGGTCAATTCGGACGAGGTCACTCGGACAGGCCGAGGCAATTGGGCCGAGGGTCGAATTTTGACACATGGCAAAGGGCTGAATTGGTTGATGGTCCAAATGGTCGACTCAGACAGGCCGAGTAGGTCTCCTGGCTGAGGGCCAATTAGGGTTTCGGGCCGAGTGGGCTAGGCGAGATAGGGCCGAGGGCCGATTCTGGGACTCGGCCCAGAAGTGACCGTTCGGACCGGGCTGAGCACGGCGCACGTCGATAGCAAGAGTTTGATTTCGGTCGTTTCTTGTGATTTACTCAATCGTATCAAGCACAAACCTCCAGATCCTATCTAGGGGGATAGGGGAAGGGATTCATATACTTGAATAGAGCGGTGGTCTTGTCGATGGTGCGATCGGATCGAATCGGGTGATAGCTCTCTCTCTCTCTCTCTCTCTCTCTCTCTCTCTCTCTCTCTCTCTCTCTCTCTCTCTCTCTCTCTCTCTCTCTCTCTCTCTCTCTCTCTCTCTCTCTCTCTCTCTCTCTCTCTCTCTCTCCGAAATGGTCACAAATGAGCTCTACCTTGGCCTCTTGGCTCTTATGCCCTTCCCGGGCATGGTGTTGATGCCCCCAATCACTCACTTGCCGATCTTAGGCATCACAAGCGAGCTTTTTGCCAATTTTTGCATGATTTTTGCCCGGTTTTGCCCTGCTTTGCAACAGTAAACCCTACCCTTCTCCGGTGCAATTTCCTAATCCTAACCTACTCTAAATGCAACAAGAATCGAAAGCAAAAAATTGAAATAATTTCTCCATGTTTCCCAATCATCAAACAAACAAAATATACCAAAATACTTACTTGTTTTGAAGATCAAAAACACCCAAACTTCCTATCTATCTCAAGCTCCGTTTCGGGGATGAATCCCTTACTTCGATGCTCGATATGAGGCACACAAGTGCTCAAGCTTGAATCCGTTGGTCCCAGCAACGGAACCAAAATGTGGGAGCCTTCGCTCAACCACCAAGACCCACGGACCGCTTATTGTTTCAAGTGTTCCAAGCGAGCTCTAATGGCTATCTCTCACCTAGCTGACGCGCCGTCGATTCTATGAGTATAGTGAGCTTACCTTGATGCCGATACGAGTTGCCTCCTCTCTCACACACACCGGTAGCTCCACGATCCTAGATGCGAGCTCAAGCATCCTCAAGCCTCTTCCATTTCCAAGCTCCATCCTCCATAGCCGCACGCAAGGAAAGAGAAGAGAAGAGGAGAAGAGAAGAGGAGATGGTGAAGAGCTTCACTCTCTTGATCCCTCACTCTCACACACTCTCACACTCCCTCTCTCAAGAGCACACACAAGCAAGAAGATGAGGAGAAGAGAAGGAGAAGAAGACTCTTGTTGCCACGCACCAAAGAATGAGCTCTCATTCACTTTTGAACTTTATGTATACAAACCCTAAAATCCCATGGGCACCCGTCCCTTTTTTACATGACCGGCCCTTGTGGCAATGTCTTTTTTTCCATTTCCCTCTTCTAGCCTTATGCCTCTAGCCTACACCCGTCTAGTATTTTACAATTGGCATAGGAGGGAGCCTGGCACTCTTTTACAAGAGTTTTTCGAGTTTTTTGAGGTGCCCTTCATTTAAAATTGCGCTTTTTGCCCCGGCTTGGTTTTGGAGGTCGCCTGCATGTCTTTACTCTTTTTCCATGTTTTTTTCTGCTTTTTTTCTTCCTTTTTCCGCCATCTCATCCTGGGCCCATCTCGATTTGAGGTTAACACCCAATATCAACAAACCTATCACTTCGTCCAATGCCTTCTCTTTTCCTTTATCCATATCTAATCTCCCCCTCATTGATGTATCCATGTCAGTGGACTGAGATCCATGACTACGTAGTCTACATGTCCAAGGGCTCACACTAGTAGATACATCACCACTAGCAGTAGTAGTAATCATACATTCCATTTTTAGCATATGTACTTTGTGAAGAGTCATCATGAATTGTTACTTGCTGAGCACCATGCTAGGATGCTAGTTCATCAAATACTACATCACAACTTATCAAAGTCTCATGAGTAATGGAAAGATAGCACTTGTAAACCTTCCATTCTTATGAGTAACCAACAAAAATAGCCTTCACTAGTTTTGGATCAAGCTTCTTCCATTTCTCATCAAGTACATGGACATATGAAATGCTTCCAAATAATTTCAAGTGTCTGATGTCAAGCTTATATCCATAAAGCTACTCATATGGTATCTTCTCATGTATACCAACTGTGGGTATCAAATTCATGACATAAACAGCAGTAAGAATTGCTTCAACATTGCAAGAAAGAGGCATATGTTTCTCATTTAGCATTGCCCTTGCCCTAGCTGCTTCCATAACTACCTTGTTTTCCATTCAACCACTCTATTTTGGTGAGGAGTATAATTGCATGGAAATTGCCTTCTAATCCCATGCTTAGATAAGTATCTGTCAAATTTGACACGTATTCACTACCACCATCAGACTCTATGCATGAAACATAACAATTGAACTCTTTCTGTGCATGAGATTTGAAATCCATAAAGTTGTCCAGAACCTCATCTTTATGTTTTAAAATGTATATGCATGAAACATAACAGTCAAACTCTTTCTGTGCATGAGATTTGAAATCCATAAATTTGTCCAGAACCTCATCTTTATGTTTTAAAATCTATATCCAAGTATACGTGTTCAAATCATCCACAAAAGCTACATAATACCTAAACCCTCCAAGAGATACATTATGTGCAGGTCCCCATACATGTGACTTAATAAGCTACAAGGGCATACTATTCTTCTGTGTATGTTTGTAACGTGTCCGCTCATCCACTTGTGGACACGTCTTAGCAACCCATCGGGAAGAGACTCTAGAAAGCGCCACGTGGCACTCGCAAGGAATGTCATAGGGTTTGCGATCTAGGTCTTCCCGAGTCTGCCCTGAGTGGAAGTATCCGGCCGTTCCCACTTAGGACCGACCTGAAGTCAGGGTTTCTTTCCTATCACTAAAGTCTCTAGGAAGTAGCTAGTGTCGAGCTCCAGATGAACCACTTTGCGTAGGAACAACAGAGTCGAAGTGGATTTGTGCTGCACTTGGTTCATGAAGAATGGGAAACGAGAGGGATACGAAGCTCAACCTCTCTACCCACAAGGCATAGTCCCATTGTGTTCCCCTAAAATAGCATAAATCGGGATTCTAACTCTACTGACGCTAGGTCTTCACAGTTTCCTTATCACATCTTTTGAGAAAAGTTCCCAGCTAACCGGGACCACCCTTCCGTAGGACGGACCCAAGTCACATCCACCGCACTTTCCTTGGTTTGCTTAGTTACCTAATTACCTACCACATTATGTTTGACATGTAAAAGCAGCTCCCTTAATTAATCAATTTAAACACAGGTTCCTTCACGTAACTTAAGCACTAACACAAAAACAATGTCAAGCAAGCTCCTTTTTCAAATATCTGATCTTTATTTATCATAGTCCTTGAATACATCAAGTATCATGCCCGAAGGCTATCCTAGTATCAACAGGATTGCTGACCCAAGTTTCATGTGTAGACTAGTACAGGGGCCTCGAGATCCCATCTTGAGTCACGTCGGCCTCTTGTGCAGGATCCAGAGGCAAGGAATTTACCGCCAGAGCCTCCCCTGGCACCCAAGCATCCTCCATCTCCAAGTAGCACCCACAGAGAGACCTCTCGCAGCGGGTTTGGTCCATATATCCGGCACGACTAACAACCCCCTTGGATAGGGCCAGGCACGCAATCGGAGGTAACTGAACCTGCCACTCCCTCCAAGCTTTTAACCTGAAGCATTAAGTGTTTTGCCTTGAATTAGTTCCTTGAGCAAAGAATTTCAAGCAATATACCTAAGTGTACAATCATGATCATTTTAGTGGTCGTTCATACAACGAACTGCTAAGGTGTGATTCCTTCTTCCTGAATGCTCCCAGCATTTGGTCCTGGATCGTTCGCGACTAGGCGAGATTCCAGGGGCTTGGCAAGCTAGGTTGCTTGTTTTCCCTTTTTCTTTGGGTTAGGGTTTGTACCCTACCGACCCTAATTGTCCTTACCTTAGGTCTTCTTGTAGAATAGCTATAGCACTAGCCGGACCTCTTGCTCATGACACACAAACACCCTCACGGCCTCGCGGACCAGGAGCGTCAATCTCATGCTAAAGGACAAACTACCCTAGAGCTTAATTTCTGCGTTTATAGTTTATAGTCCGACATTCCCTTAAACTCCCCAAAGGGAGATCCTAAAGTACTTAGGCATAACGCCTCGTCACACACATATAGGAGGCACTCCACCGACTAATAGTCGGAGCCCCACTGCAGCTCTCCTACATCTCAGGGATTGGCCCTTTGATGCGCTGCTAAACATATGCCACAAACGAGCACAAACTCCTCTCTTTTATATTTCTCGTATTTCCAGGAGATATACCATGCTTTCTCACTTCAGATTCCCTTAGGAAACCGACCCTCTATCCTACGGCAAGGGATAACCTCACACTCTCAATCGTGGGTCAAAGTCCTAAGAAAACAATTGCTGTGCAGTCCAGGAGATTTTTCCTTCGATACCATGAACCATGCATAGTGCATAATGTGAATGGTTTAGTGCAAAAGCAATATAAAATCAGCATTGTGCATCATGCGAAACCAATCTTTTCATGATTTCCATGCTAACATTTATGTATTGAAACGAGGAGAGACACCGAGCCTTACGCTCATGCTGCCTTTTCCTTTATTTTAAAAACAACGTCCTATAGCCATGATGCATTACATAAATCAGATTTAAGATTGTACTTTGACGCTCAAACTCCCCTCTCACCCTACCGTTTAATGTTTTGCAATCATTGATAGGTGTAAGAGTCGTTTTATGTGTATTTCTTTGTAGAGAAAGCAATAAATACGGACAAAAACATAGAAATGAGGGTAAACCGACGCTAACCTCGTGCTCTACCTTCATTATACATTGCAAAAACACTTATGTAATTTTCTAAAATTTTCCTTTTATCGTTTCCTAATTTTCTCCCATTTAAAATCAATTTTCCACCATTTTTTAGTATTTTTTCTCTATTTTCTTCAATAAAAAATGACTAGAAATTGAGATTAATTGTGGGTTGTGGCCCTTAGGTTCTTTGATAGCAAAATTTCAGGTTTTATTGATGTTATATCTCATGTTTCCCCTTTATTTTGCAAAAAAACCCCATTTTGCCCCTTAAACGCGTGTTTTACGGGTTTTATACCATTAATTTCAGTCATAACACTTATGCTTTTCTGATTTTCTGAGCATAAACTAATCAAACTCATAGCAAACAACAACATAATGCATAATCAGCCCATGGGAACAATATTTCATCACCCAAATAGCATAAAAACTCATTTTTTCTTCATAAAAATTGAATTACTGCTTAGGCTTTGTGTCTCGGGATCTCGATTTTGCTATGGGACTACGTGTCAGCCCTCATTCAATGTCCAGCATCACCCCGCATTGCCATCTCTAGCCCCTCTTCATCCACGGAGCAATCCGATCCTTACCGGACAAGCATCCGCCATTCCTTCTTCTTCCCGTGTGCACCACCCCTTAGAGGAGAGAGAGGGAGGAGAGAGAAAGACTGATTTTCTGCCTCTCCAACCAGGCCACCATTGTCTGCGCAAGAGAAGGCGATACGATCGGCAAGAAGTGTGGGATTTCATGTAGGCCTTTGATCCATGGCTTCTTCATAACCACCATGCCTCTTTTTTTTTTTTTTTGGGGGGGGGGGGGGTCAGTTTGCATCGCACTGATCAGCGCAACGCCATGCCCCCCTACTTCTCAAAAAATTAAGAGGGGGGTCCCAAAAGGCACCCCCTTTGGCCCCCTCCTTGGCCACCCCTTCGATTCTGGCCCTTTTCCCGGCCTTTCTCGCGTCCGATGTCCAAATCGCATTCCGAAAAATCTTGGGCGTCCGCCTCGGCATCCTGAACTGGCCAACAGCTTCCCTGACTTGCACAAGCACATGGAAAAATTACTAAAAATCCGCAAGTGTTGCACGGGCGTCTTTAGAGCACTTGACGCTTAAAATCGTCTTAGGTCGAGCCGCCGCCTTCGACGTTGAATATTTTTCCCTTGATATTCGTAATTTTTAGCTATTTTTAAGCACTTCTCAGCAGCAAAACTCCGCTCTCATTGCGATATGGAGATGCACTTTGCCTCTTTTGATGTCCTCTGTAATGTATTTTGCAAGAACTTGTGCAAGGAGCAATGCACTTTATGCAGGAATTCATGCAATACGTTTTTGGTAATTTACGATGCAATTATCTAATCAATTTCACCTATTACGAAATCATCTTACAACGGAAATTATCTTGTTTGTTACATGCATCACAACTAAGTTCATACCTAGGAAATTATCAATCACGCAATTAATGTGATGCATGTGAATATGATTTTCACAATGATAATTATAATCTATGATTTAATAATAGAGCAACCTGGGTTTGGAGTGATGTCTTGATTCCAATGGTACTGATAAACCGTTCGCGATTGCGGTGCCGTCTTGATTCGAACCTCCATCCACATTTGCAGGGTTTCCAGCCATCCTTATGGAGCTATGCTTTGGGGCCATACTCGAAGACGCATGTATGAGAGATAGAATTCTCGCACTCTCCTATGCAAAATTCTCGCTGCCTCTCCTTGAGTGGAGAAAAGATAATAAAGGGGAGGGGTGTATTTTCGAAAATATTGGAGGGGTGTGTGACCTCTCTTTAAGGGGGGGAAAAAAGAATCCCCCCAAAGCTTCTCTCTCTCTCTCTCTCTCTCTCTCTCTCTCTCTCTCTCTCTCTCTCTCTCTCTCTCTCTCTCTCTCTCTCTCTCTCTCTCTCTCTCTCTCTCTCTCTCTCTCTCTCTCTCTCTTTGATAATGATGGGGGGGCATTGTCTGATCACAGGGGGGGCGCTCCCCTTTATAATGGGGAGGGGAGGTGGTATATTGGGGGGGGGAGACGGCTGTTCACGGCCACCACCCCTTCCACCTGGGGGCTACATGCCCCCCTTCTCTTTCATTACTCCCTCTCTCTCTCTCCCCGTTGTTCAAAGAGTAGAGAGAGAGAAAGGGAAAGACTCCATATCCATGAGCCTTCAGGCTCTCAAGCTCATTCCTTCATTTTCACACACTTAACTGAAAAGCACACACACTCTACAAGATAAAGTGACCTAGTGTAAATGTAGACTAGACTGACTAACTCTAGTCAAGTCACTGACTGACTACTAGCCCGACTTATTTAATGTAGTCACATGTAGACAGCTGTACACACTAGCTGTCATAGATGTCGGTCATAGATGAAGACACACTGATGGTGAGCTTGATTTCTAACACTCCCCCTCAAGCTCAAAAACAAAACTCAAATCATCTGCATCACTCCAAGTAGCTGTCTAAAGTGAATGAACTTATCTTTACCAAGTGATTTGGTAAAGATGTCTGCTACCTGGTCTTCAGTCTTCACATGCTCCAAGTCAATCTGATCTGCTAAAACCATTTCCCTGATGAAATGGTAGTGAACCTCAATGTGTTTTGATCTTGCATGATAAACAGGATTGCTTGCTAACATAACACTGCTCAAATTGTCACAGTACAGCTTGACTTTACTGTCCAAGTGTACTCCCAAGTCATTCAGTAACTTCTATAACCACTTAGCTTCACAGGCCGCTAAGGCCGCACCACGATACTCTGCTTCCGTACTAGACAATGCAACTGTAGGCTGTTTCTTACTCTGCCAACTGATCATACTACTATCCAATCCAAATGCATAGCCACTGGTTGACCTCCTGTCATATGTGCAACCAGCCCAGTCAGCATCAGTGTACCCCATCAAGTCAAGGGTTTTCCCATATGCATAAAATAGCCCATGATCTGTGGTACCCTTTACATATCTCAGAATTCTTCTGACTGCATCCAAGTGTGGTTTGCGAGGCTTCTGTATGAACTAATTGATCAGCCCCATAGCATAACTCAAGTCAGGTCTAGTGATCGTGAGATAGATCAAGCTGCCTACCATCTGTCTGTACATAGTAACATTCTCAATCTCTGTCCCAACATCAATCTGCAGCTTGACATTCTGCTCCAAAGGCATATCCATAGGCTTGTAATCAGCCATACCATATTTCTGTAACATGTCATGAGCATACTGCTTTTGTAGCAGCCATATGCCTTGAGGTGTAGAGACAACCTCAATCCCCAAAAAATATTTCAGCTCTCCAAGATCCTTGACCTTAAACTTAGCCTCTAAACATGTCTTAATTTCTGCAATCCCATTTTCATCATATCCTGTAATGATTAAGTCATCAACATAGACAACTAGAAAAACATAGCCACTATCTGTCTTCTTCACAAACAGACTATGATCAGCATCTCCCAATCGGAAACCATGTTGCTGTAAATAACTGCTGATGCGGGCATTCCATGCTCTGGGTGCCTGTTTCAACCCATATAATGCCTTTTTCAGCCGACATACATGTGCTGGAAATTCTGGATGTACATAGCCTTCAAGCTGTTCCATGTAAACCTCTTCCTGTAATTCTCCATTGAGAAATGCATTCTTTACATCCATCTGCCATAGTTTCCAGCCTCTAGCTGCTGCCAAAGCAATCACAGTTCTAACTGTAGCCATCTTTGCTACAGGGCTGAAAGTCTCCTCATAATCAAGACCATACTGCTGCGCATACCCTTTTGCAACCAGCCTGGCCTTATATCTTTCCAATGATCCATCTGATTTACATTTTATCTTATACACCCACTTGCATCCAATAGGTGTTTTTCCCTCAGGCAGCTGTACCAAATCCCATGTACAATTTTCAGCCAAAGCTGAATATTCCTCATCCATAGCAGCACGCCAATTCTCATCTGAAACTGCCTCATCAAACTTACTTGGTTCTCTAAAACCTGTTACTTTCGTCATATAAGCATAATGACGGGCTGAATATCCAGTGTAAGTATACCTGTCAACAGGTTGTCTGACCCTCTCTGATCTCCTGAGCTGTGGCTCACTGTGAGCTTGCCTCTCATGAGGCGGCACATAACGGCTCTGTCTAGCACCTGGCGTCATAAGAGACGGAATCCCCAATTCACTATCTAAGCTGTCACTGCTAGATGAATCATAACCTGCAGTGAGTGGACCTATTACATCTTCAAAAACCTTTTCTTTTCCCTTACCTGTTCTCCCCCTCACTGACATATCCATGTCAGTGGATGCAGTAGTGCGACTCCGTAATTGTCATGTCCAAGGACTCACTGTAGATGATACATCACCTGTCTGACCAGTCATGGAAGTACTCTTTGCAGGAGTATTTTCAGCATGACTCATACTGGGTGAGCCATCAGGCACTGCAACAGGATTCCCATACCAAGATGCTAACTCATCAAATACCACATCTCTGCTTATGAGTGTCTCATGCGTAGAAGGTACATAACACTTATAAGCTTTCCGTTCTTGTGCATATCCAATAAACACACTTTTCACTGCCTTAGGATCCAATTTCTTCCTCTTCTCATCTGGTATATGCACATATGCAATGCTGCCAAATACCTTCAAGTGTGAAATATCAGGTTTATGACCATACAGTCGTTCATACGGAGTGACATCATGAATCCCTGCTGTAGGGGTTTGATTCAGCACATATACAACAGTCACCACTACTTCAGCCCAATAACCATTTGGCAGACATTTTTCATTCAGCATAGCTCTAGCTGACTCCATCAAAACCCTGTTTTTCCTCTCTGCAACACCGTTTTGCTGCGGTGTATAACTGCATGTGAGCCGTCTTCTGATCCCATGTTTAGCAAGATACCTATCAAAGTAGTTTGAGACATATTCACCTCCTCCATCTGATCTCAAACATGATATGTAACAGCCCAATTCATTTTCAGCATGTTTCTTGAAGTCTTTGAATGCATCAAACACATCATCCTTATGTTTCAAGATATAAAGCCAAGTGTACCTACTGAAATCATCAATAAATGAGACATAATACCATGCACCGCCAAAAGAAGCATTATGTGAAGGACCCCAGACATCAGAGTGCACCAACTGTAAAGGCCTAGTGCTATTTTTTTACATGTCTCATGAAAGGAAACCGTGCTTGCTTCCCAAACTGACATGCAGGGCATACATGACCAAAATCATTATACTTGAATTTAGGTAATCCACGTACTACTTCTTTCTGCTGCATAGATTTCAGCTTTTGTACATTGACATGTCCGATTCTCTTGTGCCAGATCTCTACATCTCTGATGGCACTCTCATCATGAGCAAACATAGCTGCTTTAAGTTCAGGAATGGTCGCTTCCAAAGTAAACATCCTGCCATCCCTTCTACCCTTGGCAATTAGCTTGCAGCCATTTCCATACTCCTCAATGAAACATCCATCCTTGTTAAACCTCACTTGCAGATTCTGTTCTGCCATTTGACCCACAGACAACAGATTCTTTGTTATGGTCGGGACATGTAATACATCATGCAGGCCTTTCTTCTTGCCATCAGGCATCATCAATGGAACAATCCCTTTATGTTTTATGTCATGTTGGGTATCATCCCCAGTACATACATGACCATGTGTACGTGCAACCATCTCATCAAACCACTCTCCATGCGGGGTCATGTGGTTTGACGCTCCAGAGTCAATGTACCATCTGTCATCTCTATCATGTCTCGATGCATTTTTAGATATATGCTGCATGGCAAAGAGTCTATCAACTGACTCATCATGAGCACCACTGGAAGATGCATAGTGCCCATGCTGTCTGCCCTTTGCCTTCATATCTCCTTGCTTCTTGTAACAATCCTTTGCAATATGCCCATACCGGCCACAATAATGACAGTCCTTGTCCCTGTTGGACTGATCAGACGACTGCCATGAACCAGAACCACCACCTCTACCTAGGGGTGATCTCCCCCTACCTCTAAACCCACCAGATCCACGCTGGCCTTGTGTATTTGCACCATGCCAATTACTCTGTTGCTGGTGCTATCCATAAGTATTACGAGTGTCACCACGACCTCGAAATGAACCACGACCTCTAGATCCTCTGCCACGCTGGCTAGAGTACAACACAGTGTCTCTACTCTGAGATGCACTAGAACCTGTATTCAAACCAAGTTTGACTTCCTCATGCAGCAACAAAGCAACTAGCTCTTCCCAGCTAGGGGGCTCTTCTCTAGATTAACTCTAGAGACATAGGATCTTCCCAGTCAGAGACTACACATGATAATACCAACAAGGACAAGTATTGTCACTACTGTGGGACTTATGGCCATATTGCTAAAGAGTGCTAGAAGAAGCAAGTGAATCAAAGAGGCAGGCAACATGGACATTATGCCTCATCTAGTCATGTAGAGCATAAGAGTGGTGATAGAATACTTGCTATATGTAAGGAACAAGGTTTCTAAGTAAGAAAAATCAAATGACATATGGTATATTGATTCAAGAGTATCAAATCATACGACACCACATGGCGAGTGGTATGATGAAATGAAAGCATGTACAAATGGTTATGTATGCCTTGGAGATGATATCCAACATAACATAACTCATATAGGAGCTATTCCATTGGTTATGCATGATGGTAAGAAGAAGAAATCATATGATGTTTTGCATGTTCCATCTATCACAAAGAGTCTATTATCTGTTGGCCAAATGGTTGAACAAAACCTGCAGGTATGGTTCAACAAAGATGACTATTTTATTGAGGAATATGGTAGAGGTTTCAGGATTATTGAAAAGGAAAAAAGACATGGAAGAATATTTACATTAGATGCAAATATTCCTAAGTTGAAAGGTGCAATTTGCTCATGATGATGAAGTGTCAGAGACATAGATATCTAGCATAAACACATTGGACACATAAATATTTAGAGGCTGAAAAATATTCAATAGAAGAATATTGCTTCAAGGTTTTCAAATTTTAAATATGTTGATTCGGGACACATAAGTTGAGCTTGTCAATTTGGCAAACAAGCTTGCTTTCCATTTGTCAAACATTGTAATATCCCCCCCCGTACCTTCCCCATAAGAACCCCCCCTTAAAATTTTTTAAATTTAACCCAAATTTTTTTACTCTCTCCCTCTCTCCCCCTGACGACTGCATGGGGGGGAGAGAGAACCCAATTTTTTTTTCTCTCTCCCTCTCTCCCCCTGCCGTCTGCATGGCGGGTGTTAGAAATCAAGCTCACCGTCAGTGTGTCTTCATCTATGACCGACATCTATGACAGCTAGTGTGTACAGCTATCTACATGTGACTACATTAAATAAGTCGGGTTAGTAGTCAGTCAGTGACCTGACTAGAGTTAGTCAGTCTAGTCTACATTTACACTAGGTCACTTTATCTTGTAGAGTGTGTGTGATTTTCAGTTAAGTGTGTGGAAATGAAGGAATGAGCTTGAGAGCCTGAAGGCTCATGGATATGGAGTCTTTCCCTTTCTCTCTCTCTACTCTTTGAACATGGTATCAGAGCTTCATCCATGAGGCTATGGGAGAATGGGCATGACAACTTGCAGTGCAAAGGAGATGGAAGTAAGGAATGAGGAAGAAGCTGGACACTTGCAAATGAAGCCATAGTCAAAGGAAGGAATCAGCGTGGACTGCCTTCTGAAAATCATGGACTGCCTCCTAAGTCTGAAAATCGTGGACTGCCTCCTGAGTCTGAAAATTATGGACTGCCTCCTGAAACCTGTGTCCTGAAATCGTGGACTGCAACCTGTGTCTGAAAATCGTGGACTGTCTCCTGAAAGACAGCAACCTGTATCTGAAAATGCCTGCTGATCTGAATGGACAGCAACCTGTATCTGAAAATCTGCACCTGCTGATCTGAATGGACAGCAACCTGTATCTGAAAATCTGCACCTGCTGATCTGAATGGACAGCAACATGTATCTGAAAATCTGCGCCTGCTGATCTGAGTGGATAGCAACCTGTCAATCTTCAGTGGGGCACCTGGACAAGGTTCATAGAGCATGTATGCTCACTATTGAAGGTATTTGAAGTGTGCAAGAAGTAAATGCTTGTGTGGGAGCTCTGTTATGAGCTGGAGTGACAGACACAGACCTGTAATCATTTTTGAACTGCTGTAAACATGAATGGACAGCATGCATTCAGTCATTACTGACACACAAGAGCCTTGTACTACACTCAGAAGGCATCTTTGGAGCACAAGAATGTGTCAAAGCATGTATACATTGGATCAAATGTCTTGGAGCTGAAATCTCTTGCTCAGAATACTGAGATTTGAAAATTAGTGTACAGGCTGAAAACTGTCATACACAGTCAATGTCAGAATACTCAGATCTGAAAATCAGTGGCAGGCTGAAAACTGTCATACACAGTCAATGTCTGAATACTCAGATCTGAAAATCAGTGATGACAGGCTGAAAATTGTCATACACAGTCAATGATAGAATACTCAGATCTGAAAATCAATGACAGGCTGAAAACTGTCATACACAGTCAATGACAAGTACTGTGCATTACTGAAGCAATACAGGTCATCTTGGGGGTTCCATCATCTATATGAACTGGCCTATACATGCTGAATGCATGGAGAATTGAAGCAAGCAATGAGCATCATTGAAAACTGAATTTTGAAGCTGAAATAAGTGCAGTTACACTGTCCTGGTTAATTACAAACAGCTCACGAGGTTTATGCCATTGGTCAATGAAGACAGGTTGTCTATGCCTACTTAGATGCTCATGTATTGAACTTGCCACTACAAAGTAAATGTATGACATGGTCAAAAGACATTTTGGAGCTGCTTGGAGCTTGGTATGCTGAATTCTGGTTGACTGCAACCTGAAACTGAATTTGTTGACACACTCAGTTTTGGACTTGAAATTGCTGCTGGTTACTCACAGTTTACAGTTTTCAGACTGTATGTATGTGCCCTGGCAGTGAAGTTACAGAAGCTTAAGCTGAAGCAAACACATAGCTTATGTATTGACAGTTATATCTACAGTTGAGACCACTTGCTTGAGGGTTGTTTTGGGGTGTCAGTGGGCTGAAATACCCTGGTTTTTTTCTGCAATTTAGTGCAAAAAACTGTCATAAACTGTTACGGACTGAATTTAGTCAGTCATACTTATTGGACTGCAGGGAGTCAGGCACTTGATAGACAGTCTATTGCATCATGGCTAATGCACATGGGACTGAAAATATCACTCAGATAGTTGGAGAGAAGTTGGATAATAAGAACTTTAGATTATGGAAATTCAGAATGAAAAACTTTCTGGTTGGCAGAGGTTATTGGGATTTATGTACAGGAGATGAAGTTGCTCCTGAGTTGCCTGCACACAATCCAACAAATGAACAGAAAAGAGCCTACAGGCTATGGAATGAAAGAGCATGCAAGGTGTTGCATTGGTTTTCCTTATGTATATCTGATGCTATGGTAATTCAAATCACTGGATGTGAGACTCCGAAGGATGCTTGGGACATACTGATGAAAAATTATGGAACCATGACACATGCAAGAAAGATCCAGTTGAAACAGCAGTTCAACAACATGTCTAGGAATGGCAAGAGCATCCAGACGTATACCACGGAGATTAAGACCATAGCTGATCAACTTGCTACTATTGGCTCAAGTGTATCAGAAGATGATATGATTGCTGTTGCTTTGAATGGCTTAGGCAAAGAGTACAAAGCTTTTGACACTTCCATTTCATGTTTAGCTAAATCTTTTGTGCACTAGTGGTAGTGCCATAGTGCTTCATCAAGATTTCCCAAGCATCTTTGGGAGACTTCCAATTCAGTATTTTCATGTCCATTGCAACTATAATGCACAATGAGAGCCAACGCAAGACTCTATGACCACATTCAAGCCAAGAGTTGTGTAGCTTCTACTGTTCACGAGTTGGATGTTTGTCTACTAGAAGCTTAGGTTTAGCTTCATCACCTATCACAAGATCCCAATAGCATTTTTTGATGAGAAAGTTCTCCATATGGAATTTTGAGATAGCACAATTATTATTTTTTAGCTTTTCACTCACTATTTGAGAAATATTATTAGTCTTTTAATCATTTTCCATGATTACAACTCTATGTATTACTACATTCCCTAACTATCTCTGTGCCCACACTCCCTACACACCAAGTTGATCTTTCACTTCTCACAATGATTGTATAATATCAAAGAAACATAGATGTATTTGCAACTATTTCAACTTAGTCCTACTCAATCCATACATGTAGCAAACATCTGTTCTCAAATGAGAATCCCAAGACCTTTAGTCAAGTTGCATTATAGACAAGTCACTACTCAAATAGGATAGTTTCAATCCTAATATTTATGATAGTAAATTTCCTTAAATAACTAGGGATTTCTCATCTCAAAAGCATGTTAAACATCTCTAGACATATGTCATAGCAACTATGTCTAGTAGTATTCCAAGTTCATTTACTGCATACAGTTCATGTAGGTGTCTTCCAAAAACTTATGATAGAAAACAGTATGTAAATAACCAGCAATAAATTCTTTGTGCAAAATGAACTATTCTCAACTTAAAACAGCCCCATAATATCTCTCACATATCCCTTGGGTTCAATGCAAGTACATATAAGCATCAACAATTGATCATGTGACCAATAGCAATTCTAAACAATTTTGCTACAAGCTTTTTACAGGTAGCCCACTACATAATAGCCATGTATTCAATCCAAACTTGAGCATTAAATGATCATTATAGCCCACAAAACATCCCCAACTCATGTAGCACAAGTCCAAGCATTTGTAGATACTATAAGCAAGCTTCAACATGCTCCACGGTTCCAAGTACAACTAGTCCAATTAATTTTAGGATAGATTTTACCCTAATATTACCTCTCAGATCTGAGTATTTACTTTCTCATTCTCATGTCCAAGTGCTCAAGATTGAACTCATATACATTTCCAAGCATCTACAGTGATTCAATGTCCAAGACAAGCACTTTGTAGTGTTACCAAACTTATCTATACCACATGAAGAAACATATGCCTTTTCTTTTCTTTTCACATTGATCTTAGTATTGTTATGGGCGCTCTAATTCATATCGCTAATGCTTGACATGATTAGCATCCCATTAAGCTATAGAAGCTAGAGTATCTGAGATCACATTTTCCACAATCAATGAGGCATAGCTTGCTCCGGGTTGCCCCATTTTTCCCCATTAAAAAGTAGGTGCAAATTGTCCAATCCACGTAGATTTTCTACTTGCTTTGCTGGTCCTAAATGAGCTCATTAACCAACTCTAATGCTTGTCAATGACCCTCTTTGTAAGCCTCCACAAGCTCTTTTGATGTAAGCCTTCAAATCTCTAACACAAATCTATTCAAGTATGCCTATGATTTCCAATGAACCTTTGTAGGTCAAATGTAGATCCTATCTTCAGACTCTAGCTAGGGCAATACCAATGTGTCAAGCTCACAGTCACTTAGGATCTCATGGCTTCATGGCTCTCATACCATGTTGAAGATGCAAAGAGGGTAAAAGAGACACAGACATAGCATGAGCTCAAAGAGAAGAGTATTCTCTTTCTTCTGTTTTATTATTCATTCATCTTGAATAATACACAAAAGCCAAAGTACACTAATCATAGTGTAAACACTTACCTAGCACCTAACTCTAGTTAGGTTGTCTTGACTCATTTATCAGCACACATGAGGTACAACTGACCTATAGCCATGAGAGTCTGTGAGCTTGATTCTTCACACCATCCATGTGCTTCCTCTTTGAAGCTTAGATGGTGATCCAGGCAAATGATAGGCAAAGAGTTGAAGGGTAGTTGGAAGAACTTTCACTAGATGAAAGATAGATTGATGATTATTTTAGAGGGGTCTTCCTTTTTTATAGCCTTGGAAGGTAGTTTGGTCGACATGTTTGAGAATATTATGAATATTTCCTAGTCAACCAAGAAATATTCCAAAAAATATTTCCTTTATCATCGAGCCAAGGGCATTTCCCTCAAACCCCCATTAGGGGTGCCCCTAGGCCCCCCTGAGATCCCCCAACCAGAGGCTGCTTCCATGACCCCTAGACCCCAAAAAAGGGGCCGTTAATAACTCCCACACCGCTTAACTCAATGCATTGTGCCTCGAGTTACTACCAATATATCTACTCTATCTAATCCAAAGGTCACCTTTTTGCTATCTTGAAATGATACTCTGCCATATCCAAGAAAATACAAGAAAACTAACAAGAAATGCTTCCGAGAAATACTAGAAACAAACCATAGCTTGCCATTCATATTCAATGAGAAGAAGAAATACAAATGTTGAAGCCATGGCTGCTTGTTGAGAATACTATGATGATGGTTGCTGCAAGGTACACACCCTTTGCAATGGTCGGGAAGGAAGAAACCTTCTAGCTCCAAGAAGTGGAGTTTCAAGAAATGAATTGAAAAGATGTGTTACATTGGCACTCTCCACCTTTTATACTCTAGCCTAAAATAGACTAATTGGCCTATTTGAAGTAGCATGAAAATTGCTTTATTACAATCCATCCCTGCCCAAAAGTTTTGTCCTCAAAACTTTGAAAATTGAAATGACAAGTGGATGGTAAATGTAAAGGAACAAAAGACCAATGCTGAATTTCCTTGTTGAAGTTGTCCTTTGAAGAAGATACTCTTCCATTAAAAGGATCTTGAAAATAAACTCAAAACAGTGAAAATCTGGAATGCTGCCCTGAATAGGGTAGTGATAGTAAATGACCCATAACTTTGGATAGAAATGTCGGAGTGACGCATGTGAGGTAGTTTACTTCATAAGGTATCCATCCATGTCATCAAAATCCAATTTTTATGTCGATAGGTCAATTATTCTCATGACAGAAATTTATAACAGCAAGCTGTCCACTGTGTAATGAGCTAAGTATCTTCTTGAAGAAGCCATGGATATTGATCCAAATATGAAGCATGCTGCCAAGATGATTCTTCCATAGGCAATCCTTTCCATTTGACAAGATATTCCATAACAATATGGTTCCTTAGAACCTTCTCCCTCTTGCCAATAATCCTTTCGGGCTCATAGATGATTAAGCCATCTTCATCAAGAGGAGGTAGTTCTTCAAGAACTTGTATGTCAAGGCCAATATACTTCTTAAGTTGAGACACATGAAAAACATTATGAATGCGTGTGGATGAAGGCAAATCAAGTTGGTAAGCAAGATCTCCAACTTTTCTTGTGATTTAATATGGACCATAATAGCGATGAGCAAGCTTATTATGTCCGCCCTTGAGAGAAGCATAACGAGACTTAGGTACTTTCAAAAATACCCATTCTCCTTCTTCAAAATCCACATGCCTTCTCTTATCATCCGCATATGATTTCATTGTCTCTTGTGCCTTCCTGATGTTTTCTTTGCATTGCTTCATTAAGGCTTCCATCTTTTCCAACTCTTCTCGAGCAAGAGGATTCACTTCATCATGAAACAGTGCTGAAGGTACTTGGACTTTGTATCCATACAATGCCTCGAATGGTGACATACCAATACTCATATGATGGGTATTATTATAACAAAACTCCGCAAGATGAATCCAATGATCCCATGCATTCTGCGTATCATGGCAAAAATGTCTCAAATAGACCTCTAACTATTTATTGACCCTTTCAGTTTGGCCATCTGTTTGTGGATGATAGGCAGTACTTGGAGTTAATTTGGTACCCATGGAAGTAAAGAGACTTTTCCAAAAATTTCCCATGAACTTGGAATCCCTGTCAAAAACAATCTTCATAGGTAATCCATGAAGTCTGAAAATTCCTTCCATGAATTGATCTGCCACCTGTTTGGCTAAATATTGGACTTTGGTAGGTAAGAAGTGGGCTGATTTGGTAAGACGATCAACCACAACAAAAATGCTATTCCAGCCCTGCTTAGTGGTAGGAAGTCCTGTGATGAAATCCATACTGATATCAGTCCATTTACCATGAGGAATAGGCAAAGGCTAAAGTAAACCACTAGGCAATAAATTGGAATCTTTATTCTGCTGGCATGGTAAGCACTGCATGACATACTCCTTGACATCTTTCCAAAGTCCCTTCCAATAAAAACATTTGTGGATCTTATCAAAGGTTTTAAACAAGACAAATGTCCTGCCAAAGGAGAAGAATGCATCTCCTGCAAAATACATGGCCTAAATGATGACTGAGGGGTCAAATAGACTCTTCCTTTGAACCAAAGAAGTCCATTTTGCCACTTGAAATTGGGAAATTCAGATCCATTGTCTTGCTATAATTTCTTCATAATATTGGCAGTGTGTTCATCCAAAAGATATTCTTCTTGAATGTCCTGAATTCAATCTTTATGTATGGTAGAGATAGTAGAAACGGTACATGCCCACATCCTGGATAAGACATCAGCCACTACATTATCCTTGCCTGCCATATAGGATATCTCAAAATCATATCCTTGAAGAGTAGCTAACCACCGTCTTTGTTTGGGAGAGAGATTTGGCTGAGAAAGAAAATACTTCAACACTCGATGGTCACTCTTCACCTTAAAATGGCTGCCATATATGTAGTGATGCCGCTTCTTAATAGCATGAAGAATGGCTAACATTTCTTGCTCATAGACATGGAGTTCCCTTTCTTTATCATGTAACTTCCTGATTTCATAAGCAATAACACCATGGTCTTGGCATAAAACTGCCCCAATACCTCTGCCACTAGCATCTGCATAGATTGCAAATTCCTTGGAAAAGTCTGGGCACACTAAGATAGGTGCTGAAATAAGAAGACTTTTCAGCTCATTAAAGCTCATAGTGGTTGTAGCATCCCAAAAGAAATCTTCTTTCTTCAATCTATCAGTAAGAGGAGTTGCTACATGGGCATAATTCTTGATGAATCTCCTATAGAAGGAAGCTAATCCAAGAAATCCTCTCAATGAAGTAGAATTTTGTGGTATGGGCCAATCTTTGATGCACTGTACTTTCTTTGGATCAACCATGATTCCTTTCTCACCAACTATATGACCCAAATATTCCACATCATCAGCCATAAAAGTACACTTGCTTTCCTTTGCAAAAAGCTTGTGTCTTCTCAAAGTAAGGAGAACTTCTCTAACATGTTCCAAATGTTCCTCTCTATTCTTGCTATAGATGAGAATATCATCAAAGAATACCAAGACTGATTTATACAAGAATGGCTGCAAAATCTTGTTCATAAGTGCTTGGAAGGTTGCAGGTGCATTGGAAAGTTCGAATGGCATGACTAGGAAGTGGTAGAGACCTCTTTCTGTCCTAAAAGCTGTCTTGTACTCATCCCCTGCTTTCATTCTTATTTGATGATACCCTGATCTTAAGTCGATCTTGGTGAAAACCTTTGCATCCTTGAGTTCATCCAGCAAATCATCTATGCAGGGAATTGGGTACCTGTTCTTCACAGTGTTCTTATTTAGATCTCTATAATCAATACACATCCTAAATGACCCATCTTTCTTCTTGACAAGTAGTACGGGAGAAGCAAAAGGTGACTGACTAGGCTGAATAAATCCCATTTCCAGCAAGTCTTTAACCTGTTTCTCTACTTCTTCTCTCTCACACTTGGATAATCTGTAAGCCTGGTTTGTTGATGGGTTTAGTGTCGGGCATTAAATCAATAGGATGATCCACTTCTTGCTGAGGAGGCAAAGATGTAGGTGGCTAAAATATGTCCTCAAACTCTTTCAAAAGTTTACATAGACATGGATCTTGCTCCTTAGGTGAAGTAGATTGCTGATTTTCATCTACCTTTGATAGAAGAAGTGTGAAAATGCAAGACATAGCATTGATTGCCCTCTTCATCTTCTTCGTACTGATTATTTCCACTTGTTTCCTCTCAATGCCATTAAGTTTTACTTGCTGCCCATTCTAAGTAAACTCCATAAACATCTGGTTAAGATCCAAGGAAAATTTTCCAAGCTGTTTAAGCCAATCGCAGCCAATGATGATGTCAATAGGACCCATATCTAGGACAATCAAGTCTGTCATAATAGTGCAAGACTGTGATAGTTCAATAGGAGTCTGCCGGCATATCTCTTTACTCAACTCTTGAGCTCCATTTTCCACTTGTACCTTCAATAGGGAATCCATTTCTTGTGGTAATAGCTTCAGCTCATACAATGACTTAGCATTGACAAAACTATGTGTGCTGCCCGTATCAATGAGAATATGAGCAACCTTTGAATTTATAGTACCTTTGAGCCGAAGTGTATTTTCACCCTTACAACCCATCCATGCATCCTGAGATATGGAACATAACATGGGTTGACCAGAAACCATAGAACCACCTGGATCATAGGGAAAGCTATTGACCGACTCTAAATCCCCCTACACATCTTGGTCCTCTTGATCATGCATGTCTTCATATGTGGGGGCTGCATCCACTTGCAAAAGAGCATCTTCATTTACTTCTTCATCCTCAAATTCTTCTATATTCAGCATGTTTGACTTTGCTATGTATCCCTTGCACTTCTGTTTATCTTCAGGAGACCACTTCTCTCCACACTTGTAACATAGGCCCTTGGTTTTGTCATTGGGAAGTGCTTTATTGTTGTTGGCAATGGGATATGGTTTGGCTGCAGCTTCAGTCCTCTTGAAATCCCCTTTTGAATTAGCATTACTCCTAAAATTAGTGCCCTGCCTTGAAGCATAAGCTGTAGGATATATAGGCACCCTGCTGGAATTATTTGAGAACCTATTTTCAGCTCTATTTCCTTCTCTTTGTTGGCTGAACTGCTGTACAAATCTCATGGACTGATTTGCTTGATAATGTGTCCATGTTTTGGGCTGAAATGCAGTCAACTCTCTTCTATACTTTTGGCTATACCTTTCAGCATATTGTATGGCTGCATGTACACTAGTTGGTTTGGCTGCTCCAACTTCAGCTGAAAGGTTAGGATCAAGACCAAAGATATACTTATTTAACTTGGCTGCATCGGAGATACCTTCGACATACATGGAAAGATTTAAGAATTGGCTGGAATAATCCCTTACGGAAGATCCCCTTTGCCTAAGATCGTACCATCTTTGTTCAAGTCTTTCCTTTTCCATGGGTGACACAAATACTTGAGTCATGGCTGATTTAAACTCATCCCAAGATTGAAAATTTTCCCCTATCTTGCACATATATCTCCACCAAGTATGTGCATACCCTTCTAGGTGTAGGGCTGCATAACAAATCTTTGCTTGTTCATTGTGAGGGTAAAGAGTGAAGTACATTTCCAATTTATTGATCCATTCCTCAAGCTCGGTCGGTGAAGGGTTATCTCCTTTGAAATTTGTTATATTGATCTTATCCTTGTATTCTTTATCATAGTGATATTGCTGCCCACCATGATTGTTGAAGCCAACAGATTATTGTCTATGAAAAGAGACACTCCTTGGTTGATGCCCATGATTGTTAGTATATGATTGCTACCCATTGCGATGGTTTCCATGAGATTGATGGCCAAGCAATGAATTTCCATGTGATTGGGTATGATTAGAAACACTATGTGACATTCTATCCTCATGAACATTAACATCTTGAAAACTGTCATGAGCATTAGCATGCTGAAAACTGTCCCCATGTACATGCTGTCCATGATCTTCTCTCACATTAGGTTCTCTTACATCAGGAACTCTTTATAAAAAAGGTGACGTCCATGAATAAACTCTTCTTCATATTCATGCAGTGAATGACCTTGCTGTCCATGTTCTCTTGAGATAGGAAATTTAGGCCTGCCTCTATTCCATGAGTTAGCACGTGGCTAAGCAGTTTCATGTACTCTAGAAGGACCACCATGTTCATAAGTCGATGGTATATTTTGATGAGCTGTAGTAGATCTCACATTCCCATGAATAAGTGGCACATCTTCAACATGGGATGGCAGTTTACTTTGGAATCTATCTCCCAAATTGCTGAATATAGTGATCAACTAATCAAACTTGGTATCCAATCTATTACTTTGTTGCTTCATATGAGAAATCATCTTATTAAATTTATCATCCATGGAGTGGGTAAGCTGAAGTAAACCATCGTTCATATTGCCAAGTTGCTTAAACATTTGTTGGAAGTCGTTAGAATCACGTGAGATGTTTACTTCATTCCCTTGATCTATGACATGAGGGTTCTTTGGCCATTGCACCTCATCATTGGTGGTACTAACTCCCACGAATTCTAGCCTCTGGTTTGTGGCTCTATTATTGTCATTTTTCTCAGCATGATACTCCTCCAAGCCTTCCTCAATGTGGTCTAACATTTGCTCTTTCTTATTATTCCTTGCCATGTTGTAATTTCAGCACTGTCAGTCGAAGATTGGTCTATATCTTGAGCTATGCTTCCCCGATCCAAGTGCTTTATAGCTGCAAACGGAGCTTACAATATGTATATATACCAGATTTACTTAAATAAGCACTTTGGAGAAGGTATATAATGGTTCCAGACCAAAACAATGTCTCTCTACGTGCCTGTCAAAGTGCAGTCTACAGTGACCACCTGTCACAAAATGGGCTATAACTTGAGCTCCGCAACTCCAAATGAGGCGTGCTATAGCTAGGATCAAAGAGGACTTTGAGCTCTACGTACTGAGCACAAGAACACTTATTTCAGAATTAAAAATGCCTTTCCTATAATAGGTTCTTTATGACCGTCTAGACTGGGACTGCACCCTGTAAAACCCTGTAGAATCACTGCTTAAGCACTGTTTCATTCCATATGCATATGGACCATGGTAAAACTCATGTGGGCACTGAAGGAAAACATGTAGGCTGTAATCACCACCTGGAATCAAATTTGTAGCACCTGTAGATCTATCAAACTGTTCAAAACTGTGACCAAACTGCCCTGTTTTCCCCTGTTTGTACCCAGTGTCTTCAAATCTTTTCCACTCTCATCCTGAGTGGTCTTCCGTGGTCCACCACCTGTGGTGAGGGATAAAACGGCAGAACAGGCACCTAAATGGGCTCTGAAACTCCGGAAGGTGTGCAAAGTTCCTTCCGGGCTAAGTTATGCACCCTTACAGAGTCATCAATAGCAAGGGAGGGTCACCTCACTATTGTCTTGCTATCTCATCCGGACTTCGATCTTTTTCCTCAGTCGGTATTGAACATGGCAGAGCTAGTATTCTAGCAAACAAGGTATGATATGCAAAACCGAATCAAGACATTGATCCTTTCATGATATGCATGAATTGAAAAAGTATCATGAATGAAAATGGGCTGAGATAGGCTTACCAATAGTATCAGTGACTCACTACATACTATGCTCACCTTTACAAATTTATTTTGAAAATTTATCAAAGATTGGATCAAGACAAACTCATGGGTTAGGGTTAGGTAAATCTCAATCAAAATATGAAGGGCTATATGATGAATTTTGAAGTCTTCAATCAATCAAATGCAGTAGATCAATGGGATGATCAAAAATCAATCAATGAATGGCTGAATGATTGAGTAGACACTCAATCAATGCTTGAAAATCCAAATTGAAGGCTCATTGTATGAAATTTGATGATTCATTATCAATCAATTCTGAAGGTAAAGTCTATGAAGCAAGTCATTGCTTGATTACTCTCTTAATCTCTCCTTCAACAATAAGAGATGCAGTCATCAACAAGTGGATTAATGATTGGAGAGATTAAAAGGAGTATTAGAAATGCCTCTTTCAATGCTTGAAGAAGAATATGTTGCTTGTCTCAAACCTCAGTCATAAAGAGAGATAGCCCATCTTCATAAGTCCTCCAATTGATCAAGAGAGAGTAATACTCCATAATTCCAAACAATAACTCCAAGTATAATCCAAGGATGATGCTTGAGTGAGTCTTCAACTCCAAGAAGCCAAATGAATGGAAGATTCTTTGTAATTGGAGCCTCTTTGACTGAGATTTCCAAAAATTTCTTCAATCCCTGTCATGCTTGAAGTCCAAGAGAAGATTGGCCGTCAATCTTGAATCCATTGCTTAAAGCCTTCAAAATCTTGAGTGTTTGGAGTAGTAAGAAGGTCCCTGATGTCATTTAAGACCAAAGCCCCATGAAATAAAAGAGAATAGACCAAAATTTTGAAGCCTGTAGCTTGCTGCCCTGTTTTGACTCCATAGCCATGTCAAAATGAAGCTCCAAGCTTAAAGAAGGTTCAATGTTGGTCAAGAGAGTTGTGTAGTAACTTCAGGGAATAGACTTAAGCAAAAGGTCCATGAAATTGATCAAGAATTCTGAAATTTTCTCTCTACTGTAATAACAATCCACTTCTAGGGTTTGTATGAGGAAAAAAAGCTCAAGAATGGCCAATGATTCATGCCAAAGTTGAAGGAGACTAAATGGAAGACTTGCAAGCATTGTGGCAAAGCCTCATGGAGCTTAATAACTCCATTTTTTTTCGTGAGTATGGGAAGATGGATTCAGCATAGACATGCACAAAAAACGCAGCCTCATGTACCTCAAGATCACGTGAGCAAGGTAGGGCTTAAGCCTACTCTATGAGATGCTTAGAAGATGGAGGATTAGCCTGAAGAAACCGTGGATGTAGATGAAGTCTTGGTTGAGAGATGAGAGTAGGAATTTGGCTATGGAAGCTTGAGAGAAAGAGGGAAGAGAAGAAGAAACCCTTGATTAGCAAAAAGTAAATCTGTTTACTCCTCTCTAATCCTTTTTTAACTCCATTTAGTCCAATCTCCCTCCAAAATGACCTATGAATTGACCACAAGCTGTTATTTTCACCATGGAACCTCCAAGAACCTCAAAATAGTGACGACTTGATGCAGATAGCCATGGCTAGTCATAGTTTGAACTGTAACTAAACCTGAGACAAAATCTTGTCCTCCAGTTACCCTGTAACAAGTCTGTGACTAAAATTCACCATGAAAATGACCCTTCCCATGGATCAAAATCCATACTTTGATACCAATGAAATGATACTTTGCCATATCCAAGAAAATACAAGAAAACTAACAAGAAATGCTTCCAAGAAATGCTAGAAACAAACCATAGCTTGCCATTCATATTCAATGAGAAGAAGAAATACAAATGTTGAAGCCATGGCTGCTTGTTGAGAATACTATGATGATGGCTGCTGCAAGGTACACACCCTTTGCAATGGTGGGGAAGGAAGAAACCTTCTAGCTCCAAGAAGTGGAGTTTCAAGAAATGAATTGAAAAGATGTGTTACATTGGCACTCTCTTGCCTTTTATACTCTAGCCTAAAATAGACTAATTGGCCTAATTAAAGTAGTATGAAAATTGCTTTATTACATATCTGGTCACATAGACCTCATCTGACACACAAGTTAGGACACCCATCCAATGTCTGTGCTCACACATGGCTTCTTAGAGCACTATGGATCCTTGGTGGCACCTTACAAGGATGGGATGTTGAGCATATCTAACAACCCCCCTTAATATCCACCCGTAAGTGATCTATATTCTTGATTGAGTCTCTAAATATGAATTCGTAGGAGATTCTTTGTAAGAGCTTTGGTAAATATATTTTCTCCATTCTCCTTCATTGGGTAGTAGATCACCTCTACTATCCCATCCTCAATCAAGTCACACACATTGTGATGCTAGATCTCAATGAGTTTAGTACATGCATGAAAGACTAGATTTTTGGCAATGATGAGACAACTCTGATTGTCACATCTTAGGACTATTAGATCTTCATCTTGTATTCCCATATGCCATAAGATCCTCCTTAACTATACTGCTTCACATGCAGCAAAGCAAGCTACCTTGTACTCTACTTTGGTAGAAGACAATGCCACATTTAGTTACTTCTTATTGATCCAAGAGAAGATTCCTAAACCTAAACAAAAACAATATCCAAAAATTGATTTCCTAGAATCACTATCACCTACCCAATCTAAGTCACAGTTTTCCACAAGAGCACTTTTGGAACTATATGTGATACCATAGTCAAGAGTTACCTTCAAGTATCTGAGCACCCTCATCCCAACTTTCCAATGACGTTCTCATGGATTGTTTGAGAGCTTGCTCAAAATACTAACAACAAAATTGATATCTAGTCTAATGTTCCACAAGTAGATGAGGTTGCCAACCAACCTCCTATACATCCAATGTTTGCTAGTGTTGATGTATCCTGAATGGATAACTTCACATTGATCTCCATATGTGTAACTCATTCATACCAAATTCTTATAAGATCCCCCATGCATACTTCTTTTGAGAGATGAATATTTTGCTAGGCTCTTGCTTGTGACTTCACTCCCCAAACAATAGTTTAATAAGCCTAATTCTATCATTTCAAACTCAAAGCTCAAAACCCTTTGAATTCGATGGATTGTATGTTCATAGTCACCAGTTGAATAAGAAGGTCATCCACATATAGGACAATCACTATAGACTTTTCACTATCCCTATAAACATACAAATTAGCATCTAAGGCACATCTTTTGAAACTCAAACCTAGAAAGAGTTTACCTATCCGCTGGTACCATACTCTAAGAGCTTGTTTCAGCCCATGTAATGCCTTTTTTATCTTACAAACTTTGCTCTTAGAATGGGGAGTCTCAAACCCTAGTGGCTGAGCCACATACACCTCCTTCTTGAGTTCACCATTCAAGAACCCTGATTTGACATCCATTTGGTAAATGAGCTACTTCTTTTGAGTAGCCATGACAAGTATTGTGTAAATAATGGTCATTCTAACAGTCGGAGTAAATAATTCTTGAAAATCAAATTCTTCAACTTGTGAAAATCCATGTGCAACTAATTTGGCTTTGTACTTTTCTAGGATGCTATCAACTTTGTACTTTACCTTCCAGACCCACTTGGTGCCAATAATCTTTCTCTTTTTTAACCAATCCACTAGCCCCCAAGTGTCATTCTTCATTATGCTATCATACTCAATTTGCATAGCAGCTCTCCATGTTGGATGAGTAAGTGCTTCTTCCAGATGTGTTGGCTCCTTTTCTTCTCTCATAATCTTAGCCATTAAGACTATATTGACTATGGGAGCAGAAGTCTTTCTTTACTTCTCTGTTCTCAAAGATCTCATTGGTCCGTCTGCCTTTTCCTCAACTATGGTAGGCATAGGATTATTGCCATCATAGAGCTACTTTACCCATTGTGGCAATGGCTTTTTTGGTGGCTTTGTCAAGTGCTTTTGTGTAAACTGAAAACCCTCTAAAAACACTTTATTTGGGTAGGTTTTTTGTAGCTTAGTTGTTATGTGTTTGTTTGATTTTTTCTTTTATAATTGAATTTTTTGTACTTTTCTAGGTCAATAATTATTTGTGTTGCTATTTTGGCTTTTTTGAGTGTGAAAATCAGATAGCCTTAGTTGAAATTAGAGTTTTTTGGATAGATTGCTGTGGGAGCTTTCACTCAACCGCTAAGACCCACGGACCGCTTATTGTTCAAGCGTTCCAAGCCGAGCACTAATGGCTACCTCTCACATAACCGACGCGCCATCCATATCTACGGGTGTAGTGAGCTTACCTCCGTGCCATTCGAGTTACCTCCTCTCCCGCGCACTCCGGTAGCTCCACGATCCAAGTGCAAGCTTCAAGCAAGCTCCATCCTCAAGCTCCACGCTCCAAGCTCCATTGCCGCAAGCAAGACAAGAGAAGAGAAGAGAAGAGAAGAAGAGAGGAGAAGATGGAGAGCTTCTCCTCCTCGGTCCCTCTCCCTCACACTCTCACACTCCCTCTCTCAAGCATAAGCTCAAGCAAGCAAGAACAAGAAGAAGAAGAAGAAGAAGAGAGCTACTTTTGGCCACACAAAAGAATGAGCTTCTCATTCACTTTTCAACTTTTACCCAAATCCATCGGTTGCTTGCATAATACCCTTGAGCCTGAAGCAACGCTTTGGATATCCATCGTGGCATTGTGCTGGATCTCCATCGATGCCTCCGTCTATAAGGCTTGGACTTCTTTCGTGGTCTTCTATGATATCTGTAAGTCCCAACTCCATCCTTGGCCTTGTCTCCTAACCTTTTTGTTTCAAGCATGGCCTCACTCACTGGTTCTCGTTGTTCGACCTGTGCTTTTATCAACTCTTCCAACAAGTCCTTGCCCTCGTTTGTAGGCTTGACTGTTATGTCATTACCTTCCTTGCCTTTCCCTTGAGGTTCGATGAGGTCACCCTTGCTAAAGGTGGTGACTATCCTCACACCCGATAGTGTCAGGTGTATCCTTTGTGCTACATAGTCAGCCTCACATTTGGTCGCCCTTTTGAAGGGTCTTCCTAGGAGGGTTTCTTTCTTGTAGCTAGCACATTTTGGAGGAACATGAAATAGGATAGGCAAGCTTTCCGTTTCAATTGTCGCAAGGATTTTGCACTTCCCTATGAGTGCTTGTGGATGTCCCCCATAAGGGCTAAGAGTTGCACTAGTCGGTGTGAGCTCTGGTTGGCCTTGTAGGGTCCATGATTCATAGGTCAAGATGTTAAAATATGCTCCTTCATCAATCAGAGCATCAATAGTATGCTCTCTTTTCACGGTGAGTTTGACCCTAAGATAAGCAGGTGGCACTATGTCTTCATCTTCCGGGTCTTGGCTTGTAAATTTAAGCCTTCTGACAGATGCCTTTGAGTCCCTAACTGCACACTCAGACGTGGATTCTCTACTGAGGTCTTGGGTCGTTTGTGCAGCGCTGCTCAAGATACATCTATCGTCAGGACTATCATGTCTAGTCATCCTCTCATTGATAGCTTGATGATATTGCATTCTGCTTCGACTAGACACAATTTTAACACAATGTACATGTGTTCTTGTGGTGTGGCCTTTTTTCCCTGGATGGCTAGATTGGCCCGTTGAGGTTCTAGGGTCTCTATTTCTCTCTGTTCGGGTATGGGCTTTTGGTTGCTCTTTTACAAGTGAGGATCCATGCTCGTGTAGAGCCATTATTACACTAGGGTTTAATTTGGAGGACATGTCATGACGCGCGTTTTCCCTCCAACCTACTTGGGGGAGGTGCGGAGGGGGCAGAGCCCCCTCTGCGAGGGTCCGGGGGGGCAGTCCCCCCGGCCCGCAGGGCCGTTACAGTAAACGCCATACGCAATTTGGAGCACCATTTATAGCCAAATTTTGAACTTCGTGCTCTAAATTTTAGCCCAGTGATGGATCTGTGATGTGCCTTTAGCTCTACGTAGCCTTTGGGGTCAATCTCGGGGTTTAGATGTGTCAAAATTTGTGTTCAAGATACCTGTCCGATTTTGACAGTTTTTTGTCTGATTCTCAGATGTCCGATTTTCAGGAGTCCGATTATCAGATTCGGACGTCCGATTTTGGGTTGGTCCGATCAGCCCAGTGGTCCGATTTTGACAGTTTTTTGTCCGATTCTCAGATGTTCGATTTTCAGGAGTTTGATTATCAGAATCAGACGTCCGATTTTGGGTTGGTCCGATCGGCCCAGTGGTCCAATTTTGGTCACGTCCGATTCTGGGAGTCGGATCGAAAAAGTGGTTCGATTCTGGGAATCGGATCGAACAGGGTGGTCCGATTCTAGACTGGTTCTATTTTGACTGGTCCGATTCTAACTGGTTTGATTCTGGCTGGTCCGATTTCGGCGAACTGGTCCGATTCTGACTGGTCCGATTCTAGGTGGTCCGAGTGTCCATGTGTCCGAGTTGGACGGGTTGGTCCGATCGGACGGGGTTGGTTTGAGTGGTCCAAGCGTTCAAGCAGTCCAAGTGGTCCGATCGGAAAGGATGGTCCGATCGGACGAGCGTCCGATTCTGGGACTCAGACGGCCTGGTCCGACTACGCGGCCGACGGCCCGCGAGTTGCATGCGATGCCTCTAGACTGATGTCTACTACACCGAATCGTCCAGCGCCTTCCAGATAGGTGCAAGACACTACAAGGGAATGCCAGACATGCTTGGAATCACTGTGGTGCTCGAATCAAATGGCACTCCAACGATCTGTGCCCCTATTTCCCTGTTTTAACCTGTTATACAGCAACAGAAAACCCTACTGTTTGCTTCTTTTTCTTTGTTTTTTCCTATTCTAAATGCATCCAAATCACAAAGTAAATATCTACTACTCCATCTCACAACATAAATCTCAAAAAATCAAAAAACCTACTTGCCAAGGAGATTGAATACCATCTTAAACCTCCTCCCTTCCTACCTATCTCAAGCACCGGTTCGGGGAAAGCCCTTACTTCGATGCTCGATTCGAAGCACGCAAGCGCTCAAGGCTTGAATCCGTTGGTCCCGGCAACAACGGAACTAAAATGTGGGAGCTTTCACTCAACCACCAAGACCCACGGACCGCTTATTGTTCAAGCGTTCCAAGCCGAGCACTAATGGCTACCTCTCACATAACCGACGTGCCATCCATATCTATGGGTGTAGTGAGCTTACCTCCATGCCGTTCGAGTTACCTCCTCTCCCGCGCACTCCAGTAGCTCCATGATCCAAGTGCAAGCTTCAAGCAAGCTCCATCCTCAAGCTCCACACTCCAAGCTCCATTGCCGCGAGCAAGACAAGAGAAGAGAAGAGAAGAGAAGAAGAGAGGAGAAGATGGAGAGCTTCTCCTCCTCGGTCCCTCACCCTCACACACTCACTCCCTCACACTCTCACACTCCCTCTCTCAAGCACAAGCTCAAGCAAGCAAGAACAAGAAGAAGAAGAAAAAGAGAGCTACTTTTGGCCACACACAAGAATGAGCTTCTCATTCACTTTTCAACTTTATATACAAAACCCTAAATCCCTTTTGGGCGGTCATCCCCTTTTCCCCTTTTTTACATGGCCGGCCGTAGCCTAGGCCCTTTTTCCCATTGTCCTCCTATCTTCCTATCTTCCTTTCCACCGCCCGTCTACATTTACAAATTGCACGGGTGAGAGCCCAGCGCTCCTTGAATTAAACCATGATGCGCTTGCACTCTTTTACAAAAGTTTTGACTTGCACTTTTCCTTGTGCGCCTTTCTCCCTTATTTAGGACTCTTCTCCTTGTGCGTCTTTATCTTCCGTTTCTTTTTGCCTTGGCATTTGTCTTTGTCTTCTTCTTTAGCTTTTCTGGATTTTCCACCTTTGTTCATTTGAGGGTTAACAATTAGAGCTAGAGTTTGTTGACAGTCACCGAACATCATGGAAGAGGTTGAATTTCTTCTCAATACTCTTGCATATCACAAGGATTATGAATTCATGAGCACTTCACATTGCACTTGTCCATGCACTACATCCTAGGGTCATCTCTTGATTTTATCAATCACTTCAATGCCATGGGTTGGGTTGATGCATGTTTGGTTGAGTACTAGCATGACATGATGCCCGCTATAGCTATATAATACAGTGAACCTTAAATACACGTGAACTTGGGACAGCACCTTCCATTGTGCGTGCACAGTTCTTTGCATGCATGAGAATTGGGATATTCATCAGTTCAATAGGAACCTGTGGTGAAGTGGGAAAGGAGGTTGGGTGAGTTTGAGGGTCCTAAAGGATGCCTTCAGTTTGTCAGATGGGTTGTTTTCTTGGTCAACATCATGTGAGGACCATATTTTTTGTTGATGTTGAGATATTAGCAATCACACCTAATGTAGCCTCTTTGTATGAGGCAATTTGGGATGAAGACATGCAGGCTGCAGGAATCCCATATGCGCAGAAAGGGAAAATACTACCTATCCACCAACTATAAAGCATTGTACTTGACTACCACTTTTTCATATGGAATGAATACAATATCATGATGATTTGTTCTTTCACTTAGTTTCTTTATCATTGTCAATCCATTACACAAGATTATCTTTATGAGTCCAAGCTTCCATCTTGGAGGGGGACATGGACATAAAGACTAATACAACTGGTGCAAGCAAAATTCAATGAAGAAGCAGATCAGGAGGACCAAAAGATCAAAGAGAATAAGAATAAGAATAAGAAGCATAAAAATAATGAAGACTTTGAAGTGGCAAACAAAGTGAAGTACAAGTACATGAAGCTAGACAAGAAGAACTGCAATGAATCGAAAATCTATGTCAAAAGAAATGCTAAAAACGGCAAGGGCCTCACGGTCCTTGATCCTATTTTTTACTGACTTTTTTAGCCTTATAATGTCTAGCCCAAATGTCTTTATCATAAGCTTGTACAACTCCTCATGTAGCCTTGTACTACAACCTCTGTAAGGCCCCTGCTACATCCTTAGATGTCCATCATGTTTGTGGTACCCACACTTAGCCTTTTCTGCAATAGCCTCTAGTGTTTTGCCATGTTTATGGTGTGCCCACACTTTGTAGGTGTTACTTTCACTAAAGTCTCTACACACTTTGTACTTTCTGGTTGTGATTGAGGAGGGGCGTTGAGATATTAGCAATCACACCTAATGTAGCCTCTTTGTATGAGGCAGTTTGGGATGAAGACATGCAGGCTACAGGAATCCCATATGCGCAGAAAGGGAAACTACTACCTATCCATCAACTATAAAGCATTGTCCTTGACTACCACTTTTTCATATGGAATGAATACAATATCATGATGCTTTATTCTTTCACTTAGTTTCTATGTCATTGTCAATTCATTACACAAGATTGTCTTTATGAGTCCAAGCTTCCATCTTGGAACCTAATTCACTTGTGTAACAATTGGTCTCTCCTTGTCTATGTCAACATGATTCTTGTCTTCATCTTGGTGAGTGACTGTAAGACTTGGGTGGGTGGAGCGGAGTACAATGTTTATTTTGCTGAGTGATGAGAGGTGAGGATAAGGATCTAAAGTAACTATGGAATTATGTTAGCATTTTGCATGATGCACGGGCACATGTAGATAGGCTAGGCACTATTTTTTCAGTGCATCCATCTTTCCATGTGGAGCATTGTTTGTATGATTGCATAGCATGGATCCAACCTTGCATTTTTTTCCTCAACACATATGTGACTAAGAGTTTGAGTACATTCTCAAACCATGTTCTTCATGACACATTACATGAACAAAACTAGGTATATATGGAGAAAATATTCATCTTTGAAGACTCAAGGGGGGGTGTGAAGACAGATTGGAAAGATTCAGGTTTTTGGAAAGTATCAAAAAGGAGAATAGTCACATGTCAAGGGGTTATAGAAAAACTCCAATGGTGGTCAAATTAGGAATATCAATGTTATAAATTATGTGGTTCTTGTTTGATGAGGTTGATTGAAAGTTAGTAGTTGGATTTGTTAAGTCTATTCAAGAAAGGCTTCAGTATTTACTGCATAGACTTCCTTGAATACAATATTAGTCAAGAGATTGGTGTTGTTTCTCCTAGCAAGTCAGGGCGTCCTTTTATGGTGATGCATGGATGGATCAAGTGACTTGGGTTGCAAGTGATGTGTTCTATGTAGACTAGGATGGGCTTCTTAATAGTGCAACTACTGTTGTTCTCACAATGGGTGGATTTGTAATCAATGAACAAATGGAAAAGATTATTGGTGAAGCAAATGTGTTGATAATCAAATCTGCAAGCAATGTAAACACTTGTACTTGGAGGTAGAGGGTTTTTTGGAATTGCTATATGTAAAGTTGACATCAGTCATACGTTCTTCACATAATATATGGTAGCTATTTGTGATGTATCATGGATACAATGATGGAGAGTTGTTTCCAGTAGCCTTTCTACATTGTTAGGAGGCCTAGCAATGGGAAGTGCATTTCCTAATCTCGAGTATTTTTTTTGAATGCAAGTGTCATTGCATCATGTATTTTGAAAAATGATTCAGAGGGTACCTGACATAGATCTTGATGATGATAATGAGAAGATTTTGGAGACTGTGTCTAGACAAATGGAGTCCAAAAATGCTAGATTTTTATATCCTGCATGACTTTGCAATAACATTTTTTAGGAGAATGTGGAAAAATTTATGGGGGTGCTTGAGTGTGATGGCAACCGATCTAGTATGTTGTCAAAAGCATCACATGATGGCAACCTTGATGCAAATTCTAGCTATCCAAATATATCTACAACTGGTGCGGGTGTTTCATTCAATGAAGGGGCTGGGTTTGGCCTACATGTTGTCCCTTGTCCAAGGAGAAAACAACAACCATGATCAAGAGAAGCAATTGATTAAGTTGATGGATTCTTAATATGGCTCGTGAATAGAGAAATAGCTCATATATTTTGGGTCTTGTAGAAATAATTTCAAACAACATCAGTTTATATTATGCTTTTTGGATTTTTTGGATGCTTTGTAAGGTTATAAGTTTGATGAAAATAAATTAATCAAGAACATAGAGATTGATTTGATTGCTATCGAAAGGTAGTGGATATCATTAGTCCCCAAGATAGGAGAAGTGAGAATTGTGTAGGTTAATGTTTGTTCGTTAAAAGCTTGTGATAAAGCTTAGTTTTTTTTAACATAAAAGTAAGGAGAAATTTACTAAAATATATTAAAAAGCTAAAAGCCTTAGCTTTATCAAACAAATAGCGTGTTGTGTAGAAAACTATACAAGGAGGAGAAATGAACACAATAGGGGTCCTTCTCTTGATTGCCTATTTTGTCTCTTGTATAAGGAGAGAGAAGGGTCATACATAAGTGTGTGGAGACACGCTTGTGTTCGTCAAACATTCATAAAACCAAATGCTTAAGATTCAAAGTATTGTAACAATTCCAAATAGGTATGAAGTGGTTATGTATTCTCCCAAACTCAAATTTTAATGCTTTGATGTTTGTCGATGCTCTACCTAGTGTGTGATTTTGGAGTATTTGGGATTGCAAGAGGCTTTTTTTTTTGTTGTTGTTGGTGTTTTGGTTGTTAACTTTCGAATTTTCCCATCAAGTAAAGTTGTTTAGACAAAGTCAATTCCCTAATCGACACTCCTTGACATGTCATTTTCAATGTGAAAGGCTTATCTTTGATCATAGCTTGCTAAAAATCGTTTTTGGTGCCTCCACTAAGGAGTGCCAAAATTGAATTTGTCCTATGACTGTTTGATTTGAGTGTGACTTAGTTTTGACTGCTTGTGATTGTTGAGATGGCTTATGGTTTTCTTGAGTTTCATGGTAATCAAGCAGAGGAACCCTCAAGATTTTTAGATAAATTGGAGCTATGATGTTTGATCCAAAGAGTGACACACCCTGAGAATAGATATCAATTGCAGAGAGAAGCATGAAAGTGGTTGGTTGATTTTGAGAGAAGCCTGAAATTTAAAAGCTAGAAGTTGAATTGTGAAACCATTAGAACTTCTTTTCTAGCTAGGTATTAAAAGCCAAAAACTCAAAGTGAGATTTGGGCAAAAATAGAGACGTGTGCAAAAAGAGGAACAATGTGTTGAGGATTTTACTAGGGAGTTTGAAAGATTGTAGGAATGTTGGAGTTTAACATTGCAAAATGCTGAGATAACCCCAAGTATGTTGAAGATATTGTATTTTGTAAATGGGTTAAAATCAAAAGACTGTAGGATGAAAATAGAGGTTAAGAATCCTAAAACTTTTGAGGAACTAGTGAATATAGCAAAATATCAAGAGAAGAAGATCAAGAGAAAAAAAATTCAGGATTAACCTTGGGGTTTGAGGGATCACAGGAGAGGTTGAGCTCAATGAGAGTTGAAAGAAAAGTTTTTAAGGCAAAGAGAGTTAGTTATGCCTATCCTGAAAGAGGTCTACTATATTCTCTATTTAGGAGAGATGAGTTCACTTGTGAGGAATCAATTGAAGTCCATGAGGAGAAAATCTCTAGGGTGATTGAGAAAAAAAATACTTGTTTGGCTTAATATGATTGGATTGAAGAATCCAAGAGTGAGAATTCTTATACATTGACCACAAATAATTCTATTCAAGTGATTAGTGACGTATCTAATTATGAGGAGTCAACTCACCTTACTTGGATCTTGAGGGTTTGAAGATGAGTTTTCGATAGCTAGAGATGAGCTAGAGATGGAGCTTAGTCTTAGCGAAGATAGGGAGAGACTAAATTTTTTAAAGAGCCAATATATTTTTGTCCCTTGGTGGTGGATGAGAGTCAAGAAATTTTTGATATTTTTGATAAAAAATGGAGTGATGATAGTTCTAATAGTTTTGGGAGTTTTGAAGAGAGTAATGGCAACTTAGGGAGTGGGCTTATTTGCCTTGATAGAAGTGAGTGCATAAATGGACCTGAGTGTTTGAGAGATGAAGAGAGTATTGACGAGGATTTTTTTAGTTCTTTAGAAAACCATGAGGGGGAGGGCTTAAAATTTGAAAGACATAAAGATGAAGTTGAAGATTTAGATTTGTTGTCTGATGAAGTTAATGAGTATGGTAGTGAGTTTCTCGATGTAGAAGCTGATCAAGAGACTATTGAGGTTATGGATTCTGACTCTTATTGTGGTAGTGGTGTTGTTTTGACTCTAGTGAGTTTAGTGAGTTTGTTGAAGAAAGTTTGAGTAGCCCTACCTCAAATGAAAGAAATGAGAAAAGCATGATTAATTACACATGCAAGTATCTCTGAGCTTACAAATAAGATTGACATTTTGGAAAATGCTAATAAGTCATTACAAGACATGCTAGCAAAGTTAAAGGAAAGTCCAATAGGATTCAAAGAGAGGAAGAGACTATTAAAAAATATAACTAGCTTGTGTGTGAGAGTAAAGAAAATAAAACTGAATCTTACAAAGAAATATGTCTCTAACATATCGATCATTAATATTCAAGAGAGTGGGAGAGAATAAATATTTTAAAAGAGACCATGAATAAGAATGATATTTTGAGGATTCTTAAGTCATCTTAGAATGTAGATTTGAGAGGCCCAACTCTCAAAGAATTGGTAAAGGACTTAAAGGATACAGTAAAACCACAAGAAATTGTAGAGGCATGTGATACTATAGGTATTAGTCATTATTGTGCTATCTCTAAATTATGGTTTAAAAATCTTAAATGTAATAGAAAAAAATGCATTTGAGTTGCCTTGAGCCCTTGTAGTATTGATTGCAGCCTTGTAGTATCGATTGCAAGTATTGGTATGAATCATAAGATTCCACATGTTTTGGAGAGATACATTCATATTGAAGCGTTTATGCCATAAGAAAAGACAAAGAAAATCCAGTTTTGAATACAATGTGTTTAACAATATATGGGTTAATCTAAGAAGAGTACAGATTGCAATGGTTCACATGTATAGACTCACAGTAGAGGAATGTCATGGTGTTTTGAAGTTTGCCTTGAAGTTATATGAAGTACAGATTCAAAAAGAAAATATGGAAAGAGTCAACATTTGCATCATGAACAGGGTATTGGACTACAACAATGGTGGGGGCCAAGCATCGGTGCATAAGTTCTAGTCTGAGATGAAGATTTGGTGGGTTGGTGCAGCTCAACTACCAATTGAGAATCATCAAACATTGAAATGGTTCTTCACTCATACAAGTATTCCAAACATTATTAAGTCTCAAACTGAAGGAGAAATGTTGGTGGTTGATGGGGTTGGTAATTTTAATGTGGGATGGCACATATTGAGCATTGACTTAAAAACTATAAAATGTATGCTTAGAATATGTAATGGAAAATATGTAAAAAATCATTGTATTTATTGCATAGAAAGTGTTAGGTCTAAAGATTGGAGCAACTTGTGCCCTACAAGAAGAGCCCCAATTAGAGACTCGGTAGATTCGAGTAAATTTAAAAACAAAGAAGACATATGGGACCCCATTGTTTCAATTCCTCTTAGAAATGTTTATATATATAGTTTTCATGCAGAGATTAGAATCATTGATAAACTTCTTAGGTTGCATCTCGACTATGGATACTTGATTAAGCCCTCATCTTTTATCAGATGAGTGTATTGACAAATGTGAGGCATTACTCTCCAAAATGGGTTTTCATGGAGGCCAAGTTTACTTAATAAAGGATCCAATACTTTCAGGGAAAACAAGAGATGTCTTGGTTGATGGCTCAATGTAAGGCTCAAAATCCAAACTCTTTTTAGAAAACCATACAAAAAAAAATGTGAGCATTATTTGGGAGCATTGGAGAGAGCTATGTGGGATGACGATAAATGTTGAAAGCACATCACAATTTCATTTCCAAGGATGGAGGTTTGGAGACACCTTGATGTCTTTCTAAAGATCCTCAAGTAACAAAAGATAACATACACATATCTAGAAGAGTTCAAATGTTCAATTATAAATCTTGTTCAAGTAATAAAGGAGGCATGGGGAGAAAAGGATATCACATTTTATTTAGTAAGAGAGAATATTCAATCCAAGTTTTCTTTGATAATTTTTCCAATGGTGTAAAATTATTATTATTATCTTGTATTTGTAGTATATCCTTCATATCCATGGGCCTTACTTTGTGGAGGAGCAAGGCCCCCTAGCAAGTTATGGCGGCCAAGGCATGGAAAAATCTCACTATCAAGTACATACAAATTTTACTCAAAGCACAAGACATGGAGGAGGAGTTATAAAAAGTAATGCTCTTCTTGAGGAGCTATTCAATTGGTTTTTTCGATGACAGCTTCAAAGAATGAATACTAAATATGACAATGAAACTTGAGAATTCGTCGTATTTTTCAAGATAAAAATATACAAAGATAGCTCTCAAGAGCCTTTATAACTTCCCCCTCCTCAGGGATCTTTCCTCTATAATATAGAAATTTTCTTTTCTTGTAGCCGGCTATTGATTTTATATTAGTTCAATTTGCTGCCAAAGCATAAGATGGGAGGGCCAAAAAGTATCATGCTTTAGAAGCAAAGAAACTACAACCATAATCAAAAAGTGTCATGCTTTAGAAGTAAAGAAACTACAACCATAACCAAAAATCCTAATTGCTACTGTCTTCTCCAAAAACATCACCTTTTGCATATTATACTATAACCCAAAGAAACCAAGTAGCCTTGCAAGTGCCTTAATACATAGTATAGGCCATGTTACTTCCTCTAAGAATATGTTATGGGATACCAAGAAAACATGGGGATCAATCCTTGCCATGTAATGGCCAAGTGCAACATCTTTGAATGAACTAGCACTAGCTCTCAACCCTTTCCCCTCTCCCAAGAAGTTATCAAAATCTTCAATCTCCAACTGCAAAAAAGATGACTATCAAATGCAAAAAATATGAATGTCAAATGAAAGTTGAAATCGAATATATTAATGTATCTCACAAAGGTCACATAGTATCTAGACCCACCAAGGGATACATTATAAGTGGATCCCCAGACATTTGAGTGCAGAAGCCATAAAGGTCTGCTCTACTACTATTCCATGTATTCTTGACAAATGGAAACCTGGTTTGTTTCCCAGACTAATAAACAAAGCATATTGTCCCAAATCAGTATACTTAAACATTGGTAGCCCTATAACAAGCTCCTTATGCTGCATATTTTTTAGCTTTGGATATTTATATGTCCAATTCGTTTATGCGATATATAAATACTTACCCCATCATGAGTAAACATAGAAGCATTCAACTCAAGTATGTTTGCATCCAATGTAAATATCCGACCATGTCTCTGGCCTTTGGCAAACCAACTTACATCCTTTGTTATATTCTTCTATGTAGTAGCCATCTCTATTAAATCATAATTGCATGTTTTGCTCAACCATCTGACCAAAAAGTAATAGCTTCTTGGTGATTGACTGAAATGCAAGACATCATATAATTGCTTTTTTTTGCCTAGGCATAACCAAAGGAACAATCCATGTGTGTTCTATGTCATGTTGAGAATTATCTCTAGTACATACACAGCCATTAGCACCTATTTTCAGCTCATCAAACCACTCACCATGTGATATCATGTGGTTTGAGGCAATAGAATCTATATACCAGATGTCATCAAACTTTTCTTATTCTTTCCCTTTTTTGATACATAAGTCATAGCAAATAGTCTTTCACTAGTCTCAAGCTCTACATGACTAGATGAGGCATAGTGACATTGATATCTACCCTTTTGATCAACCTAATTCTTCTAGCACCCTTTTGCAATGTGGCCATGCTTGCCATAGTAATGGCAATCTTTATCCTTGTTTGCACTTTCATGAGTAGATTGAGTGTATCAAGATCATCAACCCTAGATTGAGATCTCCCCCTCGCAGGAGAGTATCCCTACTAGTAAATCCATGTGCTGACTGTATCCATGCTGAGATGCATGCTACTGGGTTACCCTACCATGGCTAGAACCTCTACCATGATAACCACAGACTCACTGATTAGAGTAAAAATTTGCATCTCTATTTTTAGAGCTCCTTGAGCTCATGACAAACCCAATTTTACTTCTTCATGGATAAGCAAGGATACCAATTCATTACAGTCAAGCATTTTAGTCCTAACTAAAATTGGCATATCAAAAGACTTGTATTTTGGTGCTAGACCATTCAAGGTCATAGCCATCATATCCTCATCATCTACCTCAACTCCTCTTACAATAGCTAACTGATTTGCAATAGCCTTTATTTCTATCACATAATCTTAAATGGACCTTCCTTTCCTATCCATTGTGTTAAACTTTTGCTTCAACTACATTTTCTGGCATCAGTAGTAATACCATAGTATCTCATCAAAATCTCCCATGCATCCTTCTTTAAGGTGCAATTCATTATTTGCATAACCATAGCATTGAAAATACATAGGGATAGCCAATGCAATACCCTTTGAGCTCTCCTAGTCCGTGCACGATGAGCCCTAAGCTTATCACAATTGCCTGAGTATTTTTAGGAAGCTGAGGCTCAACTTCCCCACCTGTTGACCAAGTCCCAATAGACCTTGCCAATGAGGAAGTTCTCCATCCTGAACTTTCAGATAACATAGTTGTTGTTGTCTAATTTATCACCCACTAATTGAGTTATATTATAAGTCCTTTCAACATTTTCCATCTCTGCAACTCTATGTATTCAATGCAGTCTAAATTAAATAGTGCCTGACTCCTTGTAGACAAGTAAGTTGTATATGACAATTTCAATCCAAATACCTTTGATGGTAAATCTTTGCAATAGCCAGTGTGTTTCAACTCACAGACATGTCAAAAACATCCCCAATCATGTGATAAAATATCTAGATGCAATAGCATTCCAAGTAGGTAACATTTATAGCATAGAGTTCATGTAGGTGTCTTCCAAAAGCTTATGATAGGCAACGGTTTGTGAGTAACTAGCAATAAATTCTCTATGCAAACTGAATTATTTTTAGCTCAAAATAGCCTCAAAACATTTTTACCATGTATCATAACCCTGCAGATTCAATGCAAGTACATATAAGCATCAATAGTGGTTCATGTGACTAGTAGCAATGTTAGACAAGCTTCTTACAAACTATAGACAACCAGCCCATTTTATAACGAGTAATAAAATTAGTCCAAATTTTAGCATTCAATGCTCATTGTAGCTCATAAACCATGTGACATTCATGTAGCAAGTTCCAAGTATCAGATAGACAACAACCAAGCTAAGAAAAGATATAAGCGTCCAAGCATTCATTATCATATATTTAGGATAACATTCAGCTTGTTAATACTTCCAAGATTTGAGTATAACCAATGTCAAGTCCAAGCATACATCAATGATCTTACATGAATTTCCAAGCATCCATGATGTTTTGGTGTGACAAATCCAAGCATTTTATGGCTATAAATTCTCTATTTGATGATTGGAAATTCTCTAGTTTTTAATATTAGTAAACATGCACATTTTTTTAGATCTCTCCACACTAGTTGGATTATCATTGTGTCAAGGTGATCATCAATAGCCCAACAATGATCCAAACAATGCTTTAAGTCCACACAATGATTGTAGGTTCAAGTAGATGAATGATACTCTCTAGATTTTCTATCATAAATAGCCCTAAAACAGGCATAAGTACTCAAATATAGGTATAGTTTCCAATGTCCTACAGATCCACTTCGGTCTCTTCTCTTCAAGCTCTAACTCTTGCGATGCTAATGCCACCACCAAGCCTTCAATCTCTAATGTCATGTTCAAGTTTAGAGAGAGAGAGAGAGACAAACATGGGGGCAAACTCAAATAGCAGTGTACTCTCTTCGTTCTTCATTATTCCATCACATACTAATTGACTAACTCAATACATAAACTAGGTCTAAGTGACCAAAGAGACTAACAAATGTCTAACTATGGTTAATTCAAGTATTGACTTATTGAAGACACACACACATGTTGGATAGCTACACACTTAGTTGTCATGTTGGATGGTGGTAGGTAGGTAGGTGAGCTTGACTATCTTAACATTATGGCCCACCATTGTTACTAGGAAAAAGGGAGATAAAATTTAGAATTCTAAAAATAGATTCCCCTATCATTATGGATCTATCATTTAAATACTCGCTACCATTGAGCATATACATGCAAATAATTTATGGTTTAGGGTATTTCTTATACTCGTGCTTTCTCGGCCTCCTTTCATCACACATGCTATCTTGCATCTAGTGCATCTCCTCTTGTCTTGCTCTTGCTTTAGGCTTGCTCCATCACCCTTCCTCCTTGGACATGGTAGATCAAGGAACAACCAATCCAATAATGGATGATGGCTCTTTGTGCAAGTTTCCACCTGAAAATGTAGTAGGTGTGGGCTACTTCTAACTTTGTGCTATTTCTAATTCTATGAGTGATAAGTGAGAGAGGCCTCCATGAAGTGATGAGTCATCTAATCATTCTTTACTAGCTATGAATCCCCTACAGACCTTGAATGCACTTGAATGCAATGTGGGTCACTGGCAAGCAAGGAAGGTTACTTCCTAGGCTAAAGATCTCCCACATCACTTGGTTTTGATAGCATGTCTAGTTGAATGCAGTATCGGTCACTACCGAGTGAGGAAGGCCCCTCACTGGGATGGTAGGCAAAGAGTGTTGCTTTATGTTAACCTTTGTGTATACTTGAACATAGTTTGGGTCACCACTAAGTGAAGGAGGCTTCTCCCTAGACTTAAGAGCTCTTGTCATGCTTGGTTTTGATTCTCATGTACTCTAAATGACATATGGGTCACCACCAAGTGATGGAAGCTTCTCTCTAGGCTTAACAGCTTTCATATCGCTTGGTGTTTACCCTCATACTACACAGTTGAATGCCATATGGGTCACACAAATCATCACTGAGCAAGGGATACTTCTCCCTATGCCTAAGATTTTCCACATTGCTTGGTTTTGATCCTCGTGTGTACTCAATACCATGGGTCATCATAGAGCAAGAATGCTTCTCCCAAAGCTTAAGGACACCCACTTTGCTTGGTGTTGACCCTCGTGTGTACTTCCATGAATTATGGGTCACCCCAAGCAAAGGAGGCTTCTCCCTCCCACATTGGTTAGTGTTGACCCTCATGTGCACTTGAATATCATATAGATCACCATCGAGTGAGAGAGGAGTTTCCCTAGAGTTAAGAGTTTCCACATCACTTGGTTTTTATCCTTGTATGCACCAAACACCATATGAAATACCACATAGCAAGGGAGCCTTCTCCCTAGGCTTAAGGATCCCCACATTTCTCTAGTGTTGACCCTTGTATACACTTAAAGATACTATGGATCATTATAGAGAAAAGGAGGATTCTCTCTAGGATTAGACCTCCGATATCACTTGATCTTGACCCTCATGTGCATTGAATGATGTATGGATCACCATAAAGAGATGCAACCTTCTCCCTAGGCTTAAGGGCCCCACATTGCTTGGTATTGACCCTTTTATGCACTTGAATGCCATATGGCTTATATGGGTAACCATCGAGTGAAGAAGGCTTCTCCCTATGTGTAAGACCTCCCACATTACTTGTTTTTTATCCTCGTGTCCATTGAATGCCATATGGATCACATGGGTCACCACCAAGTGAGGGAGGCTTCTTCATAGGCTTAAGACTCCCATCATTGTGTGGTTTTGACCCTTGTGTATACTTGAATGTAATATGAATCACTACCAAGAAAATGAGGATTCTCTCAAGGCTTAAAGGCGCACACATCACTTGGTGTTGACTCTTGTGTATGCTTGAATGTAGTATGGGTCGCCACCAAGCAAAGGAGGATTCTCCCTAGGTATAAGATATTCCACATCACTTGGTTTTGACTCGTGGGCATTGAATGCTATATGGATATCACATGGGTCACCACTAAGTGAGGGAGGACTTTCCCTAGGCTTAAGAGCTCCCACATTAGTTAGACAGATCTAGATCATGGCTATGGTGGATGGAAGATGTAAACATGACTCATGAAGACATGGACATGACCATTGATTATTACACAAGTGAATTAGGTTCCAAGACTGAATCTTGGACTCATAAAGACAATCTTGTGTATGTAGACAATGACGCAAACAATTGAGTGAAAGAGCAAAAGTACTATGACATTGCATTCAAATGATAGGCAAGTACAATGCTTTATAGCTTTTGGAGTAGGTAGCACTTTCTACAACTGTGCTTATGGGATTGAGCAAGCGTGCATATCCTTAGCCCAATTGCTCCATACAAAGGAGCTACATTGGGTATGATTACCTAATTCTCAACACCCCTCTTCAATCACAACCGAATAGGCACAAAGTGTGTAGAGGCTTTAGTGAGTCACCACCTGCAAAGTGGGGACACATCATAAACATGGTAACATCTAGAGACTGTCACAAAACAAAGCAAAGTGTGAGTAGCAAAAACATGGTGGACATCCACAGGTTGCTATAATAGGGGCTTCACAAAGTATACAGAGGTTGTAATTCCCAATTACATGAGAAGTTTACAAAGCTTATGATAGAAGCATTAGGGTAAGGTTATACAAGGCTTCAAAAAGTCTATCAGAAAACTGGGAATAGAAGGACTGGTGAGGCATGTCCTTCTGTTCCTGGTCTTCTTCTTCTTCTTCTTCTTCTTCTTCTTCTTCTTCTTCTTCTTCTTCTTCTTCTTCTTCTTCTTCTTCTTCTTCTTCTTCTTCTTCTTCTTCTTCTTCTTCTTCTTCTTCTTCTTTCACCGTTGCAAGATAGATCTTCTTAGACCTCTTTTTGGTATGATAAAACTTCTCAATATGCTCAATCTTTTTGCGAAAGTCACAAATTGGCTGGTCCCTCTTTCCTTTGTTCATGTTACTAACATACAATAGTTGTCCATCTTTTGTAGTTTCTTCTTTTTCTTTAATCTTCTTTTATTCTTCTAACATGGAGGCCTTAATGCCAACCAATTTTGGGTTTGGCATGCTGATTAAGGTGATTGAGACATTATCATAATCTAGAGGCAAACTTTTTAACAAGACACCAATACATATATCTTCATCCATTTTTAGATTTATTCCTCCAAGTTGGGTTAGAAGATTTTCCATGTAGTTTAGATACTAGCTTGATTTCAAGCTTGATGTTGCCTGATTTCACGTGGTCTTCTTGAATTCAAGTGAGTTGCTCCAAATCTTCTTCCTGAGGTTTGACTTACTAGAAACTTTAGATCTCAGCCAAATCAGAGTGGTGGGACCTTCAATCTGCTGGGAGAAGTTAGAAACTTGGATAAGTTACTATGTATAAAAATGTGCATCACGTGAGTTCAAAAGAAGGGAATATTAAAAAGGATAGTCTTACTACATATATACATTCACAGAAGGAAAAAAAATTTAATGCATAAATTTATTCATAAAAGGAGTATCTATATTCCATATGTGTGTTTTTTACATAAGGGTATTATTAATTTACAAAACTATCTAGGATTTTGTTACCAAAAAGGGGTCTCGAATAATGCCTTCCACTTATGTAGTGATGGAGTTGTCAGTTGTAGACAATATAACTACTTAGATGTGATGGGAGACGAGAGTTATAGGTAGGGGCCATTGGAGCTCTTGGAATTTTTGTGGAGGTTTCATAAGGGAGGCATCCAAAAGCCTTGGATATGGACATGTTTAGTGGCATGAGTATTATAGATGTGTAGCCAAATGGTAACCACATGAGAGACCACATGCTCTTCAACACAAGTTGATTTAACATTTGTATGCAATGGCTCCTAATGTAAAAATTACACGGCGCAGCGAAAAAAATCTGAGAAAGAGATGGAGATAGAGAGTAGACAATAGATAAGAGGAGAATTAAAAATTTTCTTTAGCTCCAAACAACTGATACAGAGATGGCTCTGTCCACCCGTGCGCTTCCACGGTGAAGCTTAGATGGCGATCTAGACAAAAGATAGGTAAAGAGCTTAAGGCTAGTTGGAACAACTCTAACTGGGTGAAAGATAGATGATTGACTGTGAAGGGGTTTAGCTTTTATAGCCCGTGAAGGCGGTTAGGTCGGCATGACCGACCTACCATATGACTCTCCACTAGTCGACCAGGGAATATTCCCTTTACCATTGACCTGAGGGTGCTACCCCCAGACCCCCGCCAAGGGGGCCGCTGGCCCCCCTGGGACCCTCCAATCATCAGGGGCCGCTTCCGCGGCCCTCGGACCCCAAAATAGGGGCCCCTTTTTACTCCCTTACCCGCAACTCGATGCAATGTTGCTCGAGTTGCTACCAGCTTAACTACTCAATCCAACCCAAAGATTAGACCCACAATAGTCACCTATTTGCCATCTGGTCACATAGACCTCATCTAATATACAAGTTAGGACTCAACCAATGTCCAGGCTTTCATTTGGCTTCTCCTCATAATGGGGGCCTTACAACTTTGAGCACCATGGATCATTGGTGGCACCTTATGAGGGTAGGGCATTGAGCATGTCTAACACCCCCCCTCAATGTCCAACCATAGGTGAACTATCTCCTTGACCCAATTCCGAGTCTCTGAAAATGAACTTGAAGCAGATCCTTCGTAAGTGATTTGGTGAAGATATCTGCTCCATTCTTCTCTATTGGATGGTAGACCAATTCCACTATCCCATCCTCCATCAAATCATACACATAGTGATAGTGGATCTCTATATGTTTGGTGTGTGCATGAAACACTAGATTTTTGGCAATGGCGATGCAACTCTGATTGTCACATCTCAGCATAGTTGGTTCTTCATCCTGCACTCCCATATGCCATAGGATCCTTCTCAACCATACTGCTTCACATGTAGCAAAACAAGCTACCTTGTACTCTGCTTTGGTAGAAGACAATACCACTATTGGTTGCTTCTTACTAATCCAAGAGAAAATTCATGAACCCAAAGAGAAACAATAACCAAAAACGGACTTCCTGGAATCACTGTCTCCTGCCTAATCTAAGTCACAATTCCCCACAAAAGAAGTTCCAGAACTGTATGTGATACCATAGTCAAGGGTTTCCTTCAAGTATTTGAGCACCCGCATCCTAGCCTTCCAATGACTCTCATGAGGTTTGTTTGAGAACCTGCTCAAAACACCAACGGCAAAACTGATATCTGGTCTGGTATTACACAAGTAGATCAATGTGGCAACCATCCTCCTGTACCTCCCAATGTTTCCCAGTGCTGATGTATCCTCAACGGATAACTTTGCATTCACCTCCATAGGTGTAGCTATCTCCTTGCATTCGGTCATGCCAAATGCCTTCAAGATCTCCCATGCATACTTCTTCTGAGAGATGAAGATCTTTCCTAGCTCTTGCCAGACTTCAATTTCCAAACAATAGTGTAGCAAGCCTAAGTCTATCATTTCAAACTCAGAACTCAAAGCCTTTCGAGTTTGGTTGATCATATCTTCATAATCACCTGTAATAAGAAGGTCGTCCACATATAGGACAATCACTACAGACTTTTCACCATCCCTGTAAACATACAAGTTAGTATCTGAGGCACATCTTTTGAAGTTTAAGCTTAAAAATAACTTATCTATCATTTGGTACCATGCTCTAGGGCTTGTTTCAGCCCATACAATGCCTTCTTCAGCTTACACACTTTGTTCTCAGAATGGGGGGCCTAAACCCTGGTGGCTGAGCCACGTACACCTCCTCCTTGAGGTCACCATTTAAGAACACTGACTTAACATCCATTTGGTAAACTAGCCACTGCTTGTGGGTGGCCACTACAAGTACTATGCGAATAGTGGTCATTCTAGAAGTTGGGAAAAATGACTCTTGAAAATCAAACCCTTCAACCTATGAAAATTCTTGTGCAACCAGTCTAGCTTTGTACTTTTCTAAGGTAGCATCAACCTTGTACTTTACCTTCCAGAGCCACTTGGTGCCAATAACCTTCCACTTTGCTGGCCGATCCACTAGCTCCCAAGTGTCATTCTTCATTATGCTGTCATAATCAGCTTGCATAGCTGCCTTCCATGTTGGATCTGCAATTGCCTATTCTAAGTCAGTTGGCAACTTTACTTCTCTCATAATCTCAGCCATCAAGGCCATATTGACTATGTGAGCAGAAGCCCTCCTTTGCTCCTCTATTCTCTGAGACCTCCTTGGCCCATCTACCTTCTCCTCAATAGATGTGGTCATAGGATTATTGTGGTCATAGAGCTGCTTCACCCAATGCGATAATGGCTTTTTCGGTGGGGTGATATCAGGTTGGTAAACTTTTTCTTCATCATCTGAAGATGATGCTTCCTCCTCCTTAAGGATAGGGACAACTCTCGGGACAGGTTCATAGTGGACTACTTCTTCACTTGATGATAAAGTGAAAGAACTTTCCTTCTCCTCCTCCACTGTATGTAGCTGCTCCTTGAACACCACATCACGGCTCATGATGATCTTCTTTGCTTCTTGGTCATATAATTTGTAAGCCTTTTGCTCATCACTATAACCCAAGAAGATACATTTTCTGCTTTTTGGTTGTAACTTGTTTCTCTTCTCATCTGGAATATGTGCATAACATTCACATCCAAAAATTTTGAAGTGTGAGACAGATGGTTTCTTACCAGTGTAAGCCTCATGAGGTGTTTTTCCCTTGAGAGCCTTTGTGTAGCTCCGATTTAAAATGTAAACTGCATAATTAACAGCTTCAGCCCAAAAATGGTTAGGCAATCCCTTGCCCTTTAGCATGCATCTTGCCATCCCCACAATGGTGTGATTCCTTCGTTCCACAACACCGTTCTACTGAGGTGTGTGAGGTGTCGTCAATTGATGCTTGATCCCTTTGCTCTTGCAAAAGTCTTTAAACTCCTTTGAGTTGAACTCACCACCACTATCTGTTCTAAATTTCTTCACACTTTTCCCTGTTTCATTCTCAACAAGTGTTAGCCATTCTTTAAACTTACCAAAAGCTTGAACCTTATCACGAAGAAAGTACACCCACATCTTCCTACTGTAATCGTCGACAATCAACATAAAATAAGAAGATCCCCCCAAGTCCCGTGTAGGCATTTTTCCACACAAGTCAGCATGCACTAACTCTAGAGAAGCAAGTGCTCTATTCTTGCTTTCTTGTGGAAATGCCTTTCTCTGTTGCTTACCCATCACACAAGCTTCACATGGTTCCTTCAATTCAGTCATTGCAGGTAGATGAGCAACCATACCTTGCTTGTGCATCTCCTTCAACACTGCAAATCCAATGTGTCCACACCTTTTATGCCAAAGCTTACTTGTGCCCACTCCAACGGTGGCTGTAAGAGCACTTAGCTCATATAGGTTATTCCTTCTTTCTCCTTTGCCAACAACTTTGCCATCATTATCAAGAATTTCTACACCTGTTTTCTTGAACCTCACTTCATGACCAAGATCAATTATGGCAGATAACAGATTTCTCCTAATTTTGGGAATATATAACACATTTGAAAGCTTTTTGACATCACCATTTGCAGCAACAAATGAAATAGCACTTGTGCTGTAGCAGGGCATTTTGCATCATTTCCAACCGTCACAGTGATGGATTCTTGTAGAGGCTGCATAGAACTGTATAGACCTTTCTTGTTGGTCATGTGACGGGAGGCCCCACTATCCAACACCCATGAGTCAGTGGTAGATTCTTCTTGCGCCGAGGAGCACACCTCCTCAATATTCGCCATGAATAACTCCAACTCTACTTTAGCCGTATTGGTTATCTCTTTCCCTTTACTTTTAAGGGTACCATTCTTTTCATCTGCCTTCTTGATACGACAATCTACGATTGCATGTCCTTTCTTCTTGCAATAGAAGCACTCTCCTTGAAACTTCTTCTTATCACTTTTCTTCTTTTTGTCACCATCATTTTTGGTGGAGGAACCACCTTTGCCTTTTGCATTGGCAGAGAATATAGCATCTCCATTGTTGCTTCCTTCTCGGGCTTTTAGCCTCAACTCCTCCTCCAGCAATAATGCACAAAACTCCTCAAAACTTAAAGCTTGAGGTCTCATCTAAGTATTAAGGGCAATTACTAGTCCATCAAACTTTTGTGGACAAATCCAAAGACACCTCCAAGCTAGCTCCTCGCTAGTCTTTTGTATCCAAGCACCAGCCATCTGGTCGCACAGATTCTTAATCCAAGTTATGAATGCTAGTTGATTCTCCAAGTTTTGAATCCTTGTTTGGTTTCATGTTTCATACTAACTCCTCAGTACATTCAAAGCCTCTAATTCTTTGGTTGTATGTTGAATCAAAGTCAAAAAACTGTCAGAATAGCTTATAACTAAGGCACACAATGCATCTGCATTCATTCGTTTCCAAGCTCGTAGAAGATCTGCATTTGGAGACATCATCACACTAGGATTTGATGGGTCGGGGGTAGACTGTGGGCTACATCAGTCCCCATCACAGTCTTCAAAAGCTCATAAGAATCAAGGATAGTTGTAATTTTGAAGTTCCACAAGATATAGTTTGTACCATCTAACTTTCCTTCACTGAAGGTTGGTGGACGAATCCTCAGTGTTTGAATAGCTGATACAGCAGCATCACCTCCTGCACCGCTTCCTTATGCACCAGAACCGCTTTCGGAAGACGACATTGTTTCTCTTTGCTATTGAAGCCTTTGCCTCTTGTGCATTCTTCGATCCCTAGAGCGCCCTGGGCTCTAATATCATGTAAAAATTACATGGCGCAGCGAATAGAATCTAAGAAAGAGATAGAGATAGAGAATACACAACAGATAAGAGGAGAATTAGAAAAATTCTTTAGCTCCAAACAACTAATACAGAGAAGGCTCTGTCCACCTGTGCACTTCCACAGTGAAGCTTAGATGGCGATCTAGATAGAAGATAGGTGAAGAGCTTAAGGCTAGTTGAAGCAACTCTGACTGGGTAAAAGATGAATGATTGATGGCTGTGAAGAGGTTTAGCTTTTATAGCCCGTGAAGGTGGTTAGGTCAACATGACCGACCTACCATATGAGCCTCCACTAGTTGACCAGGGAATATTCCCTTTACCGTTGGGCCAGGGACGCTGCCCCCGGACCGGGGCCCGCCAAGGGAGGTGGACCCCCCAGCCAAGGGCCGCTTCCACGCCCCCCAACCCCAAAATAGAGTCCCCTTTTAACTCCCTTACCCCACAACTCGATGCAACTCGAGTTGCTACCAGCTTAACTACTCAATCCAACCCAAAGATTAGACCCACAATGGTCACATTTTTGCCATCCGATCACATAGACCTCATCTGATATATAAGTCACGACTCAACCAATGTCCGGGCTCACATTTGGCTTCTTCTCATAATGGGGGCCTTACAACTTTGAGCACCATGGATCATTGGTGGCACCTTATGAGGGTGGGGCATTGAGCATATCTAACAACTAAGAGTTGCACCACCCATAAGTTCATTACTTGAGCTAAGAATGTGATTGAACATGGAGCACAACAGCACTGTGACAGCCACGTGTAGGTAGAGTTAATAATGGACACGGAGCTTGATGTGCTACACATATGAGAGAGAAACCAAAATCAAAGGAGAGAGAGACAATCCAATGCTCAAAAAACTTCCATGTTTGGAGAGTCAATAGAGTAAATCCACTATAGCTGAGGTTCCTTATTTTGTGGGGTTAGAGTTTAGAGAGTTATTAGACATGTGCATGTCAATGGCCACTTTCACAACTTGCATAGGTCAATTCACCTACATGTGTCTTGGTCCTAATACCCCTTCCATTATTTTGTAATTACAACATTCTTCATCCCTAATTAAAATTAGATCAAAACACACATTTTTATGCTCCTCTCTCTCTCTCTTTCAAACATGAGTGTGTGCATCTGCACACTCTCTCTCTCTCTCTCTCTCTCTCTCTCTCTCTCTCTCTCTCTCTCTCTCTCTCTCTCTCTCTCTCTCTCTCTCTCTCTCTCTCTCTCTCTCTAAATTTAAAAATTCAAACACACTGTTTGAAGCAAAAACCAAGCCCCTTGATTTATGACATATAGATTAGTTCAAGATCAATAGATGCACTGTAAATAGTAGTGTAAATCATTTAAGGTACACCACAATGATATCCCCATAGTGGCAGACTCTCATTTGATGACTCCACATCACCCTGACTAGAGATCTCCCCCTCTTCCTCCCTTGCCAAAACGTGATTCATATGGGCTGAGAGAATGAGGGGAAATGGGTACTAGTTCATGACAAAATGTGAGGAGTGGATCAAAAAAGCAGGTCTTTTATTGAATTTTCATGATAAAATTTTTGTTCTTGTGATAAAAAATGATTGAAAATGGTTGAATATGCTTGAATATTTATTTGGCTAATGGTGCGGAATCTGAAAGGCCCTAATCCCCTAAACTTCATCCTTTGTTTATGGCCTTTCACTGAGTATAACAATACTAGATCACCCTAGTTGAAGTCTTGTTGCTTGACATGCTTGTCAAACCAACTCTTACGTACTTGAAGCCTAAAGTCACCATGGCATCTCTATCACTCTCCCACTAAACATGCACCAAGTTGCCTAAAGTTTCAAACCTCTACAAATAATGAAGCTTCAAGTTGCAGACTAAGATCATCCCCTTGGGCCTCTCTCTCTCTCTCTCTCTCTCTCTCTCTCTCTCTCTCTCTCTCTCTCTCTCTCTCTCTCTCTCTCTCTCTCTCTCTCTCTCTCTCTCTCTCTCTCTCTCTCTCTCTCTCTCTCTCTCTCTCTCTCTCTGTGGCAATGGCAATGGCATCTCAACAGCTAGATGAATAAGAAGAAAGGAGGAAGCACAATCAACAAGAAGGGTTGAGTTCATGCTAGGCTATTCACCCTCGACATAGTTATAGTCTTTAGTAAACTTGACCTTCAACATTGATCTCACCTTTTTCGTGCACACTAGAACCCCCTCTGCTCATTGATTTGATCCCTCCTAAATTGGCACTTATCTCATCCCTTTGATGTTTGCCTCGATCAATGGTATGGCCTTCCAATTAGTAAGCTCCAGTTATAAGGCCTATGGTTGAGCTTCATCAATGTTTGAGACTCTCTTGGCCTACTGAATTGTCTACCTAACTAGTGTCCTAAGTATGCCTTGATGCCAGCCATGGTTGCTAACTCCTTTCCTATAGTGTTTGTTATTTTCATGAATTGTAATGGCTACACAAAAGAAATTACTTACCACAGAGTGTCAATATGAGGTAGTTATTCACTTCTTATTCATTGGTTTTAATTTACCAATATGTTCTTGTGAGCCACAACTTGAAATATTTTTTGACACACATTATGTAAGTCAACCTTTCAATGAGCTCTATAGCTTCTATGAGCACCCATGGGGGAAGTTTGTGCAACTTGCACAAGGAAATGTGTAGAGGCATGTACTTGCTTCTAAAATAGTCCAACTTGCTTTTGTTCGAGGGGGATTCCAATGGAAGGTAAGGCATCTAACAAATAATAATATGGGTTAGAGGGATGGGGGAGAAAAATCTTTTACTTAGAATGTTTTTGCAACAATTTATCCTACTTACTTCAAATTCGGGATGGGTGAAAAAAGGCAACCCAAGTAAGTATTTTCCTCTTCTCGCAGTCTGGCTATGGTGTCCACTAGCAACATCAGTAGTATAGACACAAAAGCACCAAAGCCTTACAACCCAATAGATAGAGAGTGAGAGAAAGAAAAAGAAGAGCCTTCAGAGTCCACGCCACTAGAAGATGGCTGCGACAAGGGACCGGAAGATGGGGAGTCCATATCTAAGCTAAGATCCTTATCCCTCTCTCAAGAGGCCTCCAAAGATGAAGAGGCCTCTAAAGACTAGACCTTCACAGGTGATGATGTTGACAGTCTTGAGGTCAACTTGAAGTCAGGAAAACTCGATTTTGTGGAATCATCAGAAGCTGCCATTAAAGTTGTAAGTCGTCCTTGTTTTCTTGTTGTAGTTCTACTAAAATTAGGGTTTTTAGGAATATGTTTATCTCATAGTAAAAAATCCATGATTCAGGAAAGAGAGCTCCGATTCAATGCCAAATGTTAGATTTAATTGGACTTTAAGAGAAAAAATGTGTTTTCGTATATCTACTAAGTTAGGTTTCTCATTGGTCATTGATATGTGTTAGGCCTTGGCAAGCAAAAATATAATTTATGCTTCTACAAATACATTCAAGGATCTAAACCTATCATGCAAGCTCTTCCAGGTGCTCTACTCTGAGATAAACTTTGTGAGACCTAAGAAAATTCCAATAAGTTACTCTACCTATGATCCTAACTCCACCATACCACCATCTTATTGCATAGGCTCACAATGGGTCCGGCACAAGGCTCCATGTTTCATCCTCGTAATGCTGAGCAGGGTTAATCTTGCTTTGAAAGCACCTCAGGTAACCTGTGTCTGTCCAACCAGAGAATTGGCTATCCAGGTATTTTCATATGTATTTTGAAGGAAGTTCGTTTCTAGAATTTGCTCATTCTGTCTAGCTTGGTGTGATTTCCTAGTAGAATGATGAGGTGCTTCAAAAGATGGCCAAATTTTTGGGCATCACTTCTGTTCATGCCATCTCTTTATATTCTACCAACATTAACTCTTCTTCAAGAGCAAAGCATGAGGAGATTGTCGATTGAGTTGTGATTGGTACACCACTAGGGACCATTAAAAAACGGATGACTGCAAAAATCATGAGCACCGATTGCATGCTTAATCAAAAGTTTCCCATACTTGGACTAGTCATCTAGTCTCCAAAGCCTTAAGATGATGGACGACCTTCACTCTATCCAATTATGAAAATCTTCCTCCATTTAGCCTAGGATTCAAATCTAGTCTCAACACATTGCTATTGCATTGATAATGAGCTAGTTTTCTCTAGAAAGTGTGGATTGCATTTCCAACTCCTGCCCTCAAGCCACACCTTGGTTGAGGTCCTAGTATCACCCAAGCTCAGCGACTTGAGCTTTAATACCAAGTTAGAAACTGGGTGGGGGCCCTTGTACCTTCCCTTCCTAGGAGGTCACCCATCCTAATATTGTTCACGCCACTACATGCTTAACCAAAAGTTTATCATCATTGGACTAGTCATCTAGTCCCCAAAACTTTAACTTGATGAATGATCTTCAGTCTATCCAATTACAGAAATCCTCCTCCATTTTACCTAGGAATCAAACCTAGTCCCGACTCATCGCCACTACACTAATAATGAGGTAGTTTTCTCTAGGAATGTTAGATATGCTCAATGCCCCACCCTCATAAGGTACCACCAATGATCCATGGTGCTCTAAGTCATAAGGCCCTCATTCTGAGTAGAAGCCATATATGAGCATAGACCATGGGTGGGTCCTTACTAGTATGTTAGATGAGGTCTATGTGATCGGATGGCAAAAAGGTGACCTTTATTAGGGGCGTCGTAAAGAGTAATCCTTAGAATATTCATTGGCTGACTAGAAAATATTCATAATATGGTTGGCCATGCTGATAGACTACCTTTTCAGGCTATAAAAGGAAGACTCCTCTAAAGCCATCATCAATCTATCTTTTACCTAGTTAGAGTTCTTCCAACTACCCTTAAGCTCTTTGCCTATTATCTGCTTGAATCACCATCTAAGCTTCATAATGGAAACAGATGCATGGATAGAGCCATCTTTGTAGCATTTCATTTGAAATTAAAGTAGTCTCAATTCTTATCATATTTGATGTATGTTCTCTACTCCTTACTCAAATTTTTTCAGTTGTGCTATGTAATTTCTAAATGGTATCAAAGCCCAAGGGGCTTTGAGGAGTGAAGAGTATATAAGAGGCAAGGGCTTCAATAGCAAAAAGATGAAATATCATTTGCTACATCAAGTAGTAGTGTTGGTGCATCAAGGGCTACTATACTAGCAATTCAAACACTGAGGATTCATCCATCAACCTTTGTGAAGGCAAGTTAGATGATATAAGCTATACTTTGTGGAAGCACCCCTAACCCATCAAATTCGAGTGTCATGATTCCTCCCAATGTCACGAATGCTTCAGATTCAAGCTGGGATGCATGTCTTTGCGAAGAAGAAGAATCTTTAGCATTGTACCCATGCAAATACGCCTCGTGAATATTCTTGAACACTCATAAGAATTACCCCTCTTACCAACGAGAAATCCTTGCCATGATTAAGGCCATCAAAGCCTTTCGCTTTTTCATCGAATTTGTCCCCTTCACCACAGGACTGATTTGAAACATGTACTAGGCTACCTAACTAAAAAAGCACCAAATGAAATAGGAAACAAAAGGTTACTTTGATGATCACTGCTTTTTTATGCTCTAGATGTCACATTCGAGCATGTGCCATGAATACAAAACACTATAGCCGACCTAATTTCCAGAAAACCACCCTAAAGAAAAGAAAAAGTAAATTATTCCTGATGTACAATATTCCCAGTTGTCTTTAACAAAGCCAATTCTTTGTTCCTGCCACAAGGCATCATTTTCTTTATGAGATACCCCGCTCCCATCTCTTTTACGTGGGAAAGCTTTTTTGCTTCTCAAGGTTTTCCTAGTAGATATTCTACAATCTTGAAAATGAAAGAATATAGATGTATTGTGTGCCTTAGTTACAAGTTATTCTGAAATTGTTTTTACATTGATTCAGCATACAACCAAAGCATCAAAGCCTTGGAATGTACTGAGGAGTCAGTATAAAATGTGAAATCAAACAAGGATTCAAAACTTGGAGAATCAACTAGCAACAAAGAAGTTTGTTGAAGGAGAGACAATTGAAGCATTTATTACTCGAATCAAAAATCTATGCCACCAAATGGCTCAAGTCGGGATACAAAAGACTAGTGAGGAGCTAGCTAGAAGGTGTCTTCGGATTTGTCCATCAAATTTTGATGGATTGGTAATTGCCATAAACACTCACGTGAAACCCTAAGCTTTGACATTTGAGGAAATTTGTGCACTACTAATGGAGGAGGAGTTGAGGCTTAAAGTCCAAGAGAAGATAGCAGTAGTGGAGATGCTGCATTCTCCACCAATGTGAAAGGCAAAAGTGGTTCCTCTACCAAGAATCCCAAAAAGAAGAAGTGTGCTAAGAAAAAGTTTCAAGAGAGTGTTTTTACAACAAGAAGAAAGAACATGCAATTGTAGATTTTCGTGTCAAGAGAAGGCAGATTAAAAGAATGGGACTATGAAGACTAAAGGGAAGGAGACAGTGTTGAGAGTGGAAAAAGACTAAATTTTTGATTAATTTTTGTTGTTTTGGAGGTCTGAATGATTGATTTTTGATGGATTTAGAGTGATGTATGGTTGTTAAAGGAAGTGTTTGAGAGTGTTCTGGATGATATCGATTCTGTTTTGGAAGATCATGATGATTCTCAGTGGAGATATGAAGCTCTATGATGTTATGTTGAGGTTCTAATTGGTTCTGTATAGCTTTTGTTTTGTTCTAATTTTCTTCTGTATGAAGCATGGATTGATGATTGATGAAGATTGAGATCTTTTGGAAGCCTATTGAATATTTTTTGATAGTATAGAATGGTTTGAGTATGAGTTATGAGGTTCTGATGACCTTCTGTAACCCTCTGTAGAGCCTTTGTCTCTACTCTGTCTCTGTACTGTAACTGTACTGTAGCTGCTCTGGTGTTGTACTGTAACTGTTCTGTAGACCTTCTGTAACTGTTCTGTAGAATGTATGTGTGACTTTGGAAAAGTTTTCTAGCCTTTGGAAAGGATGAATCTAAGTTCAAAAGAGCTAAAACAAGTGGAAGAAGCAACTGTTGAAGACTGAAGAAAAGACTGAAGTGACAGTGACAGTAGTGAGCTGTGAAAAGACACTGTAGTGGCTCTGGTGACTCTTCATATCAGACATACCTCTTGGGAGGTGCATCGACGACCTAAGAAGGATTATTGAGATTTATTATGAGAGTGTTGTAGTGAGGAGATGATGTACTATTGATAGAGAGAGAGAGAGAGAGAGAGAGAGAGAGAGTCAAAGATAGCCAATTCTATCAAAACAATGTAACTGTATATGAGAGATTGAGAGAGAGAACTATGAAGACATTGAAGATGAGTATCATGTGATTGATTTCCATTCAAAATATGGTGTATTCTTTTGTTTTCTTTGTTCTATTGATGGATTCTAGGAAGGTGTTGAAGATTATGGTTGATTCTATCAAATCTGTGGGAGATATCTACTATGATGCTGTGTGAAGAATTGTTATTTTCTTTGTTTTGATAATCAAAAGAATGAAATAAAAGCTTGTTGATGTTACAAGATAGATTTTCTTGCAAGAGAATTCCCTTTTCCTTGGAGTTCCTCTTGGGGCTCCAGACAACCAATATGGTTGAAGCTGTTAGAGTTAGTCATGGAGACTATTGAGGAAGTGTCGTCCTCATTGTAAGAAATATCTAACATTGACTCATGGGTTTTGGATAGTAGTGCCTCTCATCACTTGTTCAACAAGAAAGGTCTATATAGTTCTATAAAGTCTCTACAAGAATCCATCACTTGACGATTGATAATGATGCAAAATGCCTTGTTGAGGACATATGTACTATTTCCTTTATTATTGCAAATTATAAACTCAAAAATCTTTCAAATGTGTTGTATGTCCCAGAGATAAAGAGAAATATGCTATTAGTGGCTTTTATAACTGATCTTGGTTAGAGATGAGATTCAATAAGACATGTGCAAAAATTATCAACAGTGTTGGCAAAGTTGTTTGGCAAAGGAGAAAAAGGAGGAACAACCCATATAAGCTAAGTGCTCTTATAGCCACCACTGATGTCATCCCAAGTAAACTTTGGTATGAAAGATTTGGTCACATTGATTTTGAAATGTTGAAGGAGATACATAAGCAAGGTATGGTTGCTCACCTACCTACCGTAACTGAAATGAAGGAACCATGTAAAGCTTGTATAATGGGCAAGCAACAGAGAAATACATTTCTACAAGAAAGAAAAAACAGAGTGAAGGCTCCTCTAGAGTAAGTGCATGTTAACTTGTGTGGTAAAATGCTTACAAAAGCCTTGGGAGGATCTTCTTATTTTATGTTGATCAGACAACTACAATGGAAAGATGTGGATATACTTCCTTCATGATAAGGCTCCAACTTTTCGTAAGTTTAAAGAATAGCTAAAACTTATTGAGAATGAAATATGATAAATTGTGAAGAAGTTTAGACTAGATAGTGGTGGAAATTTCAACTCAAATGAGTTTAAAGACTTTTGTAAAAGAAAAGGGATTAAGCATCAATTGATAATGCATCATACACCTCAGCAGAATGGCATTGTTGAATGTGGAAATCATACCATTGTGGAAATGGCATATGTGCATACTGAAGGGCAAGGGATTTCATAATCGATTTTGGGCAAAAGTTGTTAATATTGTAGTCTACATTCTTGATTTGAGTTAAACAAAGGCTTTTAAGGTCAAAACTCCCCATGAAACCTATTCTAGTAAGAGACCATCTGTCTCACATTTTAAAACTTTTAGATGTGAATGTTTTGCACATGTTCCAGAGGATAAGAGAAACAAGTTAAATCCAAAAAGCACAAAATGTATCTTCTTGGGTTATAGTGGTGAGAAAAAGGTTTACAAGTTGTATGACCAAGAGGCCGCAAAGAATATCGTAGTGAGTCATAATGTGATGTTCAAGGAGCAGCCACATATGGTGGAGGAGGAAAATGTAAGTTCTTCCACTTTATCATCCAACAAAAAACTTGTCCACTATGAACCTATTCCAAGAGTTGTCTCTACTCTCAAGGAGGAGGAAGCATTGTCTTTGGATGATGAGGACAAAGTTCACCAACTTGTAATCATGGTATTTAGGAGCTATGATTGAATATAAGCCTTTTCACAACCCAAAAATGAGACATCAAAGAGTGCGGGTTAGGGAATTGAATCAATCTAAACAACTTTATTTGATGAGAAACTTCAAAATTTGACAATCAAAACACCAGTGTCAACCAAAAAAACTATGCCTCTTGTAGCCTTAAATACTCCAATATCACACACTAAGTAGAGCATCCACAAACATCAAAGCATTAAAACTTGAGTTTGAGAAAAAACATAACCAATTTGTACCTCTTTGGAATTATTACAATACTTCAAACCTTAAGCATCCGATTTTATGAATATTCAATGAGCATAAGTGTGTCTCCACACACGCATGTAACCCTCCTCTCTCCTCACATAAGAGACAAAATAGGTAATCCGGAGAAGGACCCCTATTGTATTTATTTCTCCTCCTTATATAGTTTTCTACACAACACACTGTTTGTTTGATAACACTAAGGCTTTTAGCTTTCAATAGCTTTTATTACTTTTCTCCTTGCTTTTACATTTTGAAAAAACTAAGCTTTATTACAAGCTTTTAACAAACAAACATTAATCCACATGACTCACCGGTTCTCGTGTCTTAATGAGTAATGATATCCACCACCTTCCCATCGCAATCAAAGGAATCTCTCTCTTCTTGAGTATTCTAGTTTCATCAAACTTATAGCCTTGCAAAGCATCCACAAAGGCCACAAGACATAGTATGAACTGACACCGTTTGAGATTATTTCCGCAAAACCTAGAATATATGAGCTAGTTCTCTACTCATGAGCCATATTAAGGATCCATCAACTTAATCAATTTCCCTCTTGCTCATGTGCTATTGTTTTCTCCTCAATGAAGGGATAGCACATAGCCCAAGCCTAGCCCCTTCATTGAATGAAACACCCCCATCAACTGTCGATATATTTGGACAACTAAAACATGCATCCAGATTGCCACCAGGTGTGCTACTTTTGACAACATTGTAGATCAGTTGTCATCACACTCAAGCCCCCCATAATTTTTCCCACCTACTCTTCACCATCCTTAAAAATGGCATTGCAAAGTCGTGTAGGATATATGAATCTAATATTTGTGGACTCCACTTGTCCATACAAGTCTCCAAAATTTTCCCATTATCATCATCAAGATCTATGTCTGGTATGCATGAATCATTTTTCAAAATATATGATGTAGCAACACTTGTCTCCAAAAAATACTTGATATTAGGAAATGCAATTCACAATGTCAGGCCTCCTAACAATGCAAAATGGCCAGTGTCAACAACTCTCCATCATTGTATCCATGATACATCACAAATGGACGCCATATCCGATGTGAAGAATGTATGACTTATGGCAGTTTTACATATAGCAATTCCAACAAACCCTCTACCTCTAAGTACAACTATCTACATTACGCTTGTAGCTTTGATTATCAACACATTTTCTTTACCATTAAGCTATTCCATTCCATTTGTTCATTGATTACAAATCCACCCAATGTGAGAACAACAATAGTTGCACTATCCTAGTCTGCATAAAACACATCACTTGCAATGCAAGTCACTTGATCCACCCATCTCACCATAAAAGGCCCCCTTGACTTGGTAGGAGAAACAATACCAATTCCTTGACTATCATGAATATTTAAAAAATTAGGAGGCTTACCTATGGAAGGATCCTTGGGATAAATATTGTCATCTACCCACAAATCTATATGTTTCTTTCCTTGAGTTCGCAATTTGTTAGCCTCCATCTCATCTATTAGTAATTGACAATGTATACTTCTCCAAGATGTATAAATTGGATCTAGTTGGATGGTAAGTTTGTACTTACATGTGCTTGCATCTGTATTATTTGCAGAGGTATTGCTAAGCATTTTAGCAGACCAATCACAAATGAATCTCATAGTGATAAGAAAGTGAGCACAAAGAAGAGAATGGAAAAAGAGTGGTCCCCTTTCAACCAGTCCCACTTTGGTCCTCCCCTTGTAAAACTCTTTGCCAACAAAGTCATGGATGATATCCAAAATATCTACCATACATTCTACTTTTTGCCACTTGTGGACACTTGATGGATACAAGTTTGTTAACATCAAATGTTCTTGTGAGTTACGAGGTGAATAAGAAACAAAAACTTTCATTCATACTAGAAAGTAAATGCAATCAAAATACCCCAACAATTGGGTCTATGGAGAGAGGGAGGTTTTAGGCAGTGGGCTCAAGGTGAATCTTCTTGTGTATCAAAAGATGTTGCACATGCACTTCTTTGATTTTCTTCTTGGAGTCACCAAGCCTAAAATACATTACCCTGCCCTTTCAACATGATAAAAAAGTGTTGGTTGTCAAATATCTTTTGCACTTTCTTTGCTCTATGATCATCCAACTTTCACTTGTTACAGTTAAGGGAACCCACTTGTCCTACTCATTGAGTGTATTGAAGGTGACTATGGACTTGATGGAAGCATTAGGTCTTCTACATCAAGAATATACCTCCACGGAGTAAGAAGATCAAGGACAAAAACATGCGGCTGAATGGAGAGAAAACAAACAAAAACTCCAAAGGATGTAGAGTGGAGGAAAAAGAGAGGGAATGAGCATTCAACAATTCAATATTTCAAATTAGGAGAGGCTTCTTCCATGTTTTTTTCCCTCGGTAAGAGAAACAGCTTAATTATGATAGCAAAACATTACTATTAGAAAATGGCGGTCACGCGCTCTGGTTAAAAGGGTCAATTACTCCACTCATTTAAATAAAACTAAAAATATTAAAAATGTCAAATTTATTTTGAAATTATGAAAATTATTTTCAAAAAAAAGGTTCCCAGAAGCCTTCTCCTCATTGGTGGAGCACACACTCTCCCTCTACATTCGAAATGGCCAAAAAATGACCTCAAACTCCTGCTAATGAATTGATGACATATCTCTCACCTTGATATTTTCATTAGAACATTCAGTAAATAATGTTTCAAAAGGATAGGAGCAAGAGAAATAGATCTTCACATTCAAAGAGTACTCAAGACAAAGAGATGACAAACGTAGTGGAAGATGTGATGAACGTTCACAATGAGTTAGTTATTTTAGAAATGTATAGATCTTTAAACCACATTGGATTGGTGAAGAAACATGATAAGAAATATGCACCATATTGTGCATGGTCTTTGCCATGGTCAACACATTGACAGCTCACATCATCATACACCAAACCCCTTGAGATGGATGGATGTGGTAAAAATAGTTAAATCTCTGCATGCAAGCCATCAATGAAGATCTAACTCAAGAAGGTTGAAGTGAATGGGATATTGACCTAATGCTATAAACCTATGATTGGGGTGCAACCACCTTGAAGTGATGTGCATGAGTGAGACTAGTCACCCCATTTTGATACGTCCTTATTCAACATGATGTGAATCAATTCTTTGTCAACTCTAAGTTGTTCAAGCCATCTTAGCTATTATGATATAATGTCCTTCCCCCCATATGAGGTGTTGGAAGAAACTTATCAAGACCTTAGTATTGTCCACTCTTAGTGTCATCCATCCTCAAGTCCAAAGTAAAAAAGATGTCCATCTTTCTTTTCCCCTAAGAGGGGAGGTGTGGGGGATAGGTGTTATAGATATGTCTATTTGTAGGTCAAGGATAGTGGGGGCTAGGTCACTAGTGTGTCACATGGCAAGTTATGTAATCATTTCTACTATAATATAAAGGGGTTGCCGATCATGCAAGAGGGTGGATTCATTCTTGCCATAACCTCTGCATGTTGCAATATAACTTGCTAGAAACAATGATAAGGAAAAATATAGTGAGATCATGTTTAGGGCAAGGGACCGATAATATGACACATATCACCCTAAATTCTCATTGAAATACCATGTTCATACTAAAAATTTACAACTTTCCTAGATACACTTTCTAAACCTTCTAAGAGGCCAAAAGATTTTATGTCTCTTGTACTCTTTTCTCTCCTACATGGATGATAGTAGACACAAATAACATGTTGTTGAACATGATAAAAGCACCTAGTTTGATGATATACAAAAAAATAGTGGTATTAGTAGTTGAAAGCAAGACATGAGATTAGTTCTTAAGAGAAGACAGAATATAGGTACAAATGATGGGAGATGGTCATCACTCAATAAGGTTGTTTAGACATTGCACAATCAAATATCCACTTATTGCTACAAAGTAAGGAGGTATGTTCCCTCATCTTCCTCTATGTCCATTGCATGATATGTAGTTTACCAAGTTCTCTGCATTGCATGCATTGCTACATGGAACTCAATTACATCGTGTTTGTAGGGATAACATTGTAAATTTGCACATCTCTTTAGTTTAGAGAGACGAGTCTATCTTCCTCTCCCTTGACTTCCATGGTGCATATTCAAATGACTTCAAGTACGTTCATGTGCTTACTCTTGTTCTTGGATATTTTTCTAAGTACATTGATAAATTTGTTGCTATGTTTTCATTGGCTTAATTTTGGGGTTTAGTCTCCGATGTAGTGAATTAAACATGTAAATTGACATAGAATGCATTTCATATCTAAAAGTATAGTTTAGAGGTAGTGTTTTGAATAGGCAATGAGTTCATATGAACAAAAATGATGAGTATCTCATTTGAGAAGGCTTTTGTGTTCAACATACTTGAGCAACCATGCATCATAAATAGAGCAATCACATATCCTACTTTAAGTGCAAAACCCAATGGAATGCTTTGATAACAATTCACAAGGGATTAATGTAATCATTTTCTAGGATCATAGAGGTTGTAGAGAAGGACATATGAAAAGAGGAACCTACACAACAACTTAAATTGAGGATATGCTTGATCTTTTCAATGTTGTATTTACTTTTTGGAATATATATTGTTACATATATTTACATTTGCTTTGGTTTCTATCTAGGTGGCCAAGCTATCTCTACAATTGTATAGTGTCATAGAAGAGTTAATGGAAATAACTCTAAACTAGATGGAGTACACACTAAAAGAGGAATTTGGGAAAGGTCTTTAAAAAAAGGTGTGCTTGAACTTACTAGTGCTCGAATTTCTAATTGGCATTTATACATTTGCATGTTCCTACATCTACTTTGGTTTCTTTTCTTGATGGCAAGTTTGCACCTACATTTGTAAGTTGTTGCATAAGAGATGATAGACAAAACTCTAAAGTTGATCAATTAATCAAGTATCAAAAACATTAGTCTACTATGGTGTGGTGAAGTGTATACAACCCAATTGATTCTAATGAGAATACACCAACCTTTGGCTTTGGTAGATACTTGGTAAGGTATGTGCAATGATAGAAGGTGTTGTATGCAAACAATTTAGATTTCAATGTAGGGTTACACTTGTTTTTTAAATCACCTTTCTATGCAAACAAATCAGATCACCTTACAAAATTTCACTTCTACATAGGGTAGTATACACGTAGCTTAGGAAGTCTATACTGACCAACCAATTCTTATGAGAATACTCCAACCACTGGCTCTTATAGATACTTTGCAAGTTATATACTATGGTGGATGCCTTTTGGATAAAGGTTCCTTATGCAAACAATTCAGATTTCGATAGGAGGTTACTTTTGTTAAAATCCTCTCTCTATGCAAACAAATTGGATTAGCTCATGAATTTTCGCTCCTATGTGCAAGGTAGTATACACTTACCTCAAGAAGTCTATTCCACCCAAGTGGTTCCAATAAGGATACACCAACCATTGGCTCTACTAGATACTTCACAAGGTATATACTATGATGGATGTCTCACTTCTCATAAGGTATATATTTTCACACCCAATTCTTAGATGGCTGACTTACTAGCACCTTTTTTTGGGCTAGTGAGCTAGTAGGGACATTGGTATTCTCTATGGCTTATTATAGGTAGGCTCCCTTCTCCACTATCACTCACTTCAATTGTATCGAGCTAGAGACAAGGAACTGATGCCCACTTTTGGTGACTTGGAACTCAAGGTTTGTATCGTATTGTACCTTGGTATACGAATTTTGCATTTATCAACTTGAGCCTTGTGTTCTCATGCTCTATCCCTTTGCAAGGATGGGCAACACCATGGTTGGTTGCACACCTACTCTTTTTACTCCCAAAAAATGCATTTTTAGGTTTGCAAGATGCACGCTAGTTTGTTTCTTGTCTAGTTTACTATTTTCTTGTTCTGTAATTGTCTTCTTGTTCAAACATATATTTATCTTGCATGACCTACTTGCATCCTTGAACATGTAAGTTTTTTGGCTACACACACACACTCTCTCTCTCTCTCTCTCTCTCTCTCTCAATGCCACCTCCATGTTGTTCTACTAATGATAAGCTTAAGGGACCTAAGTATCTCGCTTGTATAGAAGCACTTGGGATATGTTATTTCAAGAACTATCATGTGTCCTCATATTCAAATCATATTCTTAAATATTGGGACTATAATAAGTAAGAAAGATATGCATAGTTTGGACATAAACGATTCTTGAGTTTTTCTAGCCATTATCTCCAATAGGATACCAATAGATGTGTGGGAAAAGCTTCGTCTTATGTATGAGGTTGTATCAACCATACAATGTGCAACTCTTTGTGGTCAATTCTAATAACTATCAAGTTCGAGGTGACTCATATGATTTAGTTGTTGGGGGTAAAGGCGCCTCCGCCTAGCCGCCCATGTATTACTACACTGACAGTCACCGCCACTACACACTACAGGTGGCGGGCGCCCGTCACCGTCACTTTATTCTTTATTCTTTTAGTGACAGATTGAATAAAGGAAGGCCTGGTCACACATTGTGACTGTTGGAGTTCCCATTTCTTCTCTCTCTTTCTTGCTTTTGCTCTCCCGCCATAGCTCTCGAGTGCAAGCTTCGATCCTTCTCACCTTTCAACTGGTATCAGAGCACGGCTTCCCGACTCTTGAGCTTGGCTCGTGGCATTCTCAGCTTCCCATCAACTCCCCACTCGCATTGGGTCTCCTTCCCGGCAGCCATAGCTCATTCTCTTGAGCTCCCGTCACTCCCCGGCTCCCCGAGCTTCTTCCCAGCCTATTGAGGCACCATCAGGACATTGACATTGAGGTATTGCTTCATTATTTCAGAGATTTATCTCACAGGTTGTGGGCAGCCATAGCTCACACCTCTTGGAGCTTCCTTCACCTAGATCTTGCTTCCAGCCTATCAAGGCTTGCTGAGACTTGGTATAGGCCTTCTTTGGCCCCCATTTGTACCCTCTTTGGGCCCCATTGTTGACACGTGGGACAGCAGACCCCCCCAGCCAGCTCACGTTTTTTTTGCGCCTCTTTCAAAATCTGGCCCAAAAATCACTTTTTTTGTCATATCTCGAGAACCCGATTCAGGCAAGGTAAGTCTAAGTTAGAGTTTTGGCACGCTCCAGACGCGATGGTGATGTCGGATTTTCCAAATTCTAATGACAGAATATTTTGCAACAGATTTCAGGTCTGAGACAACATGTATTTGTATGCCTATGGCTTATGTGATACTTCTACTGATGTCTATTGATACCGGATCACTTGTGGATGTTATGCCTCTTATGTGAAATCCATTTGGAGCTGATTTAGCTCAACCATTGACTATTTTGAACAATCCCAAATCTGTCCAAAACAGGGCAGCCACCTGTTACTTCAATTTTATGCTTACATGTCTTGGCATTTGATGCCCGATTATGCCCGGTTGGTGCCTATACATACGAGAATGTAGGCCTATGGTTTGCCTATGGATTTGAGCTTGGATTGAGCACTGATTTGCTCAGTTTACAGAGGTTATATGCTGTTGGAAACTTCAGGGCTGAAGCTATTTATGCTACAGTTGGGTTATGCCTATTGGTCACGGGGTGCTCCCGGCTACTCGATATGATGTCATGATATATTTGGACTATGCTTTACATGTCTTGTTTATGCTCCGGAATGCTTTTGAGCTGAGATTAGAGCTCGATTTGGATTTGACTGTTATTTCTTTGCAGCTGGCATTTTATCTATGACATGGTTTATACCGAGGCTACCCAGTACGGGTTATGATGTCTTGGTGAATGCTTTATGCTTTGGCTGTGGATGGCAGTTGTTTGAGCTCGTCTCGACATTCATTTGAGTATTCCCTTGAGCAGTTGGACATTGACTTGGATTTTTCCGTTACGACTTGGCTTTTTTCATTAAGACCTTGGATGCTATTGAGGCATTGTCTTGGTTACCTAACTTTGGTACTCTGACTTGGTTTGATTGAGCTATTGAGCTCGTTTATCCGCCTTTTGTGCCAGTGGGAGCATCTTGTATGCTTGACCAACATTGAGAAAGAGGTTTATGCTATTTTGAGCATTTTGCAGATACTTGAGACTTTGGGATCTCTTACACTTAAATATTGCATGGTTCATGCACTGATATCTTGGAGTTGCTTTTGACTTGAGCTTGGGCTTTGCACTCTTGTGAGCATACACCTACTGGTGTCAGGTCTTGCCAGTGTTATGTATACTTTGCCCTATTGTCCAGGGGGTATGCCTACTCACACTGACAGATACTTTGGTGACATGTTTCAGTGTTTGCTCAGGGTCTTGATGACTGTTTGGTGCTTATTTATGCCCGTTTATGGTTGGTCATGCCTTGGCTATCATTTAATGACTTGGTGCAGTGATTTGGTCAGCAATTGACTCTCACAGTACCCTACTGTCAATTATTAGAGCAAGCATATAACTCCAGACTGATATGGATTTTTCATGCTAAAATATTCTGAAATGATGTACTTTCACTAGTACTTGGTGGGCAGCAGCTTTGGTTACACTTTTCTCGCCATTTTTCTCTCGATTTTGATTATTTTTTTGTCATTTTCTATAGTAAACAGCAAGCAGTTTTAAACTGTTTGCAGTCTTCCAGCCTGCATTATGGCGAGTTCGTCCACTGATCATGCTATTTTCAACATCACTAAGCTTGATGGTACGAATTACTCTTATTGGAAGAGCCAGATTTGGCAGGTGTTGGTGCAGAAATCACACATCAAACCTTTGAGGTTGAGCGGGCATCCGCCTACAACTATGCCAGATGAGGAATGGCTTGAGCTTGATGAGTTATGCAAGTCCACTATTGTATTATCTCTCACAGAACAAGTTCATTACAATGTATTTGAGGAAGAACAGAGTGCATGGCAGTTGTGGGATAAAATCAAGAATCTCTATGACAAGAAAAGTCCAACGAGTCACATGTATTGGCTGAAGCAGCTTATGGATCTACGCATGAAGGAGAATGTGACTATGTCTGCTCACTTGAGCCAGTTCCATGCTATACTCAAGAACTTGACTTCGCAAGACATCACTTTTACAGAGGATATCACTCCTCTTTTCTTGCTTGGTACTCGTAATGAGTCATGAGATGTATTCCACACTGCATTATGTGCCTCTACTACTACCTTGAAATTATCTGATGTTAAGAGTGCTCTTTTGCAGGAAGAGGTTAACCGTAAGAATTTGGATGCCTCTCGTGTATCGTATGCTATGACAGTTAGAGGCACGAATGATGGATATGGAAAGTATGGCAGTGGTAGTGGCCGTGGACGGGATTCTCAGAAATCTTGATCCAAGTCTCATGGGAAGTCACGTAGCAAATCCCATGGCAGGAATGCAGATGTTACTTGTCACCATTGTGGGAAAAAGGGCCATATTAGGCCACAATGCCATGAACTACGCAATGAAAGGCGCAAATATAAGGGAAAAAACAAAGTGCAGGATAAGTCTTCTGATCGCAGCATAGTGCCTGCAAAGTCTAGTGTTAAAATTGAAGAGATCAATGTTATGCAGCCTGAGAATGTTGATGATGATTATATCCTTGCAGCTTCTTATAGTGCTTCGCAGATGACAAAGATACACTCTATGTATGCACAGTGTTGGCTCTTGGACTCAAGTGCGTCCTTTCATGTGACCTTGCCGAGAGTGGTTTCATTCATACCGTACTGTTTCGAGTTCTGTGCGCTTGGGTGATGACAGCTCTCCAATATTGTGGGCATTAGTGATGTTAGGCTGCAATTTCCTTCTGGCAGCAGTTTTGTTATGCAGGGTGTACGTCATGTACCTGCTTTGACACGCAGTCTCATGTCAGCTGGACAGCTTGATGACTCAGGTTATCATGTATCTTTTGGAGACTCTGCATGAAAGATCACTCGTGGCAGACTTGTGATTGCGAGAGATGCCAAGGCTGGTAGCCTCTATCCCTTGATTGTATCCGCTTCTTCCCTTGATCATGTTTTGTCTGTGGGTTCTATCCCACATGTATCTCTTTGGCATGCCCGTTTGGACCATATGTCTTTGAAGGAAATGAAAATGCTTTCTGGTTTGCAGTACTTACCGCCCCTTGATTATGCATGTTTTGATTCATGTGAGCATTGTCTTTATGGCAAGCAAACTAGGTCTAAACATAAGAAGTCTGGTAGGCCACGCATGAGTGAGCCATTGGCATTGGTACATTCGGATGTTTGTGGGCCCATGCCTTGTCAGTCTATGGGTGGTGCCAAGTATTTTGTTACTTTCATAGAAGATTTTTCACGAAAATTTTGGGCTTATCCCATTAAGATGAAATCCAATGTCTTGGTTGTGTTTCAGAGATGGCTTACATTGGTTAAGAACCAGTCTGGGTATAGGCTAAAATGCCTAAGGACATATAATGGGGGTGAGTATATCTCACGTGCTTTTAAGCAGTTATGTGATGAGAGGGGTATTAAGCATCAGTTGACCGCCCCCTACACCCCCCCCTCCAGAATGGTTTGGCTGAGCGGATGAATAGAACCATCCAGGAGCGTGTACGCAGTATGCTTAGCCATGCAGGCTTACCATAGAGCTTTTGGGCTGAGACAGTTAATACAATTGTGCATGTCATAAACAGATCACCTTCTAGTGGTTTGGACTTCCATGTTGCAGAGAAGGTATGGACTGGAAAACCTCCCTCTTATGCGCATCTTCGTATCTTTGGATATAAGGCATTTTGCCATGTGCCTAGGGACAAGAGAAGTAAGCTGGATCCCAAGAGTGTCAAATGCATTTTCCTTGGTTATGGGGATGCAGGCGAGATGGGTTACCGTCTTTAGGATCCGCAAGCGCGGAAAGTCATCCGCAGTCATGATCTAGTCTTCCATGAAGACAAGATGCAAAGGCAGCCTAAGAAAGTTGTTGAGATCCGCAGGGTCATATTTTAGGAGGAGCCGAGAGCTCCCGCACAGCCAGTTAGACAGCCTACAGCTGCAATGCTCATGGTTAGGGTGTTAGACAGACAACTGGGCAGGCAACAGAGCCTGCCGTGAGACGGTCTACTAGAGATAGACGTCTACCTGATAGATTTTAGCCCTCGATGCATTATGTCTTGGTTACATATGCAGGAGAGCCTTTCACTTATGATGAGGCTATGCGCAGGGGTGACAGTCACTCCTAGGAGAGGGCTATGCAGTCTGAGATAGGCTCCTCGCATAAAAATGAGACTTGAGATTTGGTTTCCTTACCTAAGGGCAAGAAGGCTTTGTCATGCAAGTGGGTGTACAAGTTGAAAAGTACCCCTGGACACCCCAAGCCGACATACAAGGCTAGATTGGTAGCAAAGGGTTTTAAGCAGGAGCATGGTGTGGACTTTGATGAGGTCTTTTCTCATATGGTTAAGATGACCACCCTGCGCTTAGTCTTGGCTTTGGTTGCTCAGCTTGACTTGGATTAATACCAGATGGATGTCAAGACGGCTTTCTTACATGGGGACTTGCATGATGAGATTTATATGGAGTAGCCTAAGGGCTTTGCAGAACATGGCAGGGAGCACCTAGTGTGTAAATTGAAGAAAAGTCTTTATGGCTTGAAACAGGCACCTAGGGAGTGGTATCATAAGTTTGATGCCTTTATGCAGTCACAGGGCTACAGCAAGAGTGCTATGGATCCGTATCTTTACGCAAAGAAAGCCCGTGATGGTTCTTTATTGATTTTGGTACTCTATGTGGATGATATGTTGATAGCAAGAAAAGCTCATGATGAGCTAGATACTCTTAAGGCTCAGCTCAAAAAGGGCTTTGAGATAAAAGATCTGGGACATGCCTCTCACATACTTGGTATGCACATTAGACGCGACAGGCACAGGGACTCCTCTACTTGTCACAAAGGGAGTACATTCATGAAGTCCTTGAGCGCTTCCGCATGCAGGACGTAATGCCTATTGGCTATCCATTGCCTTCTTATGTGAAGGTATCACAGGCTGATTGTCCGCAGACAGATGAGCAGAGGGCCGATATAGCCAAGATTCCCTATGCATCCGCAGTGGGCAGTATTATGTATGCCATGATAGCCACTCGTCCAGATATTGCCTTTGCAGTTGGTGTTGTGACACACTATATGGCTACACTTGGCAAGAAGCATTGGGATGTTGTGAAGGGTATCATGAGATACCTGAAGAGCACTGCAGATATGTGCATATGCTATGGCAACCAGGATACAGGAGTCGTGGGGTACACTGACTCTGATTATGCAGGACATGCAGATAGTAGGAAGTCCACTTCCGGCTATGTATTCACCTATGCTGGAGATGCTGTTTCTTGGATGTCCAGGGTGTAGAAATGCACGGCCTTTTCTACTACAGAGGCCGAGTATGTAGTTGGGTCATTTGGTTATACTGACCTTGGTATTGATGCTATCCCTACACTACATTCGGATTCTATGAGTGCTATTCAGTTAGCCAAGAATCTGGTCTTCCATGCGAAGACGAAACACATTGAGGTGAGGTATCACTTCATACGTGGGGTCATTGAGGAAAAGTCTATTGATCTTGTTAAGATCTCGATTGACCAGAATCGTGTAGATCTACTCACGAAAAGCTTCTCTACAGAGCGCTTTGCCTTCCTCAGGAGGTTGATGGGCATGGGATGAGATGACGTCTTTCCTTATCCTGTTGTACCTGTGTACATGTTGTACTATCTGTACTGTCTTTTTCTTTTTCTTTTCACTCCTCACTAGGGAAGATTCGCCTTTAAGTGGGAGGTTGTGGGGGGTAAAGGCGCATCCGCCTAGCCACCCGTGTATTACTACACTTATAGTCACTGCCACTGCACACTACAGGTGGCGGGCGCCCGTCACCGTCACTTTGTTCTTTATTCTTTTAGTGACAGTTTGAATAAAGGAAGGCCCGGTCATACATTGTGACTGTTGGAGTTCCCATTTCTTGTCTCTCTCTTTCTTGCTCTCCCGCCATAGCTCTCGAGTGCAAGCTTCGATCCTTCTCACCTTTCATTAGTCATTCCTTGCTTGGATAATATAAATACAAGATCAACTTTAACACATATAATTTGCCCTTATAAAAGCACATCTTATGCAGATTATTCTTCACAAGCTTCCTTCGAAGTTCATGGTGTGGCCAAAATCTTACGAGCTTAGACATTGGTGACAACTTCACTAAAACTCGATTGACATATTGTACAAAAATGCCAATGTTGATTCATGGCATCCTCTAAAATATCTTAGTCGTTGCTTGTTTCAGCTCTTACAATTGTGAAAAGCTTTGATTGTGAAAAAATATCAAACGATTTCCAATTTGTGACATTATGAAGCTCTCAAATCAACTATTACTGCATTGTGAGGTCCCTTGGGAGAAGGAAAGATCTAGCATGAAAGAGAGCCTAGTTCTCTCCAACTTTCAAATCTATGGTGGACAAATAATTGCCTAGCCTCTATCAACCCCAAGCCAACACCTAGAGGAAAGCTAAGGATGTCAGGTTGTCTTCAACAAACCTTAAATCCTACACCCTATTAAAACCATAACCTATTAGATGTTCAGGCCAACAACCACATGTATTAAACTCGATCAAAAGAAAACTACTATTTACCACATTGACACGCTAAAATCAACACATAACTTTTGCTACATAAGTCAAATTGATAAATTGTCTTCAGTAAGGTCATAGGGTAGAAGGTATACTACAACTGTTTAGAAGAAATCTCTACCTAGTTTCGAAAGTAGATACCTTGAACTCTTCTTTGTTTAGATTGCTATACGAAATTACATGTTGTTTTGTACATCAATTTGACTTCTAAGCATCATAATTTGCAAGTCTATGGTCCAAACAGTACCAAACTTGAAGCTGGATTTATAAGATGCTAAGGATTGTTGAATAACTATTTAACACATTCAAGTGTACATAAATCAATACCAACAACAAGCTTTAGATGGATATACAATCACTGTCACCAAGACAATACTTAGTCAAACTTAGGGACTAACTAAACACATTCCATCCATACAAAACACAATGTTTAGATTTATACAAATAAGAAATCATGTCTCCCCATCTTCCTTATCGTCAACAAAACAACTCCATTGACAAAATAACTCCAATTTCTTTGCACATAAAGATACAGTAGCCCATATTGCTTCTCCATGCATCGAGTCTTTAGCAAATCATTGCTTCAATCGAACAACAAAGAGTGAAGGAAAAAGAGATGAATCATGCTTCCCAATACCCAAACATGTGGTTCCCTACTTTCAATTTGTTGTACACGAAGCTGAATCACTAGTATTCAACCTCTTTGTGATGTCATTGACCATTGTGACACAACCCCCCATGACTTGCATGTCATGACATCCCACACTTCATGTAGTAATCAAAAACCTATGCTTCTCTTACAAGCTAATCACCAAACCCTTTGCTCTAGTGGACTAGCTATTTCTCTAGCTTTACAATATGCTGCCCATCAAAACTTGTGACAATAGATGCCCCAACCTTCACTACAAATCATTTGACGTACTGTATAAAAATATAAGATTGATCCATAGCATCATCTAGAGGATCTAAGCTGCTTCTTCTTTCAACTTTTACAATTGTGTAAAGGCATAAGTCAATTTCCCATTTGTGACAATATGAAGCTCTCAAATTGGCTATTGCTACATTGCTCGAGATATACCTTGTATAAAGGCATAAGATGATTTCCAATTTGTGACAATATGAAGCTCTCAAATTGGCTGCTGCTACATTGTGAGGTATATCTTGGGAGAAGGAAAGATCTAGTAGGAAAGGTAGCTTGGTTCTCCTCTTCAACTTCCAAATCTTGCTTCTTGAGGACACCACCACCTTGGCATCAAATTAGTGCTACCTTATTAATGTAGTAAAATGGCTACTTGTTTTCAAATTCATACTTAGACCCTTAGCCTTTCATAGCCTTTTCATGACTCTATGAGCTTTCTTCCCTACCCTCTTTAAGCTCACAGCTTCTCTTCTCTTTTCTTTCTGTCTCTAATACCCAAGTAGCAAACATGCCCCTTCCTCCTAATCCCATTACCTCACATTATCTTTCCTATGGACAAGTATCCAAAATTGAAACAAGCTATATTTACATCTCTTCTCTAGTTTGGCAACACTTGATGATATATTTCGGGTCAAATATTTACATTCATCACCAACATCAATATATTCAATATTTTGTCGCTCTTAGACTCTATATATTCAGACATCTATGGGATTACTCTTGCTACGTGTCATGGTCCATCTTGAGTTCTACTTATTCTTGGAGAGCTTACATTAGCAACTTCAACTTCTCCTTGGAGTTGACATCAATGTCTCTAACTCCTTTCTCAACTCACCTCATCCTTGATCCTCTAGACATGGGAGGTTTGAGGCCCCCTAAAGCATATTCAACAAGCAACATCCATTCATTCATTTACTTTCAAAGTTTTCTTCTTCTTGAGTTTCTCCATTAGACTTTGTATTTGTCATACACTTTGCATTTCTCATTAAGTGTTTCTCATTTTGTGTTGGAGCTTTTCTCCACAAAATGTAGTAGCTTGGAGATGTTGTAAACCTAGCCATGTCAATATAGGTGTATTAAAAAAACAAGGCAAAGAAAGGATGAATCGAGGATTCAAAGGAGGTCAAGCACATAATTAACACCATTAACTAGCATTGCTGAGAAGTTAATAGGGCATTAAATGTCGTACAATTGTGTTGCATGAAGACATGCAAATGGGAGTATGGCAATTCGCCCAATCCATCTTGGACACGATGAGCGAGGACGATGCAAAGATGTTCAACTGCCTGGATGAATCTATTCCTCATGCAAGCTCAAACAACAGTATTGCCTCGTCGACCCACAAAAGGCAGAGCAGCAGCGAAAATGTTAACAATGAAGCAAGTCCACAAGCTGGCAAGGGCGTAGGTGAAAGCAAGGAAGACTCAAAGGAGAACTTGCTCGATAGAAGCAGCCTATCCATAGCTGGTTTATGACATCTTGGCTCCCATCCTCAACATAAATATAGAAGAGAAAGAAGAAAGTAGCACCTGCAGGAGAGTCACCCTGGATACATGGAAGGTCTGCCATAACGTCATCCAATTTAACACAAGGGCCGCCCTTGTGTTCTTTACGTGTAAGCCGCCAGGGCTCTCAAAGTTGCAATCTGGTTTAATGTCATCCTTAAAGGTAAAGGTCAAGTCTAGCAAATATGCTTCCTAAATGGGAGCAAAGCTGGGCAATCTGGCTGCCTCACCATAGTCAAAGCTAACAGGCAACCGCGATGCACTTTCAGGTCCATGGATGGAAGTATTATGACAGTAGCAATTAGTCGGGGTGCCAGAGAACATTAATGAACGTCACCAACGTTTGTGGAGCCAATGATGCTAGGGTAAGAAGGAAACAATGAATGGCTCTCCAAGAAATTCCACAAGCAAAAAGACTCCTCTGTGGAGACTTCAACATATGATCATTAATCCCAATGATGCGTTGACTCCTGCAGCACTCTGCACGGGGAGGTAACTAGACCAGTGGAAGAGGATGGAAGCACAATGGGAGTTGAAATCCATTGTCACTATGCTAGGGCCAACGGAGTCAGCGCTCACATGCAACTCTCTCACCCATAGAAAGCTATTGGGCACAATTAGACCGCTACTACTACTCTGAAAAAGGAGCATGGCTACCCGCAGCTATGGATGGCACTGGAGGTGTTGGACCAAATGGTCAGGCCATCTCCCCCTAAGGCTACATGATGGTAGGAGCTACTGAGAAGCTCAACGAGGACTTCACCCAAGGGATGGTCGAACCCTGGAATGCATTCGCAACCACACATCCAACAAATAACAACATTACAAGGATCATGGCTGTTGTGCACAAGGGAGAAGAACGAACTCGATTGGGCTAATGATACAGTGAAGGCCAGGATTAGATAGCTCACAGAAGTTGAGGAATGCAACATAAGGAGAGCACAGGTCATACGGAGAGCCACTCATATTCGAGACCTTAAAAGACAGTCTCACTTTGAATAAGGGGCTGATAGTCGACCTAAACTGCTTATCACCAGCATAGATACCAGAGTCTCAAAGAAAAAAAGAACAAAGACAGCATGTTGGCCATCCAAATGGATTCTGGCCATTGGCTATTGCGAAAAGAGGAAATCGGCAACGAATACAGGCACTTTTTTGGTTGAGCTCCACTGTTGCATAGGAACAGCCATCAACAGCAGGGCGGTCCCTACACTCCTAGAACATGTCGCGAAGGTCATATCAGAGGAAGTCAACCTCAGGCTGATCACTCCCTTTAGCATGGCGGAACTGGAGAAGGCTCTCAGCCGACTTGGGCGTCGAGAGTCACTCAGCTCCAATGGCACATCAACTGAATACTTCAGGTACCATGGACAAATGGCAGGGCCAACGACAACACAGAAAAAAAGATTAAGGGGATAATTATTGATGATGAACTCGAGCAATCAAGCCAAATCTAGAGGACGACAATGGCGTTAGAGGTCGCAAAGCTGATGGTAATGGTGGCAAGGATACGGTTGCAGCAAGTTCGAGAAAAGAGGAAGCTAGGGTTAAGTGCTGAAGGCCATGGCGATGTTGATAGGAGGCATAATAGGATGGAGAAGATGGTTTGATGTTTGAGAGACTCAACGAGCAACCGATTTAGTAAACGTATGTGAAAGGGATCGAGCTATGGGTTATGGCGGCTTGCATGTGGCAAGCTCCTTTCTAGAGTACTTTGGTGAAGCTCCGTCCTATTATGCCTCCTACAAAATACTTTTTTATTCCTACAAATCCATATATTCGAAAGAAAGAGGCTTCTAATCCAATTAAGCATTTGACAAAGTAAGATGGCACTTCATCAAAGGATGTGATCCTAAAAATGGGAGTCCACGAGAATGTGGCAAATCTTCTTCTAATGCTATCCATGAACAGTGAAGAAAAGGAGAGAGAGAGAGAGAGAGAAAGAGAGACAAAAGAAAAGTAAAGAGAGAAGAAAAGGAGAGAGAGAGAGAGAGAGAGAGAGAATAATAATAATAATAATAAAATTACAAAGAGGAAAGACAAAACTTAAAAGAAAAAAATTAAAGAGAGAGAGAGAGAGAGAGAGAGAATTATAAAGTAAAGATAATTTAAAGAATTAAAAATTAAAAACAAAGGAGAGAAGAAAAAGAGTGAAGGGGAGAAAAAAGGAGAGAAAAACAAGAAAAAGAAGAAAAGCAGGGAGAAAAAAAGGAGAGAGAGAGAGAGTATAAAATTTAAAAGGAAAAAGAAAAAAATTTAAAGAGAATGAAGAGGGAGAAAAATAGAAAGAAGAACGAGAGGGGGAGCAATAGAGAGAATATAGAGAGGAAAGATAAAATTTAAAGGAGAATTAAAAAAGAAAACAAACACAGAGAGAGAGAGAAGAAAAGCGAGAAGAAAAGAGAATTTTACGTTTGATGAGAGAGAGAGAGAGAGAGAGAGAGAGAACAAGGAAATAAGAGAAAAAAAACTAAAATAAAAGGCAAAGAAAAAAAAATTAGATGAGAAATTTGGGGGGGAAAGAGAGAGAAGAAAAAATATTAAAAGGAAAAAAGGAGAGAGAGAAGAAATTGATTGTTGAGCAAAGTTCACATAGCAACTTCGGTTGCCACTTTGTGGCAAAACGGCCGAACATCACATGCACAAAACACTAGTATAACATTATTAACACACATATATGTAATTAACATTATATATAATATTACATATAGCATAATTAACATTATGATACATAATAGACATCTATATAATTTAGTTAATATTAATAACATTAAAATGTATCATGTATAGCATTATTAACGTTAATATATGACACTAATATACTTATTATATTATATAATATTGATGTTAACTATATTATTAGAATGCTGTTAACATATGTAATCAACAATAATATAATAAGCATTAATATAAGCGTGCCTTCGATGGGAGCACACCAAACGAAATGCCACGGGAATCAAACACGGAGCACCCACTCCTTTACTACACAAAACAACTTGGGTGTTTGTCTTGTCATAGTGGGCACAAGACATTACAATCAGTGTTCATATGTACCCTGACAAGACAAAAATCACTTGGCCATTGACCACTTTTGAAAAAGTTTGGAGTGTCTTGGCAATATCTCATCGGTTATCCCTGCTATCACCATCCATTTAATTATAGAACCTAATAACAAGAATGAGTGAACCTACTTAAGATGTAGCAAGTAGCACTTATATTTCCAATGCCGAAATTCATACACTACGTAGTATGTTTTTCAATTTCACGAAACTTAACTGAACCAAGAACCAAAATACATGGCCTACACCAGTTTACAAACAAACATCTGGAAATCTTCAGAACATTTTCACAAACTTTGGACATAAGACATGTAAAACCTTTACAATTATTGTTTACATACCAAATCAGCTCAATTTGGAGGTTTGCAAGAGGAACCCAGTGGGGATAGCCAGGTTCAGAGGAACTTCATTTGCCTTCTTGTCAAAATTTGCCAATGGAATCCACCATATGGAACTATGGACAGTTTGATGCTTTTCCTCTTTTCCTAAAGATGCATATTAGAAGCATGGGACTCATTCAAAAATGAGTCCTACTTTGAAGACAAGGCCATTAGTCATCAAGACCTGATTCAGATGTTTTATTAGTTACACATTCCCTTTGCAAATTGCTATGATCAGAACCTCTCATTTGCTTCAAATCAACATGAAGCCTGTGTTGACAGGGATGAAGATGCCCGTGCTTTTAAGTAGAGTTCAAGACAACGGTGCTTTTTATTCTGCCACAGCACGTCTATCCCGATGAATCATGGTGCGCACTCGTGGAAGCTTGCTAGCTATGGCACGCCATATTTGATCAACAGCTCCATTTGATTCCTCATATTCGAAATATCTTCTTACCTACACATTCCACAGTAGTATCTATTCAAACACTGAATGTAAAGAGAAGCTTTCATGGATAGGTACAAGGCACACATATATTCATTTTCCAAGCCCAATTCAAACAATGTTTGGCAATTTCCACACACAGACTACACACCTTATTTACAACAGCATCACGAAGTAACATCATCTACTCCAAGAACTCATGTAAAATTCGACTCCCCATACGGTAACTAATGGGTAGAGAAAGGTGGGCCAGGATTTGACATACTATCTTCTAGATCTGCAAGATAAGTTTTTACCTCCTATTTACGTGCAATCATCTCCCTACCTTACCCAGACATGCCACAATGCAGAAGGTACAAAAGACCAATACTAGGGCAATACTATTGGTCACATCACACCATACTTGAGTTTGTTCTGCTATCCTTTTCTGATGCTTTGTCAATGAAGAAAGAGCAATGAATAATTACCTTTCATGTATTCTTTCAAAATCATAAAAGTTACCTATCTACTGTTTTATATGCCCATCATTCCACTTAAACTACAGAATCAAAACAAGGAAAAAGGATGCTTGTATTCGAACATATGAATTATTGCTGGCAGCACATACAGTGTCAAAAGATGGCGTACTAGCGAGACAGTAGGGTTTGCGGGGAGGAACACGGAGTGAACTCCGCAAACATGGAGAAGAGAAGAGAAGAGAGAAGAAACTCTGATGAATGGAATGATGAAGACCTGAATCATGGAGTGAATGTGATATAAAGGACCAAGGGTGCCATAGCACAAGGAAGATGATGAAGACAGCCATGAACCACAAACCACAATGTCCTCCTGAAAGGGTGTGAGGGTAGTGGAGAGGCTGGAGAGAAGAGGTGACGGACTGAATGAATAAGTTGTAAGGAATGAATGAGAGAGTGGCCTATAAATAGGCATAGCCAGTCTAGGATGCCGCCCCTTTTTGGGACTGCAAACCCTAAACGCAAAACGCAAAAACACAAACTGTGGGTGAAGGGTGAAGGGTGAAGGGTGAAAGGTGAAGGGTTTCTCAACACCCCCTCTCAGGCCCAAAAAGGGGAACAAGAGAAGAGGGAGATGGAGATGCAATGTGACATGCTGAAGAATGCTCATCCAACAGGTGCCACTTGGACAATGTCCCTCGTGGAAAAATTGTTCACTTGCCCAAGTGCCCTAGTACAAAGATGATGAAAACATGCAATGCATAGGAGGAATGTCGAACATTGTGTGGTGCCGAGAACCATAAGGATATGCCCGTACTCGATCTCGGGAGGTGGCTCCATGCTGACCAAGTGACCAAGGCAAGAAGAGAAGAGGAGGAAGAAGATGTAGAGGATCCCTAAGATCCAAGATTTCCACTAGAAAGGGGACCTGTAGTAAAGACTAGTAGACAAAGTGAATTGGAAAACCCGAAAACACAACCTCGAGAGAGAAGCCACTAGCTCCGTGCATCCATGCTGGAAGGAATACGAAGGCCTCGTCACCAAGTCGCGGCTAAACCTCTGAGGTCCCGATCTAGGTGGTACCTGAAGATCTTGCGTATCAAGAGAAGAGATAACTGATCAAAGACAGCCACCCCAAGAAAGTAGAGGATGGGTGAAAAACTTCATGTGGAGTGGGTTCCCCCTCTGAGGTGGGAGGTGGAGAGGCCCCCGCTGAAGTCGAAGAAAAAGTAGATGCCCCCTCTAAGGGCAAAGAAATAACATCCCCCTCTAAAGTAGATAGAAAATCCAAAAACTCATGAATCACGAACTTCGAAATGTCTGATGACGAAGGAAGTGCCACCGGTCGTGTTGAAGAAGGTATCTGGGGTACCAAAGATCTCCCAGAGGTAGCCTCTCGAACCTGAGTAGTCGAGGGTGGGAAAGGGTGGGGCTCAGAATGAGCGAGGTAGCCAACAGTCGCTATCTCTCAGTGGAGCAGACTAGGTAGCCGAAGAAGAGGAAGAAGTCGAGCAGCCACTATCTCTCAAAGGAGCAGACTGACGAGGAGACGGTATCAAACAATCACTATCTCTCAATGGAACGGACTGTAAATCCGTAGGTTGTGAAAGCCACTGTACCTGAATGGGAGAAGACTGCCGCTAGTATTGCCACAATCTCCATGAGGTCATAGCGCCAAGCGATCGTCCATGTGCTCGAAAGGACTTAGTGCACATCGGATGCGTCTTATTGCCTTGAGCATAATACTCTGATAGCCGATGTAGAATGATCTCAGTGGCCCAGAAAGGAGACGTGGCACAAGGGGTGCTTGGTGGAAGACGCATATACTCCGGGGGGGGGGGTGGGGAGCAAAGGTCGAAGTCGGCAAGCATCAGTGGTGTGTCTGGTGATGCCACAGTAGAAGCACCTAGTAGTCTGGACATCTATTGGTAAAGAAGTCTGGACCCAGTATGCCTTGCTGAAGAAGGAAAAGGTCAGCCACCATGAACCACGAACCTCAATGTCCGCCTCAAGGAGTGTGAGGGCAGTGTGAAGCACGAACCGCAATGTCTACCTCAAGGGGTGGGAAGGCAGTGGAAGGGCTGGAAGTGAGCTGCTAGTGGGAGGAGGATGTGACCAGCAGTAAGAGGTTGCAACCAATAGAAAAACGCAAATGAAAAGAGAGAAAGACTAAAAACGCAGACAAGACAGCTTGCAGGAGAGAGAAAGACTAAAAATGCAGGCAGCAAGACTGTGATGACGTGGCAGGATGTACGGCAACAGGTCTGCACAAGAACAACAGTCGCTTGGCTGGAATCAGCTCCAAACTGCATAAAGAGGGTTGGAAATCAGGCGCCAACTGATGGAGACAGCAATGGACAGCTTCAGCTGAGATGTCCTCCGCGAACGGGGTGTGGGTAGCAAGCAGAAACACTTGAAATCTACAAAAACGAGATTTTGATGCAACGGAAGAAGAAGAGAAGTGGATACCAAACCCACCACCGGTCTTTGCTTTCACTGGAGTGGAGGATCTTCATTGCTACTCTGATACCATGTCAAAAGTTGACGTACCAGCGAGACAGTAGGGTTTGCGAGGAAGAACACGGAGTGAACTCAGTAAACATGGAGAAGAGAAGAAAAGAGAGAAGAAACTCTGATGAATGGAATGATGAAGACCTGAATCATGGAGTGAATGTGATACAAGGAACCAAGGATGCCATAGCACAAGAAAGATTATAAAGACAACCACGAACCACGAACTGCAATGTCCTCCTGAAGGGGTGTGAGGGTAGTGGAGAGGCTGGAGAGAAGAGGTGACAGACTGAATGAATCAGCCGTAAGAAATGAATGAGAGAGTGGCCTATAAATAGGCATAGTCAGTCTAGGATGGCGTCCTTTTTTGGGGCTGCAAACCTTAAACGCAAACCCTAAACGCAAAACGCAGAAACACAAACTGCGGGTGAAGGGTGAAGGGTTTCTCAACATACAGTTCATGGGCATGGCTTATACCTCATAATTTATGGAAAACTGGATAGAACTGTTGGGTGAAGGTCTTTGTGGATTACAATTTGTTGCTTATGGGAAATGTAGATGTTGCATGCAGGGCCTTGTACATAGCTTGAAGATTTGGGTGACACATGGTGATTAGCTGACTATTGACAGTGATTAAAGGTAACTACGTGGCTTATCACATCCAACTTGATAGGTCAGTCGACCTAAGAGCCACAAAACATACATCTAAAACCAAATTTGGCTGAGTTTCATAACTACAAAGTAAATTCAGGGCTGATTTATTACTGTAAATTTTTTGTTTTTCTGCAAATAAAAGCATCTGAAAACCAGAGTATGCTTAACATTTCAACAATCCCCAACAAATACATTATCAACAGAGACAAATAGCTTCAGTAGTGTTCCCCAGAAACCTCACATATAATGATACTCCCAGCTTGGCATTGACATGTGTTCTTGATATTTATCAAGATTGAAACATATCTTCTACTCATTTGAGATGTCAGTTGAACAGCAAATCATGCAAGTAACAGATCCAGCAGCAACCAAAAAAACAAGTGAAAGAGAATTCATATGACAAGATGGTTCATCATCCCTCAAGACTCCATTTCAGTAAAATTTTGGCTTTCCAAACTCAGCCCTCAATAGGCCAACCTAGTACAACTACTCAGAAATCTGCAGTGCTCAAATACCTGTTACTAGCTCTTCTCACCAACAGAGACCAAGAACACCATATCTGAACAAACCAGTTATAATTCCTGCCCGACACTGGATCTTGCGAGAAAAACCCTATTTTACAAAAATCTATCGCAACAGGTCTCTCTAGATGCCACAAACCACAAAATAGATCAATGTTTCCTGACTGACTGCTGCTGTTCAATACCAATAATCTCTAGCCATCCTTGTTAAGAAGTCCTTCAACATGCAGAAAATGAAGGGAAGGTCTGTGGCTGCCTACTGCTGAGTTTTGCTGCCTATGACCTGCTGCCATCATCTCCAACTGACTTGTTGCTCTTGCTACCCTCAGGAGGTCTGCCCATACCTGCATTGTCAACCCCAAGAGGCTTACTGACATTGTTTCCAACCTTGGTGGACTGCTATTGCAGTGAGCTAGGTGCATCTTAAGGCATGGCACACTCTGAAAGTTGTTTCTGGCAGCCCCAACTCCTCCATCAGCTCACCTGTCCCTAGTGCTCGAGACACAAGGGCTTGCAGCCTCTTTGTATCATTCATCATCTCTATACATGCTTCAAATTATATGATTGTTTCATGCACCCCGTGTTTCTCTAGTGCCCGTAGCATTTTCTTATATGCTATCAAATCCGGGTGCTCTTGACTAACATTTGAGCCTTGATTCAAACAGCTTGGGATTCTTAAGCACAACATAACATTTTCCAAAGATGTCTTATCCTTCCTCACCAAAGCACTCCCCCTCAAAGCCTCTGCACTGACCCTACTCTCAACCCTTCAGGCTCTAAGGGATCTTACGCTAAAGAAGGTGCATTGCACATTAAACCTTAATTAGCTCATTTAACCAGCCCCAAAACTCCAACTTAATGCCAGAAGAGTTTATATGTCCCATAAGCAAACTACCACACTTTGGTTGGTTCCTCATTTATAAATAGATGGTGTGTGCATAATAATTTGGTATCCCTTGTCATTCAGTTCTAGCTTGCCCCACTCAATCTACACCATCATGTGGCTGCCAGCATCTTTGTTTGCTACTACCACTCCTTCCCAGCTATTATCATGGTGATCTACAGCTGCCACCCAGCTCTTCTAGAGGCTTCTACAGGCTGTGTTTCATCCCAGCTGCTGGCGACTAGTTCCATTGCTCCGCAACCTTTAAGCTGCTACGTTTTGCTAATTTCAGCCATCGCCAACCTGCCTGTTGAACAACTGCCTTGGCTGCTGCAGCTCTTAGCAGCTTGTTCCCAGCTACTGTCTTACTCATCTATCCATGTGGACAGCTGTGTTTTCAGGCCTGATCAATTGTTTGCACTTGGACAACTCCTAGAGGACACAATTGCTCTGACGCTTAGCTGTATGTTGCATTTCGGCTGCTTGCTCACTTTTCTAGCATATCTCAGCTCCAACTGGTGGTTTCAGCACTCCAAATCCGTCTCCCATGGATGTCACACTGCAACACCTCCCTTAGCCTACTCCCACAAGAGCCATGGGCTGTTGAAGAGCTCTGCCTTTGAGCATTGCATACAGATGTTCATTTACATTCAACTTTCATTTAGCTTACAACATAGTATCTTCTTCTCTATTTGCATTTTTGCAGTTTTGCGTTTTCATGTAAGTTATTGTGTTTTAGTCGTATTCGTACATTTTGTTTTTTCTCAATGTAAACCCTAACGGATGTTCACATGGTATCAAAGTTGGTGCTTTTCTAAAGAGTATCTCGCAACTATCTTGGAGGCTTGGTTTGTGTAAAATACAAGAACAATGCTTAACCAACTTACAATGTCCGAGTCAACTTCTTCTTGGGAAGCTATGGTGTCTTCTCAAGTTTCTCCTTCATTGAAGGCCCCAAGAAGGCATTATGCTCTTGATGAAGAGGACAATGCATCATCTCCTTCCACAAATATAATGTAGATATATCGGACACGGAATTCACAACAGTACTTGCAAAAAAGAGGGGCCAATGAAACCCTTGGCTAGATTATCATCAATATATCTTTGTAGTTCTACCAATTCATCTTGAGATAGCTTATGGATTGGTCCGAAGGGTGATTGAGCTCCCTCTTGCAACTTGATGACACAATCATAAGGATGCTTAAGAAGCGTATTTTCTTTCTTCTTATCAAGTACACCTTGATAATCATGATATTGGAGTAGGAGAGCTTGGCATTTACAGGTTGCTAGGCTTTCCTCCCAACAAGGCATGTTTGTTGTCCTCCTTCGCCCCAATTCTATACAACCACAAAAGAATATTCCCAAAATATTTTGTCCTGATTCTAATGGATTAATTGATAGCTCATCTGGAAGAGCTCATCCTTCCTTCGATTTGGATCAAAAAGTAGCTCATTTGCATACTGAAGTCCAAAGTTATACCAATTTTTTTGACACATGGTCTGTTTGGACAGCACTTAGACAGCATGCAAAAATGGCAAGGAATAAGCAAAAAAACAACACAAATGAGATTCTTCAACAACAAATCAAAAATCAAGAGACACAATCACTGAACCATAGCATGAGAAAAAAGATTCTCAAAAATATGGGATGTATAGTACCTTAAATACTACTCTAAATAACCATGAGACTAGACATTCAATTAGGCATATGGAGCTTGTTTCAAAATTGGATAAGTGGTTGTTTCCATTGGCAAAGCATATATTAGAAAACTAGGATTTTTCTTAGCTCCTCTCATAAATACCAATGCCCCAACATAAGTTAGTCTTGCATTCTCTTTTAGTAAATTGTGTTAGTCTTGGTTCAATTTTTTGAGTTCTCCTATTGATATTGGGATTGTGTAGTTTAAGCCAAGGTAGACCAATGATAACTAGATTGCTTGGACAACATATGATATTAAATGCTATTTGTTACAAAGCCTCTCAATATTACTTTTATAGAATGAGTTTCTTACCTGGCATCATCTAAAGCAAGAGAACGGCCATCTATGACTTCTACAAAAACTGCGCTAGATTTCTCCACGATTGTGATACTATACTATCTAGCAAACTTCTCATCCATGAAATGTGCAAAGGCTCCAAGTCCAAAAGTGCTTTATCATCTAGTTATCAATATGGCATATAAACTCTTACTAACAATATTAAACTTGCAGTAGCATGTTGGGATAAAGGCCCTCCGTGTATAGTACATACATTATTTAGTTGTAAATGTGAATGCACCCTTATGTGCCCTAAGTATAAATACATTTTATTCTGTGTACCAACAAATTGTTAATACACTCAAATCTAATCATACTCTCTCTCCCTCTCTCTTTCCATCACTCTCACTCGAACTGCTGCTCACCCCTCCAACTGAGCTCCAACAACTGGTATCAAAGCACAAGTTGTACACGCTTCTCAAGACCACAAGCATTAGTCGGCAGCTACATCTCAAAAAGGCAGGGCTAAAAAGAAAAATGCAAATGTAAGACGGAGAAATAGAAGCAAGAGCAAAGGAAAGGAAAAGAGTAACATTACTTGCTATCACTGTGGTCGGAAGGGCCACAAGAAGCCTAATTGTAGGTATTACAAGAAGGAACAAGAGAGAAAGAAGAATACAGGAGACAAAAGGAAGAAAGAGGATAAGACAGATGTATCTGAGACAGCCAAAGGCAAGGAAAAGGCCAATGTGACCTCCAACGTAATCATAGAGGAACTTTCGAATACAGAGACTGATGTATTATGTGCAGTTGATTATGATGCCCTTGTATGTCACATGTAGGATCTGCAAATTACCAAGGCTGATGTGATTGATGCACTTTTGTTAGTTGATGGTATCACTCAGACTTGGATTGTAGACTCTGGTGCCTCTTTCCATGTAACTCCTTGCTTAGAGTGTTTTGCTATGTTCAATGCAAGCAGTTATGAAAGGTGTAACTTGGAAATAACCATGCTTGCAGCATTGATGGGATTGGCACTATACACTTGTCTTTAGATAATGGACAAGAGCTTGTGTTGAAAGATGTCAGATATGTGCCTGGCATCAAAAAGAGTTTACTATCCGTTGGTCAGCTTGACTTGCATGGTTACACTACACTGTTTGGTGGTGGTTTGTGGAAAGCGAAAAAGGGTTCCATGCTGATTGCAAAAGGAACCAAGAAGGGCACTTTGTATTGTTTGCATTGTAAAGCTTAGAATGGCAAGTTTCTTGCAGTAGCTGAAATTAGGTGTCATTTGGAGTTGTGGCATAAGAGATTAGGCCATATGAGCTAGAAAGCACTTGATGTCCTTACCTCTTTGAAGAGGATTGATGGAAAAGGCTCTTAGCTTGACTTTTGTAATGAGTGTCACTTTGGAAAGCAAATAAAAAATACATTTTACTTTGGTGTCTCTCATGAGTCCAATGTCTTGAACTTAGTGCATTATGATGTATATAGTATGCCCATGAAATCGTTGGGTGGTACTGCATATACTGTCTCCTTTATTGACGATTGTTTCAGAAAGATTTGGGTTTACCTGTTGAAAAAGAAAAGTAAAGTATTTGCAGTTTTTAAAACTTTTCATGCATTTGTGACCACTCAGATATGTAGAAAGCTGAAATGCTTAAGAACTGATAATGGAGGTAAGTTCACATCTACTGAATTCAAGTCCTTTTGTGACTTGTATGGAATTAAGAGGGAGCTTATAGCTCCTTACAACCCTTCTTCAAATGGGATGGCTGAAAGATATAATAGGACTTTATGTGAAAGAGTGCGATGCATGCTGTCCACTGCTAATCTCCCTCGTGAATTTTGGGGAGAGGCACTCAAAACTGCGGTTCACATTTGCAACCACTCTCCAAACAGGTCCTTAAATAATAGCATACCTGAGGAGGTTTGGTCTGGCAAATCGGCCTCATATGACCATTTACGCATATTTGGCTATGATGCTTTTGTGCATGTTCGAGATGAGCTGAGAAACAAACTTGACCCAAAATCCACCAAAGGCATTTTCATGGGCTATGGTGATGAGAGTGAATTTGGCTACAAAGTGCAGTTACCTCAGCCCAAGAAAATTATTCACAGTCGTAATGTTGTATTTAATGAGCCAAATTTGTTGAAAGGTACTTTAGCCTCTAATAAAGATATAAAAAAGGTCAAATTTCGAAATTTGCAGCCACCTATTACTTCAAATGATGAGCCTCATGGTGTTGTACCACAAGCTGAAACTAATGATCAGCCAGTTATTTTTGAGCGAGATGATGATGGACAGCAAATAGAAGCATAAGGAGGTCATGGACAGCAAGATAGACTTGTTCGTTATGAAATTGCAAGTGCTGGTAATGAAAATGAAGGTACTGTACAACATGAACAGCATGCTGAAAATGGCTTACAGCAGCCAATAAATGTTGAAAATGACATACCTCCAAAGTAGACCCAATTTCTGAAAATGTAGATCATTGGGTACGCAGGTCTACATGCATAAGAAGGCAGCCACATAGATATGACCCTTCCTTGCATTATGTGATGCTTACAGATGAGGATGAGCCTCTTACATACAAAGAGGCCAAGTCATACGAATTCAGTAGTAAGTGGGAGCTAGTTATGTAGGAAGAGATTAAATCTTTGTATGCTAATAATACTTGGGATCTTGTGTCGTTGCCCAAAGGAAGAAAGCCTCTCCCAAACAAATGGGTTTACTAAGTAAAGATAGTTGATGGGAAACCCAAGTACAAGGCAAGGCTGGTTGCTAAAGGGTATGCACAGAAAGAAGGGATTCACTTCCAAGAGGTCTTCTCACCTGTTGTGAAGATGACCACTCTATGTGTGCTTTTTGCTCATTGCTGTATTGGACTTAGAGCTGTAACAAATGGATGTGAAAACAGCTTTTTTGCATGGTGACATTGAAACAGCCCGAGGGCTTTGTAGTTCCTAGAAAAGAGCAGATGGTATGTAAACTAAACCGCAGCCTATATGGGTTGAAGCAAGCACCACGGCAGTGGTACAAAAATTTTGACACTTTTATGCTATCTCATGGGTTTACACGCAGCCATGCAGAACATTGTTTGTACATGTAAAAGAATACAGATGGCAGCCCCATCATGCTTGTTTTGTATGTGGATGATATGTTGCTAGCTGGGAAAAGAAAGACTAGATTGGAAGCTCTCAAAAATCAGCTGAAATCAGCCTTCTTCATGAAAGATTTGAGGAATAGAAAGACTAGCTTGGATGCTCTCAAAAATCAGCTGAAATCAACCTTCTTCACGAAAGATTTAAGGAATGCGTAGCATATTTTGGGCATGAGGATTCCCAAAGATAGAATGCAGAAATTGTTGTTTTTATCTCAAGAAAAGTACATTGAAAGGGTACTGGACAGATTTAACATGGCTGAAGCTAAGCCTTTTGGGGTACCCTTACCTCCTTATCTTAAGCTTAATAAAGCCAACAGCCCAAAAGATGACGTGGAAGCCAATGCTATGAAGGGATTCCCTTATACATCAGCTTGTGGCTCTCTTATGTATGCTATGGTTGCTACTCGTCCAAACATTGCTCATGCAGTGGGAGTTGTTAGCAAGTTTATGTCAAATCCTGGCAAAACACATTGGGAAGATATCAAGTGTATTCTTCAATACCTAAAGGGTACACAAAGAAAGTGTATTTGCTATGGGCAGGGTGCACTTAGTTTGCGGGTTATTATGATGCAGACATGGTAGGTGACTTGGGCACTCGTAGGTCCACTAGCGGGTATGTCTTTACAATTGCTGGTGGGGTCGTTTCTTGGTGTTCCAGGTTGCAGAACATCGTAGTACTAAGTACTACTAAAGCTGAATACATATCAGCTACTACTGAAGCTTCTAAGGAAGCTATATGGTTGAGCAGACTTGCAAAGGATCTCGGCATGTCTATGGGTACTGCAGTATTGGGATGTGATGGTCAGAGTGCTCTGTATCTGGCTAAGAATGCCATGTATCATTCACGCACAAAGTATATAGATGTGCGATATCACTTTATCAGACAGATTCTGAAAGATGGTCTAATCACATTGACCAAGATCAAAACACAAGACAACCCTGCAAATGTTCTCACTAAAAGTCTAAGCAAAGCTCAACATGAGCATTGCATACGACTAATAGGAGTTGGTTAGAGGTTCACTTTGGACCTTTAAGTGGGAGGTTGTTGGGATAAAGGCCCTCTGTGTATAGTACATACATTATTTAGTTGTGCATGTGAATGCACCCTTATGTGCCCCAACTATAAATACATTTTATTCTTTGTGTACCAAAAGATTGTTGGTACACTCAAATCTAATCGTACTCTCTCTCCCTCTCTCTTTCCGTCACTCTCACTCCTCGAACTGCTACTCACCCCTCCAGCTGAGCTCCAACATAGCCTCAGCAACAAGGAGGGGCCTTCTAAGATTTCTTGATTTTCCTCCAGCCACATGGCCCCTACTGTAGCCGAGTATCCATGTTTTCCGAAAATAAGGGCATACTAGAGCTTCGTACTTGCAACCTCTTGTTAGAGCAATGTTAAGTAATATGCATAAGTCCTTTACAATACAACCATAATCCTTGAGAGTGTCATCGTTGCTTTTCTTGACCTAACAATGGCTTGAATCGGACCAAATCAATCCTACATATGCTCGATATTGGTTTCTTGTCTTCCTTAAGAGATCATTGTTGTTCTGGCATCTAGACTTGATGAAGCCCTATAACGCTTCTCTTAACATCTCTCAAATATCCAATTATCACATTTTATTACTTGAAAAAATGAAGTCACTTAAAGTGCAACCTTTGACATTATCAATAAAAGATCTTTCACATCATCATACAATTTTCAAAAAAAAATACTAATAAATTAATCCTCATACCAAGTCAAATCACAAGTGAGTTGCTAGAATTCAAATGCATAAGCTAATACTTGTCTACATCCTTAACATAGACTTCTTATTTTGGTCTCGACAACTCTAGCTCTGTTAGTGTCTCCGAAGGTAGCTAAGAATTCTCAAATAAAAGCTTTGAGATCATCAAGTAGAGGAGATTCCTTCTCAAGGAAGAGTGCAAGCCAAGAGAAGGTTGTATCTGAGAGGAGTGTACTCATAAAAGCCCTACTTAAGAAGCATCATTAGGATAGCGCTCAAGTCACATGTGAATGAGCAACTATACCTACTGCAAAAAACCTCAACCTTTGATCTTGTTTCATCCAACTTTTCACATAAGCTAATCTTTGGCTCCTTCCTACAGCTAGGAGGGAGGCTACAAAATGTCAAAAGGCCTTCTTCATGTAGACTTGCCTCTCAGAGTTCTTGGAGTTTATTTTAAAGGTCTCACTAATATAAGTATTGCATAAATAATACTAATGTAAGCAACAATGCAAGCCCTCTTCTAGAACCTTTGAAACAATTATCTAGAACATTCTTAGATTCTAGAACTTTTTCAAATCTTCTAGAAGTTTCTAGAAGATACTAGGCTTTTTGTATCCATGACACCCTCTCAGAGTTATTGGAGTTTATTTTAAAGGTCTCACTAATATAAGTATTGCATAAATAACACTAATGTAAGCAACAATGCAAGCCCTAAACAATTATCTAGAACATTCTTAGATTCTAGAACTTTTTCAAATCTTCTAGAAGTTTCAAGAAGATACTAGGCTTTTTGTATCCATGACACCCGCATACACACATGAACCACGTATACATTTTTTTATGCATGGTGCACGGCACTTCGATGCAAATTCCAAGTGGATTGTGTTGGGAATAAAGGCCCTCGTGCCTTTTAATGTGCTCGAGTGTGAACACGCCCTTAGCACTTGTACTTACACATATATATCTATCTAAAAACCTAAAGCGGTACACTCGTCATTGTACCCACAAATTATGCACACTCTCTACTTTGCTCTCTCTCACTCTCTGTCTCACTATGTGTAACCAACACTGACTGTCTCAATCTTTGTGCCTCTCGGTCACTACAAACTGGTATCAAAGCTGCGGTTAAGGCCTTCGCACTTCTCGGAGTTCGTGCAGGTCAACAGGTCACGTTTCTGTTAGGCGACAGTTCTAGGGTGCATGCGTAGGTTAAAAATGTCATTTCTGGACAGACGATAGATCGTTTTCTGACCTAGCAGGCGAAGCGACTGCAGCTAGCATACGATTAGCGGGCAACTAGCAGGAAGCGACCAAGCTGGTGACGGGGTAAGCAACATGAACGAAAAGCTGGTGACGAGCTGGTGATGGGGCAAGCAACAAACATAGACGACGACCAAGACGACTTGTAACAGCTGCGCGACAGGACCAGGGGCTTCTGCGAGATGAATGACAGGTTCCTCTGCGCAACGGGATTGCAGATCTTTTGCATAACGGGGGTCTGGCTTCTTTCGAGAAGGTCAATGGCCTATTTTTTAATTTACTTCTTATTTTCTCACCCCTTTACCGGGGGGTTCACACCTACAAAGCACAGAGTGCAAATCTGTGTCTTGAAATTTGGGGGTTTTCCCAAATTTGTTGAAAATCAAACTGATAAGACACTCAAGTGTCTTCGCTCTGACAATGGTGGGGAATATGTGTCCAAGGCCTTTCAGGCATTTTGCAACAGCAAAAGAATCAAGAGGAAACTCATTGCCCCTCATAATCCACCCCAAAATGGAGTTGCAGAGCGTATGAATCGGACCATACAGGATAAGGTCCGTACGGTGCTGTCTCATGCTGCATTACCCCATGGTTTTTGGGCAGAGGCTATTATGACAGTCGTACACTTAATTAATCGGTCACCCAACAGGTCTTTTGGGGGGGGGGGGGAAGGGGGGTTCCCCAAGAAGCGTGGTCGGCGGGCAAGCCACCTTTCTAGCCATGGACAAGTCCAAGCAAAGTCTCACAAGCTGAAATTCAAACATCCATAGTAGCCAACAAGGAAACCAAGATTCCAACTTGTATGCCAACCATATGGGCACAACACACGGAAGATATCAGCATGGACAAAAGCAAACACTCCTCCATGCTCAACCCAAGAAGAAAAGGTTTATGAGAGGGAATTGTGTAGGTACACACCACAATGGCTGCTAGAGACTCCAGGACTGCATATCAAGAGGCAACAGCCTGCTTTATTTATATCTTTCTTCTTCCCTTCTTGAGTTGTACAACCAATTCTTCACAAAAAAAACATGAAAACCCAATAGCTAACTCAATCCTTAGTCTATGGCACTCTATGCATGTGATTCTGCTCCTTCCAGTTGCCACTGCAGCAATCAATCCAAAAGATAGTCACAAGTGAAGCCTGAAGGTCATTTTTGGACTTGAAGATCCTAGGGATGGTAGCTTCTTTCCATCCCACATCCCATTCCATGTGACTACGTAATCGAACTGCTTTCCACTTACTTTGCACACAGACTATCTCCTCCTTGCGTTTGGCACAAGATGATTGGAGGCCGGAGCTCCATGTATCTCTCATAGACTACAATTCATGCTAGATATTAGATACAGCCCAATCATAGGCGACTGCTATTATTGATGTATAGATAAATTCCCTAAAACAGCATTTAGACTATGATTGCTTGACCTTGCTGATTTCTGCACACATTAGTGATAATACTCAAAGGATGCATCGCTTCTAGTCATCAACAGATACTAACCTGGAACCATTACCAGCTGAGCATCAACGTTTCATAGAAGCCGTCTCGTAAATCGAAGAAATACTGAAAGGGGTGCCAGCCCAATCTGAAACATTATTAGATTATGTTGGACCTGAATAACAATCAGGTTTGCCAATGTTACATGCAAAAGCATGGCAAGCCATACAGGGTCCCCCTGGTGAGCCTACTCAAGTTTGATTAGCACAATTGCAACAACCAAACTGGTATGAGAGAGCATAGGCTTCAAGAGAGTACTCAGAACACTGTACGAGTCCCAACACCAATTGAAGCCCCCAATCCCAAAGGAGCATTTTCCTTCCTTTACCAGAGCTAAAGAACTGGATGCAATCACTGGAGCAGCCAGTCCACTGGAGTGGACGCCAAACGAAATGCAGAGTCTTTGAGCTCGAGAAGTGTTGCACACAACAAAACCATGGCATGGGAAGGCCTGGGACTGATGGGATGATCATGCAACCACTAACACGATGGCAACAAGGCTGGCTGGTGCAAAATGCAGCAGTGGCAACAATGTTGGCAATGACTCTCACAAGAACTTGCACAGAAATAAATGCCCCAAGCTCTATCATGGGAATTGCACAAACTGGCAATGAAATCTGGCTCAAACAGCAGGCAATAGGAAACACAGCTGGCAGCAACCTGGGTGGAATGGCTGGCTATGAAGTGTAATGCACCTAGGTACCACCCACCTACTCATATGCCAGGCAGGTGATGGGATTGGTAGAGGCAGATGATGTGACCAAGGGAGCATGCAAAAAATAGATCATGCAAGAGGCAAGAAGTATCATAGGAGCACTGTCGGAGCGTTTGGGGTCGAAAGTCTACCGCGGGGGTAAGAGACAGCAGGGTGAAGGGAGATTCAAGGAGAGGAGTAAACAAAAGAGAAGGGGTTAAAGAAATAGAAGATGTAAAAGAATACTCACAAAGTTGAAGCCTATCACTTTATTTTTGCATTATGAGAAGACGAATCTCTTGTAGACAAAAACATGCATAAAACAATACCTTCCTCTATGCTGCTCAGACCGCCAATTTGATGCTTCCATTGGCTCCGAAAGCGGGATAAAATACCAGGACACCTGACCAGAATTCTGCTAGATCACTCCTCCTTCATCTCCCACTTCAGAGTGTTGTTCACTACCTGAAAACAGTGATCACACGTCCTACGATTTCGTCAATCCTTCTTTTTGCATAAAATCCTCTCAAAATGGCTAAAAGCTATCTAGTTTCTTTTACATGTCATCCTATTCTAAAAGTTGTCTACAGTTCTTGGATTTTTACAAGAGATAATATCTAAAATATCAAAAATTGGTTAAACTTGTCTAAAAATCTAATATTTTTGAACCATCCACACTAAGGACATTGACACTAATGTCTAAAATGGCATTGGCTCTCTAGATCAATAAGAAAGCCGCACTCCAGAGTTTTTCACACTGTGACCGCATAGCGGCACAACATCCACCCCCTCCTAACCTGCACATCCTCTAGCATGTGCCATAGTCTTACAAACCTGCAGTGTCAGAAGAAGTATCTTCTACCATGTCAATGTCTTCATCTTCTACCTCTTCTTCTTCCATATTCTCATGTTCATGCTCAGTATCCACCAACTCCTTCAACTCACATGTTGAAGACTCCCTACATTTAAAAAGCTTGATACGTTTTCCAGCCCCACTGGAATCCTTAGGGCCGTCTCATCCATCTCATTTAATGCATAGGTAGCATTATCAAAAACAAACCTTACCACATATGGACCAAACCACCGCTTTGCCATCTTCTGACTGGCACTATGCTGACTTTCCAAGCTCCTGTCATAAACCAACACCCAGTCCCCTTCTTGTATAGCTCGTGGTCGAAGTCTGTATCACTTGTCAAACCCCTCTTGTTTTTTATCCTTGTAGTCTTCAGCTTTTTCAAGGCTCTCTCAATGTCTTCAAGCCTTCTTTCTAAATGTCTAATGCGTAGGACCAGCAACTCTTCTCTATTCAAACCCTCTTCCCACGGTAGAACACTCCAAGTAGCAATAGTCTCCTCAATAGGCATGATTGGCTATTGTCCATACATTAATTTAGCAAGCATATACCCTGTAATTGCACTATGTGAAACCAGCCTTCCTTCTTGGAATGGGTGGTGATAACCTGATTTAAGAGTTAATTACAGTAATAAATAAATGCACATAAAACGAAATACACACTTTACCATGATATTCTTAGACAGTAAACTCCTTGTTGGCCCCAAAACCGGCGTCCCTTGCGGTACTTCTTTAGCTTTCATTCAATTGGAAGGAGTACAACTTGAGATTCTTCTATCTCCTCCTGCTAACCAATTGCTCTTGCTGTCATAAATGACCAGCAAGCCTTTTGGGTCATTTGCCCCTTGATTCACCCAGGACTTCTTCTCCAATTTGACCCTTGGCTGGCCAAATGCTGCCCCAAATCAATTAGGAATGGGTTGGCTCCTGAAATCCCTTGATAATCTTCAATTATCAGCTGTTGATTTCAATCCCTTGAGCCTTCAATCTCTGGCATGAATCCCAAGGTGGTTGCTAAACCCTAATTTCTACTGTAAATTAAGGTTAACTGCAGAAATTACAGATCAGCCCACCAAAAATGGCTGAAATCTCCTCCAAATGGCTGAGAATTGCTGAGAATGGCTGAGCATAGGCCGAAGGAGATGAGAGAATGCTGTAGAGAGAGAAAATTCTGAGATGTGTTGCGAAGAACTGATCAAAATCAGCTGCTGCCCTGCTGTATCAACCCCAAACGGATGCACCAACAACAATAGGAGCATCAAAGATTGTGATCTTCAAGAGAAAGTGCATCAGCAGTAATTGCAAGCTTCCCAAGGTCAAGAATATGCAATCTCCATCACCAAAATGGTCTCCAATGGCTGGGAATTGGCCCCAAAAGCTGGCAGCAACAGTCCAACACCTTTTTCCAACAGCCCCAAAATGAAAAAACAAGATTTCCCTCTCCCTTCAGCCCTATTTAGCCTTTCCTCCACTTGCATGTGAAAGTTTTGCCAAGTGGCAGCTTTCTTAATCCATTATCAGCAATTTCCAGCCATTTAATTAATTTTCAGAATTAATTAATTCTGAAAATTAATTCAGCCCTTAATCCATGCCCAAAAAATTGACCTTGCCCATCCAAAAATTAATTGACTAGGCCATTTGCAACCCAAAGTGGTCCCTTGCATTAATTGACCCTTGGACAAGCATTAATCCATTAATTAATGGCTAGTCCCTAGTGTCACCGCTGACACTTAATGGCCAATTAATGGTCCTAGGGGCAAACTGACACCAAAATTCACCTAGAATCTAACAAGTGTAACTTGTTACTGTAGGGCAAGTTTAGGCACGGAGATCGAGGTAGACAGTCGTTGCACGCTGTGAGAGAGAGAGAGAAAGAGAGAGAGTGCCAGAGAGCAGAGTAAAGAGTGAACACGTTTTTCGGTACAATGACGAGTGTACCACTTTAGGTTTTTAGATAGATATATGTATGAAAGTACAATATGCTAAGGGTGTGTTCACACCCGTGCACATATAAAAGGCACGATGGCCCTTTACTCCCAACAACCTCCCACCTAAAGGCAACATGCCTTAAGGGGAGAAAAGAATCAGCTAAGTCTAGGTATGTACAAAGCTGAAATAAACATATCTATCCAACTCCCATCATCTATCGACAATGAGCAAACCGCTCTGCTGGAAGACCCTTCATGAGAAGGTCTGCAGGATTATCATCTGTATGCACTTTGATAAGCTCAATGCTCTTGCTGTCAAGTACATCTCTAATGAAGTGGTACTTCACTTGTATGTGCTTTGTCTTTGCATGAAAGACAAGATTCCGTGCTAGTATGATAGCACTCTGACTATCACAATGGAGAACAGGTAACTCTGTGATGCCAAGCTCTCCCACCAGACGTGAAAGCCATAAAGCCTCCTTGCATGCCTCAGTGGCGGCTATATACTCTGCCTCTGTAGTAGACAATGCAACACACTTTTGTAGCCTGGAGATCCAAGAGACTGCTCCTCCTGTGAAAGTAAACACATACCTATAAGTAGACTTCCTGCAGTCCGCATGATCAGCATAGTCTGCATCCGTAAAGCCAACAACAAATGCCTTCTGTTTTCCAAAGCAGATGTACAACTCCTTCGTGCCTTTGAGGTATCTCATAATACCTTTCACTACATCCTGACGGTTTTTACCAGGGGTTGCCATGTATCTGCTAACCACTCCCACTACAAAAGCAATGTCAAGGCGTGTAGCAACCATAGCATACATCAAACTGCCAACAGCTGAAGCATATGGTATCTTGGCCATTTTAGCCTTCTCATCATCAGATGTAGGACTGTCCTCTGCACTGAGTTTCACATATGGAGGTAATGGAACCCCAATTGTTTTCCCCCCCTCCATATTGAAACGCTGCAAAACTTTGGAGATATACTCCTACTGAGATAGATAGAGTAAGCCTTTAGATCTATCTCTGAGTATTCGCATGCCAAGAATGTGATTTGCATCACCTAGATCCTTCATGTCAAAGCTGCCATGAAGACTTTGCTTCAACAAATCCAAGGCATGAGTATCCCTGCCAGCAATCAGCATGTCATCTACATACAAGACCAAGATAATCAGGCTGCCATCTACTGCCTTTTTGGTGTACAAGTAGTCATCACCTTGACTTCTATGAAAGCCTTGGGACTGCATGAATATATCAAACTTATGATACCATTCTCTTGGTGCTTGTTTCAGCCCATACAAACTCCTTTTGAGTTTACATACCATTTTTTATTTCCCTTGTTCAACAAACCCTTCAGGCTGCTGCATATAGATGTCTTCATGCAGATCACCATGTAAAAATGTAGTCTTTACATCCATCTGTATAAGCTCCATATCCTCAACTGCAACCAAGCCCAAAATGGTTCTCAATGTAGTCATCTTGACTACAAGAGAGAAAATCTCATCAAAGTCAATTCCATGCTCTTGCTTGTACCCCTTTGCAACCAATCTTGCTTTGTACTTGGGTGAGGAACCAGAAGTGGCCTTCATTTTGTAAACCCATTTGCATGGAAGGGTTTTCTGCCCTTTAGGCAACTGCACCAAGTCCCAAGTGCCATTTTTTTCAAGAGATTCCATCTCTGACAGCATGGCTTTATACAATTTCTTGCTGTCATGTCTATCCATTGCTTACTTGAAGCAAGACGGTTCACCACAGTCTGTCAACATGACATACTCAGCCACATTAATTGCACCAGGAACAAATCTGTCAGGTTGTCTAGTAGCCCTACACGATCTCCTAACCCAATGGTCATTGTTTGCTGGCTGTTCCTGCAAATTTCCATTTTCAGCATGCTGTCCTGGCATTTCAACCAGCAAATCAGCATTAACAGCTTGATGTCCTAGCTGTTCCTGCACATGTAATGGCTCATTTTCATGGGCAATAGCTGGCTGATCATTTCCAGCATCATTTCCTGCATTAACAGGTTCATTTACAGCAGGTATTTGCTGCTGTACAGCGAGCACATTTTGCTGTCCAAAAGGTATTTCTTCCCGGAATACAACCCTACTGACCTCCTCAGTCTTTTCGGGCTGTTTGTGCATGCGATCTTCCCGGAAGATAACGTCATTGCTGCGTACTACTTTCCTTTTCTCGGGATCCCATAATTTATACCCCATTTCACCCTCGTCACCATATCCTAGGAAAATGCATTTACAGGACTTTGGCTTAAGTTTGCTGCGTTTTTCTTTACGAATGTGCACAAAAGTCTCGCAGCCAAACACTTTCAGATGAGCATATGAAGGTGGCTTGCCCGACCACGCTTCTTGGAGAACTCCCCTTCCCCCCCCCTCCCCCCCAAAGACCTATTTGGTGACCGATTAATCAAGTGAGCGGCTGTCATAACAGCCTCTGCCCAAAAGGAGCGACTAGAGCGATTGGTGGTCCCAAATTCAACAAACGAAGAGTTTACTACAATGGCCTTGCACCACAACTCTCTACCAACTATCAAAGAGAGGGCTAGCATGGTTTAGATGTCCCAATCACCAAGTTCACATGAAGTGGGAATCCTTTAGGCATTCTTCAACACTTTATCCCCACAAACTACAAATTCTAGCAAGTGAAGGAGTGGGAGCCCTTTAGGTAGAAACATGAGGAGGATGTGGACCATTTCTTCACTCACTTCACCAAATTCTTATTGATGTGTCCCTTTTACCTATTGACGATGATATCATTTCCAAGTTTATGGACAAGATGCACACCGCCATTTTGGCCAATGTGGAGGCACAACAACCAAATTCTTTGGAGTGGGCCAATGTGGAGGCATGGCAACCAGATTCTTTGGAGCATGTCATGGAATTGGCTACTACCTATAAGAAGCAAGAGAAACGCAAGAATAGGGGTCAATCTAACCAATCCGTGGCTACGAAAGCCAAAGAGAAGGGCAAGTCCACAAGTAATGGGATAGATATTTCCAAGAAGGCAGCCGCTCGAGAGGAGCAAAAGTAGCTAAAGGAAGAGAATAAGTGTTCCACCTGCAAGCTAGCATATTGCTAAGATTCACCCTAAGAACCCTAACTCAAAGGACGAAACTCCCAAAGTGGGAGTCAAGATCGTGGAGATAGCCACATCTGTCTGTCGTGGATTGTACCCCCAAAGATAGCACCCTTGGGAGATGTGAATTATTTTTCCTTGGGATTTCATGATCTTATGCTCATGCAAGTGATGGTCATGAGCCATCCAACACTTTGCTCGATGGATGGGGAAGCATCTAAGAATTCAATCCAAGATAAGTTTATCAATAAGTATCATCTCCACATGATACCCATTAGTGTGGCTCAACTCGTGGAGTAGGCCCTTTTGGCCTAAGAAGAAGACAAAAGCTGAGAAATACCACTTAAGAGAGCAAGTGGAGGATATACTTATCCATATAGAATATTTGAAGGTTTGGGATACTTTGAAGGTGGCTCCTCTCCTCAACGCCTACTTGATTTTAGGGCAGCCATGGCTCTATAACCATGTGGGCTTGGTGGATCATGACTCGCAATCTGCCCTTATTTGGGGTGGGACTTGGCAAGTGGTGAAGACCTTGCATGGCACTCTTGCACCCTTGGCAGCTCAAGCTTAGCAAGTGGCAATTATTTCTTATCTCCAGGCGAAGCAGGTAGTTTGCAAGGGTGGTGGCCATGCTATGATGGTGTATGTGCAAGAGCTTGAGAAGGAGTTTTCTTCTTCTTCTTCGCAACAAGGAGATGTGGATGAGATGGTCTTGACATTACTATGGGAATCTGATTCTCTTTTCTTGGATGAATTACCTTGAGAGTTGCCCCCATCACCACCAAAGGATATTGAGATTTTTAGGATTCAAGCAGTTCCCAAAGCAAAACCTTCCTTCAAGGCATCCTACTAGATGAGCAAGGAGGAGTCTCAAGAAGCTTCCGACATGGATTAATGACCTTGTAGAGTAGGGACTGATTTGGATCAGCTCTAGCCCATTTGGTACTCCTGTTTTGTTGGTCAAAAAGTAGGATGGGAGCTTGCATCTATGTGTGGATTACAAGGCACTCAATAAGCTCACCATCAAAAACAAGGATCCCTTGTCATGGATAGATGAGTCATTGGATCAGCTAGCAAGCTTGGTGATTTTCAGCAAGCTGGATTTGAAGTTTGGCTATCATCAAATTCGTACTACTCTAAAAATATATTCCAAAGACAACATTTCGGACTCCATTTGGATTGTTCGAGGTTGTGGCGCCTCATTTTGGACCGACCAATACACCTGCTTACTTTTCTAGAGTCATGGCTCAAATGTTGCAATCTCTTCTAAAGGAGAGAGTTACTATTTTCCTCAATCATATTTTGGACTATAGTAAGTCTCAAGAGGAGCATTATGATCATTTGTAGAGGGACCTACAATTTTTGCAAAAAAAATAATTTTTTTAAATCAGAATAAGTGTGAAGTGTGAATTCTCTATGTTGTCAGTCTCTTATTTAGGGCACATCAATCCGCAAGGGTGATTTCAATGGATGGTCAAAATAATCATGGAGTGGTCTTGTTGTAAAGATGCAGCAAAGATAGTAGATACATAAGTTCTTAGGGTTGACTTCCAATGGACGTGGACACAAGAGATGGAACAACCTTTCAAGAAATTGAAGCCTATGTACTCTCTAGATCTTGTATTGAGATAGCCGGATCTCAATGAACCATTTGTGGTGATTTGTCTTGCCAATGGACATGATGTAGGAGATATGTTGCAGCAACACAGTCATCAAGTGGTTTATGAAAGTCAGAAACTCAAAGCAGCTGAGTTAAACTATTCCACCTATAACAAAGAACCCTTGGGCAGCATGCCTTAAAACAATGGAGACTATTTGATTGGGCAAGGCTTTTATATCAAGCCTCATCAGCAAGCTTTACACTATTTTTCACTCAATTACAGCAAGATATGACTCTTCAATAGTTGCTTTGGTGGCAGTTCTTGTCTCAATTCAGTTTTTAGATTGCATGTGTGCCTTGGAAGGAGAATGGAGTGGTAGATGAATTTAGTATGAAATCACATGTAGTGACAGTGATTACTTCCATGGAGTCAGATTTCTTCACTCCTATGAAGGAGCTATATGAGGCTGATCCAGATTTTGGTCCAGAAATGCAGAAATGCAAGTAGGGTCTTGAAGTCTTCATTCACATTAAGTGTTGAAGAATGGGTGGAAGCATTTTCGTGACACACTTAGTCTTGTTGCTGCAAGATCTTACAAGTCTATTGTTCTCCAGGAGGTACATAATGCACCTACTATGGGGCATTGCAGTGAAGGTCCCACTGTTAAGAAGCTTTCATGACATTTCTTTTCACCATGGATGAAGCAAGATGTTCACCAATATGGGAGCAGATGCTAGGCATGCCAGACATCAAAACAGGACAATCACAGTGACAAGGGACCTATAGCCATTGCCTACTCAAGATTTTTGCCTTGGGAGAAGATTTTGATGGATTTCATTACTGGCCTTTTGAAGAGCAAGAAAATCCAAAAGGATGTCATCTTTACACAAGTGTACAAGTTCAGCGAGCAAGCGAGGTTGATTCCATGCAAAGCCAATGTGGATGTAGCAAAGGTTGCATGGTTTTTCATCAAAGAGATCTTTCAAGAGCATGGCTTGCCAAAAAGGATCGTGTTCGATCACATTTCTAAGTTACAAACTGATAGGCAAACGGAGAATTCCAATCACCATGATTACAATGCTTCATTGCTACTATCAAGATCATCAAGCTGCATGGAGGGAGTATCTACCATTGGTCGTGCATGTGATCAATGATACAGTCCACACCTCTACCAAGCAAACCCCATGAGAGCTTATGGGCAGCGGGTTAGCAATACCTTCATCTGTATTTTGGAGACCTCTACCGAGAACTATGTGGAGAATTAGTTGATTGTGGATATGAATCAATTGTTGAAGCAAGTTTGGGAAAATATCCAATGGGCACAACAATAGCAAAAAAAACAGCAAAGCAATTTGGGGAGTTCTCACCCAAGCTAGCACCTCGAAAGAAGGGGTCCTTCTACATCATTAAGAAGCTCAGAGATGTGACTTATCAATTGGAACTACCCTCTAATTGGAAGATCCATATAGTGTTTCATGTGATTAACCTTGCGGAGAATCGTGGACCTATCCACTACAGCAACGCCGGCTCAAAAGGAGCTAAGAGTTAGTGGATGTTGGCAGGGCTTCAAGGTTTGTTAGTCCTGGAACAAGCATTGTTTCATAGCTAAAAGGAGGATATACAGAAGAAAGAGCTCCAGCATTTGCTCAAGTTTCAAGGTTTGGTTGGATGAGTCTCAATTTAGTGATGACACTTTGCCTTTCCTTTGGATCCACTAGGAGGCTATGCAACTAGGGACAGCCGCATCTCTAGTGGAAGAGAATGTAATGCACCTGGGCACCGCCCACATACACATGCTTGTCTTTGACCCTGCTACATAACTAAACCAAACACAGACACATGCTGAAACTACAACAATACAGGAAACTCACATCGTGCAAGCCATGGGACTGGCAGAGGTGGATGATGTGGCCAAGGGAGCACACAAGAAACAAATTGTGCGAGAGGCGAGAAGGATCGCAGCAGCACACGAGAGAAGGATTGCACAAGAGGCAAGAGGCATACTCAATCATCTGCCCATCGTGGACAATAGGATCATGCCCTATTAAACATGGAAGCAAGTTGACATCAAAACAGAATGTTTTTCTTAAGGCATCCTTCATGATGTGGCAACATTAATAAAACATTAAGGTGCGCTGCATTACTTGAAGCAAAAAAAGTAGCTAAAATTTGACTATTAGAAGTGTCAGCTATTTGACATGTAGGTTGCACAAGTTCCAAGTGCAAATAAAGAAGGGCTGATGGTGACCTTAGAAGATCGTCATGGTGATCTTTCTGGTGGCATCCAGTTATCGCATCTTCTTCTTCTATTCATGTCGAGTTGCAAGGAGCAACAAGAGTGTGCACAAGATTGAGGCAAGCCATAGTCTTCGTGGCTTGATCGAGGTGAAGACTGTTCAAGGCAGATTGAGACAAGTGAACAGCTGCTCTGCGGTCTGTTTCTGATGTTTATAACCGTTAGCTGTTCTGGATAGGCAGCGAAGCAACTAGATGAATTTGAAGTACTAGTCAGAGCTTGGGCTCCTAGAGCAAATAATTGTACAAATCTCTATTTTACTGCTATAATAAAGATTTGAGAATCCCTTGTGCATTTCTTGGGTTCTCTTTCCTTCGGTTGAGTTGTGCATTAGGATTGTGAGTCTTACATGAAAAACAGCAGTTCGCTGACTGTAAAGCAGAAAACTGTAGCAATTTTCAGGGTGGAACAGGGGACTGCAATGCAGGCTGAAATTGCATGAAAAACAGCAGTTTGCTGACTGTAAACCAGGAAACTCTAGCAATTTTCGGTCTGGAGCTGGGGACTGCAATACAGGCTGAAACACTCTCTAGCAATGGAGCTGCAAATACAAATAGGGTGGAACTGCTGTCCAAACGGTGCAGAGTGACAAGAAATGGCCATGCAAAGGCTGAGAGATTTTAGGACAACAAAAATGAACAGCCATACATCTATAGACTAAGGCACACTCTTTACGCTAACTATACTGAAGATGCAGCTGTAGGCAACCGAGTAATCACACAATCAATCATGTCCAGTTCAAACATAAAATAACTAAGGTTCTAAACAGCCTTCGAACATTCTTGACTTTAGACCCCGCTCAAGTTAGAGTGTAATAGGGCCTGACTCCAAGTACCCCAAAACTCCAAGTGGGTAACAAGGGACTCACTAACTGCCCAGTAGCTCAAGGTGACATCTAACCCAAACGAGAGGAAGGATTTTATGATTACCTTGTAGATCAACTTGAGGCCCACAACGTCACCCACATGATTACCTCACAAAATCAGGTTAAGGGTCTCTCCTTCCAAGGGACTTCAACCACTTGGTGACACATGTTAGTTGCAAGTATCATCAATGAACCATGTTGCTTGTTGTGATTACAACAACTAGGAATAAGACGATTCAATAACAATCACATTAGTTTGTTTGATAGTAGAGACACTATAATGGCTTCTCACCAGCCAAATGTGGTGTCACTAGCAAGAGTGGTCTTGGAGCTACAATGAGCCAGCTCTCACCCTAGCTCAAGGTTTACCTCCTAAACCCTAAAAACAAAAAGTCCAATTACGCATTAACTTCAAACAGTGCATCTGTCTGCTAAAGAAATAAGATACAGGTTTAATTTAGATCAATAGCTAACCTTCCTTAGCTCCTGCTGGTACTCCCGCAGTCTATCATAACTGACTTGCCGCAAAAATTTAGCCAAGTAGCCAGGCTCCACTGCTTTGTGGGAAGGGACAAATATTGCAAATTTACTGTAGTCCAGTTCATCCTCAAAGGGCAACTCTATATCATCACTAACAACTACTGGCACACACAAGCTGACGATAGCATCAAACAATCGGCATGCTGATGGTGTATCACCAGCAGGATGCAAGCAAAACTTTGCAGTCCTCATCCCACGTGCAGCCAACCGCCTTCCCTCCCTGGACTGCAAACCATGTTGGACAACCATGCCATCTTCATTTTCCAATACCTTGAAAAGTTCATCTCTCACTTTCCCACCCTGTACACAATAGCCACAAGATCAGACTAAAAAAGGAAACCAATTATGAGAAGTTGAAAATGTCATCTTCACATTCCAGAACCTTATCAAAAAGCAGAAGTACCATCCTCAATTTTCAGAAACTTGAAAGTTTTTTCACTTGCATTGATCACAAGATTGGCAAACAAGGTAAACAGTCATCCATGCAGCATATAATGCATCTGAGTGCCCTAATTGTGGGACTTGTAGAGTGTACACTATGGAAGTTTGGTGTCCAGGCTAGGTAACTACCTAAAATTGTCTAAGCCAAAAATTATCATTTGCGAGTTCAATAGCTCTAGAGCAATCTTTTCAAATGCATTGCTTACATTATGTTCCACTTTTATACCTAGTAGTTCCATAACCATCTTCAATTCACCATGGAAATATATCTACATACAACACAAATTGTAGATTGAAATTGGCCCAGAATCCTTAAGGCCTGAGCCTTGGACTTTATATTTTAGTGACACGGCATTCAAAGGGGGGGGTGTGGCACATCATAGCGTGGATGTGAACCGATTAGGAAAGCTTATACAAGAGAGGGAAACATTTTAAGATACACGAAGACGTTCTGAAAAGATTGGTCGAATAGAATAGCAAAGTAACTGCACAGCTACGCAATGTAGAAAGCACATAAGAATTACCAAATCACCTCTTTCCTGTAACGATTGCCCATGAAAAACAATAATGTATTGCGTTCCAAAGTCACGTTCTCACGAAGATATGATGCGATCCGATGAGAATATGGAAGAACAACATCTTTCCACCATGACCCTTGCTCTGGTGCAAGTCTGCCAAAATCAGAAACCAGCAAAATGGAGTTCTTCAATCTGTCAATTACCGAGTGCAACGCATTAGGATCCTGGCAAACAACCACGTGATCCTTCCCGTGGTTTGCATGCCAAGTCGGCTGCTGCTCTAACCACTCAACAAAATCCATCTGCATTTGCTCATCGCTGTAATTTGTCCTATGTGTGGTCGAATTCAAGCCCGGGGGCCTAACATTGAGGCTCAATGACGAGAAGAAGGGTGCAAAGAAGACATCTGCCTCCTCGGGCCGTGTGACGCGGACAGAAGGGGAGGCAGTTCGGTTGTGCTGGGGCTTCAGAAGGTCCAAGAAAAGCCACCATTCAGCACTGTGCTGGTTGCCGGGGTACCGCAGCTGCGAGTCGGCGAGGGACGGGAGCCGGAAGTTGGCCGAGGGCGCACGGGACAGCAGGTAGGCTTCGATGACACCGTAGGTGAACTTGCGGGGAACATCGTACATGAAGATCTTGAGGAGGGGAGGGGAGCAGTTACCCAATGAGGAAAGGGGGGCAGGAGAACAGGTATTGCCTGATGAGGGGAGGGGAGCGGGGTGGATAAGAGGAGGTGCGGATGCGTTGGGTGCGGGAGAGGAGGAGGAGAGGAGCTTGGAGAGGCGGAGGGAGGAAGGAAGGCAGGTTTGGAAGAAGAAGAAGGCGATGGCGGCCGAGTACAGGGCCAAGCAGACCGCGATTGAGCAAAGGATCACGAGAAGGTGTGTACCCCGAATCATAGCAGAAGACCGTCTGCCACAATGAGATCATCATCAGATCAACCCCCGAAGCATAGCAGAAGATTGTCAGATCATCAGATGCTGCGTGGACCACTGGAGCCTCGATAATCTCTCAGGTGTCTGACTCATCGATAATGCCGATGAGACTCGAGTCTTGGCAGTTTTTGACTGCCTTTGACATCGCGTCTGCATTTGCCATAATGTGGATCCATGACCCGTCACCATCATCTATACTCTATACTATTAGTTAAGGAGTGGTGGGGGCGGGTGCCACGTGGCAGCCCCCACCTCCCCCACCAAAAAAAAGAGAATGCGGGGCCGGGTCCACGCATCCAGCATCCCTCCCCCCCCCCCCCCCCCCCGAAATATTGTGCCCGCCCCAGCGCGAAGCGCCTGAGAGAGTCTAGGCGCGTCCTAAATACATTATTTGAATTCTGAAGCAAATACGAAAGCCTTTAACAATTTTTAGGGTAAAGGAGCCAATAGATTGTCATCTAGCAATTCTCCATTATAATTTTTTTTCCAATTGAGTTGCATAAACGTTTTTTAATGGTCAAATTATTTATATTATATAGAGCTCAAAGAAAAATTATTAGGACATTTTGATATTTTTATCAAGTAGCCTTAGTTACAAATGAAAGGTTCATAAAAGATGGACACCGAGGGGCCAATAGAGTGACACTCTAAGATGCATTACTTTATACTATTAGTTAAGGAGAGGTGGAGGGCGGGTGCCCCCCACCTCCCCCACAAAAAAAAGAGAATGCGGGGGCGGGTGCCACGCGTCCAGCACCCGCCCTCCCCCCCCGCAAATATCGCGCCTGCCCCGGCGCTTCGCGTCGGGGAGAGTCTAGGCACGGAGCGCCTAGTATCATCCTAAATACATTATTTGAATTCTGAAGCAAATACGAAAGCCTTTAACAATTTTTAGGGTAAAAGGGCCAATAGATTGTCATCTAGCAATTCTCCATTATAATTTTTTTTCCAAGTGAGTTGCATAAATGTTTTTTAATGGTCAAATTATTTATATTATATAGAGCTCAAAGAAAAATTATTAGGACATTTTGATATTTTTATCAAGTAGCCTTAGTTACAAATGAAAGGTTCATAAAAGATGGACACCGAGGGGCCAATAGAGTGACACTCTAAGATGCATTACTTTATACTATTAGTTAAGGAGAGGTGGGGGGCGGGTGCCACGTGGCAGCCCCCCACCTCCCCCACAAAAAAAAAGAGAATGCGGGGGCGGGGGCGGGGGCGGGGGCGGGGGTGGGGGCGGGTGCCACGCGTCCAGCACCTGCCCTCCCCCCCTCGCAAATATCGCGCCCGCCCCGGCGTGAAGCGCCGGGGAGAGTCTAGGCACGGAGCGCCTAGTATCATCCTAAATACATTATTTGAATTCTAAAGCAAATAGGAAAGCCTTTAACAATTTTTAGGGCAAAGGGGCCAATAGATTGTCATCTAGCAATTCTCCATTATAATTTTTTTTCCAAGTGAGTTGCATAAATGTTTTTTAATGGTCAAATTATTTATATTATATAGAGCTCAAAGAAAAATTATTAGGACATTTTGATATTTTTATCAAGTAACCTTAGTTACAAATGAAAGGTTCATAAAAGATGGACACCGAGGGGCCAATAGAGTGACACTCTAAGATGCATTACTTTAGGGTTTTACAAATTCTAAAATATAAAAAAATTTACATGGCTCAATTGTTTATTTAAGTTAAACTTATTTGTAATTTTAAAAATTTCATATTATATTGTTAAGTGGCTAAAGAAGCTACATCTTTCTTGTAAAATTGTCACTCAATTAGGGTGGGGTGTGTTTTCCTTTTGGAGGGTGCTACTTTATTGGCCCCTTTACCCTAGTTGGTATTCGCCATTTCTATGCCTCTCGAGTCTCATACATTACGGACATGAAGGCTTGCATAAGTTTTCGTAAAGGGCCAAAACGAGGTCATGGCATAGTGCTAGATCATGTGTGGGTCAAGTTCAACGAATGCATAAGTTCGATCCCTACTTCCTATACACATCCAAAGCACCTCTTGAAGGATCCTATTGGTATTTGATGATGTGGCATCGCATTTTCTTGTTCACTTGTTTAGAGAGGTCTACATAGAAATTCTCTCGTAGATCGTGTAGATGACCAAAAACAACCCTTTAACTGGATAGTAGATGTAGTTTGTCAAGCTCGCAATTTCATTGAATTAGCTTGCATGAGCACAAGACCAACACATTTACAACATCAGTAGTGGGCAATGAGCTTCCTTCTACTTCTTTCCACATGTTCTCTTCTTCCCTGCAAGGCTTTCATAATATTTCTTAGAGGGGTGAGTGCTCTTTTTGTTTCTATGGTGGTTTTCAGTGGAGGGGATGCTAATAGCTCATGCTCTTCCTATTCCTAGTCTACTTCAAGCACAAGAGGTGATGATGGTGGTGCTTCCAAGGTTTGGGTGAGTTATTTAGTGATGGCTATTCCAATCAATTTCAGTTTGTCTGTAGAGATCCCCATTTCCCTAAGCCTCTACACTTGTTCTTCATTCGTCATGCTATACTCCTGCTGGGGAATTTGTGCTTGAGTGCCTAGCTAGTAAGTTGCAGTTTCTTCTTGAGGTTATCCGTTGTGTCATCCTCACATAAGCTCATGTATGACGCCTTCCATTGACCCTATATGTCAATGCTCCTGTTTTTCTCTCTCATGAAGAGTTGTCCTTGCCTTCTTTTGAGGAAGCTAGAGTGTGATGTCCATCAATCATACATTGATTTCTAACATTTATTTCCTTAATTATTCCACTTCTACCTCCTTAGCCTTAAGTGTCGAGTCATGCTCTCTCACTTGAGCCTAGAGCTCTTGTACTTGCTCATCTGATTGTACAATGAACTTCCTATGGGCTTCCTAATTCTCATCTAGCTTGTCCTAAAGTTCTTGTTTTGTCTCATCTAATTGTACGATGAACTTCCTATGGGCTTCCTAAGTCTCATCTAACTTGTCCTAAAGTTCTTGTTTGGTCTTGATTACCTTTACTTTATTCATTCTGAGCTCTTTACACGATTGCTCCAAGGCCCCTAATCCACCTATTGTGCATTGTCCTATAGAGGACTCTTTTGCATTCTTGGAGGATTCTATATGGTGATATCTTTCCTCCTGGGTTATAGGGATGACCTATGTAGATATTGCTATGGTAAGCCCATGAATATGTGCGTGCATATCCTTTATTTTTATAATCTATTTGTGTAGGGTTTTTTAGTTAGCTAGTTGTGATTCTTCACTCACTTTCTCCTTCCCTCCTCCTTCCCCTTCTTAAAAATACTCTCCCCTATTTTGACTAGGAGTTCTGCTACTTGACGTGAGTGGACTAGTCCTTTTTGTACATTACTTCCTCAAAAGATTTCCTTGTAGCCCTTTCATGCTCCTCTTGGCTCTATTTCATACTAGCTTCTAGCTTTTCATACTCCTCTTGGCTTTGCTTTATCTTGGCTTCTAGCTTTTCATACTCCTCTTGGCTTTCTTTATCCTAGCTTCTAGCTTTTTCCACTCCTTTTTAGAACTTTTCTTGGTGGCATGAATGATCGGTTGTTGCTCTTTGGTTTCCCCTTTATCAAAGCCTTCTAAGGTTGAGCTCGATTCCTCCTCTTCTCGTTACTTCTTTTTTTTATATATCATGCTCCTCATTGGGGGGGTTGTGATCCTTTGTTCCTTCTCTCTGTCTATTTTCCCTTTCTTGAGTACTTTGATCTCCAAAAAAGTCTCTTAGTGTTATAGGTAGGCATGCCAATTTTGAGAGCAAGATCTCATGAAGAGAAATTCCTAGACTAATAGCTATGACTTGGGTGAGCATAATGACATAATTAATAATGATGTTCCTTGCCTCTATGCAGCCGAGTTTCATCACTAGATCCTTTCGGAGAACCTCGTGGGCCTTGGCTAGGGATTCAATGACATATTCCAACTAGAGACTTGATTGACAGAATTCCCTATCATGATGTCCTTTAGTTATCATTTTAATATCCTAGCTGGAATGGTTGCGGCTTTGTTTTGTAAGTAAATAAGTGATGGAACACGTGCTACCACTCTTAACTCCTCTCTTGGGATCACTAATTTGTTTTTTACTATTGACTCATCCCCCACCTTTGTGCTCTTAGATTCGGAGTAAATTCAATTATTGCCTCATGGACTTCATACCAATGGTGGCCAAACTTTAGCAAATAGATAAATTTGCTAGTCTTGGCATTTGTGTTATAGTTCTTGATGAGAGCCACACATGTCATGAAATGGATGTGAGTTCCTATGGCCTTGGTATTGTTAGCTAACACACAATTGGCTATGAGTTATTGGGTGGTTTGACACTTGTTAACTAGGCTCCGAAGGTTAGTTAGGATTCAAAATTGTAGGGCACCCACTCCCCTCATCCTCATTTCCATATTAAAATCTTGTCTCTGCTATGTAAAAAACACTAGTATGTTTTCATTTAAGGGATCTCTAATAAGTATTGGAAATGGTGTGGGCTTGAACAGAGGAGGTGATTGCACTACTATCTAGTTACCAAAAAATTTCACTTGATCTATGGGTAGTCAAGGTCTTCATGAAAGTTGGTGAATTGGGAGGGTCCATGGAGGATTCACAATAACTTTAAGCTTTTCTTCCCCTTAGAAAATAATTCAAGCTTGGGAGCTTCAAAAAGTTTGTTAAAGTGTGTGCATGCTTTTTGTGGTTTTTGGTTGGTTAAAGATTATCATTTTATTGAAATTTACAAACATTAATTGTTTATTTTTATACAATATTTGTTTTGGGAATCCATTAGATGTTAAAATCGAGATTATACTCCAGCATGGCGAGATCGTCTAGATATCCTAAATCATGAGCACACATAAATAAGACGTAATATTATAGTAATGAGGGGGTGTTGAAGTGGCTAGCAATGTATATCTTCTCTTCAATTAGGATTTTATCCATGAGTGGATGATGAAGCAATTATTCAAGTGTGTCAAGTTTGCAGGTTTTGATAATGGATCTTAGAGAAGTAGTCTCATAGTATGTGGTATTATGATGGTTACAAGAATTTGGCAAGGACAAGGATTATCACCTCAACTTACAAGGAATTAACTTGAAGGACAAGAAGAGGAAGAATAAGGAATTACAACATGGTTCTTGATACAAGATTGACAGAATGGTGTTTATAACAAGGCTAGATCCTCAATATAGGGCAAGTTCTTGATACAAGACCAAGGCTAGATCCTCAATATAGGGCAAGTTCTTGATACAAGACTTCATCAAATACAAGACAAGATAAGAATTGGAGATACATGATTTGAACTAGAACTAGAGAGGACTTACTCCGTAGGAGCCTCACAACTGGCATTAGCAAGATTAAAGGGCTTGTAGCACAAAAGCCCTATTTATGCTAGAGTTGAGGAGGTTAAGGAGAAGATTCTAGATGATGGCATCATTGATGACATAAGCAATGATATAAGAAATATCTAGATCCTGCGGACAATCTTTTAGAACTTTCTCGAATCTTCTAGAAGTTTCTAGATTTCTTGGTGTCCATGACATTATCTCTCCTTTAGTGGTGAGTTTCACAAGGAGTGGTGGTGTTTCTTAGTAAGGCTCCTAACTTCAATGGATGTTATTAATGAAACTCTCTTTACTTTAGTGAAGGTGGGAGACCAAGCCTGATTTTTTCTCACTAGTATCATAATCCTTCCAACAAACAAGGTATTCAAGCCTTTTGCAAGAGATTCTCGAATCAAGGCTAATCTCGACTTCATAGTCTAGGTAACCTTCGATGTCAATGGGTGGTAAACTTCGATCTCTTCTTTAGTAAACTTCTCTACTACTAGCTAATTCTCCAAATTCTAGATTCCTATTTGCTCTCATGTTTCACAACACTAACACTTTATTTGTAACTTCACCCTCCTAAGATCCATCCAGAGATTATTGAATTCAATATATTGAAAAGCAAAGATATCTCTTCAACTTTACCTTTGTAAAAGACATTGAATCCTTAATGTGCTTGTAGGTACCTAGAAGCATCATGATTTCCAAATTTTGCTTTTGCCTCTCTTTTGTAAGGGATGTATAGTTTAGGAATAACAAAAGCACTTTGTCAATGTTGAGGAAGCTTCTTCTTCACCACCTTGTCGATTGCTATGTATGCTTTTCTACTAATTAAAGTATTGTTATATGCTTCCAAAACTTGTTGTGGCTCAACTATACTTTGAAAATCCTTGCTTATTTCTTTCTACATATTTTTGCTTAGAGAGCTTGAAGTTGGATCCTTGAGCACATTGATAATGTCTCCTTTGTTTTGGCATGTTATTCACCTTCTAAAATAAAGTTTTTAAAGGTCAACATTTATTATATTCTTTTTCATTCTTTGCTACCTCACCATTAGGTGCTAAATTATCAAGCCTTTTAATTTGCTTTATCTAAACCTAAAATCAACAAAAAGGATTTCATTTTAGCCACTTGATGCTCTTAAGATTTGTTCTACTCTTGGAGCTTCTCTAATTCCTCCTTCATTAAGTTCAACCTCTCTAATTTCTCCTTTACTTATTGCAACTTTGTGTCTACCTCAACTAATCTGCTAACTTATTATCCATATTTAACCTCTAAAGAATAAGGATTGTGATGAAGAGTTTGCCTCATGTTCTTTCTATATTTTGAGCCTTGTTTACATGTTGAGAGTGAAAATGATTACAATATCTTACTACGATATTATTTTAGCTATGGTTCGAAAAACCCCGAACCTCTAGAGGGCTTTCCGAAACTACCCCCTTTTCCAAACCTCCCTCTCCTTCCCTTCCCTTCTTTCTCACGTGTAATACCTCATTTTCTCTTCCCCCTCCCTTTTTTCATTAAAGCTTCCCCTCCCCTCCCCCTCACCTCCTTTTTTAAAATTAAAACCCCCTCCCCTCTCTCTCACTTATAATCTCTCTATTTCTTTTCCCCCTCCCCTTTTTAATTAAATTCCTCCCCTCTCCCCCCCTCTCTCTCTCTCTCATGTGTAGGGCCTAGGTTCTCTCTCTCTCTCTCTCTCTCTTTGTTTAATTAAAATATTAAAATTTTAAATGTAAACTTTTTGTTTAATTAAAAGAGAGAGAGAGAGAGAGAGAGAATAAGAAGAAGAGAAAGAATTTGAACACAGAGAGAGAATTATAGAGAGAGGAAAGATAAAATTTAAAAGAAAGAGAAAAATAAAAAATTTAAAGAGAAAAAGGAAAAAGAAAAATAAGATTTTATATATATATATATATATATATATATATATATATATATATATATATATATATATATATATATATATATATATAGAGAGAGAGAGAGAGAGAGAGAGAAATATACACAGAGCAAAAAAAAGAAGAAGAGAGGGAGGGAGAGAGAGGGGGAACTGAGAGAAAGAGAATTATAGAGAGAGGAAATATAAAAGTTAAGAGAGAGGGGGAGAGAGGAAAAGAAAAAAGGAAAAGAGAGGAGAGAGGGGGGAGAGAGACATAGAGAAGAAAATGAGAGAGAGAAAATGATAAGAAGAAGAGAGAGAATTTAAACACATAGAGAATTATAAAGAGAGAGAATATAAAATTTAAAAGAGAGAAAAGAAAAAAATTTAAAGAGAGAAAAAAAAGGAAAAAAGAGGAGAGAGAAAGAAAAGAGAGGAGAAGAGAGAGAGAGAGAGAGAGAGAGAGAGAGGAATAAGAAGAAGAAAGAGGAAAAGAGATGGGGAAAAAGAGAAAAGAGAAAAGTCTTTTTGAAATTTAAATATTTTTTGAGAAAGAGAGGAAGGGAGAAAGAAGAAGGAGAGGGGGGAAGAGAGAGAGAGGGAGAAGATGCAATTTAAAAGAGAGAGAAGGAGAGAAGAAAAAGATAAAATTTAAAAGAGAGAGAGGGAGAGAAGAAAAAACAGAAAATTAAGAGAAATGGGAGAAGAAGAAAAGGGGGCGGAGAGAGAGAGAGAGAGAGAGAGAGAGAGAGAGAGAGAGAAAGGAGAAGAAGAGAGAGAATATAAACATAAAGAGAGAATTATATATAGGGAAAAGATAAAATTTGCATACTTTAAGAGAGACTGGGGGGGAAGAAAGTGCAAGATGAAGAAGAAGAAGAAGGAGAGAGAGAGAGAGAGAGAGAGAGAGAGAGAGAGAGAGAGAGAGAGAGAGAGAGAGAGAGAATATAGAGAGAGAATTATAGAGAGAGAAAAGATAAAATAGAGGAGAAAGAGAGAAGGAAAAGAGAGGAGAGAGAGAGAGAGAGAGAGAGAGAGAGAAGAATAAAATTAAAAAAAGAATGAAGAGAGAGAGAGAGAGAGAAGAAAAAAAGGAAAAAAGAAGAGAGGGAGAGAGAAGGAAAAGAGAGGAGAAAGGGGAGAGAATAAAAAGAGAGAGAGAGAACCAGGAGAGGAGAAAAAATAAACTAAAATAGAAGGCATAGAGAGAGAGAGAGAGAGAGAGAGAGTTAAACATAGGGAATTTGGAGAGAGAGAGAGAGAGAGAGAGAGAGAGAGAGAGAGAGAGAGAGAGAGAGGAAAAAGAGGAAATAGAAAGATGAGAAATGGTTTGTTGAGCGAAGTTGCCGTGCGAGACGGAACGCTAGTCCTAATAATCCATCCTTTTTATCTACGATAAATCTAGTTTTGAGCCTCGTTTACATGTTGCGTGTGCAAATGATTATAGTATCCCAATAGTCCATCATTTTTATCTACAATAAATCTAATTGTATCATGAAGCATTTAAATTTGGGTATTTGATCTTTTAATGGATTTGTTGGATATAACTCTCCACTTACTATAGATAAACTTGTTTCTTGCCCTTCCTCTCATGTTGGGGATCCATCATTCTAACACCTTGTAATGAATACTATGCCTTACACAAATATATATACTAACTAGACTAACATTATACCCCTTCCCCCCCCCCGGTCCCTTTTTTTATACATCCTGTGAACACTTTGTCTTGTCACTATTACTTACTGTACTCACTAAGCATATTCTTGATTATATTGTCTTGGTTATCATATGTGCACACACACACACACACACACAAAACCCACCCTCCCAATGCTTATTAGTAATTTTTCTATTACACATACACATGTAGTACTAGTTCAATGCCTTATTTAAAACTCATAAAATGCATACAAGATGTAAAGGGCACACATACCTTTATATAGGAAACAATATGACTTGGCTTAGCTAGGTACACTAGTGAATCGGTCATCTATAAGTATGCTAGCTGGAATATCTCCTATCCATGAGCTAGAAAAGGACAATTTAGACCAATATCCATGCCTTAAATTCCTCATTTGGGTGACTAGGATGTGCAACTTGCACATAAGGACTTTGGAACCTTCATTTTCGGTGGACTGAAAGTGAATTATAGTTACTTAGATCGAGTGGAAGCCATTTATACTATCTTTTTCCCCTACCGTAACGCAGTATGCCTAGACTTTTGTGTGTAATCGTCTGGTTCTATTATTAGATGAGAGCTCTAGAAATGCTATGTGAGCAGGACCGGCACACTGCAATACTAAAATATGAGGATAGTGGCTCTCACCAACATTCTACTTGTAATATGCAACATGTACATGGATGATCAGGTTGGGTGTTGTTTCTATTCATTGTAATAATAATGAGGCACTCAAAAGCTAGCATATCAAATCTTGGGTGGTTGACTGGTGCTCATGATTTCTCAGTCACATCACCTTGTCTGTATATGCACTGCATCATATTACTCACCACCTATTTGCTTGTCCTTTAGGTAATGTAATTATGCTTCAAGGGCTAATGATAAGTAAGTCGTATACATGCAGGCTGACTATGTATCTATCAAACCTCCAAGCATGCATCGGTAGCTAAACATAAATCACATTGTACTGATGATGTTCGTATTGATGAGCATCCGGGTTGATTTACTTGAATCAATGCACATATTAATGAGAACATTGGACTATTTAGCTATTATACCAAGCTATAAATCATGATAGCCAAAGATACCACACGAATATGGTAGCCTTGTAAGCTACTGCAAGCCATACCAAAAATGTTTATTTCGAACTAAAAGTAGTTTATAAAGTTTGCAATACAGAACACCAGTCATAGAAACAATCTCTTCTATGCACCATACTTTCAAACTTTCCTCTTTACATGTATGTAAGGAATCACATGATTGCTTCGCGCGATATTTAAAAACAATAATGTTATACCGAAACATGTCATAATTGAAGCAAAGACCAAGCACCACAAAAAGAATTTCTCCAAGAGATATTTATTTCTCACTCTCTCTTTCTCTTTCCCCCCAATTCTCTCCATAAACCCTCTTTCTCCCTCTCTCCATCTTTGCCTTTTGTTTTGTTTGATTTTCTCTCATCTTCTCGTTCTCTCTCTCTCTCTCTCTCATATTATAAAATAGAGAATACTAGACATATATATAACCTCACCTATACATGATCGTAAGAAGACCTGTGCTTGCATTTCCTCCCTCCCTCCCTCCCTCCCTCCCTCCCCCACCTCTCTCTCTCTCTCTCTCTCTCTCTCTCTCTCTCTCTCTCTCTCTCTCTCTCTCTCTCTCTCTCTCTCTCTCTCATCAAACTTAAAACCAAAAGTAGTTTATAAAATTTGTAATACAAAATGCCAAACACAGAAAGAATCTCTTTTATGCACCATACTTTCAAACTTTCCTCTTTACACGAATGTAAGGAATCGGATGCTTGCTTCGCACGATATTTAGAAACAACAATGTTATACTGAAATGAGTCACAATTGAAACAAAGACCAAGCACCACAAAAAGAATTCCTCTAAGAGACCTAGTCAAAACGAAGCTCTCTCCTTTTTTAAGGAACCGTTCTTATCTCCAAGCAAGACATCCATAGATAAAGTAGAGCCAGGCTCCAATATCTCTAGCCTCTTTCCACCGATCATGACATGATGTGAAGGTATAAGACACCCTACCTTCTATTAGCAAGCCACGAAGGCCAAGTATAAGACACTTGACTGTTTCCAAGCACCATAGGCAAATGGCTATTGCTAACAAAAAAAGACAATGGCTCCAAGATGCCTAATAGAAACAAAGCTTTCTCTTCTTTGAGGAGTCATTAGCAAAATCTTCATCCTTTCGCAAAACATGTGAAGGCAAAGCAAGGAATGATCCCACAATTTTTGTTGGTAATCGCATGGGTGATGCGATAGTCTTACCTCTCTCTTTAGCACCCGCATTGGAAAAAAAATCACAATATAAGTATGTGAAACAACTAACAAAGACTTTTTCATTTCAACAATAATAATACCTGGTCGAGCATTTGTGAACCATTCATCAGCAGGTACTGTCAAACGTTGATGCAACATCACAAAACAACCCAAATCCTTGAACCCATACTTAAACCAATGCCTCGGTATCTTATTAGTATGACAACGTTGAAACCTCTTCTTATGGTCAACCTCATACATATGGACCCGAAAACATTGTGTGTATCCACAATGTACAACTTCAATAAAAACTGGGAGCTTAAAATCCCCTCTAAATAAAACAACCTTTCCACCAAATGGCTTGTCACAACTCACAACGTCTCTCAAAGTTCTATCAACTGCTTCAAAGGCATACTGATGGGTCATAGGAGCCTCATCCCACAAAATAAGACTCAATTGCCTCAATGTACGACCACCTGGTAGAAGCAAGGCAGCAATGCCACATGATGCCGTTGCCAGTGCTATACGGCCACCACTGTGCACCTTTGCAAGCAAACATTTATACAAGAATGTCTTCCCAGATCCTCCAGGACCATCCAAAAAGAATATATCCCCAGTATTAGTGTCAATAGCATCCATAACTGCACTAAAGGCAATTCATTGTTCATCATTCAACATTCCCTCCATGGATTCAGAAACCCTACGTTGTTCTAATGTGTTGTATGCATATTCATATTGAAAAAGGGGGTTAGCATGCAATTGAGAGTTTGGTTGATGGGGTTTGGGCAACCCTTCAAAATAAGAGAGTCTGCCCTATATGGTGTAAAAGGTCTTGCAAATGTAACAAAGCCATGTTAGATGCCTCATGCTGTAGAATACCAAGAGAGGCGGGCACATGCTGTAGCTGCAATCTATACATGATATCCTCTACCATTGGCACCAAAAATCTGTCCCATAGATTCCCAAGCCGAGCTGGCTCATGAAAGACCAAAATTGTAACAAACAAAGTACGGAGTTGAGCACTAGTTTGCATAGAGATAGCTTCTTCCAAGCACACAATATACTCATCATCACTCTCCAACATACCCCTTGCAATACAAGCATCCCTAAAAGTATAATAGATCACATCATCAACAGTACGCAAATCTTCAAAAGAAGTAGACCCTCGACACTCTGTTAAAAGCATCCGCAAATAGTAGAGCTCACCATAGGTAGGCACCACAAAATACATTCGACCACATGTATTTCCACGCTTCCTCTAAGTCCACATCTTATGTTGTGCATTCCACACCCAGTACATTGGAAAGTCGTGATAGCGAATAGTCCTAGCCTCCAGATGAATGCGATTGCACACAAACCATTCAGTAACAGTAGTTTTTTGGAGGTCTTCATTTTGCACAACATCTAGTACACTATCTGTATCTTGAAACACCACATAATTCTCACCAAGTAAGTACACCTACAAATGCTGTATATTATGCTTTTCATTGTGCAATGCATAATCATAGATCCACCAACATGCCTCGGAGGCAGAAACATATCGTGCATCCAAGTAACTTTGAATCTTGTCCACCTCATGAACATTGCCATCAATCCTTGTTGAATCAATCCCAACTTATAATCTGACGGTTGCACTGTCATGCCCCTTATACACATACTTATACAAATACTTAACAGCCGTTACCATCGAGCACACCTCCACATTTATGTGTGCATTGTATTTCTTACTCAAGTAAGGATTATATGGAACAATCCATTGATTATCAATAACATTACCATTTATAATCATAGAGTTTCCATCGGCCCGTCTTTGATAGATGGGACAGCCAAAACTATCAACCATTGTCATGCTCAGTAATTTCCGCAGGTAGCCTTTAGTACATCTACCCTTTTCCATGCAGGGACTCTTAGGATTAAATCCTCCATAAGGACCATGAATGTTGCATTTTGAAATTGTCTCAAATAAGGTTGGAAACTTAAATCTATCTGGAAACTCAGCACAAACCAGTCTATCGTAGTGACATGCTTTAGAAGGTTTAAAAGACTGCTCTAAAATGAGAAAAGTATGAGAATGTGGTAGCCCCCCTCTTTTGGAATTCAATCATAGTAACATAGCCTGCAACCTTTCTAAAGAGGTTCTTCCGCAACAATGTGTACATTATATCATCGTGTTTTTTATGAAACATGTAAGCAGTTAAATCCGGATGGTCATAAGCACTCTGTCCAGGCAACAAAGCATTAGTTATCTCGAACCACTTTGGATTGCATGTCATTGTTATAAAAAGGTCAGGTTTCCCCTTGCATCGCACTATAGCTTGGCATCCTGATATAATTGATACATTTGCCTTGGCCCACCCGTGAATGATGATGGTAAAACTATCCTCTTGCCAACAAAGGCACCAATAATCTGAATTGGACCATTATCATTTGCCCCCACCATGTCTGCCAGGCCTTTGTAGGCCTCTTTGATTGCAACACTGACTGATTCTGGCGACACCAAGTTAACCTGCACTGCTCTATACTACAATAAGCATCAACAATAAATTGTTGCAATAATCGACCACCGTGCAATATACATACCTCAGTATCTTCGCATACTTGAAGATGAAATGCATAAAATTGCATAAGGGTGACACAATTTCTATTAGACAATTCATATATGTCAATAGGAACATTGACATTACTATAGGGAACCTTTATATGCCAACCATCATCTCCCATAGGAAAAAGGAGGACATATAGTATTGGCATATATGCTCTATGCAAGTTTGAAATAGCAACATATCGACCACCCTGAGTGTAAACATGAATATCTCGACGATCAAGAGTACTCTCGTCACCCTGCCACCTCGGCATGATAGCTGCAACCTCAGTTGCTGCAGGAGCAGAGTATTGTTTGCCGATTCTTTGAACACAAAAAATACTCATTCTTAGTCCTTGCATGGGATTATTTTGCACTTGCACAGCCACAGACCTAAAAGCTTGCGCATATATGTTGTGTCAATGCATCATACACTGAAGCTCCCCTAGCAATTTTGGTAATAAATCATGCATAACCCCCAATCAATTAAACAACTCATGCTCGATATCATAAACATAGAGTTGTGCAAATCTTGGCCTTTATTGATGTTGCACATCGGGAAGCAAAGGATCTATATGGTGATAAATAGAGCCCTGCACTCTAAAGGTGTAGCCATTCTCGACAACAAGCAGCTCCTCGACATTAGCTCTGGGTGATACAAACGCAAGACCACTATTGTATGCTCGTATGTTATTTTTAAATGTCCTACTTTGAGGGTGCATACCATGCAACAAATCATGCAATGGCTATGTTGGACATTGCAACGATGGCAACATTACTTCATTTCGACAACAGTGCTTTCCAAACCAAATCGACCCTTGCACCCAAGTCTCGCATCTCCACAACTTAGCTAAACACCTCTCACATATTTCAGAAAGACTCCCCATGGAATGCACATTAGGCTCTTGAAATAGCAATACCATTGTTGCTGGATGAACATCTGTTGCAGGCAAAGCATGTAAAATAGAGCACAATCCACCATTTTGGGGATCAAAGACAACAATATTATCAATTCGCGACTCATTAACTACGAAATTTTCCACATTATGGTGATTCCCAATGTCACAACCATTTGTTGATGTCAAAATATCAGGCACAACTTGATCAATATGCATCATAGCCAAATCTATATCAACATGCTGTTCAACCGACTCATTATCCCCATTTGCAATTTCAACATGGTGAGAGACACTCTCACAAACCACTCCATTATGATTTTTTCCATATTGGTAGTTAGACATCGACACATTATTAACATGTGGCTTGATAATCACATGATCAAGGCCATTGCAACCACCCGGCGATAGCAAAGCATTCGTCAAATCCATCCATGAAACACATGATTCTCTATATCCATGTGATATTGGGCATTGCAACCAACTGGTGATGGCAAAGCAATAGCCAAGTCTACACCAAATTGTCGTTGGCCTAGGTCATGACGACCACTTGAAATCCCTTGTTGAAAAGGCAAGTTTTCAACATCCCTATGAATGGATCTACCATGATCTAAAACCCCTTTTTGATCCTTAAGCCTAGCAATCTGTCGTCGCTTATACCTTGTGGAGGTAAGCACACCCCTATAAACATGCAACACATAGTCTCTGCTAGTTGCTTGATGCGAACATCCCATATTGATTAGATAGCCACAAAATCTCTTATCAACAAATTCCATCGAAGGCATGGCTCAACATATATGTGCATGCACATTGAACATTAAATATTAAATATCAAGACACACAATACCAAGTCAATGTATTTGAGTTAATGCTTGCAGCCAAATCAATGTAGTTGACTACAAATATGTTGAGCTTGCCCATGAGAGAGAGAGAGAGAGAGAGAGAGAGAGAGAGAGAGAGAGAGAGAGAGAGAGAGAGAGAGAGAGAGAGAGCCTTTTTGGTGAGATAGAGATTTTAGCTATAAACACATGCATAATTGATCTCTCACTAACAAACAAACAAAACAAAGCAAACATCCAACCACAGAAACATGGTTTGATTTCAAAATTAAATGTATTGCGTATATGTATATTCGAATATCAAATATAAAAGATCAAATGTGAATATACCAACCATCACTAGATTATCAAAACTACTCCATATAAACCTTGAGAAAGAGACATCACATTGTATATTCTCAATACATTTTACTCAAATCTACTTTATTATATCAAAAGAATTGCACATCTTAGCACATTCCATGTAGGCTTCACAAAAAAGGAGCATATATTATCACAAAAAAGTGCTAGCCCAAGCACTTAAATATGTGTGAGACAATTTCAACTTATAAGTTCCACCCTAAGCAATTCTTTCTCCTCAGCTACGACCGTTCATCTGACGACTCAATTGTTGTAGCAAGGCATTAAACCTACTAACATTCATTTGAAATTGCAAGAATGGAAATCGACAACCCCTCTAGTAAATCACAGGCTCGTGACCATCTCCATGCCCCCAGAATGATGCCCACATATCATTCACCAGTAGATTCATTAACCTTCTTTTCTCAAAATAATCATCGAAAGTGCCCTTACTTCACTGCCCAGATCAATCGACACTTGTTGAAGAACACTCTGTGTGTGCTTTGTCTCACACACAACACCATACAAACCTTTATCCTATTCCTATAACCCCATTGAGTACATGGCAAGTGCATAAACACGTGTGCCTCAAGATTTTTAAAGTTCGAAGAACTTGAAGCAGTCCTTGCATTTCTCCAAATCTTTGCAATTCTTGAACATTTAGCAACATGCATTCCTTGTTCCCTTGCCACCTCTTTCATTTTTGCACGTTCATTCTGTTAGAGCCCATATGTTGGCTGCAACGAAATATATGAATGATCATCTCCAAAAAATGTATATAGCACTTTGATGCAAACACAATTAAAGCAACTATCTTCCATACCCATGCGAACGGCTCCAAGCTGGCAAGCATCGAAGAGATGATGTTGTCGCCGTTTTGTTTATTTCTACTAAATCCCTTACATTCAATGGAGTTGAAAGCACTATGTCGGGAATATCTCCCATGGCTTCGCTTTGTTCCATGACTACATCAAACTTTAAAGAGAACGTAAGAGTCACACAACAAATAAATCTCAAAGCTATTAAAGACATAATTGATAGACACATTTGCAACCGCAAACCCTAAATAAATGCACACATGGCACTCACTAAAGGCCAGCCAAGCATTGCCTAAAGGCCTTGCCAATGGATATTCATTCATCCACATCCCACATTCTTGAGAGAAAAGAATGTGTGCTACATGGGAAGGTGTCCAGAGTCTCAAAATACTTATTGGTGCCAATCCCATAGGACTATATTTTGAGATGACTTACAATAACTTACCAACTCACAATAATAAAGACAAAACCTGCTAACCTAACCACCCAATCAACCAACCCCCTAACTTACCAACCAATAAGAGAGAGAGAAGAGAGAGAGAGAGAGAGAGAGAGAGAGAGAGAGAGAGAGAGAGAGAGAGAGAGAGAGAGAGAGAGAGAGAGAGAGAGAGAGTGTGTGTGTGTGTGTGTGTGTGTACGCATGTATGTATGTGAGAGAAGAACAATAAGAGAGTGAGACATTGCGGGAGAGCCACACATAAGCCAGAGACAGAGAGAGAGAGAGAGAGAGAGAGAGAGAGAGAGAGAGAGAGAGAGAGAGAGAGAGAGAGAGAGAGAGTATGTGTGTGTGTGTATGTGAGAGAAGAAGAATAAGAGAGTGAGACACTGCGGGAGAGCCACACATAAGCCACCCACAGAGAGAGAGAGAGAGAGAGAGAGAGAGAGATGCATATATACCCTGATTGCAAAACCAAACTATACAAAGCATCCCAACATGTCTAAGCTTCAACCATTATATATATATATATATATAAAATCTAAGTTTCGAAAGCACTTTAGTAAAATTGTATATTAATCGAGAGAGAGACAAAGAGAAAGAGGGACTCTTAAAATGATTAAAATAGGTTTATAGTTTGGATTTCATAGACAATGTATTTCAAAATGGAGATTTCCATCAAATAACTCATTTAAGAAGTCTTGTAGGGATTACATATACCAAGCAAACCATGGTAAAAAAAACATGGGTTAACATGGCCAAAAACCTATTACAATAGACTTTCAAAGAAGCAAGCTACATATCAAGGGCAATGTTCTCCTATGTAAGAAGATGAGCCTGCACGACAATTCATCTATGTTAACCTTGCTGAAAACCTATTAAGATAAACTTTCAAAGAAGTAAGTTGCACATCAAGAGCAATGTTCTCCGGTGCAACCAAGCTCTCGTTCTTGTGAGCAATTAATTCATATACTCCATCCTCTATATGACCTGCACTATTAAGAAGATCTTTCAACTTCACTTCTTGATCATTTGAAGATCCAGCACGTGGTGTCGGAGGGGTTTTTATCGAAAGGTCGAATCCACCGGGGATCAGAAGTAGAAGGAAGTAGAGATAGGAGATGTAAGAGAAGATAGAGAATACACAAGTGGTAAACACTACAAAGACAAAGCACAATGAATTGAATCAATATGTATTGAAAGAACCTGGAATCTTCGCACTACTAAGAAGCAATCTCCAGGCATTAGATCTCCTAGAGCTTCTTTGTATAATAAAACGTGCATCAAATTACAGCTCCTTCTCTGCTACTCGAAACACAAATCTGATGGCTCCGTTGGCTCCGAAAGGGGGGTAAAACTCTAGGACACTTGATCACGAATCTCCCAGATCACTCCTTCTTCTTCTTTCAGTTCAATCTGTAGTTTTCAGCCTGTTTACAGCAATCGTGATGCATGGATCTCCCAGATCACTCCTTCTTATTCTTTTAGTTCAATCTACAGTTTTTAGCGTGTTTATAGCAATCGCGATGCGTGCGATTTCGTCAATCTGTCCCTCTTGTGAAAATCCCATAATTGGCTGAAAAAGCAACTAGCTTTTTGCATGCCATCCTAATCTAGAAGATTTTTTAACTTTTTTGGATTTTTACAATAAATAATATAAAAAATAGGCTAAAATTATCCAAAAATCTAGTATTTTCGGATAATCCATGCAACTCACACTAGTACTAATGGCTCAGATTACATGGACTCTCTAGATTAATAAAGAAGTCGGATGATGATGCATTCCATGCTTTTTCACACTGTGTCCTCATAACATCACGACATCCACCCCCTGAACTTGCACATCCTCTGGTATGTGCCAAAATCCTAGTTGTCACTGGATTTTGAGTCCTCCTCATCCTCTGCAATCATGTCCTTTGCTTCTTTATCTTCCATATCTTCCTGGCTAGCCCCTGTATCATGAACACTATTTTCTTCCAATTCTAGCAACTCATAGGCAGTAGATTCCCACCTTTTGAATAATTTGATTCTTTTTCTTGCTATCGGAAGTTTGATGGCTGTCCCATCCAGCTCATTTAATGCATAAGTAGCATTGTTAAACACATGTCTTACCACATAGGGTCCAAACCATCTTTTGGAAACTTTACGCATGGCACTATGCTGGTTGTCTAAACTGCTATCATAAACCAATACCCAATCCCCATCTTGTATGGTTCTTGGTCTCAGTCTATGTATTTTGTCAAACCGTTTCTTGTTCTGTATCCTAGCTGCCCTTAACTTTGCAATTGCTGCCTCTATGTCTTCTGACTTTCTTTCCAACTGTCTAATGCGTAAGGCCAATAACTCCTCTCGATTCAACTCCTCCTCCCAAGTAGCACACTCCATGTGATTGTCATCTCTTCTATTGGCATGATAGGTTTTTAACCATACATCAATTCTGCAGGCATATATCTTGTAACAACACTATGAATTGTTTTGTTGGCCCACAAAGCATAAGGGATCAATTGTGGCCACTCTTTTACCTTCTCTCCACATGCTTTTGCCAATGCCTTCACCATAGGTGATGACCTCTTTCACTTTTTCCATTTCCTTCAGGGTTATAGGCTGAAGTTAAAGCAAGCTTTATTCCCAACCATGCAAAGAAATCATGAGCTTCATCTGCATCCAACTCACCCCTATCTGTTGTAATTTTTCCCACACAGCCATATCGACAAAAGATCTCTTCTAAAAGAAAAGTACACACAACATTTGTTGTCTTAGTACGTAAAGCTTTCCCTTCCACTTGATTAGTCAAGTCTTTACGAGCAAGCACAAGATACCTCATTTTCCAAAGACCTGTAGGCATTGTGACCAAATCCACCACCCACTTAAAATGAAGAGACAATGGATATGTGGGTTGCAATCCATCCCAATGTCTCACAGATGAATACATTTGACATGTTGTACATGTTTCCACAAAGTGAGGAACATCCTTATGCATACCCTGCCACCAATATCTTTCTTTGATCTTTGTAAAAGTACCCCAAACACCTCTCTGACCAGCCCACAAGCTTTCATGAAATTCTTGCATTACTTTTACTTGTGAAGCTCTATCACCCAAAATGTTCAATGGCATACCCTGTTTCTTTTTAGCATGTTTCCATAAGTATCCATCTTTTAAGAAAAACCCATACGCTTTCCTCTTGATTTTCTTAAACTCCTCATCTGACCATTCATCTCTCTTTGTTAATGTACTGAGGTATTGACCAATTCTCAGCCACTCTCCTGCATATTTGTCTTCCAGAGACACTTCTACACAAGATGCAAAACATCTAAAGTGTCTCCTCTTTGTTGTCCAAGCTTCTGTTAATGCTGTAGTAACACATTGCATTGCTAAATTCACTCTTGCAACATCATTTTCAGCCATAAGAAAGTCATCTTCTTCCTCCTCATCCATCATCCCATCTTCATTCTCATAACATGCTCGAGATAACATGTCTGCCACTGGGTTATCTCTTCCTGCAATATGCTAAAATTTAGGGTTAAAGATTTGATGTATGCAATCCATCGGAGCATAGCAATGTTCGGAGTAGCACAACTAGTAATCATACCTAATACCAACAAACAATCGGTCTCAATGACTACATGAGCACCCATAAAATACTCCTTGTCACATTTAAGGGCTGCCACAATTCCCCATAATTCTCTTTTAACCTGTGGATACCTTCTCTGTCGTTCAGTCAATACTTTAGCACCAAAGTGAATTGCATATCTTTGCCCTTCCTCATCATCTTGCCTAATTGCCCATCCAATCCCGATTGGGCTTGTATCAACAGTAATAATGATAGGCTTTCCATGTGAATAGTCAGCCTTTCTCAATGTAGGAGCAGATTTTAAGAGTTGCTTCAATTTCTTCATTGCTTTCTGATGCTTCCTTTCCCAATGAAATTTCTGACCTTTCCTTAGAAGCTGATAAAGAGCATCGCCTACATGTGCAAAGTGAGGAATCCATATCAAATAGAACACACATGCACCCAAGAATCTATGCACCTCTGATACATTCGTGCATACATCTTGCATTCTATTAATCCCATCTATTTTTGCTGGTGATGGTCTTCGCCCATAAGGCCCACACATATGGCCAACAATCAAAACCTCTTCAACTCCAAAGAGAGACTTTTGTCCAGAAAGAGTTAAATGCACCTCTTCTAAACGTGACAAAATCCTCTCACAATCCACAATATGGTCTGCAACAAACTATCTGCATCCATGTGCATCCATCTCTTCATTCTTTTCATCCATTGTACACCCTTTGATTGGAACATCATCCAAGAAGGGCATAGTCAATTGTGGTATAAAATCCATGAGTACCCTATTCATAGCATTTGTCATGTGTGCCACTGAGTTTGTTGCACCTTGTGGGAGAGTACACATCCGTACTAACCCCAAAGGATCTTCATGGTTGTGATATCCTTGCTTTTAATTGCAAGCTGAAACTGATCATAACACGAGTAAAGATCACCCAAAGAATAGATCGCTCTGCCTGCAAAAGCCTCTGCAAATCCATCAACCACAGGACCTGCACCTACATTTCTTATGGTTACTTTATTGACCGGTTGCATGTCTTGAATAAATCTCAAAGCCCCATTTTTTTTGGGCACAGTAAACCAACAATTTGAGTACGGGGTTGAAGAAGGCTCCAAGATCTTCATGTAAATCTTTTCATTTAGCAAATCCATCAGCTTTGGCAAGTAAGCTTTAGGCATTGGAATAGGCCTAAAGTTCCATGGTACATGTGGCACTGTAAATATGACTATAGGAGAGACAACATTTGGATCCACACAACCTATTTTACTTGGCTGAAATGCATATGCCTTTCCATGTTTAACCAACATCTGCATAAAACAGTCTCTCTCAGCAGGCAAAAGAAACCCTTTTGTACCAACTTTCAATTCCTGTAATGTTTCATATGTAAACTGATGACCTATCTCTTTAGGATCCTGTAAGCTTGGCTGCCTTGACACTTTTTTATACATACCCTCACTCTCTGGTGGAATTGCCAAAGTAATTGATTTCACCTTTTTGTCAATTGTATTATACTTTGTCTCCACAAGTGCTTTAGCCCATTGTAATCCTTCATGCTGAGCAAACAATGCTATAACATCATACATATCCAAAGAACATACTGACAACACTCTGTTTTCAGCCTCATTTTCTGCATGTATAGTTGCTAAAATTTCAGCCATAGTGTTAGTAATATTAAGCCCATAAAACATGCTTGAAATGCCTTCATTTTCAACTAACAGTCCCAATACTCTCAGTTCCTTAGTAGCCCGTTTCATAGATATGCATTCAGCCCTACACATAGCTTCCATAGGCTTAAACCAACATGAACTGTTTGCTATAAACTGAGAATTACCAATAGTAAATACATGCTTCATTTCATCAAGATATGAGTACACCCTCTGAATAGCACTATTGTAGCCCCGCATTACAACAGTGCTTAATGAAAATCCAAGTCTTTGAATTCCCTTGCATTTGGAGCCAAAGGAGGCTCTCGAAGCGTATCCCAATTTCTAGGATAATTAACATAAACAGTAAGAAATTGGATAGCTTTTCTCCCATCCTTGCTTCTGACTCTTGCATAAGCAGAACCATCATCAAGCACTTTTGTTTCCATACACACACATGTAATATAGGGCTGTCTCAAAATCACTGCATATGAGGAATTATCTTGCACAAAGAAGTGTTGCTCTTCCTGTACATCACCAATCATCACTTTTACATTAGGACATGTAGCATAGAGCTCCCCTGAAGAATTATTTGTAGCTCTCATTCGCCAACCATGATCTATGTTTACAGGCCATGTACCATTTTCATACAATCCACCCTCAATGACATTTATCTCAGACCTATGGTCAAGTAAAGCAACACAAGGAGTTTCTCGCTCCCCTATTTTCACTACCGTTTCAGTGGTAGCTCTAGCCCAATGATTTCTTGTGTAGTGACTTTGAGGAATAAATCCTAAAGTCTATTCTCCATATTGTTGCATTTGCCTTACTCCACCATGCATATTGCTACAATATAATGCATTTTCAGCCACTTTCTTCTCTTTTCCACATGCTGTCCCACTGATTAGTAGCATCTTGCATCGACAATCCTATACTTACTTCATGCTCATGTTTAGCCCAAATACCCAACAAACCAGTTTCCTCTTCAAATTACAACAATGCACTAGTGGTATCACCAAGAAACTAACTCTTCCTTTTAATTATGACAATGATCTCATCATGAAATTCTCGCTTGCCAATGCCAAGCACCTCCCCCAAGGTAAATTCCACCCGACTGTTTAAGATCCGTTCTTCAAGAACCTTCTTAAGATCTATGGCTGTCTCAATGTCAAATTGCAACTTACATCCTGGCTGCTGCTTGCCCTTCTTTTTGCCCTCTTGTTTGTTATCATGTTTTTGCTCCTGACTGACCTCTTCCATAACATGCTCAGGAGGTGGCTGGTTTGCAGCTTCAGGCTGATCCACACTTCTTCTTGTCATTCTTTTAGATGTCCCTGCAATATCTTCATCTCTTTTTCGTTTTTCTTCCACAAGTGCATCCGTGTTTTGTACCTTTGCTAAATATGCATATACTGAATATGCATCTATCGGTGATTCCCAACCAGTTATGCCACGAATGTCTTGCCCTGCATGAGACATTTCACTATTAGTGACCTTTCTCTTTTCAGCTGCATGTAAAGTATGTGTCCATATTTCATCCTTTAGACCAACCATCACTTGGCCATGCATTCTATCCAATTGTAGACCAAAAGTAGAAGCATGTACCGTTGCATAAGCATTTTGGACAGCCAAGCCTTCCAACAACTTTTGCATACCTCCCTTTCCAAAATTCAAAGCAAGAGGCAATCCCGTTTCTTGTGCATGGATCTTGCCATCTTTCCAAAAGATAAGCTGTTCTGCCAAGGCCTCCTGATAGGCAGCACAATCCTTTCTCTCGTGCTGCAAACTGTCACACCACATACATCTTTTTCCAGGCTTAGGGGCTGCTGCCCGTCCCCTTTCCTCTTGTCCTTTTTTGTCCAATTTTGCAACCTTCAATTGAAGATCCCGCATGCCTTTGACCAATTCATCTAAGACATCTTCCCTAACAGAGAGAACAATAGCAGGTATAGCCATAGGGTTAGCCATAGAAGTAGGTGGCTTACTGGACTATCTCTAACAATGAATATAGTAATTAGTGGAGTAACTATGTGTAAACTTTGGGGTATAATGAATTTTTCCTCAACTAATCATTTGATCTATGAATATTATTTACATTCAGTTTGTACTTTCTACTAGCATATCCCATTGTGTATCCAAAGATGTACGTGATATCATTTACAAGATGGGAGAGCTTATGACGTGTGTATACATTGTATTTTTCATTATATATTGCATAATCATGTAGTGAACCTCTTTGAATTTCTACAAAAAAATAAACAATTGTCAAATACATCCTGATAGATACGTGAGCTCGAAGGAAATTGATCCAAACACATTGCAAGATACTCGCAAGTATTATTTGTTGAGGTGGTTTGTTTGGTAGAGGAAATGTACAGCCATGAACGTTCCGTTGCGAGGCAGACTCGGGAAACCCTAGGCGACAAAACTCAGAACATTCCTTAGGAGTGCCGGGTAGCGACGCTTAGATTCGTTTCTTAATAAACTGCTAAAAGCGTGCTTGGATAGCCAATGGGCGGGCACCTTACATCTACCTACGTCAAGTGTCACCAGTGCACTCTCTATCTTTTGTTTGCTCTGTGCAACGGTGCAGATCGTCAGCACGTTAGCACTGCAGGATGTTAGCACTGCAGGATGTTAGCACTGCAGGATGTTAGCACTGCAGGATGTTAGCACTGCAGGTCATCAACATGTTAGCATTGCAAGACATTGATGCATTAAGGCATGAGCAGTATCAACAACGTCAACAAATGTTGGCAGCAATGTCAACCATGCATCAACACACTGCACGTCATCAACATGCATCAATGGTGTCAGGGCATGAGCAGCATCAATGGCATCAACAAACATTAGCAGCAACGGCGTCAGCCACGATGTGAGTTAGGAAAATAGCATTAGCAACAACGTCATTAACATCATGCACACATCAACGTCAATGTCAGCATCAACATTTCAAGAATGTGGATAAGATCTTTGAGATCGAAAATATGGCATCCGTCGGATCCTAGACATCCTACTTTATGCAAAGATACCCAAGCCGAAGCAAAACCCATGCCGCACTTGGTTCAAAGAGAATGGGAAATGAGAGGGATGCACCTCTCAATCTCTCTGCCCGTAGGGCATATTCCCATTCTGGTCCCCTAAAATGGCATGAATCGGGTTCTAACCTAACAATACCTAAAGGTCGAAGATGATAAAAATCTTGTGAGAAGCCTCCCAGTTCTCTAGGACCACCCTGGTCGAAGATGATACAAATCTTGTGAGAAGCCTCCCAGTTCTCTAGGACCCATTGGGGGTTCCGCCCACGCGCTTCCCTTAATAGCTTTAGTTTTCTAATTAGGTCCTACTACATTTATGTGTGACACTTAAAGTCAGCTTCATTAATTAAGCCTTTTAGGGAGCATGGTTCATTCGCATAACTTACAGCACAGACACGAAAACAGAGCAAAGCAATCTATTGACAAATAAGTTCCTTAACTTATCTTCAAGTTAATCTTTGTCTCTCGCCCATACAGGAGAAATTATGTATCCCTTTTGTCCAACAGAAGTATCTCTTCTGCCTTGCAGAAGTAACTGGTCCAAATCTCATGGCACCACAAATTCCATATCTTTTCGACCCAGTGGAAGATACACAGAATTCCACAAGAGTATTCTGCCCACCAAGATTCCACCCTTATAACTAGTATTTAGGGTTCTAGGATCCCATCTTGGGTCATGAAGGGGCTCGTCAGATTCTAGGAATAATGCAAGATTTACAGCCAGAGCCCCCTCTGGCGCCTACATTTCCTACTGTCCAAGACTATCCCTAATGACAGACCTTTTGCCTATGGAGCCGGTCTAAGCCTCTCGTAGCGATAATCATGACCCCCTTGGAGTAGGCTCTTGCCGCTAGCTTTGGAGTAGCCTAGCGTGATCCTTCCTTTTATTCTGTTTGACAATAATTCCAATCAGAGATCTAGATTCTAGCAAACACAAACAGTCCTTTCAAATGTATATCAAATGATGCAATAACAATCACACCATCATGCAATTCACAGCTTCACATAGCCAAGGTAGACCTTATCCTAAGGTAACCTTACACTCTAATGAGGATTCTCCTCCCCATAAAGAAGTGTTGAATATATCTCTTATAACATGTTAAGCAAGGCATACATTTCCCGTTTGGGCTATCTTACCTAACATAAGTGAAATTCTTTAAAGAAATATATTGTACCAATAACTCAACGAGATGACTTATAGGACTCTTAAATAGACAATCAGTTTCTATAACCATCTCTAGTCAACTCTTAACCTTGTCGCATTTGACCATAACTATATTGAATGGGCATAAAGACATATGTACAATAACCTATGGCAAAGAATTCTAACATGATTCTATGACTTAGAATCTCAATTAATCTAGCTGCAAATCATAACGATTAATTGTTTATGCTTGTACTAATATATTTTCTAGATGAGCTATCAATTCGTGTAAGTGAAGAATATGGAAGCTAATATCTTATGTAATTGTTTTATATAGCAAAATAATAATCTAGTAATGAATAACCTAGTTTGGTAGTATGACGACATTAATAATTTCGTCTTTACTTGCGCTTGCATTAGCCACACCTGATGTTCTGTTGGTAGTGGCAACTCCCGCAACTTCGGGCACTCCCGTATCATTGGCAATACTACCCGTCGCTTGATCGGATGTGTTGGTCCCCATGGTTTTTCCACTTCGTCGCTTTGGAGCCATCGTCACGAGTGGTTCGAGAGATAGGGAAGGTGGAATAGATTCGAGATGAGAAAGTGTAAGAGAATATGGCTTAGTTGAAGATTGAGACAAGGGAATTGAGCTAACTCTCTTCCTCTCTTCCTCTCTTCCTCTCTTCCTCTCTTCCTCAAGCTTTCTTTTACAATCTCTTGGAGGGGTATCCTTTTCTCTACCTCTCTCTTGCAGCCTCTCGGGGTCTCCTTATGCTCTCTTGTGCCTCCCCATGCCTCATATTTATAATGAATTAGAGAAGAGGGCTTGTGGCCGAGAAATGGAGGTCTTTGTGCAGGGGGATCTTGGAAAGATTAGTTATCTGATGCTCAGATCATAAATCTGATAGTTCCATTGGCTCTGAAAGGGGGGTAAAACTCCAAAACACTTGATTAGAAAGCTCTTAGTTCACTCCTTCTTCTTTTCTTTGTTCGGAGTGCTGTCTACTGCCTGGCGATTGCGGCGCGTGCGATTTCGCAAATCTCTCTTCTTATTTTTTCTTTTGATAAAATCTCCAAAACTAACTAAAACATCACTTGTCTTTTCTTTTAAATGACATCCAGCTCTAGAAATCTCCATATCTTTTAAAACATCACTTGTCTTTTCTTTTAAATGACATCCAGCTCTAGAAATCTCCATATCTTTTTTTTTGGATAGTATCTAAAATATCTAAAATATACTAGTTTTGCCCAAAATCTAATATTTTTGGACCATCCAAACTATACACATTAGTAATAGTGATTAATATAGCTCAAAAGTCTCGTTCACGTTGTAACTTACGTGAAGGGTGGCTACGGTCCTTGTCAATCCGAGAAAAATATCGGATTTATGACTCTCAATTTTTCTAAATAAAATATTTAATTAAATAAAATCCTTCATTATTAACATTAGTTGGTTTTTTACTTTAGTTAGTAATCTTACTAACTTATTAATTGACTAATTAACTTTGGAACTAACCAACTAACTTTTAATTGCATGGAAATATTATAGCAGATGATGCAGCTCAAAGGCGGAGAGAGAGAGAGAGAGAGAGAGAGAGAGAGAGAGAGAGAGAGAGAGAGAGAGAGAGAGAGAGAGAGAGAGAGAGAGAGAGAGAGAGAGAGAGAGAGTCACTTGTTGCTGTTGTGCTTGGTGCTTAGCCGCCTTTGAGTGGGAGCAGGAGCAGTGAAGAGAACAAGTGAGAGTGAGAGATAGAGAGAGGAGGAGGAGAAAAGAGAGCACACACATCTTAACTTCCCAATCATGAGCAATTAGAGAGAGAGAGAGAGAGAGAGAGAGAGAGAGAGAGAGAGAGAGAGAGAGAGAGAGAGAGAGAGAGAGAGAGAGAGAGAGAGAGAGGAGAGGAGAAGGAGGACGCCTTCCCAATCATAGACACAATTTCCCAAGATTTCTAATCAATAAGGTCCTTGCTTTGGTTTGGGAGGCGGGTTCGGGAGCTCCTTGGTGCTTCGACACCTCCTGAACTTGTAGCTCAAATAATAAAGTAGAATAGATGTAATGATAGTGAGTCATCAATGTACATCACTTTGATAATCTTGATCTTGCTTACCATCTTAGCTTCTTGGAATTGGGTTATGGCTTAGCTTATCTTGTAAGTCTTAGGATTGAGAGTTGTAGATTTTGGAGCATTCTTTTAGTGCATGCATTCATGATTTATGAAAACAAAGGGACCTTATTTTGGGAGGTGGAGAGCCAGCTTTTTGGAGGTACAATGAGTTTGATGCATGGGCTCAAAGAGGAGGAGAAAAAGCACCATCTTGGGCAGTAGGGTTTGACTGCATGGAAGGAGAAAAGGGGAATGCCTTAATGCACATTAATTGGTTTTGGAAAAAGAAGACACGAAGGATCAAGGATGGAGGAGAAAAGGGGAATGCCTTAATGCACATTAATTGGTTTTGAAAAAGAAGACACGAAGGATCAAGGATGGAGGCCCAAGAGCTTGCTGACTACTCTGATCAACGTGTAGCGGCTTTGAAAAGGCACATGTTGCAATCGAGATGATAGTCTCTCAAGGAAAAGCACACATATGCTAACTGTGATTTCTTGCTGATGAACCATGTGGTGTGTTTGCATAAAATTGAGGCAAGGTTGTAGACGGGACAAGTAGCAGTACTATCGGCATGACCATGGGTAGCAAGGGTAGAGAGTTGAAGCCAACTACTGTCTAAGAGCTGATTCTACCAGAGAATCGTCACTGGAGTATAATATCCCTTATTCAACATGCCTCGTAGCGCATCTTCCATCTTAAATCCAAGGTGATGACTCGCCATGAGCTTAACCATCTTTATCGACCTCAATATCTCCACTACATCCTTATCAACACGAGTAGCATAACATTATGATTCATGTGACTATGCTTGATATTCCAAGCAAGATTGGTTGGGCAATTGTCTTAATAGTGGCCGCCCACAAGTTAAGGATGGTCATAATTGATTATGCAAACTGAATAGGAGAGGGAATTCCTTTGGCAATGGTTTTCAAACTTGACTTCTAATGGTATGCCTTAAACAAAAATCAATAATTGCATGTATGATTGTCCTAACTCCCATGATTTATTCTTGACTTATGTTCTCATATACTCTCTCTAATGTAGCATCATTGGGCAACCAACTGATGGAGTACCTCGATTAGCTAGATCATGTTGATGGAGTATATATACACATATAGAAGCATACTAATGTGCATTCATACTACATTGTCATCCTCACATAAATCTCTATCCCTCATTAGATTTCTAAGTTCAAATGTGCATAAACTATAGGCTTATCACACCACTATCTCTTTCCCTCTTCTTGCTTCAAATTATTAGATGCTATTTTTTCCCTTGATCTCCCTCTTGATTTATGAGAGAATAGCCTTTGTTGGCATGCATGTGCATTCATGTTTGGTACTAGGTAGAAGCCTCTTACATAGGACAATTGCATAAATAATTTTCTTAACTGCCATATGGAAGGGGTATGAATAGTCTTTGAACTTTTCATTGCAAAATGCAAGAGAATATATCTAGGGATTGTGGGGCTTTATGTTAGATACTCTTAGATGATATTAGTCACTAGGAAAAGTTTACTTTTTGTGATGTTACTAATCCTTTAGTATGAGATGGGTTGTTTCAAAAATCTGTTAGCTCTTCCTAATACTATCTTACATTGAGATACATCATATGATGACTGCCATTCTTAGAATTAATCATGATAAATACTCCCCCCCTCTCTCTACCAATTCATACACCTACATTACAAACACCGATGGTCACAATGCCTTTTATCTTAGCAGCCTATAGGATTATATTCTATGTCTCTCCATGTAGGTATAGGTCATTCTATATATTATATGCATAAATTGGCCTCTAAGACTTATGAAATTTACCATCAATTTGTACATGATAAATTTAGATACATGAAATTATTACCTTGTTAAAAAGGTTTTTAAATTGTATTTTACATTGACTATTGAAAATGTTTAGGGAGAATTATACTTATGTGGTATCGATGATTTTATTTAATATTGGTCACTACAAGTTACTTTCATAATTAGTCACTAATACACTAACAGCCTTTTGAGTATATTTTTTAAGATCAAATGTATATTTTGGGTCTCTTTAACATTCTTTGACTCTAGCAATAAAGTAGTAAATACATCTTTATTATAATAATGAAAAAGTGATAAAATATTTTAGTAATAATGTATTATTATTATTATTTTCTTAAGCTGTGGGATTTTTTCATTTTAGATCTACTCCTTTACTTTAGTTGATACTTGTGTGCATGATGACTCTAACATTTCCTTGAAGTAAAAGTGTTGTCATGGATCCTAGATAAGGTGTCTTTAGGTTATCAGGAAATGAGTGTATCTTTGGAATTTATGACAATAGTAGCACATTGTTGAGATTGACAATGAATGCTACTAGTTTTTGAGAGAAAACCAAAAGTATTCTTTAAAACAAGGCACAACCTTAAGGGGTGGTACATTCATTGATATTCTTATAGATGCTTACCTTTGCAAATATGTATGTAAGGTTTTCTCATATGTTCCCCAAGGTTGCTAGGGTACAAAAATCTTGTGCTCATGTGACTCTAACTTTTTGTTGTCAAGATTATGAAGAATAAGGGCACTAGCTCTTCGAAATTTATGATGCATGAATGCTGAGTATATATGAAATGCAATGATGAAATGGTTTATAAGTTAAACTAGTCTTGTATTTTCTTTAAATATCCTTAGAAATTGGTTTTTCTAGTGTGTTTGTAGGTGCAACTGAGATGACAATTGGGTCCCATGATGACACCTACAATGCGCATTAGAAGGCAATGTTCTCACCTTCTTCTTTTGTATGGATGTAGGTAACAACTAGACCCTTCACCCACTCAAGCTTGGAAAGACTACTCCTAGGGACTACCATCTATAGAAGACAACAATTTTTGTATGCTTATATGATTATTCCTTATCTAAATCATACCCAAAAGGATCTTTGTGAGATTGCAATTTTGAAATATTTTATAGATTCATTTTTAGATTTATTTCTTCTATTTATAGTTTGTATAGCACTCAACGTGTTTGATATAGTTACTTAATTTCATTCTAAATGATCTATTTTATTACCCAAATTATTTAGTATGTATATTGTGTTCTATATTTAACTTAATTATATAATTTACAAACTTAATTTTTTCATAACATTTTAGATGTGTTAATTACTTTATTCTATATGTTTGAATTAATTATTGAATTGATAATTTATTATTTTTTGAATCATCTGTATGATTCAAGTTCTGTTTGTTAGATATGCTCAATGTCCCATCCGCCGTAAGATGTCAACAATGATCCATGGTGCTCAAAGTTATAAGGTTTCCATTATGAGGAAAAGCCATATGTGAGCATGGACATTGGGTGGGTCTTGACTTGTATGTCAGATGAGGTCTATGTGATCAGATGGAAAAAATGTGACCTTTGTGGATCTAAACTTTGGGTTAAATAGAGTAGTTATGTTGGTAGCAACTTGAGGCACAATGCATCAAGTTGCGGGTGGGAGTTATCAAGGGCCCCTATTTCGAGGGCTGCAAAAGTGGTCCTTGGTTTGGGGGGGGGGGGTCTCAAGGGGGGCCTAGTAGCTCCCTTGATAGGGATCTGAGAGTGGAACCCTCAACCCAATGATAAATAAAATATTCATTGGAATATTCCCTAGTCGACTAGGGAAGATTCATGATATGGTCGAACATGTCGACCAGACTACCTTCCTGGGCTATAAAAGGAAGACTCCTCTAAAGCCATTGTTAATCTATCTTTCACCTAGTTAGAATTCTTCTAGCTACCCCAAGCTCTTCGCATATCATTTGTCTAGATCACCATCTAAGCATCATAGTGGAAGTGTACGGGTGGACAGAGCCATCTTTGTATCAATTTGTTTGAAAATATAGTAGTCTTTGTTCTTCTCATATTTGTTGTGTGTTCTCTACTCCTTGCTTATATTATGTTCGATGTGCCATGGCAAATCTTCTATGAGCTTGGAAACAAAGGAACACAGATGCAATGTGTACCTTAGTTATAAGTTGTTCTGACAGTGTTTTGACCTTGATTCAACACATAACAAAGGCATCATAGGCTTGGAATGTATTGAGGAGTTAGTACGAAATACAAAATCAAATAAGGATTTAGAACTTGGAGAATCAATTAGCATCAAAGAAATTTGCTGAAGGAGAGACAACTGAAGCATTCATCACTCAGATCAAGAACCTGTGTGGTCAAATAGCTGGTGTTGGGATACAAAAGACTAGTGAGAAGCTAGCTCAGAGGTGTCTTCAGATTTGTCCACCAAAGTTTGATGGGTTGGTAATTGCCCTAAACACTTAGGTGAGGCCCCAAAATTTGATGTTTGAGAAATTTTCTGCACTAGTAATGGAGGAGGAGTTGGGGATTAAAGCGTGAGAAGGTAGTAGCAGTGGAGATGCTGCATTCTCCACCAATGCAAAAGGCAAAGGTGGTTCCTTTACTAACAGTGGTAAAAAGCAGAAGGGTGGAAAGAAAAATTTTCAAGGAGAGTGCTTCTATTGTAAGAAAAAAGAACATGCAATTGCAGATTGTGGTGTTAAGAAGACAGATGAAAAGAATGATACTGTGAAGACTAAAGGGAAGGAGACAGCCGATACGATTGAAGCAGAGGTAGAGTTATTCATGGTGACCATTGAGGAAGTGTGTTTCTTGGTGCAAGAAATATCTAACATTGACTCATGGGTATTGGATAGTGGCATCTCTTGTTACATGATCAACAAAAAAGGTTTATATAGTTCTATGAAGTCTATGCAAGAATGCATCACTGTGATGGTTGGGAATGATGCAAAATGCCTTGCTGAGGATACATGTACTATTTCCTTTGTTATTACGAATAGTGAACTTAAGAATCTTTCAAATGTGTTGTGTGTTCTAGAGATTAAGAGACTACTATCAGTTGCTTCTATAATAGATCTTGGCCATGAGGTAAGGTTCACTAAGACAGGTGCAAAAATTATCAACAGTGATGGTAAAGTTTTCAAAAAAGGAGAAAGAAGGAAAACCCTGTATAGCCATTACTGGTGTGGACACAAGTAAACTTTGGCATGAAAGATTTGATCACATTAGTTTTGCAATGTTAAAGGAGATACATAAGCAAGGTATGGTTACTCACCTACCTACATTAATTGAAATGAAGGAACCATATGAAGCTTGTATGATGGGCAAGCAATAGAGAAAGATATTTCCACAAGAAAGCAAGAACAGAGCAAATGCTTCTCTAGAGTTGGTGCATGCTGACTTGTGTGGTAAAATGCCTACAAAAGCCTTGAGAGGATCTAATTATTTTATGTTGATTATCAATTACTACAGTAGGAAGATGTGGGTGTACTTCCTTTGTCATAAGGCTCAAGCTTTTGGTAAGTTTAAAGAATGGCAAAAACATGTTGAGAATAATCAGGGCAAAGTGTAAAGAAGTTTAGCACAAATGGCGGTAGTGAGTTAACTCAAATAAGTTTGAAGACTTTTGTAAGACCAAAGGGATTAAGCATCAATTGCCAACACCTCATATACCTCAGTAGAATGGCATTGTTGAATGCCAAAATCGTGTTGAGATGGCAAGCTCAATACGTGCGGACATTGATGATGGACCACTTGGCAAGATGGGTCTGCACGTCTACACTTAGAACGTTGGTGGTCATCACGATACTCACATGGCCACTGACTTATCACTTATTATATTTAGTTTGTTACACCTACCTGCTGCAAAGATATAACGCCAGTCGATTAGTGTAGTTTGTTATGCACTATTGACTTAGTAGACCACTTTCCTTTATGTTGTATCTTATCTATACTTTGTGTACATTGTATAGTGTGTGGAAGAAGAAGAAATTAGCAAGAAAACGTTTTGGCCTCCATCTCTCTTCTTGTGTTCTTGAGTGAGGTTCCTCTTGTGTATATAGTGTGTGTTTAGCACAGCAGCTCAAGCAAGTCCCCCCACCACACGATTCTTGACATGGTATCAGAGCCATGCCACTGAGAGAGACTGATTTTGAAGGCTGAAGTGAAGGAAAAGAAGCAAGGTTCAAGCAAACAAGCAACTGGTAAAAAGCTCTCCCATTCTTCCACTCTCTCTCTTGGATAGTGCTTGTGAAGGCACTGAAAGCAGGGTAGAGTGAAAATCTTAGTTTGTTGTGAGATTTGGTGTGCGTGCAGAGCACTGTATATTCTGCAAACAAGCCCTTTAGGGCTATGTCGCAGTTCTTTTTGGCATCTGAGGCCGTTTTAGGCCCCGTTTTAGAGCCGCAAAGTTGTGGACAACAGTTCCAGGGTACATAGTGATTTCGGCTATATTGACCAAAAGTGGGTGCATAGGTTACAGATTTTGAATCTGTAATTTTTGAGGTGTTTGCCAAGAAATAAGCATTAGGTTCATCTACAAACAGGTTGCAGATTACATGTTCTATTGAGCAATCAGTGAAAGAGGTTGCTTGGTATATTGTTGTGCACTTGTTGTGAAAGGCTACAGATGAATAGCTTGTTGTGTTGTATCCTTTTTTGTGATAATGGTAGAGAACAGTTGAAATCCCATTATTGAGAAGCTCAACAAGAACAACTACCCTTCATGGAAGTTCCATGTGACGAACTTCCTCATTGGAAAGGGCCTTTATGAGTTTGTTTTAGGTGAAGAAAAGGATCTAGAGCTGGGTATCCCTCCACCTGCAGATGAATTAAAAGCATAGAAGAATGGAATGCAAAAGACAAACAGGTGATGTACTGGCTATCTGCAGTCATTGATAATACGATGTGGGACATATCAGGAATGCAGAAACTTCACATGCAGCTTGGACAAATTTTGAGAACATGTTTTCAGTAAATACAAAGGCACAGAAGATTCAACTCAAGCAAGAGTTGAATACCTTGAAGAAAGGAAAAATGTCTGTCAATGAGTATGTTTTGAAGGTGAAAAGCACTACAGATGCTTTAGCAGCAATTGATGCAATGCCTGATGATGATGATTTGGTTTCATCCACTTTGAGTGGCCTTAATAATGAGAAGACATGGAAATCATTTGTTACTTTGGTATATGTACGGAAGCCATTTCCAGATTTTGATGAGTTGATCTCTCTCATGATTACCGAAGAGATCAATATGTAGGGTGACTCGTTTGAAAAAAATGGTGAACAGGTCCAAGCATTTTACTCAAGTTCAGGAAGGGGATGTGGTAGATCCTCTTCACGAGGCCGTGGTATGGGACGTGCTGGCGATAACCAACAAAACAGGTTCAATCAGCAATTTGGTGAAATGCAGGTTTTAAGAGGCCGAGGAAACTTTAGAGGCAAGGGGAGCTCTAGAGGAAGAGGTGGATGGTAGAATAGAGGTTCTGGAAATTCTGCTATTGTTTGCCACTATTGTGGCAAGACAGGTCATATTGCAGCCCATTGTTATGCTAAGAAGGACAATATTCGTAGGGGTAAATTATAGCAAGGAAACTATGCATCGTCTTCAGGGCAGAATGAAGACAAAAATGAGCGTCTGTTTGTTATGCAGCATATAATGAATGTAGTTACAGGAAAGGGGACGCATGATGATGTATGGTATGTCGATTTAGGTGCATCTAATCATATGAACAGTCATGTTGAATGGTTTGGAGAGATGTAGGACTTACAAAATCTAGGTTATGTGCAGACGGGTGATGATTCATGCCACCAAATTTCACACATCGAAAAGGTTCCCTTGTCCTTGTATGATGGACGAACAAAGAGTTTGACATATGTATTACATGTGCCATCAATCGCAAAGAATTTAGTGTCTATTGGCCAAATGGTAGAGTAGGGGTTGCAGGTTCGATTCAACACAAAAGGTTGTTTTGTAGAAGACTTGAACAATAAGTGTAGGTTGGTCACAAAAGGAAGTAGAGTTGGTCACATGTTCACTTTAGATATTGGAATTCTTACAATGGATGCTCCTATGTATGCTAAAGGAAAAGGAGTAGTTGCAGATATTGAAATATGGCATAAATGTATTGGACATGCAAATGTGCAAAGGTTGAAATTAATGTAGTTCAGAGGATTGGTTACAAGGTTGCCTTCTTTTAGAGTTGTAGAATTGCATAAAGTCTGTGAGGCATGCCAGTTTGGTAAGTAGGCAAGACAATCCTTCTTGCATGACAGAGAACTGAGCATAAATATACTTGATGTAGTGCATACAGATGTTGGGGGCCTACACAGAATGTATCTCTTCGTGGCAGCAAATACTTTGTCACATTTATTGATGACTGTTTAAGGAAGCTATGGGTATATTTCATGGAGGAAAAGAGTAATGTATTTGAGCACTTTAAATCTTTCAAGGCAGCTATTGAAACATAAACAGGCTTAAAAGTGAAGTGCTTAAGATCAGATGGAGGGGGAGAGTACCTCTCTAATGATTTTAGTGGCTTCTTGAGGACTCATGGGATAAAAAGGCAATTTATTTGCAGGTATACCCCACAACAAAATGGGGTTGCAGAAAGAAAAAATAGGCACATTGCAGAATATGCATGGGCATTAATGGCTAAAAAGAATATGCCAAAACATTTTTGGTTTGAAGCTGTCCATACTACTATCTATATTATGAATAGAACCCTCATAGCTGCAGTTCATGAGATGACTTCTGAAGAATGCTTTACTGGCAAGAAGCCTGACGTATCACACTTCAAGGTATTTGGATATGTTGCATATGTTCATGTGCTAGATGAGCTACGAAAGAAGCTTGATCCAAAGGCCAAAAAATATATTTTTATTGGATACTCTTTAGAACAAAAAGGGTATCGTTGTTATAACCCTGTCAACAGGTGAGTTCAGAGTGAGCAAGGATGTTATTTTTGATGAGATGAATAGTTGGTATGCACCTGCTAGTGATGTATTAGATGATGATAATGATAATGATAGCTATGTGCAGAAAGAAAAGCAAGAATTATGGAGTCTTAATGGACCAGAAACATTATCTGGTACTACACCTACAGTGAGCCCTTGGTCCGGGAGACTAAGGAGTAGCCCCACATCTTCAGGTGTATCTATAAGTATTGCAGGCAAATACAAAGGAAAGAAGAAAGTGCTGGATGGTAATGATGCATCTACTAGTCATTTGGGATTTGATGGAGATTCTAGTGGTTCAGAGAGTTTGGATGATGAGCTTGGTATTCCTTCAATCAGGACACCAGGTGCATAGAGAGCTCATAGTAATGTAAAGGCTCCATTGAGTGATCCACTAGTATGCAGGTCTAGCAGATTAGATACCTTGTTAAAAGATTTGGCTTTGAAGGTTATGCAGCTCACCATTATGCTTATATGTGAAACTAGTTTAGGATGTTGAGCCCATTTCTTTTGAGGAGGCTATTGGCCATGCTCATTGGGATGCAGCAATGGATGAGGAGAGGGCTGCATTAGAAGCCAATAAGACTTGGGATTTGGTACCCTTGCCTAAGGGTAAGAAAGCTATTGGCTATAAGTGGGTTTACAAAGTCAAGCATAATGCAGATGGTTCAGTTAGTATGTATAAGGCTAGGCTGGTTGCAAAAAGCTATGCTCAAACATATGGCATAGTTTATGAAGAGACATTCAGTTTAGTTGCTAGGATGGCGATTATCAGGTGTGTGATTGCCTTGGCAGTAGCCAAAGGTTGGAGTTTGCAGCAAATGGATGTTAAGAATGCATTCTTGCATGGTGAATTGCAAGAAAAAGTGTATATGGAGCAGCCAGCAGGTTATGAGGATTTAGAGCATCCCACATATGTGTGCAGGTTAAAGAAGGTGCTCTATGGGCTGAAGCAAGCACCTAGAGCATGGTCTGACAAGATTGGAGAGTATCTTGTCAATATTGGATTTTGTATTTCTGATGTTGATCACTCATTTCATGTGAGAAAGGGAGATGCATGCTTGGTCATCATAGTCATCTATGTGGATGACTTGATTATTACAGGTGACAATGACAATGGGATTGCTGAAGTTAAGGACTTCTTGAAGAAGTTTGAGATCAAGGATTTGGGTGAGCCGAGATACTTTCTTGGTATTGAGGTGATCACATGTGATGATGGTATATGGCTATCACAAAGATAGTATGGCTTGGATATGTTATCCAAGTATGGTATGACAGCATGTTAGCCTCTTTCAGTACCATTGGAGCAAAATGTGAAGTTGAGTGCTAATGTTGGGGATGCGATAGAAGACCCTACTATGTTCAGGAGGATGGTAGGGATTTTGATTTACATGACTATCACAAGGCTAGAGTTGAGCTACGCTATTGGCCTTGTCAGTCCGTTTAGGCAGATGCCTAGAAAGCCTTATTTGGATATAGCTAGACGTATATTGAGATATGTGAAGTCCACTTTACATTATGGACTTTTTTATGAGGCAGGTAAGGATGTACAGGTTTTTGGATACACAGATGTAGATTGGGCTGTGTCAGACAGAATATCTACTAGTGGATTCATGTTTTCCCTTGGTGGTGTAGCAGTTACATGGAGCAACAAAAAGCAACCTACAATTGCTTTATCGAGTATGGAGGATGAGTATAGAGGTACTGCTATGGCAGCATGTGAGGTGGTATGGATGCAAAAGTTATTAGGTGATTTGGATGTGCAAGGAGATGGTTCACTTATCATTCATTCTGACAACATGAGCAGCATACAGCTAGCTAGGAATCCAATGTTCCATGTTAGGACAAAACACATCGAGGTGCACTACCACTTTGTGAGAGAGAAGGTACTTGCAGGAGAGATTGACTTGGTATATGTCAGCACACATGATCAGATAGCTGACATTTTCACAAAGGCACTAGGTGTAGAGAAGCTTCGAATGTTCCGAAGGTTACTTGGAGTTGCAGAGATAGAGTTGATCTTGAGGGGGAGTGTTGAGATGGAAAGCTCAACACGTGCGGGCATTGATGATGGACCGCCTAGCTAGATGGGTTCGCATATCTATACTTAGCATGTTGGCGGTCATTATGATACTCACATGGCCACTGACTTATCACTTATTATATTTAGTTTGTTACACCTACCTACAACTGGCAAAGATATAGCACCAGTCGATTAATGTAGTCTATTATGTACTATTTGACTTAGAAGGCCACTTTCCTTTATGTTGTATCTTATCTATACTTTGTGTACATTGTATAGTGTGTGGAAGAAGAAGAAGAAATCAACAAGAAAACATTTTGGCCTCCATCTCTCTTCTTGTATTCTTGAGTGAGGTTTCTCTTGTGTATACAGTGTGTGTTTGGTGCAGCAGCTCAAGCAAGTCCCCCCCACTACATGATTCTTGACAAATTGCACCATTGTGAAAATGGCAAGGTTCATGCTTAAGGGCTAACCAGTTTTGGGCAAAAGCTGTTTATACTGCAGTCTAAATTCTCAATGAGAGTTATACAAAGGTTCCTAAGAGTAAAACTCCTCATGAGACCTATTCTAGTAAGAAATCATCTATATCATATTTTAGAACTTTTGGATGTGAATGTTATGCATATGTTCCAAAGGATAAGAAACAAGTTAAATCCAAAAAGCAAAAAATGTATATTCTTGGATTATAGTGATGAGCAAAAGGCTTACAAATTGTATGAGCAAGCGGCAAAGAAGATCATAACGAGCCGTGATGTGGTGTTCAAGGAGTAGCCATATATAGTGGAGGAGGAGAATATAAGTTCTTCCACTTTATCATCCAACGAAGGAGTCCACTATGAACCTATCCCAAGAGCTATCACTACTCTCAAGGAGGAGGAAGCATCGTCTTCGGATGATGAGGAAAAAGTTCACCACCCTGCAATCATGCCATCGGAAAGCCATTGCCGTGATGAGTGAAGAAGCTCTATGATTGCAATAATCCTATGCCTACCACAATTGAGGAATAGAAAGATGGACCAAGGAGATATTTGAGAATAGAGGAGCAAAGAAAGGCTTCTGCTCACATAGTCAATATGGCCTTGATGGTTGAAATTATGAGAGAAGTAAAGGAGCCAACAGACTTGGAAGAACCACTTGCTGATCGAGCATGGAGAGAAAATATGCAAGTTGAGTATGACATCATAATGAAGAATGGCACTTGGGAGCTAGTGGAGCGGCTAGAAAAGAGAAAATTTATTGGCACCAAGTGGGTCTAGAAGGTAAACTACAAGGTTAATGGAAGCTTAGAAAAGTACAAAACTAGATTAGTTGCACAGGGATTTTCACAGGTTGAAGAATTTGATATTCAAGAATCATTTGATCCAACTACTAAAATGACCACTATTTGCACAATATTTACAATGGTTGCTCATAAGAACTGGCCAGTTTATCAAATGGATGTCAAATCAACATTTTTAAATGGTGACCTCAAGGAGTAGGTATGCTGGCTCAGCCCCACCAAGGTTTGAGGCCTCCCATTCTGAGAACAAAGTTTCTAACTGAAGAAGGCATTGTATGGGCTGAAATAAGCCCCTAGAGCATGGTACCAATAAATAGATAAATTCTTTTTAGTCTTGAATTTCAAAAGATGTGCCTTAGATGTTAACTTGTATGTTTACATGGACAGTAAAAAGTCTATAGTGATTGTCCTATATGTGGACAACCTTATTATTATAGGTGAGTATGAAGATATGATCCATCGGACTCGAAAGGATTTGAGCTCTGAGTTTAAAGTGATAGACTTGGGCTTATTGCACTATTGTTTGGGGATTTAAGTCTAGCAAGAGCTTGGCAAAGTGTTCATCTCTCAAAAAAAGTATGCATAGGAGATTTTAAAAGCATTTGGTATGGCCGAGTGTAAAAAGATAGCTACACCTATGGAGGTCAATGTGAAGTTATCCATTGAGGATATATCAACACTAGCAAACATTGGGAGGTATAGGAGGTTGCTTGGTAGCCTCATCTACTTGTGTAACACTAGGCCAGATATAAGTTTTGCTATTGTATTTTGAGCATGTTCTCAAACAAACCACGAGAGAGTCATTGGAAAAATGGGATGCGGGTGCTTAGGTACTTGAAGGGAACTCTTGACTATGGTATTACATACAGTTCCAAAAGTGCTCTTATGGGAAACTGTAACTCAGATTGCCTAGGTGACAGTGATTCCAGAAAGTCAATTTTTGGATATTGTTTCTCTTTAGGTTCATGAATCTTCTCTTGGATTAGTAAGAAGCAACCAACTGTGGCATTGTCTTCTATTGAAGCAGAGTACAAGACAGTTTGCTTTGCTATATGTGAAGCAGTATGGTTAAGGAGAATCCTATGGCATATGGGAGTATAGGATAAAGTTCCAATAGTGCTAAGATGTGATAATCAGAGTTGTATTGCCATTGCCAAAAATCCAGTCTTTCATGCATGCAGTAAACACATCGAGATCTAGTATCACTATGTATGTGACTTGATTGAGGATGGGATAATAGAGCTGGTCTACTATCCAATGGAGGAGAATGGAGCAGATGTCTTCACCAAAGCTCTTACCAAGGATCTTATTCAAATTCATCTTCAGAGACTCGGCACTAGGGGTAGAGAATGTAGTTTACCTGTGGGTGGACATTGAGGGGGGGTGTTAGATATGCTCAATGGCCCACCCTTGTAAGGTGCCATCAACAATCCATGATGCTCAAAGTTGTAAGGCCCCCATTATAGGAGAAGCCATGTGTGAGTATAGATATTGGGTGGGTCCTGACTTGTATGCTAGATGAGGTCTACATGATCGGATGGAAAAAGGTGATCTTTGTGGATCTAACCGTTGGGCTAGATAGAGCAGTTATGTTAGTAGGAACTCGAGGCCCACAATGCATTGAGTTATAGGGTGTGGGACCTCGAAAGCCTGGGATCTAACCGTTGGGCTAGATAGAGCAGTTATGTTAGTGGGAACTCGAGGCCCACAATGCATTGAGCCTCTACTTTAGGATTGGGAAGCTCGAAAGTGGCTCCTGGTTGGGGGGTCTCAGGGAGGGACCGGGGTAGTGCCCCTGGCCCAATAATAAATGAAATATTTCCTAGCCAACTAGGAAAGGTTCATAATATGGTTAGACATGTTGACTAGACTACCTTCCCAGGCTATAAAAGGAAGACCCCTTTAAAGACATCACTAATCTATCTTTCACCTAGTTAGAGTTCTTCCAGATACCTTAAGCTCTTTGCCTATCATTTATCTAAATCGCCATCTAAGCTTCACATTGGAAGTGCACGGGTGGACAACACCATCTTTGTACCAGTTCGTTTGAAATTAAAGCAGTCTTTGTTCTTCTCATATTTTCTGTGTGTTCTCTACTCCTTGCTCATATTCTCTTTGTTGTGCTATGTAATTTCTACACTGTTGAAGGGAAATGTTACTTAAATACACATGCATTTGATTAAGCTTACATATGGATTGAACTCATGCATCCATTGGTAATAAATCCTTGTGATTATTTTAGAATAGCTATAAAATATAGCTTTGTGTTGCTTCATTACATACACTAGAAATTCCTTTAAAAAATGCATCATTTTACACTAAGTTGAACTCTAGCAATCAATATTCAGTGTATATTTTGATACACAAATGTATTGCACATTGCACTACATGAATATACTAGATAAGAATGAATAGACTCTATTTTGTTTTACAAGTTAAACAATGCACAAAGAAAATGGATATTTATCAAACTTTAGTCCAACTCCATTGATGGAGGATGAAATGGGCGTTCTTTAACAAACTCTTGAAATTCCCATGAAAACTTGCTAAATCCATTAAATAATCCAAGATGACAATATCCATAGGAATTTTCTCAAATTTAGGTAGATATATAAAGGAGCTAGGTGGGTTACTTCGCACCTTCTCTATGTTGTCATCCATAAACAATGCCATTGTAGGGCTAAAGTGGTGGTCACTCAATATCACCAAAATATTTTAGAAAGTATGGCTTATCTTGACTCTTTTCTGAAGATTGAGTTTTAGGAATTGTCTTGCACCTACCTTGACCATACTAAAACACAAAATGTAGTATTCATATAGTTTGCTTTATACAATCGCTTCTTATGACTTGAAGTAGCTCAATTAAATTCTTCTCCTTCATTGAGCTCCATATAGCAACGTCAAATAATGCATGTATTTCTGCTAGAAACTTTGTAAGACGTGGCCACAATATGACCCAATGTCTACCTATCTCTAAGGGTTTGATTGATTATTTTCCTTTAGATTTAGTCATCTATGTAAAAGCACCCTATTTACATCAAACAAAATATGTATCCTAGTTGTTGGGGGTAGTTGCAATGAACATTAAGGAATGTGAAAATACCTGTGTGTTGCAACAAAAAAAAGAGAGCTCTGTAAGTTTTTTCCATTGCAGATAAGATCACTGCAACTCGCATTGTAATCTAAGATCATATCCCCTTCTCTCATGTATGTATGCAAAATCGATCTCCCAAAAGCCATACCACATTGCATACCATCTATAGTATGCTAATGTGCTAAGAATAGATGGAAAGTTAAAAGCCATCTCTCCATAGATTTGAAAACAATCGATGTCACACTAACCTCTCATGGGAGCTCCTATTGTAACTTTTACCTAGTCATCCATTTGTTATGGATCTTGGAGGGATGATTCCTCCATAGTTGACAATTATGCACATGTATGCTAGTATTTGTATCACATCTAGTTGCATTTCAAATCCCAAGGAATTCACTATATGTATCTCTATATCACATGCATTCAAGGCCTATTTATAAATATCATTATCTATGAAATTTCCCTTAATAAAACATAACCCTTTTCTATTCAATCTATAACTTTATATGGGACCCTTCTATATGTAAAAAATGTGTAAAAATTGTATTTTTAAATCCCTCATGTTGAACCCACGTGATACATACAAATATTTATGACTAATCTCCCCGGGTTTCAAATACAGATATTAATATTAACTAGTGTAGTACAAGAAAGGAGTCACTTGGTTTAATACTATTGCAAGTAGCTGGCATGGCCATATTGTAACTTGGCACCATATACATCTCTATCTCCAACAACACATACAACCATCTCACTATGGATACATGATTGTCGAGGGGTATTAAGTTGAAGGCCCTAACTATGGAGATTTAAGAGAGAAGGATATAGAGAGTAGGGTTGAAAAGAATAAGAAAAGAGAAGATCGAATCAATTTGAGAAGAGAAAAACACTAATTGAAATTGTAAGAAAGGCCCTTGATTCATATGATGCACAACAAAGCAAGTCCAATACATGCACTCCTATACAAGTACTATACCTTGAGTTGGGATAAATGCCCAAAAAGGTGAGAACTTAGAGATAACCCTATTGTAGGATAACATTCCACTATACATTGGCTTTATGCAATCACATAAGCTTCAAAACTCATATCCAATCCAAGAAAATCTGCAGCATTTAGTAGCTACCATCAATTGGTTATGAAATCCCTATCTAGGCCTTAGCATATGATTTTAATCCTATTTTACTAATTTTTACAACAACAAAAGGCCACTTGTATGTTGCCCAAAAATCACCCTAGAGTGGGCTCTTTATATACTTCAAGCATCTATCTATTATAGGTAAGTGAATGCTCCAAGTGTTGATCCATGTAACCAAATATTCAAGATGAAAACTCAAAAAAGAAATATTCAAAATGTACCCTATTTTACCTTATTTCTCATAGCTCAAGTGAGGTAGAATAACCCTTCTTTCATGACCAACATAATATTGTAAGTGTCCAAGAGTCCTCAGCCTTGATCCCTCTTGCCAAGCCTAAACACTTGCATGAGATTTTGTCCTCCTTCTCACCATGAATGGTTCACCCCACTCTAGGACTATTTGGACCCCGAATTCACATTGAATGGCTACTTGTTTCCTCATGTTTCAATCCTACTTTTCCTACTTCACAAGAAGTCTCTAAAGTCTTCCACTTACTCCATACATGAGGTTACATGCCTTCTTACTCTTGATCAATGACTTACTTGACTTTTCCTTCTCCCCTTGAGTCCAACTTCAACACTTTTAACTAGGCCACTAAATCAAGACTTTGTAGTGACTCAAGATCTCATACAACCTGTCTTGTAATGTCATGTTTACAGCTCCCTGAACTCCCCATGAATGCATGGATCTACAATGCCTAATCTGCTTTCATAATATGGATTTAAAATTGTATGATATCCATCACCTCCAAACATGCTCATCCTCCCATAGCCTATCATTCTCCTATAGGTTTAGAGCCTTCTTCATCCATCTTAATGTTATCCTCATCATCCCCTTCAACATTTTCTTGGGTAGCACATGTATCCAACCCCTCTACCTCTCACACATCATACTCATATCTCTTCAAGACTTTGATCCACTTCCCTGCAATTAGAATTCTCAATGGTGTCCCATCCAACTCATTGAGAGAATAGGTAGCATTATCATGCACATGTCTCACCACATATGAACCAAACCATGATTTTGTGATCCTTCAAAAATTCATATGATGATTATCTAAACAGTTGTCATAAACGAGCACCCAATGTCCTTCTTGTTTCGCCCTTGGCCTAACTTTATATTTCTCATCAAACGTTTTCTGATTGTGAATCTCTGTTGCCCTCAATCTTATGATTGCTGTCTCAAGCTTATCTAACTGATCCTATTGATCTCCTTTCTTATTAGAAGATTGCTCAATGCTTTCTTGTTTATATCTTCCTTTTTAACACTAATCATGATTCCATTCCTATGCTTACTTTTCACCCTGCATTATCTCCTCATATCCTTATATTTACCACCTACCCCTTTATCACTAAACCTACTGGTACGCCTATTCCCCTCAATCCTCCTACTGTTTAACATATTCCATCCACTTTTTCCATTGAATCTCTTTAGGTTTTCTTGTTTTCTTTCCCTTCTTTTCTAGGATCCTTATCGCTTAATATTTTCACTTTTTATGATTTATCCTATCCCCTTCTCCATTGTTTGACTGTGAATTACTTACATTAACCTTTTGATTATATAAACTCTCCTCCACCATTACTCAGGGATACTACTGGATTTGATAGTGGTATACTCTTTCATCAACAAAATAGACTTTATATGATTCTTTGATTGGACCAATTTTTAATTGGCATGTTATTTCAAGATCACTAGAGACTTTGTCTACATGTGCACATTCCTATCTTTAGTTTGCTCGGACATATGCTCACTTAGAAGATATTTCCGTGAGGCTAGCTACTCACTTTTGTTGGTATTTCGCTTTTATGCAACTGCAATCACACCTAAATACAAAGAAGTCTATCCCTCCTCTTCTTATCAAACCTAATGAGGATGTATTAGGAGCTCAAATGGATGTGCTATGCTATTCTACTCAAACTTTTCCTACTAGGTTTATTGTCTTGAATGAAAGGATGTGTTGTCTCTACTTCCCTTCATAATGGTCCTATCTATTTTGTGGATGAGAGCGATTGGAGAGACTAAAGCTTAGTATATAGTTTAAAAATAAAGAGAATAGTGGAAACCCCATCATTGAGAAGCTAGACAAGAATAACTACCCATCATGAAAGTTTTGTGTAACCAACTTCCTTATTGGAAAAGGCCTTTATGAGTTAGTCTCAGGTGAAGAAAAGGAGCTAGAGCTGAGTAACCCTATGACTACAGATGAAATAAAGGTGTGAAAAGGATGGAATGCAAAGAACAAAAATGTGATGTATTGGCTATATGCAGTTATTGATAATACTATGTTGGGGCATATAAAAAATATAGAGACTTTACATGTAGCTTGGGTAATTTTTGAGAACATGTTTCTAGTAAATATAAAGGCGCAGAAGATTCAACTCAAGCAAGAGTTGAATACTTTGAAGAAAGAAAAAATGTTTGTCAATGAGTATGTTTTAAAGATGAGGAGCATTATAAATGCTTTGGTAGCGATTGATACAATGCCTAACTTGGTTTTATCCACTTTGGGTGGCCTTAATAGTGAGAATGTTTGAAAATCATTTGTCACTTTTGTATATGTACAGAAGCAGATCCAAGCATTTTACTCAAGGTCATGAAGGGAAAATGGCAAATTCTCTTCAAGAGACCATGGTATGGGATGTGTTAGTAACCAATAAAACAGATTAAATTAGCAATTTGATGAAATGGAGGTTTTTGGAGGCTGTGGAAACTTTAGAGGTAGGGGGAGCTCTAGAGGAAAAAATGGATGGCAGAATAGAGGTTTTGGCAATTCTAGTAATTTTTGCTATTATTGTGGCAAAATAGGTCATATTGCAACTCATTGTTATGCTAAGAAGGATGACATGTGCGCAGTGGTAAATTGCAGTAAGAAAACTATACATTGTCTTCACAACATAATACAGACAAAAATGAGCATCTATTTATTATGTAGCATATGATGAATGCAGTTACATGAAAGAGGACACATAATGATGTATAGTATGTTGATCTAGATGCATCTAATCGTACGACCAGTCATATTGAATGGTTTGGAGAGATGCATGATTTACAAAATCTAGGTTATGTGCGGAATGGTGATGATTTTTGCCACCTAATTTCACACATGGAAAACGCTTTCTTATCCTTGCATGATGGCTAGACAAAGAGTTTATCGAATGTATTACATGTGCCATCAATCACAAAGAACTTAGTGTCTACTGGACAAATGGTAGAGCAAGGGTTGCAAGTTCAATTTAATACAAAAGGTTATTTTGTAGAAGACTTTAATGATAAGTATAGGTTGGTTGCAAAAGGAAGTAGAGTTGGTTGCATATTCACCTTAGATATTGAAATTCATGCCATGTATGCTAATAAAGAAAAAAGAGTCGTTACAAACATTGAAATATGGCACAAATGTATTGGACATGCAAATGTGCAAAGACTGAAATTAATGCAATCCAAAGGATTGGTTACAGTGTTGCCTGCTTTTAGAGTTGCAGAATTTCATAAAGTGTGTGAAGCATGCCAATTTGGTAAGTAGGCAAGACAACCTTTTTTGCATGACATAAATGTGAGCAGAAATATACTTGATGTTATACCTACAAATGTTTGGGGTCTTACACAAAACATATCTCTTAGTGGCAACAAATATTTTGTTATGTTTATTGATGATTGTTCAAGGAAGTTGTGAGTATATTTCATAAAGGAAAATAGTAATGTATTTGAGCACTTCAAAATTTTCAAGGTTTCTTTTGAAATAGAAATAGGCTTGAAAGTTAAGTGCTTGATATCAGATGGAGGGGGAGAGTATCTCTCTAATGAATTTAGTGACTTCTTGAGGTCTCATGGGTGAAGGGTATCGTTATCATAACCCTGTCATCACAGGTAAGTTTAGAGTGAGCAAGGATGCTATTTTTTATGAGATGAGTAGTTGGTATATATCTAGTGGTAATGCATTGGATGATGATGACGATAGTTATGTGCAAAAAAAAAGGCAAGAATAACGGAGCCTTAGTGGACTAGAAATATTATCTAGTACTATATCTATAGTTAGCCCTTGGTTTGAGAGACTAAGGGATAGCTCCACATCTTCAGATGTATCTAAAGTATTGTAGGTAAAGACAAAGAGAAGAAAAAAGTGACAGGTATGGTAATGATGCATCTACTATTCATTTGGAATTTGATGGAGATTCTAGTGGTTCAAAGAGCTTGGATAATGAGCTTGGTATTCCTTGAGTTAGGACATCAGGTGTATAGAGAGCACTTGGTAATGTAAAGGCTTCACTAAGTGATCTAGTGGTATGCAGGGAGCAAGGTCGAATACCCTATTAAAATATTTGGTTTTGAAGGTTATGTAGCACACCATTATACTTATATGATAAAGGTGATTGAAGATGTTGAGCCCATTTATTTTGAGGATGCTATTGGTCATGCTCATGGGGATGCAGTATTGGATGAGGAGATGGCATCATTAGAAGCCAATAATACTTGGGATCTGCTACAATTGCCTAAGGGCAAGAAAGCTATTGGTTGTAAGTGGGTTTACAAAATTAAGCATAATGGAGATGGTTTTGTTAGCAAGTATAAGGCTAGGTTGGTTGCAAAAGGCTATGCTCAAACATATGGCATAGATTATGAAGAGACATTCAATCCAATTGCTAGGATGGCAACTGTTAGATACTGATTGCTTTGGCAACAACCAAAGGTTGGAGTTTGCAGCAAATGGATATCAAGAATGCCTTATTGTATGGTGAATTACAAGAAGAGGTGTATATGGAGCAGCCAATATGTTATGAGTATTTAGAGCATCCCATATATGTATGCAGGTTAAGAATGCACTCTATGGGGTTGAAACAAGCACCTAGAGTATGGTCTGACAAGATCATAGAGTATCTTATCAACATTGGCTTTTATTTTCTGATGCTGTGACTACTCACTTTATGTGAGAAAATGAGATATAGGATTGATTATCATAGTTATTTATGTGGATGACTTGATTATTATAGCTGACAGTGGGATTGTTGAAGTTAAGGATTTTTTGAAAAGGAAGTTTAAGATGAAGGATTTGAGTGAGCTAAGGTACTTTTTTGGTATTGAGATGATTAGATGTGATGATGGTATATGGCTATCCCAAAGGCAATATGGCTTGGATATGTTGTCCAAGTATGGTATGACATCATGTAGGCCTCTTTCAATAGGCATCTACATAAATTGACCCACGGGCCGCTTATTGTTTCAAGCATGGGCTCGCCTCTACTACCCACTGATGCCTACTGATGGGTAATAGTTAGAAGGTGGGATGTGTGTAGCCAGATGGCTTTTTTGAGTTTGTATGCAAGCCTTTGCAAGGGATGGTGTTGGATGGATGGTGGGCCCTTGAAATTGAAGATATAGTAGGGGCGGCAGGTCCCTTCCTAACACTGATCCTGGGTGGATCTATCCTTTGAAATTTAAGATGGTGTTGGACAGATCCCCATTTGGAGAATGGCTACTGGATAGATCTATCTTTGAAATTGACGATGGTGTTAGACGGATTTGTCCTCTTGCCCTCCGTGGTTGCTATGACACGATCTTAACATGGCTTTTCTCTATTCCCTTCAAGCTGCCTTATGCCTTTACCGATGTCCATTTGGCATGCTGATAAAATGAATTACATTGCACCTCACACTTTCCTTGCGAGAGCCCTCAGAGGCTCTTCCTCATCCTTGAGAGAGTGTTCCTAGAATATTCAGTGCTTATCTCCATCCTTGAGAGAGCATCCTTCATCTTGGACACGACCTCGCCAAAGTAGTTGGAGCTCCCTCTTTTTCTAAGCTTTCCTTTTCCCGCACTGTTTCAAATGAGCTTCTTCATTCACTTTTTGATTGGAGTGCCTCGGTCTATCTTTGTTGTTTTTCGTTTGCATGGTGTTATGTCATATAAGATGACCTCCCTCCTAGACAAGTGCTAGTTCCGGGACACTTGCGGTTTCAAGTTGGTGATTTAAAAGGGAGATTGCATGAGTTGATGATGATGGGGTCTCAGGGGAATTGGTTTTGGGAAGAAACTGATCAACTAGTTAAGGTGGTGGAGGTCAGCGGGAGCGCATTGCATGGATGATGGGGCCTCCGAAGTTGGGGGGTTGGAGCGTTTATTTGTATCGAAAAAGAAAAGAAGGTACACTACTTGGGGGCGTGTCAATGTTTCCATGTGCTGCATTGTTCTTGTTCTAGTGGATTTGGGAGTTGGGTCGCTTTGGTGTTGTCCCACACTTGAGGACCTAGTTTGTGCATAAGGGGGGTGTGGTGTATGTAGCTTAGGGTGACAAGTCTAACCATAGATGAGTGTTACCTCCCTAGGTATGTCTTGCCCTTGATGTGCCCTAAGCGTGAAGTGGAAAATCAAAATGAGGCTAGGGGGTTAGGGACGGAGCTGACCGATCGAAGCCATCGGGCACACCTAACTTGAGAACCCCTAGGTGTAGTGATTGTGGCCTATGTGGGGTAACCTGCGATTCGTTGTGATTCCTTCTCTTTTGTTCTTTGCTTTTTTCTTTCTTTCTTTCCTTCTCTTTCTCGTTCATTTTTTTTTTTGATTACATAGGCCAAGCTTTGTCGTCCGAGTGGGGTGGAGAAGGGGGCCTAAGAGACTTATTCAAGAATTACCAACTCTGCAAGTATCCTTTGAGGTTCTGGCGGACTTACAGAGTGGTGGTAGAGAGAAATGGATGATTGCAATGCATAAAGTGGCTATTATTCATATATTCTAAAAGGGATAAACAAAATGAAGGGAGAAGAGCAGCGCGCATCATCAATCGGCATGGCACAGTTGTCTATGGCGTTGGGATCAAAGTGGAGGGGTGGAAGGTTGTGTTCTTGTGGAGTGGGATTTTGCCTAAGTAGTATTCTAAGTAGCCTAAGATAATTATAAGTAGTAATGAATGCAAGGTTGGGGCACAGGAGAATTCATCTACAAAATGGACTATAGAGTATCCTAGATTTTTTGGGGTGAAGATGAGGGCCTCCTCTGACGTAGTACATTTCGCATTGTAGATCATGGGGAAGTTGTACTGGCCATGGACATTGGGGTCAAAATCCACTTCCATTCTTCGAGGGTATGGCATGAATGTCGGGTTGCATTCAAATGGGAGGGTGTTGCAGAAAGCCACCCAAGTGTCCATATTTATGTCACAGAGGTACCTTGTCCATGTAGGCTGGCACTCATAGCCCCCTGCACTGATCTTGGGACCTCAAAAACCTTGTCTTATACCAAAATTCTACATCCCATGTGTCCCAAAGGCTGGGGTTCTATTCTCTCTCCGCAATCCATTTTCCCTTGAGCTTGCTTATGATATTGATTACTTCTTCCACCACCTTGATCGGTAAGGAGGCTGTGGGTATTCTGGCCACCTGTTGTTGGTATTCTTTCTTCGGACACCTATTGTTGGTATTCTGGACATGGTGGGGAAGGAGGCTGTGGGGCTATCTCTTCTTCATGGGGCCCCATCTCGAAGCTTGGGCTAGCCTCATCTCCTTGCTGGGCTTCCTGTTGGACTTCTTCCGCAAACCCTGGCCTACCTTTCCTCCGTCTGGGTGACATCGAGTAGTGCATTGAGGAAGGCACATTGCTGGGTTTCGAAGCCCACTTAGGCGGCCTTTGCTTGGCTTTCAGCTAGTACCTTATCTTTTTTATCCTGAGCTAGATGGTGCGCTAAGGCCTTGACTCGTCTTTCATTATGCATTGCCCATTCATTTGCCATTTTCGTTATCTCCTCTCAAGGCTTTCCCCCTGCCTCTAAGCTAGCACTGTTGGCCTCCGTTCTTGATCTTTCATTTCTTCTTTCAATCTTTGCTACTCTTCTTATGCTGCCTCTTGTGTAAATTCCTCCAGTTCTCTTTCATATCTGCTTGTTTTTTCCTCCCTTAGTACCTCCAATTCCTCTGTGGCTTTAGTGATCTTTTCCATTTCAGCTTGCAAATCCTCATCCCTACAATCTCTTTGTTGTGTCTTTGTAGGTGCCTTATGGTTTTGATTTCTTTGTCCAATCTTGCCCACCATTCGGCTTCTACTTTCTCTTTAGTCTGTAGTTGTTCTTTGAGCTCATTGATCTTGCTTTGGGCCATGACTATTTGGTGGGGTTTCTCTAGCTGAAATGTATCCATGACCTCCTTTTCTACTTCTAGCTCTGTCATTGTGTTTTTTTTCTCTTCCTTGGCTTTCTCTAGTTGAGAGAGAAGCTTTTTGACATATTCATCGTACTTCGCAGGTGGCGTCTCTGTTGTAGGGACAAAGGTTGTAGATGTTGCCACCTTTTACTTCTTCGGGTCTTGTCTAGACTCGACATCTATTGTTGCTGCTGCCGGTCTTTTGGTTCCTGCCAGAGGGATCCCTTCTCCTGCTCCTTGGATCATTTCCTTATTCACAAAGTTTTAGACCTAGGCCATTAGGTTGTTGGCATCCACATGGGTTGTAGAACTAGGTGTGGATAAGGTGGTGGTAGTGGCGGGCAACAGGAGAGTAGGAATGGGGGTGATTGGGGCCTTGCCCTTGCCTTCTTGCACTACAGGTGGCATGAGTTCTGGCACGTGGGCACTTGAGCTCGGCCCTTCATCTCTAAGCGGGCTCATGGGCTTTGACTCGTTTTGCCTGGAGGACTATTGCTCAATGGACTTGCGCATTGCAAGGGCTATGTCTTCCACCTCCTTTCTTCTCAACTTCTCCTCCTCCTCCTCTTCTTGCTTTATCTTTCTTTCCTCCTCGGCCTTTTTGGAATCCCTGTGAGCCTTTTGTAAGTCTGCTTTCTCTTTTTTCCTCCTCTCCTCTTCTTGCTTTTCCTATGCAATTTTCTTCTTCGTCTTCTTAGGCTCTCTCCGGCTAGAATGTTCTTTTTGTTCTCTATTTTCTTCATCCTCACTCAACGTCCTTTCATTGGATTGTGCCTCTTGTTCTTGGTGAGGTGGTAACCTGCTTGGTGTCTCATCAACTCCTTCTCCTCCTCCTTGCCCTTGCCCCAAGGCTTCTCTAATGATGGCAGTAAGGACCCCATCGAATCCAATGGTTGAGGCCTTTGAAGATGAAGCTTTCCTTTTAGGCTTCATGGCATGGGGACTCTCCTCCACCGGCGAGCTTTCCTCTTGTTGTTGCCAAAGCCTTTGCCGAGGTCTTGATGGTCTTTCTCACAAAACCTTTGAGGTTCACCTTACCTAGCAACTGTGCTGCAATGCTCTCTAGCAAGGGGACATTAATCTAGCTCATGATTGTGTTGTACCTCTGACTAGAGAACAATGCATGCGCCATCTTGGCCTGAAGTTGGATTTCAGGATCTGGAATATCCGCCAAGCTGATGCCATTGTTGGTGTGGACCTTCACCTTGTCCATTCCCAGCAAGGCGTATATGTCTCTCTTTGGCTTTCTCTCTACTTTGTTTGCCAAGCCCAATGTTTTTACTACCAACTCCAAGGTCAATTCAATCTGCACCTAGTGAGTTTCTTCTCCCTCTTGCATGATTACGGTGCCGCAATTCCTATGAGATGTTCATAAGAATTTTGCTCAATGGATGTGATCCACCCCTTGGCGCACTGCTTCCATGTATTTTTGTAGATCGCACTACTCAATAATTTTCCTCACGGACCATTCTTCGATGGCTACATCCTCTAGGTTGAAGATATGCCAGAATTTAAATTGATTGAAAGCCCTCGTCTCCACTGAGAGGCCGTATTTTGCATGTTCTTCTTCCAAGAAAGGCAAATTGCCAGTCTTTTCTTGGCCTACCATGATGGTTGCCTGTCATGAAGCCATATTCACCATTAGTGCTTTTCAAAAGAATTACTCATAGAAGAAAAGACTTCATGCTTGCTGACTTGAGATGCTTATGTACATTAGTAGACTTTTCCTTCAAGCAATCCCTTCATTCCAAGATTTCGTGACACTTTTCCTCAACTCACAAATTAAATTTTCATCTATTTTGGCCATTGATTGAGGATTTTTAGTTTTCCTTGTGCATTTTATTCACATTACTTATTTGATTTTACCTTTTGATTTCACCTTGCCCCCTCTCCCCTTGAGAATGAGAATGATCCTTAATAGGATTAGAGGTTAAAGGGTTAAGGGCATTCAATGCCTGTGCACGGTGCTTCACTTCTGCATGAGCCAAGCATAGAAGTTTGGATTATATTCCATTTTAGCGTAATGGTTGATGTTGATAGGTCGAATGCGTATGTGAGTGATTTAGGTATGGATATCCGTTAGGAAGTCATCGGAGTCGATTCGGCTAGCAATGTATAACTCCTCCTAAGTTAGAATACGATCTAAAGACGGATCAGCCAGGAGGTGCTCTTCTAGGGGTCTCTTATGAATTGTTGTCAAAACCCTATAGGAGGTTGGAGCTACATAAGTAGAATCATACTTTAAGGTTTTGATAGCATGTCTTTGTTCAGTATTAGTCATGATTTGACAGCTCTCAAATGCCCATTGAAGTCAGAGAGCATACCATTTCCTCAAAAAAGAAGATGCATTCTCAACAAGCTACTTCAACTCTTCGATTTCTTGGTTGACGGCATAGGTAGTGTGCTTGTCATATGATGTGATGAGGCATCGTTTCTATGCTTGCTCACAAGAAATATTAGTGTCAATTAACTCCTCAGCTACTTCGATAGCCTTAATGAATATAAATTTGGATTCTTCATGAGCAAGGTAGTGTACACACCTATGTTGCTAAAGGCTCTTATGCATTTCATGCTCACACACTGTTGCATGTTGAAATGACTAGATTTTTTGGTTGATTTTTGTTGTTTTTGAGGCCTGAATGGTTAAATTTTGATGGATTTTGAGTGATGTTTGGTTGTTTTGAAGGTGTTTGAAAGTGTTTTGGATGGTATTGATTATGTTTTGGAAGCTCATGATGATTCTTAGTAGAAATATGAGGCTCTGTGATGTTTTGATAGGTTTTGTTGAGGTTCTTCTGATTGGTTATGGTACCTTTTGTTTAGCTTCTGTTTTGTTATGATTTTCTTCTATATGAAGCATGGATTGATGATTGATGAAGGTTGAGATATTTTGAAAGCTTATTGAATAATTTTTGCTAGTTTGGAATGGTTTTAGTATGAGTTGTGAGGTTCTGATGTTTTTTGTTGACCTTTTGTAACTCTCTGTAGACCTTTTGTAGAGCCTCTATTCCTGCTCTGTTTCCATTCTGTAAATCCTCTGTAGATCTTCAGTAAGTGTTCTACAAAATGTATGTGTGACTTTGCAAAAGTTTTCTAACTTTTGGAAAGGAATGAATCTAAGTTCAAAAGAGCTAAAACAAATGGAAGAAGTAGTTGCTGAAGACTGAAGAGAAGACTGAAGTGAAGTGACAGTAGTGAGCTATGAAGAGACACTATAGTGGCTCTAGTGCCCTTTCATACCTCCCATGCCTCTTGGGAGGTGCATCCATGACCTAAGAAGGATTATTGATTATTGTAGTGAGGAGATGATGTACTATTGATAGAGAGAGAAAGAGAGAGTCAGAGATAACTAATTCTATCAAAACAATGTATCTATCTATGAGAGATTGAGAGAGAGAACTATGAAGAAAATCAAGATGAATACTATGTGATTATTTCCATTAAAAAATGGTATATTCTTTTGTGTTTCTTATTCTATTGATGGATTCTATGAAGATGTTGAAGATTATGATTGATTCTATCAAATCCGTGGGAGATATCTATTATGATGTTGCATGAAGATTTGTTCTTTTCCTTGTTGTGGTTCTCTAAAGAATGAAAAAAAAACTTGTTGATATTACAAGCTAGATTTTGTTGCAGTAGAAACCCCTTTTCCTTGGTGTTTTTCTTGGGGCTCCACGTTTTTGGTGTGTAGCTGGGGAAACTTGCCATCAACAGGCATTAGAAGAGGTTAAAAATGAAGGAAATGGCATTGCCAAGAAGAGGAGAATTCAATGGATGCTTGCAAAGTTCCTTCTTCCACTGAAGAGTTGCAGATTCTTATTGCCAAAGCCACTTTCTACAAGAAGTTCATCCCACAATGGGGGAAACATATTACCATCATGATGCAAGCTCTATGTGGTGGACTATTTCCTCTTCTTTTTGAAGCAATAGAGAAGTGTATCTTGGTGCCAAATTCTTTAGGAACAAAAGCTCCATTGCCGCGAGGAAGAGAAGAGAAGAGAAGAGAAGAGAGGAGAAGAAGAGAGGAGAAGATGGAGAGCTTCTCCTCCTCGGTCCCTCACCCTCACACACTCACTCCCTCACACTCTCACACTCCCTCTCTCAAGCACAAGCTCAAGCAAGCAAGGACAAGAAGAAGAAGAAGAAGAGGAGAGCTACTTTTGGCCACACACAAGAATGAGCTTCTCATTCACTTTTCAACTTTATATACAAAACCCTAAATCCCTTTTGGGCGGTCATCCCCTTTTCCCCTTTTTTACATGGCCGGCCGTAGCCTAGGCCCTTTTTCCCATTGTCCTTCTATCTTCCTAGATTCCTTTCCACCGCCCGTCTACATTTACAAATTGCACGGGTGAGAGCTCGGCGCTCTTTTACACGATTTTAGGGTGCGCCTTTTTATTTTAAAATGCGCCTTTCCCCTTTTGTATTTGCCTTGAACTTTTAAGGTTGCCCTTGCGCTTTTGGCCTTTTCTCCTATTCTTTCTTCAGTCGGGCTACCTTTTTTCCGCCTTTGCCCTGCGTCTTTTTTATTTCCTTTTGCTTTCTTCGTGTTGGGGTTAACATTACCCCCCTCCTAGACGAGTGCCAGTCCCATGGCACTCACCGTCGTAGGTAGCAGGCTATAGCATGCACCGAAGATGTGGGTGACAAGGACGCCTGTGGTTTCCATGGAGGAGTGTTGGTGGTGGTGTGGAAGAAGATCCTGGGGGCCTGTTGGTGGCCAAGGTGGCTGGTGGAAGGTTGTTGGAGTTGGTGGTAGGGCTATTCTGTGTTGGGGATTGCATTGATGGCTGGCACAAGTGTTGGTTTGTTGGGGATTCTGCACATGACGATTGTTTGCGGGCTTGTCGGATGGTGAGGGATAAGCATTCAGAGTTGGGTATTGATGAAGAGCAAATGACACATTCGTTGGAGTCTTCAACACCTGCAATTGAAAACCTCTCATGTGGTCTCTCCCTAAGGGTAGTGCTAGTCTTCTCTATTGTGCACAAGACATATTTTGATTAGTTTGGGAGACAGGTTGAACTCTAAGCAAGCCTGGAGTACTGTCTTGCACTTGAGGATCCAAACCGTGTATATACTTCGGTGCAAATATTATGTGAGTGCCCGTGTATACTTAGGTATTACTTAGCTAGAAGACTGTCGGATTGGTTCCTTGTATAGCAATGGGTCAGTGAAGCAAGGGCTGAGTTGATGGAAAAATTTGTCGATGAAGACGGGGAGTATACTTGAAGATTGTTCGAGACATCATTATGGTCTTGTCAAGGCAATGTAGCATAATTAAGCTCTGTGATGTCTTAGCTTTTGGTAGCTAGTGGCTACTCGTAGTGCTTGAAAAGTATGGTGTACTTTTCCATTGTCTTTCATGCCATGCTTACCACTGTTGATTGTAATGGCATTGAGATGGAGCGCAAAAGAATTGTGCAAGTGGTCCAGGGTGACAGGTCTAACCATTGGCAAGACGAGCGCCCTAGGTATGTCCTGCCCTTAATGTGCCCTGAACAATTGTGGGGGATGTACAAAGGGCTAGGGGATTAGGGACGGAGCCAGTCGGCCAAGGTGACTGGACGTACCTAATTTGAGGACCCCTAGGTGCGGTGCTGTGATCGTGTGTTGTTTTTTTTTTTGGTGGAAAAAGTGAATACAATTAATGCCATACATTGAGACTGTCAGCCTTTCCTTTGGATTGCGAAATGTTTGGATTCAAGGCTATGAAGAATTGATATTACAGAGATGATTGTGTCACCAGCCTTGATGCTAGAGGAACTGTTGTTGAGATGAAGAGATACACTTGAGATATTGCAAACCTCCTTGTAATACATGCAATGTTGGTACAATTGAGGTAACGACGATCGTGAGCCAACTATAGAGCTTGACCCAGCAAGAGAGCATAGCCATGAATATGCCTTGGGCTATGCGATTTGGGCGATCGGCAGCGTGGCTTTGTCGTGGCTCTTTGTGGGGTCGATGGCTTTGCGGTGATCGGGCATTGAACATTTTCGCCCAAAGACCTGTCTCATCCTATATCCATTTTGTCGCTTCATGAGAGTACATGCATGGTATATGCCGCAACTATAATAAACCAGTGCAATGCAAGGAGACATCACTTATCTAAATTCTATGGTGTTGACTTAGATATTTATCACCTGCGCTTGATTACCTTTTTCTTTTGCTAAAGGTGTGAAATATATTAAACGCAGATATGAAAAGTTCGTACAATTTGGGAACATGTCAACACTTAACCATTTAAAGACAAAAGGTCATGGCCAGGTAGCATTTGATAAGCCCTTTATATAACATGGGGCTACTCTATTTGTACGAGATGGGGCGAGTCTGGGTGGCCGGGTGATTGGGACTCTGCTGGTGTGGGGCTCCCGTGGGGTTGGGCAGGGAACATGTCGGCCGGGACATGAATGGTGTAGTCCCGGGCTGCTACCGTTTCCAGAATGTCTTTAAACAATGCATTAAATTCTGCCCTATCCCTGGCCACCTTTTCTGCCCTTGAGCACCTGGTGCTCGAGCGTAAGTTGGGGGTTTGTGCCACTAGTGTTGCTACTTTCTTGACTCGAGGATTCTTCGGCCTTCGTCCGGGACGGTGTCGCTTAGGGCCTCGCTTCTTGGCATACCTCTTGAGGGTGGGCACATAGCGCTCCGGTGGAGGGGCGCATGCCACATGCTCCCGTCGTTTGTGAAGAGCATCTTTGCATGCTAGGTGTCCATGGTTCTCCATGTGGTCCGTCAAAAAAGGAAGCCTGCAAGATGCAATCCAAGGGTTAGACCTGGATATAGGATACAACTGTTTGCATGGAAGGGATTTTAGTGTGGTTTATCAAGCGCATATGATAAGAAGGGGAGGGGTGAGGCATGCAGTGTTTGTTGTAGAGGGATGGCCCCCATGATGATGTTCGTTTTGCCTCCAGCCATTAGCAGGTATTGTCTTATTCTAAGTTGTGTGGACTAGTCGTCATGGAGTGGGACAGGGCACATCCTCGAAAGGATAGACCAAAAAGGGAAGAAGGTGCATTGAAAGGGACTACACCCTGTCTACACCATCAGAGTTGTTGGTCAAGGCTTCCTATGGCGGCAATGTGGGTTGCATGACCTTCACTTGGAGGTGGGGATGGTCATACGGCTTTTAAATGCTTGATGAGAGGAGGACTTTAGGAGCTTAGTTTATCTGACCCAACTCTTCTCCCTGTGCTTGACTATCATTGCTTGTGTGTGTTGACATTGTTTATACACGGTGACACAAAAAGCAGTGTTTATTCATATACATATTTATGAATCCATGTCACTTCACGAGAATAAGAACCAAGTGTAGAACTCGGGGTTGTATCGGAGCGTAGCACACGCATCTAGTATTCGTGGCAGCTTACTTAATACCGATAGATATTTTGCCACATCGAGTAGCATGGAACCTTGTCCGAGTCTACTGGCTATATGTAACTCCTCCTCAGTGAGAATCTTATCAAACAGAGCGTTCTCTTGGCTAGTTCCACCTAAGTCCATACCTCGAATGGCAGTCAGTACTCGAAGGGAAGTTGGTGCCACATAGGTTGGGTCTCTTTGAGACTGCCATTTGGCCAATCGCTCTTCTGAGACCGTCATGATCTGAGCCCCTAGTTTGGCCATTACAATGCGGCTTTCGCACAAATGCTACTCAAATTGACTCTGGCCTGCTGACAGTCGCTTTAGTTGCTCTATGTCTACGAGATTCGGTTGGCAGAGCATTTCATTGAACGTGACGGTTAAGCGTAGTTCGTCAGCCTCCTCGTCAGAGATGAGTCGCATGCGTTCATGCAAGAGCCTGTCGTAGTGCTCGTTAAGATGTTCTTACTCTTCCCATGATAGAGGAAAGGTCAAGTAATCTCCAAGCTGCTCCTTGGGGATTGTGCCCATGTCCGCAAGGACATAGACACGTGCGACCACTTTGAGCTTAGCATCCAACTCAGTTAAGCATTCTGTGACACTTCTATGTTCAACGAGGGCTTGCTCGGTTGCTATCTCATGAAAAGTTCTAAGAGTTTCCTTAGGCTTTAGCATGGCTGGGGGCTCAGGCCTAGATGAGCAAGATTGGTCAGTGCTAGGATTTCTTATACTCTTGGGATTCTCATGTTTCTCCTGAGGTTTTGCTGCTATTTTGTCATGGTTCTTCTCAGATTGACTGGTACAGATTTGTCACCCTGTTGTGACGACCCACTCTTGGTTGGTCAATGCAAGTTCTATTGTTAGTGGATAGAGTGTTGCAAGCAACTATTGATGGCAACGATTGCTTTGGTTTTTCATAGCACACCGATGTGTCTGAGGTTTCACCGCTATTAGGAGAGGCATCAGTGGGCTCATTGGTGGATGGACTCGATGCTTTGTTCATCGGCTCTCCAGCGCCCTTCGTCTCAATGTTCTTGGGGTCCACAACCACTTGTGATTGTTGTTGCCTTCGTTGTTTTCTCCTCTTTTTCTTGGTCAATGAAGGTGCATCGCTCAATGACTCAGGACCCTGAACTAGATCAACCCCATTGATGTGCTTGGTTGGGCCTCAGCATTCTCTTTCTCTAGTGTGTCCATACGGAACATGGCCGTGGCCTGCTGAACAGCCTTGCTAGGTTGTGAGAACACAATTACCTCCCTTTTTAGAGAGTCTAGCCCTTCAGCCAACTCCCTTGAGTTTAACTCCTCCAGCCTAGGCTTTAGGCACTCTGAAAGTGCTGGAGTTTTCGAGGAAGTTGGTTGCGACACCTCTTCCATAGGTAAACTACTAAGGACACCGTCCGCAAGGGGTCTTGTCACGGCTAAGGGCTGTGACTGCTGTGATTCCTGATTGGAAGTGGTAGCAGCTAGTTTAGTGGGCTGGCTACCCTTGGTGGGTTGCGATATCAAGTCCTTAGGGCAGTTAGAAGTGGTCATTGCTCTTAGAGCATTCCCTTGTGTAGGCCGAGTATCAGTTGAGCTAGCCACCTTAGGTTACATAGGCATAACCTTGGGTCGAGAGCCACGGATAGTGTCGTGTTCTGCCTCTTGGACATTTGGAAGCTTTGATGTAGGTCGAGATTGGGATTGAATAACCGCTCCTGACGGGTGTTGTGCTTCCTGTGTCCGTGTAGGGGAAGAGGGTGTAGGAGACTTAGGACTCCTAAGTGGCTTTGACACTGGCTTGGAGATTTGCTCGTGGCTGTTAGATGATTGTGCTATTTGCTTTGTTGAGTATTTAACCTTGCCCTGAGCAATGTTGTGCCTATGATGCTTGCTATCCTCTTGGGGAATCAAAAGCTCCTTGGGCACTAGCGGCTTCTGCGTATCGTCGACGATTACATCTGGCATCTGCTTGTCGAGCACGCTAGGCCGAGGATCTACCCTCCGATTGGTCCCGTTTGGTTTCTTGATTTCGAGGGGCTTGGTCACTCCACTGTTGTTGACTCGAGACTTGGTTTTTCTCTTAGATCTCCTCCTACGCTTCTTTGCTCTTGACACGATCTGGCCTTCAGTTGACCACGGAGGTTTAGCAAGGGGTTTTGGCACCCAAATCCATCGGTTGCCTGCATAATACCCTTGAGCCCGAAGCCACGGCTTGGATATCCATAGTGGCGTTGTGCTAGCTCTCCATCAATGCTTGCGTCTATAAGGCCTGGGCTCCTTTTGGGGTCTTCTACGATATTTGTAATTCCAAAGCCTGTCCTTGGCATTGTCTCTTGACCTTCTTGGTTCAGGCATGGCCTCACTCACTGGCTCTCGTTGTTCGACCTGTGCTTGTATTAACTCTTCCAACAAGTCCTTGCTCTCGTTAATGGGCTTGACTGTTACGTCAGCACCTTCCTTGCCTTTCCCTCGAGGTTTGCTGAGGTCACCCTTGCTAAAGGTCGTGACTATCCTCACACCTGGTAATGTCAAGTGTATCCTCTGAGCTATGTAGTCTGCCTCACACTTGGTAGCCTTTTTGAAGGGCCTTCCTAAGAGGATTTCCTTTCCACCATTCTCGCTATTGGTAGGGACATAGAACAGGAGTGGCAAGCTTTCTGTTTCAATTGTTACAAGGATTCTGCACTTCCCTAGAAGTGCTTGTGGGTGTTCCCCATAAGGATTAAGAGTTGCATCAATCGGTGTGAGCTCTGGTTGGCCTAGTAGGGTCCATGATTCATAGGTCAAGATATTAAAATCTGCTCCTTCATCAATTAGAGCATCAATAGTATGCTCTCTTTTCGCGGTGAGTCTGACCCTGAGATAAGCAGGTGGTACTATGTCCTCATTTTCCGGGTCTTGGCTCGTAAATTTAAGCCTTCTGACAAATGCCCTTGAGTTCTCGACTGCACGACCAGATGTGGATTCTCCACTGCTGTCTTGGATCGTCAGTGCAGTGCTATTTAAGGTACATCTCTCGTCAAGAGTGTCATGTCTAGTCCTCTTGGCATTTGTAGCTTGCTGATGTTGCATTTCGCTCTGACTAGACATGGTATGAACACAATGTCTTTGTGTTCTCGTGGTGTGGCCTTTTTGCCCTTGATGGCTAGATTGGCCCATTGATGTTCTAGGGTCTCTGTTTCTCTCTGTTCGGGTATGGGCTTTTGGTTGCTCTATTGCAAGTGAGGCTCCATGCTCGTATAGAGCCATTGCTACACTAGGGTCCAATTTGAAGGACCTGTCACAGCGCGCATTTTCTCTCCAACCTACCCGAGGGAGGTGCGGAGGGGGCAGAGCCCCCTCTGCGGGGGTCTAGGGGGGGCAGTCCCCCCCGGCCCGCAGGGCCGTTACGGTAAAAGCCATGCACAATTTGGAGGACCGTTTATAGCCAAATTTGAACCACTTACTCTCAGTTTCAGCCCGGTAATGGATCTATGATATGGTTTCGGTTCTATGTGGTTTCTAGGTTAATATCACTGTCTTCAGGTTAAAATTTGAGAAAATCTAAATTCGGCCTAACAGGTCCGAATTGCAAGGTCCGAGTGGGTCACTCGGACGGGCCGAGGCGCATGGGCCGAGGGCTAAGTTCGGACGATTCGGACGAATTTGGACACGGTCACTCGGGCGGGCCGAGGCACTTGGGCCGAGGGCCGAATGTGGGACGTGGCCAAGGGCCGAATTTGAGTCTCGGACGGGTTTTTCCTCGGACGGTCCGAGGCCGACTAGGGTTTGGCCAAGTGGACAGGGTGGTCCGAGGGCCGAGTCTGGGCCTCGGACCGGAGTCGACGTGACTCGGACGCACCGAACGCCGCACGTGTTTTTTCGTCGAAGCTCACAAAATTCGTCGTGCAAGGCACTGGGGGTCTTCCCCCTTGTCGAGCAACTCCAGATTGGTCCCACTACTGTAGGGGGAGGTGTAGAATTACCTGGGCTAGCCAAAGATCTCCCTGATGCCAAGATTGAAGCGGATTTCCTTGCCAAGCTTTCCTCTTCTCTCCTGCTCTCTTGAAACCCTGCAATGCACACTGTGGCCTTTCTTGCCACTTCTGGCCCTTATACCCTCTTCCGGGTATGGTATTGGCACCCCCAATAACTCACTTACCGACCTTAGGCATCACAAGTAAGTTTTTTACCCCTTATGCACGATTCTTGCCCTGCTTCTGCCCTGTTTTGCAACAGTAACCCTAATGCTCATTTTCTTTGTTTTTCTTTGTTTTCTCCTACTCTAATGCATCCAAATCACAAAGTAAATACCTACTCTACTCCATCTTACAACATAAATCTCAAGAAAAACAACAAACCTACTTGCCAAGGAGATCGAATACCATCTTCAACCCCCTCGCTTCCTACCTATCTCAAGCACCGGTTCGGGGGAAACCCTACTCCAATGCTCGATTCGAAGCGGGCAAGTGCTCAAGGCTTGAATTCGTTGGTCTCGGCAACAATGGAACCAAAATGTGGGAGCTTTCACTCAACCGCCAAGACCCACGGACCGCTTATTGTTTCAAGCGTTCCAAGCCGAGCACTAATGGCTACCTCTCACATAACTGACACGCCATCCATACCTACGAGTGTAGTGAGCTTACCTCCGTGCCGCTCGAGTTACCTCCTCTCCTGCGCACTCCGATAGCTCCACGATCCACGTGCAAGCTTCAAGTAAGCTCGATCCTCCTGCTCCAAGCTCCAAGCTCCATTGCCGCGAGCAAGACAAGAGAAGAGAAGAGAAGAGAAGAAGAGAGGAGAAGATGGAGAGCTTCTCCTCCTCAGTCCCTCACCCTCACACACTCACTCCCTCACACTCTCACACTCCCTCTCTCAAGCACAAGCTCAAGCAAGCAAGAACAAGAAGAAGAAGAAGAGGAGAGCTACTTTTGGCCACACACAAGAATGAGCTTCTCATTCACTTTTCAACTTTATATACAAAACCCTAAATCCCTTTTGGGCAGTCATCCCCTTTTCCCCTTTTTTTACATGGCCGGCCGTAGCCTAGGGCCGTAGCCTAGGCCCTTTTTCCCATTGTCCTTCTATCTTCCTAGATTCCTTTCCACCGCCCGTCTACATTTACAAATTGCACGGGTGAGAGCTCGGCGCTCTTTTACATGATTTCAAGGTGCGCCTTTTTATTTTAAAATGTGCATTTCCCCTTTTGTATTTGCCTTGGACTTTTAAGGTTGCCCTTACGCTTTTGGCCTTTTCTCCTATTCTTTCTTCAGTTGGGCTACCTTTTTTCCGCCTTTGCCCTGTGTCTTTTTTATTTCCTTTTGCTTTCTTCGTGTTGGGGTTAACACCCATGCTTATGTGCGGGCCGGGGAGGCTTCCTTGATTTTATTCATATTATTATTATTATTAGTTTAAATGTTTTAATTTATTATTATTATTTTTTCCCTCGACGGTTTTTTCCCTTCCCCTTCTCTCTCTCTCCCTCTCTTTCTCTCTCCCCGATTTCCTCCCTTCCACCTCCCTCCTCCCCTTCGCCATCGCCATCTTTCCCCCTCCTCTTCCCCCGCCATATCTCTTCCTCCTCCTTCCTCCCACCTTCTCTTTCCCACTCCCCATCTCCTCCTCCCCTCCTCCCCCTTCTTCTCCCTTCCTCCTCCCCTTCTCCTTCATCCTCCCTCCATTCTCCTCCACCACTCCTCCCTTTCGCCTCCCTTCGTGCCGCCCTCCAGCCATTCATTGCTCCGCCCCTGTGGCTGTCTGCCACCCCATCCCTTGGTTGCCACCCCCCGGCCTTTGTCGCCACTGTCAACCGGCGTTGCCGCGCCCGCCGCTCCGACCGCCACACCGCCGCCTACTCATGCCCGGTCGCCGTGCCGCCACTTGCCATACCAACTTCCCTCCCTCCCCTTCCCTTACCCCTGCCCGTCCCTCCGTCCCCTACCCACTTCCCCCATCCTCCCTGTCCTGCCCACCCCCCTTTCCCACCCCCTTGCCCACCAGCCTTGCCTACCCACCCCCCCATTACTCCTACTTCTCCCCACTAATCCCCACCCTTAACCTAACCCCCCACCCCACTAATTCCCCCCCATACACCTCCTTCCCCCCCATTCCCCCTAACTCACCCCACTAACATAACTTAACCCATCTAATTAGCCTTAAACCCCCCTCCTATGCACCCTTCCTTGCGCCACTGTCGCGTGCCACCCACATGTACCCGCAAATCTTTTTCTCGGCATTTTTTTTTGCGCGTCAGTGATCGTGTGTTTTGTGTTATGCGGTTGTTCGCGTGCTGAAGCGTGTTCATCTTTGTGTTCGCGTGGTTCGTGCGCCTTTGTGCGGTTTTTCAAGTAGTTGTTTACGCGTGAGGACATGCGTCTGATTTGTTCGTGGGTGTGCATAGCTGCTCTTCACACGCAGCGGTATCCCATTTTTCATTAAAAAACTGTAAAAACCCCTTTAAAAACACATTAAAAAATAAAATAAAAATTCCTTAAAATTCATAAAAAATTCCCAAAATACCTGAGAATTCCTTTGACCAAATAGACACTTTTTGAATAAATTTTTGAAGTTGAAATTTCACAAATGAATTGCCAAAAATTCAAAAACTTCCAAATTCATTTAAAATACATTAAAAATTGGTAAAAAATATTAATAAATAAATAATAAATAAAAAATATCAAAAAAATATCAAAAAATTCCATCCACCTTCTGCTTTAAATTTGAATTTTTTCAAAGCCAAGCATGCTTTACAAAATGGTCAAATTTCTATTTTTGGGCAAAATTCTTGAAAAAAGACATGTTAAATGTCAAACATAAACGGAAAAATGTTGAAAAAATCTAGTAGTGTCTTGCTAAAAATCTAACCAAATACCACATGTTTCTTGATTATTTAAAAAAAAGAGAGGTGTTGGTTTGGTTTTTTTATGGCTTACCATGTTTAAATGTTTTTCAGTTTTGACTTTTCTCTATTGAGATTCATTTGCATTGTGGGACTGATATGTGCGCATTCAGTATCCTTGTACACACACACACACACACACACACACACACACACTCTCTCTCTCTCTCTCTCTCTCTCTCTCTCTCTCTCTCTCTCTCTCTCTCTTTCTCTCTCTCTCTCTCTCTCTCTCTCTCTCTCTTAGAGGTAATTCTTTTTCCCCTTGTCATTTATTTTTTTTGCTACACCAAAATTTACATATTAATTTCTAAAATGAACCTTAATCACCACCATGGTACGCTCATCTAAACACACCTTCTTTTTAATTAAATCAAAATCAACCAGCTATTCACTTTGCACATTGTTATGTGCATTTCAGAGGCACCTTAATTTTAAATAAAATGAACCAATAGTTACAAAAATGCATGCATTGCGTTTCAGACACATTAAATTCTTAATCAATGAATCTGCATTTAGAGACCTAATCTGGGTATTGAAGTCTGGGATTCGTTAAACGTACCATTCTATCTTAATAAATTATAAATAACAATTTAAAAACGAACCACCATTTTCTTATTAAGATTTAGAACCTAATAAAATTTTACCCATTTTTAATAATTTATTAAAATGAACCTTTCACTAAAATCATTTCCCTCACTGCACTTTCTTTTTTCCCTTTTCAATAAACACGCTTCATGGGATGGGCATGTGTAGTCTTGAGCATGGTCTTTTCTTGTCACTGATGGTCAATGGTGTTTTGGTTATGTTGTGTGTGGTTATTGCTTTGGTTGATTTATACGATTAAGGGTATGGTTTGAATTGATTTTTCATTTTATTTGCTTGATACAGGGTCTCGGGTGCATGTATGTTGCATAGTATGAAGCTTTCGGTCACATTTGTCTAGAGGTCATGTCGATTTTTTTCTAGGATGTGCCTTGTTTGGGGATAGTCGGTCGAGTCCCGTTTAAAACCTTGGTTGATATCATATCTTTGATCTTCTTTGCTAGTTTTGCAAGCATCTATTTTGTTTATGAGTTGTGTTGTGTGTTTACTATTTGAACGACACCTCGTACGCCTCCTCTTGTTCAGTATGTCCTATTAACTAGTAGGGATTATTCTTTCCTAGTGACTTTTGATTCTATTGCTAAAGCTGGCCTTGCATATTTTGTGACTGCTCTAGCTCTTCCTCTGATTCCAAATGATCCAGCCCTTTGTGATGAGTTTCTTGCGTCATATAGTAAGAAATTAGGCTTGGTTCGTGGTACTTCCATGGTCTTGACACCTAGAGGGTTAGGGAAGGCTTTGTCCCTTTCCTACAAAGGAGACCCTTTGTCATAACCAAATAGTTATTCTCAAATGAAGACATCCTCAAGCTGTTACATAAGCAGACTAAAGAGGTCCTCGATGTCAAGAAGGTGATTAACACTTCAGGAGTGTCTTTCTCAATGATCACTGATCCTCTCTAGAAGCTAGTCTGCCAATTCCTTCAGGATAGGTTCATGCCTGCTAAGACACCATCTCACTATTTGTCCAAGGAGCTCTTCATAGCTTCCAAGATGGTTTTGAAAGGGTTTGCCATTGATTGGAGCACTTACCTTCTTACGAAGATGAACCATCATTTTGTCAAGGTGACTAGAGGGAATGTTACCAATGTAACCTTTGGTTCATATTTATATGCTTTTCTGACATATTCAGGCCTTAAGAAGGGTGTTTTACCTCCTCCTCCATGTGATCCAGTCCCTTCCCTTCCACCTTCAGAAGATTTAGAACCCATTGACGTAGAGGATACTAACTCCCCTCCTCCACTGGTCATTTAGCGGAAGCGCTTGAAGTGTGTAGCAGAGATAATTCCACCAGTCATTCCTTCAGTGTCAGTTCATGTTACCTTTGGAAGTGAACTCCCTACCTATCTCACATGCAACAATTTATTCAGGGCACATCAAGAGGGTTCTTTGGATATATCACTTCCTTCGCTGAACCACTTAATGTGACAGGGGATGCCATTTCTTTCCTTTGCAAAGACATCTAGAGTTCTATTGAACTCTCAATGACAGCTTGTGCTCAACAGTTATATTCTTCTTTTTATGAAGAATTGATGCAATCCAAAGACCAAATGAATAAGGAAATCACAGAGCTAGCCTTTGCTAAAGACACTCTTTCTGATCTGTTTAAGTAGATGGAGCGGCAAACAAAAATGATTGAGACCTAGAGAGAAGAAATGTCTTCTTTGAAAAATCAGTTAGCAGAAGCTCAGTCAGAGGTCACCAAGGTTTTTGAAGAGAAAGAGAAAATGACCAAAGAAGCTCAAGAGTTCAAGACTCTTCTAGATATGAAACTATTAGACTTGCAAATTGCTCACAATACAGTGGAACCCCAAGCCTCCCAGATTAAATAGTTGAAGGACCAACTGGTGCAGTCACGATCCATTCCTCCAAGTCCCAGTGTCCCCAAGATTCCTTCTATGTCTCAGCAGGACTTGGCTATTCTTCAATGGAATGCCACTTTATGTCCTTTATTTCAGGCCAAGGTTGAGAGATTGCAGTCTAGAATGGATATCTTATGGACTAATTTTGAGCAGTTTATGGAGTTTGTTCCTCCCGCCCACTCTTTCTTTGTTCATTATCAACAACAGAAGTTGGCCTTTTATGTTAAACTTTCAACCATGGATTTATCTACTCTAGAGGATGGCTAGAGTGGAACTTGGTCTGTGGATTTGTTGTTTGAAGTGGTCAGGATGGTGTTTGAGGATTTGGTAGTCCTAGATGTACCTCAAAGGTGACTTGTTAATTCTAGATGATGAAGACCTCTCTTGGTATATTGGAGATGAAGTCTTGCAAGTTGTACTCTATGTACATTAGTTGGAGCTTAAGATTGATGAAATGTTTCAAAAGTATTCTTCTAGAGTATCTGATTGTCCAGAGCACTCTTGGCATCCTATGCTGGATTCTGTGATTTTAAATCAAAGATAGTTAAAGGCTTTGTCTCATGTTCAAAATGTCAACCAATTGAGGGTGGATTTGTTATCATATCTTTCCAAGCAACCTCCTTTTGATCCTTTATTTTTTGAGGCCTATGCTAGAAGTTTTGCCTTAGGACATCAGTTCCATCCTTGACTTACTATCAACAAATGGCTCATAAGTATGACGCTTATCTGTCTCTTTTCCAGAATACCCCACATGTCATTTTACCCCATTTATTTCAACCTAAAGATGCACCTCATATTCTTATTTTTATTCAATTTCCTTTCACAATTGATCGGGTATTTTCTCCCCTTATTCCTTGTCCTCCCCCATCTTTTCATTTCCTGTCCACGTTCCCAACATATTTCCTTACTCCCTTCCTTTCTGATACTGCTAAATTGCCGGATTCTCCTACCTTATCTTATTCTTCTTTTTACGATTTTGCTTATCCTTCTCTTCATCCTTTATCCCTTATTCCATTCCTATCTCCTTCATCTTTTATTCAGACTCCCCCTCAGTTGGTTACAGAATATGAAGGTTTTGATCAGACAATCCTGAGAAGAAGAAGCTGGAGTGCTAGAGATTCTTTGAAGGAACCCCAAATTAACTGGGTGGTGATTCTAGGAGAATGGAAGACTGCAAATAAAGCCTTTCACAACTATTTATGTTTTGCTCAGTTTCATTCTCAATCTTTGGATCCATCAATGATACAAACTGCTCATTTTTCATGGTATCTAGCCTTTATGCACCGTCACTCTCATGGTGATCAAAAGCAAGTGCCAAAGTTATATTTGGATGTCAATGTAGATCTGGATACCCATTAGCTGGATGTGCTTTATTTTCATCCTTTGTGCTTGCCAAGAAGATTTGTTATCCCACTGGAGAGAATGTGTTGTTTACAATTCTTGCAAAATCCTCCAAAAACCTTTGTGGATGAATCTTTATCCCTAGAAAGGTTTAAAAATCATCAATCCTTTAAAAGGGATCATCTTCATTGATCCATTATCCTTTGTACTTTGATGCTTGATTAGAATACATCTATCTACCTTTTTTCTTCTATAAAGAGGTGCCATTCAAATATTATTTGTGTAAGTGGTGTGAGTTGTGGTATGTGTATATTGTTTATCTATGTTGAATGGAGCTGAAGTTGAAGTTGGAGTGATGATGACGATATTGTATTAAAAGCTAGCAGAAGATGATGATGATTTAAAGAAAACTCTTATATCCTTTATGACTTTGTGTTGTTATCAATTTAAAAAAAAAATGGAAATAATATCCACAAGGGTGTTTTTCTTTTGATGTAGTATTATCAGATATATAGGTTACTTATTGGGGTCCTGATTGGGTGATTATTGAAGATACTAAAGAAGATAGAATTGAGCTCTTTATTAACCTTATATTATTCTTTTCCTTAGGTCGTAAGGATGCTTCCTTTCTAAGTGTGGGGATATGTTGCATGTTGAAATGACTAGATTTTTTGATTGATTTTTGTTGCTTTTGAGGCTTGAATGGTTGATTTTTGATGGATTTTGAGTGATGTTTGGTTGTTTTGGAAGTGTTTGAAAGTGTTTTGGATGATATTGATTATGTTTTGGAAGCTCATGATGATTCTTAGTAGAAATATGAGGCTCTGTGATGTTCTGATAGGTTCTGTTGAGGTTCTTCTGATTGGTTATGATACCTTTTGTTTAGCTTCTGTTTTGTTATGATTTTCTTCTGTATGAAGCATGGATTGATGATTGATGAAGGTTGAGATATTTTGAAAGCTTATTGAATAATTTTTGATATTTTGGAATGGTTTTAGTATGAGTTATGAGGTTCTGATGTTTTTTGTTGACCTTTTGTAACCCTCTGTAGACCTTTTGTAGAGCCTCTGTTCCTGCTCTGTTTCTGTTCTATAAATCCTTCATAGAACTTCTTTAAGTGTTATATGGAATGTATGTGTGACTTTGTAAAAATTTTCTAACTTTTGGAAAGGATGAATCTAAGTTCAAAAGAGCTAAAACAAATGGAAGAAGTAGTTGTTGCTGAAGACTAAAGAGAAGATTAAAGTGAAGTGACAGTAGTGAGCTATGAAGAGACACTATAGTGGCTGATTATAATTAATTCTATCAAATCCATGGGAGATATCTACTATGATACTGCGTGAAGATTTGTTAATTTCCTTGTTGTGGTTCTCTAAAGAATGAAACAAAAGCTTGTTGATGTTACAAGATAGATTTTATTGCAGTGGAAACCCCTTTTCCTTGGTGTCTTTCTTGGGGCTCCATGTTTTTACACACACATTTGCACAATAGTCCGTCTTGCCCTAGCCGATAGAGTTGACTTGCTATCAACTGATACGGCTAGATTTTGAGAATGAGTCCCCTAAGTCGGCAATAAGGTGTTAATTCAGCTCTAAACAAATCTTTTGCACTAGATAGGCTGAATAGATGGTTATCAGGTAGTTTGTTTGCAATGCCTTGTCTAGCGGCTTCTCCCATGGGGATGGGAGACATATGGTCAGCCATACAATGCTGCTTTCCTTTATGCACGACCAGGGAGAAGTCCAATTCTAAAAGAAAAAGTAACCATCGAGCTATGTGTCTCGTAGCGCATGGTTTATTAACGAAATAAAGAAAGGCTTGATGGTGAATAAAGATAATGCTAAAAGTTCTTTACAATAAATACTAAAAGGCTTGAAGGTTTAGCCAAAAGATAATGCTGAAAGTTCTTTACAATAAATACTATGGCTAAACCTTCTCTCTATGTTATTGAATAATTCATTTCTATATCTATGAGTTGTCTACTAGCAAAGCTCACAGGATAGTCTAAGTTGTGTTCACCAGGTTGGCATAGCATCACTCCTACAACGAACTTAGAAGTTTCAATGTGAACATGAAAAGTGATTGTCCAGTCTGGGGCTCGTAGAATTGGTGCAGTGGTTGAGAGCCTTTTTCAACTCCTCAGACACGCGTTGGCATTCCTCGGTCCACTCAAATATAATCAATAGCTTGTATAGAGGTCTAGCAATCAATGCATAGTTCAACACAAACCGCCGTTAATACCCTTTATGGCCTAGGAAGCACTAAACTCCCTTTAGTGGAAGATTGATGATAATCTAGACTTTTGAGAAGTTGGTGGCAATGCCATTCTTTGACACCACGTGCCCTAGGATGTGTCCGTGCTTCACCCACATAACTGACACTTTAAGGGGTTCAACAAGAGACGATATAATCAACGCTGTTAAAAAATAACTCAGAGTTTGTTTACATGTTCCTTTGAAGTGGAGTGAATACACAAATCATCGACAAAAACCTCTAACTCCTTCCTAAGCATATCTTTGAATATAGTACACATGAGCCTTTGGAAGGTAGCTGGTGCATTAGTCAACCCGAAGGGCATGACTATGTAGGCAAAGACTCCCCACTTAGTGGCAAAGGTAGTCTTGTGCCTATCGTCAGGGTGCACGTGCAATTGGTTGTACTTTGAGAAGTCTTCCAGAAAACGGTAAGCCTCTTTACCAACCACTCTCTCAAGCATGTGCTTGGTATAGGGAAATGGATAAGTATCTCTCTTCGTAGCAACATTTACCTTTTTGTAGTTGATGCACACTCTGATCTTCCAATTCTTCTTTAGTATGATGACTATGGGTGAGCCCTAGTCGGTGTGCTCAATCTCGTAGATGAATCCTGCTGTCATTAGCTTATCAATTTTTTCCTTGACAGCATGGGCATGATTTGGATCCATGGGATATGGCAAAGATGTCTATATACTCTTGCAAGAGAGTAGTGAGACTTGCTTCCTCTTCCTTGGTCAGGTCATTGGCTATAAAGAGAGGCCAGGGTATCTCCCCCTCCCTAGCTAAATTTACCTCCTTGACCTTGGGGGCGGGTCCTTCTATTGGTTTGCTTGCTTGCCCCTGGCATTTGCCTCCTAGCAAGATCACTACTCTATCACTTTTCTTGAACTTGGTGAATCTCCTTGGTAGGTCTTGCAGTGTTCTTTGCTCCTCTGCCTGTGCGTCCTTAGGATGCTTTCTTCTTCCCTCCTTTAATCTATGACACGTGAGGTGGATGGATAAGTCCCCCTTGGTGCATCTAGTCTTGGAAGGTAGAGGTATCTTGGGATCACTGTTTTAGCTTACTTTCGATTCAGAATCAAACTCTTAGTCTTTGCTAGAAGAGGGAGTCTCCTCGGTGGTCGTAGCTCCAATCGTGAATCTAACCTAAGCAACGGCGTGGCACTTGGTTGGACTAGCCCTGCTTGCTCAAGGTCTATTGCACCTACATGCTCCAACCAGGTGTGATCGCAATCCATGCACATGACTCCTCTTTCAATTCTAAAGGCATTTTCCTTGAGTGGTTTGGAGTCTACTCATATTTGTTCTATCACCTGTCCCTTAGTGTCATATTCTATCATGTCAATTTCCCCTTCACTCTTGTCATTGAAGGAACAATAGTCTTCATATTTGTTGTTAGAGATATCTTTGTCTGACTACTCGTTATCTCCTAGGTCATGATATGTCTCATCCCTCTCATTGGCGGTGACTAAGGCCCAATTGTACATCAAGTTTAAGTCGTGCACTTTGGTCCATCACCGCCACTTAAGTTCGTCAAGTGGTCTAAGGTTTGTTGATGGGTTAGCAGTTAACTTGTAAGTTAGGCGCTCTAAGATCTTATGGATCTCTCACTTATTGTTTGGTAGTTGGAATAAGACTAGATTGGGTCCTCTCTATGCCCTCCTAGCCATCATGCACATTGCCAATGAGGGTTGTTCGCAGGTCTTGCCAACTGCTTTAACAGCTTGCTTGTATTCCTCCTTGTTCGAGAATGACAGGTCGATTGTAGCAAGGACATACATCCAATCTTGCTCGTCTTCAGGACAAGGGATATACTTAGTCAGTGGCCTGTAAGATTTCCTATTCAGGCTGCCACCCTTCAGCATAGTGGAGATGGCATCTAGGTCGATCGGTGTGGTCTTCTAGGTGTCCATCTCTACTCTTATTGCTTTCTTTTGATTTTCTAGGAAGATCAGACCGTTGCCCTAGTCCTCTATGACTCTCGCATTGTGTATCTAGGGTCCGCCTAGTAGGATATCGTAGTTCAATCCCTTCATGACTATAAAATCAACCAAGATATGGACTCTTATGATTTTTATTGGCCAATTCTTTAACACACCAAATGGCTTCACTTTTGTTCCATTAGCCAAAGTGACGTTAAACCTGGCCGTCTCAACAAGTGGATTATCCCAGGTCTGGAGCACTGTGTGGCTCAGCACATTGACTCCAACTCTAGTGTCTACAATTCCTTTCTTTGTGGCATCACCCCCCAGAGACTGACAAGATAGCATGTATTTCAATGCCCTCCCAAAAAGTATTAACATGTAAAGCTTTTGCCACTGAGTACAGCATCAGATGACTCAGTATCTATGTCTCATCTCATCAGGTTGGTGTGAGTCAGCTGCAACTTGCTTCATTGACCCTTCAATCCAATGTTTCAGCTCTTGCCACAATGGCAGATGCTGTCTTAGCATATCTCCTAGGCTTAGCGTCACAGGGGTGGTCACTGGTGAGGTGAGGAGATTGCTAGCTGCTTGCTACTCTCCTATCCATGTTGCATTTCCTGGCCACTTGCATTCGCTGATTCGCTGGCTCGTAGCGTTTAGGCTTTTTTTATGCGGCACTACTCTCTCGATTTTGGTCATGGAGGCGATACTGGCGTGCTTATGCTTGAGAGATCATCAATCTTGCCCTCCCATATGGGCTTGGCATCTTTTAGGTGTTCCTTGGCTTCTTTTATCCACTCCTTCATCTTTTTGATGGCTTTGAGTTGGCGCTTTGGGTTGGGGTACTCCTCGATCTTCACACTTCCCTTCTTAGCCATCCTTGTGGCTACGATTTTGCTTTTGTATCCGTCACTTTCTTTCCCGCAGGCAGCGTTGTGGCACTCTGTGTTTTTAGTGTGACCCTTGTGTCTAGTTTCTTCTTTTTTCTCCTATGTCTCCTCTTCTCGATTGAGGCTGCGTCTGAGTTGCTAGGCCCTAGTAATGATATGCCAGCTTGCTTTGTCTGTGTGTGGGATAGGCGTGGCCTTCCCATCGAGTGCCTCAACACCAAACAACCCCAATGGGGTTTGTCGAGTTAGAGGATTGCTCTTGTCTAGGGCAATCAACAAAGAGGTGTGTGATTTCGCATTCAACGCATCTTTGCCTTGTCTCAATTTGCTTGCCCCCTTTCAGGGCAGCGTGAAGAGATATGCCTTGGGTGATCGCAAGTCCAACATGTAATTGGCTCTTAGGTCTGCTCTCCTAAGCCTCTACCTGGGAGCGGCGTTTTGATGCCGAGAAGTGCTTAAAAATAGCTAAAAATTATGAATATCAAGGGAAAAATATTCAACGTCGAAGGCGGCGGCTCCAGCTAGGACGATTTTAAGCATTAAGTGCTTAGAAGGCGCCCAAGTGATAGTTGTTGATTTTTGATAATTTTTCAGACTAACGTGCATGTTGTCAGGAGTTGCCAGCCAATGCGGGACGTCAAGCCGGATGCGCAGAAATTTACAGCACTCGATTTGGACACCGGACGGGAAAATGGCCACAAAATGGTCAAGATATGAAAAGGTGGACACTTGGAAGGCCAAAATTGGGCATGCCTTTTGAGTTTGGACCCTCCCCCCCAAAATTTTATGCACCTCTTGATCAAAAAACGTGGAGAGAGAAGGAAGACATGGCGTGATCAAGAAATGGCACATTTTTCGCTCTCTCTCCCCTCTCATCATGATTGTGGGCTGTGAGTACCCCATGGAATAGACATTGGGGCTGATCTTCTCCTTCTTGGCCGATCTTATCGCCGCCCTTCGGCCGTAGAATGGTGGACTGAATGGAGAGAGCCAATTCTAGTCTTTCTCTCTCCTCCCTCTCTCTCCCTTAAGGGTTGTTCTTGTGTGGAAGAAGACAATGAAGAATGGTGGAGGAAAGCTTATCCGGATGAGACCGGATTGCTTCCGGATGGATGAAGACTTGAAGACTGCTGTTCTTGAAGATGCTGAGCATTAAATGCATACTGGAAATCAGTCCCGTAATCAAGACCAAGAAACCGAGACCTGAAAATAAGCGGTAATGCTATTTTTATGAAGAAAAATGATATTTTTATGCTATTTGCTTTATGAAATCTTGTTCATATGGGATGAAAGTTCTTTATGACATTGTTTGCCATGAGTTTGATTAGTTTATGCTCTGAAAATCAGAAAATATAAGGCTACATGGCCGGAATTAGTGTTAAAATACATAAAAACAAGCGTTTTAAGGGTAAAATTGGGTTTTGCTATATAAATGAGAAATATGATATGTCACACCAACTAAATCTGAGTTCTTGCTGTCAATGAACCTAAGGGCCACATCCCACAATCAATTTTTATTTTCAATCATTATTTATTAAAGAAAAATAGGAGAAAAATACCTAAAAATGAGAAAAACGGGTTTAAAATTAGGAAAAAATAAAAAATGGACTGAGGAAAATTAGGAAAAATTATATCTATGTTTGTGCAATGAATAACGATGGCAAAGCATGAGGTTGGCCTCGATTTGTCCCCGATTCTATGTTTTTGCATATTTATTGTTCTTTTAAAAGGGAGAAATGCATAGAAACCCTATCTAACCGATCAATGATGCGAAATGCTAAGAGTTAGAGGAAAGAGGGCTGAAACACTGAAAGATAAAGAAAGATTTGATTTATGCATTGCAGTTGGCATATAGGAAACGGTTTAAATAAAGAGGATGGTAGCATGAGCATATGGCTCGGTGCCTCCTTTCAACGCAGCACGCGTTGGTGAAATTCATGGAAAGAATGCTTTATGCACCATTCATGATGCTGATCTTTCTTTTGTCTGAGCACATAGCCATACACGATTTGCATTAAGCATAATAATTAAAAGGTATCAGAAAAACCTCCTGGATGCATGGCACCTGTCTTCCTTAGGTTGTGACCAACGATGAGTATGAGAGGATGTCCCAAGCTATAGGTTAATCGTTGGGTCCTAAAGGGAAATTGTAGTGAGGAATGGTACATCTTGGAACGTAAAATATTGGTACCTTAAGAGGAGTTTGTGCTCGTTTGTGTTATATGTTTAGCAGCGCATCAAAGGGCTTGGGGCTCCGACTATTAGTCAGTGGAATGCCTCCTATATGTGTGTGACAAGGCGTTATGCCTAAGTACTTTGGGATCTCCCTCTGAGGAGTTTTAGGGAAATATTGGACTATAAACTATAAACGCAGGAATTAAGCTTTAGGGCAGTTTGTCCTTCAGCATTAGATTGACGCTCCTAGCCCGCGAGGCCGTGAGGGTGTTTGTGTGTCATGAGCATGAGGTCCGGCTAGTGTTATAGCCAGTGCCGGCCCATTTTAGGTCCCATCAGTGGTGCGTCTGCCGGGAGCTGCCTACAAGTGGTGGTTTTTGAATCTAGGGTTTCTAGGGACCAAAAGGAAGTTGGTTTATGTCCTCTGACAAGGACCCTCAAGCCGAAATCCAAAAAGCAGAACGTGCTGAGAGGGCTAGACGGCGGTTAGAGATCGCAAGTCGCTATTCTCCTCAAAGGAGTAGCCCAGTACATATAAGAGGCAGTGGTCTTAGCAACCCAACTAGTCTACATAGTCCGTTAGGTGCAGAAGGAAGCGTAAGTTCTTCCTTTCCTCCACGAAGTCTACCCACTTCAAGTGGGGGGGTGAATTCACTCGTTGAAGCTCCTATTGCTAATCCGATTGTTACCATGGCACAGCCTATTGCAATTTCTGCAGACGCCAGATTTACCAGCCTTAGGAGTTCCCTTGCCCATTTTTAATGGGTTAGCGGAAGAGGATGCAGAATTTCACATTTGTGAGTTCCAAAGATTGATGTTCAATTATCGCATCCAAGATGAGGGACATCTCATGATGTTCTTCAATATGACATTAAAAGGAAGGGCTGCGGTATGGTATCACAACATAGAGTCTGGAACCATAACCACCATTGATCAATTCTATGCAGCTTTCCGAGCGGAATATGCCCCTGAAAGTGGTAGCCAATATTGGTTGCGGGTCTTGAATGTAACACGCCAAGACCCTCATGAGAATGTGAAAGCTTATGCCAAGAAGCTTAAAGAAGTATTCCGTAAGTTACAAACTTACATTCCCATTCCGCCGGCTGCCCAATTGCAATACTTTTTGCATGGGTTGGATTTTAATATCCAAGTACAATTGAGCAGTGTGGCCTTGGCAGACATAGACACCGCTATTACGCGGGCAGAGGGAGTAGAAGCACGATTACAAACTGCCTACTCCTATCGAATGAATGTTAATGGGGGTTTAGTACCTGGCGGCAATCCATCATTGACGAATGGAAGTCAAGGGATGCCTATGACTAACCCTAATGGGAGAGGGAGCGTGGTTCAGAATGTACCTTTACTGCCAGCTCCTCCCAGTGTGACTATGCCTATGGCAAGTTAGTTGGCTCCACCAAACGTTGGAGGCCAAGTTTTGAATTCTAATGTTGTTCTTGTGGGTCCACAACCAATGCCAAATCAGATTGTTAGGCCAATGGAACGACGGGTCGACGATCGAGGCTATGAGTCGAGTGCATCTAATGTCCTTGGTGAAGTCAAGGATATGATGAAACCGATATGATTTCCGAACAATATCGACAAATAGTTGTCGACGTTAATTTCTTGAAGAAGCAACAAAATCTGATAGGGAGTCGACGCCCTGAAGAGGGTGGACCCTCTAGATTCAGTTGTAAATGGTGTGGTGGACAGCACTGATGCCAGGAGGCATATTCCACGGTGGATTCCGTGAGGTTTACGGTGGATTCTGTAAACTTAGATGACCGGGGCTCATACACAAAGAGGATTCTTTGTGCGAGAAGTTGATGGGGACGCCTGTCCTTTTCGGGCGTTTCATTAATTTAGTGTGTACATGGGTGATTCCGCAAAATGCATATTAAATTAATAAACGTTTATGAGTTTAGAGTGCGCACTCGTAATAAATTAAGGTTAGGATTTATTTCTAACCAGTTGATTTATTTATGTAGCTGAAGACTGCTAGGTATTCACTTTTGTCAGTTTAATTGTATTATTTTACTAACGATTGTGAATGCTTCAGTTGATGTGTAGAGATAGCAGCAGTGGCGGAGGAAAGCATTGGAGTCTAGCGAGTATTCGACCTTTGGATTATATTTTGATAGGCGCTACGCCTATATTTTGTTATGTCTATCGAGACATTGATTATTGATTATTATTTTATGCACCTATGTGCACGGATATGTTATTTCTATTTGGACATTGAGATTGGGCGTGCCAGACTCTATGGGCACCGTCCATTAGCTTTATTTCCTATTTTTGTAGAAAGCAAACTCAAAAGCTAAAAGCTTGATATATTTTTGTAAATTGGGCTATTATTGAGCATGAAGATGGAAATATACATAAAATACATGCTTTGTGAAGCGCTCACACAAGGCATGGGGGGAGATTGAACCCAATTGGTCTCTTGCTTCTTGTCGTTCATGCTTTTACATTGTTTTTTTGTGCAAAAAGGTAGAGTTCATTGTTCTTGGGGACCTTCCGGGATTCACTACGTGAGCATACTGCGACCGATCTGGGCACCAGTGGTATCAGAGCGGAGCTGAGATCAAGAGCTTCCAATCGCTACCCATCTCGAGCGAAGGTGGAGCTCCAGGAACGATCGGGCTCTACAGTCAATCTCATCGCGAACCGTCAATACAGGCAGACTTCTGGCGATCAAGAACCCCTGTTTCTACTGTCAGATCGCAAAGGACCAGGCTGTGTAGGCGGAGGACCACGCATTCATCTCCTTCATCAAGTCGTGGTTATACAATGAGAAAACAAATTTCATATCTCTATTCTCTCTTAAGTTTAAGCTTGACTTAAGCTTAGAAGAAGCTTAATTGCTTCACAATTTGACATTGAGGTATCTGAGGACGCCCGAGATTCTCGCGACGGCATAAAACGGCTGCCCACGTCTTCATCATCTGCGCCGTTTTCTCCACGATTAATCTTCTCCATTAAAGCTTAAGCTATAAAGCTTAAATTACTAAGCTTTCATCAAGTTAGACAAAGCAAGAAAGTCACCAAACTCCGGGTCCTGCGCATCAAAAATCAAGTCCTGCAAGTCGACTGGAATCAAGTCCTGCAAGTTCAACAAGTCGGCCTAAGTTCTGCAAGTCTGTAACTCTGCAAGTCGGCTAAGTTTGCAACTCTGCAAGTCAGACTAGTCAACTGGAGTCAGAACTGACTAGTGCTCAAAACTCCTAGAAGGGCTGTTCCTGCGTAAAAACTCTGAACTGGAAAGTTGTTCGTGTCAAACTGTTCTACCTATCCACAGGTCCGCTGAAGTATTTTCAGCAAACGCAGGAGGAAATATTGCAGATTTTCTGAAAATTGAGAAAGAAATACCCAAAAATACATAGCCTTGTAACCCCGAATTTGAGCTATGCTCATCCCGCTAACCTGATTTTGAGTGAGAAAGGTTTATTGAGTTTTACAGGATGACGACCCCACATATGGATGATCCTATGGCTGAAGACGACTTACCTGAGCCTACCATGGAACAAAAGCTGGATCTAATCATGCTGCAATTGGAAGAAGAACGAAGGGTTAGGCAAGCATTGCAAGCGCAATTGACAAAATTACAAAGAGCGTCCACCGACAAAGAAGAACCTCAAGCTGAAGATTTGATTCGACGTACCATCGATGCCACTCTTGAAGCACAAACCATTCGCAAGGAATCAAAGATAAGTAAACGAAGTTTCAAATTTCGCACTTTCAATGGCATACGAGAAGGAAAGACTGTTTTATCATTCATTAGCCAGTTTGATGACTATTTCCATGAGGAAACTTATCCAGAAAAAGATAAAATCAAGTGTGTTACTAATCATTTGGTAGACAGAGCATCACTTTGGTGGACTGTAGTACGCAAGAGTATAGAATGTCCTGCTACTTGGAAAGATTTCAAGAAGAAGTTCATGCAGAATTTCCTTCCACCGCAATTTCATGAGAAGGCTATCAAGCAATGGGATTTACTTCAACAACGGGATCGTGAGCCTATTCCACAGTATACAGAGCGTTTTTGGAATGCACTCCTACAGCTACGCATGCTTGAAGACATACCAGAGACGACACATAAGCGGAAGTATATGTCTGGGCTTCTTGGACATTACTACGCTGAAGTGAACATGTTCAAGCCTGCTACCCTTGAAGATGCCATCTCACTAGCTCACGACATTGAAGATAAGTTACGCGGAAGAGACAGACGACCACAGCAATTCCAAGCCAATGGTAATTATGGATCTAAACAATTCAATTCCAATTTTAGAAGGTTTAATCCAGGTCGTTTCTCATCACCATCTTTCCGCAAGAATTGGGCTAAACCACCTACGTTACCATCCACTGTCAATCCAAATCCTAAGCCTATTCCACAAGCAAATCCAAATGTACCCAGACTTCTAGCCATTGCAAATAATGTAACCAAAGCCAAGCCAATAGTATGCTATAAGTGTCACCAGCCTGGGCATCTCGCAGCAAATTGTCATTCAAAGAAGCCACCAGCACATATCAACTATCTTGGAGCCATGGACGAAGACGAGCATGAGGATATGCCTGATTTCACTGAAGATGAGGATGATACTACTACTACTTCCGACACTTTACCAGGTATGCCTACTCCACATTCATTATTGACTATGAAATGTTTGGTGCATGGAAAGGAAAGAATTATCTTGCATGATGACGGTAGTACTCATGACTTTATTTCAGCAAAATTGGTAAAGGAATTGAAATTACACACTGTACCTACGCATTATCGCATAAAAGCTGCATTTTTAGGCACTAGGTACAATGGCACACAAGAAGTACAAGATTTAGAGATTCAAATTGGTTCATACATTGAAAGAAGAAATTTCTTAGTTGTTCCATTACAGTCAAGCGACATTATTTTAGGAATGCCTTGGAGACACCAGCATAATCCAAATATAGATTATTCCACACACACAATGAATATTAATTTTCAAGGAAAATCTATTACATTATATGGTATGCATGCATCTAGTATTTTTCCACTGCTTTCGCATACTCAAGCAAAATGTGCACTACGCAAGAGTACTAAATCATATCTTATTTGGGTGAATGAATTGCACGCAAAGGAAAGTCATATGCACCCTAGGCATAAGGAATTTCTTGCATATTTTAAGGACTGTTTTGCAGAAGAGCTACCACCAGGTTTACCACCTTCACGACCAGAAGACCATAAGATTGATTTAATCCCTGGCACACAACCACCTTGCAAAGCACCATATAGGCACAATCAAATAGAGCAAAAAGAAATCCAGAGTCAAGTTGAAGAATTACTAAATAGAGGTTTAATTCGACCTAGCAGTTCTCCATTCGGTGCACCTGTACTCTTAGTTAAGAAAAAGAATAATACTTATCGTATGTGTATTGACTACCGAGCTTTAAATAAGATCACTGTAAAGAATAGGTATCCTATACCTAGAGTTGATGACCTTATGGACAAACTGCAAGGATCTTCTATATTTAGTAAAATTGACCTTAAGTCTGGATATCATCAGGTGAGGCTAGATAAATCTGACATATTTAAGACTGCATTCAGAACACAGTTTGGCCATTACGAATTCTTAGTCATGCCATTCGGATTGACTAATGCACCTGCCACTTTTAGTAGAATGATGAACCGTATCTTTCTGAAATATCAGTATTGTGTGATTGTTTTCTTTGATGATATTTTGGTGTTTAGTCAAAGTGAAAAAGAGCATTATGAGCACTTATCATTAGTTTTTCAATTACTAAAAGAAAATCAATTGTTTGCAAATCCTGAAAAGAGTGAATTCTTTAAGACAGAAATTGAGTATTTAGGTCATATTGTATCAAAAGAAGGAATTAAAGTTGATCCTAAGAAAATTGATGCAATATTGCATTGGCCTGTTCCTAAAAATGTGCATGAGTTACGCTCATTCCTTGGTCTTGCTAGTTTCTATAGGAAGTTTGTACGTAATTTTTCATTACTTGCTTTACCATTAACAAAACTTCTCAAGAAAGGAATTGTTTATCAATGGACTGAAAATCAGCAGAAATCCTTTGACTTACTGAAACGTGCATTAACTAATGCCCCTGTTTTACAGTTGCCTGACTTTAATAGACCATTCTTTCTAGTTGTGACAGATGCTAGCGGATCAGGAATAGGAGCCGTACTAATGCAAGACAATCATCCAATAGCATATTCTAGTTCTAAGCTGAAACCCTCTGAGCTGAAATATTCCACTTATGACAAAGAACTATTAGCAGTTGTACAAGCATTAAAACAGTGGAAACACTACTTAATGGGTTCAGAATTCATGATAAAGACTAACCAGCAAAGCATTAGACATTTACTTAGCCAACCCCAAATTTCTGACCGTCATATCAAATGGGCTTCCTTCATTCAAAGTTTTCATCCTATCATTCAATACCAACCTGGAAAAGAAAATGTAGTTGCTGATGCATTGAGTAGAAGACCTGCAATTCATAATATTTCTGTCATATCTTTTGATTCTTTGATTGCTATGAAAGATACATATCACCAGGATATTACTTTTCATTCTGATTGGCATAAATTAGTTCAAAATAATTTCATTCCTGTTGATTCATTGTCATATAATGATGGATTTATGTTTTTTGAAAAGCGACTGTGTGTTACTATTCCATTCCGATCTTTTGTTTTGAATGAAATTCATTGTCCCCCATATCAAGGTCATAGAGGTATCATATCTACATTACGCATGTTAATTGAAGATTTTTATTGGCCGCATATGGATGCAGATGTATCTAATTTCGTTTCTGAATGTTTGATTTGTCAAAGAATAAAGAGACATCATGGTAAACAGTATGGATTATTAATGCCTTTGTCTATTCCATCTAAACCTTGGGAACATATTTCTATGGATTTCATTACTGGTTTACCAAATACTAAATCTAACCATGACATGATTTGGACAATTGTAGATAGATTTAGTAAGCAAGCATATTTCATTCCATGTAAGAAAACTTTAACAGCATCACAAGCAGCACAATTATTTTTGAAAACTGTTTTTACTAACCATGGATTGCCAAAAGTGATTATTTCAGATCGTGATTCTAGATTTTGTAACAATTTTTGGATAACACTGTTTGCAAATCTAGGCACAAAGATTGATTTCTCATCTGCATTTCATCCAGAAACAAATGGACAAACAGAAGCCACAAATAGCACCATTCTAGATCTTTTACGTGCATATACTATTTCCAAACCTCAGACATGGGACACTCATTTGCATTCATTACAGTTTGCATATAACAATACACCGCACACATCTACAAAGAAAGCACCTTTTGAAGTCATTTATGGCTATAGGAAGTTGATGGGGACGCCTGTCCTTTTCGAGCGTTTCATTAATTTAGTGTGTACATGGGTGATTCCATAGTGGGTGATTCCGCAAAATGCATATTAAATTAATAAACATTTATGAGTTTAGAGTGCGCACTCGTAATAAATTAAGGTTAGGATTTATTTCTAACCAGTTGATTTATTTATGTAGCTGAAGACTGCTAGGTATTCACTTTTGTCGGTTTAATTGTATTATTTTACTAACGATTGTGAATGCTTCAGTTGATGTGTAGAGATAGCAGCAGTGGCGGAGGAAAGCATTGGAGTCTAGCGAGTATTCGACCTTTGGATTATATTTTGATAGGCGCCATGCCTATATTTTGTTATGTCTATCGAGACATTGATTATTGATTATTATTTTATGTGCCTATGGACACGGATATGTTATTTCTATTTGGACATTGAGATTGGGCGTGTCAGACTCTATGGGCACCGTCCATTAGCTTTATTTCCTATTTTTGTAGAAAGCAAACTCAAAAGCTAAAAGCTTGTCATATTTTTGTAAATTGGGCTATTATTGAGCATGAAGATGGAAATATACATAAAATACATGCTTTGTGAAGCGCTCACACAAGGCATGGGGGGAGATTGAACCCAATTGGTCTCTTGCTTCTTGTCGTTCATGCTTTTACATTGTTTTTTTGTGCAAAAAGGTAGAGTTCATTGTTCTTGGGGACCTTCCGGGATTCACTACATGAGTATACTGCGACCGATCTGCGCACCAAGCACTTCCCTAGAAACTGTCCAAATGTGAAATGTGACATTTGTGCGAAGTCGGGCCATTTAGCTGCTACCTGTTGGAGTAAGATTAGTTCTCTCTAACAAGGGAGTAAACAACCAGGCCCAGTGAATCATAGAGCGCAAGGAAATAACTTGCAGCAGAATGATGCACCAAGACAAATATTACAGAGGGGAAAAACAACTATAGAAGAGTTGCCACAAGGCAACGGAGTCAGCCTTATCGAGGCTGTACGAGTCAATGATGCTGAAACCTCTAACTTAAGAGCCATGACAAGAGGCCAAAAGGCTAAAGAGGTTGACAAAGATAATACAAAACCGGTCGAGGTAAACCCTAAACAAGGGGATAAGGGGACGCAAGTCCAGAATCCTAGCATAGAAGGGGGACCGCTAAGGCCGATTGACAGAAAAGGCGACCCTAAGAAGGATGAGGCAATGCCAAGAAAGAAGGCAAGAGCTAAGAAAGAAGCATCCAAACCGGTCGAAAGACCAAAAGAGAGGATGGTTTGGCGAGAAAAGAGAGCTTTGGCTACTTATCATGACTTTGATTTAGCAAGTTCTCTTTGCAAAGTTAAACCAGATGTGAACCTCTTGCAATTGATTAAATTATCTCCAGGAGTACGCAAGGAATTTAAGAAGATCTTGCGTATCGGGTATATTGTGGAACCTCTGGGCATAGCACGAGTAGGGGAAGATTGGTTTGACCATGCTGAAAAGAACTGCCCTAGGGTTCCAGCTTATGTGGATGGAATATTAGTGGAACATGCCATTGTAGACACTGGATCCTCTGTCAATATCATGAGTTCAGAGTTGATGGAGAGGTTGGGTCTAGGCATCCAGAAAGACAGCTCCACCCTACTTAGAATGGCTGATGATAGTCTAAGACAACCAAAAGGTTGTGTTCCTAAAGTCCACGTTAAGGTTGCAAGTGTAAAATGCTTCTTGGACTCTAGGGTGATAAGATTTGCAAGACGTCCTAGCTATCGAGTTTTGCTAGGTAGGCCTTGGATCTTACGAATAGACTGTCAAGTCGATATACCCGCTAGTCGTGTGGTTCTAGGTAGAGGTGCTAATCGAGTGATAGTCGATGCTTACCCAGAGTCTCCTCAAAGTGAGAGAGCTCCTTCATCTTCTACTGAATTAGAGACAGCAGAGGATCCATCTGGTAGTGAAACATCATCCAGTGATGAATCTAAAGAGGGGTCCACTACAGAGGATATCTATCAGATAACTCTAAATGAGCCGATAGAGCCTCAAGATAGGATAAGAGACGCGGATGTGATTGAGTTGGACCTTGGCACACTGAATGATTCGTGGCCAATTAAATTAGGTTCCATGCTTAGTTCAGCAGAGAGGGAGGACTATGTGTCCTTGATCCAAGAATTCCGCGACATCTTTGCTTGGAGTTATGATGAGCTGAGAGGCATTCCTCCCAGCCTGGCTGTTCATACTATTCTTGTAAAAGAAGGCAGTCGTCTTGTGCATCAGAACGTAAGGCGTATGCCCTTTGAATTGAGGGAGGGGCTGTTTGAAGAGTTACAGAAGTTACAGAAAGCTGGTTTAATCTTCCATGTAGAACACACAGAATGGTGTTCACCAGTTGTTATCAGGAAGAAGAAAAACAACCAGATCCGATTATGTGTGGATTTTAGAGAGCTGAATAAGCAGACGGTTAAAGATTACTACCCGTTGCCATTTATTGACCAGATTTTGGATCCATTAGCGGATAGAGAGATATACTCATTCATGGATTGCTTTGCAGGAGATAACCAGATGGCAATTGCAGAAGAAGACAAGTTGAAAACAACTTTTATTACTGTCTTTGGTACTTTTGCGTACCATGTGATGGCCTTTGGTTTATGCAATGCACCTGGATCATGGCAACGAACAGCAGACAAGACCTTTGGTGACATCTTCCCAGATGAGTTGAAAGTATTTATTGATGACCTGGGGCAGCCATTATGAGGGAAAGGATGTTGATTATTTTAAGAAAGTGTTTTGAGCGTTGCAGACAATTTTGTATCGCTCTTAACCCACGGAAGTGTGTCTTTGGAGTACCTTATGGGCTATTGCTAGGCCATGTGGTCAGTTCAGTAGGGATAGCAACTGACCCTGAAAAGATCAAGGTCATAGTTGCTATGAGTCCACCACGCACTCCGAAAGAGGTTCATAGCTTTCTGTCGTCGATAGGGTACTATCGGAGGTTTATAAATGCCTTGGCAGAAAGAACGTTGCCATTAATGAATTTATTATCCTTTAGCTGTTCATTTGAGTGGAGCGACCCTTGTAAGGTAGCTTTCGAGGATGTGAAGTAGGAGCTAGTAAAAGCACCCATTTTACAAGCACCTAAAAGAGGCAAGATGTTCTACATATTTTCAGCAGCCACCATGCATAGTATCAGCTGTTGTTTAGCCCAAATCTGGGAGGAAAAGTGGTATCATCCGATAGCTTTTGCTAGTCGCAAATTGGGTATATCAGAGATCAACTACACCTACATGGAGAAGTTGTGTCTTGCGATGGTCTTTGGGACTAAGAAATTCAGGCACTACATCCTCTATGAAAAGGTAGTATTCTATACGAAGGCGGAAGGACTTAGATTGCTTATGAACAAGCTACAGCCGCCTGATCGTTTGGCAAAGTGGTTAATCACTTTGCAGGAGTTCGATTATGAGATTAAGAGTAAGCCACCGAGGTTGCACGGCATTGTGGAATGCCTTGTGGATTTTCGGGGAGCCGAAAGAGATTTTGGCTGAACGAAGGGATATTGAGGAAATGTTTAAAATTGATACAGCTTCTATCCCATCTTGGTATGCTGCTATTACACACTATCTATCAACAGGAGAGACGGGAGCTGGTTTGTCAAAGTCTGAAAAGAGAAAAATTAAACAACAGGCTTTGAAGTTTTCCTTGATCGCAGGGACACTATATCGGCAGGGTGTGGATGATATCTACCGCCGATGTGTGATGCCTGATGAGGTTCCTTTCATCTTGGAGGAGTGTCATGACTCTGCATGTGGAGGGCACTTTGCGGGACGGTTGATAGCACAGAAAGCTTTACGAGCTAGATATTGGTGGCTATCCATATTCCAAGATTCTTTTGAGTATGTTAAGAGATGTGATACTTGCCAAAGGCATGACAGTAGAGAGAATAGGAAACGCCCACTTACACCTATCATGGCTATTCTTCCATTTGAGAAGTGGGGCATTGACTTTGTGGGTCCTATCACCCCATCATCTACTACCCAGAAGAGGTATATTATAGTGGCCCACTGATTATTTTACAAAATGATCAGAAGCGCGGGCGACGAGGCAAGACAATGCAAAATAGACTGCAAGTTTCCTTTTAGAGCAGATTATCTGCCATTTCGGTCCCCCGAAGGAATTAGTGTCGGACCATGGAACCCATTTTTTGAACAAAGTGATCAAAAGCTTGACTGAAGCTTGGCAAATCAAGCATAATAAAATGACCCCTTATAATCCGCAAGCAAACGGGCAAGTTGAAAGTACTAATAAGCAGCTTATGGGTATCTTGTCTAAGATAGTCTCTGAGAAGAAACGAGACTGAGACAAGAAGCTGTATGGGCGTACAATACCACGTTTAAGCGCGCTACCGGCCATACTCCATTTAAATTGGTTTATGGGGAAGAGTATGTGTTACCCCTCGAAATCGAATTGCCAACCATACGGTTTGCAATTAACCATTCTTTGGGAGATAAGGATTCCCTTTTTGAACGTTTCACAACCATAGCCCACCTGGATGAGCTGAAATTGCATAGCTTATTACACCAGGAGGTAGCTAAACGTCGGATGAAGCAGCTGCATGACCTCAGAGCGAAGAAGTATACCTTTAAAAAAGGGCAATTAGTCCTCTATTATGATGCGCGTAGGGAGTTGTTTCCAGGGAAGCTGGAACCTAAATGGGATGGCCCCTACAAGATTGTCAGGTTAGGGAAAAATAGGTCTACGGCTCTATTAGCTGATCTATAGGGAGTAGAGTTTAAAAATAAGGTTAATCTTAATAAGATTAAAGCTTATTATTTCTAAGTATGCTAATATGGAGAAATGCATTGCAGGTCCACGCTGGGAAAAGAGCTTAAAAGCTGGTTGATGGGGCGGTTAATCCCTTATTTGGAGCACCCATATCTGGAGCAGAGATACCATCAGGGGAAACTTATCTGGTGGAGCAAAGGATACAAAGTGATTGAGCAAGAAGACGGAACCTTTGTGTGGGAGATCAAAGTCTTTTGCCATCACTGCTTATGACTGTTGACGAGTATCCCTGTTGAGTTTAATGAAGAAGGTGGGATGGAACCGTCCGTTCATCCTCTTAACATGCTAAACTTTGATTATCATAATTACGAATAGAGGAGTTCGTGATGGCAAGCTGTGTAAACCCATTGTGGGGTGTATACATTATATTTTGACGGAGCGTCCAGGGGCCCTAATAAAAAAGGGAGTGTTGGAGTAGTAATCCGAGATCCCCGACGTAGAGTTATGATGAAGTTAGCTGCTTATCTTGGGGTAGGATTCACTAACAATATGGTGGAGTATAAAGCCTTGATTATGGGACTGCATATTGCCAAGCAAGGTGGTATTCATCGGTTGTTAGTAAAAGGGGATTCCCAGTTGATTCTGAATCAGCTAGATGGGACATACACAGTGCGGAATCCCATTCTTTGTATGTATCATCGGACTGCTATGACCCTACTTGAGGAGTTTGATGGAGTGTCTTTTTAGCTGATTCCACGTTACTGGAATCAGTTTGCGGATTCATTGGCAAATATTGCTTATGAGGAAGACCTCTTCTTCAATTGTGGTCCTAGTTTGGATATTGTTATCAATAATGAAATAGGACACGGTCACTTGTGGGGAATGTTATCAGAGCATACAATATATGGCAGACAATGGTTGATATGGGTGATGCAGAGAGTAGCCGAGACCAATCTACCATTATTATCACGGACCCATAGGTTGATTAGACAACATGTTATGCGTACGCCTCTTGCTATCTATGCAGGAGGGATGGGTCATAACCTTATGCATTTAGTTTAGGGCTACTAGCCTATTTTTCCTCCTTGGAAAGGAGCTTATTATTGTATATCTATACAATTTCAGGGAGGGATGTATAGGTGCTATTATGTTTTATCTCGTTAGGCCAAGAGGGCCAGTGTTACGAGGTTTCGAATGTTTTATTTCATTAGGCCAAGAGGGCCGACCAAGTTTTGTAGTGAAGTGCTTTATTTCATTAGGCCAAGAGGGCCAGTTGTCTGTTTAGTGCAGGTGCGGTTAATGGTTTCTTGTTTTAGTTTTGTGCTAGATAGGTTCGGAAGAAGAGCTTGGAAGGAGCCTTTTGTTGCGCGGAAGCTTCTCGTAGCCCTATCCAGGTGATATCTCTCCTTTACGAGTACTGTGGTTTTTATGCTGTATATGTCTGTGTACTTGTAGGGGTTTTTCATTTCTTGTTGGGGACCGGAGTCCAAGGCATGAAGTCCCAGGTTTAGGTTAAGTATGGATGAGGGAGGTCTGAGTAGTCGTTGCCTCCTGTAAAGATATTCTCAAGCATCAAAAGACCTGTTTTAGACGAAAGTTCTAGTGACCCTGTTCTGCTAGCCTGCTAGGCAGCCGTTCTAGGAGTTCTTGTTAGTTGTGAGGCAGTTAGAGCAGCCTGCCGAAGTGTGAAAGATGCGGGATCTAGGACATGGCAGTGAGTTATGGTGGATGGAAGGAGAAGAGTGGACTCATGATGGAGAAGACAAAGACACTGTTTGTTACACAAGTGAATTAGGTTCCAAGATTGAGACTTGGACTCATAAACACAATCTTGTGTATGTGGACAATGATACTGACACTTTACTAAAAAGAAAAGAGTACTATCATTGCATTAAGAAAAGGAAGCAAGTACAATGCTTTATAGGAAAGTAGGAAACTGCAGTAGGCACCACTGTGCATATGGGATAGGTAAGCTTGCATGTCCTTGGCCCTGAAGCTCCATACAAAGAGGCTGTCAATGAGTGTGATTGCTGAATCTCAACACCCCTCCTCAATCACAACTAGAAAGACATAAAGTGTGTAGAGGCTGTAATGAGAACCACTTGCAAAGTGTGGGCACACCACAAACATGGTAGACACCAGAGGCTGTCGCAGAAAAGGCTAAGTGTGGGCACCAAAACATGATGGACATCCAGAGGCTGTAACAGGGGCCTCACAAAGTGTACAGGGACTGTAATGCCAAGTTACATGAGGAGTTTACAAAGCTTATGGCAAGAAGCATTAGGGCAAGGAAATACAAGGCTTTTAAAACAGTCTATCAGAGTAATGAGAGTAGAAGGACTGATGAGTCTTGTCCTTCCAATCCTGGTGGTCTTCATCTTCATCTTCATCTTCATCTTTTGGCCCATGGTCTTCTTCTTCTTTCACATCTGCAAGATAGGCCTTTTGGAACCTCTTTCTAGCATGACAGAACTTCTCAGTGTGTCCGGTCCTTTTGCAGAAATCACAGAAGAGCGGTTCCTTTTTACCTTTGTATCTGTTGTTTACATATAACATTTGTTCATCCTTTGAAGTGCTAGGCTCTTCTTTGCTTTTAAGTTTCTTTTCTTCCTCTAGCAGAGAGGCTTTAATGTCAACAAGTTGAGGATCAGGCATATTGGTTAGAGTGGTTGATACATTATCATAAGCAGGAGGCAAACTTTTTAACAAGACACCAATACAAACATCTTCATCCATTTTTAGCTTTACCCCTGCAAGTTGAGTAAGCAGGCTTTCCATGTAGTTCAGATGAGATGCCAGGGATGTATGAGGCTTCATATCAACTCGGAAAAATTCAATTAATAGACCATACTTAGACGGCTTTGACTATGCACCAAATAAGGTATCCAATTTGTCCCAAGTGTCATGGGACGTGTCACAGGCATCCACATGATGGATGTAGCTGTCGTCAAATTCCAGTTTAATGATGGCTTGTGTCTTTTCATCATTCTTCTGCCAAGTAACTGCAAGGTCTGCATCCCGAGGTTTCTTCTCTTTGCCATTTGTGATGGCCCAAAGACCCTTCTTCATCAGAATGAGCTTGATGCGGGTTTGCCAGGTGTGAAACCCGACTCCCTTGAATCGAGCATTTGAAGAGTTTTTTCCCATGTTGGCAGGTCACTTGCTATTGTTGGCAGTGGGGATGTACAGCTACAATTCTCTATTGGCAGTACTTTTTTGTTACAGGATGTACGTCATGTACCTACACTTACACGCAGTCTTATGTCTGCACAGGGCAACTTGATGATGTTGGGTTTCATGTCTCTTTTAGGAATTTTGCCTGAAAGATCACATGTGGCAGACTTGTGCTTGCTAGAGATGCCAAGGCTAGCAACCTCTATCCTCATGTAGTTGATGGATCCTCTATTGACCATGTTTTGTCAGTGGGTTCCATCCTACATGTATCTCTTTGGCATGCCCATTTGGTCCATATATCCTTGAAGGGAATGAAAATGCTTTCTGATTTGCAGTACTGACCGCCCCTTGACTATGCATGTTTTGATTCATGTAAGCATTGTCTTTATGGTAGACAGACTAGGAATATGCATAAGAAGTCTAGTAGGACACGCATGACTAAGCCCTTGGCATTGGTACATTCGGATGTTTGTGGACCCATGCCTTGTCAGTCTATGGGTGGTGCAAAGTATTTTGTGACGTTTATTGATGATTTTTTGCATAAAGTCTAGGCTTATCCCATTAAGCTTAAGTCAGATGTCTTGGCTATGTTTCATAGATGCCTTGCATTGGTTGAAAACCAGACTAGGCATAAGCTAAAACGCCTTAGGACTGACAATGGGGAAGAATATGTGTCACGTGCCTTTGAGCAGCTATGTGACGAAAGGGTATTAAGTGTCAGTTGACCGCCCCCTATACCCCAACCCAGAATGGTCTAGCTGAGCATATGAATAGAACTATCCATGAGCGTGTACACAGTATGCTTAGCCATGCATGCCTCCCATAGAGCTTTTGGACTAAGGCAGTCAGTACAACTGTGCATATCATAAATAGATCACCTTCCAATGGTTTGAATTTCCAGGTCACAGAGAAAGTATGGACTAGGAAACCTCCATCTTATGCATATCTACATGTCTTTGGATGTGAGGCATACTGTTATGTACCCAAGGACAAGCATAGTAAGTTGGATCCGAAGAGTGTCAAATGAATTTTCCTTGGCTATGAAGATGCAAGCAAGATGGGTTATCACCTTTGAGATCTGCAGGTGCGAAAAGTCATCCGTAGCCATGATGTAGTCTTCCATGAAGACAAGATGCATCAGCATCCTAAGAAGGTGGTAGAGATACGCAAGGTTATATTCCAAAAGGAGCCATGTGCACCTATACAGCCAGTTGGATAGCTTATAGCAATAGTTGGTCCACATGGCCAGGGTGTTGGATAGGATGTTGGACAAGTAGTAGAGACGGTCTACTAGAGATAGACATCCACCTGATAGATTTGAGCCCTCGATGCATTATGTCTTACAGATGTAGGAGAGTCTCTCACCTATAATGAGTCTATGCACAAGGGTAACAGTCACTCCTAGGAGAGGGCTATGCAGTCTGAGATAGACTTCTTGCATATATAAGAATATGACTTGGGATTCGGTTGCATTGTCAAAGGGCAAGAAGGTTTTACCATGCAAATGGGTGTACAAGCTGAAAAGTACCCTTGGAAACCCCAAGCCGGCTTATAAGGCAAGACTTTTAAACAAGAGCATGGAGTTGACTTTGATGAAGTCTTTTCTCCTATGGTCAAGATGACCACCCTACGCTTGGTTTTGGCCTTAGTCGCGCAGCTTGACTTGGACATGTATCAAATGGTAGTCAAGATTGCATTCTTGCATGGGGATTTGCATGATGAGATTTACATGGAGCAACCTAAGGGCTTTGCAAAACCTGGCAGGGTGCACCTAGTGTGCAAGTTGAAGAAAAGTCTTTATGGCTTGAAGCAAGCACCTAGGAGTGGTATCATAAGTTTGATGCCTTTATGCAATCACAAGGCTACAACATGAGTGCTATGGATCCATTTCTTTACACAAAGAAAGCCCGTGATGACTCAATGCTTATTTTGGTACTTTATGTAGTGATAGCATGGAAAGCTCATGACAAGTTGGATGCTCTCAAATCTCAACTGAAGAAGAGCTTTGAGATGAAGGATTTGGGATAGGCCTCTCATATTCTTGGTATGCGCACTAAGCATGGCAGGCATCAGGGACTACACTACCTCTCACAAAGGGAGTACATTCCTTGAGTATTTCCACATGCAGGACGTGAAGCCTATTGGCTATCCCATTACCTTCTTATGTGAAGGTTTCATAGGTCAATTTTTTGTAGACAAATAAATAGAGGGTCGAGATGGCCGAGATCCCTTATGCATCAGTCGTGGGCAGTTTGATGTATGCCATGATAGCCACTCATCCAGATATTGCCTTTTGCAATTAGTGTTGTGGCACACTATATGGCTACACCTGGTAAGAAAATTGGGATCCCGTGAAGGGTATCATGAGATACCTGAAGGGCACAACAGATATGTGTATTTGCTATGGCAGCCAAGATATAGGAGTTGTGGAATACATAGACTCTGATTATGTAGGACATGCAGATAATAGGAAGTCCACTTCTGGCTATGTATTCACCTATGCTGGAGGTGTTGTCTCTCGGATGTCCAAGGTTCAGAAGTGTACGACTCTCTCGACCAACCACTGAGGCCATGTATGTTGTAGCCACTGAGGCTTGCAAGGAGGCCATATGGTTGGGCCGTTTGGTTCATGGCCTTGGGATTGATACTATACCTATGATGCATTTGGATTCTATGAGTGTATTCAGCTAGCCAAGAATCCAGTCTTCCATGCGAAGACAAAACACATTGAGGTGAGGTATCACTCCATACGTGAGGTCGTGGAGGACAAGTCTGTTGACCTTATCAAGATCTCCACTGATGAAAATCTTGCAAATCTACTCATGAAAAGCCTCACTACCAAGTGCTTTTCCATCCTCAGAAGATTGATGGACATTGGATGAGATGACGTTTTCCTCATCATGTTGTACATGTGTACATTGTACTGTCTTTTCTTTTTCTTTTCACTCCTCATTGGGGTAGATTCGCCTTTAAGTGGGAGGTTGTTGGGGGTAAAGGAGCCTCTGCCTAGCCGCCCCTATATTACTACACTGACAGTACCCGCCACTACATACTACAGGTGGTGGGCGCCCATCACCATGACTTTATTCTTTATTCTTTTAATGACAGTTTGAATAAAGAAAGGCCCAGTCACACATTGTGACTGTCTGGGAGTTCCCACTTTGTGTCTCTCTCTTTCTTGATCTAGCTCTCCTGCCATAGCTCTTCCAAGCAAGCTTCAATCCTTCTCACCTTTCAAACATTTCATAACACCACTTGTGCATCATCCACGAGACTCAAGCATCATGTTTTCAGATGCCAATATGTGATATTTTAGCAACTTGAAAAAAACCAAGCACCTTTGAAGAGCATAAAAATTATTTTTATAATAGAGACAAAGACAAAGGAGTATAGTATGTACTTGAATAACTTGGTCACACTTGCATTGCTCCATCCATACTTTGCTTATACACCTAGGAGTGCAAGTAGTATCTTTAAGCGAGATACATGTCACCTATCATATAATGGTATGGATGCCTTCTCTCTTAGTAGATCAAATGGCTCAACATCCATAGGCAGTAATGCATTGATCATTGCCTCCATCTCAAGCTTCAAGATTGGAGAAAGGTCCGAAATGCCCACCATCTCTTTTGGTGTAGTTAGCAGCATACCCTTCAATGGGTTTATCAACTCAGCCACTCCATCCATTACATGCCCACAAACTCTTCTTACAGGCCACAATGGTGCATTCCTTGGGACAAAGCAGCACCTCTCTATAGATATTTTCAAGGCACATCTAATATTATTTTATATAATATTCAATTACAATGCAAATGTAAAGCATGATTGGTACATACTTTTCTTACTGTTAGCTCAAAGTCTGAGAATACCTGGTCAATGATCTTTGATTAAAACTTGCCAAAGCATCGCACATGGTCTATAGACAAGTGATTCTTTCATCGAATTGCCAACTTACACTCAGTGCAAGGGCAAAGAACATGCTGATTGAGATACGTCTCATGATCTTTGATGTCACAACCAACATCTTTATCCATTTCGTCTATATGTTATAGTAGATAGTATGCTTTTGTTTTCCTCATTGTTTCTCTTCTCCCATTTTAGTCTCTACTTTTCTCTCACACTATGTCTCCCACTCTATACTTATTTTTCCCTCCATCTTTCTATTTGTCTCCCTCTCCCTCCCTATTTCTTTCCCATCCATCTCTCCACAAATAAAAGTAAATAGAGAAAATAAGAAACTTAAAAAACAAAGAAATGGGAAGCAAGGTCTCCCTCCCTTTCTTTATCTTGCTCTTTTCCTCCATCTCTCTTTCCCTCTCTCTCCCTCTATCTCTCATTATTTTTCTTTTTTCCCTCCTCTCTTTTTCTATCTTCTTCCATCTCTCTCTCTCTCTCTCTCTCTCTCTCTCTCTCTCTCTCTCTCTCTCTCTCTCTCTCTCTCTCTCTCTCTCTCTCTCTCTCTCTCTCTCTCTCTCTCTCTCTCTCTCTCTCTCTCTCTCTCTCTCTCTCTCTCTCTCTCTTTGTCTCTCCCTCCCTCCCTCTCCCTCCCCCTTCCTTTCTCTCCCCCTTTCTCCCTTCCTTTCCCTCTCTTTCTCTCTGTTTGTTTATCTCTCCCTCATTGTTTCTCTCCCTCACCCTTTCCACGTAGAGCTTCTCCCCATTTTTTTGCTTGGAACTTATATTCATAAATAGAGTCAAGAGAGAACATTATGAGTCTCCTTGGGCACTTCGATTGCTGTTAACCACCAATTTTTCCTTTCTGATTGCACACCAAATGGTTGGACAAGCATGCTATCTTTTGCATAGGCCATGGGTAATTCATCAATAAGGCCCACCCTCTCCAACTTGCATCCCTTTATGATGCTTGATAATAAACTCCAAGGTTGAAACAAAACCTAGCAACTTTCTCTCCCTCCTCCTCCCTATTTTTCTCTTCCTCTCCCTCTCTCTATTTTTCATGGAGCTCCCTCTCTCTCCCTTTCTTCTTTATCTTCCTTTCTCTCTCCCTTCCTTCTCTCTCCCCTCTCTTTTTATCTCTCCTCCCTCTCTACTCATTTCCTCCATCTCTCTATTTCTCTCCATTTCTTTTATCTCCCTCTCTCTATTTTTATCTCTCCTCCATCTCTATTTCTCTCCCCACACCTCTTTCTCTCTCTTTTCCTTTCTTTGTTTCCCTCCCTTCACTAACATAAGCTTATCAATCAATGGGTGATGTAGTAGTTGGGATGGTAGGTCCAAATTACAAATGAGATAGATAGAGCATAAAAAGATGGAGACATGATAAGTAAGATCTACTTGCATGTTACTAACTACATGTCATTGTTTAGCCATTATCATGACACGACTACCAAAGCAAGCAAGATCAAGTTGATGTGTATACCACTTTTGCAAGAACAAGGTAGAGGATTTGCTATTCTCCTTAAGATCATATGTTGCTAACCAGTTACTCCTCTTGGTAAAAGAAGCATAAGAGGGAATGAGTCATGATAACTATAACTACTCTTGTGAAAAGGTTTTTGAAAACTCTGCCTAAATAAGGCTACTCTTATGGAAGCAATACTAATCCTCCTCCCAAGCGGATGCCTATTTTGAAGCAAGTTGAATCATGTCAACATCAACAAGACCAAAATCTATCATAGCAAATAGTTTGGCAAAGGTATAAAAGGTAGAACAAAGTTGGAGCAAATTCTCCATTTGAAGAGAATTGTCTTGTTTAGCAAACTCACTAGCCATAATACTAAGGGATCGATAGACAAGGGTAGGATTAACACCAATAAGAGGATTAGATTTGGCGAGGCTGAACTATAGGTGAATTTGGGCAACCTCATCAAGAGCATCCTAGGGTCCAATCAATTGAACTTGATCTAATTGTTGGATTGGGTTAGTAGAGACTTCAATAACTTTTAGCTTAAGGTCCTAAATCTCAAGTGTGTTGATTTCTGCTATTGTATTGTTATTAGTAGAAGTTTTATGTACATCAATAATCATATGATGAAGATATGTTCTATGTGGTGGGAGAAGCAGAGAAAAGATTCAGCATTGTTTCACTCATCCTTGAAATGACCCATTCAAAGAAGTCTGGATTTTATTGAAGCAAAGCATAATAATTAAGCATGTGTGGGTCTTGGGTGAAGCAAAAGACATATGCAATGGCATCATGCATCATGCTTTCCTATCCCAAATGACTAGCAACATGCAACTCTTTGTTCAAAGGGAGTTTGTCACAAAAGGGATGATACTCAACTAGTTTAGCAAATTTTGAAACCTCTCAAAATGATGTAGGGGCTTTATGAAGTCCACATTGTCCATATTTGCTTAGCAATAATCATTATTCAACTACCAATTTAAGCTACTAAACCTCGACTAGCATACCATTTGTGCTCAATGCACTTTGTCCTTCTCCTTTTTGTGCTAATACTGCTACTTCCTCCCTACTTGCCTTGCAATCCCCAGTGTGGAATGCAAGAATCAAGCAATGCTTCTCCTGCTCAACCTTGGTCATTTGCTTCATGACTTCTCCCACAACTACTCAATAACACCAATAGATTTGTGCTTGCTCACCATGTCAGTGGCATTTCTAAGAGCTCCTCATGGTCTTTAATCTAATTAGCATTTTTAAAATCTTCTCGTGCTCTTCAATATAAATTCTAGTGTTAGCATGAATGTATCCATGAGCAAGTGATAAAATTGTTTCCTACAATTCCTCATCAGAGTCAACCTCCACTTGATCTTCTTGTTGCACCAACTTACCTACCTTCTCCATGAGAGATCACTTAGGCTTAAAATGTGCTAGGAGTTTAGATAAAGAAGAAAATGCCTTTTGAATTGTTGGATTCACTAGGATTTTTTTGCTAAAACTCACTTGTACCTTAGCTAAATTGACAATATCCATCAGGCTATGATTGTGTGGGTTTCACCTCAAAATTGGAAGTGACTATAGATTACATGGATGGGTCAATCTTGGTAGCCAAAGATGAAAACTATGCACTTGGATCCTCCTTAAATTGATTGGAAGTATTTTGGATCTTGGAATTTCCAGATGTATTTTTGGCAACACTCTCAAAGGGGGGGCCATCAATTTTTCTTGGATGTCCGTTATGGGTCCTTAAGTAGCTACATTGGATTGTTGTTGTGGGACTTTTTGTTTAGTCTTGGGTAACAAAGGTTCTTTATTCTTAGGAGACTTTAGCTAGTTGGATGGACTAGAAACTTATGAAAGTTGTTGCTTGTCAACATTCAATGGCTCTATCTTGTCCATCCTTAAGATAGGTGCAAAAACTATTAATAATGCTGGAAAAGTTATTTGCAAAGAAGAAAGAAGGAATAACTTGTATGAGCTAAGTGCTCGTATAGCCATCTGTGGTGTGGGTACAAGTAAACATTTGTATGAAAGATTTGGTCACATTAGGATTCGCAATCTTTAAGGAGATGCATAAGCAAGGTATGGTTGCTCACCTACCTACATAGCTACAATGAAGAGACCATGTGAAGCATGTATGTTGGGAAAGAAATAGAGAAAGCTATCTCCACAACAAAGCAAGCATTGGACAAAGGCTGGATGTTGATTTGTGTAGTAAAACATGAATCCACTGGTAGATCTTATATCAGCTAGCCCAATCTGCATCTATATATCCAAACACATGTATATCCTTATCTGCCTCATAAAAAAGTCTATAATGCAAAGTGGACTTCATATACCTCAATATGCATGTAATTGCATCCAAATGAGGCTTTCTAGGTGTTAACCTTAGCACAAGAAGAAAGCGAAAAAAGTGGAAAAAAAGTGGAAAAGTAAAAGTTTGAACCTAAAAGAGGTGGACCAGGAGGAAATCCAACACAACAGAAGAAGCAAGAAGGGAAACGGCTGACAGTGCAAGGGCGGCCTCAAAAAATCCAAGCCAAAGAGAGAAGCACATTGAAGCGCATTCTTAAATGTAAGGCACTCCTAAAACTTTTTGTAAAAGAGCGCCAGGCTCCCTCCTATGAAAATTGTTAAGGTAGATGGGTGGTGGAAAGGAAGCTAGGAAGATAGGATGACTATGGAAAAGAGGGCCTAGGCCATGTAAAAAAGGGGATGACCACCCAAAAGGGTTTTAGGGTTTTGTATATAAAGTTGAAAAGTGAATGAAGAGCTCATTCTTTGGTGTGTGGCAAAAGTGGACTCATCTTCTTCTCTCCTTCTCTTCTCTTTGCTTGTTTGTGAGTGCATGAGGGAGGGAGTGTGAGTAAGTGAGGGAGTGAGTGTGTGAGGGTGAGGGATCATGGAGGTGAAGCTCTCCATCATCTCATCTCATCCCTTCCCTTCCCTTCCCTTCCCTTCCCTTCCCTTCTCTTCCCTTCCCTTCCCTTCCCTTCCCTTCTCTCACACATGACTCTGCAGGATGGAGCTTGGAGGAAGAGGCTTGAGGATACTTGAGCTTGCATCATGAATTGTGGAGCTACTGGAGTGCTTGAGAGATGAAGCAACTCGTTTGGACATCAAGGTAAGCTCACTATACCCCGATAGGATCGAAGGTGCGTCAGCTAGGTGAGAGATAGCCATAGGTGCTCGCTTGAAATGCTTGAAACAATAAGCAGTCCATGGGTCTTGGTGGTTGAGCGTGAGCTTGCCTCTACATTTTGGCTCTATTACGAAGAAAAACGGATTCAATCTTGAGCGCTTGCGCACTTCAAATCAAGCATCAAGGTAAGGGTTTCATCCTTGAACCAGAGCTTGAGTTAAATAGGAGATTTTGGGTTTTTAATCCATGCTACAAGTATTTTTGGTGTTTTATGATTGGAGTGGGAAAAATCATTTCAGTACTTTGCTTTTGATTTTTGTTGCATTTAGAGTAGGTTAGGATCTAGAAATCGAAGTGGAAAGCTTAGGGTTTGCTATTGTAAAGCACGCCCAAACAAGGCATAAACAAGGGAAAAATGGAAAAAATGAGTGCTTAGATGTGTTGGAATCGCAAGGGGGGTGATTGGGATAATTAAGGTTGTGCCCAACAAGGGCTTAAGGCCTCGGGAGGCAAGGAAAAGCCTCATTTGCAGTCTTAGCCTTGTGTGTGTACAGTGTGTGTGTGTGTGTGTGTGTGTGTGTGAGCTTGCATGCCATGATCTTACATTGGATTGATTAGAGCATGCCACAATTTTCTGCGAGATTCAAGTATATAAGACCCTTGTCCTACACCCATATTTGATTTTTGGAAGGTCTTACAGGCGACCGTAACTCGATCATGGAGATTCTTATCAAATTGTAGTTGACATGTGTTTCGACCGACAAAATCAAACAGGCCTCCCAGTGCGCCATTCCCAGAATTGGACACTCAGACCAAAGATCTTGTCCGATTTTGAAAATCAGACTACCAAAATCGAACCCTACCATGTCATCACTCAGACCACCGTGTCCTCTCCAATTACGAGAATCAGACTTACTACCCGACCGAATCGGACGCTCGACCCGTCGTCCGATCCTCAAAATTAGACATATCCAAATCGGACCAGCCACCCCATTCAATCGAACGCACCTGTCCAAATTTGATAATCGGACACCACTTGTCCAATTTTGAAAATCAAACACACCAAAATCGGACCAGACTAAATCGGGACTAAATCGAACCCTGCAAAATTGGACACACATAGACTGACAAACTTGGGGAATATGACACATCCCAGACAATGTGGAGCACGACTCTCACCAGGAGAATCCACCGAACACCTTACATGTAGTTCTAGACCTAGAAATCGTAGCCGAAGGTCAGGAACATTGATGATGCACTTAGTAGAAAATTTGACATGCTTAGGACCATAACCTGACCAATAGACCCCAAATTGACCTTGAACAAATTGAATGACACAACAGAGACCCTAGCAAGTAGCAAGAAAGGCCAAGAATGGGATTAGAGCCCCATCAGGCCATGAACACAAGCGAGAGTGTGAAAGCTGAATAGTCATCTTGTCTTCGCACTCGTACTGCTTTCAAGCACCACACTTGAAGTACACTTCATGAAAGTGGAAATCATGATTGCGCATATTGCACGAAAAAGAGTGTACACACACACACACACACACACTGAATGACTGTAAATTGAGAATTGCTTATAATTAATAAGGAACTCACTTAGATGCAATAACCTGAAGGAACCCACCAGTAGGAGAAGACCCTAAGACATAGCTGGGTGATTGAAACCCCAAGCATAGGACCCACCAGTAGGAGAAGACCCTAAGACATAGCTGGGTGATTGAAAACCCAAGCATAGGACCTAGCTAAAAATAAAATAAAGAAGTCAAGTGCAACAAGAATCGACTCCATTGGAGAAGTGGATCTACCCGACCTAATCAATCTCATCGGCAATTGTGGGAGCCTTCGCTCAACCGCCAAGACCCACGGACCGCTTATTGTTTCAAGCATTCCAAGCGAGCTCTCATGGCTATCTCTCACCTAGCCGACGCGCCGTTGATCCTACGAATGCAGTGAACTTACCTTGATGCTCGATCGAGTACCCTCCTCTCTCTCACACTCCGGTAGCTCCACGATTCTCGATGCCAGCTCAAGCATCCTTAAGCCTCCTCCATCTCCAAGCTCCATCCTCCATAGCCGCGTGCGCAAGAGAAGAGATGAGAAGAGAAGAGAAGTTGGGGAGAGGAGATGGTGAAGAGCTTCACCCTCTTGATCCCTCGCTCTCACACACACTCACTCCCTCACACTCTTACACTCCCTCTCTCAAGAGCATACACAAGCAAGAAGGGGAGAAGAAGAGAGGAAGAAGAAGACTAGTTTTGCCACACCAAAGAATGAGCTCTTCATTCACTTTTCAACTTTATATACAAAACCCTACTTCTCTTTTGGGCGGTCATCCCCTTTTTCCCTTTTTTACATGGCCGGTCATAGCCTAGGCCCTGTTTTCCATTGTCCTTTTATCTTCCTTGTTTCCTTTTCACTACCCTTTTATATTTACAAATTGCACGGGTGAGATCCCGGCACTCTTTTACAAGATTTTAGGGTGCGCTTTTTATGCGCCTTTCCCTTTTCGTGTTTGCCTTGGCCTTTTAAGGTTGTCCCTGCGCTTTTGGCCTTTTCTCCTTTTTTTCATTCCGTCGGGCTACCTTTTTTCCGCCTTTGCCCTGCGTCTTTTCCACTTTCTTTCACTCTCTTCGTGTTGGGGTTAACATTATCCCCCTCCTAGACGAGTGCCAGTCCCATGGCACTCATTGGCATCGGTAGTAAGTGGTAGCATGCACTGAAGACTTCGGGGGACAGGGGCGCCTGGGGCATGTACTGGTGACCGGTTCGCGTGGGGGTTTGTTGGGGATGCTGCGTAGGATGATCTTTCCGGTTTGTCGGATGCTGGGTGGGCAATTAGCATTGGACGTTGATGAAGAACGAATGCCACTTGTGCTGTGGTCGTCAACACCTGCAATTGAAAACCTGTCCGGTGGTCTCTCCCTAAGGGTAGTGCTAGTCTCTGTATTGTGCACAAGACATTTTTTAGTAGTTTGGGAGACAGGTCGAACTCTAAGCAAGCTGAGAGTATTGTCCTGCACTTGAGGACCCAAACTGTGAATTAGTTCTGTGTAGGTATTATGTGAGTGCGGTGCTTATGCATACTTAGATATTACTTAGCTAGAAGACTGGTCAGCGTGGGGCCATGTAGATGAGAAGATGAAGTACACCTTTGACGCCTGCTTGGAGACGTCGTTAGGGGTTTGCCATTGTCGTCAAAGCTTGCTTTCGTTTTTTTTTTTTTTGAATGAGGTGGGTACATGGAGGCTGCGGTACAAGGGATAATGGGAGTTCTACTCCTCATCATTCGAATGGTGGGTAAGGGTGGGCGGAGGGCAGGGGGCCTTGTTAAGGAATTTTCGGCTTAGCAAGTAGCCCTTAATGTGGAGGCGGGTTTTGAGGGTGGTGGTGGAGAGAAAGGGGTGGTTGCATTGTGTGAATTTGCTGTCATTCATGTCTTCCAGTAGTGCACCACAGAAGGATGGCAAAAGAGTAGCACGCATCATGAGACGGGTCATGGTGGTGCTGTCTATGGCATTGGGGTCAAAATAGAGGGGTGGAAGGTGGCGTTCTTGGGGTGCGGGTTCCTGATGTACTAGGATTCTAATTAACCTAAGGTAGTTACAGGTGGTGATGAATGCTGGGTCGGGGCAAGAGGTGAATTCGTTAAGGAATTTATCTATAGAGCTGTACAAGTCGGGAAGGGTGAAGAGAAGAGTGTTCCTATGGGAAGTGGTATTGGCATTATAAATGACGGGGAAGTCGAATTTGCCGTGGATGGACGGGTTAAAATCCACTCCTAGCCTTCAAGGATACGGTATAAAGGTGGGGTCGTTCCTTTCTGAAGGGAGGGTGTTGCAAAACGCCATCCACGCCTCCAGGTTGACGTCAAAAATGCGCCGCCTCCAGGTGGGTTGGCAATTATAGCCTTCCACTGTGCGAGGTACCTGGAGGACTTTGTCTTGCCAAAACTCGCGGTCCTCGGCCCCCCAAGCAGTTGGGTGGGCCTCACGCTCTGCTAACCATTTAGCCTTGAGCCGGGACCCCATGGCGATGACATCCTCCACCAACTGAATGGGCAGCACCCTATTTAAGGCGGCGGGAAACTCGAAGCGTAGATAGAAGGGGTCTCGACTATACTCCTGCTGCTCCCAGATAATCATTTAGGCGCGGTATTCAGTGGGGGAGTCTTGGGCGCGCAGTGGGAAAGGGGCAGCCTGTTTCTGGGCAGTCTGGCCTTCAGTTTTCTTCTTGCCTTCTCCACCATCTCCTTCCTTCGGGTGGTGTGGGCCGCTCTTCGCTCAGCAGATGTGTCATGGGGTGGCACTTCGGTTTGTTGGGGTTGAGGGGGTGGTGGGACATATTCCTCTCCTTGAGGCCCCAGGTCAAGCTCTGGCTCACCCCCTTCCGCTTGCTCCTCCTCCTGTGTTTTCTCCTCAATGAACCGAAGGTCGTCCATCTCCTGTGTTGTCAGTCCTACTTGTGCCAGATATTTTCTTTGTTCTTCTAGGCTCTGCGGCGGGCCTCCTAGCTGCAGTGGTACGTGCAGGCCTGCCGTGAGGGCCCTGCGTGCAATGGTTAGCTTTCTCTGCAGCTGATCATTGGCCTCATCTATTTCTGAGTGGGTGGCGTGGAGCAGCGTGTTGATGAAAGTGCGCTGCTGAGCTATCATAGCGAGCTGGGCTGCCTCTGCCTGGTTTTCAGCCATCACTCTGTCTCCCTCAGCCTTGGCCAGCCGGCATGCTAAGTCCCGCACTCTCTGCTCGTTATGATTGGATCTCAGCCCGTCGAATCCCACAATAGATCTGCACAAAACAACCAAAGGAAGCATCAAGCTGATACAAAATAGATACACTAAAACACAGCACAATGCTCACCCTACCCCCTGACAAAACCAAGGCATGACATCCACAAGGAGTAGGCCTAGCATAATCTAATAGAAGGTCCGAAGCTAGTCACTAACCAACTGCTCCAACATAACCAAACTAAAAAGAACTATCAAAGAAGTTGCCTTAAGTGGTGGTCTGAACTACCTACCTAACTAAGGACAACACAACCAGGAGCTCCTACTAGGCGAGGACTCCTATAGCCTGATCAAGAAGTATTTTCTTTCAGCACATTTCTTCTTCCATGGTTTTATTTTATTGACATACTCGGGCATGTAAAAAGGAGGGAGCTGAGCATAGTGACCCAAGGAGAACAGGGCATTGGCCTCAGGACCTGTCTCGGTACCCAAGAACCTACCAAGCCCTCGCAAGGCGACACTTAATCCTTTTCTGACGCTCACTTTTATTTTCGCTCCAACCTTCCTTAATTTTTTCTTTTCCAGCAAGACGCCACCCCTAGGAAGATAAGGCATTGGCCCCAGGTCTAACTCGTCCCCAGGAACCTACCAAGCCCTCGCCGATGAGCAACTGCTTATAAATTTTCCTTTCTTTTCTGTTTTCTATTTTTTATAGGGGGTTAGAACCCCTTTTTACACACCTCTGTATATATTGATTTTCTTTTAAGATATTCAGGGTTTTATTTGCATCATCATTATTTTCTTCTTCGTGTTGAGATTCAGTAATCACAATCATTGACAGCCTCTTTGTATGGAGCTTCAGGGCCAAGGACATGCAGGCTTACCTATCCCATATGCACAGTGGTGCCTACTACAGTTTCCTACTTTCCTATAAAGCATTGTACTTGCTTCCTTTTCTTAATGCAATGATAGTACTCTTTTCTTTTTAGTAAAGTGTCAGTGTCATTGTCCACATACACAAGATTGTGTTTATGAGTCCAAGTCTCAATCTTGTAACCTAATTCACTTGTGTAACAAACAGTGTCTTTGTCTTCTCCATCATGAGTCCACTCTTCTCCTTCCATCCACCATAACTCACTGCCATGTCCTAGATCCTGCATCTTTCACATGGTATCAGAGCACAGACGGGCATGGCACTACTCCTTCAGCTCCATTTCACTTTTATCTAGCTCAGCTTGAGCTCAGTCCAGCTCAAGACTTCATCGTCTACTCTTTTTTCTCACTGCCCTGTTTGGCAGTCATAGCCAAACCTGCACCTATCTGCCTTTGAGCTCTTAGATCTCTTGAACCAGGCAGTATCTCCCCAAGCTCTCTTCTGGAGAATCATTCCTTGACTCCCTGCGCTCCTTCCTGGCACATCACAGAGGCACATTGGCAATCGATAGCCCTGGCATTGCAAAAATTCGTCGTCGCTGTCCAGACTGTGCCGTTGCTGATCGTACTGTCTGCGCCGCCAGCACGCGACGAATTCCAGGCTGCAACCATGGGGCTTTGAAAGGCTATGACATAAGCTTCCTATACATGTAAAAAGTTTGGGAAATGATCAACTACAACTCCTGCAATCTGCAAAAAAACCAGGCCCCTGTCTCAGAAACCCTAATTCCACCATAGCCAAAATCTCCCAAGCTCATTTTTTTTCTCATTTTCTCACTCCTGCCACTAAACCAAGCTAAAGCCCACTCTGATCTACTGTCCCAGCACCAAATCAAGGAGGGGAAGGACCTGAGAAGACTAAAGAAGAATCAACGACCCCGAGCAAGGAAGATTCAAGCTCAAAATCGAGTCTCTACATAGTGTGTTTTCACACTACCATTACTTGTGTCTCTTGACACATTGTAATCTGCTCCTTCACCTGTAACATCTGAGAATCTTGGTACTGATTTGCTCAAGCAAACTGAACTAGAGGCAGTGCGGTAGGAGTAGAACCACTCGCGGCATGGTGTAACATGAAATGAAGCACTGGAATCCAAAAGCCAGTACTGCACATATATAGAATGAATCTCAGTCAACAACATATTATCACAAGAACTAGCTGCAAGTATGTACTCCCTATCAGAGTCCTTAGTTTGCATGACGATTATTTCCTCAATTTTCACACTGGATTTCGCAGGTACCATGCTGCGATTAGAGGACTTTTCCTGTACTTTCTCATTGCACAACTCATCACTGTAGGCGTATATGACCCCTTCTTTGCGCAATGATGACATGTCACATTTGCATTTCTCCCACAAGATTTGCTACATGACTTACCACGTGACTTAGACCTAGACTTTTGGGAGTCTCTGCCATGTCCATACCCAGGGACATTCTTTCTAGTACCATCCCTGTCTCTAATAGTTAAAGCATGTGACACACGAGAGGGAATGCAAGTTCTTACGGCTGATCTCTTCTTGAAGAAGCAGAAGAGCACTCTCTACATCAGGCAAGTTCAAAATAGTAGCCGGAGCACACAAAGCAGTGAGGAAAACATCCCATGAATCACTCAGAGTCCTAAGAAAAAACAATGGAGTAACCTCATCGTTGAAGGTAATGCCCTACCAAGTCAAGTTCTTGAGGATAGCATGGAACTGGCTCAAATGAGCAGACATAGTCATATTCTCCTTCATGCGCAGATCCATAAGTTGCTTCAGTCAATACATCTGACTTGCTGGACTTTTCTTGTTTTAGAGGTTCTTGACCTTATCCCAAAGCTGCCAAGCACTCTTTGCTTCCTTAACCACATTGTAATGCACATGTTCATTGAGAGACAAGATGAGGGTGGACTTGCGTAACTCATCAAACTCCATCCATTCGTCATCAATCATAGTTTCAGGTTGCTCTCCATGCAACAACCTTAGTGGTTTTATATGCGATTTTTGCACCAATACCTACCAAACTTGGCTCTTCTAATAGGCATAATTTATACCATCAAGCTTAGTGATGTTGAAGATAGCACTGTTAGTGGAAAAAGATGCCATACTACAGTCCAAAACGGTGTAATAGTTATAAAACTGCTTGCTCTTTTTTGTTATAAATAGCCAAAATACCACCAAAACCAAGGCAAAATGACCACGAATTGATAGCTAATGATGCTGCCCACCAAGTACCATCAAAATTACATAAAATCAGGATGATTCAGCATGAAAAATACATAATAGGCAATGCATAACTTCTTGCTATAATAAATTACAGCTAGGTACAATGAGAGCAAACTGTAGGCAAAATGAATGCACAAAGTCAACCACTGACTGTCAAAGCATAACTAGCATCAAGCGGGCATAAATCAAAATGTGATAGTCATACGGACATCGAGAATGTCAGGAATTGCATGATGGGGGGATGCGCTTGAGCTGGTGTGCCAAACACACACTGTATACACAAGAGGAAGCTCACTCAAGAACAAAAGAAGAGAGATGGAGGCCAAAACGTTTTCTTGTTGGTTGCTTCTTCTTCTTCCACACACTATACAATGTGCACAAAGTATAGATAAGATACAACATAAAGGAAAGTTGCCTTCTAAGTCAAATAGTGCATAACTGACTACACTAATTGACTAGTGTTATATCTTTGCCAGCTGTAGGTAGGTGTAACAAACTAAATATAATAAGTGATAAGTCAGTGGCCATGTGAGTATCATAACGACCACCAACGTGCTAAGTGTAGACGTGCGGAATCATCTAGCCAGGCAGTCCATCATCAATATCCGCATGTATTGAGATTGCCATCTCAACACTCCCCCTCAAGCTCCACTCTATCTCAAGTCAAGAAGGCAGAAAAATGAATGAAAAAGCGAAAAAAGGATGAAAAAAGTGCAAAGACATGCAAGCGGCCTCTAAAGCTAAGCTGGGGACAAAAGTGCAATTTTAAATGAAAGGCGCCTCAAAAAACTCCAAAAACTTATGTAAAAGAGCGCCAGGCTCCCTCCTGTGTGCCAAGTGTAAAATATTAGACGGGTGTAGACTAGAGGCATAAGGCTAGAAGAGGAAATAGAGAAAGGACCTTGCCACAACGGCCAGTCATGTAAAAAAGGGATGGGTACCCATGGGATTTTAAAGCTTGTATATAAAGTTCAAAAAGTGAATGGAAGTGGTTGGGTGCCCATGGGATTTTAGGGCTTGTATATAAAGTTCAAAAAGTGAATGAAAGCGGATTCTTTGGTGTGTGTCTAACAAGAGTTCTCTTCTTCTTCTCTTCTTCTCTTCTCCTTGCTTGTGTGTGCTCTTGAGAGAGGGAGTGTGAGAGTGTGAGAGTGTGAGAGAGTGAGTGTGTGGGAGTGAGGGATCAAGAGGGTGAAGCTCTTCACCATCTCCTCTTCTCTTCTTCTCTTCTCTTCTCTTCTCTTTTCTCGCGCGCGCAGCTATGGTGGATGGAGCTTGGAGATGGAGGATGCTTGAGGATGCTTGAGCTAGCATCTAGGATCATGGAGCTACTGGTGTGTGCGAGAGAGGAGGCAACTCATATCGGCATTAAGGTAAGCTCACTACACTCGTAGGATCAACGGCGCATCGGCTAGGTGAGAGATAGCCATTAGATCTCGCTTGAACGCTTGAAACAATAAGCGGTCCGTGGGTCTTGGTGGTTGAGCGTGAGCTCCCTCTACATTTTTGGTTTCGTTGCCGGGACCAACGGATTCAACGCTTGAGCTCTTGCGCGCCTCATATCGAGCATCGAAGTAAGGGATTCATCCCTGAAAGAGAGCTTGAGATAGGTAGGAAGTTTGGGTATTTTGATCTTCAAAACAAGTAGGTATTTTGGGTTAGTTAGTTAGTTTGATAATTGGAAAACATGGAGAAATCATTTCAGTTTGTTGCTTTCGATTCTTGTTGCATTTAGCGTAGGATAGGATTAGGAAATCGAATCGGGAAAGGGTAGGGTTTACCATTGCAAAACAGGGCATAAATCATGCAAAAAATGGCAAAAAGCTTGCATGGGATACTTAATGTCGGCAAGTGAGTGATTAGGAGCTTGAAAACCTTACCCAGGAAGGGGTGTAAGAGCCAAGAGGCCAAGGGAGAGCTCATTTGCAACCATTGCAATGAGAGAGAGAGAGAGAGAGAGAGAGAGAGAGAGAGAGAGAGAGAGAGAGAGAGAGAGAGAGAGAGAGAGAGAGAGAGAGAGAGAGAGAGAGAGAGAGAGAGAGAGAGAGAGAGAGAGTCCGCAAAGATTCGATTTGATCTCGTCATCGGAGAGCCTACTGCTCACCTCAGGTATACCAATCACTTCCCTTGGCACCCTAGTTAGGATCTGGAAGTTTGTGCTTGGAGTGATTGTCTAAATCGTGAGATTTGATCAAAATCATCGTCGCGCTCTGCATTCATCGCACCGCGTTTGGCCCATTCGAGCGGTCATTTCTGGGACAAGTCCCAGAATCAGCCCCTCGGCCCTTGCCCTTCGGCCGACTCGGACCAAAACCCTAATCGACTCTCAGCTCGAAGTCTACTCGGCCTGTCCGAGTGACGGCACTTGGCCCCATTGACCAACTCGGCCCTCGGCCCAAGACCCGATTCGGCCCAGCCCTCGGCCCATCTGAGCGACCCCGTCCGAGAATGATAAGACTCGGCCCTCGGCCCACAAAAAGTTCGGCTCTCGGACCAATGTGATTCGGCCCTCGGCCCGTGTGTCTCAGCCCGTCCGAATCACCCACTCGGCCCCTGCAATTCGGACTAGTTGGGCTGAGTGTGAATTTGTCTCAAATTTTCAAAAATTTGACCTGACCCGGCTAGAGCTCAGCATACGCAAACTGTCACAAGTCCTCTTGATGCTCAGAACTTGATTCTGGTGCATGGAATAGACAAAATCGTAAGGCACAGTCGCTTAGTAGTTGAGTAGGCTGTCGCGAGACCTAGAGACCTAGAGGCAACCCGCTGAGCCATAAAACCCTAATTGGACCAAAAAACAAGCAAGGCAACGTAACAAAAAAAACCCTAAACCCCATCAAGATGGCCAGAGAATTGATTGACAAAGCCTATCAGGCCCAAAACAAAGCGAGAGTGTGTAAGACACTTAGAGATTGTTTGCCACACTCACCTTCAATTTCCACACTTGAAGTACACTTAAGAAAAATTGAAAGCCCGATTGAGCACAAGTGCACTAGAAAGAACACACACACTGAGTGAACATAAATTGAGGATTGTATTTAATAAGTCAAGGAACTCACTCAGATAAACCACTCAAGGAACCCACCAATAGGAGAGGACCCAAAGACGTAGACAAACCATCAACACATGAAGTAGGACCACGCAAGCTGCACCAACAAAGTGGATTTGACAAACCTACTCAACCTAATCGATAGCTTGGTGGAGCACAAGAACTCGACTATGGCAGAAGAAAGCTCAGACCGTAGGTCTAACGAGGGACTCGACTTAGGCGTCTTCCCAGAGGCTATTCAGCAGCAGCTGGTCAGTAGCTACGATGCACATGCCCAGTATGAGCACCACGGCAGGACAGCAGATGCTATCATCGTAGACTTAGAAGAGAAGAGAAAGCTAGCCCACAAGGCATTGCAAAGCATAGTCAAATACAATAGAGACCAGCAGGCTGGCAGCCAAAGGTAAAGCACGGAGTTGCGTGAGGTGCAGCAGTGCTGAACTTAGCCAGTAGAAACCGAACGGATTACCAGAGAGCCCTAGAAGGAGACTTAATGCTGAGCAAGCTTCTCATGAAGCGACTGCTAGACAATACCACAGTAGAGCAAAGTGCCGCAGCATTGGTGACATCACTACTGGCAGGATTCGGAGCAACCCAAGGATCTAAGAGCCAGTCTAAAATCCCAATAGTCGAAAAGCAGCTCGACAAGTACCAACCCAATGACGATCCATACAACTTTGTAGAGCAGTTCGAGCAAGTTTGCAAAGCCAACAGCCTCATCGACCTAACTCAGCGCTTTCAAGCATTCGGGCTTTACTTAGATGACAAGGGTAGGACTTGGTATACAAGCTTAGATGCCGCAGAGTGAGCCAACTTCAATGGCCTCAAGAATCTCTTCATTAAGAGATTTTCCGAGTCTGGATACTCTGACAATCTGCTTGTACGACTGATGAATGTCAAGCAGAAAGAGGACATTCACGATTATGTAACCCACATGAGGAGTCTCTTCAAGAGAATCCCTACGGGTGAACGACCGACTGAAAGAGCAGTTTCAACTGTATTCATCAGTGGAATTCAAAACAAGGAACTGTATAAGGCTTTGGCAGGCAACTCGAGCTTGCAGCAAGACACGCTAGCTAGGGTTTTTGAGGAAGCCATCAGAGTTGACGATTAGCTGAAAGAGCGGAGCTCTAGGAGCTCAAACTCAAAAGAAACCAACTCGCGAAGTTTAGAGAGAGCATCAGCCTCCTCTAGTGAATGATCAGTCCCATCATCCCAAGATAAGGAGAAAGCCACCGAGACAAACCAAGACTTGACTGATGTCAAGATGGAGATAGCCAAGCTACAAGACATGTTGAGATGACCAACGCGCCCACATGTCCAATGCGTGTACTATGGCGAAAACCACTTGCCAGCCAAGTGCTAAGACCCTAGGTCGAGACCTTGTGCTAACTGCGGCATGTTCTGTCATGACGTCGCACATTGCAGATTGCCGAGAAGACTTCTGTACTCACAACCATACGGCCAACCTTACCTAGCGAACAGGCCGCAGCCACTTTTCGGCCCTTCCTGTGCCTAATGACATTAAGCCGACTGTTCCTACGATGCACATAAACATTACAGGCATATCTAGACCGCCTGGCCCCTATGTGACCCATCCATCGAGTGACTCTCCAGTCCACTACGTGGAAGAGCCAAATGAGAAAGAGACTTACGTATACCCTTACGTCTCTCACGACGAGGAGGGTAACGTAGTCCTTAGAATATCGACCAGTACCGGTGATGGCGTTAGGTAGGGGGAGGACGAGGTAGAGGCCTAGGAGGGCAGACGCAGGATCCAATCATCTGTTGGACTTGTGGTCACTACGTCATGTCTCATCACGTTGCCCTGAGAGGGAGCAGCAGAATAGAGACAAAGCTGACCTAAGGTGCGTTGAGTGCGGAATCACCCATCTCTTCGTCGATTGCCCAAAGCGTAGACCTTCTTCAAGTTCAACCAATGTACCATCTGTCCCATTGGGGTTGTTTGGTGTCAAGAACCTTGATGGGGAGGCCACACCTATCCCATTGCGGGTCATGACCCGTGCCCAGACGAAGCAGGCTGGCATATCACTGCCAAGACCTAGCAACCTCGATGCAGCCTCGATAGGGAAGAAGAGCCGCAGGCAGAGAAAGAAGAGGTCGGAAGCTAAGATTGCACTGAAAACTGAGAGTGCTATAGCTCTGCCTATTGGAAAGAAGGTCACAGACGCAGAGGCAGAAACTTCAGCCCCTAAGACGGCCGAAAAGGGAACTGTCAAGGTAGGGGAATACACGCATCCAAAGCGCCAACTAGAGGCCATAGAGAAAGTGAAGGACTGGGTGAAAGAGGCCCAAGATCACTTAAGGGATGCTGAGCCCATCCTAGAGGATGAGATCGATGATCTCCCCAGCATAAGTACGCCAGTGTCACCCCCTCGACCAAAGTCAGGAGATGCGACCGCACCACAAGCAACACCGCTTAGGCCAAGCCTTGATGCTGCAGGCCCGCAAATCAGTCACGGCCATTGGCCAGGACAATCTGGTTTAGGAGAGAGATGAGCAGCCAACGACCTCCTTACCATGCTAGTGACTACCCCTGTGACGTTAAGCCTGGGAGACCTGCTTAAGCAGCATCCCACCCTATAGCAAGACCTGAAGTAGTGGGTTGAGGGGTCACTAGAACAAGCTGCTGATCTACACGACCATGATGCAAAAACACAAATACCGAGTCTAACGCTGCACTTTGTGCCAAAACCCTTGCACGTTAATGCTTTCTGGGAAGGCACCGAGATGCATGTAGTATTACCGATCCTAGCCCTAGGTGACATGACGAGAAAGGGGATTGTAGACATAGGAGTTAGGGTTAGTGTGCTGAGCCACACAGTACTTTAGACTTGGGGAAACCCACCTGTCGAGACCGCTCGGTTTAATGTCACATTAGCAAACGGCATGAGAGTGAAGCCATTTGGGGTACTTAAAAACTGGCCAGTGAAAATCGCAGGTATCCAGTTTTTTGTTGACTTTATAGTCATGAAGGGAGTGAACTACGATATCCTATTAGGCCGACCCTAGGTGCGCAATGGCAGAGTTATCAAAGATTGGGGTAACGGCTTGATCTTCCTAGGCAACAGAAGGGAAGCTATGAGGGTAGAGATGGACACTTGGAAGACCTCACCAGTCGACTTGGATGCCATCTTCGCGATGCTCAAAGGTAATGCTCAAGTCAAGAAGTCTTATGGGCCCTTGACCAAGTATATCCCATGCCCAGAGGATGAGCGAGATTGGATGCATGTCCTTGCTACAATCGACCTATCATTCTCAGATCATGAGACATATGAGCAAGCCATCAAGATGATGGGCAAGTCTAATGGCACGCCCTCCGTACCAGTTTGCATGATGGTAGGAACCCTTCGGGAGACCTAAACCCATCACCTTCCAAGTGCCAAACAACAAAAGAGAACTCCAGGAGATTCTGGAACACTTAACGGACAAGCTAGTTGACAATCCAGTAGCAAACTTCAAACCACTCCAGGATCTCTTAGACAAATCCAAGTGGCAATGGACCAAGGTGCATGACTTAAACCTCATGTACAACTGGGCCCTAGTCCCTGATCAATGACAAGAGATATACCAAGCCCTAGGAGACGACGAGCAGTCTGATGCAAAGGACTCTAATGACGAGTATGAAGACTGTCAATCCTTGAATTAAGAAAGTGATTGTGAGATAGATACTGTAGAATACGACACTGAGGGACATAAAATAGAACAAATACGGGCAGACTCCAAGCCATAGAAAAAGAGTGTCTTCAAGATAGAGCGAGGGGTCATGCGTATGGATTGTGATTGTGCCTGGTTAGAGCACGTAGGAGCCATAGACTTTGAGCAAGCAAGCCTAGCCCAACCAGGAACGACACTAGTGCTTAGGACAGAATTACCATCTGAACTGCGACCACCAGGGGAGACCACCTCTTCTAGCAAAGACGGGGAGCTAGCTCAAGCATCCTCAAGCCTCCTCCATCTCCAAGCTCCATCCATCATAGCCACGTGCGCGAGAAAAGAGAAGAGAAGAGAAGAGGAGAAGAGAAGAGGAGATGGTGAAAAGCTTCACCCTCTTTATCCCTCACTCCCACACACTCACTCTCTCACACTCTCACACTCCCTCTCTCAAGAGCACACACAAGCAAGGAGAAGAGAACTCTTGTTAGTCACACACCAAAGAATCCGCTTCCATTCACTTTTTGAACTTTATATACAAGCCCTAAAATCCCATGGGCACCCATCCCTTTTTTACATGACCAGTCGTTGTGGCAAAGTCCTTTCTCTATTTCCTCTTCTAGCCTTATGCCTCTAGTCTACACCCGTCTAATATTTTACACTTGCATCTAGGATCGTGGAGCTACCGTTGTGTGCGAGAGAGGAGGCAACTCATATCGGCATCAAGGTAAGCTCACTACACTCGTAGGATCGATGACGCGTCGGCTAGGTGAGAGATAGCCATTAGAGCTCGCTTGAAACGCTTGAAAAAATAAGCGGTCCGTGGGTCTTGGCAGTTGAGCGTGAGCTCCCTCTACACATGCTACCAGCCCAATCTACATATGTGTATCCAAAGACCTGTATGTCCTTACCTACCTCATTAAAAAGTTCATAATGTAAAGTGGACTTCACATACATCAATATACATCTAACTTCATCCAAATGAGGCTTTCTAGGCATCTGCATAAACTGACTGATAAGGCCAACATAATAGCTCAAGTCTGGCCTTGTGATAGTCATGTAAATCAAACTCCCTACTATCCTCTTGAACATACTAGGGTCTTCTATCTCATCCCCAACGTCAGCACTCAACTTCACATTTTGATCCAATGGTACTGAAAGAGGTTTACATGCTGTCATGCCATACTTGGATAACATATCCAAGCCATACTGCCTTTGGGACAGCCATATACCATCATCACATCTGATCACCTCAATACCAAAAAATTATCTCAGCTCACCCAAATCTTTCATCTCAAACTTCTTCTTCAAGAAGTCCTTAACTTCAGTAATCCCATTGTCACTATCAACTATAATAATCAAGTCATCCATAGATGACTATGATGGCCAAACCTGCATCTCCCTTTCTCACATAAAGTGAGTGATCAACATCAGAAATACAAAATCCAATATTGACAAGATACTCTCCAATCTTGTCAGACCATGCTCTAGGTTCTTGCTTTAGCCCATAGAGCACCTTCTTTAACCTGCACATATATGTGGGATGCTCTAAATCCTCATAACCTGCTGGCTGCTCCATATACACTTCTTCTTGCAATTCACCATGCAAGAAGGCATTCTTAACATCCATTTGCTGCAAACTCCAACCTTTGGCTACTGCCAAGGCAATCATACACCTAACAGTTGCCATCCTAGCAACTCAACTGAATGTCTCATCATAATCTATGCCATATGTTTGAGCATAGCCTTTTGCAACTAGCCTAGCCTTATACCTGCTAACTGAACGCTAACTGAATTGTCTACATTATGCTTGAATTTGTAAACCCACTTACAACCAATAGCTTTCTTACCCTTAGGTAAGGGTACCAAATCCCAAGTCTTATTGGCTTCTAATGCAACCATCTCTTCATCCATTGCTGCATCCCAATGAGTATGACCAACAGCATCCTCAAAACAAGTGAGCTCAACATCCTCAACTATTTCACCATATAAGCATAATGGTGAGTTGCATAACCTTCAAAACCAAATCTTTTAATAGGATGTCTGATCCTACTAGATCTGTGTACCACCGGATCACTCAATGGAGCCTTTACATTACTATCAGCTCTCTGTACACCTGGTGTCTTGACTGAAAGAATGTCAAGCTCATCATCCAAACTGTCTGAACCACTAGAATCTCCATCAAATCCCAAATGATTGGTAGATGCATCATTACCATCCAGCACTTTCTTCTTTCCTTTGTCCTTCTTTGCAACACATAGTTCCACCTGAAGATGTGGGGCTGCTCCTTAGTCTCCCAGACCAAGGGCTCACTGTAGGTGTAGTACCAGATGATGTTTCTGGTCCATTAAGACTCCGTGATTCTTGTTTATCTTTCTGCACATAGCTGTCCTGATCATTATCATCATCCAAAACATCACCAGTAGGTGTATACCAACTTCCCATCTCATCAAAGATAACATCCTTGCTCACTCTGAACTCACCTGTGACAGGGTTATAATAGCGATACCCTTTTTGCTTTAAAGAGTATCCAGTAAAAATATATTTTTCTACCTTTGGATCAAGCTTCTTCCGTAGCTCATCTAGCACATGAATGTATGCAACACAGCCAAATACCTTCAAGTGCGATACATCAGGCTTCTTGCCAGTAACGCATTCTTCAGGAGTCATCCCATGAACTGCAGCTGCGGGAGTTCTGTTCATAATGTAAACAACAGTATAGACATCCTCAGACCAAAAATGTTTGGGCATATTCTTTTCAGCCATTAATGCCCATGCAAATTATGCAATATACCTATTTTTTCTTTCTGCAATACCATTCTGCTGTGGGGTATACCTGCAAGTAAATTACCTCTTTATCCCATGAGTCCTCAAGAAACCACTGAAATTATTAGAGAGGTACTCTCCCCCTCCCTCTGATCTCAAGCACTTTACTTTTAAGCCTGTTTCTGTTTCAACAACTGCCTTAAAAGATTTGAAGTGCTCAAACACATCACTCTTTTCCTTCATGAAGTATACCCATAGCTTCCTTGAACAGTCATTAATAAATGTGACAAAGTATTTGTTGCCACCAAGAGATACATTCTGTGTAGGCCCCCAAACATCTGTATGCACTACATTAAGTATTTTTCTACTCACTTCTCTATCATGCGAGAATGGTTGTCTTGCTTGCTTACCAAACTGGCATGCTTCACAGACTTTATGCAATTCTGCAACTCTAAATGAAGGCAACCCTGTAGCCAATCCTCTGGACTGCATTAATTTCAGCCTTTGCACATTTGCATGTTCAATACGTTTATGCCATATTTCAATATCTGCAACTACTCCTTTTCCTTTAGCATACATAGCAGCATCCATTGCAAGAATTCCATCATCTAAAGTGAACATTCGGCCAACTCTACTTCCTTTTGCGACCAACTTGCACTTATCATTAAAGTCTTCTACAAAACAACCTTTTGCATTGAATCGGACCTGCAACCCTTGCTCTACCATTTGGCCAACAAACACTAGATTCTTTGTAATTGATGGCACATATAATACATCTATCAGACTCTTTGTCTGGCCATCATACAAGGACAAGGGAACCTTTCCAATGTGTGAAATTGGGTGGCATGAATCATCACCCGTCTGCACATAAACTGGGTTTTGTAAGTCTTGCATCTCTCCAAACCATTCAACATGACTGGTCATATGATTAGATACACTTGAATCAACATACCATACATCATCATGTGTCCCCTTTCCTATAATTGCATTCATCATATGCTGCATAACAAATAGATGCTCATTTTTGTCTTCATTCTGTCATGAAGTCGATGCATAGTTTCCTTGCTGCAATTTATCACTGCGAATATCATCCTTCTTTGCATAGCAATGGGCTGCAATATGGCTTGTTTTGCCACAATAATGGCAAACAATAGCAAAATTTCCAGAACCTCTATTGTACCATCCACCTCTTCCTCTAGAGCTCCCCTTGCCTCTAAAGTTTCCTCTGCCTCCAAAAACCTGCATTTCACCAAACTGTTGATTGAACCTATTTTGCTGGTTATCGTCAGCACGTTCCATACCACGGCCTCTCGAGAAGAGGATCTACCATGTCCCCTTCCTGAACTCGAGTAAAATGCTTGGACCTATCACCATTTCTTTCAGACGAATCACCTTGCATATTGATCTCTTCAGTAATCATGAGAGAGATCAACTCATCAAAATCTAGAAACGGCTTCCGTACATATACTAAAGTAACAAATGATTTCCATGCTTTCTCATTGTTAAGGCCACTCAGAGTGGATGAAACCAAATCATCATCATCCGGCATTGCATCAATCGTTGCTAAAGCATCTGCAATGCTCCTCACCTTCAACACATACTCATTGACAGACATTTTCCCTTTCTTCAAGGCATTCAACTCTTGCTTGAGTTGAATCTTTCATCCCTTTGTATTTACTGAAAACATGCTCTCAAAAATTGTCCAAGCTGCATATGAAGTTTTTGCATTCTTGATATATCCCAGCATAGTATTATCAATGACTGCAGATAGCCAGTACATCACCTTTTTGTCTTTCACATTCCACTCTTTCCATGCTTTTAATTCATTTGCAGCATGAAGGGTAGTTGTTCTTGTCGAGCTTCTCAATAATGGAATTTCCACTATTCTCTGCCATTATCACAAACAAGGATACAACACAACAAGCTAGTCTTCTGCAATCTTTCACAACACGTGCATAGCAATACACCAAGTAACCTTTTCCATCGATTGCTCAATAGTACATGTAATCTGCAACTTGTTTGCAAATAAACCTTATGTTTGCTTCCTGCAAACACCTCAAAAATTACAAATTCGCAATCTGTAACCTGCGCACCCACTTTCGGTCAATACATGCAAAATCACAGTGTACCCTGCAACTGTTGTCCGCAACCTTGCGGCTCTAAAACGAGGCTTGAAATGGCCTCAGATGCCCAAAATAAATGTGGTCAGCCCTAAAGGACTATTCTGCAGAATATGTAGTGATCTTCTTGCACACCAAATCTCACAGCAATCTGAGATTTTTGCTCGACCCTGCTTCCAGTGCCTCCACAGGCACTATCCAAGAGAGAGAGTGGAAGAATGGGAGAGCTTCTTACCGTTGCTTGCTTGCTCAAAACTTGCTTCTTCTCCTTCACTTCAACCTTCAAAATCAGCCTCTCTCAGTGGCACAGCTCTGATACCATGTCAAGAATCGCGTGATGGGGAGATGTGCTTGAGCTGCTGCGCCAAACACAAAATGTATACACAAGAGGAAGCTCACTCAAGAACACGAGAAGAGAGATGGATGCCAAAACATTTTCTTGATGGTTTCTTCTTCTTCTTCCACACACTATACAATGTACACAAAGTATAGATAAGAACATAAAGGAAAGTGGCCTTCTAAGTCAAACTATGCATAACCGACTACACTAATCGACTGGCGTTATATCTTTGCCAGCTGTAGATAGGTGTAACAAACTAAATATAATAAGTGATAAGTCAGTGGCCATGTGAGTATCATAATGACCACCAACGTGCTAAGCGTAGACATCAGACTCATCTAGCCAGGTGGTCCATCATCAATGTCTGCACGTATTGAGCTTGCTATCTCAACAGAGAAAACATCCAAGCATGTCAAATGAATCCATCGGCATACCCCCTGTGTAATAGAGCAAAGTGTACACAACACTAGCAAGACCTAACACAAATAGGTGAGGGATCATGGAGAAGAAGCTCTCTATCATCTCCTCTCTTTTTCTTCTTCTTCTTCTTCTTCTTCTTCTTCTTCTTCTTCTTCTTCTTCTTCTTCTTCTTCTTCTTCTTCTTCTTCTTCTTCTCCTGCGCACAGCTATGGAGGATGAAGCTTGAAGGAGGAGGTTTGAGGTTTCTTGAGCTTGCATCTTGAATCATGGAGCTACCAGCTTGCTTGAGGGAGGAGGCTACTCATTCGGGCATCAAGGTAAGCTCACTACACCCCCATAGGATTGAAGGCACGTTGACTAAGTGAGAGATAGCCATTTGTGCTTGCTTGAAATACTTGAAGCAATAAGCAGTCTGTGGGTCTTGGTGGTTGAGCATGAACTCCCACTACATTTTGGTTCTATTTTCGAGACCAACGGATTTAAGCTTGAGTGCTTGCATGCCTCAAATTGAGCGTTGAAGTAGGGTTGCATCCCCGAATCGGTGCTTTAGATAGGTAGAAGATTTGGGCTTTTTAGTCTTCAAACAAGTAAGTATTTTGGATTTTTGATAATGAGTAGAAAAGTAGGAGGAATCATTTCAATAATTGTGTTTTGATTTTTGTTGCATTTAGAGTAGGATAGGAGCAAGAGGACCACGGCATATCAACCATGCAACATCCAAGTGAAGATCCCAGTCTCAAGTATCTGAATGCTCAAGTAGCATAAACCCACCTGCTCTATGTCTGTCAAGCGTATCAAGACACTCCCACTGGCACAGAAGCTATAAATGGCAAGCAAGAAAGCTCGGAACAAAGCATGTTAGAGTGCAACAGTTACAAGTGTCCAAGATCAAGCATCAATGAGACATCCTAAGCATGTAGGCTCCATAGCATCCATACATAGCATCCATAGACATCAAGTATATCCAAATTGTAACTTTGGCAAGTCAAGAAATAGCCAAAGTAAGCTCCGGGCAATCAAATGTCAAGCCAAAGCAAGGCTTAGTAGCATCCAACTCGAGACAATGTAACGGGCATGTAGGAGTGGCATAGGCCAAGCATGTCGAGACCGGTCAAACATAAGTGAAGTACATGCCATAAGTACATCAAAGATGGAGATCCAAATGCTATGCGAAGTGAGCTCAAGCTAAACCAATGTTCCAAGAGCAAATACAAGCTCTATGTCGATCCTCAAGAGTTACTACATATAGCCAAGATATAACCCAAATCACTATCCAAAGCTAAGCTAAACAATGCTCAATCCAAGCTCAAATCAATATCCAAGGCAAAGGCAACATGTGGCATACTCCACATACATGGTTACATCATGAAGCTCCCAAACCATATCCGTAGGGATTAGGCATAAACTCCCTTGTAAATGCTTGCTATCCAAAACTGTATATAGCCATAAATCCTGTGAAAAATGAGCTATCAATGGCTCAAAGCATCCCACAAGTGCTCCAAAGCATCAATATAAGGTCCAGACACGATAATAGCATCCCCTGTAGCATAATACAATCCATAGGCATAACAAAACATGCTGTCCTGGAAGTATAATAACAATCTGCCCTATTTCCATAGTCAAGGGCTAAAGCTCAACATGTCAAAACTGAGCTCAAATCCAAAGGATGAATGCCAGGATGGTCAGCAACATTGCCAAGGTGCCAATGACCATTTCCAAGTTGTAGAGGGACATGAAGTGAGGAAATCTGATAGGGGAGGTAGCAGCCCAAACATGCGCAAACACACTAGCTGCTATTGGGTTTTCTACTACTTGTACTGAGGGTTATGGGGCATATGGGGGGCACCAATGATGCTCCAAGAAGCCCACTCAAGTGGCAAATCAAGCCTATTCAAGGCTAGTGCAAGCTAAGAAGCAATGGAAGCATACGAACATACCTAGGTGGAAGAAGCCATGGCTGCCCGAGAAAGAGACCCAATGAATGTAGGGATTCAGCCAGAAGCTGAAGACTCCACGAACCAAGCTCGAGAAGTCATGAATCCATGCTCTGATACCAGTTGAAAGGTGAGAAGGATCGAAGCTTTCATGAAAGAACTATGGCGGGAGAGCAAGAGCAAGAAAGAGAAAGACACAAAGTGGAAACTCCAACAGTCACAATGTGTGACTGGGCCTTTCTTTATTCAAATTGTCACTAAAAGAATAAAGAATAAAGTGACAGTGGCAGGTGCTCGCCACCTGCAGTGTGCAGTGGCGGGTACTTTCAGTGTAGTAATACACAGGCAACTAGGCAGAGGCTCCTTTACCCCCAACAATGTTGGCGTGGTCTACAATAGAATCCATGCATGTGTCAACGATTGTGTGATATTTCGAGGAGACTACAAGAATATGGAGACATGTTTGAAGTGTGGTTGGTGCTCACAAGTATCAACAGGAATTGCAAGGGCAAACCGTCCCTCAAAAGGTTCTCAGACACTTTTTACTTATACTACATATACATCACATGTTTTGTGCGTCATGCATGGTGATCTTGACAATGTGGCATGCACAAAATAGATCCACAGATGGAGTCCAATGAATATAAGAAAATTCATGCACATGGAGTCACATTTGTGGATGGTTGACAATGTCGCATGCACAAAATAGATCCACATATGGAGTCCAACGAATATAAGAAAATTCATGTTTCATACGTCAGGCATGGTGAGCTTGACAATGTGGCATGCACAAAATAGATCCATAGATGGAGTCCAATGAATATAAGAAAATTCACGAGCTGAAGATTCCATTCTCACTGATATCTAACATGGCTTGTTCATATTTGTGTTGACTAGATATGGATATTGTGATAGGTCTCGTTACCTTAGGTTATCATGCATGTCCATTTGTGTGGAGCACAATTAGACTCCCAAAGGTCACGGACCATGAAGAAGATGGTATATCAAGGACACACCACCTTCTTTCCAGAGGGCCATGAAGTTAGAGAAGGTTTTCTTAGATGACCTCTAGCAGCATGAATGAATGCCCAAAGCTGGTACGAGTTGAAAATGGTCCACAACAAGTCACTTCCAACAAGCAGAATGCAATGTGTCTCAGTTTTCTATGAGTTGCCATTGGACCCACTTACAAATCAACCATTTGTTGGATTCCATGCACATTTTCAAGAATGTGGGTAGCTTATTGTGGGACCATATCACATGAAAGAGAGATACTATAGGGACATGAATGGATTTGAAGGAGGTAGGTAAGATGGAGGCGGTTTGGATGGAGGCGGTTTGACCAATGGTTGCTTATAACTATCTCGTGCTCCTTGAGTCCTTCCCACTAAAGAAGAGTGCATGTTGAAGCAAATTATCAGGTCTACTATCCACGCCATGACAGATGTGATGCATTCCCTCAGGTCTGCTTTTTCTAAATATGACCAACTAACAAGACTAAAATCACACAATTGGCACAAGATATACCAAGTTTTTCCCAATGTTGATAGCAAGTACAATCAACATTTCATTATTTTGTATCAATTTAATGTTCATAATACTTTAATTTTCTAGTAATCGGGATTTCAGGGTGTCTCACTCCGAAAATACCTTCAAGTTGTCAGATTTAGTGCAATGGATCTCATAGAAAAAGGAGATCAAGACATCCTCTATTGAATGCACAAGGCGTGAATAACTGGATACAGTCTATCTCTTTGAGAAGTACCTTCCATGAGCATGCTCATGATCAAACTCACCTCCTAGTACATCTCGTGGATGAAGTGGAGATTGCAAGACCCATCCATACTCGATGGATGTTCTTCTTGGAGCTTTTTATGAAAACCTTGAAGGGATTTGTGCGATAATGAGCTCGTCTAGAAGGTAGCATGGTTGAAGGTTGGCTAGTGTTGGAGGCATTAGCGTATATTTTCAAGTGGTTGCTTACACTGGATTCAGATAACCATATGCTATGGATGCTGAAGGATGATGATAGACTGATATGAGATGTGGTGGTTGGAAATGGGGTAGAAAAGAGAATGGATGGTACCATGGAGAAGAAAGTGAATCGTTTTTGTATGTTGCATCATGCATTCATGGAGAAATGGCTTAGTAAGTACGAGCATGCCGCTAGAAGAGAACGGGAGGGAGCACAATCATAATTTTGATGTAGTACACACCACATTGACGGGTTCAATATCCCAAGGGCATGGATGAGATGTCATGGTTTATGCTACGAGGTGGTTGCATGAAGCTTTGACCATAACTACATGTGAAGGGATAGAGATCTCTAGGGAGGAGTGGGAATTCTTGAGGGATGTAGTCTGAAGGTGACCATATGCTTTCTTTGTTGTCATATCTAGATTTTATACACAACACTTAACCTAGCCATTTTGGTGTACAGTACAAGAGATTTGTAGTGCGGTGTGGTCGTATGGGTGACATTTTTGAGTTGAGCGCATCGATAAAATGAGCTCCACAATGGACTAGGCATCATAGCAAGGTTCAAGTAAGAGAGTCGATGGTGGGCCACGGATCTGAATATTGTAGTAGCTGAGATGGAGTATTTTGGCAACTTGCAAAGTGTTATCTTAGTGGATTATTGTAGCTTCTCCATGATCATATTCGATGTACAATAGTTTAAAGTGAGATTGAAAGGAGCTGGGGAAACCATTCGATGAGGTCTATCTGGATTTTTGGAGGTAGATTTCAAGAAAAGATAGAACAATCTGTGTAACACGTTTGTCTTGCCGGATCATTGTGAATAGGTGCATGACCTTTTCTGCTAATTTTTCCATGACACGAAACTGTCACAAATTCTGATTCACTCTTTGCGATGCACTTATATGTGATAGTGAACATGTATCAAAATCCATGGCAACCTCATTGGTGGTATGTTGTGCCGTCAATACCTAGAAGCACTTGAGTGTATGATGAAAGGAATGTCCAGAGGGTGGATGAGGAGAGTATGCAGGTAGAGGAGTTGATGTTGCAGAGGGTGGAGAGCGAGGAGGTCTTGGAGCATGCAGAGGAGACAAGCATGTGTAATGTAGACGAAGACACAAGAGACCAAGAATTTTTTGAGAATGAACTGGACTCCTCTTTCTGTGGAGACCTATGTATAGACCTTTTAGTGTATGCCAAGCTCTGCCACAGGAGCTTGACATGGAGCCATAAGGTCGATAGTATTTGTGTTCGCTTGCTCAATTCGTTGATAATTTACTTTTAAGGGCACTTTAATATATGTGTTTTAATTAATATCATTTTTTACAAAGTTATATTATCGTGCTTTACCTAAATCCTTATATTGATTATGCTAACATCGTAGGTTACCTTTGATGATATCTAGAGAGCAAGATGAGTTGAGGGATGACAGATAAGGAGATGTAAGAGATCTTCATGCATATGTCTCTGGATCAAATGGTTCGCTTTAGAGATATGGTAAACCACGAGTTGTCTTGGTCATCGTGCCATTCTGCGCGGTCTACTTTAATATGCTCTAATGCTTCTTGATCTCTAATAGGGAAAGTTGACACTCTAGACTGGCCTCAGAGGGAGGTGCAAGGATGCCTCACTCCATCAGAGGGGGGAGTGGTTCTGGAAGGTGCTGTGGAGATGCAGATGTTATGACCTCATGGCCGGTTGCTACTCACTCTCATACCGATTCCAAAGATGGTGGCTCAGGTGGGTGTTGTGGAGGCACCAATGCACTATCCTCGTCTTGTTGGTCTAGTGGCCTCCAGGGTTTGTCACACTTGTAGGGATGTCTACTCTCATGACTCTATGTTTCACTCAGTCGTCCGTAGTTGGCACCCCTATGGGTGCTACTCTGAGAGATACCACCCTTACAAGTACGCTAGATGGACAGGGGTCTCCTAGTTATGCCTAGGAGTGTGGTCATAGGTGGGAGAGGATGCACCTTAGACATACCCTAGTAGAATATGGATACCTTGAGAAAATAGTTGTTGTGATCATGAATGATGAGGGGAGGAGGGTGATGACTCACATGAGAGAGTTGTGCCAATAGGTATTTAGGCACAAGGTTTTAGACCGTTGAAAAAATATATCGGAGGGAAGCAAGGACTATGTGGTAGCGTCCTTGCATGAGGAGTTTTTAGTACCTATATGACAATAGAGAGGTTTTCCATAGAATGGATGATGGATTGTATGCATGCATACATGTCACATAGACAATTAGATGTGCACAAGGCAATCAAGAGTGGTGCCTCAAAGCTCAAATGGTTGGACGTAGAGGATTTATAGAGACTCAAGGAGGAGGCCACAGACTCCCTAGGACGATGGTGACAACAGAGCGGGAGGCAACGAGGGTACAATTGGAGGTAAGGGTCATGCATCAATCTGTGGATTGGTGTCCATAGAACTTATTTGGAGGATTTTGTAAGTTTTCTTTTGGTTGGTCTCACTTTTTTATTTTTTGTTGGACTCTCATCTCTATCGTTCCATGTAGTTTTATGAGTTGTTATCATCAATCTTGTACTTATTTCAATATTGAATTAGCGACCCTTTTTTTTAGCATCGCATGATGCATATGTCTTGATGATGATTGTGTATTCAATTTATGATTGCTTTATGAAACATTATTCAGCACATGGTGTTGAAAGGTGGTAGGGTAGCATACTGCACTACCACCTCATTTTTTTTCTCTATAACCGTTGCTATAAGCATAGCTAATTTACCGCACACATTGCTATCGACATCAATATATGCCTCGAAAAGAATCACTATCTGCATTGCTATTTACATCACTTTTGCTATGCTAATAGCAACGACGGGGGAAAATTTTTAGATAAATATTTGTGTCGCTTTAAAAATCGGTATATGGATTGTATCTTGTAGTGACACTATAACTCCTTGTATTTCTTAGTTACATGATAAGTATTTTTAATCTCATTAGAATTAAATAATAATATCAATTATTTTTTAAATTAATAAAATATCAATAAATATACCATTAAATCAAATTGTGTATTTGCCTAGTAGAAGTATTGACCTGTGTGTATAGACATGTATATATGCATGTGTACATACACACACACACGTATATACATACATATATACATACATACATATGTATGCACATATGTACATACATGCATACATGAGTAAGTATGATTCTCTTAGCACTTTGCATTGATATTCTCTGGTGCTTCACATTTGGGTTTAAAGGTATGTTTCAAGTGGCAATGGCTCATGTTCGCATGTGCAATTGTGAGCTAGGTTATCATGCCATTGCCCAATTTTGAGATCCTAGTTTGTAGCACGGGGCCCTTCTCATTTGCACGGTAGATGCTAATGGCACCCTCTGCAAGAGGATGGCCTAGTATATCCTTGACTTTATCATTGCCCTCAATACCCTTGGTCCCATCCTCTTTGGGAACTATAGCTACACCCTTTGGCACCCCACCTTTACTACATCCCCTGCGTTCCCCCGTTCTCCCTGCTAAAGTGCGTCCATTGTTATATTGGCATGTTTGGCATTAGTATCCAACACTCTTGCCTAATCATATAGCTTTTTTAATGAACATAGAAGAAATCACACACACACACACACACACACACACACAGAACTCCTCATGATTGTGGCTCAAGGCTAGCAACCCTAGCCTAGCAAAGAAGCCATCTTGTTAAAGTCGTTCATAATGTTCTACTCTAAAGTCCCAATCTCTTAGTATCTCCATATATCAATTTAGAAATTATAGTAGCTCTCTAATGTCATAGCCCAATGACTTTTCCAAGCCAATAGTAACTAAAACTTAGATTACACACACCATGGCTACTTCATTTTAGTTGTCTAATATCATAGCCCAAGGATTTTTCCAAGCCAACAACTTAAACTTAGATTACACACCATGGCTCCTTCATCTAGTGTAAGGTCCCCCTTTTAGTAGACTAGATGCATGAAAGAGCTATTTGACCTAGACCTTCAGGATCACTATTCAAAGTCGAAACTCTACTCTTTGTGTCACTATTCTAAGTTAAGCTCAACAATGTCTTAATTTTAATTCAGCCCTCTTCTCTCTTAGTTTAGCCTACACATTAAATTAAGTTAGTATAGAAGATACACTAAAGCATTATTGAGTGAGTGAGTGAGTGAGTATATATTAATTCAAAAATAGATTTTAATTATGATGCTAAGGTCCTAAGTTGATATGATGTTATAATCTACTAGTACATCTTCATTGTAAAAGCATGCATTTAGCTTTGACATACCTTTGGTGGATGTTATTGTAGCAATGAGAGAGAGAGAGAGAGAGAGAGAGAGAGAGAGAGAGAGAGAGAGAGAGAGAGAGAGAGAGAGAGAGAGAGAGAGAGAGAGAGAGAGAGAGAGAGAGAGAGAGAGAACATATCCACGTTGATCATTTGAAGGATCATCCCTTATCACAGGTAAGTTCATGTGCCTTATCCTCTCCTCATCTAAGCATTGGCTCTCAAACTACTTGGATATATGTTTCCTATTCTCCATTGAGAGACTCAAAGGTGTATCCTAAGTCTAGCACAACATTACAAAAGTGCATTGCATTTTGCAACCTAAGCAACACTTTGTGTTGCAAGAGTATGGTCATGCATATGTGTTCCACAAATATGTATCTTGGGTAATAAGCACTTAGAATGAAGCTTAATTACATTATAAGTGGCCACTCCCTTGCCTAATAGTATATATATACACAATATTGCATATATATGGATATACACAATATTTATACATGTATTCACATCAATTAATAATTATTAGTATACATATGCATTATATTTTGTGTGTGTGTGTGTGTGTGTGTGTAACAGATTGATTACTTGTTATTATATAACACATTTTTATGAACAAATATTATATATTATATAATTACTAGTACATTATATATGTATTAAGAGAGAGAGAGAGAGAGAGAGAGAGAGAGAGAGAGAGAGAGAGAGAGAGAGAGAGAGAGAGAGAGAGAGAGAGAGAGAGAGAGAGAGGGGGGGGGGGGGGGACATGGAGTAGCTTGTGAAATGAAAAGGTGGATTGCACTATTGACTTTTATGAAATCATGCAAAGCATGCATACACATGGACTCCCTTTCCATCGATGATATATTAACAACATTAGCATAACAACATCTCAAACTTAGGTTGCCGTACCAACTTAGAACTCTTACACACTTAAAAGAGCAAGAATATAATTGGGGTTTACATTAAGGATATAACATAGAATTTAGTGAGTAAATACTTGAGATGCAAGCTTAGGTATGTCATCCTTTACGATTAGAACTAGGTATTTAGAGAAAAACAAAACAAATCAAGTATCGATACTAGCTTCAATGTGAGGCATTTGAATGGAAAATGAAGTAGAATTATGGACTTGTTGCAAAAACAAAACAATTTTAGTGAACTATTATAAGAACATTCGATATTTGCAGGTATTTTAAAAGATTTTTGCTTATCAGATTGTACTTAAAATGGCCTCAAGTTTACAAGACGAGAATCATCTCTTTGGAAACACTAGCCACAATAATGTTTAACTTTAGAATTTTATATAATACATGCAATATACTTGTATCCAAGGTGTATTCTAGATGAGGTTAGTGACTAGTCGTTTTGGTAGATTTTGGATCTCAATTCCCCATGAATGTGAGCTTTCCTCATACTCAAGAAAGCGTGGGTTCACTTCCTCGGAGAGCTGATTCAAATATTGAAAGAAGCTTCTCAAAAATTTATGATAGGGTCTCATGAACATTACCTAAGCTTACCTCCTTAATGGCAATGGTAATAAATAATAATTATTGCTATTTTTAAATAAAGTATTGGCTTTTGGAAAATATATTGCAAAAGAAAAGGCAGGGGACTGTGAAGGTAGTTAGGCAACTGAAGAGATCAATCGGTTTGATTGATTTTGTGAGTTGGGCGATACGTTCTCTGTGCTGGCTTTCATCAATTTAATCTCTCTCTCTCTCTCTCTCTCTCTCTCTCTCTCTCTGTGTATATGCACTATGGCGTCTTGTTCTATCAGGCCTTGTAATACCATATCCTTCTTTCTATCAGTAATAATAGTAACGTACCTCTCCCTGTTTCAATTGAGCTTCAGCTCCACCATAGCTAAGCCCCCTTCTTCCTTCTTCTTCTCATCTGACATCGTCCCTCATCAGTTCAAGCGAGAGGCATTCTCCCCTGCCTTTGCCAACCTCTGGTCATCCGACCATCAGCACATCTCTGATGACGATCTCTCTGTTAATCTCACTCTCGATCGACACTCAGGTTTGGCATTGGTTCTTAATCTATGCAATCTCGTTTTGTACTCTATCAGAAATTTGTATAGCAATTCAAATATGTTCGATCTCCGTTGCCATTAATTCTATAATCGGATGTTTAGTAGCAAGCAAGACATTCTAGCACGTCATTACCAGGAATTCTGTAATCAGATGTTTTACAGATCAAGGCATTTTGCATTCCATGGCCATGAATTTTCCAATCAGAGATTGCGCCTGTTTCAAAAGCATAAGTCCTTGACATGCTAATAACATGTATGCTAATTCTAGTGTTGTTATTCAGTTTTGTAACTACATACTGCACAATTTTTCTTTGAAGTGTGGATAATTCCTTCGCGTTTAAATACGTGTGCCGATTCTGGATACATACTGCGCAATGTTTCTTTCAAGTGTGCCTATACAAAGGGGCAACATAGTCAAGTTTTGTTTAGAATTGCCACAGTGCATTTGTCATGAACAGCAAGTATTTGTTGAGAACAATCAATTATACATTTTAGCAGAACAAAGAAAACCCAATTTTGGGTAAATGAGTTTATTCATCATTCCTGGAATATGAAAATGGTGGTTTAATTATGTGACATCTTGAAGGGTCATGCATTGTTTCATCTCATTCTTCTGTTCTGTGCAGGTAGTGGCTTCAGGTCAAAGTCTCAATACCATTATGGGCTATTTAGTGCTGCTATCAAACTCCCTGCTAACAACTCTGCAGGAATAGCTATCACCTTCTATGTAAGCTTGTCCTACTTTTTGCCATTCCCATGTGTCTTGGCTGCCATATTTTGGCACAGTTATGGGCTGTTCATGAACTCCTCCTGAACTTTCAGAGGCTCTGTATTTAGTATTAACCTGGTTACACCTGTCAACAGCCACTCTAAAACAACAGATAGACTTGCACTTTGATGACTAGCTCAATTGTGATAATACAAGGCACAAGTGTACATGCTAGTTCAGTTCTATAGGATACCTGGTGATGCATTGTGTTGACAGAGAAGAGAGTAAATTAGCGAGTTTAGAATGAAAACTGAAAGCAACACACCATGCACCAAGCAGTACCATACCATTACTCAATTTCTAAGAGAAATGCAATTGATTCTAATGTTCTTTGTCTAAATTTCTACCACGCTTGGAGATTATCTCTAAGACTGAATGCTTCTCAGTATTTGGCACTAAGAACTGCATTATGCTGGGTTTACTGTGTGCTTTCATCCCCAACCAAATGAGAGTTCTCTTTTCTTAGCACTTTTTAAGTCTCCCTCCTATATCTGACTTGAGGTAACATGTACACTAAGACATTCACCACAAAAGATTTTCCTATGAATGCAGCACTAATAGAGGTCATTAATGCTTACTTGTTTAATGTTTTTACTGCTCTCTGCAGACCTCAAACAATGGAGTCTATCGGGATACACACGATGAGATAGACTTCGAATTTTTAGGAGTTCTTCCAGGGGAGCAATACACTGTGCAGACCAATGTTTATGCAAATGGCAGTACAAATACAGGACGGGAACAGCGATTCCATCTTTGGTTTGACCCCACTGCCGACTATCATGAATATGCGATCTTGTGGACTCGAAATCACACAGTGTAATGTTTCCTATCTCTTCACTCCATTTCCCATGCACTAAATTTAGTCTCACAAGTACTCTTCCAACAGTGTGTTTCTTATTGATTGATTCTAAAGCATTACTGTTTTGTAATTCACTCTCAGGTTTTTGATAGATTGGCTTCCCATCCGAGAGTATAAAAATGCAGGAGGATGGGGTTCAGAGTACCCATCAAAGCCCATGTCTGTGTATGGCACCATATGGGATGCATCTTCTTGGGCAACAGATGGGGGCAGATACAAGACTAACTACACCTATGCACCCTTTGTTGTGTCATACAGAGACTTTGTGCTGCAGGGATGTGAAGTGATCTCTCATGCAGAGCTCCCTGGAGGCTGCAGTATGAATAGCAACATCGATTACCTTCTGTCAAACCCTCACTTGACCTCAGATCAGGAAATGGGCCTGCAGTGGGTGAGGCAGAATTATATGGTATATGATTATTGCAAAGACTCACGAAGATATCCACAGCAGCTTCCAGAGTGCAGGCTGCAAACAGCAGCTCAAAAAAATGCTATGGAATCCTCATGATCTTTGCATTCATCCTCCTCGCAAGCAGCCAATCCGAAAAATCAGTCCAGAGAACAAAACAATTTTTAACATTGAATCAGGGAAACAAATTGGCCAGCACTGGGTATTACCTTGCAAGTTACCAAAGCACAGAGTCCACTTGACCTTCAGTTTAATTTGATTACACCAAATCAGAAATGCATTAGACAGGAAAGCTAATTGTGTTGGAAGTAAAATCTGATAATTGCAATTTGCAAACAAGAAAAACATTGAAGTGAAATTTGATACAAAAGCCTGAGGGGTGATGTCCTAGAGGTTAAAGCTTGCAATCTATTTTCCTTTTGGTATAAGGTGTTAATCTAGTAAAGTAAAGCAGACAACTGTACAAGGGCTTTTTGTCCAGAAAGCCTAAGTAAGAAACTTGGTCTACCTGACATACACACACACACACAATTAGGAAACTTAGCTTAGGTAATACATACAGTGTAGGAGAGCCTCAAAAAGAAGGTAAAGGCTATTTAGCTTGGAAGCCTCATAAACAGAGCAGGGAGGCAGTGTCATTGTAGGCCAACAAGAGTGCATCCTTGATGCTTGCCAAGCTAACGACAGCCTCTTCCTCAGTGGAGGGTTGTGGGTGGGGGAGCTTGAGACTCTCTCCTTCTTCCAAACGAGGGAACTTGGGTCTCTGGGCTTGTAGGCAACCTCTGATGAGAAGCTTCCTATTGAACATGGACCTGTCACAAAAGAGGCCAAATGAGATCAATGAAGCTTAAACACGTTTGCCGCTGTCAGATGTGGATGATGCATTCACCTCTGTGGCACATGCACCGATGGAAGTTGGACTCGGCCAGTTCAAGAAGACTGCTTGCAGTCTTTTAGCTTCACCCAAAAGCAACTCCTTCCAGTTAACTAGGAAGCGGGTGGAATACCTGTTGATACTGTGTGGCAATGGCAGAGCTTCTACATTATCTCTACAATTCAAATAAAGACGAGGCAGTCCTTAAATCTGTTTTCCACACCCTTCGTATGAGCCATTGCCTAGTCATGCTATAGAAGCTCTCCATCCCCAATCCAGACTGCTGTATGTGGCGTCAGGCTTCAGCCATAGGAGGGTAGAGAGGGTGTTTAGCATAAGTCCCACTTAGCTTCACACTCCATCCATATTTTTGTTGCGCATTGGACCTTCTTCTAGAAATCCTAGAAACCTTCCCACACACTCATGCTCCTCCTAATTATTTTGTGAACACTTATGAGTGGGTGGGAACTCTTAATGCCAGTTTTGTGTGGATTTAACAAACTGGCCTTGAGGCAACATAAAATAGATAGAGATACATTGCCAAAGTCACCTATTCCAAATTCATTTGTATACAATGCCATTAGTATCATCCACCAATTGGTTGAGTGCCATTTGCTCATCTTTCTAAGTGAGGTAGGGATCTTACCCATGCCCATGTCAGCCATGGATTGGAAAGCAACATCCATTCACACCTGTCAAAGGACTTACCAAAATCAATGTTGAAAAAGACACTCCGACTTGGTATCTTGGGCATGTTCAATGCCTTGTCATAATATAGTGATAGAATCTAAAACATGTAAGCCTTTTATGATGCCTTTTTGTTCTCTTCTAATCTAATGATGAAGGTGGTCTCAAAATTTTGTACAACATCCTTTTATGATGCCATTTTGTTCTGTTCTAATCCAATGATGAAGGTGGTCTGAAATTTTTGTACAAAATTCTTGTAAGATGAGGTGGTCTCATATTTATTAACTTAAGAGCCTCTGTCTCACTAAATTGATTGCTTATTACACATTTTCTATTTAATAAATTTATGTCAATAAATTAATGACTCACTTTTCTTTAAGTGTTGATGATCTTGCATGGCCATGAGACCATTTAGAGACGAGTATTCCTAGTGCATCACTTAATGGGGTGATTAGAGCACTATGATAGGGATATTTGGTACAAGCAGTACAAGTTATGAAGGGAGAAAGAAGTGTCTGCCAAGGGTAAGAGTGTACACAAGAACCAAGGAGTTACACATAAATGAAGATGCATCGAGTTCTGAGAAGAGGAAGTGCATTAGCATTATGTATATGTATTTATGTGTGCATCCGGGGACGCCTGGGAATGTTTACTTATGTGTAATGAGCATTGTATTCATTTGGGGTCATCCTCTCCCTTACAAGTCAAGGTTTAAGGTCTTTTCTTTCATTAAGAAAGAAGAGAGAGATAATTCTCTCACTAAGAAAGACAAGAGACGTGATCCTCTGGAAGTAAGGAGAGAAGTGATTTTCTCTTTCTAAGGTCTAAAATGACACAAGCTTTTGTGTGAAATTCAATCTTAAGGTTGAGGCCCAAGGCAATCTAATGAACTCTCCTTATCTATGGCTCAAGATGGTTGCATGGACCACAAGTTAAGAGTATAGTTAAAAAAGCTATTTTTAAAAAAAAATAGACATGGTGAATCCATTTTTAAAATATCTCGCGATAGAAAGACGATCTCTAAAAATAGCTCATGTGAGTTATCAGAAACAACGAGATCTATAACTTTCGTGTCGGCCATCCGAACAACGCACAGAGAGATATCTCGAAATTGGTGTTGCAGAGTAGGTCCCGGGACAACCACATCTTGCATGCAGATCAACCTTTCCAATCTTGGCACTCAAGTCTCTCCAAGAAGAGAAGCTCTTGAAAGCCTATAAAAGAGGAGGCTCTCCTTGGGTGTGGGGGAGGTGAAGGATGCATCACTTTGCATGCATCCAAGAGGAGAAGAGAAGGAGCAAGTGATGCGGAAGCCCTGTTGAAATCAAGTTCCAAGAGGAGGAGAGAAGGTGCAAATGATGCAGAAGCTCTGCTGAAATCAAGCTCTAAGAGGAGATCCCTACACATATTGTGTAGGAGAGAAGGTACAAGTGCTGCGGAAGCTCTACTGAAATCAAGCTCCAAGAGGAGATCCCTACACATATTGTGTAGGAGAGAAGGAGAGACTCAAGAAGGATCAAAAGGTGCCAACTTCCAAGTTGTGCAAATGTTAGCCGGTTGTATATCGTGCAAGGAACTGTGATCTTGTTCCCAAGATCTACAAGTAAGTACTGGTTTATGTGTAACGGAGGAGCTTGCTCCTTATCAATAATATAACTCCACAAGGGGGGGACTGGCCCATCTTCCAGTCCCTAGTGTGTTGTCAATCTCTCTCTCTCTCTCTCTCTCTCTCTCTCTCTCTCTCTCTCTCTCTCTCTCTCCATCTTTCTTTTCTCTCATATGTTCTCTCTCTGTGCCAACATGATATTTACCATATATCTTTTAAGTATATAAGAAAGTTGAGCGTGTATCTCAGATCTCATAATAGCCTCTCAACTACAGTTTATATCACAAAAATGTAGTTAAAGTGGACTTATCTATCAACTTTAAAATAAGCTCTCCACAAATTTAGAGATTTACAAATCAAAAATTCCAATTAGCTTAACATTATACATCAATTTTTGTGAACATTCATGTATGGATAGAAACTCATGGGCTCTATCATCTGAAGATCTTACTCTTGCTAAACTGAAGGCTCCAAGCATGGTAGTTATGCTATATATCAATACTCAAACGAAAACTTTGCATATCTAATATTCTTATGCATATAATTAATCTCTTTTTAGAGTCTTAGAATGAGTTCCTTTTTATCACACTTACTAGTTGATGATTACCACTTCATATAAACATGACAGTGCACCACACAATTGTTTTTTGAATCTTAGAACATGGGGGAATAGAGTAATCTATGACATTTGTAGAATTTGAAAAATCTAAAGGAGTATCGGGGAAAGGGGTTTGTGTGGCGCACGTAGAGCCCCCCACAAAACTTTTTAGGGGCTTGCTTATGCACCCACAAAGGGGGCCCATCTGCATGCTCCCTTGCTCGGTCCACCCTTGTGCCTACGATGTCTTATAGGCTACGAATTCTGTCCCATTAAGCACAATGTATAGAAGAGTCTTCACCAAATACGTATAAAAGAGAGGGCTGGGGAAGCCCACACCTATTGTAGCTTTTCAGCTTAACTCAAATGTGTGTGTGATCCATAATTGATTAAAATAATCAATTAAAATAATCAAATTAATTGTGTTAGAATAATTACATATGCAATTATGATATATATGCAAATATATATTTATATACTTAATTTATAATTAATATAAATATATATGTAATAATGACACACACACACACACACACTCTCACACACACACACACACACACACACACACACACACACACACACACACACACACACACACACACACACACACACACACACACACACACACACACACACACACACACACACACACACACACACATATAAAACTTATTATAATATGTTGTTTTCCTTATGGTTTTCCAGGTTTAAGGTGTAATAACACTTATACCTCTCTACTTGAGAGAAGTCATAGCAATCAAAGGTCTCTCTCTTGATGTATTAAAAGAAAATTTACATCATAATTGTGGAATGTCAAAGCTAACACATTAATAATTAGGAACATGTACTAATCCATAAATGTTCACAGAACAAGTACTCGCATTGCTACTAGTGCTACTCCTCCTCGCTCTCATACTCTATCTTGCATCGGGTGGCACCCGTAGTAATGATTGTCAGGTTGGGTGACAGACACATGTAGCTGTGTGTGTGTGTGTGTGTAGAGAGAGAGAGAGGGGGGGAGTGTGTGTGTGTCACGTGTCACACACACATGCACACATGCTGCGGCATCACCAGCACCAAGAGGCCCAAATATCTAGATATCAACAGGCAGAGGCATGCTCATAAATGCCATGGGCTGGAAATCATTGGTTTCACCAGAGTTACTGACAATGATGTAGCCAATATGCATGACCATTGTTGTGAAGTGCCAAGAGAATTTAGGCATGGAGCACCTAGTTATTTTTTATGATGATGACTTAATAGGGGGAAAATGCTTTTGAATTGAAGGGGTTTGTGTTATTAGTGCTTATGGAACCTGAAAAGAAAGTATATATAGAAGTAATATAATATACCGAGTAATACTATCATATGGGTCTCATCAAAGTATATGAAAGCAACTAGACTATTATCTAGATCAGGAGAGAGATCCTCTCTAGTATCAACTTTGCTTCTTAAGATGATCACATGAATGGGCACAAGGGATGCAACTCCTCCACATATTAGCCAAGGAGGAGCACAAGAGGCCATGCTTCCATTGTTCCTATGTGAAAATAGGATAGAGCTCACAAGTTGAATGGACACTAGAGCTTGACCATGCCAAATTCTCCTAGAAAAGCAAGCCCACACTTGCACAAACAAAGCACATAAGGATAGGTGTCCAACCAAGTGATGCACATAGGGGTCCAATCAAGTGATGCAACTAGCAAGATTTGATCCCACAACCTTGTAATTTGGATCCCAAGTGGGAGTCAATGCACAAAGAGAGTGGTGGAGTGTGCAAATCCCCTTAGTTTTACTTTTGTGTGGGTTTTGCTACCCCTAGTGTGAATTTGACCCTTGGGGGGGTTTAAATGATAGTCTTCTACATGCTTCATTTAGCTCAATATTGAGTAACCCAACATACTAGCCTTAGCTAAACTCGGGCCCAAGTCCTAGAAATGATTATTGTTGGTATGAATATGACCTATCAAGCTATGAGTCCTTAGCTAGCTATGGAGGATTCCATCCACAAGACCTAGAATTGTACATGTAGTCATATATGGAATTCGACCCTATAGAGGTCCTTTTTGCCTATAATCCGAATCTATTCCTTTCCTGGTAACTACTCAGGTGGCCCAAGCATCACACACCCAAGTGTGGCATCTTTGCCACAACCCTCAATAACTTCTAGCAACCATCCTTCAGTTGGACACGAAGGAGAATGGAGTCCTAGAAGCCTCAACAAGTGGTCAAGGAGAATGGAGTCCTAAGAACCTCAACAAGTGGTCAACAACCCAACCTCCACCAATGCAACGAGTAATAAAACATTACAAAATAAGCAAGGCAAACCACTGTTTCTATACCTAGACAAGGAATGCAATATGCAAGCTCTGACTAGGCTAGGGTACTAATAGGCCTCTATCATGGGACCAAACCCCTTTTGGAATGCTTGAAAGGCTAGATTAAAGATAAGTAGGAAGTGTTAAGTGGCAAAGTTTTAATCTCTCAATACATACCTAGCAACTATTTTTTTCCCTCTTTGAGGATGTGCAAATGGCTCTGAATTGTCTTAGAAATGATTAGTGAATGCTCTAAAACTCACCACTCACATTATTTAAGTGGACCATGGACTTTGATCCAACAAGCCCAAAGCCCCCCAAGGCACTTGTTTGGGATTAAGTCTCTAATCTACCAATGTTTCTATGCCCCTACTTAATATCACTAGCTTTTGCCTTAGGCAAAGCATTGAGGAAAATCTTGTCAACATGGTCAACCCAAGGCACCCCTAGATCCTAGTAGAAGTGTACCTCAACTGAGACTTGCCCAAGACCCTCGAAATCACAATGCAATATGGGGCTATTTTATAAAATATTACTTAAGTCCTAATTTAAATGTTTCAAACAAGGGCATCTCAGAAAATACTACCAAGGGATAAGGCATCAAGAATCTCCCAAAAATGAAAAATAAAAATAATTGATCTATGTAAATCCATATAAGAGTATACTCACCAAAAACACCACATACATTAGTTCCTTGCCATGTATCTACCAAACATAATGTGATTGATGCCACATGTGGCACTATGCATAACATGCCACTATTATGTGATAAATAGACAAATAGAAGTTAAAAAATAATAAATTATTTTTATATCAATAAAAAATAAATTATCATAATATTTCTTGAGGTCACTAATTGATTAAGTATGGCTAATCAATCATATACTAGTGTTGCCTCGTGTAGTGAATTTGTACTAAAAATCAACAAGGTATTCTAGAATGTCAATGTATTGTCTCATGTGGGGAATATGTAGATACCCTACGAAAATAAGAAAGCTATGGATTTTCTCAAACATTATCTCATGTAGCAAATCTATGTGCATTGAAGTTAATGTGATTGTGAGTGGTATACATATATTAGATAGTCATAAGTCACGGTTAGGTGATAACTTCTAAATCCACAGGGACTCTTCAATAGAATGATTTCTATAGCTGAGTAAGTACTTATGATACTGAGTGCTATATTTAAATAAGTACTTATGATTTCTATATTTAGCTAAGTACTTGTGATATTGAGTGCTTGTTTAGATTTATTCTAGTGATAGTCAATGATAATTTCTAGTACTAGAATATTAGTATCTTCCTTAATTAGTGGAGGGTCATCTACAACTAGAGTCACAGGTAGTGTTCGCTTGAAGGGTTTCAATCTGAGGGGTTCACTCTATGTAAATCCTTATTATCATGTGTTCAAAGTCTAATTAAAAAACCTCTTATATATGTAATTGTATCATGAAAAAAACACATCCTTTTCTTATTCAACCTGTGTATACCCCCATTGAATGATATCCCTTTGTATGTAAAAATGGTCTAGAAAAGTAAAATTTAGAATCCCTTTTGTTGTTCACCTATGATAGACTTACATATTTATGAGTGAATCTGTTGCCCCTATATTATCATTGATATTATGTATAATATAAAATGGTATATAATATCTAAAGTCTTTGGATGCTTTTAACTGGAATTTAGTCTCCTCATGATACAAAGCCATGTTATTTTCTTTAAATGTCATTGCCTTAGATTTCTCATTGGCTTGTTAGAAAGCTCTTCTAAAATTTTAATATGGTTTTGTGCTAAAACATCAGTTGCTAGAATATTAGTAGCTCTGGTACACATTGGGATAGTTAATATCTAAGGATAGAATGGTTGAAGTATTCCACTACAAGGGATTAGGCCCATAGACAACCACATTGACATTATCATGGCGTATTAAGTCAAGGGCCTTAACTACATGGGCTTGAGAGAGAAAGATGCAGAGAGTGACGTTAGGAAAGAATAAGAAAAGCAAATATTGAATCATTTTAAGAATAGGGAAACTCTAACTCAAGTTGTCATGAAGCCCTTTGATTCATATGAAGCAAATACCTATGTTGGGAAGATTACCCAAAAGCTCTAAGATGAGAACTTAGAGATAACCTTGTAGTAGGATACTTTTCTATTTTACATAGGCTTTCTACAATCACATAAGCATCAAAACCCATGTCCAACCTAAGAAAATTTGTAGCATATAGCTACTATCATTAACCGGGTATGATACCAAGCAACGGTAAGAAAAGAAAGTAATGAAATCCATGTATGGGTCTTAATGCATGACTTCAACCCTATTTTACTGTTATTTATAGCAGTAAATAAACCACATATATGTGCCCTCAAAATCATCCTAGAGTGGGCTCTTCATATACTTTAAGCATCAATCTATTGTAGGTAAGCAAAACCTTCAACAATTGAGGTCTAGAACCAAAGATTCATGTTGAAAATTCAAGACAACAGTATTAGTCTAAGTATCTTATTTTACCATGCTTCTCACTGATCAAGAGAGCCACAAGATCCCTTATTTGCTACCCAAAGCAATACCCTGAGGGTCAAGGAGTATTTAGCCCTCTTCCTTCTTGCCAAAGCTACCCCTCTTCCTTCTTGCCAAAGCTACCCCTTTTGCATGAGATTTGTCTCCTTTCTCTCCACAAATGTTTGATGCCTCTGTAGGAAAACTTACACCAACTTTGCCATGCTAAGTTGCTATTCCTCTTCTCCACACTTTTCTCTACATTCCCTTCACCACATAAGTCTCCACTTACTCCCCTACACAAGGTCACATGCTTTGTAACTCTTCCTCATAGACTTACTTGACTTTCCCTTTGTCCACTAAATCAAACCTCATCATTTGTGACTAAAACACTAAATCTAGACTCTGCATTGACCCAAGATCCCCTACAACATGTCTAGTCATGTCATGTTTATAGACCCTTGAATGCATGGAGCTACGAGTTCTCATCTACCTCCATAGTATGGACATAAAATTGTATAACATCCACCCCCTCCAAACATACACATCCTCCGCCATCAAGGTGAAAATTAGCGGCAAAATTTACCCCAAAGGCTATTTTTTTGACGTTTTCTTTGTTATCGGGCTAAATTTTTAGGCCTAAAAACTCAAAAGATAGCCCATATATCCAAAAGATTGTCTATATTTTTTGAATTCACCCAAAAATAGCTCAAAAATCAAGTTTTCTCACAATATACACCCAATTTTCTAAACTCTTCACCTTTGATCAACCGAACATTTTTCCACCTATTTATAAACTAAAAATCAAGGGGACTTATGTTTTACCCCGTCTGCAGCATGTGCCACCAAAAATTATTTGGATAAGTTCATGGCTTCTACCAAGGATTCATTATACAAGCTCATTGCCCAAATTTCATAGCTTGTGGTAGCATAGATGGTTGATAAAGAAAATAGGGACATGTTTGAATTAAAATACTCATTTTAACCTCCTAATCTCAGTTCACAGCTTGGGATTATTAAAAGAAAAGTAATTCTCAATACCACATGTGAAATAGGGGAATCATCTCTTAGGAATGAAGAGTTAGCCTTAAGCATTCATGCATTCGATCCTCAAGGGGTAATAATTTAGCCACCTCTAGGTAGATTTTAGACACCTTATCCAAGGAGTGCCTCTAATAATCCAATCCACACTAGAAGATACATGTATATGCATCCTCAAACTTCTAATGGGTAGCAAGGCTTTGTTGAAAGAGAATTTGTGATAAGATAGTATTGATCAAGTACAATGGGCACTCATCTTCCCCTTCAAATATAGAGGAATGGACATCCATGTTGGAGTCATATTTTGACATCTTCCCTAGATCAAATAACCAAAATATACACTTTTTTACTCTTCGCCTAGAGGGCTTTGCTCACATGTGGCGGAGCTACGTAAAGAGGAAAAACCTGCAAGTTGATAGTTGGAAAGACTTCATGGCAAAGATGGTTAAATTATTTGTGTCTCCTATTGAAAGGGGAAAATTAGCTAGGTGATGGTATCGGTTAGAGAAAAGAAGTACATCTATGGTTTGGATCCTAGCCTCTCAATTGATGTTATGGCCCAAAAACCAGCTACAGCTTTCCAAGCAATTGAAGTAGCTGAAATGTATGCTCGCAAGTGGAAAGGATATTCCTACTTAGTCCACTTTTGGGCTAAATAGGTGGGGTAAATTTAGGGTAAATGTTGGTGGATCTAGCATGACTTTTGGAATCCCTGAAGTCCATACATATCCATCGTTTATTGCGTCAAGGTAGTAAAAGCAGCTTTAAGGCAACAATTAGCCCTAAGAAATATTGGGGCTCACTCTCGACTTCTCCTCATAATGAAAGTCTTACAACTTTGATTATCATGGATCATTGATGGCACCATGTTGCAAGGGTGGGATATCGAGCATATCCAACACCCACCCCTCATTGTCTACCTACAAGTGAATCACATCCTTGGCCCATAATCAAGATCATGCCAAATGCTTTCAAGTTCTATCATATTGCATACTTCTTCTACGAGATGGAGATTTTTCCTAGCTCTTGTGAGATTTCAATCCCCAAACAATAGTGCAATAAGTCCAATTCTATCATTTCAAATTTAGAATTCAAAGCCTTTCAAGTTTGACAAGTCATATATTCATAGTATTTACCTATAATAAGAAGGTCATTCACATAAAGAACAACCACTATAAACTTTTCACCATCCTTGTAAATATATAAGCTAGCATTTGAGGCAAATCCTTTGAAGTTTAAGCTTAAAAAGAACTTATCCATCCATTGGTACTATGCTCTAGGGGCTTGTCTCATACTCGGTGTAATAAAGGAGACCTAGGAGAGAGAAGGGGAGAAGGGAGATATTGTAGAGAGGAGAGAGGAGGAAGAAGATGAGAGAGAAAGACTAGCACAAGAGAGAGAAAGGCAGGAAAAGAGAGAGAAAGGGAAGGGAAGCCAGGAAAGCTCAAAGGAAGGGTAAAAGAGACTTGATTATTGATAGTCAACACCTTAAATGCCCCCTCAGTATAATTGGGTATTCCTGTGCTAACTCGTGTCCTACCTGTCTATCCCCACTCTTTTACATCCTTAAATACCCCCTTAGTATAACACGATATTACCGTGCTAACTCATGTCCTACCCGTCTATCCCCACTCTTTTACAATCGAGGGATTTACTACATATAAACTCCCTATATTACATGTGTTCAAGGACTATTTAAAAATACACTTATCTATGATTTTTTCTAAAATATGACATATCCCTTTTCTACTCATTCTATAAATTGTAAAGTTTACACAGCACAACTAGAATTTGAGCAACAGATAGAGAAAGAGAGTACAGAGCAGATAAGAGGAGAACAAAAATTTCTTTAACTCCAAACAAGCTGATACAAAGATGGCTATGTCCACCCATGCACTTCTACTATAACCCAAGAATATACATTTTTTACTTTTTGGTTTTAACTTTTTTCTTTTCTCATCAGGAACATGTGCATAACATATATCCAAAACTTGTGAAATGTGAGATAGATGGTTTCGTACTAGTGTAAGCCTCATGAGGTGTTTTTCCTGAGCCTTTGTGTAGCTCCGATTGAGAATCTAGACTGTAGTATTTATAGCTTTGGCACAAAAATGGTTTTTCCCTTGAGAGCCTTTGTGTAGCTCCGATTGAGAATCTAGATTGTAGTATTTACAGCTTTGGCACAAAAATGGTTTGGTAATCACTTGCCTTTTAGCTTGCACCTTGCCATCTCCACAATGGTGCGATTCCTGCATTCCACAACACCATTCTATTGAGGTGTATGAGGCGTCATCGATTGATGCTTGATCCCTTTGCTCTTGCAAAAGTCTTCAAACTCCTTTGAGTTGAACTCACCACTACCATTTGTTCTAAATTTCTTCACACTTTTTCCTATTTCATTCTCAACAAGTTTAGCCATTCTTTAAACTTACCAAAAGTTTGAGCCTTATCATGAAGGAAGTACACCCACATCTTCCTACTATAGTCATCGATGATCAACATGAAATAAGAGGATCCTCCCAAGGCTTGTGTAGGCATCTTACCACACAAGTCAGCATGTACCAACTCTAGAGGAGCATTTGCTCTATTTTTGCTTTCTTGTGGAAATGTCTTTCTCTGTTACTTGCCCATCATACAAGCTTTACATGGATCCTTCAATTTAGTAACTGTAGTTAGGTGAGCAACCATACCTTGCTTATGCATCTCCTTCAAAACTGCAAATTCAATGTATCCAAACCTTTCATGTCAAAGCTTACTTGTGCCCATTCCAGCGGTGGGCTATAAGAGCACTTAGCTCATATAGGTTGTTCCTCCTTTCTCCTTTGCCAACAACTTTGCCAGCACTGTCAAGAATTTTTGCACCTATCTTGTTGAATCTCACTTCATGACCAAGATCAATTATTATGGGCACAAATACTATTTCCTTTATTGCTACAAATGGTGAAGTAAAAAAGCTTTCAAATGTATTGTATGTTCTAGAAATTAGGAGAAATGTAGCAACAACTGATAATAGATTTCTCCTAATTTCTAGAACATACAATACATTTAAAAGCTTTTTGACTTCACCATTTGTAGCAACAAAGGAAATAGTATTTGTGCACATAGTAGGGCATTTTGCATTGTTTCCAACTGCCATAATGATGGATTCTTGTAGATATTGCATAGAACTATATAGACCTTTCTTGTTGGTAATGTGACAGGATGCACCACTATCCAACACCCATGAATCTGTGGTGAATGTTGAGATGGCAAGCTCAACACGTGAGGACATTGATAATGGATCTCGTGGCTAGATGGGTTCGCATGTCTATACTTAGCATGTTGGTGGTCGTCATGATACTCACATGGCTACTGACTTATCAGTTATTATATTTAGTTTGTTACACCTACCTACAACTGGCAAAGATATAGCGCCAGTCAATTAGTGTAGTCTGTTATCCACTGTTTGACTTAGTAGGCCACTTTCCTTTATGTTATATCTTATCTATACTTTGTGTACATTGTATAGTGTGTGGAAAAAGAGGAAGAAAATGTTTTGCCCTCCATCTCTTTTCTTGTGTTCTTGAGTGAGCTTCCTCTTGTGTATACAGTGTGTGTTCTCCCACCACACAATTCTTGACATGGTATCAGATCCGTGCCACTGAGAGAGGATGATTTTGAAGGTTGAAGTGAAGGAAAAGAAGCAAGGTTCGAGCAAGCAAGCAGCGGGTAAGAAGCTCTTCCATTCTTCGACTCTTTTTGTTGGATAGTGCATGTGGAGGCATCGGAAGCAGGGTAGAGTGAAAATCTCAGATTGCTGTGAGATTTGGTGTGCAAGCAGAGCACTATATATTCTGTAGATTATCCCTTTGGGCTCTCCCATAGTTTTTTTGGGCATATGAGGCTGTTTTAGGCCCGGTTTTAGAGTCGCAAAGTTGCAGACAATAGTTTCAGGGTACATTGTGATTTCGGTTGTATTGAGTTAATGTGAGTGCACAGGTTATAGATTTCAAATATGTAATTTTTGAGGTGTTTTCCAAGAAGTAAACATAAGGTTAATTTGCAAACAGGTTGCAGATTACATGTATTATTGAGCAATTAGTGAAAAAGGTTGCTTGGTGTATTGCTGTGCACTTATTGTGAAAGGCTGCAGAAGACTAGCTTGTTGTGTTGTATCCTTTTTTGTGATAATGGTAGAGAACATTGGAAATTCCATTATTGAGAAGCTCGACAAGAACAACTACCTTTCATGGAAGTTCCGTGTGATGAACTTCCTAATTGGAAATGGCCTTTATGAGTTTGTTTCAGGTGAAGAAAAGGAGTCAGAGCTAGGTATCCCTTTGACTGCAGATGAATTAAAGGCATGGAAAGAATGGAATGCAAAAGACAAAAAGATGATGTACTGGCTATCTGTAGTCATTGATAATACTATGCGCTGGGACATATCAAGAATGCAGAAACTTCACATGCAGCTTGGACAATTTTTGAGAACATGTTTTCAATAAATACAAAGGCATGAAAGATTCAACTCAAGTAAGAGTTGAATATCTTGAAGAAAATAAAAATGTTTGTCAATGAGTATGTTTTGAAGGTGAGGAGCATTGTAGATGCTTTAGCAGCGATTGATGCAATGCCTGATGATAATGATTTGGTTTCATCCACTTTGAGTGGCCTTAATAATGAGAAGGTATGGAAATCATTTGTTACTTCATTATACATACGGAAGCCATTTCCAGATTTCGATGAGCTAGTCTCTTTCATGAATACTGAATAAATCAATATGCAAGGTGACTTGTCTAAAAGAAATGGTGAAAAGGTCCAAGCATTTTACTCAAGTTCAAGAAGGGGACGTGTAGATCCTCTTTGAAAGGTCGTGGTATGGGATGTGTTGGCGATAACCAACAAAATAGGTTCAATCAGCAATTTGGTGAAATGCAGGTTTCAGGAGGCTGAGGAAACTTTAGAGGTAGGGGGAGCTCTAGAGGAAGAGATGGATAACATAATAGAGGTTCTAGAAAATTTTCTATTGTTTGCCATTATTGTGGAAAAACAGGTCATATTGTAGCCCATTGTTATGCTAAAAAGGTTGATATATGTAGTGGTAAATTACAGTAAGGAAACCATGCATTGTTTTCAACGACAAAATGAAGACAAAAATGAGCATTTGTTTGTTATGCAACATATGATGAATGCAGTTACATGAAAGGAGACACATAATGATGTATGGTATGTTGATTTAGGTGCATCTAATCATATGAATAGTCATGTTGAATGGTTTGGAGAGATGCAAGACTTACAAAATCCAGGTTATGTGCAGATGGGTGATGATTCATGCCACTCAATTTCACACATTGAAAAGGTTTCCTTGTCCTTGCATGATGGCTAGACAAAGAGACCGATGGATGTATTAGATGTGCCTTCAATCACAAAGAATCTAGTGTCTGTTGGCCAAATGGTAGAGCAAGGGTTGTAGGTCCGATTCAATGCAAAAGGCTGTTTTGTAGAAGACTTTAATGATAAGTGTAAGTTGGTCGCAAAAGGAAATAGAGTTGGCCGCATGTTCACTTTAGATGTTGGAATTCCTGCAATGGATGCTGCTATGTATGCTAAAGGAAAAGGAGTGGTTGCATACATTGAAATATAGCATAAACGTATTGGATATGAAAATGTGCAAAGGTTGAAATTAGTGCAGTCTAGAGGATTGGTTTTCTTTAGAGTTGCAGAATTTCATAAAGTCTGTGAAGCATGCCAGTTTGGTAAGTAGGCAAGACAACCCTTCTCGCATGATAGAGAAGTGAGCAGAAATATACTTGATGTAGTGCATACAGATGTTTGGGGGTCTACACAAAATGTATCTCTTGGTGGCAGCAAATACTTTGTCACATTTATTGATGACTGTTCAAGGAAGCTATGGGTATATTTTATGAAGGAAAAGAGTGATATATTTGAGTACTTTAAATCTTTCAAGGCAGTTGTTAAAACATAAACAAGCTTGAAAGTGAAGTGCTTGAGATCAGATGGAGGGGGAGAGTACCTCTCTAATGAGTTTAGTGGCTTCTTGAGGACTCATGAGATAAATAGGTAATTTACTTGTAGGTATATCCCACAGCAAAATGGGGTTGTAGAAAGAAAAAATAGGCATATTACAGAAGTTGCACAGGCATTAATGGCTGAAAAGAATATGCCAAAACATTTTTGGTTTGAAGCTGTCCATATTGCTGTCTATATTATGAATAGAACTCCCATAGCTGCAGTTCATGGGATGACTCTTGAAGAATGCTTTACTCGCAAGAAGCCTGATGTATCACACTTGAAGATATTTGGCTGTGTTGCATATGTTCACATGCCAGATGAGCTACAGAAGAAGCTTGACCCTGGTGCACAGATCAAATGCTGTATGCGTGTGTAGTGAGCATCAGAAGGTCCCCAATAACAAAAGAACTCTACTTTTGCACATAAAACAAGAGAGAAGACTTGCACGACATGAAACAAAAGACTAATTGGGTACAATCTCCCCCCATGCATTGTGTGAGCGCTCCACAAAGCATGTATTTGATATATTATTCATCTCCAAGCTCAAAAAATAGCCCAATTTACAATTAGCACGCTTTAGCTTTTGTGTTTGCTTTTGTCCCACTAAATAATTAAAGCGATTGGGTGCCCAAAGAGTCAGGCTATGCCCAAATACAATGTCCAATAATAAATATTTAAATTGTGCGCCCACGCACATACAAAATAATAAATAAATGTCAAGCACTTCAATAAATAAGCACGTCAAAATAAATATTGGTGCCACGTCTAAGATGCACGCCTATCAAAACGATAATTTCTTCTAAATAACTTGAATACACGCTATCACCCAGTGCTTCCCAACACCACCGCTGCCTACTCTACACATCAACTGAAGCATTCACAATTGTTAGAAAATAAAATTAAACCGACAAAAGTGAATACCTAGCAGTCTTCAGCTACAAAATAAATAAATAGGTTAGAACTCAATTCGAACCTTAATTTATTACAAGTGCGGACTCTAAACTCATTAACGTCCATTAATTTAAATATGTATTTTGTGGAAAACCCACTATGAAATCACCCACTTGCACATTAAATTAACAAGGCACCCGAAAAGGACAGGCGTCCCCATCGAATCTTCACACAAGGAATCCACATTGTGTATGAGCCCTGGCAACAAATATAATTTTACGGAATCCACCGCAAAACCTCAAGGAATCCACTGTGGAATATGCCTCCTGGCATCAGATCCAAATGTTGAAAAATGTATTTTTATTGGATAATCTTTAGAGCAGAAAGGGTATCGCTTTTATAACCCTGTCACAGGTGAGTTTAGAGTGAGTAGGGATGTTATTTTTTATGAGATGAGCAGTTGGTATGCACCTGCCGGTGATGTATTAGATAATGAAAATGATCATGATAGCTATGTGCAGAAAGAAAAGCAAGAATCACAGAGTCTTACCAGAAACATCATCTGGTACTACACCTACAGTGAGCCCTTAGTCTGGGAGACTAAGGAGTAGTCCCACATCTTCAGGTGGATCTATAAGTGTTGCAGGCAAAGACAAAGGAAAGAAGAAAGCGCTTGATGATAATGATGCATCTACTAGTCATTTGGGATTTGATGGAGATTCTAGTGGTTCAGAGAGTTTGGATGATGAGCTTCATATTCCTTCAGTCAAGACACCAGGTGTACAAAGAGCTCATAGTAATGTAAAAGCTCCATTGAATGATTCAGTGGTACATAGGTCTAGCAAGGTCAGATTCCCTATTAAAAGATTTGGTTTTGAAGGTTATGCAGCTCACCATTATGCTTATATGGTGAAACTAGTTGAGGATGTTGAGCCCACTTGTTTTGAGGATGCTGTTGGTTATGCTCATTGGGATGCAACAATGGATGAGGAGATGGTTGCATTAGAAGCCAATAAGACTTGGGATTTGGTACCCTTGCCTAAGGGTAAGAAAGCTATTGGTTGTAAGTGGGTTTACAAAGTCAAGCATAATGCAGATAGTTCGATTAGAAAGTATAAGGCTAGGCTGGTTGCAAAAGGCTATGCTCAAACATATGGCATATATTATGAAGAGACATTTAGTCCAATTGCTAAGATGGCAACTGTTAGATGTGTGATTGCCTTGGCAGTAGCCAAAGTTTGGAGTTTGCATCAAATGGATGTTAAGAATGCCTTCTTACATGGTTGTATCTTATCTATACTTTGTGTACATTGTATAGTGTGTGAAAGAAGAGGAAGAAAACATTTTGGCCTCCATCTCTCTTCTTGTGTTCTTGAGTGAGCTTTCTCTTGTGTATACAATGTGTGTTTGGCGCAGTAGCTCAAGCAAGTCCCCCCAACACACGATTCTTGACAGTAAATTCTTCTTGTGCTGAGGAAGACAACTTTCTTGATAGTTGCCATGAATAAATCTAGCTCTACTTCAGCCGTGTTGGCTATCTCCTTTTCCTACTTTAAAGGGTACCATTCTTTTCATTTACCTTCTACTTGACATGACAATTTGCAATTGCATGTCCTTTCTTCTTATAGTAGAAGCACTCTCCTTGAAATTTCTTCTTACCACCCTTAATACCATATTAGAGAATTTGGGAATCTCCCAAGTTACACTTTCAAATAAGGAGTAAAGATTTGACCAAGTAGCTAAATCTTAACCCCATATTTGAGGATGGGACTTGGGGGGATTGCTTATATAATATCTAGGGAAAATTTCATATTCAAGTAAGGGGATAAGATATGACCATGTCCAAATATTAATCAGATTAAGAATTCCCAAACTTTATGAAAATTCCCAAATTCTTGAATATGTGGATCCTTCTTCTTTTTGTCACTATCATTTTTGGTGGCGGAGCCACCTTTGCCTTTTGGGTTGGTAGAGAATGTAGTATCTCCATTGTTGCTTCCTTCTTAGGCTTTCAGCCTCAACTCTTACTACATTAATAATGCACAAAACTCTTCAAAAGTCAAAGCTTGAGGTCTCAACTGAGTATTAAGGGAAATTACCAATCCATCAAACTTTGGTGGATAGATTCAAAGACCCCTCCTCGCTAGCTTCTTGCTAGTCTTTTGTATCCCAATGCCAGCTATTTGGTCGCGCATATTATTAATCTGAGTGATGAATACTTCAGCCATCTCTCCTTTAAAAAACTTCTATGTTGCTAATTGATTCTCCAGGTTTTGAATCCTTGTTTGATTTCGTGTTTTGTATTGAATTCTCAATACAGTCCATACTATTGTAGGCTCAAAACACTATCAGAACATCTCTAAGGCAAGCTCGTTTTTGCACAATTGATACAATATGCTCCGATGCCATTTTGACATCGATGTGTGAAAAGCGGTTTAAAATTTAAACTAGAAATCATGATATATAGAATAAAGAGAAATGATAGGACTTACAAATTGATTGGTATAGTGCATCTACATTCCTTCGTTTCCAAGCTTGTAGAAGATCTATAATTGGAGGAATTCACACTTGAATTTGATGGGTTGCGGGTTGGTTGTGGTTCTAGGTTAGTCCCCAGTACCGTCTCCAAGAGCTCATAAGAATCAAGGATTGTAGTGATTTTGAACTTCCACAAAGTATAGTTTGTACCATCTAACGTGCCTTTGTTGAAGGTTGGTGGATGAATCCTCAGTGTCTGAATAGCCAGTATAATAGCACCGCCTCCAAAATTGCTTCCTAATGTGCCAGAACTGCTTTTGCAAAAGTTGACATCGCTCCTTCTTGCTAAGGAAGCCTTTGCCTCTCACATACAATTCGATCCCTAGAGCCCCTTGGGCTCTAATACCATGCAAAAATGACACGGCACAGTGAATAGAAATTGAGCAAGATATATAGAAAGAGAGTACACAAAAGATAAGAGGAGAGCAAAAAATTTCTTTAACTCCAAACAAGCTCATACAAAGATGGCTTTGTCCACCAGTGCGCTTTCAATGTGAAGCTTATATGGCAATCTAGATAGAAGATAGGTGAAGAGCTTATGGCTAGCTGGAATAACTTTGATTGGGTGAAAGTATGGATCATGAAAGTTATGAAGGGGTCTACCTTTTATAGCATGTTGAAGGGAATCATGATGGATGACCTTCCATATGCACCTGTGTATGTTGACCTTCCATGTCAGATGTGTCTGTTGACCTTCCATATGCATGTGTGTTTGTTGACCTTCCATGTGCACATGTGTTTGTTGATCTTCCATGTGCACCTCCACTAGTTGGATAGGGAATATTCTCCACCCCTAGCCAAGGGCTATCTCTACACCCCTCGGACCCAAACTAGGGGTCATTGATACCTTCCTTACCCCGCAACTCGATGCAGTGTGCCTTGAGTTGCTACCAACTTTAATTACTCTATCGACCTGCAATGGTCACCTTTTGGCCATTTGGTCACATAGACCTCATTTGACATACAAGTTAGGACCCACCAATGTCTAGGCTCATACATGGCTTTTCCTTATAATGGGGGCCTTACAACTTTGAGCACCATGGATCATTAGTGGAACCTTATGGGGATAGGGCATTGAGCATATCTAACATAAACAACACCTTTATATGGTACCCTATTGTATACTAAAAATGTGTAAAAGAGCTATTTAAAAATTTATTCTTTTGAATCCACATAATATACTTACATATTTATGAGTGATCCCTTGAGGTCTCGAACTATATAATACCTTGTTTAGCTTATAAACTTTGTTCTCTAAATAAGGGGACTCAAATCCTAATTGGTAAGCCACATACACCTCCTCCTTGAGATCAACATTCAAGAGTGTTGATCTAACATCCATTTGATAAACTAGCCACCTTTTATGAGAGGCCATTGCAACTACTATGTAAATAATTATAATTCAAGAAAATCGGAGGGAATTATTATTGGAAATCAAATCCTTCAACCTATGAAAATCCCCATATAACTAGTCTAGATTTATACTTTTCTAGGTTCCCTCAGCCTTGCACTTTACCTTCCAAACTTGTGCCAATAACCTTCCACTTGGTTTACCCATCCACCAACTTTCAAGTGTCATTCTTCATTATATTGGCTTACTTATCTCGCATAGGTGATCTACATGGTGGATTTATAAGTGCTTCTTCCAAGGTAGCTTGGTCCTTTACTTCTCTTATAATCTCAAGCATAGAGGTCATATTGACTTTGTGAGCAAAAGCCCTTTTATGCTCCTCTATTTGTTGAGATCTCCTTGGTCCATCCACCTTCTCCTCAAGGATATAGACATAAGATTATTTCAATCATAGAGCTACTTCACCCATCATGGCAATGGTTTTTTGGTGGTGTGATGGCAGGTTGGTGAACTCTCTCCTCATCATATGAAAATGATTCTTCCTCTTCCTAAAGGATAGAGATAGCTCTTGGGATAGGTCTATAGTGGATTTTTTTGCTTGAGGATAAAATGGGAGCAATTTCATTTTTCTCCACTAACTTGATATTTGTGAGTTTGAAAAGTTCTCAATTTTTATCTTTCAATTTTAAAAAAGTGAGATTTGGATAGCATGTCCCCACAAGTGGAATCATTAGAATGTGCTTTGGAAATAGAATCTAATGAGCTATTGATTGGAAACTTTCAAGCAATAATGTTAAAATTATGATTAAAACAAAGTTTTGACCACGACGGTCCCAAACATTTAGAAAATTTTAAAATTCACATTATGTTCAACGTATGTAGTTGTTTCTTGAATGCTACATCTTGGCTTGCTATGATCTTCTTTACATCTTGGTCATCTTGTTTGTAAGACTTTTTCTCAATAGTATAGGCCAAGAAGATACATTTGGTGCTTTTTTGTTTTAACATGTTTCAAATTAGAACATACATAACATTCATATTCAAAATCTTTGAAGTGTGAAACAAATGGTTTCTTATCGTTGTTGCTCTTATGAGGTGCTTTTCCCCTTAAGAGCCTTCATGTAGTTCCCATTGAGAATGCAGACTATAGTACTAACAACCTTGGTCCAAAAAATGTTAGGCAATCCCTTGCCCTTAAGCATACACCTTGCCATTTCACAATCGTGTGATTCCTATGTTCTCAATAACACCATTCTATTAAGGTGTTTCAAGCATTGTCAGTTGATGCTTGATGTCTTTGCAAAAGTTTTTAAAATTCTTTGAGCTGAACTTACCACCCCCATCTATTCTAAATTTCTTTACACTTTTCACTATTTTATTCTCAATAAGTTTTAGCTATTCTTTAAACTTAGCAAAAGCTTGACCCTTATCATAAAGGAGATATACCCACATCTTCTTACTATGGTCATCAACCATCAATATGAAATAAGAAGGCCCCCCTCCCCCCCACATTTAGGCATCTTACTGTACAAGGTAGCATGTATAACTCTGGAGGAGCCTTAGCTCTATTCTTACTTTCTTATGGAAATTCCTTTCTTTGTTGTTGTCCATCATATAAGCTTCACATGGTTCCTTCATTTCAGTCAACTACATATAAGTGAACAACCATACTTTTCTTATGCATCTCCTTTAATAATACAAATCCAATGGGACCAAAACTTTTATGCCAAAGTTTACTTGTTCTCGCTCTAGTGATCACTATATAAGAGCAAGTAGCTCATATATCTATTTCTTATGTCTCCTTTGTCAATAACTTTACTAGTATTATTGAGAATTTTTGCATATTTCTTAGTGAATTTCAATTCATGGCCAATTTCAATTATGGAAGTAGTTGATGAGAGATTTTTCTTAATCTCTAGAATATACAATACATTTGAGATCAATTGTGCCCTTAGTAAGACATTTTCATTTTTTCCAATCATCACAATGATGGGTTTTTGTAGAGGCTATATAGAACTATATAGACCTTTCTTGTTAGTCAGCTAATGGAAGGCACTACTATCCAATTTCCATGAGTCAATGGTAGATGCTTCTTAGACTAAGGAACATACTTCCTCAATGGTTTGCATGAATAGCTCTAGCTCTATTTCAACCTTATTCATTGTTTCCTTCCCTTTACTTTTTAAGCTACCATTTATTTCATATACATTCTTAACATGAAAGCTTGCAATTATATGTTCTTTCTTCTTACGAGATAAGCAATCTCCTTTAAACCTTTTTCTTACATCCCTTCTCTATTTTTTCACCATCACTTTTGGTAGAGGAACCACCTTTGCCTTTGGTGTTGGCAGAGAGTGTAGCATCTCCATTGGTGTTTTTTGCTTTTGCTTTATGTCACAACTCCTCCTCAATTATTAATGCATAATTTTCTTAAATGTCAAAGTGTAAAGTCTCACCTAAGCGTTAAGACTTTGGTGGATAAATCTAAACACCACCATGTTACCTCCTCGGTAGTCCTTTTTATCCTAGTGCCATAGCCAAACGGTTGCATAGCTTTTATATTTGAGTGTGATGAATGCTTCATCTCTTCTAATTAAAAAAACTTCTCTATAGTTCATTCTCTAGGTTTTGAATCCTTGTTTGACTTAGCATTTCATATTGACTCTTTAGTATGTTTCAAGCCTCTTATGCCTTGGTTATATGTTGAATCAAGATTAAAACGCTATCCAAACAACTTGTAACTAAGGCACATTATGTAAATGCATTCTTTCATTTCCAAGCCCATAAGAGATAATTATTTGGAGGAATCATTACACTTGAAATTGATGGCTTAGGGTGGGTTGTGGTTTTGGCTCAATGCCTAACACTACCTCAAGGAGCTCATGAGAATTATGGATATTTGTAATTGTAAACTTCTAGAAGCAATTTGTACAATCTAACTTTCCTCCTTGAACATTATTGGACAAATACTCTTTGTATTTGAACTATTGATATAGCAACACCACTTCTAATGTTCAAAACTGCTTTCATGATGTGTCAAATCCGCTTTTGCGGACATCGACATCACTCCTTTTTGCTATTGAATCCCTTATCTCTTACATACTCTTCAATCCTTAGATACCTAGGCTTTTTATCATGTAAAAATTACATGATATAGTGTACAAAATCTAAGCAAGGAATAGATAGTATACAATGAATAAGAGAAGAATGAAAATTTCTTTAATTCTAAATAAGCTGATCCAAAGATGGTTCTATGTGTGATGTGCCCGCTTGAGATATCCTTAATAGTAGGATCTAATGGTCCATCAAGATGATTTTCTAGGAAATGATGCTTGATACTCTTTCAAATAACTTAAGAATTACTACCCAAACTGTCTTAAGTCCACTTTGCAATGGAAGGTCTTGGCCATTCCCACATGAGAATTGACCTGAATTTTGGTTTCTAAGTAAGCTAAGGTCTCCTATTGGGGGTTAGCATCGGTCTTTGAGCAACTACTTGTACTAGATTGCTTGAATGGAAGCCAACTCGTATCACACTTAGTTTAAGAAGAGTGAGGAGTATAAGTTTGTCGACCCCTCTTCCTATAAGGCAAAGCCTCACTCTATTCCCCTAAAACCATATGGAGTCAAGGTTTTAATTAATTCTAGGAGTAAAATTCTCCTATACTTTAACGCATCGAATCTATGAGAAGTTCTCGGCTTACCAAAATCACCCTGCCCTAGGGCAGATTCGTGAGGAATCACGTCCTCTTGCTTCCCTTGTTTGGGTAGTTATAGTTATCTACTTATGTAATACATTTAAGTTATATATATAAAATCAAATTCCTAAAGTAATTCTCTTTATCATAGTGTTCATTCACATAATTTAAAATCACAGCACACAAACAATGAAAACAACCCTTTTGAAGGATAGCTTTTTTATTTGATAGAAATTATAATACAAGTGTTCATCTTCTGTCCATATAGAAAAATAGCATGAAGGCCTTTATTTCTCCAAGATTTCTACCCCTAACTAGTACCAAGGCCTTAGGAAGTCCATCTTGAATTGTGTAGGAGAGCATGGATGATTCCTAGGAGTCTAAGAGCTTACTGACTAGAGCCCCCCTAGCACCCTTAACTCCTCTTGCCCAAGGATTCCCGTATGGAGTGAGCTCTTGCTATTTTGGTTAGTCCAAAACTCTCCGAGGCAGTAATTTATTTCCCCTTAGAAGAGGGATCTACAATAACCAGTCTTAGGGGAGGCCTAATGTGCTTTCCTCTTTATCTTGTTGCAAACTTAGTATATTAGGATTTTTGATTATTCAATCAACTTCCTAAGTGCATCAAGTTAAACTTGTATACATTGCTATAAGCAGAAGAAATTCTTCAAGTAATATTCCTAACAAATAGAGAGGCAATTGAGTAAGATCTTAGCTTAGAGGCAATTCTTTTTGAATTGGTCCTCTTCCTATCTTCTCAAAATTTCCCTAGTTTTTATTTGGCTTTAAATTTTCTAAATCTTTTTTTTCGAGACCTAAACTTTAATTAACTTTTCTTCATTAGGTTTTTCCTTGGTCATTATTAGTCTTTGTTTGTAATTTTTACTCGTAACCCTTATCAAAGGTCTGGTCGCTTAATCTCATTATTAATCTAGAATTTATCCTAATTTGTGAGAATAAATCAGATCTGAAATCATGATTTTTCCTTGGAGACATGAATCAACAAGGCGAGTATTTTTCCTAGGAATTCTTAAGCTTTCATTTTTCTCAATGAGAATTATATTGTTCTTTTTGGTTATCTCGTAATCCAGGACTCGTATTTCGCTTGTCATGTTGGCAAAGGGAATTGGTTTGAATATCTTAGGTTTAAAACTAAATGCCTGTTTCGGTTTAATAATTTTCAATGAGTTATGTGCGTCATAATTTTAACTTAATTATTAATAATAAAATGTTTTTTCTCAAAGAAAAGTACCCTAATCAATAACTTCTAATCACTTATCTTAATTATCCTAATTTACTTTTAATGAATTATAAATACTAAGAAAAAACTATTATGCTATATTTATAAATACTAAGGGAATATTTCTTGATACTTAAGAAAGTCATAAATGTAAAAATAATTATCCTTGATACAATTTTCACATTTTCTTATGTTTACATAGTTTATAAATGCAATTTTTACTTGTCCTAACATTTACATAATTTTTAAATATTAAAGAAATAGTATAAATGCAAAAGTTAATATTTTTCTATATTTTCACAAATTATAAATGCCAATAAATTTATTTTTTAATGAAATTTTTTTATTGGCAACTTAAGATATATTCAATGCAAATAGAGTGACATATAATTTATCTTATCTTTCAAAATTTAAACTCAATTTTAATAGCTTCTACTTATTCTACATTCTTTTTTGTTGAGTTTTTATTTTTGTTAAACTATAACTTCGTCTAATATTGAACCTCATTTTATTTAACTTCCTAATTGAGTATTAAATAAATATTAATTTACAAAGGAACATGGTCTTGTGTCACATGCGATGCTGTATTGATGACATTCGTGACTATGTTGGTAGCTCCTACATTCCTCGCTCCAAAGTATCGTCTCTTCGAGGCCATCATAGTAAGGAAGTCCTCTTGTGCTAGCTTTGAGATTTGGTAGCTCCTGCATTCCTCGCTCCAGAGTATTGTCTCTTCGAGGCCATTCCTTGCTCCAGAGTATCGTCTCTTCGAGGCCATCATAAGAAGGAAGTCCTCTTGTGCTAGCTTTGAGATTTGGTAGTCTTGATAAAAAATTCAAACGGTTTGGTAGCTCCTTGCGACACGAGGAAAGGGATTGTAGACATAGGAGTAGGAGTTAGTATACTCAGCCACGTAGTGCTCCACGCTTGGGATAACCTACTTGTCGAGGATGCCAAGTTCAATGTCACGATGGCTAATAGAATGAAAGTAAAGCCATATGGAGTGCTAAGAAATTGGCCATTGAAGATCGCAGGAGTCTGGTTCTCCATGGACTTTATAGTCATGAAAGGAGTGGACTACAATATCATGTTAGGCCAACCCTGGGTACGCAACACACGAGTCCTAGAAGACTGGGTAATGGTTTGATCTTCCTAGGCAATCGAACGAACACGGTAAGAGTGGATATGGATACTTGGAAGACCACCAATCAACCTAGATGCCATCTCGGTTGTGCTCAAGGGCGACGCTCATGTTAGGAAATATTATGGGCCACTGACTAAGTATATCCCTTACCTGGAGGATGAGGGAGATTGGATGCATGTGTTAGCTAGAATCGATCTATCATTCTCATACAATGACAAATATGAGCAAGCTACTAAGTCAGTCAATAAGCTCAAAGACATGCCCTCAGTTCCAATCTACATGATGGCTAGGAGCTCTCATGGGCAACCCCACTCCTCTATTATGTTTCACATCCCTAACAACAAAGGAGACCTCCACGAGATCTTAGATCACCTAACAAACAAATTAGCGATTAACCCAATCGCAAATATCAAACAGCTCAAGGATCTCTTGGATGAACTCAAGTGGCAATGGACCAAGGTGCACGACTTAAACTTGATGTACAATTGGGCCTTGACCATCGATGACAAGGAACTGCATGCAGGAAATGAAAAGATGTCAAATGAGGACGAGTTCAACGATGAGTATGAAGACTATTATTCCTCTAATGACGAGACTGAAGAAGAGATTGGCACAATAGAGTATGACACAGAGAGGCATGAGATTGAACAAATATGGGCAGACTCCAAACCACAAAAGAGAGCCTCTTCACAATCATGGAAAGGAGTCACACAAATTGGTTGCAATCGCACCTAGTTGGAGCACATAAGAGCTATTGATTATTCACGAACAACTAGATTTTGCGCAACCAAGTGCCACACCAATACTCATAGTTGAATCACCATCTGAGCTATGACCCCCCCTAGAGTGACCTTAAGATACCCCGACCACCCAAGACCAAGCCCACCAAAGGAGACCTACCAATTCACCTAAGACGTCAAAGGTTGAAGGAGGAAAAGAGGAAATAGCCTAGGGATCCATAGGCTAAGGAGAAGAGGAAGTCGCAAGACCTTCCAAAATGATTCACAATATTTAAGAAGGGCGAGAGAGTAGTGGTCTTGCTAGGGGCCAAAAGACAAGGACAAGGAAGCGAGCCTATAGAAGGACATGCCAAAGTCAAGGAGCTCAACCTAGCTAAGGAAGGGGAGACACCTTGACCTATTTTTATGGCAGACAACCTGACCACGGAAGAGGAGGAAACTCTTGTTGCTCTCTTGCGAGAATACATAGACCTAGCAGTGACCGTATCCAATGAATCCCAAACACACTCATGCTGTCAAGGAGGAAATTGATAAGCTACTGAGAGCAGGATTCATTTATGAGATTGAGCACATGGAGTGGGTGTCACCCATGATGATTTTAATGAAGAAGAATGGAAAAATTAGAGTGTGTGTCAACTACAAGAAAGTCAATGCCACCACAAAGAGAGACAATTATCCGCTACTATACACTGAGCATATGCTCGAGAGGATGGTTGGTAAAGAGGCCTATAATTTCTTGGACGTCTTCTCCATATACAACCAAGTGCAAGTACATCCCAATGATAGGCACAAGACCGACTTTGCTATTGAGTGGGGCATCTTCGCCTACGTAGTCATGCCCTTTGGGTCGACGAATGCACCAACCACATTTCAAAGGCTCATGTGTGCCATTTTCAAAGACATGCTCCGGCAAGGGTTAGAGGTATTTGTCGATGTTCTATGTGTCCACTCCACTTGGAAGGCACACTTAGGCAAGCTCTGAGTAGTCATTGATAGATGTAGACTATATCATCTCTCGTTGAACCCCCTGAAATGCTAGTTTTGGGTGAAGCATGGATGCATCCTAGCGCCACGGTGTCAAAGAATGGCTTTGCCACATCGACTTCTCTAAAGTTAGGGCTATCGTCGATCTTCCACCACACTAACCAAATACAAGGTAGTGCAATGCTTCCTCGGCCATACAGGATACTACCAATGATTTGTGCTAAACTATGCATTGATCGCTCAGTCTCTATACAAATTGCTGGTTATGTTTGAATGGACTAAGTTATGCCAGAATGCATATGAAGAACTCAAGAAGGCTCTAACCATGGCACCAATCTTAGGGGCCCTAGACTGGACCATAACCTTCCATGTTCGTAGTATTGATGCCTCAAAGTCTACCATGGGGGATGTGTTGTGCCAGCTAGTGGGTGAACACAATTTAGACTATCCAGTGAGCTTTTCTAGTAGACAACTCATAGATACCGAGATGAACTACTCCACCACACGGAGAGGGAAGGGTTAGCCATGGTGTTTGCTATGAAGAAAATTTGGCATTACCTTTTGGCTACACCCTTTATCTTCTTTGTTGACCATCAAGCCTTGCTTTACCTTGTTAACAAACCCTGCGCTACGGGATGTATTGCTCGATGGTTACTCTGCTTCTAGAGTTCAACTTCTATATGGTTGTATGCAAAGGGAAGCAACACTACATGGCCAACCATATGTCTCAATAACCACAGGAGAAGCCACTAGATAGGGCATCATGGACAACTTGCCTGATGCGCATATGTTTAACTTGTCTAGCAAAACAGACTTGTTTAGGGCTCACTTGATGCCATACTGGGCAGACGACATAGTCCAAGTGCTAGAGCACGAACTACCTGAAAGACCATAGAGAAGGCTCGACTTAGGCAACTCATCCTCAAAATCCAACCCTATCAGTTGATTGCAAGACAACTCTATAGGTTAGGGGGCACGACGGCTTGCTATGTAGATGTGTATGCGAATATGAGATGCATGGCATACTTTGCAAAAGTAGACTGCAAAATTACAGGAGGTCACTTCAGTGCAGAGACACAACAACCCACAAGGTGTTGCAATCTCAACTATGGTGGCCTATCCTTTTTCGAGACAGCGTAATTTGTAAAGCACTGTGATGAGTGCCAACAATGGACCAAGGTAGCCATTTGCAAGGACAAAATAGAGCTCACTCCAATCATTGGCAAGTCAACCATTCGAGAAATGGGGACTTGACTTCATTGGACCAATTAGTCTTGCGGCATAGTATGCATAGGTCAAGTACATCATCATTGCTATCCAACTACCTTACGAAGTGGGCAGAAGCACGAGCCACAAGGAAAAACAATGCTACAACCACTGCTAAGTTCCTTTGGGAGCATGTGATCTCACGATCTAGCTGCCCCATTGAACTCATCATTAGTAATCAAGGCACGCACTTCATTAAGAAAGTGATCGCTCACCTCCTATCAACCTTTTTAATCATCCATCAAAAATCCTCACCCTACTATCCTCAAGCAAATGGTTCGGTTGAGTCTACTAATAAGATCTTAGTGAACATCCTAACCAAAGTGGTCTCTACCTTGCGCAGTGACTGGGACAACAAGATGATGGCAGCCCTCTGCCAACCTTATGGGCCTATCGAACAACCTATAAAATAGTGATAGGAGAGACTCCCTTCAAGTTCCTTGTCTCGAGCTTGGGAATAGCAACCCAAGAGAGATGGGATGAAAAGGAGGCATGGACCGACTGCTTGATCGAGCTAGAATACTTGTTAGAGACTCGATTTCTAGCCACCCATGCATTGATTTGCAAAAAGGCACATCGCAAGAGTTGGTTTAACAAGCACGCCAAGTAGCGATAATTTGAACAAGGTGACTTAGTGTTGTTGTACTCAATAAAAGGCCACAAACAGAAGATGAAGTTCAGGGGATTGGGACCTTTTTGAGTCCACACTATCAGCCAAACCAGCAATGTAGAGCCTGAGACCCTTGAGGGAGAGGGCATAGGCTTCTTCAATGGGAGCCACATAAAGAAGTACTACCCTCCCATGCACCCATTGCACGAGCCTCCCATGCTAGAGCTCCCTATCAAAGTTTGAGTCTCCACATTAACAGAAGTTGAGGAAAAAGATGAGGAGGCAGCGGCACCCACATACCTGTGCATAGATGTCACTGCCCAACAGACACATACCTTCAATGCATTGATAGATGAGGGAGCTGATTTCAATTTCTTAACTCATGATCATTGGACTCAAATTGGCCGCCCACAACTACAACCTACCAATGCCAAACTCAGCCCATTTGGGAGTCAATCATATGCCATTCTAGGGAAGTGTAAAGTAGTAGCCTCTATTGAGTCTAAAAGCATATCCATGATCTTTTATGTGTTTCCAAACACAAAAGATGCTAGTCAGGAAGAATCATTGTAAGAATGTTCATTTAAAAAGCAAGCACATTGTAATGTTGACTATAACTCATAGAGCATTCACCTAGCCATCAACAATGTACAAATAGTCACAAGTTTTCAACAAGGGCAACGCGGCTTCATCAAGGCTCATGAGGCCATCAATAGAGAAACCCACCACCAAGTCTAAGGAGGGGGTCGAGACTTATCACAACTCACCACATCGCACTGTTAGCACACCTTTGAGATCAAAGTTAAGGACCTTGAACCATAGTTCAAGTGGGTACCTAAACATGAAGGAATGCCATTGAGGAGCAAGCAACCACAACCTCCCAAGTCTAGGAACTAATGCTCGAGACCTAGAAGGCAAAAAAGAAACTATAGGTACCGACTAATAGTCTAGCTACAATGGGTCCCCAAGACCTTATTACAAGTGCCTATTATGAGGGCAATGCCCGGATATGGGTTCCTAAAGTTAAGTTGGCCAGCAGCATTGCTCAAATGCTATCCTCAAACCTACCAATGCAGAGCCATGTGATAGATTAGGTAATAAGTTCCAAGGTGTGAAACCTATAGAGTCCAACCCTATCTATGCCAACCCTCACAAAGTCCATCGATCAAAACCGCAGCTTGATAACTCCACTACAACCCCACCCAGCACTATTAGTGCTACCCAAGCCTCACAAACATCTAGCAGCACAAGGTTGAAATCCCCAACCAAGCCTAGCACATGAGAGGCCAAACCGCACACTCTGAAAAGTAACCAAAAACGCAAAAGTCAACCATCGAGCTATCGATTCCATCAGTCAAACCCGAGCCTCCAGTGGGCCTTAAACCTTCTTACGAATGGCATTCAATTCTTGTTAATCAATTCTTGTTAAAATACATGGGATATAGAGCATGGCAGATGCGGAAGCTATGGAGATTGAAAGAGGAAGAAGAAACTCATGAAGGCATTGACCTTGACAAAGAAAAATTGTCACACAAGTGAATTAGGTTCTAAGATTGAGACTTGGACTCATAAACACAATCTGTGTATTGACAGTGATAAGACACTTTACTAGAAAGAAAAGAGTACTATCATTGCATTAGAAAAAGAGTGCAAGTACAATGCTTTATAGGAATTGAGTGGTGGTACTTTCTCCTACTATGCATACGGGATTCTGGTCCTGAGCCCTCACTGCTCCTTACAAAGGGACTGAAGTAGGTGTGATTGCAAAGTATCTGAACACCACTCCTCAATCACAACCAATAGTATAAAGTGTGTAGAGGCTTTAGTGAGAGCAACACCTGCAAAGTGTGGGTACACCATAAACATGGCAAAACACCAGAGGCTATAGCAGAAAAGGCTAAGTGTGGGTACCACAAACATGATGGTCATCTAGAGGCTGTAACAGGGCCTCACAAAGTGTACAAAGACTGTAGTACAAGGCTAACTAAGGAGTTTACAAGTTTATGTCTGAAGCATTAGGGCTAGGAAATACAAAGCTAAAAAAGTCTATCTAAATAGAAGGACTAATGAGGTTTGTCCTTCTCTTGGTGGTCTTCTTCTTCTTCCTTTGCTCCATTTTCTTCTTCTTCTTTGACTGCAACTAGATAGGCCCTTTGGGACCTTTTTATGGCGTGGCAAAAATTCTCAGTGTGTCTAGTCCTTTTGTAGAAGTCACAGAAGAGCTGATCCTTCTTGCCTTTGTACCTATTGCCAACATATAATGCATGTTCATCTCTAGAGGTGCTTGGTTCTTCCTTAGTTTTTAGCTTCTTTTCCTCCTCTAATAGTGATGACTGGATATCAAAAAGTTCAGGGTTTGGCATGTTGATTAAAGTTGTTGATACATTATTATATTCAAGAGGCAAACTCTTAAGTAGAACACCGATGCAAACATCTTCTTCCATTTTAATGTTGATTCCTGCAACTTGGGTTAAAAGTCCTTCCATGTAATTCAGACGTGTGGCAAGTGATGTGCTGGACTTCATTTCAAGCCTGAAAAACTCAATCAAGAGACCGTACTTTGATGATTTAGACTGTGCACTAAACAAGATGTCAAGTCTCTTCCATGTATCCTGTGAAGTCTCATAGTTATCCACATGGTGGATATAGCTGTCGTCTCTTCCATGTATCCTGTGAAGTCTCATAGTTATCCACATGGTGGATATAGCTGTCGTCTAGATCTAGTTTGATAATGGCTTGAGCCTTATCATCATTATTTTTCCAAGTAACAGCAAGGTCCATATCATGAGGCTTCTTTTCTTTTTCGGTGGTAATGGCCCAGAGACCCTTCTTCATCAGGATGAGTTTGATGCAAGTCTGCCATGTATGAAACCCGATTCCTTTGAAACGAGCAGTTGGAGAGTCTTTGCCCATGTTAGACTTGTGGGAACAACAACAAATCAGCTTCAGAATTATTAGATTTAAGCAGCAAAAGAGTTGGTTGAGATGTATCAAAAGACACAAGTGTTTAGAGCACTAAAATGAATGTCAATAGACACTATGTTTCTTCCTTGAGTCTTCCAAATCTGCAAAATCCTTCAAGTTCTTTCAAATTCAAATCTTCCCCTTCTTGATTTGATGCTGGGACCTTCAAATTTGAGTGATAGTGGGTTGTTCCTTTAGGTGGCAAGAGAGAGAAAATGATGAGATTTTTTAGCTTGGTGAAGTTTGGCTATGGAGTCACAGTTAGGGTTTTTGGGGGCAACCTAGTTTTTCTGTCATTACAGGAGCTATACTTGATCATTTTGAAAAAAAATTATATAAGGATGAAGCTTACTTCAAGGGCTATCAATACCATATGGTAATGGCTGGGATTGCCCCTTGTAGAGCACGGAGCAGTAGCGTGACCTGATCAGGCACAGATTTTAACAACGACTTGAAAAAATGACAATGCTGGTCTCATCATGCATCAATCTCGACAATTTTTGTGATAAGATGGAGCAGCTTGACTTAAGGAAGATATTCTTAGAAGGAAGCTCTGAGAGATGTTCCTTGGTTGAAGCCCTCCAAGCCAGGTAGGTCCTACAGGCTATGGCTGACACACATGCAACAACTGTGAAGAATCACAATGCTGATTTTGAATTGGCCTAATATTGAGCTTTGAGATGACAGGGAGGAGCTCCAGAAGAAGGGCAACACTTCTCCAGAAGAAATTTTGAGAGATTTGACCTATGGAGAGAGATATGAAAGCTTCAATCTGATAGGGTGTTGCTGGCTATGGCATCCATGAAGGCAAGCTTGAAGGTGGAGATGGAAAGTGAGTTCATAGGTAGAGACTGAGTTGAGTAGAGATGGAACAGAGGTGAAGAACTACTAAAACAAGCTAAGACATGCTCATCTGCACTCTGATACCATGTTAAAATATGCGGGATCTAGAGCATGGCAGATGCGGAAGCTATGCGGGAGTTCATAGGCAGAGACTGAGCTAAGTAGAGATGGAAAAGAGGTGAAGAGCTACTAAAACAAGCTAAGACATGCTCATCTGCACTCTGATATCATGTTAAAATATGCAGGATCTAGAGCATGGCAGATGAGGAAGCTATGGAGGTTGAAGCTATGGAGGTTGACCCTAACAAAGACAAATTTTCACACAAGTGAATTAGGTTCCAAGATTGAGACGTGGACTCATAAACACAATCTTGTGTATTGATAGTGACAAGACACTTTACTAGAAAGAAAAGAGTACTATCATTGCATTAGAAAAAGAGTGCAAGTACAATGCTTTATAGGAATTGAGTGGTGGTACTTTCTCCTACTGTGCATATGGGATTCTGGTCATGAGCCCTCACTGCTCCTTACAAAAAGGGACTGAAGTAGGTGTGATTGCAAAATATCTCAACAATTCTTACTTTGGCCACATATTTAGTTGAAAAGACAAGGGGCGACTTGGTCAGTTGCCTTTGGCATTTGTATGCCATGTTTACTACACTTGCTAAAAGCTATGACTGATTATACATAGGCCTCTTCGATGAACCTTCAGCAATGGAGGTACACACGCTTCATTGCTCATGGGAAGAATCAGAATTTGTGTTCATCAAGGCACCCTAGATAGCTGAGAACCTCATAAACACCGAGATTTCCCGTGAATAAGCATGTAAGCAATGCCTCATCGCATCTTATGTTAGGGGCACAATCTTTGCCACCGACTAGGAAATGGCAAGGCTAAAACATCTATTTGTTAATGACTCCTCCTTCTTATGCCAATGGTATGCTCTCAGAATCCAATGGGAGGAAGAAGGTTACCAAATCATGACCAATGACGAGCAGAGACATGCAATCAAGACCTCCAAATATGACCCAACTTATATCACCCCAACCTCCTATAGGGTATTGACCACCATCTGCAAATGGCCCCTCAAAGAGCACATCATGACTCACCCCTACTTGGATCGTATATTGACCGAGGAGGAGCTACACATTGCCAGTCGAATGGAAGTAGCCAAAATCTTTGCTTTGATTTTGATCCTTCCATTTGAAGAGGATTCTTTTTACTTGGAATTTGGGGATATAAGTATTAGTTTCAATATAATGCTAGATTTTTACATTTTTAGAAAAACCTATATTAGTAATTTGAGGTTGTGCACAAAACATAATGATACCAACCAAATTCAAAGCTGGTTTTGATATAAATGCAAGGAACTTGAGATTTTGATAGCTCCACCTTCTTCCAAACCTCACACTTGCATATAACCTTCTCAAATCCATGTTCTCCATCCATTACCTTACGTCCTAACTAAATCCTCTAGTAGCTTCTATCATTTGACAAATGTGAGTTCGTAAGGTGAAATTCATACCATGAGGATGATTTGTCTATGCATGCCTACATATTTATGTTTCAAAATGTTATTGGACATCTTCAATCATTGCATTAAGAAATCCTCCAGGGATTTCCACACAAATGTCCTCACTTACCTCACCCACGTAAGTGTCTTCCCTATCAACATGGACCATTATGCTCAAATGGAGTACAACCCCACCTTCTAAACTATGTGAGTGAGTGATGTGAGGGATGAATGATAAAAGGTGCAAACATAAAACCTCAATTTATGTCCAGAGAATACATAAAAATCAACACATGATTGAGTAAAAGTGGTAGAAATCCTTGTGAAATGCATGGATTGTTTGAAGAAAAATTATCTTATGCACCTTTCCACAAAAATTATATGAAGAATACTAATGGTGGACTATGGATTCATGACAGGCACCTACAATGGCAGGATAGGAGAAAACCAGCAAGCTGCCATTCTCGGAGGAGGAGCAGGAAAAGTACGGCCTTCTAGTGGAAACAAGAGCCTACAACCAATTCAAATTCAAGCACGTCCTGAATTTGGAAGCATAGTAATGGAGGAGCCAACCATCAAGCAACTCGTGAGCCAGTGTAAGCAGCAGAAGTGTGTGGAAAAGGTGGGCCAAGCCGTGGACTACAAGAAGTGTGAAAAATTCCTCTGAATGTTCAACAAGAACCGCGGCACCATCAGGGTGCGCCAAGAGAATGAAGCCCGCCAAGTGGGAATTGAGTTGAGCCCCGATTTGTGGTGCACAGAAGTCACTTGGCCTACCCAAAAAAGTTGAAAGATGACCAAAATGAAATGTGTACAATATGTTGGGAATGGACAAAGAGATGGTCCACACCAACAATGGCATTGGCCTAGCTAACATCCCAGATCCCGAAGTCCAACTACAAGAAAAAATGGTGCATGCCTTATTCTCTAGCCAAAGGTACAACACATTGATGAGCAAAATCAATGTGCCAATGTTGGAGAGCATTGCTGCCAAGTCTTTCAACAAGATGAACCTAAAGGGCTTTGTGAGGAAGATGATAGAAACATCGGTGAAAGCATTGGCCATCGGTGGACGGCCCGCGAGTGGAGAATCCCCGGCCCTCCAAATCTAGAAAGTTGTCGTTATCAAAAGCCTCCACCATTAGGTTTAGAGGGGTCTTGAGTCAGCTATCATTTGGGAAGCATTGGGGAAGCACAAGAAGATGAGGAAGTCGGTGAGATGCCAGAGGTCACCCCTGTGCCAAGAGCAGGAGCACTCTAGCAAAAGAACGGTGAGTGACGAGGAAGGAGAGCAACAAGCACCATCTAGCTGGGAAGCAACCAAGAGGTTAAAGAAAAGGACCCCACAAAAGAAAGCCAAGGAAGAGAGTAAGAAGAAAGAGAAATCGGATCTGCTAAGAGCACAAAGTGAGTCCAAGAGTACCAAAGAAAGGAGAAAGAAAAGGGAAAAGGAGGAGATGAAAAGAATAGAAGAGGAATCTAGGAAGGCTAAATAGGAAAGGAGGAGGAGAGTAGAGCGAGAGATTGAGGAGCTAAGGAGAAAGGAGAAAGAAGACATAGCCCTTGCCATCCGCCTCTCAATGGAGGAGCAGTCTTCAAGGGAAGAAGAGCTAGCAGCCATGAGCCCCCACGTAGAGGAACGCCCCGGCACAAGCTCCCAAGCACCCAAGAATATGCCGACCCCAGTAGCCGAGGGCAAAGGCAAGGGTCTAATTGACCCCATCCCCCCTACCTAGTACCCGCCACCCTAGTCTCTACACCCACCCAAGGTTCTTCTACCACGATGGATACTAACAATCTTGTGGCATGGGTGCAATTTCTAGTTAACAAAGAAATAGTTTAAGGTGGAAGTGGAGGAACCCCTATAACTAGAACAAAAAGACCAGCAGTTGTTGCAGATGCGGAGTCCAGACACATGACCCCAAAAGGCCAAAAATAGAAGCATCTATGACCACTATCCCCACCGCTCTGCCGTTGTCTACACACTACGATGAATATGTTCAAGAGCTCCTTTCATAGTTGGAGAGGGTGAAAGAAGAAAAGAAAATTGCCATTGCAGAGCTGGAGGCCGAAAAGGAGGCATGTAAACCTCCCAACTAGAGAAAACACGTCAAGTGGCAAGCTACCAAAAAGAAATAAGTGAGCTGAAAGCAAAACTCAAGGCTAAAGAAAGAGAAGAGGATAAGTGATGGAAGGGGCTTGAGAAAGAACATCAAGAGCTTATAGGCCTGCAAAGGCAATAAAACTCCTCATAGTGCATAATGGAGAACTAACAGGGCAAATGGACAAGATCCAGCAAGCCATGGATCAATTCGCATCAATAGAAGTAGTAAAAGCCCTAGAAGGGAAGGAGCATAAAAAACAAATGGATGAACTGATGGGTAGGCTAATGATGGAAATAGAAGAGCAAGGGAGGTTAGAGAGAGAGATTGAATGCTTGAAGAAGGAGAAGAAGACAACAATTGAAAAGTGGAAAGCACAAGAACCAGAGCGCGAAGGTAGAATCAGAGCCTAGAGAAGATGCAACAAAGGGCCAATGAATGGATAACAAAGAGTGAAAAAAGAGTGAAAGACCTAGTGAGCCACCTGGCCCTTGCAGAGGGAAATAGAGTGTTAGCAGAAAACAGGGCATAGGCCGCACAAACCACTTTAGAAGCCCAACAATGTGCCTTCCTCAACACTCTCCTAGACAAAGAGGAGGAGGTTGTTGAATCATTAAGGAAAAAATTGAAAACCACTTGCAGGGCCCTGAGACTAGGACTAAACAACCAAGCACAAGCAGCAAGCACTGAGGAAGCGAGGCCACATGAGCTCAAAAGATAGGAAATGCAGAGGCCAGTAGAAGAGACAGAACCAAGCTTGGAAAAGGAACATCAAGAGGAGGAGCTAAACCCACAACCTCCTTCCCCCAACCAGAGGAGCAACCACAAATAGACGCTCCTACTGCCAGGAAGGCCATGCTCAAAAAGAAAAGTAAGCAAATGCTCAAGCTTTGCCTGAACAATAAGGCTAAACGTGCAACCACCAGTGATGCCAGCAGTGCCCATTCTGTTGAGAGAAGACTGCTTCCCAGTAAACTATAATGTTGAACTCATATTCTAGGAGTAGAGGGAGAACAATCATGAGCCCCTTGACTTCGATTTCAATTCCCAACCGCATTAAGTAGGGTATCATCACTCAAGGTAGTAGGAGCGGTGATCAAAGTCGAAAGGAGGCTAGGAGATAGTGGACCTCTAAGAGAGAGAAAAATCCTACCCAATGGGAAACAGAGGCTCCAAATTACTAGGGAAACAAAGTTTATGAAGTGCCAAGAACAATAAAGGACTATGAATGCCAATCAAAGTGGAGGAGGCACATCTAGGAGGGTGACGTTGACGCCTAGATGTCATTTTGCAACACCCTACCCTTCGAAAGAAATTACCCCACTTTCATGCCATATCCAAGAAGGGTAGGAGTGGATTATGACCCCGATAACCACAGTCGATACGACTTTCCCAGAATATGCAATGTCAATGCCACAAATCCTAAAGAAGCCCTCACATTTACACTACAAGATCTACATGACTCCATAACCCACTTCCTATACGAATTTACTTCATGCCCAGGCCCAGTCTTCCTAACCACATGTAATTACCTTATATTACTTAGAGTACTATTAAAACAAGAGCCTACATCACAATAGTACCACCTGTCACCACTCTCTTTTTATCTCAATGGCATAGATGATTGCGCAATGAATAGATTAATGATTTGAGCCACACTCCTCCCCTCTTTCTACTTAGCCCTCTTGGAAGGTATGAATGATAGCCACTTCACTTGCTACAGTCATCCATTTCTTTCCACCACTCCTCTCTATGCACGAATGAGCCTCAAAGCTTACATGAAAAGCTCGAGATTCCTTAACAAATCTCTTAAGTCCCCCAACCTCTCCCTCTCCTATCTCTGATAATGAGGACTAGATCTTTGTCTCATTCTATATATATATATATATATATATATAAAGGAGAGAAAAGAAAAGAAGAAGAAACACAAAGAAAAGAGAGAGAAAAGGAAGGGGTAAGAGCTCACTCAAAGAAATCACAAGGGAAATGCATCGCATGTAAGTCACAGTCACTGCACCTAGGGGTCCTCAAGTTAGGAATGTCTAGTGGCTTCAATCAACCAGCTTCATCTTAATCCCCTAGCCCATTTTGAACCCCCACATTACTCTTAGGGCACATCAAGGGCAGGACATACCTAGGGAGGTCACCCTCGCCTAAGGTTAGACATGTCTCAACCACATTCACCGCACCACCCTTATGCAGCACGAACTAGGTCCTCAAGTGTGGGACAACACCTAGGCTTCGACCCAACTCCCAGTTTCACTAACATGAGCACAAGGCACCACACGTAAAGATAGACACACCCCTAGGAAGTGCACCTTCTTTTCTTTACAAGAAACTCCAATCAATACAAGCCACCAACTTTGGAGACCCCATCATCATTGAGGCACACAACTGCCTATCAACTCACCAAATCTTCCTCAATTCAAACCTACAAGTGCCATGAGACTGGTACTTGTCTAGGAGGGGGTAATGTTACAATGTTACAAGACATGTCATGAACAAGGATCACGCAACCAAAAGGAAGCAGAGAAAAATTGAGGAAGCCCAAGTCAAAAAGTGAATGAAGAAGCTCATTCTGCCCAAGCAGGAAAAGTGGAGGAGAAGGCAAGCTCAGAAAAAGCATGGAAGACCACTAAATATTCTAACAAGGTGCTCTCAAGGATGAAGGAAAGCACCAAAGATTCTAGCAAAGTGCTCTCAAGGACGAAGGAGAGAACCGAACATTCCAACAAGGTGCTTAGAAAGAACATGGTAAAGCATCGAATATTCTAGCAAGGCTCTCCCAAGGATGAAGGACGTCATGTCAAGGATGAAGGAGGTCCTCTCAAAGATGAAGGATACTCTCTCAAGGATGAGGGAGAACCTCCGAGGGTTCTCGCAAAGAAAGTGTGGGGTGCAATATAATTCATTTTATAAGAGCACCAAGCTCCATCCTATGCAAGTTGTATGGTCTAAACAGATATGGGTGAAGGGATAGGGAAACTCGAAGGGAATGGAGAAAGGGGACCTTGGCAAGATGCCCGATCATGTAAAAAAGGGAGTGGGTGCAAGGGATCTAGGGTTTTGTATATAAACTCAAAAAGTGAATGAAAAGCTCATTCTTTGGTGTGTGGAAAAAGTGATCTCTTACTCTTCTCTTCTTCTCTCCTTCTTGCTTGCTTATATGTGCTTGAGAGAGGGAGTGTGAGGGAGTGAGGGAGTGAGTGTGTGAGGGTGAGAGATCATGGAGAAGAAGCTCTCCATCATCTCCTCTCTTCTCTTCTCATCTCTTCTCTTGCGCCTGGCTATGGAGGATGGAGCTCGAAGGAGGAGGCTTGAGCTTGCATCTCGAATCGTGGAGCTTCCGGCTTTTGCTTGAGGGAGGAGGCTACTCATTTGGGCATCTAGGTAAGCTCACTAAACCCTCATGAAGTGGATGTAATGGAGGGTAATACTTTCTGATGCGACTTCCATTGAAGAAACCTACACCCTCTCCTTCTAGGGTTTCAAGTTCCACATTTTCCATTCTACTGACATTGGAAACCTTGAAGAGTCCGAATCCCTTAAACTTTAATTTTTGTGTGTGTCTCTTGACAAAGTATACCAAGACTAAGTCTCCTTGCCCAAATTCTCATTGCTTGACATATTTGTCAAACCAACTCTTATGGTGTGCCTTCTTCCAGATTAGAGCATGGGTTGTAATGAGACGAGTCTCACATAGGCATTCCAGCCCTACTAACCGATTTGTCCATGCTTCTTGGCCCTCCCATCTCTCTTAGGCTGCTATTCTCAAGCTTGGAACAAAGAATTCCACTAGAAAAATAGCTTCGGTTACGTAGGTCAACCTAAATGGAGTTTGTCCTATGGTTATTTTGTAGGATGTCCTATATGCCTACAAAGTTGCCATGAGCTTATTGTCCCAGTCACTACGGGAGGCAGAGGCAACTTTTGTTAGAATTGACTGCTGGCCACAGCCAAAGACCAAGCCACTTTTAACTGGATTGCCAAGCCAACTCCTAAGAGTTGTTGCACTATATATGTGATAAGTGTCATTAATTTCAATAGCTCCGTCTAACTTGTCAAGTATTTATGATACTATTTTATCATAGCAGTCCAACTAATATTATTCAATGCCTCTACAAACTAAGCAAATCTACTTGAATCTCTTATTTCTCTTTTCAATAATCACTTCACAGGTAGATCTCTAGATTGGGCACTAGAATACTAAATCTAGGAGGATAGCTATGGTTTCTATCAGAGCTAGTGGCCCTCCACTTTTTATTTTCTCAAGCACCTAGGTAATATTTATATAAATAAAATGTAGAATTTCAACATAGATGTTGAAGCTTTCCCTCGTGCCATCGTGTTAACAAACTGTAAACTTTGGTGTTGTTAATGAATTTTTATGATTGTAATTATTTCCTATTAATCATTGTTTAATAAATCATAACAAATTACCAACCTTAACAACAATCGAGAATACTCTTACGTCCCCCCTCATACTCATATGACAAAAATCAATGTAATGCGTACACTCTTAGTTTGCATCAAATCAAAAACGCCAGATTTTATATGAATATTTTCTTCTTTTTAATTAAGTTATTTTTCTTTCTCTAAAATTTAAGAATATTTCACTTAAAAAAATTATACTCTTAGCTTATCCATGAGATATCATAATTTTTGTTGATATAAAACATATTTTTCTATTAATAAGACTATAATTTTCACTCAAAATAATCATTTTTGAGTTTTAAAACATATTAAATATTCTCTAAAAAATTCTTTAAAATTTTCAATAAAGTTTTAGTAGTATAAAATTCATAATAAAAATATTATTTTAGATAAATAATCACCCATAAATTTATATATACAATTTTAGAGCCGTTTTAAACTATTTTTAGATTTTTTAAAAAATAAAAACTCATGAATAAATACTAACAATCATCCAAACTAGAAAAAAAAAGCTTTAAGACATTAGATAAAAATTCTAAACTAAGAAAATTATAACATCACTCTACTTATTTTTGTTAAATGGAAATGGGCTTACTTGGAAACACACGTGTCATAATCGTGCCTTTGGAAGTGCGTCGTGTAGTCTAGCCAAGGAATGTAGTCCACCCAGTAGTCTCCAACGTAAGCTCTTCACTTTGATCCCTAGTCCCAAGACTACTAACTTTCCAATTGCTTTGTTGCAATAGGAATGGTCTTTATATGAGCTTAAAGCTTACGCTTTAATTAAAAGCTTAATGACTATGGCTTCTTCCTTATCAAACATGGGAATGAATGAAGGGGGAGGAGACTAATTTGATATCTTGACAATCTGTCCACCAAACTGCGTGCAAGGTAGAGCTATTTGAAGTTGGAAAATTTTTCTACACACTTGCAATCTCAGTTTACCCAAGTACATTGAAGCTCTAGATTGATGATTAGAGAAAGATCATGGCGATGGAGGAGGAGAAGAGAAATCAGTATCATTTTGGAGATCAATTGAATTGAATTTTCTTCTTTCTACTATCATGGACTTCATTTCTACCCAATTACCCATCGAATGGTCAAAAAAATGGCGCCCTCCATCTCTTTCTCTCCTTCACAAATGTCACCTTGAGAAGATGGTGCCTTTCATCTCTCTCTCTCTCTCTGTCATTCATCCTCTCTCTTTCTCGTATCGCCAGCTGCTTCTTGTTGTTCGACAACAACCTACATTGAGCCTCCTCGATTCTATCTAAATCCACAGGCCCATAATGCTGCCAGCAAATGAAAGAAGGTGGTGAGAAATCTGAAGGATGATCGATTCTTTAGAAGCCCTCTCTCTCTCAAACTCATGGGAAGAAATCATATGGGATGGTGCAAATAAAAACCCTCTCTCTCTCTCTCTCTCTCTCAAACTCAGATTCCGGTGGCCCCCAAGAAGGCGCCCTCTCTCATCACCCTCGCCATCAATTGGGTTTTTTTTTCATTCCTTTTCTCATATACGTGCCAATCAAGAGCCTTTGAGAAGAGCTCATGCATGAGTAGATATAGGAAGAGATAGTTACAACCTCCCATATCCTCTCAAGATCACACGACTCCCCACATTTCTTTTTCTTTATTGAAATTTTTAAAGATATACATAAATTGCAACCTTAGGCATAGGATTTTCATGTAAGTGCATGGACCATGGCTTCACTTTCCAAAACAAGAGAGAGATTTTATGCTTTGGCTTACGATTGTGGACCTGCTAAAATTGCCAAGAGCATTTACAAAGAGACCATATTTCTTGCAAATTTGCAGTATATAAGATATATTTTTCACTAAAATAAGATGAACCTTTACTAGTACAGATGACATTTTCAAGTGTCCAAAAATAGAGGCATGTCACCTATCCATGTACAGAATATATCTTCTCAACATCATGTTTACAACAAATATACATTTGCTCATGATAACTGTTGTAATTTCCTTAATTCTACTTGATAGATAGAACTTGCACTGAGAGTTCTTGTAGACAAACTTTTTATTTCCTCTCGAGATCATTCTTTAAACTTCTGTATCAACTCCCTAAGTGCACCAGTGACCATCCCTAGAAGAGCTCTAATCTCTCTCCACCTCTAACTTGCCTTGCAACTTATAATCTCTACGAAGATTAGCAATAGCCCCTTGTTCTCCACTACAAATCCTAGAGCACTATGCTCAATGTAACATCCTTCTTTTTCCTCTTGCTGGATTGCTGAACTGTCCTTCGAAGACAATAACTACGACTACATCTACATAAAATTAATATAAAAATTTGGCAATAATGTGCTAATTGTATGCACTTTTGTGAAAAAAGTTTTGCAATTTTTGGCATGGTTCTAGGCGTTGTCAAGAATACCCACCAAGATCTTGTTTGTGGATTCGGCTTGATCATTGGCTTGCAGATAATATGGAGAGGACTATCTATGCATTATTAAGAAGGTGGATAACAGGTGAGCGATCACTTCGTTGATGAAGTGTGTGCCTTGATCACTAACCAACTCTATGGGGCAACTGAACCATGAGATTACTTGCTCCCAAAGGAACTTGGACGTGGTCCTAGCATCATTCTTGTGAGTTGCTCGTTGGCTTGGGAGTATTGAGCTGTAGGGCTGATTGGGCCAATGAAATTGATTCTCCACTTTCCAAATGGTTGGCACCCAATCATTGGGGTCAACTCCATTTTGTCCTTATGAGTAGGGACTTTAGTCCGTTGGCACTCATCACAATGCTTCACAAACTTAGCAACATCGCGGAATAGTGTTGGCTACCACAATTGGGACTAGAGCACCTTGCATGTTGTTGTGTCTCCACTGAAGTACCCTCTAGCTATTTCATTACGTGCTTCTTTTGAGCACATTATACATTTCATGTTTGCAAACACATCTCCTTAAAAGTCCATCCTATCCTACCCGATACAATTGACTTGCAATCAAATGATAAGGTTGGATATTTAAGATTAGTCTTTTTAATCTAGCTTTCTCTATGGTCATTCTAGTAGTCCATTCTCGAGTATGTGGACTATGTCATCCACCCAATATGGTGTGAGGTCTGCTCTAAACAATTATGTATCTAAATTTCACCATTAGGATTGTTGTAACCCAAAACTCTCTTTATCTTGATTCCCAAAACTATCTACTTGATGTAATAATGAAATCTGGTTAGCCCTATTGTGAACCGTGAGTAATAAAAGGGTCTCAAATTTTCACAAGATTGTGTACTTTTTACTAACTTATGCTATAAATTTAGAAATTTCATGGATTTAAGTATTAAAGAATACCCTAAGAAGAGACAAATATTGTAAAGAAAATGTGCAACTAATCTTGCAAATGTTAATGAAACTAGGGCATTGTACTTTTCATGTCTATGCTTACCCAGACCAAAGCACAAGAAGAGAAATTTCTTCTCAAGCAAATCAAATCCCCCCAGTTTGATGGCAAAGTAAAGGATGTTGAGTCTGAAGTAGAAATTCAGATCAAATCTATGGAGGATTACTTCACTATTGTGTAGGTACGGCTCCTCCAAATCAGGCAATTATAGCAAAACGGAAGTTGATGAGCGAAGCCCGTGGAATAAGTGGTGCAAGGACCAAGGGGTTGTGGAAGTGACCATTACTTGGGAAAAGTTGAAGGAAGTTGTACACGGGTGATACCTCCCACTGGCCTACTACACACTAAAAATGAATGAATTCTTTAGCTTGAAATCTAGTTTAACATTGGAGGCCTACTATTCTAGATTTGTGTTCCTTTTAAACTATGTCCCACACATGGATATCACCCAGCAAAAGTATCAAATTTTTTTCATGGGCTAAGCCCTCCACTAGATACCCGTCTCGAAGCAATGCGCCCATCTAACTTACAAGACGCATTAATTCGAGCAAGGCCAATCATATAGAAACTTCAATCAACATCCAAGAGCAGTAGATTTTGGGAACAAATTCTCCATATAAAGGACCACGAGGGTATGTCAAGAGGATTCAAGGATAATACCAGATTGATCAAAGGAAGAAGGCTAAGACAAGTGCAATTGGAAACTTTGTATTTAAGATATGATTTTAAGGCAAAATTTAAAGTGGAAAGTGATCTCAGAGCCGTAAAGTGGCATTTTTGGTGGAAAATGTGTCAATCATGAATCAAGGAGCTAGAATTTTTTTAGGTGCATTTCGACATTGGGAATCCAACGCAAGTGTTTGTTTATCGATTTGAGTCCATTTGACCCCTATTTAATGGTTGCAAGGTTTGGTGTTATAAAGCAGCTACATGATTCAGAAGTTAGAAATAGCATCCAAGAGGCCAAGGTAGTACTTTTTTATGCCAAAAATGCACTTGTGTTTTTATATTTCAATTCCAAATTTGTTTGGGCCTCTGATTTTAAGCAAACCACTTGTGGTAGTGTGAACGCAAGAAAAAATGAATCGATTATTTGCTACTTAGTGATTAAGAAGGGGCATAACTCAAAAATTTCAAGGGGGGAAGGGGCACATTTTTTACCACATCCATTCAATCCCCATGAAATGGAGTTTGGCAGCCAATTGAATCACGAGGAGTAGCCTGGGCCATGGCTTCATGCAATTTTTTGCTCTATTTCTCTGCGACAATCAAGAGAAATGACACACTAAATGAAAAGATCAAAATCTAGTCTTTCTCTCTCAACTTTCTCTCTCGCCATAATTGATGTTTGTATGGGTTGAGAGGATGAGACAGAATGGATGCTGGTTCGTAATAAGATGCAAGGAATGGAGAGAAAAAGTGTGAAGGTAAGCATCAGCGGCTATGGGATAGCATCAATGACTTCATTTTTTAAATTACGATGCGTCATGTGTGCGGGATCTAGCATAACTATCAATTTATTGCATATTATGTCGTACCTCTTGTATCTATCATGGAACATGGTTGAAAATGCTTGAATTATGTTTAGTGATGTCTAAAATCATTAAAAGCTTAGTCTCTTTCAATCATTTACATAAAAAAGATCAACATTGTAAAACCCGAGATGCAAGATTTAATTCGAAAGTGGAATTTTTATTGGGTTTTGTGGGTTTAATGTTGTTCACATGGAATAATATTTGATATATTGATGGATCACAGTTCATACTAGTCAGATAAATCAAAAAACAAGAAAAATCGGTAATTTATGTTCAAATAAATGAAAAAACTATTGAAATAATCTTTTTGAAGCAAAAAATAAGAAAAAAAATAGTTTTAACACGCATAGAATTATAAAAAATTAAGAGAGTGTGTGTGGATGTATAATGAGGGTCAGGTGTGAGGATTTACCTTGACCTATCTCCATTTATGTGTAAAAAGTGTATATTTATTGCTTATTTATACAAAAATTTGACGACAAAATCCATTTACACCTATGCAAAACATAAATGGTAGGGAAAAAAGGGTTGAAAAGAGATTAGCTTTGAATGAGTTCTCAGTTCATTGCACATTATGGCATATAGGATTCGGTTTATTTAAGTTTGAAGAGGAATAGTAGCACGAATTAGCCCGGCATTGTCCCTTTACAATGTAGCATAGTGTTAGAGAAATGAAATCGTGAAAAAACTGTTTTTGCACGACACATGGCTGAGTTATAGTTGAAATTTTTTTTAGGACAATGAGTTACCAAGAGCTAGGATTGATAAGACTACGTGCATTTTGGTAGCTTCCCAAAAAGCATTAATGTGCAATGATTTGGGCACTAAGTGCAATGTTAGGCTCGATATTTGCATTACTACATTGTGGTCTTGCAAGTCGACGATAGCTCCCTACCCCGATCCTTCCGCCCACTGCTTTAACTCCTGCCATAGCGTCCGATTGTTGCCTAAGTAGGTCTCCTAAGCTCAAGGTTATAGGGGTGGTTACTAACATTGTGAGAAGAATACTTGCCGCTTGCTTGTCCCCTAATTCTGTGCTTCTTGGCCCATAATCTCAATTAGTTTGCTGGTCTGTGGCGTTCAGGCTCTATCTAGGTGGCACAAGTTGAGGCGCAAATGCACCTCTCTGTCATGTGGGAGAGACTAGTATGCTCACACTAAAGAGATCATGGATCTCATCCTCCAAGGTGGGCTCAGCATCCTTTAGGTGTTTGTGGGCTTCTCTTACCCACTCCTTGATCTTTTCTATGGCTTTGAGTTGGCGCTTTGGGTTGGGGTACTCCCCTACCTTAGTACTCCCTTTTTCAGTCGCCTTTGGGGTGAATATTTCAGCCTGAGCATCCATAACTTTCTTTTTGACAGGAAGTGTCATTGTGCTCTTGGCAAACTTTGCCTTTCTTCTCTTCTTTCTTTGCCTACAACTTTTCTCTTCAATTGAGACTGCATCCAGGTTGCTAGCCCCTGGCAATGATATGCCGGCCTACCTCATCTCTATGTGGGTCATGACATGCAATGGGATGGGCTTGGCCTCCCTATCATGTGTCTCGACGTTGAACAACCCCAATGGAAGTGATGGGACAATTGCCAAACTAGAGGATGGCTTTCGCCTAGGCCAATTTGAGATCATCCTTATCTTGATTAGCTTACTCCCTCTCAAAGCAGTGTGAAGAGATGTGTGGGTGACCGCAAGTCCAACAAGAAATCGGTTCTTGGGTCTACCCTCATAAGCCTCTACCTCTCACCCTTCCTAATGCCATCACCAACATTGGTAGATAGTCCATGAGGACCGGATTTCCCTCTTCATTGTGTATGAGACGTAAGGGTTCACATAGGGCTCCTCATCATTAGGCTCCTCCACATAGTGGACTGGAGCATCGCTTGGTGGATGGGTTATGTAGAGTCTAGGTGGCCTAGTATGCCTATGGGATTGATCTCTATCCTAGGGATGACTGGCTTTGTATCATTAGGTGTTGGGAGGGCCAATGAGGCTCCTCTTTTGAAGTGGTTTGGAGACCTATTCCCTAGGTAAGGCTGGTTGTAAGGCTAGGAATATGGAAGTCTTCGCATCAGTTTGTAATAGTGCATGGCGTCATGGTTGAACCTATCACAATTGGCGCAAGGTCGGGATCTTGGGTCCTGACACTTAGCTGGAAGGTGGCTTCCACCACAATACATGCATTGGACATGGGACCATGTAGGCCTTCTCATCATCTCCTATAGCTTAGCCAACTCTAGCTTCACTTTTGCGAACTCTTGGCTTTGATTGACATTCTTTCCTTTGTCTTGGGTGCCTTGGTTGGATCTGTCACTAGTGATCAGAGTTCTTCTTGAGGTTCTAGGAGCAGTGATGTGTCGGGTTGTGGGTCTTGAGCTCCTCTCTTTGATCAGATCATCCACTCATATGGCTTCTTCGAAGACCCTAGCTAGCATGTCCCTTTGCAGGGTTGAGTTGCTTACCAAGACCTTGTAAAGCTCTTCACTTTGGATTCACTTATGAACATAGTGGAGACCGCTCATTCACTAGGTATCTCTATGGTTGGGATTCTCTTGAAAAGACTCCACACATGGGTGATGTACTCTCGGATATCCTCCTTCTTCTTCTGCTTGACATTCATCAATCTAACTATGAGGTTGTCAGAGTATCCCACCTCAGAGAACCTCTTGATGAAGAGACTCTTGAGGGTATTAAAGTCATTGCATTCGACATTGTCCAAACTGGTGTACCATATCCATCCTTTATTGCCTAAGCATAGGCCAAAAGCTTGCGAGCGCTAGGCAAGGTTCGTGAGGCTGTTAGCTTTGTAGACCTGCTCAAGCTATACAGGGGTCATTGCTCGTTGTCTAGTTGTTTTGCAACTACAGGGATTCTCGATTGGCTCTTGGAGCCCTGGTTAACTCCTAATCCTACTAGCAAAAATGTTGCTAGTGCTGCAATGCTTTCCTCTGCCGATGTGTTGTCTATCAATCGCTTTGTGAGAAGTTTTCTCTTAGCATTAAGTTTGTCTCTAGCACTCTCTCCCTTTCTGTGATGGGACTTCTTGCATTTCTATGTCCTACTACAATCTCACAGCCTATGTTGCTGGTTGTATGCTGTTATGCCTTGCAAGACTTTCTACATCAGTTTTCTTTCCTCTTCAAGGTTTGCTATGATGTCTTCTAATGGCATGCCATGGTAGTCTACCCTAGTTTGTGCATCGTATGCATTCATCGTCTACTGGATTTTGATTGAGAAATCTCGTAGGTCGAGCTCCTGGTTTTCACGGTTTACACTGGACTTTTCCATGTTTGCGGTCTCTTGCTTCAGTAGATTGCTAATGAGATTGATCAAGTCAGGCAGCATTGTGCTCCCAATGGTGTTGCTCTCTTGATGCATCTAGCCTTTCATGTTGTGTTTGTCAATTGGCCCTACCAATCAGGGTTCCTTGATCCCCTATCTAGGTTTGAGTGTTGCCTCCTATTGGTGGGTTTGTTCTATTAATTAGGTTTGAGTGTGTTCCTTTTTATTGACAGCCAATCCTTAATTTTAGTTCACTCAGTGCATGTGTGTTGCTCTTTTTCATGCACTGTGCGCAATCAGGCTTTTAGTTTTTCTAAGTGCACTTCAAGTATCGAAAATAATGTGGGTGCAAACACAGGATAATAAGTGCAACTTCCATACTCTGGTCTAAGTTCTCGACCAAATAGGGCTTTACACTCAGTCAATGGATGCTCTCTTTGATCTCTAGGGTCATCTGTGCTACACTATTTAGCTCAATCAGGGTCAAATGGGGGTCTAGGGGTCAGTCTCATGGCTCTAATAGGGAATAAAAGTTGATGTGATTGTTAGTGGTCATGTCTAGTTATTCGGCTGTGATTTTCTAGGGTCAATTTCATCTGTAATGATTTTAGAGCCTTCCCTGATTCTTATGGGCGGTGTTCTACCTTACCCGGGTGCACTAGATTTGTTACACTCTCTTGTCAGAATTTTGGTTTGATTTCATAGTGTCCGATTTTACAGTGTTTGATTCGCACAATTGGACGTCCGATTTTAGCTGTCTAAATTTGAGTATTTGATTCTAGCATGTGCAAGTGCCAAGAGTCAAATTTTGACTAGGTCTGATTTTTGTCTATTTGAGTGGCGATGGCAGAGTGTTTGATTTTGATTATAATGAGTCCAATCGTCCCAATCGGATGGGGTGAATGTCCAATTGAACAGGCGAGGGATAGTTCGATTTTAAGGATCAGATGGACAACATTAGGTTAGACTAGTCAAGTTAGTCCGAATTCTAGGAATCAGACATCTGAGTGTTCGATTTTGGGAATCAAGCCTCTGTGGACCATGTCTGATTCCGTCGGCATCCAAATAGTGACAACAAAAATTCAAATTGTAGCCACGATTTTGGCCACGTGCACAAGCAAGGAGCTCTTGAATGCAAGAATGCATACACAGGGAGGGTTCTATGTACTTGATATGCACAGAAAACTCTTATGGCAGCCGATCAATAATTCGCCCTAAGCTCCAAGTCTCTCTCAAGCTCTCAAGCTCTCTCTCTTGAAAGGGAGCGATGGATCGAAGGTTGGACTCGAGAGCTATGGCGGGAGAGCAAGAGCAAGAAAGGGAGAGACTAGAAATGGGAACTCCAACAGTCACAATGTGTGACCGGTGTGGGAGCTTTCGCTCAACCGCCAAGACCCACGGACCACTTATTGCTTCAAGCATTTCAAGCGAGCTCTAATGGCTATCTCTCACCTAGCTGACGCTCCTATGAGTGTAGTGAGCTTACCTTGATGCCGATACAAGTTGCCTCCTTTCTCACACACCCCGGTAGCTCCACGATCCTAGATGCGAGCTCAAGCATCCTCAAGCCTCCTCCATCTCCAAGCTCCATCCTCCATAGCCACGCGCGTGAGAAAAGAGAAGAGAAGAGAAGAAGAGAAGAGGAGATGGTGAAGAGCTTCACCCTCTTGATCCCTCACTCTCACTCACTCAATCCCTCACACTCTCACACTCCCTCCCTCAAGAGCACACACAAGCAAGAAGATGAGGAGAAGAGAAGAAGAAGAGAGCTCTTGTTAGCCACACACCAAAGAATGAGCTCTCATTCACTTTTTGAACTTTATATATACAAACCCTAAAATCCCATGGGCACCCATCCCTTTTTTACATGACCAGCCCTTGTGGCAAGGTCTTTTTTCCATTTCCCTCTTCTAGCCTTATGCCTCTAGCCTACACCCATTTAGTGTTTTACAATTGGCACAGGAGGGAGCCTGGCGCTCTTTTACAAGAGTTTTCCAAGTTTTTTGAGGCACCCTTCATTTAAAATTGTGCTTTCTACCCCGGCTTTGCTTTGGAGGTCGCCTGCGTGTCTTTGCTCTTTTCCATGTTTTTTCTACTTTTTCCTTCCTTTTTCCGCCATCTCGACTTGGGGTTAACATTACCCCCTCCTAGACGGGTGCTAGTCCCATGGCACTTCTGTGTTGTTGTAGATTGGCAGGCAATTGGCCAAGTGGTACAATGGTGAGGGCCACTTGGAGACTTAGGTGCTTGTGGAAGCTATGAGATTTTTTGTCAGAGGAGCAAAATGGGTATTGCGTGGTTGATGGGGCCTCCGAAGTCGGTGGTTTGTTGCTTTTTGTGATGTTTGAAAGGAGAAGGTGCGGTGCTGTTCCTAAGGGGAGTACTTATCTCATTGTGTTAGTGCATTGTGCTTGTGCTAGTGGAATGGGGAGGTGGGTCTAACCACAGGTGAGCCTGGGTGATGTCCCACACTTGAGGACCCCATTTGTGCCAAGGGAGGTGCGGTGCAAGTGGCTTAGGGTGACAGGTCTAGCCATAGGCGAGTGTTACCTCCCTAGGTATGTCCTGCCCTTGATGTGCCCTAAGCGTGAAGTGGGAGAGCAAAAGGGCTAGGGGGTTGGGAGTGGAGCCGGCTGACCGAAGCCATCGGGCATGCCTAACTTGAGAACCCCTAGGTGCCGTGATCATGCTTTATGCGGTGGTAAGTACTGTTGCAAGTGGTCTATGTTGTCTAGTCCATGGAGAGTGCTTTTCATGCTTTTCCTTTCATGCTGGTCTCTCTCTTTTTTTTTTTGAAGTTACAGTAGTGGAATGACAGCCAAGGCCTAATTTTCTTCATCTGAATGAGGAGGGGAAGGGGGTCAGATGGATTTGCGCAAAAATTGGTGGCTTTGCATGTATCCTTTTAGATTCATGCGGACGTGGAGAGAGGTGGTGGAGAGGAAGGGGTGATTGCACCTAGTAAACTGGCTGCCATTCATGTCCTCTAGGAGGGCTAGGCAAAAGGAGGGGAGTAGGCTAGCTCTCATCATTAGGCGTGCCATAGCGCAGCTATGGAGGATGAGAAAGGTGGACAGCAGATGCACAATCACTTCGTTGATGAAGTGCATGCCTTGGTCACTGACCAATTCGATGGGGCAGCTGAATCGCAAGATCACCTGCTCCCATAAGAACTTGGCAGTCATCCTAGCATCGTTTTTTTGTGTCACTCTTGCCTCTGCCCATTTTGTGAGGTAGTCCGTGGCCACAATGATGTACTTGGCTTGTGAATACTGGGCCGTAGGACTGATGGGTCCTATGAAGTCGATTCCGCATTTTTTGAAGGGTTGTCATGCGATGACTGGGGTCAACTCCATCTGATCCTTGCGAATCGGGACTTTTGTCCGTTGGCACTCATCACAATGCTTGACGAATCGTGCTACATCTTGCGGAAAAGCATGGGCCACCACAGTTGAGATTGCAATAGTTTTTGTGCGGTCGTGTCTCCGCTAAAGTGCCCTCCAGCAATGCCACTGTGTGCCTTTGAGAGCACATCATGCATCTCATGTTCGTATACGCATCTGCACAGCAATCCATCTTGCCCCAGCCTATAGAGTTGGCCTGCGATCAGCTGATAGGGCTGGGCCTTAAGGATTAATTGCCTAAGTCTAGCTTTTTCTATCGGTCGATCAGGCAATCCATGTTCAAGCACTTGGACTATGTCATCTACCCAATATGGCATTAGATCAGCCTTGAATAAATCTCTTTCGCTGGTCAAGTTGAAGAGATGGGCATCGGGTAATTTGTCAACAATGCCTTGTCCAGCGGTTTCTCCCGTGGGAATGCGCGACATATGGTCAGCCATCTAGTGCTGTTTTCCTTTTCGCACAACCATGGAGAAGTTGAATTCCAAGAGCAGAAAGAGCCACTGAGCTATGCATCCTGTAGCGCAAGGTTTGTTTACTAGATAGAGCAGGGCTTGATGGTCCACAAAAAAGGTAAAAGGTGTAGCCAATAGATAGTGTCGGAATTTCTTCACAGCAAACACCATGTCTAATCCTTCTCTTTTGGTCATCGAGTAGTTCATTTCCATCTCAGTGAGTTGTTTGCTACCAAAGCTCACTGGATAGTCTAAGTTGTGTTCGCCAGGTTGTCACAACACTGCCCCCACGGCAAACTTAGAAGCATCGATATGCACGTGGAAAGTAATGGTCCAATCTGGGGCTCGTAGAATTGGTGCTGTGGTCAGAGCCTTTTTCAAGCCTTCATATGCTCCTTGGCATGCCTTGGTCCATTCGAAGATGATCAGCAGCTTGTACAAAGGTCTGGTGATCAATGCATAGTTCAGTACAAACCACCGATAGTACCCCGTATGGCCTAGGAAGCATTGAACTCCCTTGTAGTTGATTGGGGGTGGAAGGTCAACGTTAAACCTAACTTTTGAAAAGTTAGTGGCAATGCTGTTCTGCAACACCACATGCCCTAAGATGCATCCATGGTTTATCCAAAACTGGCACTTTAAGGGGTTTAAGGAGAGACAATATAAGCGACACCACTCAAAGACCACGCGGAGCTTGTCTAAGTGTTCAATCCAGGTTGAGTGGACACAGAGGTCATCGACAAAGACTTCCAACTCCTTGCGAAGCATGTCTTTAAAGATGGTGCACATGAGGCATTGGAAGGTGGAAGGGGCATTAGTCAACCCGAAGGGCATGACTATGTAAGCAAAGACGCCCCACTCGGTGGTGAAGGCAGTCTTGTGCTTATCCGCAGGATGCACTTGCACCTGGTTGTACCCTAAGAATCCGTCCAAAAAAATGTAGGCTTCCTTGCCTACCACTCTCTCAAGCATATGATTGGTGTACGGCAATGGATAGTTGTCCCTCTTAGTAGCAGTGTTCACCTTCTTGTAATTGACGCACACTAAGATTTTTCCATTCTTCTTCATCACGATGACTATGGGTGATACCCAGTCTGTGTGTTCAATTTCATAAATGAATCCCGCTCTCATAAGCTTATCAATCTCCTCTTTGACAGCATGAGCGTGTTTTGGATTCATAGGGTACGGTCGCTGCTTGATCGGTGTTGCGTCTGGCGTCATGGGTATGTTGTGAGTCACGACACTCGGATCTACCCCCTTAAGCTCTTCTAAGGACCAGGTGAGCACGTCTATGTACTCTCACAAGAGAGTGACAAGACTCGTTTCTTCTTCCTTAGTCAAGTCATCGGCAATGAAGACTGGTCGGGGTGTTTTTCCTTCCTGGGCTAGGTTCATCTCCTTGACCTTGGCTAGTCCCTCGATCGGTTCGTTCGTTTGCCCTTGACGCTTGGCATCTAACAGAACTACTACCCTATCCCCTTTTTTGAATTTTGTAAATTGTTTAGGGAGGTCTTGCGGTTTTCGATGTTCTTCCATTTGTGCATCCCTAGGTTGTTTTTCCTTTTTCTGCCTTAATCGTCTGCGCCTCAGGTGGACGGGTAGGTCCCCCTTGGTGCGTCTGGCCATGGGAAGCCTAGGGATTTCTGGTTCACTATCCAAACTAATCTCTGACTCAGAGTTGAACTCCCCGTCGTCGCTAGAAGAGGTGGTCTCCCCTGGTGGGCGCAGTTTGGATGGTGACTCTGTCCTAAGCAATGATGTTGTTCCTGGCTGGGCTAGGCTTGCTTGCTCAAGATCTATGGCCCCTACATGTTCCAACCAGGCACGATCACATTCCATGCGCATGACTCCTTGCTCAATCCTGAAGATACTCTTTTTCTGCGGCTTGGAGTTTGCTCGTATCTGCTCTATTTCTTTCCCGTCAGTATTGTACTCCACGGTGTTTACCTCACCCTCACTTTCGTCACTGAAGGATTGACAGCCTTCGTATTCGTCGTTAGAGTCCTCTTTGTCAGACTGCTCATCGTCTCCTAGGGCTTGGTATATCTCTTGTTGTTGGTTAGGAACTAGGGCCCAATTATACATGAGGTTTAAGTCATGCACTCTTGTCCATTGCCACTTGGATTCATCTAGGAGATCTTGGAGTGGTTTGAAGTTTGCAGTTGGATTGCCAGCTAGCTTGTATATTAAGTATTCCAGTATCTCTTGGAGTTCCCTTTTGTTGGTTGGGACTTGGAAGTTGACAGGTTTAGGTTTCCCCCGAAGGGTTCCTGACATCATGCAGACTGGTGTGGAGGGCGTGTCGTTAGATTTGCCGATTGTTTTGATGGCTGGCTCATACGCCTCGTGATCAGAGAACAGCATGTCGATTGTAGCGAGAATGTGTATTCAATCCTGCTCGTCTTCTGGGCATGTGATATACTTGGTCAAGGGCCTGTAGGACTTCTTGACTTGGGCATTACCCTTGAGCATAGCAGAGATGGCATCTAAGTCGACTGGTGAGGTCTTCCAAGTGTCCATCTCTATTCTCATGGCATCTGTTCTATTGCCAAGGAAGATCAAGCCGTTACCCCGATCTTCGATGACTCTAGCGTTGCGCATCCAGGGTCAGCCTAATAGGATATCGTAGTCCACTCCCTTTATGACTATAAAGTCCACAGAGAATTGGACTCCTGCGATCTTCACTGGCCAATTCTTAAGCACCCCGAATGGCTTGACTCTCATACCATTTGCTAATGTGACATTAAACCTAACAGTTTCGACAGGCGGGTTTCCCCAAGTCCGAAGCACCGCGTGGCTAAGCACACTAACCCCAGCTCCCGTGTCCACGATTCCCTTTCTCGTTGTATCGCCTAGGGCTAGAACCGGTAAGACCGCATGCATCTCAGAACCAGGCATTGACGTGTAAGGATTAGGCATAGAGTGCAGCGTCAAACTCGGTATTTGCATCTCTACATCATGGTCATGAGGGTCTGTCGTGACCTGCTCTCTTGACCCTTCAACCCACTGCTTAAGTTCTTGCCATAGGGTGGGATGCTACCTAAGCAGATCTCCCAGGCTAAGTGTTACAGGGGTAGTCACCAACATGGTCAGGAGATCGTTGGGTGCTCATCTCTCTCCTAACCTGGATTGTCCTGACCATTAACCCCCAACACTATGAATCTTGTTTTACTATATTGTGCTACGATTACGTATAAGCACATATATATGCATAGGTTACACATTTGCCATTACGTATATATATGCCTATACATTTATTTATCTAAATGATAATGTGTATCTGTCAATGCGCCTCGCGTTGCTACTAGCTTAACCACTCTGTCTAATCCAAAGATTAGACCCACAACGGTCACCTTTTTGCCATCCGGTCACATAGACCTCATCTGATATACAAGTCAGGACTCAACCAATGTCCAGGCTCACATTTGGCTTCTCCTCATAATGGGGGCCTTACAACTTTGAGCACCATGGATTATTGACTGCGGCCCTGTAGCACCAAGGCTTGGCCTTAGCGGCACTACTTGTGGTGTAGTTGCTTCCCCCAATTGTGGTTGAGGAGGTGAGGTTGGCGTGCTTATGCTAGAGAGGTCATCGCTTTTGTCCTCTATGATGGGCTCAGTGTCTTTTAGATGCTCTTGAGCCTCCTTCACCCATTCCTTCACTTTTTCTATGGCCTTTAATTGTCACTTCGGATGCATGTATTCCTCTACCTTAGCACTTCCCTTTTTGGCCGTCTTAGGGGCCGAAGTCTCTGTTTCTGCATCAGAGACCTTCTTTCCAGCAGGCAGAGTTGTAGCACTCTCCAATTTTAGTGCGATTTTAGCTTCCGACCTCTTCTTTTTCCGCTTGCGACTTTTCTTCCCTATCAAAGCTGCGTCAAGGTTGCTAGGTTCTGGCAGCGATATGCCGGCCTGCTTTGTCTGGGCATGGGTCATGACCCGTAATGGAATAGGTGTCGCCTCCCCATCGAGGTTCTCGACTCCAAACAACCCCAATGGGACAGATGGTACATTGGCTGAGCTAGAAGACGGCTTTCGCTTTGGGCAATCAACGAAGAGATGAGTGATTCCACACTCAGCACACCTTTGGTCAGCCTTGTCTCTGTTTTGCTGCTCCCTTTCAGGGCAGCGTGATGAGACATGAACTGGGTGACCACACGTCCAACAGGTGATTAGATCCTGCGTCTGCCCTCCTAGGCCTCTACCTTGTCCTCTTCCTAATGCCATCACCAGCACGGGGTGATAATCCATGAGGACAGCGTTGCCCTCATTGTCATGCGAGACGTAAGGGCATATGTAAGTTTCTTCCTCATTTGGTTCTTCCACGTAGTGGACTGGAGCATCGCTCGGTGGATGGGTCACGTAAGGACCAGGTGGTCTAGGTATGCCAGTAGGGTTTATATCCATCCTAAGAACAGCTGGCTTAATGTCGTTAGGTGCAGGAAGGGCTAATGGGTCTCCCCTTTCGAATAATGGCTGCGGCCTGTTCGCTAAGTAAGGCTGGCTGTAGGGTTGCGAGTATGAAAGTCTTCTTGGTAATCTACAATGTGCGACGTCATGATCGAACCTACTGCAGTTAGCACAAGGTCTTGACCTAGGGTCTTGACACTCGGCTGGCAAGTGGTTTCCACCACAGTACACGCATTGGACGTGTGGGCGCGTTGGTCGTCTCAACATGTCTTTCAACCTGGCTAACTCTATCTTTACATTAGCCAAGTCTTGGTTCGTCTCAGTGGCCTTCCCCTTATCTTGGGATGATGGGACTGATCGCTCACTAGAGCTGACCCTCTCTCTGAGCTTTGCGAGTTGGTCTCTTCTAGGTTCGAGCTCCTAGAGCTCCTCTCCTTTAGCTGAACATCGACTCTGATGGCTTCCTCAAACAATCTAGCTAGCGCGTCTTGCTGCAAGCTCGAATTGCCTGCCAAAGCCTTATATAACTCCTCATCTCGGATTCCGCTGATGAATACAGTCAAAACTGCTCTTTCAGTCGGTCGCTCGCTCATAGGGATTCTCTTGAAGAGACTCATCATGTGGGTTACGTAGTCGCGAATGTCCTCCTTCTCTTTTTGCTTGACGTTCAATAAGCGTACTAGCAGATTGTCAGAGTATCCAGGCTTAACAAATCTCTTAATGAAGAGATCCTTGAGGCCATTGAAGTTGGCTCGTTCTGTGGCATCTAGGCTTGTATACCAAGTCCTTCCCTTGTCACCTAAGCAGAGCCCGAACGCTTGAGAGCGTTGAGTCAGGTCGTTGAGGCCGTTGGCTTCGCAGACTTGCTCAAACTGCTCTACAAAGCTGTATGGATCGTCGTGGGTTTGGTATTTGTCGAGTTGCTTGGCAATGATAGGGATTTTAGACTGGCTCTTTGAGCCTTGTTCTACTTCTAATCTTGCGAGCGGAGATGTTGCTAGTGTCGTAGCACTTTTCTCTGCTGCCATGTTATCTAGCAACCGCTTCATGAGAAGCTCGCTCAACGTCAAGTCTCCTTCTAGGGCTCTCTCGTGATCTGTTTGGTTTCTTCCTGCTAAGTTCAGCACTCGCTGTACCTCATGCAACTCTGTGCTTTGCCTTTGGCTCCTAGCCTGCTGGTCCCTATTGTATTCAACTATACTTTGTAAAGCCTTGCGGGCTAGTTTCCTCTCTTCTTCTAGGTCTGCAATGATAGCGTCTGCCGTCTTACCGTGGTGCTTGTACCGGGCGAGTGCATCATAGCCGCTGACCAGCTCTGCTGAATAGCCTCCGGGAAGACGTTTACGTCGAGTTCCTCATTAAACCTATGATCTGAGCCTTCTTCTGCCATAGTCGTGTTGTCGTGCTCAGCCAAGCTGTCGATCAGGTTGAGTAGATTTGTCAAATCCACGTTGTTGACACCACCTGCTTGGTCCTATTTCGCACGTTGATGGTTTGTCTACATCTTGGGTCCTCTCCTACTGATGGGTTCCTTGAGTGGTTTATCTGAGTGAGTCCCTTCAGTTATTGAATACAATCCTCAATTTATGGTCACTCAACATGTGTGTCGCTCCTCGTGCACTTGTGCTCAATCAGGCTTTCAATTTCTTTAAGTGCATTCAAGTGTGGAAATTCAAGGTGAGTGCAGCAAACAATCTCGAAGCATCTTATGCACTCTCGCTTTGTTTCGGGCCTGATAGGCTTGCTGGTCAATTTTCTGGCCATCTTGATAAGGTTCAGGGTCTTTCTAGTATGTTGCCTCGTTTGTTCTTGGTCGATCAGGTTTTAACTGCTCAATGCTTTGTGTCTAGGTCTCTAGGTCTCGCTGCTGCCTACTTCAAGCTACCAAGCGGCTGCTCCCTACGATTCCATCTATTCCATGCACCAGAATCAAGTTTTGAGCGTCAGAAGGACCTTCAAAAGTTTACGCTGTTGAGCTCCAGCTAAGTCATGTCAAATTCCTGAGAATTTGATGAAAATTTTCACTCGGCCCAGCTGATCCGAATTGCAGGGTTCGAGTGGGTTACTTGGGCAGACCGAGGTACATGGGCCAAGGGCCGAATTTGGGACTCAGTCAAGGTAGACTAGAATGGGCTGAGGCGCAAACTCGAACGAAGTTGCTTGGACAAGTTGGCTCGGACAGGCCAAGTGGTCAATTCGGACGAGGTCACTTAGACGGGCCGAGGCACTTGGGCTAAGGGCCAAGTATGACACGTGGCCAAGGGCTGAATTAGTTGATGGTCCAAATGGTCGACTCGGACGGGCCGAGTAGGTCTGGGCCGAGGGCCAATTAGGGTTTTAGGCTGAGTGGGCCGAGCGAAAGAGGGCCGAGTGGGCCGAGTGGGCCGAGTGAAAGAGGGCCGAGGGCCGATTTTGGGACTCGGCCCAGAAGCGACCGCTCGAACGGGCCGAACGCGACGCAACGTCGATCGCGAGAGTTTGATTTCACTTGTTTCTTGCGATTTACTCAATCGTAGCAAGTACAAACCTCCAGATCCTATCTAGGGGGATAGGGGATTGGATTCATATACCTGAATAGAGCGGTAAGCTCGTCGATGGTGTGATCGGATCGAATCGTGCAATGGCTCTCTCTCTCTCTCTCTCTCTCACTCTCACTGAAATGGTCACAAATGAGCTCTACCTTGGCCTCTTAGCTCATATGCCCCTTCCCGGGTGTGGTGTTGATGCCCCCAATCACTCACTTGCCGATCTTAGGCATCACAAGTGAGCTTTTTACCATTTTTTGCACGATTTTTGCCTTGTTTTACCTTGTTTTGCAACAGTAAACCCTACCCTTCTCCAGTGCGATCTCCTAATCCTAACCTACTCTAAATGCAACAAGAATCGAAAGCAAAAAATTGAAATAATTTCTCCATGTTTCCCAATCATCAAAAAAACAAAATATCCCAAAATGCTTACTTGTTTTGAAGATCAAGAACACCCAAACTTCCTACCTATCTCAAGCTCTATTTTGGGGATGAATCCCTTACTTCGATGCTCGATATGAGATGCGCAAGTGCTTAAACTTGAATCCGTTGGTCCTGGCAACGGAACCAAAATGTGGGAGCTTTCGCTCAACCACCAAGACCCACGGACCGCTTATTGCTTCAAGTGTTTCAAGTGAGCTCTAATGGCTATCTCTCACCTAGCCGACGCGCCATCGATCCTATGAGTGTAGTGAGCTTACCTTGATGCCGATACGAGTTGCCTCCTCTCTCACACACCCCGGTAGCTCCACAATCCTAGATGCAGCTCAAGCATCCTCAAGCCTCCTCCATCTCCAAGTTTCATCCTCCATAGCCGCTCGTGCGAGAAAAGAGAAGAGAAGAGAAGAAGAGAAGAGGAGATGGTGAAGAGCTTCACCCTCTTGATCCCTCACTCTCACTCACTCACTCCCTCACACTCTCACACTCCCTCCCTCAAGAGCACACACAAGCAAGAAGATGAGGAGAAGAGAAGAAGAAGAGAGCTCTTGTTAGCCACACACCAAAGAATGAGCTCTCATTCACTTTTTAAACTTTATATATACAAACCCTAAAATCCCATGGGCACCCATCCCTTCTTTACATGACCGGCCCTTGTGGCAAGGTCTTTTTTCCATTTCCCTATTCTAGCCTTATGCTTCTAGCCTACACCCCACAGGAGGGAGCTTGGCTCTCTTTAACAAGAGTTTTCCAAGTTTTTTGAGGCGCCCTTCATTTAAAATTGCGCTTTCTGCCTTGGCTTTGCTTTGGAGATCGCCTGTGTGTCTTTGCTCTTTTCCATGTTTTTTCTGCTTTTTCCTTCCTTTTTCCGCCATCTCGACTTGGGGTTAACAACCGGGCCTTCCTTTATTCAAACTGTCACTAAAAGAATAAAGAATAAAGTGACGATGACGGGCGCCCGCCACCTGCAGTGTGTAGTGGCGGTGATTGTCAGTGTAGTAATACACGGGCGGCTGGGCAGAGGCGCCTTTACCCCCAACAACCTTCCACTTAAAGGCAAATCTGCCCTAGTGAGGAGTGAAAAGAAAAAGAAAAAAAAAAGACAGTACAACATGTACACATGTACAACAGGATGAGGAAAGACGTCATCTCATCCCACGCCCATCAACCTCTTGAGGAAGGCAAAGCGCTCTGTAGAGAGGCTTTTTGTGAGCAGATCTGCAGGATTCTGGTCAGTCGAGATCTTGACAAGATCAACAGACTTGTCCTCAAGACCCCACGTATGAAGTGATACCTCACCTCAATGTGTTTTGTCTTCGCATGGAAGACCAGATTCTTGGCTAACTGAATAGCACTCATAGAATCTGAATGCAGTGTAGGGATAGCATCAATACCAAGGTCAGCAACTAAACGACTCAACCAAATGGCCTCCTTGCAAGCCTTAGGCTGCAACGTACTCGGCCTCTATAGTAGAAAGGGCCGTGCATTTCTGCACCCTGGACATCCAAGTCTTGCATGTGGAAGCGCTCAAGGACTTTATGAATGTACTCCCTCTGTGACAAGTAGAGGAGTCCCTGATGCCTGTCGCGTCTAATGCGCATACCAAGTATGTGAGCGACCTGTCCCAAATCTTTCATCTCAAAGCTCTTCTTGAGTTGAGCCTTAGGAGCATCTAGCTCATCATGAGCTTTCCCTACTATCAGCATATCATCCACATAGAGTACCAAAATCAATAAAGAACCATCACGGGCTTTCTTCATGTAAAGACACAGATCCATAGCACTTCGGCTGTAGCCCTGTGACTGCATAAAGGTTTCAAAATTATGATACCACTCCCTAGGTGCTTGTTTCAAGCCATAAAGATTTTTCTTCAATTTGCATACTAGGTGCTGCCTGCCAGGCAAAGCCCTTAGGCTGCTCCATATAACTCTCATCATGCAAGTCCCCATGTAAGAAAGCCGTCTTGACATCCATTTGGTATAAATCCAAGTCAAGCTGAGCAACCAAAGCCAAGACTAAGTGCAGGGTGGTCATCTTAACCACAAGAGAAAAGACCTCGTCAAAGTCCACACCATGCTCCTGCTTAAAACCCTTTGCTACCAATCTAGCCTTGTATGCCGGCTTGGGGTGTCTAGGGGTACTTTTTAGCTTGTACACCCACTTGCACGGCAAAGCCTTCTTGCCCGTAGGCAAGAAAACCAAATCCCAAGTGTCATTCTTATGTAGGGAGTCTATCTCAGACTGCATAGCCCTCTCCCAGGAGTGATTGTCACCCCTGCGCATAGCCTCATCATAGGTGAAAGGCTCTCCTGCATTTGTAACCAAGACATAATGCATCGAGGGCTGAAATCTATCAGGTGGACGTCTGTCTCTAGTAGACCATCTCACGACAGGCTCTACTGCCTGCCTAGCTGCCTGTCCAACACCCTGACCATGAGCATCTGCTGCAGCAGCTGTAGGCTGTCCAACTGGCTATGCGGGAGCTCTCGGCTCCTCCTGAAATATGACCCTGCAGATCTCAACAACTCTCTCAGGCTGCCTATGCATTTTGTCTTCATGGAAGACTACATCATGACTGCGGATGAATTGTTGCGCCTGCGGATCCCAGAGACAGTAACCCATCTCGCATGCATCCCCATAACCAAGGAAAATGCATTTGACACTCTTGGGATCCAGCTTACTTCTCTTGTCCCTGGGCACATGGCAAAATGCCTCACATCCAAAGACACGGAGATGCACAAGAGAGGGAGGTTTTCTAGTCCATACCTCCTCTACAACCTGGAAATCCAAACCACTAGAGGGTGATCTGTGACATGCACAACTGTACTAATTGCCTCAGTCCAAAAGCTCTGTGGTAGGCCTACATGGCTAAACATACTGCATACATGCTCCTGGATGGTTCTATTCATCCGCTCAGCCAAACCATTCTAAGGGGGGGTGTAGGGGGCGGTCAACTGACGCTTAATACCCCTCTCATCACATAACTGCTCAAAATCATGTGAGACATACTCACCCCCATTATCTGTCCTTAGGCATTTTAGCCTATACCCAGATTGGTTCTCAACCAATGCAAGCCATCTCTGAAACACAGCCAAGACATCGGATTTCAGCTAAATGGGATAAGCCCAAACTTTCCTTGAAAAATCATCTATGAATATAACAAAATACTTTGCATCACCCATAGACTAACAAGGCATGGACCCACAGACATCCGAATGTACCAATGCTAAGGGCTCACTCATGCATGGCCTACCAGACTTCTTATGCGTAGACCTAGTCTGCCTGCCATAAAGACAATGCTCACATGAATCAAAACATGCATAATCAAGGGGCGGTAAGTACTGCAAACCAGAAAGCATTTTCATTCCCTTCAAAGACATATGGCCCAAATGGGCATGCCAAAGAGATACATGTGGGATAGAACCCACAGACAAAACATGATTAAGGGAAGAAGCTGATACAATAAAGGGGTAGAGACTGCTAGCCTTGGCACCTCTCGCAATCACAAGTCGTCCACAAGTGATCTTCCATGCAGAGTCTCCAAAACATACATGATATCCTACATCATCAAGCTGTCCAGCTGACATGAGACTGCGTGTCAAAGCAGGTACATGACGTACATCCTGCATAACAAAACTATTGCCAGAAGGAAACTGTAGCCTAACATCACCAATGCCCACAATCTCAAGAGAGCTGTCATCACCCAAGCGCACAGAACCCGAAACAATACGGTATGAATGAAACCACTCTCGGCAAGGTGTCACATGAAAGGACGCACCTGAGTCCAAGAGCCAGCACTGTGCATATATAGAGTGTATCTTTGTCATCTGCGAAGCACTAGAAGAAGCTACTAGGATATAATCATCATCATCAACATTCTCAGGGTGCATAACATTGATCTCTTCAATTTTAACACTGGACCTTGTAGGTACTATGCTGTGATTAGAAGACTTATCCTACACTTTGTCTTTCCCCTTATCTTTGCGCCTTTCATTGAGCAATTCATGGCATTGTGGCCTAATATGGCCCTTTTTCCCATAATGGTGACAAGTAACATATGCATTCCTGCCACGGGATTTGCTACGTGACTTCCCACGAGACTTGGACCGAGATTTCTGAGAATCCCGTCCACGGCCACTACCACTATCATGCTTTCCATATCCATCATTCCTGTCTCTAACTGTCATAGCATGAGACACATGAGAGGTATCCAAATTCTTATGGTTAACCTCTTCCTGCAGAAGAGCACTCTCAACATCAGATAATTTCAAGGTAGCAGTAGAGGCACATAATGCAGTGCGAAATACATCCCATGACTCATTAAGAGTACCAAGCAAGAAAAGAGGAGTGACATCCTCTGCAAAAGTGATGTCCTACGAAGTCAAGTTCTTGAGTATAGCATGGAACTGGCTCAAGTGAGCAGACATAGTCACATTCTCCTTCATGCGCAGATCCATAAGCTGCTTCAGCCAATATATCTGACTCGCTGGACTTTTCTTGTCATAGAGATTTTTGATCTTTTCCCACAACTGCCATGCACTCTGTTCTTCCTCAAAGACATTATAGTGATCATGTTTTGTGAGAGACAATACAATAGTGGACTTGCATAACTCATCAAGCTCAAGCCATTCCTCATCTGGCATAGTTGCAGGCGGATGCCCGCTTAACCTCAAAGGTTTGATCTGTGATTTTTGCACCAACACCTGCCAAATCTGGCTCTTCCAATAAGAGTAATTCGTACCATCAAGCTTAGTGATGTTGAAAATAGCATGATCAGTGGACAAACTCGCCATAATGTAGGCTGGACGACTGTAGACAGTTCAAAACTGCTTGCTGTTTACTGCATAAAATGACCAAAAAATCACCAAAATCGAGAAAAAATGGCAAAGAAAGTGGAACCAAAGTTGCTGTCCACCAAGTACTAGTGAAAGTACATCATTTCAGAGTGTTTCAGCATGAAAAATCCATGTCAGTCCATACATATATGCTTGTTGTAATAAATTTCAGATTTCAGTAAAAGAGAGCTAACAGTGCCAAAATCAGATCCCAAGGCAATTAGATACTGCCAAGACCAAAGTCGGCATCATGCGAGCATAGCATAAGCATATGATGGTCGATAAGCATGAATCCAACACCCAAGTATGTCATACAAACATCTGCCCTCCAGTGAGTAGGTACACCCCCCAGGCAACGGGGCAAAGTGTTCCTGCCACTACCAAAACTTGACACAAGTAGGTGTCAATTCACAAAGATACAGATCCAAAACTGAGACTTAGCTCATAAGCATACAGTGAACCAAGACATATGATGTATCATCCCAAAAGATAAGAAGTCCCAAAGTCTCAAGTGTCTGTAGCTCAATAGCATGTAACGACTCAATGCATAAAAGTACCACCTGCTCAATGTTTGATAAGCATTCAAGAATGCTCCCACTGGCACAAAAGTTGTATGTACGAGCTCAAGATCTCAAGCCAAGGCAAGACACAGTGCCAATGACATAAGTCCAAGACAATACATCAATAGTACATCCCGAACATGTAGGCGGTAGAGCATCCGTATGTAGCATCTATAAGCATATAAGACATCAAGTACATCCCAAGATACAACTTTGGAAAGCCAATAAATAGCTCAAGTAAGCTCCGAGAATCCAAGGTCAAGCCAAGACCGAGCTCCAGTAGCAATAAGCTCCAAACAATGTAACTAGCATGTAGTAATGGCATAGGCTAAGCATGTCAAGACCGATCAGACATAAGCAACATACATGCCATAAGTATATCCAAGACAGAGCATCCAAATGCTTTACAAAGCGAGCTCAAGCTCAACCAACGATCTCGAATCAAAACCAAGCTCTATTGGGAGCCCCAAGTGTCAATACATCACCATATATGTCCGAAACATAGCTCGAAAAGCGTAGACATAAGTATACATGAGTAAAATGACTTCAGCCCAACTATGTACAGTAGTGATTTACTGTTCAAAACTGAGAATTTCAGCACCAAAATCAGCTCCAAATGGTTGCCAAAAAATAGGCATACATTCCCCTAACATCCGGGCATCAAACGGGACCAACCAGGCATCAAATAACAATGCCAAACAAGCTGTAGCATCAAATGTTACTGTAACACTGTCATAAACTACATGTGGACTGTTATGACAGTCCCAAAACAATGTTAAATTAGTCCAAATGCTATGCAAACACATCAACCATCAAAACCAAGCATCAAAGCATGTTCATATGCCCGAAATGGAGCCTGCCAATGGAGGGGGAGAGCTGCTGTTGTGACTGTCAATGCTGAAGACAGATATGGGAGGGCTGTGTGATTCCACCAACTATAAATGCTGGTCCTGGGGCTGCAAAAAATGGTGGCCAAGCTTCGGAGGGGTCCAGTTAAAGCCAAGGAAGGCCTCGAACAAGCTCCAGCAAGTCTTGCTCAAAAGCAAGTGAGATATGAAGCAAGGAAGCTTCAATGATGGCTGCCCCAAACTTGTTTACAGCCTATGAGACCTAAGAACTGAAGTAAACCCAGAAGAAAATGATCAAATACCTCTAATGTAATGCCCTAAAGGTGCCTAACAATGCCGGGAAGGTGCTCGGGAAGTCGGGGAGTGACGGGAGCTCGAAGGAGTCGGATATGGCTGTCGGGAAGGAGACCCAATGCAAGTAGGGAGTCGATGGGATGTTGAGAATGCCACGAACCAAGCTCAAGAGTCGGAAAGAAAAGCTCTGATACCAGTTGAAAGGGAGCGACGGATCAAAGGTTGGACTCGAGAGCTATGGCGGGAGAGCAAGAGCAAGAAAGGGAGAGACTAGAAATGGGAACTCCAACAGTCACAATGTGTGATCAAGCCTTCCTTTATTCAAACTGTCACTAAAAGAATAAAGAATAAAGTGACGATGATGGGCGCCGGCCACCTGCAGTGTGCAGTGGCGGTGACTGTCAGTGTAGTGATACACGCGCGGCTAGGCAAAGGCGCCTTTACCCCCAACATCTCTCTCTCTCTCTCTCTCTCTCTCTCTCTCTCTCTTTCTACTGTAGAAACTGAAAATGAGCCTTCCACCCCCCACCTTGGGTCTTAAGCCCTTGTCCTAATGCCTAAGTGCTATCTTGTTAGTGCTCAAGGCTTGTGAATAGAGTGCAAGCCCGTTTTTCCCTTGATTTTACCCTATTCTGGACAATTTTACAATAGTAATCCTAAAGCTTTTTGCTTTGATTTCTTGCTCCTATCCTACTCTAAATGCAACAAAAATCAAAACACAATTATTGAAATGATTCCTCCTACTTTTCTACTCATCAAAAATCCAAAATACTTACTTGTTTGAAGACTAAAAAGCCCAAATATTCTACCTATCTCAAGCACTGATTTGGGGATGCAACCCTACTTCAATGCTCAATTTGAGGCATGCAAGTGCTCAAACTTGAATCCGTTGGTCTCGAGAATAGAAGAAAAATGTAGTGGGAGCTCACGCTCAACCACCAAGACCCACAGACAGCTTATTGCTTCAAGCATTTCAAGTGAGAACAAATGGCTATCTCTCACCTAGTTGACGTGCCTTTGATCCTACGAGGGTGTAGTGAGCTTACCTTGATCCCTGAATGAGTAGCCTCCTCCCTCAAGCAAGCTGGGAGCTTCGCGATTCAAGATGCAAGCTCAAGCAACCTCAAACCTCCTCCTTCAAGCTCCATCCTCCATAGCTGTGCGCAAGAAGAAGAAGAAGAAGAAGAAGAAGAAGAAGAAGAAGAAGAAGAAGAAGAAGAAGAAGAAGAAGAGATGATGGAGAGCTTCTTCTCCACGATCCCTCACCCTCACACACTCACTTCCTCACTCCCTCACACACTCTCTCTCAAGCACACACAAGCAAGCAAGAAGAAGGAGAGAAGAAGAATAGATCACTTTGGCCATACACCAAAGAAGGAGATTTTCATTCACACTTTGAGTTTATATACAAAACCCTAAATACCTTGGGAACCCATCTCCTTTTTTACATGACCGGGCATCTTGCCAAGGTCCCCTTTCTCCATTCCCTTCGGGTTGCCTTATTCCTTCACCCACGTATTTTTACAACTTACAACTTGCATAGGAGGGAGCTTGGCACTCTTATAAAATGAACTACATTGCTCCCTACACTTTCCTTGTTGTGAGAGCCCTCAGAGGTTCTCCCTCATCCTTAAGAGAGCATCCTTCATCTTTGAGAAGATCTCCTTCATCCTTGATAGGATGTCCTTCATCCTTGGGAGAGCCTTGCTAGAATATTTGGTGCTTTTCCCTTCATCCTTGAGAGCATTTTGCTAGAATCCTCAGCGCTTTCCTTTATCCTTGAGAGCACCTTGCTAGAATATTCAGTGGTCTCACATGTTTTTTTTGAGCTTGCCTTCTCCTCCACTTTTCCTGCCTAGGAAAAATGAGCTTCTTCATTCACTTTTTAACTTGGGCTTCCTCGATTTTTCTCTGCTTCCTTTTGGCTACATGATTCTTGTTCGTGACATGTCTTGTAGCATTGTAATAGTTTTTATTGAAACTGAGAGTCTACACATTGTTTTCTACGTGGTACCCAATAAGCAAAGTGTTATTAAGGAGTCACAACTAGGACGAGTGTTCAAAAAACAAGTTCATTGTAATGTTGACTATGACTCGCAGTGCATCCAACTTGCCATCAATCATGTTAGAATCATAATGGCTTTCACAGCAAGGGCAATCCAAAAACTCAAGTGTTATTAAGGAGTCACAACTAGGACGAGTGTTCAAAAAACAAGTTCATTGTAATGTTGACTTTGACTCACAGTGCATCCAACTTGCCATCAATCATGTTAGAATCATAATGGCTTTCACAGCAAGGGCAATCCAAAAACTCAAGTCGGTCCCTAAGCATAGACCATAGTTTCACAAATGTCAATCATTGGGAATGCATAGTTTCCATGTCTCAAGCTCCATGTCTAAACATCAGATTTGGCGCTTCTACAGTTCACATGTGACTGAGCAATGCTGGTGGGTTCCAAAAGCCTTGTTGTGAGCCCAAGGATACTATGAGGGTACCACCATGCTATGGTTGCCTAAACTTGCGAGTACTATAATCTGGTGCCCCAAAAACCAAGCTTCAGCAACGCCAACTGAAATAGGGGAGGAGAAGAACTAAAAGGGAGGATGCTCAATCCTTGAGTGTTGAAATGGTCTATCGACCCAAAGTTCTCAACCAAGAGTCTACAAGCAACCACTCATAAGCAAGCCCCTGCCTAAGGACTCTAACATGATCACCACTGCAAAACCTGACGACACAGTTTCAATTGAACTTCAAACCTCACAAGTCAAGCCTACCACACCCACTGAGAATCTTTAAGTGGAAGTACCACACACATCAACTTGTCCTATTCAACTAAACCCAAACCACTAGAGCAGACCTTAGGACACTGCAGCCATGATGATCTATTTTTAAAGTGACATCCAACATTGCCATGGACACAAGGGATGACTTGGCTTTGTGGATCCGACAATTGGATTCAACTTTCACACTATTTTCTAGAAGTTATGAATGTCTAGACCTAGGCCTACTTGACGAACCCATAGCAAGCGAGATATGTTCTTTGCTGTGTTATTGGAAAGAATACGAATTCGTTTTTATTAAGACTTACACTATTGTAAACAAGATGATTGGTAATGAAATTTCATGAGAAAAGGCTGCAAGACAACGCCTGATCACATCCAACAAGAAAAGTAAAATTTCCCTGCCACCACAGGAACTTTCTAAACTCCAATGACTAATTGAATTTGAGTTGAATTTCTTATGCAAGTGGTATAATTTGTGCCTTTCATGGGCTCAAGAGGGTTACCAAAACATGACCAATTTGGAGCAACGACAAGCCATCAAGAGTTCCGAGTACAACTTGACCTATGTGACCCCCACCTCATTTACAGCGTTGGACATAACTAGGAATAAACCATTTAAAGACAATATCATGCTTCCCCCATACTTGGATAAGATTCTAACGAAGCAGGAACTCCACGTTACAAGATGAATCAACTCCAGTGACCTCTTGACTAATGTATTAACTTACATCATGCAAGTAGGAAATCACCCATAAGATATGGACCGTTATGTGACTCTTGAGTATAACCCCAAGTTTTATGACTGGTTCTTGAGAAAGTGAGGCACACCATGGATGCAATGGATACCCATATACCTTGATTTCCACAATCCCAGGAAGGATTTTCATCCTATCTAGGGGGAAGGGGAGTAATGGATGAAAACTCAAAATAGAAATTGAATTTTTAAAGGGAAGAAATAATTGAAAAGTGGGTAGATTGATTGATATGAGAAATCTTATTATTTGGATTATATTGTTGGACACTAATCTTTCAATTCATTTTACTTTCAGTGCAAGAGATACCCTTTAAAGAAAAATAATTGTGGGATATTGTGTGTGGCGACAAAAACCCAAATGGCATGAAAACATGATAAAGCCAACAAGCTCCCCTTTCTCAAGGGAGGAGCATAGAAGATATGGATTAGCCATGGAGATTCAAGCATTCAACCAATTAAAATGTTGTAGCATCCACAATTCGGAAGGAGTAGTGACATCGGAAAAGGTAGTGGCATAGATGATAGAGCGATGTAACCTTACCAAGTACTTGGAAAAGGTGGGACAAGACATCGACCATAGCAAATGTACAAAATTCTTGAGGACTTTCAATGTCCAAAGGAATAGTGGTACAATGACCATCAGGCAAGGTGAAACCTCTAGAAGGGTGGAAGTTGCCCTTACTCCAGAGATTGTGGAGAAGGCACTGGGTTTAGCAAAGAATTTAGAGAAGAGGCCAAAGAGGAAAGTGTATGGATTGTTGGGGATGTGAAAAAAGAAGGTCTATACTAATGATGGAATTAGCCTAGCTGATATTTTGGACCCTACCATTTGACTACAGGCTAAAATGGTCAACACCCTTTTTTCAAGCTAGAGATATAATTCCCTTATGAATAGAATAGGCATACCATTGCTGAAGAGCCTTGCAGCCAATGATTTGGACGAGGTGAATTGAAACACCTACATCTGAAAGACAATACATGCATCAGTAAAGGTACTAGCCACAACACTAAGGGTGGTAGGAGGGGAGTCTCTGGCTACCATAGCAAAGACTAAGAGGAAAAAACCTGCCTCTAAGGCTTCGATTGCAAGATTTGGAGGAGTGTTAACATCCATTATCCAGGAAGCTCTAGGGGAGGTGGAAAGAGAAGCTATAGAGGAGACCCCAGAGCCGTCACCAATCCGTGAGAGGAGCATTGCTCTCCCACCCCAGCAAGCCCAACCATCTCACTTTCAACATGAGAGCAAGGGGAGGAAGTAGGGCCACCTGAATGGATGATGGAGATGAGGCACAAGTGCAAAGAGCAGGTGGAAGACACCCTCATGAAATTTCAAGCCAAGATACTACAAGTTCCACAAGTGGCCATCCCTCAAAGTGAGGAGTGCAATCCTATTAACTGAGGCCATGAACTTGTAGTGTGGGAGCAATGGGAGAACTATTGCTACCCCTTTGAGTTCTCCTTCACTTTCCCTCACACATTGGATAGAGTATTATCTCCTAGGGTGGTGGAGGACGTCATCAAGATTTTAACAAGGCTAGAAAGGAGATGGCAAGAGGAACGGAGGAGGCACCCCACAAGGTGGTAGCATGAACTTGTAGACTACTGGGAAGATAAGGCACTGGAGGTACCCTAGATGGTGGAGAGATATGAGGCACATCCTAAGTGGCACAGGAACATCTAGGAATCTAGTTTAGAGGCCTAGATTACTTTCTGCAACAACCTACCCCACGAATGGGATGATCCTATCTACATGCCCTACCCAAGAAGATTTGGAGTTGATTTCAGCCGGGAGGTGCATGGTAGATACGACTTCCCTTTGATCTACAATGTAAATGCCTCAATTCTGTGAAGCAAGCTTGATCTTCACCAAAAGGAATCTCCACCCATCTATAGTAGGTTTCCTCAAGGACTTCTCCTCATGCCCCAACCTGCTTTCATCACCACATGTAACTACCTTCGCCTATTAAGAATATCACTAAAACAAAAACCTACTACAGAGGAAGAGAGCGATTGTTTCCCCTCTTTTTTGATCTCAATGCTGGGATGATAGATAGTTGTGAGATGGTGCAGCTCATGGTGAGATCCACTCTCTTGCGAGCATTTTGTATGAACCTCTTAGAAGATATGAGTGACAATAGATTCACTGGGTGTAACCACCTATTTTTGTCATCTACTTCACTCAATGTAAGAACCAACTTAAAGGGGTATCTATAGAGCAAGGCATTCCTTAGTAAAGCCCTCAAGATGCCATGTAACATAGCTCTGCTCATCAATGTGATGCTTCTTACTATGCTTCCTTTATTAAAATTGAAAAAAAGAGAAAAGAAAAGAAGAGAAAAGTGAAAAGGACAAAAAGAAAAGAAGAAGAATGAAAAGCAATACAACAAGGAAATCAGCCCATTTGTACTCTACGAGTGTCACAAGTACTACTCCTAGGGACCACCCTAGCCCCTTCCCCTACTTCATATATTTAGGGAACATCAAGGGCAGGACACACCTAAGGAGCTCCTGCTCGCCTCTACTACGGTTAGACCTATCTCCCTAAGTCACACCCATGGCACCTCCCTTTGTACATGAATTGGGTCCTCAAGTGTGGGACAACACCATGAGCTTGCCTAAGGTTTTCAATCCAACTCCCAGTTCCACTGGCATAGACACCATGCAATGCATAGTGAGACAGGCACACCCCCAGGTAGTGCACTTCCTTTTCCTTTCAGGTACATTCGGCAACCCACGATCAACCACTGGCATAGACACCATGCACTGCATAGTGAGACAGGCACACCCCCAGGTAGTGCACTTTCTTTTCCTTTCAGGTACATTCGGCAACCCACAATCAACCACTGACATATGAGGCCCTCATCATCCACTCAATCCATCCTCGGTCTCCACAACCTCTCATCAATTGTGGTGTGTTTGGTGTGAGAGTGTGCATGGCTATGTGAGAGGTAGCCATTGCACTTGGCTTTAAACACTTGAAATTATAAACGGTCTGTGGGTCTTGGCAGTCAAGCAAAGAGCTCCCACAACTACTCTAAATAAATCACACGGTTGTCAAGATAATCTATGCGTATGATGGGAAGACACCGGGTCTTTGGTTGTGGGAGTGAATAAGAGTAGTAATGGATGAATAGATGTATATGATATTAGAGAGATTCTTAAGGGAGGATTAAGAGTAGTAAGAGATTATGCAGATTCTTGTATGAGAGTAGAGATGATGATAAAGATTACATAGAGTAGAGACCAAGGAGAGATGAAACAACACACATGCAAGTGATCAAGGGCTCAAAGTATCCCAAAACCAATCCATGATTAAGAAAACCTATTTACAATGAGTCTTCCATTCACCGTGTCTTGTTTCACCTTGTTATATCCAAAAAGCTCACACCAAACACTAGCTTCTACTCTATTGCTCAATTGGAAAATCTGAAGGTTTTGTTGGCTCGGAAAGGGAGTTAAAACCATAGGACATCTAATCAGAATATTTCTCCCTCTCCCTCTTCATCATTTAGAGTTTTTTTTGTTGCTTGAAAACTGCAATTGTATATGTCGCGAATTTGGGAGCCATTTTTTTTGCATGACATCTCCAAAACTGGATGAAAAGTAACTTCCTTTTTGCATGATACCCTATTTTAGAAGTCTTCTATATCTTTTTGGGATAATTACAAAAATAATGTCCAAAATATAAAAAATAGGCTAAAATTGTCCAAAATTCCCATCATTTTGAACCATCCATACTATGGACACTAGCACTAATGACTAATATGACATTGACTCTCTACATTAATAAGAAATCGAGATGATGATGCACTCGAGGGTTTTTCACACTGTGTCCATGTGTAGCAACATGACATCCACCCCCTCTAAACTTGCACATCCTCTGATATGTGCCAACTATGTATCCACGTGGGTCAAACATCCAAATAACAAGTGCTTTTCTGATCATGTACATTAGGAAGCATCCACCTAGATCATAAATTAAAATACTTAGCATCTGTACAACTCTTGGACCACACCTAGCATCCCCTCTAGGTTCATAAGTCATTGGGTGAACATTATAAACTTGAGATTGTGGAATCTCTATGTACATGCTCTGAATGTACCCATCAACAAATACATAACCACATGGCTGCTCTTTCAGAATCCATCATAAGGGAAGCTAATTTTGATAACCTTTTTGCTCCACATCTAATATAATCAATGCATCCAACACACTCTGACTATCTCTAAAAATATCTCACCATTCCATTTAATCCTGAAGCATCTATATATTTCCTATCAAGGCATTCGATAAAGCATCCGAAACATTCTCCATTTTTGGAGAATCACATCTAACATCCTTTATAGACATATCCTCGAACTCATGAACTCTCTCAAAAACTATAACTGTATTCTACAAGAACCATGTGCATCCAACAAGTCACCAATCTCCCTCTGAATCTTTGCATCAAGTAAAAAATGAGCTTCTTAAAACATGAGCCTCATAGGCTTCCTCATAAGCAATCAGAAAATCTATATATGCATTGTCCCTATCATTTTCTTTAAGCTCATTCAAGATATCATCTACATGGGTACTTTGAGCATAAAAAGTACATGCATAAACATCATCTGTGTGGAGACTTAAAGCATCCATAATAACTATTGAAGCCTCATCGGTATGGCAACTCAAAGCATCACTAGCATAAGCATCCTCGGTAGGGCAAATCACAACCTTCGTACTTTCAGCATAGGTATTCACTGCATAAGTGCTTAGCAAGTTATCGCTTAGCCTTAGTAGCAAGTAGTAAAGATTGGGCAAAAGCTTGTGCTTCCTCTATATGTTTATCCTTCTCTGGTTGCATCTACATCCTTAATTTCTCCTCTTTCGATATCAGAAGTGCCTCTTCGCTCCTTTTTTCTTCCTCTTCTTGCTTCTCGCATTGCCATTGTTGATACTTATATGTTGCAATAAGCTCTTGCATACATCCTCAAATTTCTTCCAAAATCCATAAGTGCCATATCCAAGTTCACTCATCTCTGCATTGACATCCAACACTTGCTATATCTTTCACATAAAAAGCATATGTTCATCCTTAGACTCATTCAATTTCATCAAGAACTTATAAGCTTCTAGGAGCATCAAACTAGATTAATAAGAAAGTTGGATGATGATGCACTTGTGGGTTTTTCACACTTGTATCTACGTAGTAGAACAATAGCATTTGTATCAATTTTTAGTCGAGCATTTTCCTTCCAACTTGAACAGAGGGAGTATCCAATGAATAAGTGATCAACACCTCGATACACATACACAAAGGGCTTCCTTCTAGCAAAATGTTGTGGCTCCTATGACTCTCCTACACCTCAAGGATTGGCCCCAGGATGTGCCGTCTTAACAAAAAACACAAGCGTAACAGAGTCCTCTCATAATAGAACCATAATGGTCTAGGAGACTCTATCCTTATTTAATCCATTTCCGAATATATCACACTACCCTACAACAAAGGGGAATCTTACACTCTCAATATTGGTAGTCACCTAGACATACAATTACAATGTATTTAGGAATTTATCTTTTGATACCATATTTAGATTACAGATGCAAAGTTTTGGCACTCTATGCTCAAATAACTTAACTAAAAACCAACCAACATGAGGTGCATAAACAATCTTTTCATGATTTCTTTCTACTAGCATTGTGTTGCGTTACTGGGGAACAACGCCTCACTAACTCGTGCTACTAAACCCCTTAAAAATTATATAAACCATGGCCTATATGCTAAGATATGTAAAGAAATCAACAACTTAATCAAATATCTTTCCATTTCAATCCCATACCCCCTACCGTTCACATCTTACTTGCTCACAAAAAATATAGGGAGATTTTGTGACAATTTTTCATAGAAACAAGCTCTTAACATGCTCTTTAACATATAAATAAAGAAAAATTGAGAAAAACCCTCATGATTTATCTTCATTACATAATCACAAATATTCTTCTAATTTTGGGTAATTTTTAACATGCAAAAACTAACGTTCCTTTATTTTTTTTCTTCATTTGACTATTTTCCATGAAATTTTCCATTTATTTTAACATAAATTATTATTTTTTCTAAGCTTTCTGATTTATGACTTATGTGAAGTGTGATCCATCAGCATACTCATTTTCATGCCATATAAACATTGTTTAGTCCCCAAAACCCAAAAAATAACACCATTTTTAATGAAATCTTGTGCTTTCAATTTTGTGGTTTTATTTTGAAATTGCAGACATCAAAAAATATATCTCAATCAATTCTAATCATTTTTTCATTGTATACACAAAAGATTCATCATAAAAATTAAATAAGAGTCACTTACTCTAAAATCTGCATACATACGTCTCGTATTTTGAGAAAGTGGAGCCATTGACGCTATTTTCCAACTGATGACATATCCGAATCACCCAATCTACATGCCATTATGCTTCCAAACCATTGTCCATTTGTAATTCATCGCACCATCCCTCTCTCTCTCCCATATGAAGCCATATGAATAATGAACAAAGATGAGAGAGAAACAAGAGAGAGAAAGATTGAAAATGGATCTTTTTATTTACTAGATCATTTTGCTTGAGAACTGAGGTGACGAAGAGCAAAGAATTGATGGATCTGATGCCCTGGAGGAGGAAGACGATCACAAATAGCAAGAAAAATTAATTTTTTAATGGGAGAAAGAGGTGGCAAAAAAATATGCCCCCCATCTCATATGTTTTTTATGAGGTTTGCCCTGTCTAACCATGGTTAACCACTACTCAAGTAACTAGTTCAAATTTGGTATTTTAACACTTGACTATAAGTGGTTTGGATAGTTGAAGGGTTAAACAGTCTCTTTGAATCATGATTTGACTTGACAAGTGACTTTCTGGCATTGAAATCTATCACCTTGGCGTTCGTCACATGCTTTTCAATTTCCCAATCTAGTAGTTGCTTCATAATGCCAAACCTCGCGGCCATTAAATGGGGGGTCAAATGGCCTCTGATCGACAAAAGGACACTTGCATTGGATTCCTAGCGTCGAAATGAATCTACAGCTCCTTGATCCATGATTGTTTTATTTTTCACAAAAAATGCATCTTTTACAGATCTCGGGCTACTTTTGTACTCAAATTCTAGCTTTAAAATCCACAAACTGGTTTGCATAAACAGAAACTAGAAAGAACATCAAGCTGCTACAAATAAAATACACAATGGAGCACAAAATATAGCTCGTACCCTACTCCTTGACAAAATCAAAGCATAAAGTTCACAAGGGATAGGCCCAGTATAGGCTGACAGAGATTCGAAGCTAGTCGCTAGCCAACTGCTCCAACATAGAATGACTAAAAGAAACTATCAAATGAGTCATCCTAACTAGTGGTCTGACTCACCTACCTAACCTATGACAATTGGACCAAAAACTCCTACTATGCGAGGTCTCCTATAGCATGTTGGCCTACTGAAAAATGTATATTTTTCTATTTTACCATATCTTTTCTCTAATATTTTATACTCGGGCATGTAAAAAGGAGGGAGCTGAGTGTATTATGACCCAAGGAAAATGGGACCTCGGTCCTGTCTCGGTACCTAAGAACCTACCAAACTCTCACAAGGCGATACTAAATCCTTTTCTCCTACTCACTTTTATTTTTACTTTGATTATCTACTTTTTTTTTCTAGCTAATGCCACCCTTTGTAAAACAATTACATGGCGCAGTGAACAAAATACAAGAAAGAGATAGAGAGTACACAATAAATAAGAGAAGAATTAAAAAAAAAGATTCTTTAGTTCCAAACAATTGATATAAAGATGGCTCTGTCCACCCGTGCCCTTCCCATTGTGAAGCTTAGCTAGCTAAAACAACTCTAACTGGGTGAAAGATAGATGATGGATCATTGTGAAGGGTTTTAGCTTCTCGGTTAGCTTTTATAGCCTGCGAAGGCGGTTAGGCTAGCCTGAGCAACCTACCATATGAGCCTCCACTAGTCAACCCCTTTATTGTCGAGCTGGGGGCGCTGCCCCTGGACCCCTGCCAAGGGGGCTGCTGGCCCCCTAGGACCCCAAAATAGGGGGCCTTGATAACTCCCTCACCCCGCAACTCGATGCAATGTGCCTTGAGTTGCTACCAGCTTAACTACTCCGTCTAACCCAAAGATTAGACCCACAATGGTCACCTTTTTGCCATCCGATCACATAGACCTCATCTGACATACAAGTTAGGACTCAACCAATATCCGGGCTCACATATGGCTTCTCCTCATAATGGGGGCCTTACAACTTTGAGCACCATGGATCATTGGTGGCACCTAATGAGGGTGGGGCATTGGGCATATCTAACACCCCCCTCAACGTCCACCACCCGTAGGTGAACTATCTCCTTGGCCCAATGCTGGAGTCTCTGAAGATGAACTTGAAGAAAATCCTTCGTAAGTGCTTTGGTGAAGACATCTACTCCATTCTTCTCTGTTGGACAATAGACTAGTTCCACTATCCCACCCTCGATCAAATCACGCACATAGTGATACTGGATCTCTTTATGTTTGGTGTACTTATGAAACACTGGATTTTTGGCAATGGTGATGCAACTCTAACTGTCACATCTCAACACAATTGGTTCTTCATCCTGCACTCCCATATGCCATAGGATCCTTCTCAACCATACTACTTCACATGCAACAAAAAAAGTTACCTTGTATTTTGCCTTTGGTAGAAGACAATGCCACTGTTGGTTGCTTCTTACTAATCCAAGAGAAAATTCCTGAACCCAACGAGAAAGAATAACCAAAAACTGACTTCCTGAAACCACTATCTGTTGGCCAATCTGAGTCACAATTCCCCACAAGAGAAGTTCCGAAACTGTATGTGATACCATAGTGAAGAATTTCCTTCAAGTATTTGAGCACCCGCATCCGAACTTTCCAATGACTCTCATGAGTTTTTTTTGAGAACTTGCTCAAAACACCAATAACAAAACTGATATCTAGTATGGTGTTACACAATAGATTAGACTGCAACCTCCTGTACCTCCCAATGTCTGCTAGTGGTGATGTATCCTCAATGGATGACTTTGCATTCACCTCCATAGGTGTAGCTATATCCTTGCACTCGGTCATGCCAAATGCCTTCAAGATCTCCCATACATACTTCTTCCAAGAGATGAAGATCTTTCCTGGCTCTTGCTAGACTTCAATCCCCAAACGATAGTGCAGCAAACCCAAGTGTGTCATTTCAAACTCAAAAATCAAAGTCTTTTGAGTTTGGTTGATCATATCTTCATAGTCACCTGTAGTAAGAAGGTTGTCCACATATAGACTTTTCACCATCCCTGTAAACATACAAGTTAGCATCCGAGGCACATGAACTTATCTATTCGCTGGTACCATGCTTTGGGGGCTTGTTTCAACCCATAGAATGCCTTCTCTTCAACTTACACACTTTGTTCTCAGAATGTGGGGCATCAAACATTGGTGGCTGAGTAACATACACCTCCTCCTTGAGGTCACCATTTACGAACACTGACTTAACATCCATTTGGTAAACTGCCCACTCCAAGTATTGTGCGAATAGTGGTCATTCTAGCAGTTGGAAAAAATGACTCTTGAAAATCAAACCCTTCAACCTGTGAAAATCTATGGGCAACCAGTTTGTCTTTGTACTTTTCTAAGGTACTATTAGCCTTGTACTTTACCTTCTAGATCCACCTGGTGCCAATAACCTTTCACTTTGCTGGCTAATCCACTAGCTCCTAAGTGTCATTCTTCATTATGTTGTCATACTCGTCTTGCATAGCTGCCTTCCATGGTGGATCTGCAAGTGCTTCTTCTAAGTCAGTTGGATACTTTACTTCTCTCATAATCTCAGCCATCAAAGCCATATTGACTATGTGAGCATAAGCCCTCCTTTGCTCCTCTATTGTCTGAGACGTTCTTGGTCCATCTGCCTTCTCCTCAACAGATGTAGGCATAGGATTATTGTGGTCATAGAACTGCTTCACCCAACATGGCAATGGCTTTTATGGTCGGGTGATGCCAGGTTGGTGAACTTTTTCCTCATCATATAAAGATGATGCTTCTGCCTCCTTAAGGATAGGGGCAGTTCTCGTGACAGGTTCAGAGTGGACTACTTCTTTGCTTGCTAATAAAATGGAAGATGTTGCCTTTTTCTCCTCCATTATATGTGGCTGTTCCTTGAGCACCACATCACGGCTCGCGATGATCTTCTCTACCTCTTGTTCATATAATTTGTAACCCTTCTGCTCATCATTATAACCCAAGAAGATACACTTTCTACTTTTTGGTTTTAACTTATTTCTCTTCTCATTTGGAATATGTGCATAACATTCACATCCAAAAATTCTGAAATGTGAGACAGATGGTTTCTTACCAGTGTAAGCTTCATGAGGTGTTTTTCCCTTGAGAGCCTTTGTGTAGCTCCGATTTAGAATGTAGACTGTAGTATTAATAGCTTTAGCCCAAACATGGTTAGGCAATCCCTTTCCCTTTAGCATGCATATTTCCATCTCCACAATGGTGCGATTCCTGCATTCCACAACAATGTTTTGCTGAGGTGTGTGAGGCGTCATCAATTGGCGCTTGATCCCTTTGCTCTTGCAAAAGTCTTCAAACTCCTTTGAGTTGAACTCACCACCACCATCTGTTCTAAATTCCTTTACACTTTTCCCTCTTTCATTCTCAACAAGTTCTAGCCATTCTTTAAACTTACCAAAATCTTGAGCCTTATCATGAACGAAGTACACCCACATCTTCCTACTATAGTCATTGACAATCAGCATAAAATAAGATCTCCCCAAGGCCTGTGTAGGCATCTTACTACATAAGTTAGCATGCACCAACTCTAGAGGAGCCTATGCTCTATTCTTGCTTTCTTGTGGAAATGCCTTTCTTTGTTGCTTGCCCATCATACAAGCTTCACATGGTTCCTTTAATTTAGTCACTGTAGGTAGGTGAGCATCCATACCTTGCTTATGCATCTCCTTCAACACTGCGAATCCGATGTGTCCAAACCTTTCATGCCAAAACTTACTTGTGCTCACTCTAGTGGTGGTTGTAAGAGCACTTAGCTCATATAGGTTGTTCCTTATTTCTCCTTTACCAACAACCTTGCCAGCACTGTTGAGAATTTCTACACCTGTCTTCTTGAACCTCACTTCATGACCAAGATCAGTTATGGCAGCAACTGATAATAGATTTCTCCTAATTTTGGGAACACACAACACATTTGAAAGCTTCTTGACTTCACCATTTGCAGCAACAAAAGAAATAGTACCTGTGCCCACATCAGGGCATTTTGCATAATTTCCAACCGTCACAGTGATGGATTCTTGTAGAGGCTGCGTAGAACTGTATAGACCTTTCTTGTTGGTCATGTGACAGGAGGCCCCACTATCCAACACCCATGAGTCAGTGGTAGATTCTTCTTGCACCGAGGAGCACACTTCCTCAATGGTTGCCATGAATAACCCCAACTCTACTTCAGCTATAATGGCTATCTCTTTCCCTTTACTTTTAAGGGTACCATTCTTTTCATTTTCCTTCTTGACACGACAATCTGCAATTGCATGTCCTTTCTTCTTGTAGTAGAAGCACTCTCCTTGAAACTTCTTCTTACTACCCTTTTTCTTTTTGTCACCATCATTTTTGGTGGAGGAACCATATTTGTGTTTTGCATTGGCAAAGAATGCAGTATCTCCATTGTTGCTTCCTTCTCAGGCTTTCAACCTCAACTCCTCCTCTATCAATAATACACAAAACTCCTCAAAAGTCAAAGCTTGAGGCCTCGCCTGAGTATTAAGGGCCATTACTAGTCCATCAAACTTTTGTGGACAAATTCGAAGACACCTCCGAGCTAGCTCCTCGTTAGTCTTTTGTATCCCGATGCCAGTCATCTAATCGCGCAGATTCTTAATCCGAGTGATGAATGCTTCAACCGTCTCTCCTTCAGTAAACTTCTTCGCTGTTAGTTGATTCTCCAAGTTTTGAATCATTGTTTAGTTTCACATTTCATATTGACTCCTCAATACATTCCAAGCCTTTGATGCTTTTGTTGTATGTGCTGAATCAAAGTCAGAACACTATCAGAATAACTTGTAACTAAGACACACAATGCATCTACATTCCTTCATTTCCAAGCTCGTAGAAGATCTACGTTTGGAGGAATCATCACACTACAATTTGATGGGTTGGAGGTAGCCTGTGGTTCTGCATCAGTTCCCATCATAGTCTCCAAAATCTCATAAGAATCAAGGATAGTTGTAATTTTTAACTTTCACAAGGTATAGTTTGTACCATCTAACTTGCCTTCGCTGAAGGTTGGTGGACGAATCCCTAGTATTTGAATAGCTGATACAACAACACACCTCTTATACCGCTTCTTGATTCACTAGAATCGCTTCTGAAAGATGACATCTTTCCTCTTTTCTCTTGAAGCCTTTGCCTCTTGCACACTCTCTGATCCCTAGAGCCCCCTAGGCTCTGATACCATGTAAAAAATTACATGGTGCAGCGAACAAAATCTGAGAAAGAGATAGAAAGTACACAACAAATAAGAGGAGAATAAAAAAAAAAGGTTTTTTAGCTCCAAACAAATGATAGAAAGATGGCTTTGTCCACCGTGCGCTTCGACTATGAAGCCTAGATGGCGATCTAGACAAAAGATAGGTAAAGAGCTTAAGGCTAGTCGGAACAACTCTGATTGGGTGAAAGATAGATGATGGATGGATGTGAAGGGGTTTAGCTTTTATAGCCTGTGAAGGCAGTTAGGTCTTGATCTACCACATGAGCCTCCACTAGTCGGCCCCTAGACCCCAAAATAGAGGCCTCTGATAACTCCCTTACCCTATAACTCGATGCAATGTGCCTCGAGTTGCTACTAGCTTAACTACTCCGTGTAACCCAAATATTAGATCCACAATGGTTACCTTTTTTCCATCCAGTCACATAGACCTCATCTGACATACAAGTCAGAACTCAACCAATATCTATCGGGCTCACACATGGCTTCTCCTCATAATGGAGGCCTTACAACTTTGAGCACCATGAATCATTGGTGGCACCTTATGACGGTGGGGCATTGAGCATATCTAACACCCTTAGGGACACTTCCATGCGTTATATTTTTCAGATATATTCATTGCTTGTTCTCTTTTCTTTGGTAGGCTTCTCTAACTGCCTCACAACTAACAGAGATTCCTAGAAATAGCTCCCTAGCATGCTAGCAAAATGGGGTCACTACTCACAAAAACAGCTCTTAGAGTGCCCGACAATGTCTTTACAGGAGGCGGTGGACAACTGCTCAAACATCCCCGAATACACCAAACCTAACCTTGGGACTTCATGCCTTGAATGGGGATCCCCAACAAAAGGAAAAATATCTCATATACATATACTCATAAAGCATAAAGGAAAAGAACTCGTAAAGGAAGGACATCACATGGACTTGGCCACTAGAAGCTTCTTCATAGCAAGAGGCTCCCTCTGGGTGCTCCATTGAATCTGTTTAGTGTAGTACTAAAACAAAAAATCATTAACCACAACCGTACCAAATAAACAAATGGTCCTCTTGGCCTAATGAGAAAAACCATTTTATTGTAAAACAAATGGCCATCTTGGCCTAATGAAATGTAACAACTCTCTATAAGAACAAAGGGTCCTCTTGGCCTAATGAGATTAACCAATAAAGCACACCATTCAACATCCTACTGTTGAAAATAAACCCTTGTCCCCTGCTAGAAGGACTGTAGAGTCATTCTTTCCTATACAAACAATCTTATAAGGACCATCCCATTTGGGTTCCAACTTGCCTAGAAAGAGCTTACGATGGGCATCATAATATAAGACCAATTGACCATTAACAAATTTATACTTCTTAGCTCGAAGTTCATGAAGTATTTTCATTTTCTTCTTCCCTACTTCCCGATGTAACAAGGCTTGTAATTGAATCTCATCCAAATGTGCAAGGGAAGTTAACCTTTCTTGCAATGCGTTCTCTTCTCCCAAAGAATGGTTTAGAGAAAATCTTACTATAGGCAGCTCAATCTCCAAAGGTAAAACACACTCTTCCCTGTATATTAATTTAAAAGGGATGTGGCATGTAGCTCTTTTAAATGTTGTATTATAAGCCCAAACAACCACATATAACTTCTTATCCCAATCACGCTTACCTCTTTAGATACAGTCTTAGATAAAATCCCCACAAGCTGCTTATTGGTACTCTCTAATTGCCCATTAGCCTGGGGGTTGTAAGGCATGGCATTAATCACTTTATTCAAAAAATGTATCCCACAGTCAGACACAAGATCCTTAGGCAGACCAAAATGGCAAACAATCTTCTCCAAACTAAAACTAGCAACACCATATTAGTGAATTTGGAGATTTTGCAAGTCCCAATTTCAAATAAGTGATAAATATTTGACCATGTGGCTAAATCTTGATCCATATTTGAAAGTGGAATTTGGAAAGGTAGCTTACATAGCATTTAGAGTAGACTCCATCTTTAAGTAAGACAACAAGATTTGACCGTGTGGTCAAATAATAAAGGTATTCGGGATTTCCAAAGTGCATGGAAATTCCCAAGTTTCCTAATATAGTGTTTAACCATTTTCTTGGATCAATTTCCCACTTCTCAAATGGTAGTATAGCCATGATAGAAGTCAGTGGGCACTTCCTATTCTCCCTATTATCATGTCTTTGATATGTATCACATCTCATGACATACACAAATACATATTGAAAAATGGAAGTTTGCCAATATTCGACTCTCAATGCTTTCTGCGTAGTTAACCATCTAGAAAAGTGCCCCCTCCATAAGCAAAGTCATGAAACTCTTCTAAGATAAATGGAACCTCATCAAGCATAACACATTGGCAATAAACATCATTGATCCCTTGCCGATATAATGTTCTTTTAATCAAGGAAAATTTCAAGGCTTGTAGCCTAATTTTTCTCTTTTTAGCATTTGAAAAAGAGGCTCCAGCCTCTCCTATGGATAGATAGTGCCTTATAGCATCGCACCATGATGGAATGGAGGCTGTATCAATTTTGAATAGACCCTCGAGGTCACTACCTTTAACAGCTAAGACTACCTTTGGCTCCCCAAAATCCACAAGACATTCTACAATGCCATGCAACGACGGTGGCTTACTCCTAATTTCATAGTCAAACTCATACAAAGTGATCAGCCATGTCTCTATAGGTGGTTAGATGATTGCAACTTATTCAACAATAGCCTCAGCCCCTCTGCCTTCGTATAAAATACTACCTTTTTATACATGATGTAGTGCCTAAATTTCTTCATTGGAAAGACCATCCCAAGGCACAGTTTCTCCATATAGGTATAATTAATCTGGACACCCCCGATTTGCGACTAGAAAATATAATCGGATGGTACTAATTCTCCTTCCAAATCTTGGCTAAACAGTAGCTGATGCTATATATTGTAGCCATTGAAAATATATAAAACATCTCACCCCTTTTAGGTGCTTTAAGGACTGGTGCTTTTTCCAATTCTTGATTTACATCCTCGAAGGATGCTTGATATATATCACTAGAAAAAAACAGACAGTTAAGGGACAACTGATCCATCAATGACAATATTCTCTCAGCTAATGCATTAGTAAATCATCGATAATATCCGACTGACGACAAAAAGTTGTGCACTTCTTTAGGAGTATGTGGCGGCCTCATAATGAGGATAACATTTATTTTTTCAGGATCAGCAGTCAAGCTACCCATATGGCCCAACAACAATCTTTGACCATTTGTTTATTGAGTCTCCTAAAATCTAGGCAAAGCGAGATTTGATTATTTTTCTTTTTTCTAATAACTATCGGTGAACACCACTCTGTGTGTTTTTCATGAAATATCAGGCTTCCAACATTACACAATTTTGGTAGCTCCTCAAATAGTTTGTCCCTTAGCTCAAAAGGCATACGCCTCACTTTTTGTTAAACATGACAACTACCTTCCTTCAAAGAAATAGTATGCACAAGCAGACTAGAAGGAATACCCCTTAGCTCATCATAGCTCCATGCAAAAATTTCACAAAGTTCTTGGATCAAGGACACATAGTCCTTCCAAATTTTCCAAACTAAGCATAGATCCTAATTTAATCGATTACTAGTGTGCTCATACTAAAGAGATCATTGATCTCATCCTCTAAGATGGGCTTAACATCCTTCAGGTGTTTGTGGGATTCTCTTACCCACTCCTTGATCTTTTCGATGGCTTCAAGTTGGCGCTTTGGGTTGGGGTACTCCCCTACCTTAGTACTCCCTTTTTCAATTGTCTTTGGGGTGAATGTTTCAGCCTAAGTGTCTGTAACTTTTTGTCTGACAGGTAGTGTCGTTGTGCTCTTGGTTTTCAATGCGAACTTTGCCTTTCTTCTCTTCTTTCTTCACCTATGACTTTTCTCTTCAATTGAAACTGCATCTAGGTTGCTAGGCCCTGGCAATGATATGCCAACCTACCTCGTCTCTGCATGGGTCATGACATGCAACGAGATGGGCATGGCCTCCTTGTTATGTGTCTCAACATTGAACAACCCCAATGGAAGTGATGGGACAATGTCCGAAGTAGAGGATGGCTTCTGCCTAGGGCAATCGGCAAAGAGTTGAGTGATTCCACACTTAGCGCATCTGAGATCAGCCTTATCTCGATTAGCTTACTCTCTCTTGAAGTAGAGTGAAGAGATGTGTGGGTGACTGCAAGTCCTCAGTTCTTGGGTCTACCCTCATAAGCCTCTGCCTCTCCCCCTTCCTAATGCCATCACTAGTATTGGTAGATAGTCCATGAGGACTAGATTTCCCTCTTCATCCTATGAGACGTAAGGGTTCACATAGGGCTCCTCATCATTAGGCTCCTCCACATAGTGGACTAGAGCATCGCTTGGTGGATGGGTTATGTAGAGTCCAGGTGGCCTAGGTATGCATGTGGGATTGATCTCTATCCTAAGGATGATTGGCTTTGTATTGTTAGGTGCTGGGAGGGCCAATGGGGCTCCTTTTCTGAAGAGGTTTGGAGACCTATTCCCTAGGTAAGACTGATTGTAAGGTTGGGAATATGGGAGTCTTCACAACAGCCTATAGCAATGCATGGCATTGTGGCCGAACCTATTGCAGTTGGCGCAAGGTCAAGATCTTGGGTCCTGACACTCAGCTGGAAGGTGGTTTTCACTACAATACACACATTGGACATGGGACCGCGTAGGCTTTCTCATCATCTCCTGTAGCTTAGCCAACTCTAGCTTCACTTCGGCTTTGATTGACATTCTTTCCTTTGTCTTGGTGCCTTGGTTGGATCTGTCACTAGTGATCAGAGTTCTTCTTGAGGTTCTAGGAGCAATGATGTCTCGGGTTGTGGGTCTTGAGCTCCTCTCTTTGAGCAAATCATCCACTCATATGGCTTCTTCGAAGACCCTAGGTAGCACGTCCCTTTGCAGGGTTGAGCTGCTCACCAAGGCCTTGTAAAGCTCTTCACTTTGAATTTCACTTATGAACACAGTGGAGACCACTCATTCTTTAGGTCTCTCTATGGCTAGGATTCTCTTGAAAAGACTCCACACATGGTTGATGTAGTCTTGGATATCCTCCTTGTCCTTCTGCTTGACATTCATCAATCTAACTATGAGGTTGTCAGAGTATCCCACCTCAGAGAACCTCTTGATGAAGAGACTTTTGAGGGTGTTAAAGTCATTGCATTTGGCATTGTGCAAACTGGTGTACCATATCCATCCTTTATCACCTAAGCATAGGCCAAAAGCTTGTGAGTTCTAGGCAAGGTCTATGAGGCCATTAGCTTTGCACACCTGCTCGAACTACTCTACAAAGCTATACAGGGGTCATTGCTCGACCGGTACTTGTCTAATTGTTTTACAACTACAAGGATTCTCGATTGGCTCTTGGAGCCGTGGTTAACTCCTAATCCTGCTAGCAACAATGTTGCTAGCACTGCAGTACTTTCCTCTGCCGATGTGTTGTCTATCCATTGCTTTGTGAGAAGTTTGCTCTTAGCATTAAGTCTGTCTCTAGTGCTCTCTCCCTTTCTATGTTTGGTCCTGTTCACTTTTTATTTGCTAGGGCTAGCACGCACTGGGACTTCTCGCATTTTTATGTCCTACTTCAATCTCCTAGCCTACTATTCCTCATTGTATGCTGCTATGCCTTGCAAGACTTTCTACATCTGCTTTCTTTCCTCTTCAAGGTCTACTATGATGTCTTGTACCCTGGTTTGTGCAATGTATGCATTCACTGTCTACTGGATTTCAACTGAGAAATCTCCTAGGTCGAGCTCCTCATTTTCACAGTTTACATTGGAATTTACCATATCTATGGTTTCTTGCTCCACTAGATTGCCGATAAGATTGATCAAGTCGGGCAGCGTTGCACTCCCAATGGTGTTGCTCTCTCGATGCGTCTGGCCTTTTGTGTTGTGTTCCTCAATTGGCCCTACTGATCGGGGTTGCTTGATCCCCTGTCTAGGTTTAAGTGTCGCCTCCTTTTGGTTGGTTTGTTCTATTAATTAGGTTTGAGTGTGTTCCTTTAGCCCCCTGGGCTCTAATACCATGTAAAAAATTACATGGTGCAGTGAACAAAATGTGAGAAACAGATAGAAAGTACACAAAAGATAAGAGGAGAATTAAAAAAAAAAGGTTCTTTAGCTCCAAACAAGTGATACAAAGATGGATCTGTCCACTCGTGTGCTTCCACTGTGAAGCTTAGATGGCGATCTAGACAAAATATAGGTGAAGAGCGTAAGGCTAGCTGGAACAACTCTGATTGGGTGAAAGGTAGATGATGGATAGATGTGAAGGGGTTTAGCTTTTATAGCTCGTGAAGGTGGTTAGGTCGACCTACCTGACCAACCTAACATAGGATCCTCCACTAGTCGGCCCTTGGACCCCAAAATAGAGGCCCTTGAGAACTCCCTTACCCTGCAACTCAATGCAATGTGCCTCAACTTGCTACCAGCTTAAGTACTCCATCTAACCCAAATATTAGACCCACAATGGTTACCTTTTTTGCCATCCAGTCACATAGACCTCATTTGATATACAAGTCAGAACTCAACCAATATCTACCGGGCTCACATATGGCTTCTCCTCATAATGGAGGCCTTACAACTTCAAGCACTATGGATCATTGGTGGCACCTTGTGAGAGTGGGGCATTGAGCATATCTAACACCCTTAGGGGCCCTTGGTTTGATTGACTTGTCCCTAGGAACCTACCAAAACTTTGGAAGGCAATGATAAATGCTCTTGGATTTTTTTAACTTTCTTATTTTAGGGGTTAAAACCCCTTTTTACACACCTCCATACGTTATATTTTTCAAATACATTCATTCTTTGTTCTCTTTTCTTTGGTAGGCTTCTCTAACTGCCTCATAACTAATACAGATTCCTAGAAACAACTGCCTAGCATGCTAGCAGAATAGGGTCACTACTCACCAAAATAGCTCTTAGAGTGCCTGACAATGTCTTTACAAGAGGCAGCTGACAACTGCTCAAACCTCCCCGAACACACCTAACCTAACCCTGGGACTTCATGCCTTGAATGTGGATCCCCAACAAAAGGAAAAAATATCTCATATACATATACTCATAAAGCATAAAGGAAAAGAACTCGTAAAGGAAGGACATCACATGGACTTGGCCACTAGAAGCTTCTGCATAGCACGAGGCTCCCTCTAGGTGCTTCGTCGAATCTGTTTAGTGTAGTACTAAAACAAAAAATCATTAACCACAACCGCACCAAATAAACAAATGGTCCTCTTGGCCTAATGAGAAAAACCATTTTATTGTAAAATAAATGGCCATCTTGGCCTAATGAAATGTAACAACTCTGTACAAGAGCAAAGGGCCCTCTTGGCCTAATGAGATTAACCAATAAAGCATGCCATTCAGCATCCTGCTGCTAAAAATAAACCCTTGTCCCCCACATAACCTATATTGAGGCACATATCCCGACCAAGGGGATGGGCTCCTTTGGTGCAACACTAAATGCATCAAATTATTAGCTAACTCCCTACATAAATAGCAAGGGGGATGTCCTACGAATATGTCATTGAATGATTTGATGTGTCCATGATAGAATAGGAAGATGGTCAATTGCTACTTGGTTCATAACCCATACTAACCATTGACTAACAAAATAGGACATGTTAGCAGCAAGCAGTCTCCACAGTAGCCCTATACTAACATCAGGAGGCAATTGTAAAAGCCCCTTAGTACCATAGTTAAGAAAGACAGCTTCAAAAAATGTATAATTATCTAGGGAGGAATATGCAAAGCAATTCCATTATTGGGGAATCAACTGGCAAGTCACTACCTCAAAGATATCAAGGATGTCCAAGGTTGCATGATGATACATCCTTAGAATGGGATCCCTCACACTATAGGTCCCATTCAATTGGTTGAACACTAACTAAGAGTCCTACTAACTATCAATGAATACTACTACGTCTAGCTAGATTTAACCACATAAGCAAGGCCTTGTATTTCACCATGTTATTCGTAAAAGCAGTGCCTAAATACACTCCCATTTGTAAAACCACTCGGCAATAGAGATCTTTTATGACAACCCCTACACTTGCATCCTTAGTAGGTCATCGAGAAGCTCCATCAAAATATAATGTATAAACCAAAGCTTCATTGATATAACTTGCCATAATGATCAACCTACTTATACTTATGATAATCAAAGTCTAATTGAGGGAGGGGGTGTAAGACAGGTACAATCCCTCCTTCCTTACCAAACCCAATAGGGACGCTAGTAAGAACCCTATGAGAATGGTGGCAATAGACTCCAATATCCCATGTAAAAGATCCATCTTGCCACTCACTAATGTGATAATCCTTAATCCAATAGATCACTTAGCCTTGGTGGTAACGGTGCTCTAAATATGAATGTTTAAGATAATAAATGATTTTCCCCATCCAATATCTTGGTATTCTTTGTGTGTTTAAGCTGGAACCTAAAGGACGACCTGTAAAGGCACCAAGTCCAATGTCATTCCCTATACATGATAGGGCTTCAATTTATTGAAATTCACTTAAGTTTTTAACCCTACTCCTCGCAAATCTACTAGAAGGACTGAAGAGTCATTTTTTCCTATACAAGCAATCTTATAAGGACCATCCCATTTGGGTTCCAACTTGCCTAGAAAGGGCATCATAATATAAGACCAATTGACCCTTAGCAAATTTATACTTCTTCTCTCAAACTTCATGAAGTATTTTCATTTTCTTCTTCCCTACTTCCCGATGTAACAAAGCTTGTAACTGAATCTCATCCAAATGTGCAAGGGAAGTTAACCTTTAGACTTGCAATGCGTTCTCTTCTCCCAAAGAATGGTTTAGAGAAAATTTTACTATAGGCAACTCAATCTCCAATGGTAAAACACACGCTTCCCCGTATACTAATTTAAAAGGGATGTGGCATGTAGCTCTTTTAAATGTTGAATACTTCCAAGCTTCGACATTCTGGTAAGACTTGATCTATATTAGTTGAGAAGGAACAACTTAAGAAAAATTCATTGCAAGATATAACTGTCATTCCTTGCCAGAGTATCTCTAATCATTTACAAGTTTTAGGCTCAAAATAGATGCAACTTATATGATGCAAATTAACTGTAGGTATAAGAGTAGGATTTATTGGGGTATTCTCAATAGCAAATGTATTACATTTTTGAAAGATATCTAGGGTTTCTGATCATCCTGAAGAGGTGTTGTAGGTTCCAGGTCTTCGTCTTCATCTGATTCCTCTATATATCCGAAGACTGCACTTGTGTAGCTTTGTTTTCTTAGAGGTTTGATGTCTTCCGGACTTAAGTTAGGGCAGTCTTCTTGGACATGCCCTAACTCATTGCAATGGAAGCATTGACGGTAGGCACATCTCCTATGGATGTGCCCTATCTCTCCGCACATGTAGCATCTCTTTCCTTGATCTCTGGAAACATCTTTATCACAATTTCCCAATCCAAGTTCTTGGACGATTGGATTTGCTCAGAGTAATGCATCTTTCAAGTCCATTGGACGCATTGCTTCAAGAGGGTGGTTCAGAGGAGTGTTCAGGCCATGGAAAAACTTGGATACTTGTTGTGCAATATCCATAGGTGGCGCATATTTTAGTAGGGTTAGAAACTTTGAGTAGTAAGCTTTCAAGGTTAATTCTAGCTGCTTGAGCTTGAAAATTCATTCATCCTCAAAGTAGAGCAGGTTGGCAGAAGGTATCATCCGCATACAGCATCTTTCGACTGAACCCATGTGACAGTGGCTTCAAAAATACCTTGACCCTTGCACCATTGCTTCCACCATAACCAAGCCTAGCCAACTAGCTTAAGTTTGGCTATCATTGCTTGATTGGTAGAAGCAGTTCCCGAAGCAGAAAAATAATCACCCATTGACTCAATCCATATCTCTGCCTTTGCTGTGATATCTATTTCTTCTCCATCAAACTCGGGTGCCTTAATTTGCTTGAGAAGAAATTTCTTCTCTTGCATGTCAGCATTTGTGGGTGCAGGAGGTGCCTAACAATCAAGCCATATCACTTAGATTATTCCTCAATAGCTTTAGTTTTCTAATTAGGTCCTACCACATTTATGTGTGACACTTAAAGTCAGCTTCATTAATTAAGCCTTTTAGGAAAGAGGGTTCATTCGCATAACTTATAGCACAGACACAAAAAGAGAGCAAGCAATCCTTTGACAAACAAGTTCCTTAACTTATCTTCAAGTTAATCTTTGTCTCCCACCCATACATGAGAAATTATGTATCCCTTCTGTCCAACAGAAGTATCCCTTTTGCCGCCCTGCAGAAGTAACTGGTCCAAATCACATGGCACCACAAATTCCATATCTTTCTGTCCTAGTGCAAGATACACAAAATTCCACGAGGGTATTCTGCCCACCAAGATTCCACCCTTGTAACTAGTATTTAGGGTTCAAGGATCCCATCCTGGGTCACAAAGGGGCTTGTCAGATTCTAGGAACAATGCAGGATTTATAGCTAGAGCCCCCTCTAACACCCACATTTCCTACTGCCCAAGACTATCCCTATTGACAGACCTTTTGTCTACGGAGCTGCTTTAAGCCTCTCGTAGGGATAACCATGACCCCCTTGGAGTAGGGTCTTGCCGCTAGCTTGGGGATAGCCTAGCAAGATTGTTCCTTAATTGAATCCTTTAGGAATCCAGCACGACAAGGCATTCAGTCCTAATATCATTTTCTAGGAAACATTCCTTTATCCCCATGGCAACTTGTCATGATAGACCCTTGCCATGCATTTACCATAAATCACAAGCACTTGAAACATCATCCAAATAACAAACTAACAACAAGTTGAATGTAAAAGCATAGAGGATGTTGTTAGATCAACCAACAAAAAACCAATTGTATTCTGGCCAAACACTGCAAGAATAGTCGCGATAACATTTCCATCGCATATATGCTCTTTCCCTTGGGATCAAAGAGTGATTCTATGTAAAATTTACTTAACACTTGTATGCACAATTTTTAATGTTATCATTAGGCCATTCATAACCCTTGACCGATTCCTCCTTCTAATTGCTCTATCAACGAACGAGCCATATGCAACTAGGTGCTATGCACTTTGCAAGCTTGATCTTTTGAATACGTGAGATGAAATTTGTCCCTTCCAATGACCTATAATCGTGCATCATAGTATATAGGGCATAACGTATCTCATACGAGAATCAAAACAAGCATCTATCAATTTGGAAATACATTACTTACGACCAAAACCACAGTTGGATTGATAGTGATGCCTTTGCACGAAGCTTCATTTCTGGTTGTGGGATTGCCATCCGCATGCAACATTCTTTGCTTGGAGGCCATCGTCCGCAAGTAGATTCAAGAGACAAAGAAGGTGGAGTAGATTCGAGATTGGAGAGTGTAAGAGAAGATGGCTCAGTCGAAGACCGAGATAGGAAAAAATTGAACTAACTCTCTCACTCGCAGCCTCTCGAGATAACTCCTCTCTCTCTCTCCTTCTCTCTCTCTCTTTTTCTCTCTTTCTCTCTCTCAAGCTTCTTCTCGTAATCTCTTGGAGGGGTATCCTTCTCTCTACCTCTCTCTCGTAGCCTCTCGGGGTCTCCTTATGCTTCTTGTGCCTCCCCACGACTCATATTTATATTGGATTAGAGAAGAGGGCTTGTGGCTCAGAAGTGGAGCATTTTGTGGAGGGGGATCTTAGAAAGATCAGTGATCTGATGCTCAGATCATAAATCTGATGGTTTCATTGGCTCCGAGAAAGGGGGGTAAAACTCCAAGACACTTGCTTAGAAAGCTCTCAGTTCACTCCTTCTTTTCTCTGTTCGAAGTGCCGTTTTTTGTCTGTAGAGTGCGATCATGGCACGCATGATTTCGCAAATCCCTCTCTTGATTTTTTTTCTTTTTATAAAATCTCCAAAACTAACTAAAACATCACTTGTCTTTTCTTTTAAATGACATCCAGCTCTAGAAATCTCCATATCTTTTTAGGATAATATCTAAAATATCTAGAATATGCTATTTTTGCCCAAAATCTAATATTTTTGGACCATCCAAACTATACACATTAATACTAGTGATTAATATAGCTCATAAGTCTCATTCATGTTGTAACTTCCATGAAGGGTGGCTACAGTCCTTGTCAATCCGAGAAAAATATGAGATTTACGACTCTCGATTTTTTTAAAATATATTTTTAATTAAACAAAAATCCTTAATTATTAACGTTAGTTATTTTTTTACTTTAGTTAGTCTTTAGTTAGCAATCTTACTAACTTATTAATTGACTAACTAACTTTCAAACTAACCAACTAACTTTTATTGTGTGGAAATATTACATTTTTTCATTGTATATACAAAAGATTCATCATAAAAATTAAATAACAGTCACTTACTCTACAATCTGCATAGATACGTCTTGTATTTTGAGAAAGTGGAGCCAATGACGCTATTTTCTAGCTGATGACGTATCCAAATTACCCTATCTACATGCCATTACATGTCCAAACCATCGTCCATCTCTAATTCATCGCAGCATCCCTCCCTCTCGCCCATACGTAGCCATATGAATAAGGAACAAAGATGATAGAGAAAGACTGAAAATGGATCTTTTCATTTGCTAGATCATTTTGCTTGAGAATTGAGGCAATGAAGAGCAAAGAATTGATGGATCTAATGCCCTGGAGGAGGAAAAAAATTACAGCTAGCAAGAAAAATTAATTTTTTAATGCGAGGAAGACGTGGCAAAAAAATGTGCCCCCCATCTCCTATGTATTTTATGAGATTTGCCCTGTCTAACCATGGTTAACCACAACCACTCAAGTAACTAGTTCAAATTTAGTATTTTTACACTTGACTATAAGTGGTTTGGACAGTTGAAGGGTTAAATAGTCTCTTTCAATCATGATTCGACTCGACAATTGGCTTTTTGGCATTGAAATCTATCACCTTGGCCTTGGTCACATGCTTTTTGATTTCCCGATCTAGTAGTTGCTTCATAATGCCAAACCTCGCGGCCATTAAATGGGGGGTCAAATGGCCTCCGATCGATGAAAAGACACTTGCATTGGATTCCTAGCGTTGAAATGCATCTAGGAAAACTCCAGATCCTTGATCCATGATAGTTTTAGTTTTCGCAAAAAAATGCCTCTTTTATGGATCTCGGGCTACCTTTGTGCTCAAATTCTAGCTTTAAAATCCACAAATTGATTTGCACAAACAGAAACCAAAAAAAACATCAAGTTGCTATAAATAAAATACACAACAGAGCATAAAATATAGCTCTCACCCTATTCCCTGACAAAATCAAAGCATAAGGGATAGGTGCAGTATAGGCTGACAGAGATCCGGAGCTAGTCCCTAGCCAACTGCTCCAACATAGACTGGCTAAAAGAAACTATCAAAGAAGTCATTCTGATTGTTGGTTTGACTTGCCTACCTAATCTATGACAATTGGAACAAGAACTCCTACTAGGCGAGGTCTCCTATAGCATGTTGGCCTACTGAAAACTGTATATTTTTCCATTTTACCACATTTTTTCTCTAATATTTTATACTCAGGTATGTAAAAGGGAGGGAGCCGAACGTATTATGACCCAAGGAAAATGTGATCTTAGTCCTATCTTGGTATCTAAGAACCTACCAAACTCTCACAAGGAAACACTAAATCCTTTTCTCCTGCTCACTTTTATTTTTGCTTCAATTATCTACTTTTTTTTTTCTAGCTAAATGTCACTCTTTGTAAAAAATTACATGGCGTAGCGAACATAATTTGAGAAAGAGATAGAGAGTACACAACAGATAAGAGGAGATTTAAAAAAAAGATTCTTTAGCTCCAAACAACTGATACAAAGATGGCTTTGTCCACCCATGAGCTTGCATTGTGAAGCTTAGATGGCAATCTAGATAGAAGATAGGTGACGAGCTTAAGGCTAGCTAAAACAACTCTAACTGGGTGAAAGGTAGATGATGGATGGCTGTGAAGGGGTTTAGCTTCTTGCTTAGCTTTTATTGCCTGTGAAGGCAGTTAGGCTGGCCTGAGTGACCCACCATATGAGCCTCCACTAGTCAGCCAAGGAATATTCTAAGGAATATTCCCTTTATCATCGAGCTAGGGGTACTGCCCCTGCACCCGCGCCAAGGGTGTCATTGGCCCCCCTAGGACCCCCCAGCCATGGCCTGCTTCCACGGCCCCTAGACCCCAAAATAGGGGCCCTTGATAACTCCCTTACCCCGCAACTCGATGCTACCAACTTAACCACTCCGTCTAACCCAAAGACTAGACCCACAACGGTCACCTTTTTGCAATCTGATCACATAGACCTCATCAGACATACAAGTCACAACTCAACCAATATTCAAGCTCACATATGGCTTCTCCTCATAATGGAGGCCTTACAAGTTTGAGCACCATGGATCATTGGTAGCACCTTGTGAGGGTGGGGCATTGAGCATATTTAGTACCCCCCTCAATGTCCACCCATAGGTGAACTATCTCCTCGACCTAATGCCAAGTATCTGAAGATGAACTTGAAGCAGATCCTTTGTAAGTGCTTTGGTGAAGATATCCACTCCATTCTCCTCTGTTGGACAATAGACTAGTTCCACTATCCCACCCTCAATCAAATCATGCACATAGTGATACTGGATCTCTATATGTTTGGTGCACGCATAAAACACTGGATTTTTGGCAATGGTGATGCAACTCTAATTGTCACATCTCAGCATAGTTGGTTCTTCATCCTACACTCCCATATGCCATAGGATCCTTCTCAACCATACTGCTTCACATGTAGCAAAAAAAGCTACCTTTTACTCTGCCTTCGGTAGAACACAATACCATTGCTGGTTGCTTCTTACTAATCCAAGAGAAAATTGCTGAACCTAAAGAGAAACAATAACCAAAAACTGACTTCCAAAAATCACTATCTCTTGCCCAATCTGAGTCACAGTTCCCCATAAGAGAAGCTCTAAAATTGTATGTGATACTATAGTCAAGAGTTTCCTTCAAGTATTTGAGCACCTGCATCGCAGCTTTCCAATGACTCTCATGAGGTTTGTTTGAGAACTTGCTCAAAATATCAACAACAAAACTGATATCTGGTATGGTGTTACACAAGTAGATCAAACTGCAACCTCTTGTACCTCCCAATGTCTGCTAGTGCTGATGTATCCTCAACGGATAACTTTGCATTCACCTCCATAGGTATAGCTATATCCTTGCACTCGGTCATGCCAAATGCCTTCAAGATCTCCCATGCATACTTTAGATGAAGATCTTTCCTGTAGACTTCAATCCCCAAACAATAGTACAGCAAGCCCAAGTCTGTCATTTCAAACTCAGAACTCAAAGTCTTTCGAGTTTGGTTGATCATATCTTCATAGTCACCTGTAATAAGAAGGTCATCCATATATATGACAATCACTACAGACTTTTCACCATCCCTTTAAACATACAACTTAGTATTTGAGGCACATCTTTTAAAGTTTAAGCTTAAAAAGAACTTATCTATCTGTTGGTACCATGCTCTGGGGGACTTGTTTCAACCCATAGAATGCTTTCTCTTTAGCTTACACACTTTATTCTCAGAATAAGGGGCCTCAAACCCCGGTGGCTGAGCCATGTACACCTCCTCCTTGAGGTCACCATTTAAGAACACTGACTTAACATCCATTGGTAAACTGGCCACTGCAAGTACTGTGCGAATAGTGGTTATTCTGGCAGTTGGGAAAAATGACTCTTGAAAATCAAACCCTTCAACCTGTGAAAATTTGTGGGCAACCAGTTTGGCTTTTTACTTTTCTAAGATAACATCAGCCTTGTACTTTACCTTCTAGATCCACTTGGTGCCAATATCCTTCCGCTTTTCTAGCTGATCCACTAGCTCTTAAGTGTCATTCTTCATTATGCTGTCATACTTGGCTTGCGTAACTGCCTTTTATGGTGGATCAGCAAAGTGCTTCTTCTAAGTCAGTTGGCTCCTTTACTTCTCTCACAATCTCAGCCATCAAGGCCATATTGACTATGTGAGTAGAAGCTCTCATTTGCTCCTCTATTATCTAAGACCTTCTTGGTCCATTTGCCTTCTCCTCAATAGATGTAGGCATAGGATTATTATGGTCATAGAATTGCTTCACCCAACGCAGCAAGGCCATATTGACTATGTGAGTAGAAGCTTTCATTTGCTCCTCTATTATCTAAGACCTTCTTGGTCCGTTTGCCTTCTCCTCAATAGATGTAGGCATAGGATTATTATGGTCATAGAACTGCTTCACCCAACGTGGCAATGGATTTTCCAATGGGGTGATGTTAGGTTGGTGAACTTTTTCCTCATCATATAAAGATGATGCTTCCGTCTCCTTAAGGATAGGGACAATTCTTGGGACACATTCATAGTGCACTACTTCTTCGCTTGCTAATAAAGTGGCAGAACTTGCCTTCTTCTCCTCCATTGTATGTGGCTGCTCCTTGAGCACCACATCATGGCTCACGATGATCTTCTTGGCCTCTTGGTCATATAATTTGTAAGCCTTCTGCTCATCACTATAACTCAAGAAGATACACTTTCTACTTTTTGGTTTTAACTTGTTTCTCTTCTCATCTAGAACATGTGCATAACATTCACATCCAAAAATTCTGAAATGTGAGACAGATGATTTCTTACCAATGTAAGCCTCATGAGGTGTTTTTCCCTTGAGAGCCTTTCTGTAGCTCCGATTTAGAATGTAGGCTGCAGTATTAATAGCTTCAGCCCAAAAATGGTTAGGCAATCCCTTGCCCTTTAGCATGCATATTTCCACCTCCACAATGGTGCAATTCCTGCATTCCACAACACTATTCTGCTGAGGTGTGTGAGGCGCATCAATTGACACTTGATCCCTTTGCTCTTGCAAAAGTCTTTAAACGCCTTTGAGTTGAACTCACCACCACCATTTGTTCTAAATTTCTTCACACTTTTCCCTGTTTCATTCTATCCTTGCATGTATAGGGTTCATTTATATTGAACAAATCTTGAATAATTTTTTGTATTTCGTAAGTGCAGTTGATAGTTATCTTCAAGATGAATCCCTAGTAGCACAACTAGACTAATCATGATGCCATGCAATTTAGAGGCGTAGCTTTCCTAGACAATACAATGCTGCAAAGCAGGCTATTGCTTTTGGGAATTCATTTTGATGTACTTATGCCAAACACAAATAGAGACTTGTATATATATATATATATATATATATTCCTGGGATGGAGGACGTGTAGTTATCAGTCCTAAGGAAAAAAAAAGAACACTCCCTTTGAAAGTTTATAGGAGTCGGGTACATGTTTTAGTCTTGCAAAGGTCTAGATATACTTAAACGCTATCGTAGCAATTCAGGAATTTCATGTACTTGGTTCAAACCCTCACTCCTACCTCTCCAATTTCACAAGTTTGTGATGCAAAGGAAAAAAGTACGATTTTTGCTTGATTGACAAATATGCATAAGTGTTTCAACAACCCATTTTTTTAAAAGCATGCGAAGATTAGCGCATAATCTGAAGTATTACGTGCATAATCAATAAGGTCCCGGCTTCTTCTTTTGTGTGCATGAATACAACATTTTCAATATGATAAAATGATGCAAACTAAATGGTGGTTAGTTATGATAGACTTTTGCCTAATAGTTTTCCATTCCCAATGAAGCCGGTCTATGTCCTTACGACTCCCCATTAGGGTAGGGTGAATAGAACACACCTGATTACCAAGTGACGTGGTTCCTTGCCCCATGGCTCCATCAGTTGAGGCGGGATTCGTATTTGGTTGGACCTTACTTTGTTTGGGAAGCATCGTATGATTTGGCACGGCTACGCACCCAGATTGCGAAAGAGACAGCTCCTCGCGGAAGGGACTAGTCTGGGAGGCTTTTCCTCCACGGGGGGGGAAAGGAAAGAGAAATGACGAGCTCTGATTTCTTCAACAAGGGAAGAAAAAATAATTCCCTTCTCTCTCTCTATCTCTCTTTCTCTCTTCTCTTACCCTCCTTCTTTTTCTTCTCTTCTTCTTCTCCTCTCTCTCCCTCTCCTTCTTATTCCCCTCTTCTTCCCTACTCACTCTCTCCCTCTCCTTCTTATTCCTCTCTTCTTCTCTACCCACTCCCTCCCTCTCCTTCTTATTCCCCTCTTCTTCTCTACTCACTCTCTCCCTCTCCTTCTTATTCCCCTCTTCTTCTCTACTCACACTCTCCCTCTTCTTCTTATTCCTCTCTTCTTCTCTGCCCACTATCTCCCTCTCCTTCTTATTCCCCTCTTCTTCTCTACTCACTCTCTCCCTCTGCTTCTTATTCCTCTCTTCTTCCCTATTTGAGCAGCAACAAGTCATGGCCCCCCACCTACCCTTCCCATCCCCTAGTGTTTTTTTTAAAGGTAATTTGGGGGGGGGGGGGGGGGGGGGGGTTTGTAATGGAGGCTCTCCCCCCTCTTCTCATGGCACATGGTAGCCCCCCCTCTTGCCATCTCCAAGACTCGCGGCAGCCCCCTTCCCTTCCAGACAAGCAGCAGCCCCCCCTCCTGCCACCTCCTTCGCCACCCAAGAGTAGTGGGTCTATTTGGAGAAGAGGTTGTATTTTGAACCTTGATGGCTGATAATACCTCATCAAACCCATTTTTCATAGTCTTTGCTACTATATTTTTGAACCCATATTGAATGAACTTGACCAGTTGTTGAATAGTCTCATTCATTGCATTGGTTGTCATTTTTTGTATTCCCCATTAACTTAGAAAGTTGTTTAAATCCATCAAGCATTACAATGCTAATCATATGTAACTCACTTGAAAGTGTAGGATCACCAAAAGGTTCATGGAATGCTTGGTTCTCATCATTTCCAAGTTGTACACTATGGGCATTACCAACACTTACACCATCATCAAATTGGTTTTGATTTCAAGCTTCATTCGTGTTATTTTGTTCATTGGCATACTCTCTAATGTCTTCTTGAATTCTCTCCAGCACTTGGTCTTTCCTTTTGCCTTTGGCCATTGAAATGGTTGCAGTAATAATGGACTGTCAATCACAAAATCCCTTGTATCTCTCAAAGTATTGCTTCAATCCCGATGCTTAATAGCTCCAAAGGAAGCTTATGATGTAGGGGTATACCATATTTGAAGAGATTTCAACTTGGGATAAAGGTCTTAGGTGAAATACTGACAAATAGTGAGTCCCTGTTATGCTGTCTAGGTGTTGTCTAATTGTATCCACTGTCACTAAAACTGAAATATCTTGAGCTACAAATGTTAGATCACTAAAATTCTTGATTAAAATTGAAGCTTATTATGCTTCTACCCAACAAGATATCAAGCTCCAATTATGGATCTATATAGAATTTTCTATAATAAGATCTTTATTGCTGTCTTAGAATTTCCTGCAACATGTCAACAACCTGTAAATGCCCTATTTGGACCAGTAGGAGTTTCGTGTGTAAGAATAAACCCTGTAAACCCCTATAGGCACTTGGAGAGGGTAGTGGGGCACCTATAGGGCTCAAGAATGACCTGTAAATAGTGGGTACATGCTGTATAAACATGTGGAAAACTGTGACCCTATAGGTATCAAAAGAGTATGAAATGCCCTATTCTTGTTTGTGCCAATAGAACTTCTAACACCTGTAATTCCCTGATGTAACTGAAATGTCTCTGCCAATCACTGTCAAATGGATGTACCTGCACCTACACCTAAACTTGAAAAGTACGTGGGCTCCGAGACTACGGGAGGTGTGCAAAGTTCCTCCCATGCCGAGTTGTGCACCCCATCAAGGTCATAATCGGGAAGGGAGGGTCACCTCTCTTTTGTCTTTCCAACTCACCTGGTATCCATTTTTCCTCATGGGTATCGACATGGCAAGTACATTCTAGGCTAAGAAAATAGTGATGCTATGCATAGATGGAAAAAGCCTTTGATTCTTTGATGAAATGCAAGTGGGAAATGGGAAAATTTGCTAAAATTAGAAGAGCTATGGATAGGGAAATACCCTTTGCAGTGACTCACTGCTTTTACAATATCCAACTTACCATTTTCATTGGCATTTTTCAGGCCTAACCATCAATGTTAGCTCAACCAAGTCAAGTACAAGTTAGGCACAAAATATGAGTAATGAATCACTCTATGCAATCATTTGGGCATCAATTTATGAATGGACAGAACAGAAAATCAGTAAACTATATCAATCAGCCCTAGGTAAGGTACTATATGATCATGACATCAATGATTTACTCTTAATTTCTTCCCTTTCAGCAATTGGAAGGCTTGAACAAGTGGATTAATAGGAAAATTAAGAGTATAGAACGAATTACCTCTTGATTGTTGTTGAAGAATAATAGATGGATCTCAGTACAAGATATAGGCCTTATACCGACGTTTAAAGCGACGAAAATACAAACAACAAAATTTGCCCCCGTCGTCACAAAAAGCGTCGTTATTAACGATGCCATAGAAACGTCGGTATTGGCGTCGCTATTGGCATCGCTATGCACATCGCAAACCGTCGCTATCAGCGTCGGTATTGGCGTCACTATCAGCATCGCATTTTCTGATAGCGACGCCAATACCGACATTGATAGCGACGGTTTGCGACGTGCATAGTGACGCCAATAGCGACACGAGCAGTAAAATTTGCGACGCTAATAGCTACGGTAACAGGGATTTTTCTTTGTGGCAGGGCAGCTTGCAAACAAAAACAATGTATACTGAAATCATAAAACTGATACATGAAATAAATACATAATCACATAAAAAGCAATTGGTACAATCATGACAGGATATCACTAATACATAGAACATGTCTACATAGATCAGGCAACTCAAAAATAAAGGTGTATGAGCTCTAGGGATCCAAGGGCAAGCTACGCATCCTCGTCCCCCGAAAGCTCGTCCCGCCGCAAAGGAGTATCGAATGGACTTTGTAGAAAAAGAAACAACACATTAGTCCACTATACAATAATGCATTCAAATATCTCATGGTAACTACGGACAAGAAAGATGAGTGACTTACAGGGCCATTGCGTCTATACAATCGGTCGATCAATGCAGTGAGACTGTGCTTCTCTGCATATCGAGTCTCAAGGCCAGTTGGATCATGATTTGTAATGGAGTGCTGCAAAGAAAACAAAATGCTAACTGTTAGAAACATGATTTTCAGTACAAAGAATATTTCAAAAAAAAAACAAGCAAAACAAAAGAAAAACTTACAAAGTCCTCCAAATATGTCCTGTGGCCGCCACTCCCAAGATGATGGACCACTCCGGCCTCGAGTCGTGCCCTCACCACCTCGTGCTGTTGACTCCAATGTCCTGGAGAATCTGTAGCCTCCTCCCTCAGTCGGCGCCAGTTGTCTGCATCTAACCATTCGGGCTTTGCAGCCCCACTCTTGACTGCCTTGCGTGCATCGGATCATCTATGTGACATCTATGCATGCATGCAATCCATCATCCAGCCCATAGAGAATCTATCTACTGCCTAGCGATCACCAGAAACTCCTCGTGCAAGGATGGTACTATGTAGTCCTTGTTCCCCTCTAGTATGTTCTTCCAATGATCCAAGACGTTGTGCCAAAAAACTTGTTGGCACAACTCTCTCATGCGAGCCATCACCCTCCTCCCCTCATCATTCATGATGATGGCTCCTGACCTACTATCGACTAGATATCCATAACCCTAGGAGTCTGCCTAAGATGGGTTCTCTCCCATCTGCGTCCACGCTCCTGGGCATATCTAGGAGACCTCTCTACATCCAGTGTACTGACGGGGGTAATCTCTCTCAGAGTGGCACCCAAAGGGGTGCCACCTGCTGAGAGCTGCGTAAAAGCTGGAGTAACTGGAGTAGATGTCCCCACAGGTGTGAAAAATCCTGGAGGTGACGCAGCTCCAGCTGAACTTAGAGATGGAGACACCACGTCCGTGTCTCCACAGCATCCACCTGAGCCACGAGATCAAGGAGTCACACCTATATCCCGTGTCGACTGCGGGCTCACTGCCTCTGTATCTCTGCAGCATCCCCCTGATCCCAATGCACTCCCTCCCTCTGGCCCAAGTCGTGAGCATCGAGATCGTCTGCTCGAAGCTAAAGCATCCGATCGCGTTGAAACAGATCTAGCAGAGCGCCTTGACGAAGAACGAGACATTTCTTGGTCTGCCATCTCTCTGAATCTGGCAATTTGGTCTGGAGACATGTGTGCAAAGATGTCCTGTAACTCCTCATCGCTCATCCCTCGACTCATCCTGAAAATGTCACTTGCACAGACAAAAAATGATGTTAGAATAATCAATTTAAATCATACAAAGCACAGTAATATAAATCACTTAAGAAAAATCTCACTTAAAATGCATATCTTATGTACCCTTATAAGCGATTGGTCAATGAATTGAGTAAGTGGATGCTCCAAGTATGAAGTATCCTATGGTCCCATGTTAATCTCCTGACACAACTCCGCATACACTGGAAGGTCGATAGACATGTCACCACAAAAGAATGAGTCCGCCTCATTCTCAAAGAATTCTTGGACTCCTGTATTTCCATCATTGTTTTTTGATGCTAGCTCCAAGCTTTTTACAGCCTCCACCCCTTGTAATATCGACCCCTCTATTTGCATATTATCTTCATCTATGCTCGGAACATCGCTTTGATCATATACTCTCGCACTTCGGGGAGTTGAAGGTATAACATACCACCATCGAGGTTGTCGGGGGTTTGGATAGAAGATTACATGTTCACAAACATGTACAAGAGAGTTCAAACCATTGTGACATAAACCATGTCGTAATACAATTAGCAAGAAAATGACTCCATGCATCTATTCACAATGGGCCGGCAACACAAAGGTGTCGCGCAAATCCGTCCATTTTTTTTTCGGAATCTATTTCAAGAAATCCAGATGGACCTCGTCGAACTATTGCTCCAGCTCCTCCAAGTACCACTTTGAACTAATGCACATCGAACAGTATCATGGAGAAGCTGCGGTAATCCACCGTAATAATACTTTGCAAGTTCCCAAAATACTCCATCTCATCCACAACTGTGTTTGGATCCGTTGCTCATTGCCGGCTCTCTTGCTCGAACCTTGCCATGACACCACAGTCCATTGTGGAGCGCATTTTGTTAATACTCTCCACGCGAAAATGCCGTCCGCGCGACCACGTTGCACTATATATTTTGTACTATACATTGAAACACTCAAATTAGATGTCGCATATAAAATTTAGATACGACAGATTCTAAACCCCTCATCACCTTTGGACTACATCCCCTCGAGAATTCCAACTCCTCCATTGAGACCTTTGTCCCTTCGCAAGACGCTGCGGTCAAGGCTCCATGCAACCATCGCATTGACATAAACTGCGGCATCTCCTCCATGCCTTCGGATATCGAATCGGTCGATGACGCGTACTACATTGGAATTCAACTCGCGCTTCCTCTCGATCTTGCCTAGAGATCTGGTACTTGGCGAGCCACGTCTCCATAGAGGCATGGTGCAACATACAAAAGCGATTCACCTTCTCTTCCATTGAGGCATCCATTCTTTTTTCTACCCCATTTCAAACCATCACATCTCCAGTCAGTCTATCATTGTCCTTCAGCGACCATAGCATTTCATTGTCTAGTTCCACCGTTGGTAGCCATTGTGAAATATGCACTAGCGCCTCAGACACCAACCAACCTTCGGCCATGCTACCTTCTGACCGAGCTCGTTGTCGCACAAAGCCTTTCAGGGTTTTCATGAAGCACTCCAAGAAGAACATCCATCGCGTATGGACAGGTCCAGAAATCTCCACTTCATCCACAAGATACACAAGAAGGTGGATTTGTATTGTGAGCATGCTGGTGGGCAGGTATTTCTCAAAGAGACAAACCGTCTCCACTGCTCCCTGCCTCGCGGATTCAATAGAGGACGTCTTAATATCCTTTTGTGAGATCCATTGCACCAAAGTCGACAACTTGTAAAGGGCCATGTGAATTTCTGGAGTAAGACATCCTGCGATCGCAATCGGTAGTACAAACAGCCACAAATGAGAAAGCATTATGAATAATGGCTACATTCCAAATAGCAAAATGCCCACGCTAATTACAATCCATTCGTAGTACAAACCTGATATATCTTATGCCAGTCATGGGATTTTAGCCCTGATAATTGGTCGTCTTTAGAAAATGTGGACCTGAGAGAACGCATCATACCCATCGGAGTGTGGATAGACTTGATTACTTGCTTCACAATGCACTCTTCTTTAGTGGACAAAACCCAAGGAGTGTGAGGAAGCTGCACGCGACCATCAGTACTCGACTGCGGCCAAAGTGCCTCCATTTTACCTACCTCCTTCAAATCCATTCGTGCCCCTATAGTGTCTCTCTTTCCAGTGATGTGGTCCTATAATAAGTTGCCCACATTCTTGAAAATTTGCATGGGATCCAACAAGTGGTTGACCTGTAAGTGGGTCCAATATGGCAACTTGTAGAAAATTGAGAACCGCCGCATTCCATTTGGATGTGATTCCGCGTGGACCATTTTTAGCTCGTACCAGCTTGCAGCGTTCATACGTGTTGGAGGTCGTCCAAGGAAACCTTCCCTGAGTTCATGATCCTCTGGCAAGAAAGCAGCGTGTCCTTGATATACCATCTTCTTCATGGTTCGTGACCTTCGGGAGTCTAACTTTGGCCCGCACAATGGACATGCATGATAACCTGAGGTAACCAGACCTGTTCCAATACCACGACCTAGTGAATACTTGATTGAATGAGATAAAATATAGATATTACCAGCGAGAACGGAGCCCTGCTCACCTGAGCACTCTCCCAATCCTGGAAAGTCATGCATTGTCCACATGAGAATGGCTCGAATATTGGCTGACCGCCGACCATCACGCCTGCTCATATCTTGCACAGTGACCCCCTCCTCCCACAAAATCTTAAGCTCATCGACTAATGGACGAAGATACACGTCCATATTTTTTACTTTGTAGCGGCCTGGGACGAGCAAGCTAAGGATGAGATGTCCTTTCTTCGTAGAAAGCCATGGAGGGATGTTGTAGTTGACAAGGACTATAGGCCACACAATGTAAGAAGTTGAGCACAGACCGAATGGATTCATGCCATCCATTGCGAGACCGAGCCGAAGATTCCTTGGCTCTCGAGCAAAGCTTGGGAAGGTAGAGTCAATGTGGCTCCATGCATGTGAATCCGCTGATATTCATTGAACTCCATCCGTGGACCTATTTTGCGATGCCACGCTGTCAAGCTCGCCATGCCGGATGTATGAAACATGTGGTTTATGCAAGGGATGAGCAGAAAGTGTCTGAGAACTTTTTGAGGAATGGTTTGCCCTTGCAAGTCATGTCAATACCTGTGAGCACCACACTTTGGACATGTCTCCATAGTCTCGTATTCTCCTCGAAATAGACAGCAATCGTTGATACATGCATGGATGTTATTGTAGTCCATGCCAAGCTTCCGTAAAACATGTCGTGCATCATCATGAGACTCAGGCATGGTATTTGCAGGTGGTAATATATGATACTTCAATAACCTGAAAAAAATCATAAAAAACCTGAAAAAGCACAAATGTTTGTAATAATAGTGCCGAAAAAAAAATTCAATGAAGCATATGTACAAGGTACCTGAACAACTCGATCACACTCGTATCGGTCCACCCGTATTTTGCTTGCACACTTAAGAGTGCAAGCAGTGTCTTCAACCGAGATACTCGGCACCCATCATATAATGGTATGGATGCTTCCTCTCTAAGCAGATCAGAAGTCTCGACATCCATGGGAATCAATGCATCGATCATTGCCTCCATCTCAGGCTCCAAGATTGTAGGTAGGTCTGGAAGGTTGCCTGTCTCCTCTGGCATTGACGGTATAGATTGGCCTTGCGAGTGGTGGATTGGCTCCTACACTCCATCCATCGCACGCCCACGAACTCTTCTAATTGGCCGCAAAGGGTGCACTCCCCCGAGACATCACCTCCTGGATAGAAAATTTGCCAGCAAGACCTAATCTTATTGTATATGGTATTTAATTAGCCAGCGCGTACAATGCATGATTGATATTAACTTCAAATTACCGTTTGCTGAAAATCTGCAATCACCTGATCAATGATCTTAGATTGAAACTTGCCAAATCGTCGTATGTGTTCTATAGACAATCGGTGTTTTCGTCTAATTGCCAACTTGCATTGAGAGCAAGGACATGGGACACGCTGATTAAGATATGCCTCGCGATCTTGAACAACAGGACCTTCTTCGTTTTCCATCTTGTCTACATTACAACAAACAATTTAATGACTTGTAATACAATTTGGAAAAACCCTTCACTCATTGTTTATTGGAGGTTCTAGAATGCACTTGGATTGAGATTGAAGCTTAGTCTCATTGAGTTTGTCTTACACTTCTCACATCAAGCATTAATTTAAGACACTTCATGCCTCTTATCATTGGATGATACATGAGCCATTTGTTAGATATATTATAGTGAGACAATAGGACTAATTGTGACATGTACATGCTCTCTTGATACTCATTGGATGCAGTACCCCTATCGTAGGATGGTTTGATGTTTTGTCTTGGATCTATTAGCACCTTCCCCATCAAGTAGAAAAAAATTCAATAGTGCATAAAGCTTCCATTGACATAGAATTCTTGCTTTAGATTACCTAAAAATTTTGTCTTTCTTCTTGGTTCCTATCAAAGAAGAGGGCCTTACAAATAGTTTCGACATCAATACTCTTTTCCTTTACCTATGTGGCATATGACTATGCTTCGATTTCCCACCATCCTAAGTGACTTGGAATTTGAAGTGTTGAGGGAGGTCACCTCCCCTTTTTCCCCTACGTGCATCCATAAGGAGAGGATAAATGCAGTGATGGAGGAGTAGTCTTTCTTGTCAACACCCATTTGATGCCATTTTTTGTGGACAAACTCAAAAACTCATTCAGTGCCCTTGAAATTTTTAGTGACAAAGGTACTTGCCATTATATAAACATAAGAATGGGTATACATGTACGATAAAAACACACTAGATGATCTCCTAGTAGCACTTGTTGGGGCTACTTGTATTATTGTGAAGTTGTGAGTCTACATCTTGCTCATGCATTATCATGCATCTACTTCTCTTTGTTCATAAAAGAAGAACATACAATAATTTTTGTTTGGTACAAATGATGCACTAAGTAATTATGTGCAAAACCCCAACATTCTCAAGAGGTAGAATGTTATACTTTTACAAAATTGAAAATATTATTACAAAGAAAACACATTGATAGAAGAGCAAAACTTTCTTTTCACAAGAATTATATATAGAATAACATAATTGAATTGTAATTAGTTATAGTAAAATGTCAAAAGTAAATCATTACAATCGATTAGTGTGCCTAAGTAGAAATATGAGCTTAGAACATGGGCAAAGAGAGATGAGAATAGAGCATGGGGCATGTAGGCTCGGGGGGACCAATTAGCAGGCATATTGATATCCATTTTATTGTATGCAAATGATGTGGTATTGATTGCAGATTCTCTTGAGGGCTTTTAAAGACACATGGATGCATTGCAAACATTTTATATGCATAGAGGATCAATAGTGAACCTTTGGAAGACAAAGATGATGGTGGTTAATACTACATTCAAGTCATAAAAATAGACCTTGCTCAATTAGATGTCAAGACATGGATAGCACTGATATAGAAAGTAGAGACAAAGATGGCCTTTTATTGAGAGCATCTCCTTCATACCACAAAGGTTTTGCCCACAACCTCTTCCATTTCCTCCCTCTCCCTCCCTCCCCCTCCCCCTCCCTCTCCCTCTCCCTCTCTTTCTCTCTCATTTCCTCTCCCTCTCACAATATATCTTAACACTCTCCAAAAGCAAAAGGGAGAGGGAGAGAGAGAATTCACTCTCCCTCCCTCTCCCTCTCCCTCTCCCTCTCCCTCTCTTTCTCTTTCTCTCCCTCTCTCATTTCCTCCCCCTCCCTCTCCCTCTCCCTCTCTTTCTCTCTCATTTCCTCTCCCTCTCACAATATATCCTAACACTCTCCAAAAGCAAAAGGGAGAGGGAGAGGGAGAGAGAGAATGCACTCCCTCTCCCTCTCCCTCTCCCTCTCCCTCTCTTTCTCTTTCTCTCCCTCTCTCATTTCCTCCCCCTCCCTCTCCCTCTCTTTCTCTTTCTCTTTCTCTTTCTCTTTCTCTCCCTCTCTCTTTCTCTTTCTCTCCCTCCCTCTCCCTCTTCCTCTCTTTCTCTCTCATTTCCTCTCCTAAACAAGCAAAAGAGAAAGTGATTTAAACCCTAAACAAGCAAAAGAAGGAGAGAGGGAGACTCACCGATGAGATATGGCGACTGTGGGGTGGCTCCTCTTCGCGATGAAGGCTCCTCCTCTCCTTCGCGAACAACAACGGCGGTGGCGGTGGTGGCGGCGGCAAGCCTTTTTCCTCTCCCTCTCTCACGACGATCGCTCTCTCTCTCTCTCACTCTCGGTCTCAAAACATAAGACGCAAAAACGCGAAATAAACCCGCGCTTGGTTTCGGCATGTTTTTTTTCCCTGTGGAGTGTCACTATTTGCGTCGCTTTAGCGATGCCGGTACCCGCATCGCTACCCGCCGTCGCTATAGGCTTAAATCCTTGTAGCGTCTCAATCGGTCAATACTCCATAAAATCCATCATAAAATTGATCCAAATTGAAAGGTATAGGCCCAACTTAAAGAAATTTTTTGTCCCATAATGGTTTCTTCCATGTAACATAGGCATTACTTCCAAAGAGCTCCAATGATTCAAGATAATCCAATGCTTGAAGAAATATCCATAATGCTTGTAGGAGAAGATGCTTTGAGCCTTGAAGTATCCAAATTCTTGATAGAATCAAGAACTGATGAAGATATCATACACTGAAGCATTCAAAAGAGTGAAAATGCACTCAATCTTAATGAAATGCCCCAATCTAGACCAATTCTTGATGGAGTGGCTTCAATCAAACCTCCTTGGAGTTGTAGAGCACAAAAGCCCCATGAAATTGAAGAAGATAATCCAAGAATTGGATTCTTGAAGCTTATTTCCCTGTTTTGACTCCATAGCCAGCATATTTTGAAGCTTCACATCCAAGAAGGCTTCAATGTTGATCCCTTGAGTGTTGAGGAAGCTCCTGAATACTTGTTAGAGTAAAAGACCTTTGGTTCCTTTAAGAAATTTTAAGAAATTCACTGTTGTCCTGAAATCTGCCATAGGTAGGGTTTGGGAGCTCAAGAATGCTCAAGAGGATGGCTTCAGTTGAGTATACTAGATTGAAGGCTCAGAGATTGATGATTATAGATTGTACAAACCATAGTTGATGCCATTTGCTGATGGAATCGTGGAGGAAGGGAGCAGGAAAAGATATATTCAGATTTGAAAAAGCTTATCAAGATTATACATGTCTTTGACAATGGCCTCTCTTGATCTCTATCTCGAGGAAGTTACTATATGTATATCCTCTATATCACGTGTGTTCAAGGCCTATTTATAAATATCCTTATTTTTGACTTTTTCTTAGATAAAACATAACCCTTTTCTATTTAATCTGTAGGGAACCCCTTAAGATTACACCCTTTTATATGTAAAAAATGTATGAAAGTGGTATTTTAAAACTACCTTATTTTGAACCCATGTGATGCACACATATATTCATGAGTAACTTCCACGAGGTCTCTATTGAGATGACATGAGAGAGACTCATCTTCCTAAGGATTGGATTTTCTAGTTGATACCATTGCAATCTTGTTGTTTCACTTTGTGGAATGGAAGAGTGTTTTATACCCATGGATGATCTTTGGACAAACATCAACATACTGCACATGCTTTGTAACTAGAATGTCCGGTCTACAAAAGTGCCTTATGTTTAGTTCGTTCAAAGGAACTTAAAACCTGACAACCTTTAGTACAACAATCTTGGTTATTAGCTTATCTTAAAAACAAGCTATTAGCTTGGTTCCTTCTAATTGTAATACACTCACTCCTCACAATGACTGGAAACTTGATCATGAAGTTTTTAATGAGGTTGATAAGGCTGGACTTCTAATGAAATAGAAACAGATGCACTTCTGCAAATGAATGACCAACGGGGTAGTCATAGAAGATGTAGTTGAGAGAATTGCACTACTGGACAAATCGACGTAATATTGGTGGAGGTGACATGATTAACATAGTCAATGACATCAGACCAGCAACGACTGAGAAATTAACAAAAGCGTGTTAAAAACGAACGAGCTTTGAAAAAGCTAACAACTTGAATCGAAAAAGTGACGGTGCGTGTGATAATTTGAGGGTGGCAGCGCTGATGATAAAAAGACAGGGTGTCTAGAAAGAACGAATAGGTAAGGGGAAGAAGAAACCTTCTACCTACCTGCCTGCTTGCTAACGAGGAGCTATGACCATCTTCATCAATGACCACAACATCTGATTCTTGACTCGACCAGCTGCTCCTCTTCGATGATGAGGAAGATTCATGCTGGAGTATAAGGCAAAAGCATAGTTATGGGGCTAAATGATCTTAATTTTAGTGGAGTCTATCCCGAATGTATCAATGCATCAAACCCTTACCATGAGTACGTTGATGAATACTGCTTCTAGCGCATCATTCAAGCCGTGTCATTGCCTGTCCTACAGTAGCACAAAGTCAACTACGTGTGGAAGATGCTGGTGAGTTAAAAGAAAAAGCAACCCTCCGACTTCTCCATTGACTATTGATCAACAGCCAAGTGCTGATTTGGGTTGACATTGAATAAAGAGCCGCAAGTCTTTTATAGAGTCTGAAACTCTAGAGCTGATTGCAATAATGTGGAGAAATCGATGTCGGCTGGGAAGTCGTCCGTGATGTCTTGTCTAGTGGCTTCTCCTGTGGTTATGCAAGACATATGGTTGGCCATGTAGTGTTACTTCCCTTTGCCTACAACCACAGAGAAGTCAAACTCTAAATGTAGAAGTAACCATCGAGCAATGCATCCCGTAGCAGCGCAGGGTTTGTTAACAAGGTAAACCAAGGCTTGATGGCCAACAAAGAAGACAAAGGTTGTAGCCAAAAGGTAATGCCAAAATTTCTTCATAGCAAACACCATGGCTAACCCTTTCCTCTCTGTGGTGGAGTAGTTCATATCGATATCTGTGAGTTGTGTACTAGCAAAGCTCACTAGATAGTCTAAATTGTGTTCACTTGCTAGCTGGCACATGGACCGCCAAGAGAGACACCAATGAAAAGGGGATTCTACTGCAAGAAAATCTATATTGTAACATCAACAAGCTTTTATTTCATTCTTTTGATAATCAAAACAAAGAAAACAACAAATCTTCACACAACATCATAGTAGATATCTCCCACGGATTTGATAGAATCAACCATAATCTTCAACATCTTCATAGAATCCATCAATAGAACAAAGAATATAAAAGAATACAACATTTTTAAATGAAAATCAATCACATAGTATTCTTCTTCAATGTCTTTATAGTTTTCTCTCTCAATCTCTCATATATAGATACATTGTTTTGATAGAATTGGCTACCTCTGGCTCTCTCTCTCTTTCTCTCTCAATAGTACATCATCTCCTCACTACAATGCTCAATAATGACTTTCAATAATCCTTCTTAGATCGTGGATGCACCTCCGAAGAGGTATGTCTGATGCGAAGAGGCACCAGAGCCACTACAGTGTCTCTTCATAGCTCACTACTGTCATTGTCACTCTAGTCTTCTTTTCAGTCTTCAGTAGCTGCTTCTTCCATTTGTTTTAGCTCTTTTGAACTTAGAATCATCCTTATCAAAAGTTAGAAAACTTTTCCAAAGTCACACATACATTCCACATAACACTTACAGAAGATCTACAAAATAAAACAGAACAGGAACATAGCAGAGACAGAACAGAGACAGAGGCTCTACAGAAGGTTTACAGAAGGTTACAGAAGGTCATCAGAACCAATCAAAACCTTAACAAAACCTATCAGAACATCACTGAGCTTCACATTTCTACTAAAAATCATCATGAACTTCCAAAACATAATCAATATCATTCAAAACACTCTCAAACACTTTCATTAACAACCATACATCACTCTAAATCCATCAAAAATCAATCATTTAGACCTCAAAAATAACAAAAATTAGTCAAAATTTCAGTCTTTTTCCACTCTCAACATATCCCCACACTTAGAAAGGAAGCGTCCTCACGACCTAAGGAAAAGAAGAATATAAGTTCACTAAAGAGCTCAATTTGATCTTCTTGAGTATCTTCAATAATCACTCCACCACGACCCAACTTATCACGTGTATCTCTAGAAAAGAATACTACTAAAGGAAAACTTCGTTATTCATTAACACATCTGATAAACAATAAAAAGTCATAACAAATTTGTAAAGGATATAAGAGGTTCTTCAACTTTCCATCGTAGGCTTGCCATCCACCATCACCATCAATAGTTGAAAAGAGAGTTCTCGAACAAATTATTCAACCAGCATGAACTCATCATATATAAATTATTACAACACAGACATAAACACAACCATCTGAATGGCACCTCCAAAAAATGTCTCATTAAGAAGCAAAGAAGATACATCCAAGGGTATCAGTGAAGATGATACCTCTTGAAAGCTTGATGATTTCGAAAGCGATCCAGGATAAAGACTCATCTACAAAAGATTTTGGAGGATTCTGAAAGAATTGAAGGCAGCACATCCGTTCTAGCAAAACAAGGTATCTGTTAGGTAGACAAAGGGCATGAAAATATAGGACATCCAACTATTGGGAATCAATGTTCACATTGACATTCATACAAAGCTTTGGAATGGCCTTTTAATCGTTATGGGAATGCCTATGCATATATGCTAAGTACCAAGCAAAATGGGCTGTCAATCTCACTGAAGGATTTAGAGATTGTGAATATTGTTGAGAAAAATGGATGTACTTTTGGTATGCTTGACTAGCAGTTGTCAAGTCCCCTAGAATTAATGGCCAATTAATCTGTGGTCCTGTGAGAGAATCAGTTGAGCTCCATCCTCTTCTTCTCGGAATCTGTTGATCAAATCCTTCGTACCCACTAGCCAACAGAGGGGGTTGAGAAATAGAAGTGGCAGGAGATGGAAGTGGAATAAGTAAAAGAGGATGAAAAGATGAGTAGGAAAAATCATAAAATGAGGAATAAGCTAAAGAAGGAGTGGCTGAAAATTTAAGCAAATTAGTTAGGAAAGGTGCCAATTGATAAGCATGAAAAGTAGAGGGTATATGGATAGATGGAGAAGGACATGACGGAGAAGGGGAAAAGACTCGATCTTCAATGAAAGAACAATAGGTAAAGATTGGAATTTGAGGAAAACCCTGAGGTTGGAAAAGGAGAGGTAAGATAGCTGTTGAGTTGGACTGATAAAGGGAAAAATAAGCATCATAGCGATGGGCCATTTGTTGATAGTACAATAAGCTAGGAACAGAGGGACCTAAAACAGATCGTCGATGGTAGGCATCAAAGAAGGATGAATCAAATGGATGGTTCTTGGAAAGATAAGCTAGGAGATCCACCCTCAATTGGTTAGTGCTCTGCATATAAGTAGAAGCTATATTCTGGCATTGGTTCAGGACTACAAAATCAATCATTGAATGCCATAAAGTGTCAGGGCAAGTAGCCACTTTAGAAGAATAGCATTGGAACATGTCAACTATCCTCAACTCCAAATGGTTAACACATAAGGCAGCTTGTAAGACCACATCCCCCACATACCAAGCTAGATCTACATCATCTAAAATTAACAGATCATCTCGTAGATACAAGACAGCAGCATGGTATTCATCATCATGGAATCTTCAAAAACCATACGGAAAACTTTTGTCAGCAAATCAAAAGACCAAGCCCCACTCCAACCATCCTCTCGAAGAGGAAGATCCATCGTTGAGAGCTTAATAGAGAAGGCCAACTTCTGCAACTGATAGTGGACAAAAAAGGAATGGTTCGGAGGAACATACTCCTAAAATTGCTCAAATTTAGACCATAATAAATCCATCCTGGACTGCAATCTTTCCACTTTATCTTGAAACAACGGATATAATGTGGCCTATCTCTGGAGAACTGCCAAGTCCTGCTGAGATATAGAAGGAATCATAGGAACACTGGGACTTGAAGGAATGGACAGGGACTGTGCCAGTTGGTCCTACAACTGCTTAATCTGGGAAGCTTGGGATTCCAATGTATTATGAGCAGTCTGCAAAGCTGAGAGTTTCGTATCTAAAAGAGTCTTAAACTCTTGAGCTTCTTTGGACATTTTCTCTTTCTCTTCCGAAACTCTAGTGACCTCTGACTGAGCCACTACTAACTGAATTTTCAAAGAAGATATTTCTTCTCTCTAGGTCTCAATCATTTGGGTATGCTGCTCCATTTGCTTAAACAAATTGGTAAGAGTGTCTTTAGTAGAGGCTAACTCTGTGGTTGCCTTATGCATCTGGTCTTTGGATTACATCAATTCTTCATAGAAAGAAGCATATAACTGTTGAACACAAGCTGTCACTGAGAGTTCAATAGAACTTCAGATGTCGTTACAAAGGAAATGAATGGCATCCCCTGACACTAAACTGTTCAACGAAGGAACTGATATTTCCAATGAACCCTCTCGATGTGCCTTGAATAAGTTGCTGCATGTGAGGTAGGCAGGGAGGTCACTTTCAAAGGTAGCAGGAACTGTTATACTGAAGGAATGACTGGGAAAATTTTCTCTACTACACACTTCAAGCGCTTCCGCTAAATGACCAATAGAGGAGGGGAATCAAGATCCTCTATGTCAATGGGTTCTAAATCCTCTAAAGGTGGAGGGAAAGGTACTAGATCACATGGAGGAGGGGGTAGCACACCCTTCTTAAGGCCTGAATATGTCAAGAAAGCATATAAATATGAACCATAGGTTACATTGCTAACATTCCCTCTGGTTATTTTGAGTAAATGTTGGTCCATCTTCGTAAAAAGGTAAGTACTCCAGTCAATGGCAACCCCTTTTAACACCATTCGGGAAGCTATGAAGAGCTCCTTGGACAAATAGTGGGATGGTGTCTTGATAGGCATAAACCTATCTTGGAGAACTTGGCAGACTAGCTTCCAGAGAGGATCAGTAATCATTGAAAAAGGCACTCCTGAAGTGTTAATCACCTTCTTGACATCGAGGACCTCTTTAATCTGCTTCTATAAGAGCTTGAGAATCTTGTCATTTGAGAATAATTGTCAAGCTGTAACAAAGGGTTCTTCTTTGTAGGAAAGAGACAAAGCCTTCCCTAACCCTCTAGATGTCAAAACCATGGAAGTACCACGAACCAAGCCCGATTTCTTACTATATGACACAAGAAACTCATCACATAGGGCTGGATCGTCTGGAATCAAAGAGAGTGAAGCAACCACAAAAGATGCAAGGCCTGCTTTTGCGATAGGCTCAAAAGTCAGTAGGGAAGAATAATTCCTACTGATCAATGGGACATACTGAACAGGAGGAGAAGCTTGAGGCACCATTCAAATGGAATATACATACACACCACAAACACAGACAATCACAGTGAATGCCTATAAAACAAAAAAATAGCTATAAAAAAGAAATCGATCAAAATAATCACACACAAACGTAACTAACCAATTGACCACCCCAAACAACCCACACCTTAGAAAAAAATTCAGCATAACCCCTACACATATGCGACCGAAAGCTTCATGCTATGCAACAAGCAGGCACCCAAGACCCCGTATCAGGCAAAAAAGAAAACTACAGACCACATCTGTAATCGTATCACACAATCGAACCATAATACCTCAAAAACCTAATCAGGACATAACCAGATCTTTGATAAACAATATCAGCTTAAAGGACTATTCGTACCCATCCCACAAAGCGTATTTATTAAAAAGGGAAAAAAAAGTGCAGTGAGGGGAATGAATTTAGTGAAGGGTTCATTTTAAGAAATTATTAATAATGATTGAAATTTTATTAGATTGTAAATCTTAATAAGAAAATGACGGTTCATTTTTAAATTGTTAGTTACAATTTATTAATGTGAAACAGTGCTTTTAACGAAACCCAGACTGCGATCCCCAGACTCAGGTCTCTAAATGCATATTCATTGATTAAAAATTTAATGTGTCTGAAGCGCTCTTCTTTTTCAGCGTGTGTATTTTTGTGACGGATGGCTCATTTTTATTGAAAATTAAAGTGCCTTTGAAGTGCACGTAGCGTGTGCAAAGTGAATCGCGGGTTGATTTTAAGTTATTAGAAAAATGTGTGTTTGGCGCGAGCGCCCGTGGAAAAGTGGGTGAATAAAGTTTATTTTAACAATCAACTATGGTTAAAGGATAACCAAAATAAATAAAGCACGAAAAATAGTTATCTGGTAGGGATGTGTATGCAAGAGACTAAGGGCACACTGAGTAGTCCCAAATGCAAGGAATCCAACAAAAAAGCAAAAACCACTGACTGGAAAAAATAAAACACCTTATTATTCTTTTAAAAAAATAAAATAAATATCAAGGCAATATTAGTGGAATCACATTTGGTTTAGGCAATGTTCATTAGTGTTTGGGTGAGATTATTATTATTTTTTTTTCAATTGTAATTTAGGTGTGTTTTGATTTTGTATTTTATGTTTTTTTTTCTTTTTTTTCTCTTTTTTGGTATATTTTTTATTTTAAAATGTTGGATTTATTAGGGTATCAAGCAAACCTAATTGGAAATAAAACCATCAGGCTTCAACAATGGATTTGTAATTTTTAAAATTATTTTATAATTTGATAGCTTACTTTTGGAATTTAAAATATTTTTTAAATGAATTTAGATTAAAAGTGTATCATTTAGGTCCAAAAATAATAGGATGATCATGTGCCAAGGTGTTTTCAGCTTAGAAAACATTCCAAAAGCAGTCAAATACATTGATAGAAATTTTTGTGATTTTTTTGGGATTTTTAATGAAAATTTTTCAATTTTTAGTGAAATTTAAAAGGATTTTAAATATTATTAATTTTTTTACAATTAATTCTTTATATTATAATCAACAAGATCAACCAAAAAATTACCCAATTTAGTAAGGAATTTTCACTAAATTTTTTTGTTTTTAATTGAATTTTTATGAACTTTTTACTGTTTTTAAGTGTTTTTAGGTATTTTTTAAGTATTTTTCTTGAGTTTGTGGAAAATCAAAGAAGATACCTGGGCTGCATGTGAACAGCTGTGTGTGCTTGGGGACGGCACACACCATCGCATGGAGAAGACCAAACACGCATCCTCACGCGTGAACACCCGCGGGCAGCTCCCGTACGCATAGGCACACCTGGACGTCCGCGCTGTGTGGAGGGTAGAGGTAGAGTGGGGTAGGGGTAGGAAAGGGGGCTAGAATGGGGGAAACTGGGGTTAGGATAGAGAGCTAGTTAGGTAGGTTAACTAAGTACAGTAGGTAAGCTAAGGAAATTAGGTTAGGGAAGTTAATTAGGTGAGCTAAGTTAATTAGGTGAGTTAAATTAATTAGGTTAGGTAAGTTAATTAGGTTAGTTAAGTTAAGTAGGTTAGTGAAGTTAATTAAGTTAGTTAACTAAATAAGTTAGCTAAGTAAAGAAGTTAGTTAACTTACCAGAGGGGAAGGAAGAGGAAGGAGATGGGGCAGCGGGGCGGCGAAAGAGGAGAGGAGGAGGAGGAGACTGGCGAAGCGGCGGAGGAGGAGGGGAGGAGGACGGAGAGGCGGCGGGGAGGGAGAGGCAGCGTGGAGGGAGGGAGAGAAGGGGGAGGAAGGCGACGTGGAGGGAGGGAGAGGAGGGTGGAGGATTCCGCGAGGAGAAGGGAGGCTGGCGATCGGAGAGGAAGGTGACGTGGAGGGAGGGAGCGAAGGGGGAGGAAGGCGACGTGGAGAGAGGGAGAGGAGGATGGAGGATTCTGCTAGGAGAAGGGAGGCTGGCGTGGGAGAGGGGCCGCGATGGAGAGGGAGCAAGGCGCGCTGGAGAAGGAGGGGCTTGATGGCACGATAGAACGAATAGGTAAGGTGGTTTTTTTTGTGTGTTTTTTTAAATTAATTTTTAATTTGTTTTAATTTGTGTTTTTTATTTTTTGTGTTGTTGGTTTTTACTTTTTAATTTTTGTCATTTGTGGTTTGTCATTTTCTCTCTCTCTCTCTCTCTCTCTCTCTCTTTTTATTGTTTGTGTTTTTTCCCCTTTTTTTGGTATTTTTGTGTGTTTAATGTTGTTGTGTTGTTTTTTTGTTTGTGTTTTTAAAAAAAAAATATTTGTGGTTAGTTCGGTGGTTTGATTTTTTCTTTATGGCTTGTTTGTTTTTTTTTTCCCGTGTTTTTTCTGTTTTGTTCTTTTGTTGTTTGTTTGTTGTTTTGGTTTTGCGAAATCCATTAAAAAGTGAGCGCACCCTCGTCCCACGCGCATGCGCGGGGCCGGAGTAAAAAAATTTGCATCAGTGGGATCACACAGGGCGGGGATGACGACACGCGAGGCACAGAGGCCATGGGAGCGTCCCGAGGCGCTTAAAACCAAAAACATGTGCATTCACGCGCGACACGAGAGACGCGACCACACATTAAGAGAAAGAAAAATTAATAAAACCCAAACCATACACCGGATCGAAAAACTGTAAAAAGGAAAGATGTGCCGTGAGATGAGGGGAAGATGATAGAAGAATGCAACGCGGGTTCTGAGATAAAATCAGGGTGTTCACATGGAAAAAACACGAAAAAACAGCTCCAAAAATACATACGAGGATTAATAGGGAAAAATCCGCTCGTCGGAACACAGGGCAGAAAGAAGGAAAAATGTGCCAAATAATGTGCCCGACAAATCTATCATGTCAACACATGGTTTCGACTGAGAGAGGATGCATTCATATGGAAAAAACCCAAAAATCGTACCCGAAAAGGGATTCGGAAATTAAGATGGATCCGTGCACCGGAATAGAGGACAATAAAAAGGAAAAATGTCCAGAGGACGATAATCATTAGGGATATCACATTAAATCTCAGGTCGAATGGGGTTAAAAGGCATTCGCATGGAAGAAACAAGAAAATGATGCTAAAAAACACTAAGGAAAATTAATAACAAAAAATCTAGATGGTGAAACAGGGCAAAGAAAAAAGAAAAATTGGGTAGGAAGGGTGGCCAGATAAGGCGATCTAGTCAGAGTGGAATTCTGAAAAGAGTAGGGCATGTTCACATGGAAAAAGGACTAAACAACACATGAAAAAGACACCAAAACTCGCAAAAATTGATAACGAACAACTCGTACAGCGGAAGGACAGGGTGTAAAAAGGAAATATTTCCAAGGAAAGGCGTAGGATAGGGCTGGTACATTAGATTATTGTTTTGAAGCGAGAAGAACGCGTTCACATGGAAATATATCCAATGAGCGAGAATTGCTTCAAAAATTAATAACTCAAAAATGGTAAGCCGGAACAAGGGGATGCAAAACGGAAAAGTGTGGCACTCAAAGGAACAAACTAGGTTATAGCGTTAGATATTAGGTCCAGGGAATGGAGGATGCATTCACATGGAAAAACATAAAACTGGTCAAAATGGGATATCGAATGAACTGTAAGTCAGAACAAGGGTGTATAGAAAGGAAAAATGGCTAATTTGATGAAACGAACAAGGCTATAAGGTTGGATATGAGTGTCAGTGAACGTAGGGTGCGTTCACATGGAAAACCGTCCAATGTACAGGAAATGCGTAAAAAATTAATAACTCAAGAACCATTGGTCGGAACAGGGGTTGCTAAAAAGGAAAAATGGGCAGTTCGAAGGGAGGAACAGGGTTGTAGGGTTGGATTTGGATTCCGGTGAACGTAGGATGCGTTCACATGCAAAACATCAAAACAAGGGATAAAGGGAAATAGGGAAGGAACGACCCAAAGGGGGGGGTAAAGGTAGACGGGTGGGTGGGAAAGGGACCCCATGAGGGCAAAAAGAGGCCATGGCATACATGCATGATCAACTTGAGGTTTATGTAGGTGGAATGCACATCAGACGTGTAGGGACGTATCCCCACACTTAAAACCTTAACGGACAGAGTAGATTGATCGACACAGCCACAGACTTGTCAACCGACTGGACGCTGGCGTCCCCACACTTAAGACATCACATACACTTGCAAACAGAAAAGTAGGGTTAGGAACACTTGGCCCGTTCCGCGTATGGTCGAAGAAACCGTCATTGCTGCAGAAGGGTTGGAGTCGGCTGCAGGAGAGGTACCATGGCTCACTCCAACATTCAGCCAGCATGACAGGGACCATGTAGCAACACCCAGGGAGGTAGTTGGTTGATGAAGCCCATCGGGGGAGGTGTCGTTGACGAAGGATAGTCACTCAACTCACTGGCGCTCAGATGGGATGAGAGAATAGTCGCTCACCCCATAACTTACATCACTCAAGGTAATATTGATGGAAACCTAGATCTCACATCTGGTTTAGGAATCGACAAGGGGGTGGTGGGGGGAGTATGCCAGGGTACACAATTGATGGTGCATCATTGTGTCCAACCCCTTCTAGCATAGGTGCAAGCAGGAAGGCCAGGGAGCTTTAGAGTACTGTATACAGAACAGAGTGACATGTCCTATGCTGATGGCAGAGACCCATCCCGAGGGTCCATAGGGAAATAGAAACGTACCTGAATCCAATGGTCATAACGTCCCTCAATCCTCACCTCTCAATAATTGATTGAATAACCATCGGTCACACTCAGCCCACCCTCTGTCTCATGCTCTGTTGAAAGATATAGAGGGTAGCCCATTCCTGAAACCCATTGATGTCATCCTCACTGTCACTTGTTCAGAGGTTGTATGCCTTGTGTGCATTTGATGGTGCAACTGTGCATCCCGCCCTATGCCAGCATAGAGTGCAAGAATGAAGGCCAGGGAGCCTTATGGTGCAGTGCATAGGAACAAATAGTGTGTTGTGCATTGAGAGGCCCATCCCGTGTGTGCAACACTTCGTTCACATATCTCGCCTCTCATTTGATTTGAAGGAAAAAATTGGTCATTCACCCCACCCTCTAGCTTACGCGCTATAGATACAGAGGGTAGCCCATACTCACATCCCCATCCTGTTAGGATGAAAGCTCACATCACTCAAGGGGTTGGTGATGAAGATCATGCCAGCTGTTGTTATCATCAGGATCTTGAAGATGAGGCGTACCCAGGGAGGCAGCCAACAAGTCTTGTACTTCATTGATTTGTAAGAAAGGTCGTCTGTTAAGAATGACAGACAGACAGATATTGTAGAGACAGCGTGCCAAGGGAGGTGGCTTCAAATTACTTACTGAAAAGGTTCTAGTGGTGAGTCAACTATCCCGAACTGCGGGGTGTTACCACCTTTTCCACAGTCAGCTTCCCGCCCAAGGGTGTTTCCACCTTTTCTTAGAATGAGGCATGTTATGACAGGGAATTTCTTCATTTTCTTCCATAATAGTTTTGTTTTTTTCTTTTTCTTTTCTTTTTCCTTTAAAAAGAAGAAGAAGAAGGAGAATGGTAGAAATACCATGTGTCAGGACCAACCTCGCCACCATTGTTAGATCAGATGAGAAGAGAACAAGGTTGGGTTGAGAGGTATTTATGAGGGGCTAGCAGAACGAGACCACCTCATGAGGAAGATCATAAGGGCTATCAGAAGCACAAAGAGAAGGATAGTGCGATGTCCCAAAGGGAGAGGGTAGGTCGACTGTGATTGTCAAGCTCCCCAGGAAGGGAAGTACTTCTTCATCAGGAAAGGATCATCAGAGGCATCAATGGTCTGCACCACCTGAATAGAGCCATTAGGATTGAAAGCAAGTACCTTGTACGGGCCCATCCACCGTTGTTGAAGCTTGCCAAGAAACTTGCCAAATCTCGAATCATAGGCTAGGACAAGATCACCTTATTTGAACTCATTGTGCTTGATGAAACTATCATGATAGGCCTTGCATCGTGCTTGAGTGGTTTCCATACACTGTAGGGCCATCTGCTGTATCTCATCCAAGCATTCCAAGTGCAGGAGGCGGCATTGCAATGACTCATAATCTCCCAAGTGTTCTTTAACTGCCACTCGCAAAGAGGGCAATTCTAGTTCAACAGGGAAGACGGCTTCTGTACCATACACTAGCTGGAAAGGGGTCTGTCTTGTAGCTACCTTATGGGAGGTTCTCTATGCCCAGAGGGCCTCTGTAAGTCGATCGTCCCAGCTACGATGATGTGCGACAATCATTCTTGTCAGGATCGAGCAAAGGATACGATTGGTGACTTCAACTTGGCCATTGGCTCTGGGATAGTAAGGAGTGGACTTACGATGGCGGATCTTATACAGCTCTATCATCTCCTCCATGATTTTGTTAAGGAAATGAGTACCTTTGTCACTTACTAGCTCGAGGGGACTGCCAAAACGAGTGATAATATTCTCGTACATGAACAGGGCTATGCTGTTACCATCGTCCTGCTTCAGAGCTTTAACTTCACACCACTTTGTAACATAATCTGTACATACTAAGATGTATTTGTTCTTCTTCCATATGGTGGGTGGATCAATGGGACCCACAAAATCAATCTCCCACTTCTCGAATGGATTTAGGAAAAGAATGGGTTGCAGTGGCATGGCACTTGTTTTGGTGGGTTTCCCCATTCGCTGACAAGCATCACATCTCTTGCAATAGTCATATGTATCCTTGTGGAGGGTCGGTCACCAGTATCCTGCCAACAAAGCCTTCCTGGCTATTGCTTCTCCTGCGAAGTGTCCACCACATGGTTTGTCATGGCATGCTTTCAATACTATGCCGATTTCATCCCCTGCAACACATCTTCGCAATACTTCATCTTTGCCTCTCTTGTACAGTGCACCACTTAGCAAGGTGTAGGGGGCTGATTCTAACAGAAGCTTCTTCTTCTCGCGGCTTGAGATGCCAGGGGGATATTGTTGAGTTGCTAGGAGGTTGGCTATGTCTGCATACCAGGGAGAAATTGTTTCAACTAGAAACATGGAAGCATCAGGAAGGTCTGGATCATCCTATTCCTCTTTGGCAGTTTCAGGGATCCGTGATAGATGATCAGCTAGGACATGGGAACAACCAGGATTAGTTAGCACTTCAAAATCAAACTCTTGGAATAGGAGCAACCATCTTATCAGCCGTCCTTTAACATCTGCTTTGTTCATTAGGAAGGACAAGGCTTCATGATCTACGTAGAACTTAAAATGCGTTGACAATAAATAGTGTCAAAACTTCTCTAGTGCAAACACCATTGCCAAGCACTCAAGCTCTGTCATTGTGTAGTTCCATTCCGTATCAGTGACCTTTCAGCTTGCATAATATATTGATTGATCTAATTTAGAGGAGCCCTTTTGACATAGGACAACACCTAGCCCTTCAACTGATGCATATGTGTGCACATGGAACTCCTTCGTTCATTCAGGAGGCTGCAAGATAGGTGCTTGGATAAGGCACTATTTTAGGGTGTTAAAGGCTTCTTCATAGTGACCAGTCCAAAGGAAATCCGCATCTTTCCTTAGGAACTTGTGCAGAGGGGCTGCCTTGGTTACAAAATGTGCAATAAATCTTCTGTAGTAACCCACATGGCCAAGAAATCCTTTCAATTTCTTGAGGTTTGTTGGTGTTGTCAAGGCGGTAATCTTCTCAATGTTCACTGGGTCTGTTGCAATCCCTTGTGCAGAGACAATATGGCCCAAAAGAACTCCCAATGAGATGCCAAAGACACATTTGTTGGGGTTGAGAGAAATCCCATACTCTCGGCAACTGTCAAAACATTGCTCTAGGTATCCCCAATGCTCTCGTATTAAGCTATAGACACAAAAGTCATCAAGATACACCTCAATGAAATCATGAAGATGATTTTGGAAGGCAGCCATCATTACTCGCTGGAAGGTGGTAGGAGCATTACGTAGCCCAAATGGCATTACTCTATAGGCATAGGTCCCTCATTCTGTGGTGAAGGTTGTTTTGGATTGGTCCTCTTCTGCAATTTGGACTTGGTTATATCTGCTGAATCCATCCAAGAGGGAATAGAGCTCATGGCCTACCCCACTGTGTCCAATAGTTGGTCTATAAAAGGAATACGGAAATGATCCTTCTTCATCTTTGAGTTTAGCTTCCAAAAGTCCACACATATTCAAAGTTTCCCATCCTTCTTGGGTACTATCACAATGGGCAAAACCCATTCACTGTTAGCCATGGGATAAATAAACTCGGCTTTAAGAAGTTTCAATAATTCAGCCTTCACCAGAGAAGAATAATTAGGATTCATACGCCTTTGTCTTTTCCTTATAGGTTTGGCATCGAGCTCTAGGTCAATGTGATGTTGGCATACTGTGGGATCAATCCCCTTTAGATCTTTATATGACCAAGCAAACACGTCTAAGTTCTCCTTTAATAGATCTCGTAGGACCGCTAGTTCCTCTTCTGGAAGATTGAGACCCACTTTCAGGTGACGTTTAGTACCGTCAGTATCCAAGAACATTACTTGTCTTTCACCTTCCACTTTGCGGATGAATGTCCCATGGATTGCTTTTGGATAGACTCTTTCAAGGGAGTAGTGTCCTCGTCTGATGTTCCACTAGAACCAGTTTGTTTGCTTCTGTGTGAGTGGTGATTTCTTCTGGACTTAGGGATTTATCTTCAGAGGATGCGTCCAGGAATGTCACATAGCACGGACCTTCTAGAAGCCAAGGCTTTGATAGCTCTAGCTTCTGTTGGCAGGGGGCATCATCATCATCTTTTCTCCAGACTGAATGGTCAGGGCGACAGGAGCCATTGGTGAACTTAATTTTTATGCCTTTGATCCATTGCTTATGCAAATTCTACATACTTTGTGGTCCATTGGCCAACCCAAATAGAACCATGGTCATTCCATCCAACACCCTGAGATCTTTGGCCTCTGAGGTCTCTGTAGGGACATCAAAAAGATCATCCACTATCAGAGGATCTTCTTCATCTGCACTTTCATATCTTACTTCATTTTCTTCCTCATCATGTCCATCCTCTTCCTCTGGAGGCTCTATCTCTGCTTCTGTAGAGGCTCTATAGGAGAAGAACAGATCTTCTACCTCTATGTCTGTTTTTGCTTCTGCCTTTGGCTCTATCTCTACTTCTGACTCTGCTTCTGACTCTGCGATGCCATGTAATAGGGAGAACAATACATCCATGCTTCTATCTCGCTCTCAGAGGTAATTTCAGAAGTTAATTCTAGTTGAGGCAGGAGGTATTCTCCCATAGAAAAGGACTTCGCTTCCTTTGGTGGTTGGCTTACAGTGCCCACTGTTAGGGACCGTGCCTCTGTTTTCTTGGGAAAGATCTGTTTAACAGCCTCTTCGTCCTTTGATGTACCATTTGTTACCTCATTGGAGGAGTCTGTTATGACTTCGATGGATGTGGATCCATTGCCTTTTTGCAATCCATACAACTTCAACACCACTTTGTTGGGTCCTCTCCCTAGGGTTAGGGTTCCTTTGAACCAGTTTGTCCTGGCTCTTGCTTCAAAAAGCCAAGGTTTTCCCAACAGCAGAGGGTATGAGGTCCCATAAGAATTTGGTTTGACTACCAAATAGGTCAGCCAATAGTACATCTATGCTTCTGTCTCTGCTTTTGTCTCTACTTTTGTCTCTGCGACTACCATGTAACAAGGAGAACAATACATCCATGCTTCTATCTCGCTGTCAGAGGTGATTTCAGAAGTCAATTCTAGTTGAGACAGGAGGTATTTGTTGGAGGTAAAGGCGCCCCACCTAGCTACCCATGTATTACTACACTGACAGTCACTGCCACTACACACTATAGGTGGCGGACACCCATCACCGTCACTTTATTCTTTATTCTTTTAGTGACAGTTTGAATAAAGGAAGGCCCGGTCACACATTGTGACTGTTGGAGTTCCCATTTCTTGTCTCTCTCTTTCTTGCTCTTGCTCTCCCGCCATAGCTCTCGAGTGCAAGCTTCGATCCTTCTCACCTTTTAACTGGTATCAGAGTATGGCTTCCCTACTTTTGAGCTTGGCTCGTGGCATTCTCAGCTTCCCATTGACTCCCACTCACATTGGCTCTCCTTCCCGGTAGCCATAGCTCATTCTCTTGAGCTCCCGTCACTCCTCGGCTTCCCGCGCTTCTTTATTGAGGTACTATTAGGGCATTGACATTGAGGTATTACTTTATTATTTCAGAGATTTATCTCAGTCCACAGATCTAGGTAAACAGGATTTTCACAGGTTGTGGGCAGCAATAGCTCACACCTCTTGGAGCTTCCTTCACCTGGATCTTGCTTCCAACCTATCAAGGCTTGCTGAGGCTTGGTGTAGGCCTTCTTTGGCCCCCATTTGTGCCCCCTTTAGGCCCCATTGTTGACACGTCGGGACAGCAGACCCCCCAGCCAGCTCACGTTTTTTTGGCACCTGTTTCAAAATTTGGCCCAAAAATCACTCTTTTTGTCATATCTCGGGCATTCGGAACCCAATTCAGGCAAGGTAAGAGTCTAAATTGGGGTTTTGGCATGCTCTGGGCAAGATGGTGATGTCGGATTTGCCAAACTATGATGAAAGAATATTCTGAAATAGATTTCAGGTCTGAGACAGCATGTATTTGTATGCCTCTGGCTTATGTGATGCTTGTACTAATGTCTATTGATACCAGATCACTTGTGGATGTTATGCCTCTTATGTGAGATGCATTTGGAGCTGATTTAGCTCAGCCATTGACTATTTTGAACAATCCTAGATCTGTCCAAAATAGGGTAGCCACTTGTTACTTCAATTTTATGCATATAAGTCTTGGCATTTGATGCCCGATTATGCCCGGTTGGTGCCTATATATATGGGAATGTATGCCTATGGTTTGCCTATGGATTTGAGCTTGGATTGAGCACTGACTTGCTCAGTTTACATAGATTATATGCTGCTCGAAACTTTAGGGCTGAAGCTATTTATGCTACAATTGGGTTATGCCTATTGGTCAGGGGTGCTCCCAGCCACTCAGTATGATATCATGATGTATTTGGACTATGCCACATGTCTTGTTTATGCTCCGAAATGCTTTTGAGCTGAGATTAAAGCTCGATTTGGGTTTGACTACTATCACTTCTTTGCAGCTGGCATTTCATCTATGACATGGTTTATGCCTAGGCTACCCAGTACGGTTATGATGTCTTGGTGAATGCTTTATGCTTTGGCTATGGATGGAAGTTGTTTGAGCTTGTCTTGACATTCATTTGAGTATTCCCTTGAGCAATTGGACATTGACTTGGATTTTTCCATTACGACTTGGCTTTTTCCATTACGACCTTGACATTGTCTTGGTTACCTATCTTTGGTATTTTGACTTGGTTTGCTTGAGCTGTTGAGCTCGTTTATCCGCCTTTTGAGCCAGTGGGAGCATCTTGTATGCTTGACTGACATTGAGCAGGAGGTTTATGCTATTTGAGCATTTTGTAGATACTTGAGACTTTGGGATCTCTTACACTTACATGTTGCATGGTTCATGCACTGATATCTTGGAATTGCTTTTGACTTGAGCTTGGGCTTTGCACTCTAGTGAGCATACACCTATTGGTGTCAGGTCTTCCCAGTGTTATGTATACTTTGCCCTACTATCCAGGGGGTATGCCTACTCAACTGATGGATGCTTTGGTGACATGTTTAGGTATTTTCTCATGGTCTTGATGACTGTTTGGTGCTGATTTATGTCCATTTATGGCTGGTCATATCTTGGCTATCATTTATTGACTTGGTGTAGTGATTTGGTCAACAATTGCCTCTCACAGTACCCTGGTGTCATTTATTACAGAAAGCATATAGCTTCGGACTGACATGGATTTTTCATGCTGAAATATTTTAAAATGATGTACTTTCACTAGTACTTGGTGGGCAGCAGCTTTGGTTACACTTTTCTTGCCATTTTCTCTCGATTTTGGTGATTTTTTGGTCATTTTCTACAGTAAACAGCAAGCAGTTTTGAACTATCTATAGTCTTCTAGCCTGCATTATGGCGAGTTCCTCCATTGATCATGCTATTTTCAACATCATAAGCTTGATGGTACGAATTACTCTTATTGGAAGAGCTAGATTTGGTAGGTGTTGGTGCAGAAATCGCATATCAAACCATTGAGGTTGAGCGAGCATCCGCCTACAACTATGCCAGATGAGGAATGGCTTGAGCTTGATGAGTTATGCAAGTCCACTATTGTATTATCTCTCACAAAATAGATTCATTACAATGTATTTGAGGAAGAACAAAGTGCATGGCAGTTGTGGGATAAAATCAAGAATCTCTATGACAAGAAAAGTCCAGCGAGTCAGATGTATTGTCTGAAGCAGCTTATGGATCTGCGCATGAAGGAGAATGTGACTATGTCTGCTCACTTGAGCCAGTTCCATGCTATACTCAAGAACTTGACTTCCCAGGACATCACTTTTGCTGAGGATGCCACTCCTCTTTTCTTGCTTGGTACTCTTAATGAGTCATGGAATGTATTCCGCACTGCATTATGTGCCTCTACTACTACCTTGAAATTATCTGATGTTGAGAGTGCTCTTCTGCAGAAAGAGGTTAATCGTAAGAATTTGGATGCCTCTCATGTGTCACATGCTATGATAGTTAGAGGCAGGAATGATGGGTATGGAAAGCATGGCAATGGCAGTGGCTGTGGATGGGATTCTCAGAAATCTTGGTCCAAGTCTCGTGGGAAGTCACGCAGCAAATCCTGTGGTAGGAATGTAGATGTTACTTGTCACCATTGTGGAAAAAAAGGTCATATTAGGCCACAATGCCATGAACTGTGCAATGAAAGGCCCGCAAAGATAAGGGGAAAGACAAAGTGCATGATAAGTCTTCTGATTGCAGCATAGTGCCTGCAAAATCCAGTGTTAAAATTGAAGAGATCAATGTTATGCAGCCTGAGGATGTTGATGATGATGATTATATCCTTGCAGCTTCTTCTAGCGCTTTGCAGATGATAGAGATACACTCTATGTATGCACAATGTTGGCTCTTGGACTCAGGTGCGTCCTTTCATATGACGCCTTGTTGAGAGCGGTTTCATTCATATCATACTGTTTCGAGTTCTGTGCGCTTGGGTGATGACAGCTCTCTTGATATTGTGGGCATTGGTGATGTTAGGCTGCAATTTTCTTCTGGCAGCAGTTTTGTTGTGCAGGATGTACTTCATGTACCTGCTTTGACACGCAATCTCATGTCAGCTGGATAGCTTGATGACGCAGGCTATCATGTATCTTTTGGAGACTCTGCATGGAAGATCACTCGTGGTAGACTTGTGATTGTGAGAGGTGCCAAGGCTGGCAGCCTCTATCCCTTGATTGTATCCGCTTCTTCCCTTGATCATGTTTTGTCTGCGGGTTCTATCCCACATGTATCTCTTTGGCATGCCCATTTGGGGCATATGTCTTTGAAATGAAAATGCTTTCTGGTTTGCAGTACTTACCGCCCCTTGATTATGCATGTTTTGATTCATGTGAGCATTTTCTTTATGGCAGGCAGACTAGGTCTATGCATAAGAAGTCTGGTAGGCCACCCATGAGTGAGTCCTTGGCATTGGTACATTCAGATGTCTACGGGCCCATGCCTTGTCAATCTATGGGTGGTGGCAAGTATTTTGTTACTTTCATAGATGATTTTTCACGGAAAGTTTGAGCTTATCCCATTAAGCTGAAATCGGATGTCTTGGCTGTGTTTCAAAGATGGCTTGCATTGGTTGAGAACCAGTTTGGGTATAGGCTAAAATGCCTACGGACAAATAATGGGGGTGAGTATGTCTCACGTGATTTTGAGCAGTTATGTGATGAGAGGGGTATTAAGTGTCAGTTGACTGCCCCCTACAACCCCCCCAGAATGGTTTGGCTGAGCAGATGAATAGAACCATCCAGGAGTGTGTACGCAGTATGCTCTGCCATGCAGGCCTACCACAGAGCTTTTGGGCTGAGGCAGTTAGTACAGCTGTGCATATCATAAATAGATCACCTTCTATTGGTTTGGATTTTCAGGTTGCCGAGGAGGTATGGACTGGAAAACCTCCCTCTTATGCGCATCTCCGTGTCTTTGGATGTGAGGCATTTTGCCATGTGCCCAGGGACAAGAGAAGTAAGCGGGATCCTAAGAGTGTTAAATGCATTTTCCTTGGTTATGGGGATGCAGGCGAGATGGGTTATTGTCTCTAGGATCTGCAGGTGCGAAAAGTCATCCGCAGTCATGATGTAGTCTTCCATGAAGACAAGATGCATAGGCAGCCTAAGAGAGTTGTTGAGATCCGCAAGGTCATATTTCAGGAGGAGCCGAGAGCTCCCGCATAGCCAGTTGGATAGCCTACAGTTGCAGTAGATGCTCATGGTCAGGGTGTTGGACAGGCAGCTGGGCAGGCAACAGAGCCTGCCGTGAGATGGTCTACTAGAGATAGACGTCCACCTAATAGATTTCAGCCCTCGATGCATTATGTCTTGGTTACAGATGCAAGAGAGCCTTTCACTTATGATGAGGCTATGCGCAGGGGTGACAGTCACTCTTGGGAGAGGGCTATGTAGTCTGAGATAGACTCCTTGCATAAGAATGAGACTTGGGATTTGGTTTCCTTGCCTAAGGGCAAGAAGGCTTTGCCATGCAAGTGGGTGTACAAGCTGAAAAGTACCCCTAGAGACCCCAAGCCGGCATACAAGGCTAGATTGGTAGCAAAGGTTTTTAAGCAGGAGCATGGTGTGGACTTTGATGAGGTCTTTTCTCCTGTGGTTAAGATGATCACCCTATGCTTAGTCTTGGCTTTGGTTTCTCAGCTTGACTTGGATTTATACAAGATGGATGTCAAGACGGCTTTCTTACATGGGGACTTGCATGATGAGATTTATATGGAGCAGCCTAAGGGCTTTGCAGAACCTGGCAGGAAGCACCTAGTGTGCAAATTGAAGAAAAGTCTTTATGGCTTGAAGCAGGCACCTAGAGAGTGGTACCATAAGTTTGATGCCTTTATGCATTCACACGGCTATGGCAAGAGTGCTATGGATCCGTGTCTTTACACGAAGAAAGCTCGTGATGGTTCTTTATTGATTTTGGTACTCTATGTTGATGATATGTTGATAGCAGGGAAAGCTCCTGATGAGCTATATGCTATTAAGGCCTAGCTCAAGAAGAGCTTTGAGATGAAAGATCTAGGACATGCCGCTCACATACTTGGTATGCGCATTAGATGCGACAGGCATTAGGGACTCCACTACTTGTCACAGAGGAGGGAGTACATTCATAAAGTCCTTGAGCGCTTCCGCATGCAGGACGTCTTTCAGTATTCTCCCATGGACAAAGACTTGGCTTCCTTCGGTAGTTGGCTTACAGTGCCCACTGTTAGAGGGACTATGCCTCTATTTTCTTGGGAAAGATATGTTTTACATCCTCTTTGTCTCCTGATGTACCATTTGTTACTTCATTGGAGGAGTCAGTTATGAATTCGATGGATGTGGATCCATTGCCTTTTTGCAATCCATACAATTTCAACACCACTTTATTGGGTCCTTTGCCTAGGGTTAGGGTTTCTTTGAACCAGTCTATCCTAGCTCTTGCTCCAAAACGCCAAGGTCTTCCCAATAGCAGATGGTATGAGGTCCCATAAGAATTTGGTTTGACCATCAAATATGTCAACCACCAACATTCTCTTCCTGCAAGGGTTATTTTTACGTATGGGAGGATGCCCAATGGTTTAATTTTGCTTTGGTCTGCCAATCTGATAAGCCACTGTGTAGGTTGAATTCCTTGCAATCCTAAGTCCTTCATTGTCACATTCCTCATTATGTTTACTGATGAGCCTCCATCAATCAATGCATCTAAAATAAAGCATCCTTCTATCCATACACTAATCTCTGGGGTTCCAGGATCTAGGAAGGCGTTAGCCACATCTACTTCCTTTGCAGGTTCTACGGCTCCATTGGACTTTATTGTTGTTGGGGGAGCAATCCTTAGTCCACGTCTTCTTGTCAAGATGCTTTTGAATTTCTTTCGGCAGCTGGGAGACAGCATCAGCAACTGCCAAAATGTTAAGTTAGGTTTAAAAGTGTCTAGGTCTTTTACCAAGTCATAATCTTTGATAGGATCCACAGGCTTCTCCAGCCTGCTGGGGAATGGGGCTACACCCATTTTCATCTTTCCTCTTTCTTCTAACAATGGCAGCATCGGCACTTCTTCTGAATCTGGAGGTGCTTCTGCATCATCTATCTCCTGGACCTCTGGTCCTATTTCTGGGACTATCTCTATGACTCTCTGTGGCACAGCAGTGCTCTATAATGCACTGTTCTATCCTGTATTGCTCTGTCCCCCTGTTGGCATGTTGAACTTCATAGTCTTGGCAAGGGAGTTGTTCTCTTCTTGGACAACTGGTTCCTTCTTCTTGGCGCACGTGACAATGGCAACTTCCAACTCTACCAAATTGCAGGCAGGCTCTTGTGCCTTCTATTCGCGCTATCAATAGCATTGGCCTTTAGAGGGGCTGGACTTGGACAGTCCTTTGTAGTGTGGCATTCTCCTTTGCATCAGCTGCATAAGGGCTTGTAATCCAGAGATTGTCTAGGGTTTGGACAATTTGGGGATATATGACCCTTTTCTCCACACCTGTAACATTCCACTTCTGATCTCTGACCAGTCGTTCTCTGTAACTTTGAGAGGGAAACCTCCTTGGACCGAAATTAGGACCAAACTCCCTAGGCTTTGGTCCAATATCCTGTGTTATCATTTTGGATTCTAGCAAGTTGAATCTTGTATTTTTGTCTTTCTATCTTAGCTCGTGCATCTCTTTCAGAGAGAAAATATCCTCTGTATGGTTCTTCCGCAAACAATAGGAACAGAAGGCTCCAGGAATGGTTGGTTTTTGGGTATATTCAGTGGCTAAATGTCCCGTTTGATGATACTTTCCACACCATGTATTAGAATGCATCACATCTCTCCTAGCTCTCGCATGAGTGGATATATTGGTGGTATTCACCTTCAGCATCTATAGCTACTCTGTAATCACATCCATAAGCTCTTTCTTGATGCTTGCAACTAAGTTGGATAAGTAGTCCTTCAGATTTTCACCTCCTAGAGTACTTGTAGTAGGGTTTTGGGAAGCTTTTGTAATTACTGCATACACTAGTTGGGTTGATCCAGAAGGTCCTCTGTTCTAGTTTTGATTCATAGCTCCTATTGAGACTTGGGATTGTTGATTCCAGTTGGTAGGGTTCCACTATTGTTGAGTCACCATTGAAGGAACTGTTTGAGGCCACTGTTGTTGTGGTTGAACCATCATTTGAGGCAATGTTGTCTATGTGGCGACCACAGCGGATTAGGTGCATTATACTGCAGAACTGTTTGCATCTAAGGATAGGATAGGAAACTGTCCTTGGGATTGCATTTGGTGGGTATACCATTCTTGGCAGGGGAGGAGGTAAGACTCCTCTTCTTGGAGTCATTGACAACCTTGCTTCAACTTCGTCATACAATCTTGCACCTTCCACTGCAGCTTGCAGACTAATTGGTCTTCTCAATTCCACGAAATTGCAAACTTCTGGTTGTAGGCCTCTAAGGAACACTCCTTTCTGAATGCCTTCGTCCAAATGATGGTTAGTCCATCTCTTCAGGATGGATTCCATTCGCGAGACATAAGATTCTACTCTTTCTCGAGAGGACTGACTTAGGTTCATGAGCTCCTCTTGCATCCGCTCTTCAAAACCTTCACACCTAAATTTAGTGAGAAAGGCCAACTTTAGGTCGTCCCATGTGCCAAAAGTTCCTGCTGCTTGTCTCTCATACCACTAAAATGCCGTGCCTTTGAAAGTGGCAGGGAATATTACTAACCAGTGCTCAGGGGTTCTGGCATTGTTAGCCACACATGCTATCATAAACTCTGCTACATGAAGATCAGGGTCTTCATTGTACTCTCCCTTAAAAATTGGCAATGGGACTACATTTGCTGGCCTGTCATCAATATTTCAAGGATGAATCTGACTAGGAAGGGGACCTTGAGTTGCCATGGGGACTTTTGTAAAAAGTGCTTTTAGGGCGTCAAAGGAGGCTTCTGCTATGAGCTCGTTCTCACCTTTTATTTTTACCTTCTCCCTTCTCACGTACCTCTGGACTATTGCGTCATTCATCAAGGGCTTGGCTCCAACCAATTGTTCAGTACTCAACAGAATAGAATGAGAGAGGGCTTTAGTCTCTGGGGGATTCTTTGGCCAACATCTCTTCTACTTCCTTCTTTTCAACATCTCTGAATTCAGCTCAAACCACTACAAAGGGGGAGATATTCCGTTCTAAAAGTATCAAAACTCATTCTTCTTAGGATCTTTGTTGTGCCATTATAATAATGCCAGCTTCTGAGGGTTTCAAGAGTGTATGTTGTGAAAAACACTCTGTCTACTAACTTCCAGTGGGTTGCTAATTGGACAAACAGAAGATTGTCAGTGCACTAAGCATTCGACGTATCTTGTTGTTGAGCATCCACAAACAAATTCCAACTCTTTTCCTTCTTGTTTTCGTGAACCTCCACAGACCACGACTCCTGAAGCTTCTTCACAATCTCCCACTTGATGATGTTTGGAAACTCCTCAATGAATACCAAATCTTCCATGGATAGTCATTCTCTTTGCTTCTACTCTTCAGTTTGTTCCCAAACAATTTTCCACCAAGATGCAAGTTTTTGATGCTTCAACAGGAAGAGGAAATAGTCGACCGCATAGAGCTTGCATCATGATGGTAATATGTTTTCGCCAATGTGGGATAAACTTCTTATGGAAAGTGGCTTTGATAATAAGAATCTCGAAGGAGATCAGTGGAAGAAGGAACTTTGCAAATATCCATTGAATTCTCCTCTTCTTGGCAATGTTGCTTCCTTCATTTTCAGCCTCTTTTAATGCTTGTTGATGGCAAGTTTCCCTGACTGCTGTGTACCAAAAACATGGAGCCCCAAGAGAGACACCAAGGAAAAGGGGATTCTACTGCAAGAAAATATATCTTGTAACATCAACAAGCTTTTATTTCATTCTTTTGATAACCAAAACAAAGAAAACAACAAATCTTCACGTATCAAGAATACACCATTTTTGAATGGAAATCAATCACATAGTATTCTTCTTCAATGTCTTCATAGTTTTCTCTCTCAATCTCTCATATATAGATACATTGTTTTGATAGAATTGGCTATCTCTGGCTCTCTCTCTCTTTCTCTCTCAATAGTACATCATCTCCTCACTACAATGCTCAATAATGACTCTCAATAATCCTTCTTAGATCATGGATGCACCTCCCAAGAGGTATGTCTGATGCGAAGAGGCACTAGAGCCACTACAGTGTCTCTTCATAGCTCACTACTGTCACTGTCACTCCGGTCTTCTTTTCGGTCTTCAACAGCTACTTCTTCTATTTTTTTTAGCTCTTTTAAACTTAGATTCATCCTTACCAAAAGTTAGATAAATTTTCCAAAGTCACACATACATTCCACAGAACACTTACAGAAGATCTACAGAACAGAATAGAATAGGAACAGAGTAGAGACAGAGGCTCTATAGAAGGTTTACAGAAGGTTACAGAAGGTCATCAGAACTAATTAGAACCTTAACAAAACCTATCAGAACATCACACAGAGCTTCATATTTCCACTAAAAATCATCATGAACTTCCAAAACATAATCAATATCATCCAAAATACTCTCAAATACTTCCATTAACAACCATACATCACTCTAAATCCATCAAAAATCAATCATTCAGAGCTCAAAAACAACAAAAATTAGTCAAAAATTCAGTCTTTTTCGACTCTCAATAGCACATCACATCCCCCATGGTAGACTTTCAGATGTCAATACTACGAACGTGGAAGGTTATGGTCTAGTCTGGGGCTCCTAAGATTGGTGCCATGATTATAGCCTTTTTCAGTTCTTCGTATGCATGCTGGCATAACTCAGTCCATTCAAATATAACTAACAATTTGTATAGAGACCAAGCGATCAATGCATAGTTTAACACAAATCATTGATATTACCCTATATGGCTGAGGAAGCACTGTACTACCTTGTAGTTGGTTGGTGGAAGATTGACGATAGCCCTAACTCTAGAGAAATTGGTGGAAAAACCATTCTTTAACACTGCATGCACTAGGATGCATCCATGCTTCACCCAAAACTAGCATTTTAGGGGGTTTAGGGAGAGATGATACAGTCTACATCTATCAAATAATACTCAAAGCTTTGCCTCAGTGTTCTTCCAAGTGGAGTGGACACATAGATCATCGAAAAATACCTCTAACCCTTGCCGGAGCATGTCTTTGAAAATGGCACACATGAGCCTTTGAAATGTGGCTAGCGTGTTTATCAACCCAAAGGGCATGACTATGTAGGAGAAGATGCCCCACTCAATAGCAAAGGAAATCTTGTGCCTATCATCTGGATGTACATGCACTTGGTTGCATCCAGAGAAGACGTCTAGGAAATTGTAGGCCTCTTTACCAGCCATCATCTTGAGCATATGCTCAATGTATATAATACCGGATAATTGTCTCTCTTTGTGGCTGCATTGACTTTCTTGTAGATGACACACACTCTAATTTTTCCATTCTTCTTCATTATAATCGCCATGGGTGACACCCACTTTGTGTGCTCAATCTCATAAATGAATCTTGCTCTCAGTAGCTTATCGATTTTCTCCTTGACAGCATGAGTGTGTTTGGGATTCATTGGATACAGTCACGGCTAGGTCTATGTATTCTCGTAAGAGAGCAACAAGAGTTTCCTCCTTTTTTGTGGTCAATTCGTCTGCCATAAAAATAGGTCAAGGTGTCTCCCCTTCCTTAGCTAGGTTGACCTCCATGACTTTGGCATGTCCTTCTATAGGCTCGCTTGCTTGCCCTCATCTTTTAACCCCTAGCAAGACCACTAACCTCTCAACCCTCTTAAATCTTGTGAATCATTTTGGAAGGTCTTGCAACTTCCTCTTCTGCTTAGCCTGTGGATCCCTAGACTATTTCCTCATTTCCTCCTTCAACCTTTGACGCCTTAGGTGAAGTTCTGAGTATTGGTGTGGCACTTGGTTGGGCCAAAACTTGATTCTTCACAAATAATCAATAGCTCTTATGTGCTCCAACTAGGTGAGATTGCAACCAATTTGCGGGACTCCTTTCCATGATTGTGAAGAGGCTCTCTTTTGTGATTTGGATTCTGCCCATATTTGTTCAATCTCATGCCCCTATGTGTCATACTCTATTGTGTCAATCTCTTGTTTACTCTCATCATTGGAGGAATAACAGTCTTCATACTCATCGTTGGACTCATCCTCATTTGATAGCTTGTCATTTCCCGTGTGTAGTTGCTTGTCATCGGTGGTTAAGGCCCAATTGTACATCAAGTTTAAGTCATGCACCTTGGTCCATTGCCACTTGGGTTCATCCAAGAGATCCTTGAGTGGTTTGAGATTTGCGGTTGGGTTACCCGCTAATTTGTCTATCAGGTGCTCTAAGATCTCGTGGAGGTCTCGTTTGTTGTTAGGGATGTGAAACATGACAGAGGAGACGGGTCGCCCCCATGCGAGCTCCTAGCCATCATGTAGATTGGCATTGAGGGTATGTCTTTGAGCTTATTGACTGCCTTGGAAGCTTGCTCATATTTCTCATTGTCCGAGAATGACGGATCGGTTCTGGCTAACACATGCATCCAATCTCCCTCATCCTCTAAGCAAGGGATATACTTAGTTAGTGGCCCATAATATTTCCTAACCTTAGCGTCTCCCTTGAGCATAGTCAAGATGGCATCGAGTTCGACTGGTGTAGTCTTCCAAGTATCCATCTCCACTCTTACCACTTTCATTCGATTGCCTAGGAAGATCCCAGTCTTCTATGACTCATGTGTTGCACACCCAGGGTCAGTCTAACACGATATTGTAGTCCACTCCTTTCATGACTATAAAGTCCATGGAGAACCGGACTCCTACGATCTTCAATGGCCGATTTCTCAGCACTCTAGATGGCTTTACTTTCGTTCTATTTGATGCCAGGAGGCATATTTCACGGTGGATTCCGTGCCATGGTGGATTCCGTGAGGTTTTACGGTGGATTCCGTAAACTTTTATTACTGGGGCTCATACACAAAGTGGATTCTTTGTGCGAGAAGTCGATGGGGACGCCTATTCTTTTCGGGCATTTTGTTAATTTAGTGTGTACATGGGTGATTCCATAGCAGGTGATTCCACAAAATACATATTTAAATTAATAAACGTTTATGAGTTTAGAGTGCGCACTCGTGATAAATTAAGGTTAGGATTGATTTCTAACCAATTTATTTATATAGTTGAAGACTGCTAGGTATTCACTTTTGTCGGTTTAATTGTATTATTTTACTAACGATTGTGAATGTTTCAGTTGATGTGTAGAGATAGCAGTGGTGGTAGTGGAAAGCATTGGAGGATAGCGTGTATTCCAATTTATCATCAATTTTTTATGGGCGCATATCTTAGGCATGGAGCCTATATTTTGTCGCGCTTATTTATCAAGTTGCTTGATATTTATTTATTATTTTTGTATGCACATGGGCGCACGATTTAGATATTTGTATTTGGATATTGTATTTGGGTACGCCTAACTTCTTGGGTGCCCATTAGCTTTAATTCTATTTGGCACAAAAGCAAACTCAAAAGCTAAAGCATGCTATTTTGTAATTTAGGCTATTATTTGAGCTTGAAGATGATTAATATATGAAATACATGCTTTGTGGAGCGCTCACACAAGGCATGGGGGGAGATTGCACCCAATTGGTCTCTTGTTCATGTTGTGCAAGCTTTCTACATTGATTTGTGTGCAAAAAGTAGAGTTCTTTTGTTCTTGGGAACCTTCTGACGCTCACTACGAACGCTTACGGCATCTGATATGTGCACCAGTGGTATCAGAGCAAAGCTGAGATCGAGAGCTTCCAATCGCTTACCATCTTGCGCGAAGGCGGAGCTCCTGGAATGATCGAGATCTATAGTCAGTTTCATCGCGAACGGTCGATACCGGTGTGTTCCTGGCGGTTAAGAACCCCCTTCTGCACTCTCTGATCTCAAAGGACCGGCCTGAGGAGGCGGAGGATCATGTAGACATCTCCTTCTTCAAGTCATTTTTCAACCAGACAGACAGTAAGCTCCATATCTCAAAAGCTTTAAGGCTTTGAATTAAAGCTTAGAAAGCTTAATAAGAAGCTTTAAAAAGCTTCAACCATGAAATTCGTCATCGGGGCGATAGGAGTATGTGCTGGTCGGCGTCAAAACGACAGTCAATGTCCTCACTTACACGAAAATCACGCAGGCCAAATCAAGCTTTAAGCTCTTTAATCCATTAAGTCTTCCAAGTCTCCTAAGTCCTGCAAGTCACAGAAGTCATAAAGACTTACTTCAACCACTCCCATAAAGGCTATTCATACGCAGAAGCACAGAATCACGGTATTGCTCTCTTGTAGACTCTGTTCACATTTGCAGACTTGCTGAACCACAGCAAACGCAGAAAGTCATATGTAGGTCATACGAAGATTATACGCAGTTTCTACGAAGACAACGAATACCACATATGCAAAAGAGAAAGACCATAAAAGCCAAACAAAAAAATTTATAAGCCTTGTATACCTGCCTTTGAGCTATGCTCATCTCGCTAATCAGATTTCGAGAGTGTGAGGTCTTTTGGATTTTACAGGATGACCGATCCAAACATGGACAATCTTATGCCTGAAGGTGATTTACTCGAACCAACGATGGAGCAAAAGTTGGATTTGATTATGATGCAGCTTGATGAAGAACGAAGAGCCCAACAAGCTTTGCAAGTTCAATTGGCCAATTTGCAACGATCTACCACCGATAAAGATGGACCGCAACCCGAAGATCTTATATGACGTACCATCGATGTGACACTCGAAGCCCAATCCATCCGCAAAGAAACAAAGATAAGTAAAAGAAACTTCAAATTTCATACTTTCAATGGATCACGAGATGGAAAGACTGTACTTGCATTTATCAGTCAATTTGATGATTACTTCCATGAAGAGACATATGCTGAGAAAGACAAAATTAAATGTGTCACTAACCATTTAGTCGATCGAGCATCTCTATGGTGGACTGTGGTCCGCAAGAGCATTGATTGTCCCACTACTTGAGAGACTTTCCAAAAGAAGTTTTTGCATAATTTCCTTCCTCCTCAGTTCCATGAAAAAGCCATCAAGCAATGGGATCTTCTACAGCAAAGAGATCGTGAACCTATTTCCCAATACACTGAACGTTTTTGGAATGCCCTACTGCAACTACGCATGCTCGAAGATGTACATGAAGCGACTCACAAACGCAAGTTTATGTCTGGCTTACTTGGACATTACTATGTTGAAGTCAATATGTTCAAGCCTACAACCCTTGAAGATGCAATTTCCTTGGCTCATGACACTGAAGACAAGATTCACGTAAGAGACAAGCGACTACAACAATTTTCAACTAATGATAACTATGGTTCCAAACAATTCAATTCAAATTTTCGAAGATTCAATCAAAGTCATTTTCTTCCATCTTCATTCCGTAAATCTTGGACACGACCACATGCTTTGCCATCAAATAACAATCCAAAACCTAAGCCATCCTCACAGCCAAATCCTAATATTCCTAGACTTCCTGCCATTACCAACAATGTATCTAAAGCCAAACCCATAGTTTGTTACAAATGCCATCAACCTGGACATCTAGCAGCCAATTTGCCAAACCAAAAAGCCACCTGTCCATATCAATTATCTTGGAGCAATGAAAGAAGAAGAACGTGAGGAAATGCCTGACTTTACGGAAGATGATGACGACATTGGTACTACTTCGGATACTTTGCCAGGTATGCCAACTCCCCATTCTTTGTTGACAATGAAATGTTTAGTGCATGGTAAAGAAAATATTATTTTACATGATGATGGTAGCACACATGACTTTATTTCTGCAAAGTTAGTGAAAGAATTGAAATTACAAACTGTTTCTACACATTATCGTATTAAAGCTGCATTCCTAGGCACGAGATATAATGGAACACAAGAGGTGCATAATTTAGAAATTAAAATTGGTGAATATACTGAACGAAGAAATTTCCTAGTTGCACCTTTGCAGTCTAGTGACATTATTTTAGGAATGCCTTGGCGTCATCAGTATAATCCTGACATAGATTATTCCACGCATTCAATTAAAATTTATTTTCAAGGAAAACAAATCACATTGCATGGTATGCACGCCTCTAATAATTTTCCACTGCTTACTCATACTCAGGCTAAACGTGCATTACGTAAAAGTAGCAAATATTATTTAATATGGGTGAATGAACTTCAAGCTAAAGAAAAACAAATGCATCCTAGGCATACACAATTTCTTGCTCAATTTCAAGATTGTTTTGTTGATGATTTACCACCTGGACTACCACCTTCACGACCTGAAGATCACAAAATAGATTTAATTCCTGGTACACAACCACCATGTAAAAGACCATATAGATATAACCAAATTGAACATAAAGAAATTCAAAATCAAATAGAAGAATTGCTTAACAGAGGATTAATTAGACCTAGTAGTTTTCCAATTGGTGCATGTGTCTTATTAGTAAAGAATAAGAATAATACTTATCACATGTGTATTGATTATCGTGCTCTAAATAAAATTACTATTAAGAATAGATATCCAATTTCTAAGGTAGATGATCTTATGGATAAACTACAAGGTTCTGCTATATTCAGTAAGATAGATCTTAAATCTGGTTATCATCAAGTAAGATTGGACAACTCTGATATATTCAAAACTGCATTTAGAACACAATTTGGACACTATGAGTTTCTAGTGATGCCTTTCGGTCTAACTAATGCACCAGCTACATTTAGTCGCATGATGAATCGCATATTTCTGAAATATCAGCATTGTGTTATAGTATTCTTTGATGATATATTAGTATTCAGTAAAAATGAGAATGATCATTATGAACATCTGTCTTTAGTTTTCAAGTTGTTAAAAGACAACCAATTATATGCTAATCTCGAAAAGAGTGAATTCTTCCAAACAGAAATTGAATATCTAGGACATATTGTTTCATCACAGAAGGTATTAAGGTCGACCCTAAAAAGATAGAAGTAATTTTAAATTGGCCCATACCCAAAAATGTGCATGAGTTATGTTCTTTTCTAGGTCTTGCTAGTTTTTACAGAAAGTTTGTGCAAAATTTTTCATTACTTGCATTACCTTTGACTAAACTTTTAAAGAAGGGTATTGTTTATAACTGGACTGACAATCAACAAAAATCTTTTGATTTATTGAAACATGCTTTAACCCATGCTCCTGTATTACAACTACCTGATTTCAATAGACCATTCTTTTTAGTAGTTACTGATGCTAGTGGATTTGGAATAGGAGCCGTACTTATGCAAGATAATCATCCCATAGACTACTCTAGCTGTAAACTGAAACCATCCAAACTTAAATACTCTACCTACGATAAAGAATTGTTAGTTGTAGTACAAGCTTTACGTCAATGGAAACATTATTTAATGGGTTGTGAATTTATGATCAAAATTGACCAATAAAGCATTAGACATCTCCTTAGTCAACTCCAAATATTTGACCGACATATTAAATGGATAGCTTTCATTCAAAGTTTTCATCCCCTTATACAATATCAACCAGGAAAAGAGAATGTTTTAGCCGACGCTTTAAGTAGAAGACCGACAATTCATAATATTTCTGTGATATCATTTGATTCCCTTATCCCTATGAAAGATACTTATCATCAGGATCTTACTTTTCAAGCTGATTGGAATAAAGTAGTTGCAAATAATTGGATTCCTATTGATTCATTGTCTTAAAATAATGGATTCATGTTTTATGAAAAGAGATTATGTGTGACAGTTCCATTTAGATCATTTGTTTTGCATGAGATTCATTGTCCTCCATATCAAGGTCATAGAGGTATTATATCTACTTTACGTACATTGACTGAAGATTTTTATTGGCCACATATGGACACTGATGTATCTAACTTTGTATCTGAATGTTTAGTTTGTCAACGAGTTAAGAGACACCATGGTAAACAATATGGTTTACTAATGCCATCATCTATTCCTTCACGACCATGGGAATAAATTTCAATGGACTTTATCACTGGTTTTCCTAACACTAAAGCTAACCATGATATGATTTGGACTGTTGTAGATAGGTTTAGCAAACAAGCATATTTTATTCCATGCAAGAAAACTTTAACTGCATCTCAAGGTGCTCAATTGTTTTTGAAAACTGTTTTTACTAATCATGGTTTACCAAAAGTTATTATTTATGATCGTGATTCTAGATTTTGTAATAATTTTTGGATTACTTTGTTTGCTAACTTAGGAACAAAGATTGATTTTTCATTTGCATTTTATCCTGAAACAAACGGTCAAACAGAAGCTACTAACAGTACTATTTTAGATCTTTAACATGCTTACACCATTTCAAAATCACACACATGGGATACATATCTACATTTACTTTAGTTTGCATATAACAATACACCACACACAGCTACAAAGAAAGCACCATTTGAAGTTATTTATGGATATAGATTTCCTACACCTGTTGCATCATTATCAAACAAAATTCAGACTGCTGATGATATTGCTAACATGCATGCTACTATTTTTTATGAAGTTAAAGACATGATTGCCAAAGCCCAGCAATCATATACAAAACAAGCAAATAAGAAAAGACAGGCCATGAATTTCAAAGTTGATGATTATGTTTGGTTACGCATAGAAAAACGTAGATTACAAAGTATAGATAAACACCCAGTAGTGAAAGTAGCACCTAGATTTTATGGACCATTCAAGATCATACACAAAATCAATGACAATGCATTTAAACTAGAACTACCACAACATTGGAAAATTCACAACACCTTTCATATTAGTTTATTACGACCCTTTAGAGGCCAATTACCTGTACACCCTGTCTATGAAAACCCACCTTTGTTAGATGAAGAGACTGAAATCCTTGAGCTTGAAACTATTATAGATACTGACTTTATGACCACTAGAACTGGCCGTAGATATTCTAGATATTTGGTCAAGTTTAAAAACCATCTTGTTGAAGAGGCCCAATGGATGCATGCTAGAGACTTAAATGCTTTCCCCACTCTGTTAGCTCCACATTGAGCTAATAGCAATTGAGGTCAATTGCTATTCCATCTCGGGGGTATGAGCTAGGAGGCATATTTCACGGTGGATTCCGTGAGGTTTTACGGTGGATTCCGTAAACTTTTATTACCGGGGCTCATACAAAAAGTGGATTCTTTGTGGGAGAAGTCAATGGGGATGCTTATCCTTTTCGGATGTTTTGTTAATTTAGTGTGTACATGGGTGATTCCAGAGCGGGTGATTCTGCAAAATACATATTTAAATTAATAAACGTTTATGAGTTTAGAGTGCGCACTCATGATAAATTAAGGTTAGGATTGATTTCTAACCAATTTATTTATGTAGCTGAAGACTGCTAGGCATTCACTTTTGTCGGTTTAATTGTATTATTTTACTAACGATTGTAAATGCTTCAGTTGATGTGTAGAGATAGCAGTGGTGGTAGTGGAAAGCATTGGAGGATAGCGTGTATTCAAATTTATCATCAATTTTTGATGGGCGCATACCTTAGGCATGGTGCCTATATTTTGTCGCGCTTATTTATCAAGGCGCTTGATATTTATTTATTATTTTTGTATGCGGATGGGCGCAGATTTAGATATTTGTATTTAGACATTGTATTTGGGTACGCCTGACTTCTTGGGCGCCCATTAGCTTTAATTCTATTTGGCACAAAAGCAAACTCAAAAGCTAAAGCATGCTATTTTGTAATTTGGGTTATTATTTGAGCTTGAAGATGATTAATATATGAAATACATGCTTTGTGGAGCGCTCACACAAGGCATGGGGGGAGATTGCACCCAATTGATCTCTTGTTCATGTCGTGCAAGCTTTCTACATTGATTTGTGTGCAAAAAGTAGAGCTCTTTTGTTCTTGGGGACCTTCTGACTCTCACTACACACGCTTACGGCATCCGATCTGTGCACCACTATTAGCCAGCATGACATTGAACCTGGCATCTCTTGATAGGTAGGTTATCCCAAGCCTGGAGCACTGCGTAACTGAGTATTAATGTGCAATGATTTGGACATTGAGTGCAATTTCACTCTTGGTATTTGCATTATTGCATCATGGTCTTGCAAGTCGATGGTTGCTCCCTCCCCTGATTCTTACACCCACTACTTTAGCTTTCGCCATAGCATCCAGTTGTTACCTAAGTAGGTCTCCTAAGCTCAGGGTTACATGGGTGGTTACTAACGTTGTGAGAAGACTGCTTGTTGCTGCTTGCTTGTCCCCTAATTCTATGATTCTTGGTCCATAATCTCAATTATTTTGCTAGTCCATGGCATCAGGCTTTGTCTAGGTGGCACAATTTGAGGTGCAAATGCGCCTCTCGCTCATGTGGGAGAGACTAGTGTGCTCATGCTAGAGAGATCATCAATCTTGTTCTCCAAGATGGGATTAGCATCCTTTAGGTGTTTGTGGGCTTCTCTTACCCACTCCTTGATCTTTTCTATGGCTTTGAGTTGGCACTTTGGGTTGGGGTACTCCCCTACCTTATTACTCCCTTTTTCAGTTGTCTTTGGGGTGAATGTTTCGGCCTGAGCATTTGTAACTTTCTTTCTAACACGTAGTGTCATTGTGCTCTTGGTTTTCAATGCAAACTTTTCCTTTCTTCTCTTCTTTCTTCTCCTACAACTTTTCTGTTTGATTGAGATTGCATCCAGGTTGCTAGGCCTTGGCAATGATATGCTAGCCTACCTCGTCTCTCTGGGCAAGTCATGACATGCAACGAGATAGGCATGGCCTCCCTGTCATGTGTCTCAATGCTGAACAACCCCAATGGAAGTGATGGGGCAGTTACCGAACTAGAGGATGGCTTCTACCTACGAAAATCGGTAAAGAGATGAGTGATTCCACACTTAGCGCATCTGAGATTAGCCTTATATCGATTATCTTACTCCCTCTCGAAGCAGCATGAAGGGATGTGTGGGTGACCACAAGTCCAACAAGAAATCGGTTATTGGGTCTACCCTCATAAGCCTCTGCCTCCCCCCTCCTAATTCCATCACCAGCATTGGTAGATAGTCCATGAGTACTGGATTTCCCTCTTCATTGTATGAGACGTAAGGGTTCACATAGGGCTCCTCATCATTACGCTTCTCCACGTAGTGGATTGGAGCATCGCTTGGTGGATGGGTTATCTGGAGTTAAGGTGGCCTAGGTATGCCTGTGGGATTGATCTCTATCCTAGAGATGACTGGCTTTGTATCGTTAGGTGCTGGGAGGGCCAATGGGGCTCCTTTTTTGAAGAGGTTTGGAGACCTATTCCCTAGGTAAGGTTGGTTGTAAGGTTGGGAATATGAGAGTCTTTGCAACAGTCTGTAAGTAGCAGTGCATGGCGTCGTGGCCAAACCTATCGTAGTTGGCACAAGGTTGGGATCTTGGATCTTGACACTTTGAAAGAAGGTGGTTTTCATCACAATACACACATTGGACATAGGACCATGTAGGCCATCTCATCATCTCCTATAGCTTAGCCAACTCTAGCTTCACTTTTGCCAACTCCTGGCTTTGATTGACATTCTTTCCTTTGTCTTGGGTGCCTTGGATGGATCTATCACTAGCGATTAGAGTTCTTCTTGAGGTTCCAAGAGCAGTGATGTCTCGGGTTGTGGGTCCTGAGCTCCTCTCTTTTAGCAGATCATCCACTCATATGGCTTCTTCGAAGACCCTAGCTAGCACGTCCCTTTGCAGGGTTGAGTTGCTCACCAAGGCCTTGTAAAGCTCTTCACTTCGGATTTCACTTATGAACACAGTGGATACCGCTCATTCGCTAGGTCTCTCTATGATTGGGATTCTCTTGAAAAGACTCCACACATGGGTGATGTAGTCTCGGATATCCTCCTTGTCCTTCTGATTGACATTCATCAATCTAACTATGAGGTTGTCAAACTTTCATGGGCTCAAGAGGGTTACCAAATCATGACCAATTTGGAGCAATGATGAGCCATCAAGACTTTCAAGTACAACTTGACCTATGTGACCCCCACCTCATTTACAATGTTGGCCATAACTAGGAATCGACCATTAGAAGACAATATCATGCTTCCCCCATACTTGGATAAGATTCTAACAAAGAAGGAACTCCACGTTGTAAGACAAATCAACTCTAGTGACCTCTCGACTAATAAATTAACTTGTATCATGCAATTAGGCAATCACCCACAGGATATGGACCGTTATGTGAATCTTGAGTATAACCCCAAGTTTTACGACTAGTTCTTGAGAAAGTGAGGCACAGCATGGATGCACTGGATACCCATATACCTTGATTTCCACAATCCTAGGAAGGATTTTCATCCTAGGGGAAAGGGGAGTAATGGATGAAAACTCAAAATAGAAATTGAATTTTTAAAGGGAAGAATGAATTTAAAAGTGGGCAGATTGATTGGTATGAGAAATCTTATTTTTTGGATTATATTCCTCATTATCAAACACTAATCTTTCAATTCATTTTACTTTTAGTGCAAGAGACACCCTTTAAAGATGTTACTGTGTTTCCCGCACCACTGTTTTCCCACAGCACAGAGGAGCGGAAAATGAAAAAAAAGGGAAAGAGAAAATAAGGCGCAGGATAAAAGTAGAAAAAGGTGCCTTGACCGGTAACCAGTCCCTGAAAAATTTAAATGTTCAGGCATGACCCTCAAAAAGCCTCGTTGTCGCCCCGAGACAACAAAAGAGTAAAAGGGCACACCATTAAAATGTGGGAGCGCCCCCGAATCTTTGTAAAAGAGTGCCAGGCTCGCTCCTGTGCAAAGTGTATGCATTAGTTGGGGATAGGATAAATTAGAATGGTGGGAAATGGGAAAAAGGGCCTAGGCTACAGCCGGCCATGTAAAAGAGGAAAAAGGGGATGACTGCCCAAAAATGATTTAGGGATTTGTATATAAAGTTGAAAAGTGAATGAGAAGCTCATTCTTTGGTGTGTGGCAAAAAGAGTCTTCTTCTTCCTTTCTTCTTCTCTCCTTCTCGCTTGTGTGTGCTCTTGAGAGAGGGAGTGTGAGAGTGTGAGGGAGCGAGTGTGTGTGGGAGTGAGGGATCAAGAGGGTGAAGCTTTTCACCATCTCCTCTTCCCTTCTTCTCTTCTCTTCTCTTCTATTCTCTTCTCTTCTCTTCCCTTGTGCGCGCGGCTATGGAGGATGGAGCTTGGAGATGGAGGAGGCTTGAGGATGCTTGAGCTAGCATCAAGAATCGTGGAGCTACCAGAGTGCAAGCGAGAGGAGGGTACTCGATCAAGCATCAAGGTAAACTCACTACACTCGTAGGATTGACGGCGCGTCGGCTAGGTGAGAGATAGCCATTAGAGCTCACTTGGAATGCTTGAAACAAGAAGCGGTCCGTGGGTCTTGGCGGTTGAGTGAAAGCTCCCACATTTTGGTTCCGTTGCCGAGACCAACGGATTCAAGCTTGAGCACTTGCGCGCCTCATATCGAGCATCAAAGTAGGATACTCATCCCCGAAACGGAGCTTGAGATAGGTAGGAAGTTTGGGTGTTTTTAATCTTCAAAACAAGTAAGCATTTTGGGATATTTTGGTTGTTTGATGATTGGAAAGCATGGAGAATCTATTTCAGTTTTTTGCCTTTGATCTTTGTTGCATTTAACGTAGGTTAGAGTTAGGAAATCGTACCGGAAAAGGGTAGGGTTTACTGTTTCAAAACAGGGCAAAACAGGGAAACAATCATGCAAAATGTGTAAAATGCTCGCTAATGAGGCCTAAGATCAGCAAGTGAGTGATTGGGGGCGTCAACGCCACATTTGGGAAGGCATATAAGAGCCAGGAGGTTAAAAGATAGCTCATTTGTGCCATTTCAGTGAGAGAGAGAGAGAGAGATAGAGAGCTCCAGGCCGTGTCGATTCGATCGCATCACTAACGCACTTACCAGCCCGTTCAGGTATACAAACCTCTCCCTCTACTTCCCTAGCTGGATCTGGAAGTGCATGACCATGGCGCCGGCCTACATTGGGTGAAATAATCGAAATCGCATTTGCGCGGGTTACGTGAGCCGCATTTGGCCCGTCCGAGTGGCCTCTCCTGGGCCGAGTCCCAGAATCGACCCTCGGCTCTTGTCACTCGGCCCACTTGTCGGCCCTTGGACCATGTCTGAGGCAACTGTTTGAGTCAACCCACTCGGCCGTCCGAGTCAAAGCTCTTTGCCACATGGCACATCCAGCCTCGGCCCGTCCGAGCGACCCGTCCGAGTCTCAAATTCGGCCCTCGGCCAAGCACCGTTCGGCCCATCCAAATTATCCTGTCCGAACCCGCCATTCGGCCTGTCCGAATCAAAATCATCCGAGTCAAATCCGGAAATTCGGCCCTCGACCCCATGCCTCGGCTCGTCCGAGTGACCTAATCGAACCCTGCAATTCGGACCAGTTGGTCCGAGTGCAACTTTTTGTCAAATCTGTCAAAAATTTGACCTGACCCGGCAATTATGCATTATCGCAAACTGTTGAAACCCTTCGGGCGCTCAGAACTTGATTCTAGCACACATGATAAGAGAAATTGTAGTGCGGAGCTGCTTAGCGGCTAGAAGTGGGCAGTTGCGAGACCCTAGGATGTAGATGCGAGCCACTGAGCCGTGAAACCTGATTGACCGAAAGCGAACAAGGCAACATACAAGGAAACCCTAAACCCTGACAAAACAGCCAGAAAATGGACCTACAAGCCTATCAGACCTGAACAAGCGAGAGTGTGTAAGACGCTGAGGAATTGCTTGCGGCACTCACATTGAATTTCCTCACTTGAAGTACACTTAAGAAAGTTGAAAGCCTGATTGGGCACAAGTGCACGAGGAACGACACACTCACCGAGTGACCATAAATTGAGGTCTGTATTCAATAACCAAAGGAACTTACTTAAATAAGCCACTCAAGGAATCCACCAATAGGAGAGGACCCAAGACATAGACAATCAATTGAAGCTCAGGGTAGGACCAAGCAAGAAGCACCAACGACGAGGATCTGTCAAGACTATTCAACCTGATCGACAGTGCAGTGGGGCGCAAGAACTCGACCATGACGGAAGAAAGCTCAGACCATCGGTCTAATGAGGAGCTCGATTTGAGTGTATTCCCAGATGCTATCCAGCAGATGGTGAGCAGTTACGACGCGCAGGCCCGGTACAAGCACCGCGGTAGGACAGCGGACGCAATCATTGCGGATCTAGAGGAGGAGAGAAGGCTAGCCTGCAAGGCATTGCAAGGAATAGCTGATTATAATAGGGATCAGCAGGCTAGGAGCCAAAGGCAAAGCATGGAACTGCATGAGGTGCAGCGAGTGTTGAACTTGGCTAGCCGAAACCGAATGGACCATGAGAGAGCACTAGAGGGAGACTTGACATTGAGTGAGCTCCTCATGAAACGGTTGCTCGATAATACCGCAGTAGAGCAGAGTGCCACTGCACTAGCGAGGTCGCTACTCGCAGGATTAGGGGCAAACCAAGGCTCAAGGAGCCAGGCCAAAATACTCATTGTTGCCAAGCAACTCAATAATACCAACCTCATGATGACCCCTACAGCTTTGTTGAGAAGTTTGAGCAAGTCTGCGAAGCCAACGGCCTCAACGACCAGACTCAACGTTCGCAAGCATTTGGGCTTTGCCTAGGCGACACGGGTAGGACGTGGTATACAAGACTGGATGCTGTAGAGTGAGCCAACTTCAATAATCTCAAGGATCTCTTCGTCAAGAGATTCACTGAGCCGGGATACTCGGATAACCTGCTGGTGCATTTGATGAATGTCAAGCAGAAAGAGAAGGAGGACATCCGTGACTACGTGACCCATGTGAGAAGTCTCTTTAAGAGAATCCCTCTAGGCGAGCGACCGACTGACAGAGCAGTTTCAACTATGTTTATCAGCGGAATTCGAGACGGGGAGTTATATAAGGCATTGGCAGGCAACTCAAGCTTGCAGCGGGACGTGGTGGCTAGAGTTTTTGAGAAAGCCATCAGAGTCGATGACCAGCTGAAAGAGCGGAGCTCTAGGACCTCAAATCTAGAAGAGACCAACCCGCAAAGCTCAGAGATAATGTTAGTCTCTAGTGAGCGGTCAATCCCATCATCCCAAGATAAGGGGAAGGCCACGGAGACAAACCAAGGCTTGGCTGAGGTCAAGATGGAATTAGCCAAGCTACAAGACATGTTGAGACGACCAACACACCCGCACATCCAATGCGTGTACTGTGGCAGAAACCACTTGCCGGTCGAGTGTCAAGACCCTAGGTCAAGATCGTGTGCTAACTGCAGTTGGTTCGGCCATGATGTCGCACATTGTAGATTACCAAGAAGACTTCCATACTCTCAACCTTACGGCCAGCCTTATCTAGCTAACAGGCCGCAGCCATTCTTTGGAAGGGGAGCCCCATTGGCTCTTCCCATGCCTAACGATATGAAACTAGTCGTCCATAGAATGGACATAAATCCTACATGCATTCCTAGACCGCCTGGTCCTTACGTGACCCACCCACTGAGCGACGCTCCAGTACACTGCGTGGAGGAGCCGAATGATGAAGAGATCTACATATATCCTTATGTCTCGCACGACGAAGAGGGCAACGTGGTCCTCATGGATTATCGACCCGTGCTGGTGATGGCGTTAGGATGAGGACGAGGTAGAGGCCTAGGAGGGCAGCCGCAGGATCCAGTAACTTGTTGAACTTGTAGACACCCCGGTCATGTCTCATCACGCTACCTTGAAAGAGAGCAGCAAAACAGGGACAAGGCTAACCAAAGGTGCACAGAGTGCGGAATCACCCATCTTTTCATAGACTGCCCGAAGCGGAAGCCGTCCTCTAGCTCAGCCAACTTGCCATCCGTCCCATCATAGAGGACGAGATCGATGATCTCTCCAGCGTAAGCACGCCAATATCACCGCCTCAACCTAAGTCAGCAGAAGGAACTATGCCACAAGCAATGCCGCTGAGACCAAGCCTAGATGCGACAGAGCCGCAGATCAGCTGCGGCCATTGGCCCGGACAGTCTAGGCTAGGGGAAGGACGATCTCCTGACCATGCTAGTGACCACCGCTGTAACACTTAGCCTGGGAGATTTGCTTAAGCAGCACCCTACCCTATGGCAAGACCTTAAGCAGTGGGTCTAAGGATCACAAGAGCAAGACACGGCAAACCCTCGAGACCAGGACACAAGAAATGCAATTGCCAAGTTTGACACTGCACTCCGTGCCTAAATCCTTGCACGTCAACGCCTTTTGGGAAGACTCTAAGATGCACGTGGTCCTGCCGGTCCTAGCCCTGGGTGACACAACAAGGAAGGGAATCGTAGACACGGGTGCTGGGGTTAGTGTGCTTAGCCACGCAGTGCTTCAGACTTGGGGAAACCCGCCTGTCAAAGTTGCTAGGTTTAATGTCACGCTAGCAAACGGTATGAGAGTGAAGCCATTCGGGGTACTGAAGAATTGGCCAGTGAAGATCGCAGTTGTCCAGTTCTCTGTCGACTTTATAGTCATGAAGGGACTGGACTACGATGTCCTATTAGACCAACCATGGATGCGCAGCGCTAGAGCCATCAAAGATTGGGGTAACAACTTGATTTTCCTTGATAATAGAACGGACGCCGCAAGAATAGACATGGACACTTGGAAAACCTCACCAGTCGACCTAGACGCCATCTCTGCTATGCTCAAGGGGAACACTCAGGTTAAGAAGCCCTATGGGTCCTTGACCAAGTATATCCCATGCCCAGAGGATGAGCGAGATTGGATGCACGTCCTCGCTACAATCGACCTTCCATTTTCAGACCATGAGGCGTATGAGCAGGCCATCAAAATGATCGGCAAGACCAACGAAGCACTCTCTACACCAATCTGCATGATGGCAGCAAGCCTCCATGGAAAGCCTAAGCCTGTCACCTTCCATGTACCTTCCAACAAAAGGGAACTCCAGGGGGTACTGGAATACCTAACGGACCAGGTAGCTGGCAACCCAGTTGCAAACTTCAAACCACTCCAGGATCTCTTAGAGGATTCCAAGTGGCAATGGACGAGGGTGCACGAGTTAAACCTCATGTATAATTGGGCCATGGTTCCTAACCAATGACACGAGGCATACCAAGCCCTAGGAGACGACAAATAGTCGAATGACAAAGATTCCAGCGATGAATATGAAGACTGCCAATCCTTCAGTGATGAGAGCGAGGGTGAAGTAGATACCATAGAATATGACACTGAAGGACGAGAAATTGAGCAGGTACGAGCAGACGCCAAGCCGTAGAAAAGGCAGGCCCTTAGAATAGAGCGAGGCATCATGCACATGGAATGTGATCGTGCTTGGTTGGAATGCATAGGAGCCATAGACCTTGAGCAAGCAGGCCTAGCCCGGCCAGGAACGACGTCAATACTTAGGACCAAATCGCCATTTGAACTGCGGCCACCAAGGGAGACCACCTCTTCTAGCAAAGATGGAGGGTTTGACTCTGAATCGGAGGTTACTTCAGATAGTGACCCAGAGATCCCTAGGCCGCCCATGACCAGACGCACCAAGGGGGACTTACCCGTCCACCTAAGGCGTAGACGGTTAAAAGGCAGGATAAGGCAAAGCACCCCAGGGATACAAGATCAGAAGAACAGCGGAAGCCGCATGATCTCCCTAAACGCTTCATGAAATTCAAAAAAGGGGATAGGGTAGTAGTTCTGTTAGGTGCCAAACGTCAAGGGCAGGCGAGCGAACCAATCGAAGGACTAGCCAAGGTCAAGGAGGTAGACCTAGCCCAGGAAGGGGAAACACCCCGACTAGTGTTCATTGCCGATGACTTGACTGGTAAAGAAGAAATGAGTCTTTTCGCTCTCTTGCGGGAGTACATAGATGTGTTTGCCTGGTCCTTAGAAGAGCTACGGGGGGTAGATCCGAGTGTTGTGACTCACAACATACCCATGATGATGGACGCAACGCCGGTCAAGCAGCGACCGTACCCTATGAATCCAAAACATGCTCATGCTGTCAAAGAGGAAATTGACAAGCTGATGAGAGCTGGATTCATTTACGAAATTGTGCACACAGACTGGGTATCACCCATAGTCATTGTGATGAAGAAGAATGGAAAAATTTGATTGTGTGTCAATTACAAGAAGGTGAACGCTGCTACGAAGAGAGACAACTATCCCTTGCCGTACACCGAGCACATGCTTGAGAGGGTGGCAGGCAAGGAAGCCTACAGTTTTCTGGATGGCTTCTCAAGGTACAACCAGGTGCAAGTGCATCCTGCAGACAGGCATAAGACCGCCTTTGCCATGGAGTGGGGCATCTTTGCATACATATTCATGCCCTTCGGGTTGACCAATGCCCCTGCCACCTTTCAACGTCTCATGTGCACCATCTTTAAGGACATGCTTCACAAGGAGTTAGAGGTCTTTGTTAACAATCTGTGTGTCCATTTGACCTAGATCGAACACTTAGACAAACTCCACGCAGTCTTTGAACGGTGCCGCTTATATAGTCTCTCCTTGAACCCCTTGAAGTGTCAGTTTTGGGTGAAGCACAGATGCATCTTAGGACACGTGGTGTTGAAGAACAGCATACGAAAGGGAAAACAGCATTACATGGCTGATCACATGTCCCGCATACCCATAGGAGAAGCCGTTGGACAAGGCATCATTGACGAGTTACCTGACGCCCACTTATTCCACCTGTCTAGTGAGAGAGATCTATTTAAGGCTGATCTAATGCCATACTGGGCAAGCAACATAGCCCAAGTGCTCGAGCATGGACTACCTGAGCGACCGATAGAAAATGCATGACTTAGGTGCTTGATCCTGAAGATCCAGGCCTACCAGCTGATTGCAGGCCAACTCTATAGGCTGGGGCAAGACGGATTGCTGCGTAGGTGCATGTGTGAGCATAAGATGCATGATGTGCTCTCGGAGACGCACAGTGGCATTGTGGGAGGACACTTTAGCAGAGACATGATAGCACAAAAAGTGCTGCAGTCTCAACTATGGTGGCCCACACTTTTCCCCGACACCAAGCGATTCGTCAAGCATTGTGACGAGTGCCAACGGACAAAAGTCCCGATTCGTAAAGATAAAATGGAGCTAACCCCAATTATTGCTCGCCAACCCTTTGAAAAATGGGAAATTGACTTCATAGGACCCATCAGCCCTGCAGCGCAGTACTCACAAGCCAAGTACATCGTGGTGGCCACGGATTACCTCACGAAATGGGCAGAGGCAAGAGCCACATGAAAAAACGACGCTAGGATGAGTGCCAAGTTCTTATGGAAGTAAGTGATCTCACGCTTCGATTGCCCCATCGAACTGGTTAGCGATCAAGGCACACACTTCATCAACGAAGTGATAGCACATCTCCTATCCACCTTTCTCATCATCCATCGCAAATCCTCACCATACTACCCTCAGGCTAATGGCCAGGCAGAATCGACTAACAAGATTCTTATCAACGTCTTGACTAAAGTAGTCTCAGCCTCACAAAGCGACTGGGACAACAAGTTGATGGCAGCCTTGTGGACCTACTGCACAGCTTATAAAACGGCCGTCGGCCAAACCCCTTTTAGGCTGACCTATGGAACTGAGGCAATTCTACTGTTAGAATTCTTTGTCCCTAGCCTGAGAATAGCACTCCAAGAACGATGGGAAGCAAAGGAAGCATGGACGCAACGCCTAGTGGAGCTGGAACGCCTATTAGAGACTCGTCTTCTAGCCACCCACGCGCTTATCTGCGAGAAATCTCGACGCAAAAGTTGGTTTGACAAGCATGTCAAGCAGCGCGAGTTTGAACCGGGTGACTTAGTGCTCCTCTACTCAGTTAAAGGACATAAGCAAAAGATGAAATTCAGAGATCTCAGACCCTTCAAGGTTTGGGCAATCAACCGAACCGGCAATGTCGAGCTCGAGACCTTAGATGGTGAAGGAATAGGCTTCCTCAATGGCAGTCATGTCAAGAAGTACTTCCCTCCCATCATCCTTTGCATGAGCCACCAATGTTAGAATCACTGGCGGTCAAAATACGAGTAGCCACAATCACTGAAATCAACGAAGATGATGAGGAAGCTGTAGAACCCGCCTACCTCCATGTCACGGTCACTGCCAAGCAAACATGCGCTTTCAATGCCTTGATCGATGAGGGAGCAGACTTCAATGTCCTAACCCACAAGCATTGGATTCAACTTGGCAAACCACTACTTCAACCCATAATTGCCAAATTAAGCCCATATGGGGCTCAATCATACGCACTTGTCGGCAAGTGTAGAGTCGTCGTTTCTATCGAGTCTGAGACTATTCCAATGCTTTTTTACGTGTTGCCCAGTGCTATAGACGCAGGCATGGAGTCACTACTGGGGTGAACCTTCAAAAAGAAGACTCACTGCAATGTTGATTATGAGTCGTAGCGTATCCACCTACCAATAGGCAACATGCGCATCGTAACAGCCTTCAGCAAGGGCTGCGCGACACCATCACCGTCTACAAAGCCACCAGTAGAAACATCCGTAGGCAAGATTAAGGAGGGTAGTGTGCGACCGCCGCTCCCCGACTTCCATAAATCGCAGCCCGCAGCTACCAAAGCAAGGACCCAACAGCCTCGCTTTCAATGGGTGCCTAAATAGCTGCAACAAACACCCAAGAGTCGATGCACCTATCCGCATAAGACCAAGAACTCTAAACCGAGTAGGCCAAGACGCAAACACAAGAAGAGCCACGTGATTAAGCAAAGATGGGTCCCTAAAGCCCTCTTGCATGCGCAAGGCTACTATGAGGGAAATGCCTCACTGTGGATCCCTAAGGCCCCCATGGCCAAAGGCACTAATCATGTGCCACCCTCAAGTTTGATCAGCCCACGTCCCCCAACACCTCAAAGCCATAGACTGCAGTGCTCTCCAGAGCCCCAGCCATCCGACTTATCTACGCTTTGGCCCAAGAGAGTCGCACAAACCTATCGGCCCAAGCAACAGCCACCGTCACAGGTGGCATCATCTAACCAAGTCAATCTGACCCTCCGTGGCAAAGCTGACTGCAGCAGCCTAGCTGTTGTAACTGACCCTAACCCGCCCATCTTCCAAACAGCCCGATTGCAGGCTCAAGGAAACTCCCAACCACAACTATGTATTGTTAAGGCCTCTAGTTCTAGCAAACCTCGACCACCCATCGGCCTTACTCCCTCCTATGAACGAAAATCATTTCTAGCACTAGCCACTGATCTTGTCGAGGACATCGGTGATGATGTGGTGGACTGCATTAAACGACTCGATGCCACCTTCATGTCGCTCGCCCTCAGCTATGACCGTTTGGACTTGGGTCTATTAGAAGAACCCTTTGCAGCGGAAGCGCGCAATATGCCTTGCTTGTGGGAGACTTTTGAATTCGCATTTGCAAAAGCTTCTCGCTCTGCTACTGCTAAGTTGCTCGGTAGCAAGGTCTCCAAAGAGCAAGCCATTAAGTAACATCTCATCACGTCATACGATCCACGGACCACTTCTGCTATCACTGACCAAGAGATCGCAAGGTTATCCCACCTTGCTGATACTGAATCACCTTTCTTGAGGCAATGGTACGCTCTTAGGTTGCAATGGGAGGTTGACGGATGTCGCATAATGATCAACGCCGAGCAACGCCGAGCCATCAAAACGGCCGAGTATGATCCCACTTACATCGCGCCTACCTCGTATAGAGTGTTAACCACTCTCCATGGCCAACCCATGGACGAGCACATCAAGGGGAACCCCTACCTTGACCGCCTCCTAATAGAGAAAGAGCTCCACATTGCAAGTAGGGTCAATTCTGGCAATCTCCTAATTGATGTTCTGACATACATCACACATGTCGGTATCCGCCCATTCGAATTAGACAGGGAAGCTCAGCTAGAGTATAACCCCAACTTCTATGCCTGGCTCCTGCACAAATAGACCGACGCCCTTTATGTTGAACGCCCTTGGCCTCTCAACCTCTAATCCTGGGACGGATTCTTCTCATTCCAAAGGAGGAAGGGGTAATAAGGTGGAACGTAAAAAATAAATAAGAAAAATCTAAAAAGTAAACCAAGTGTGAAACATCAGTTAAATTTGAAATGCAAGGGTAAGATGTAATGGTAAAAGTCTGAAAAGCAAAGTTAAGGCTATGTTCAATAAAATCTGCTACACTTTTATTCTTCCAGCAAATTAGTTGTCAAAAAGCACTAAAAGTGGAAATGGCTGAACTTGCAGGTAGCGATCATGGCAAGCCAAGACAAAGCGAGCAAGCTCCCCTTCTCGGAGGAGGAGCAAGCGAAGTAGGGCCTCACAGTGGAGACGAGAGCCTTCAACCAGTTGAAGTTCCGTCACGTCTTCAACCTTGAAGATGTGGCCATCGAAGAGCTGGCAGTGCGCCAAATCATAGATCAGTGCCACTTGCAGAAGCACCTAGACACAGTGGGCCGAAGGGTGGACTACACCCAGTGCGCTAACTTCTTGCGCACCTTCAATAGGAATAGAGGCACCATCACGGTGCGGGACAATGAAGCCACCAGACATGTGCAGATCGGGTTGACCCCCGAGTTGGTGGAAAGGGCACTAGGGTTGCTGAATAAGGTGGAAAGAAAGCCGAAAAGTGACATCTACGCCATGTTGGGAATGGACAAGGTGAAGGTCCATACCAATGATGGGATTAGCCTGGCGGACATCGCGAACCCAGAAATCCAGCTGCAGGCAAAGATGGTGCACGCCTTGTTCTCAAGCCAGAGGTACAATAGCATAATGAGCCGAATCAACATACCTTTGCTCGATAGCATTGCGGCACAATCGCTGGACGAGGTGAACCTTAATGGGTTTGTGAGGAAAAAAATAGAGGCTTTGGCTAAGGCCCTGGCAACAAGAGGAAGAGCCGTTGGAGGGGAGTCCCCGTCGTCCCGATCAACCCGCAAGGCATCATCCTCCAAAGCCGCAACCATAGGGTTTGGAGGTGTCCTTATGGCCATCATCCAAGAAGCACTAGGGCAAGGGCGAGAAGGAGGAGACAAGAGGGGAGGCGACGAAGGAAGTGACGAATCACCGTCACAATCCCCACCTCACACAGAAGAGCAACGAAGGTCGTCAGATGAAATGGAGACGGACACAGACGAAGAGGGAGAGTCCCAGGGCACCCCACAGAGGCACGCGGAACAACGAACCAAAGCCCTGCATGGAAAAAGGGAAGAGGATCGAAAGAAGAAAGAAAAGGAAGGTCTGGAGAGGGCTTGAAGGGAGTCAGTCAAGGATGAGAAGGAGAGAAAAAAGAAGACTGAAGAGGAGCTGAGAAGGAAGGAAGAGGAAAAAATAGAGCTAGCCATCCGTTGCTTCATCAAGGAGCAGCACAAAAGAGACGAGGAAGGCGCGGAGAGCCCGCACCAAATAGAGGCACCTGGTTCCAGTATCAGTGTGTTGGAAATCACACCCCTGCCCCCAGCAGAAGGAAAAGGAAAAGATCCGATGATGCCAACTCTCCCCCTCTTCATACCTTCCATGCCAACCACTCCTATCATGACCAAGAGGAATTAAAGGCCCTGAAGGAACGTGATGCTGCTTGGGAAGGAAGGAGAAAAATCTTGATGGAGCATCTCAACGGGGAAAGGGAGACCAATGCTCACCTGCGGCGCAAGAACGATCAGCTATTTGCAGTCAACCTAGAGGCACAAAGCCAGCTTGACAAGATCAGACAGGAGGCTGTAGAGCTGAACCAGTTAAGGGAAGAGTAGGTGCGAAGGATGCAGGTGAAGCTGGACCAGCTCAATGCACAAATTATCGAGGAATGCCAGGAGCAGTCCCGCCTGCACCTGAGCTCGAGGCCCAACAGCAACAACTCATGGCTATGACCCTCCATCAGGGGGAGAGCCTGGAAGATATGGAAAAAAGAGCAAAAGAATGGGCTGATCACAATGAGGGGAGAATACGGGACTTGGCACGCCAGCTGGCCAAAGCCGAAGGTGATAGGGTGCTGGCTGAGAATCAAGCAGAGGCGGCCCAGCTCTCCATGATATCCCAGCAGCACACCTTCCTCAATACACTGCTCCACTCCACCAAACCGGAAGGAAACGAAGCCAATGATCAGCTCTGCAAAAGAAGCTAACCATTGCATGCAGAACTCTAACAGCAGGTCTGCATGTGCCACTGCAGCTAGGAGGCCCGCCGTAGAGCCTAGAGGAGCAAAGAAGATATCTTGCACAGGTAGGCTTGACGGCGCAGGAAATAGATGAACTCGGTTTCATAGAGGCGAAGGCACAAGAAGACATGCAAGCAGAAGGGGGTGAATCGGAGTTTGATCTGGGACCTCAGGAGGAGGAATACATCCCACCACCCCCTCAGCCACACAATAAGAGGAAGTGCAGCCCCCTGATACGTCTGCTGAGAGAAAAGCAGCCCAGGCTAACCGCAGGAAAGAAATGGTAGAGAAGGCAAGGAAAAAGCTGAATGTTAGACCTGTTCCAAGACAGCCTGCCCCTCTCCTACCGCGCCCTCAAGATCCCCCTGCTGAATTCCATGCCGAATTGATTATCTGGGAACAGCAGGAATGTAACCGCGACCCCTTTGACTTGAGCTTTGAGTTTCCCACTACCTTGAATCGAGTAATGCCCATTCAACTTGTAAATGACGTCATCGCTATGGGTGCAAGGCTCAAGGCCAAGTGGTTAGCGGAGCGAGAGGCCCACCCAACTGCTTGGGGAGATGAGGACCGTGAATTTTGGCAGGATAAAGTCCTCCAGGTGCCTAGATTGGTGGAAGGCTATAATTGCCAACCCACTTGGAGAAGACACATTTTTGACGTCAATCTTGACGCGTGGATGGCATTTTGTAACACCCTCCCTTCTGAGAGAAACGACCCTACTTTCATACCGTATCCTCAAAGGGCAGGGGTCGACTTTAATCTGTCCATCCACTGCAGGTTCGACTTTCCCATTATCTATAACACGAATAGCACCTCCCATAGGGATGCCCTTCTCTTTACCCTCCCTGATTTGTACAGCTCTATAGATAGATTTCTTAGCAAGTTCACCTCCTGTCCTGACCCCGCCTTCATAACCACTTGCAATTATCTTAGACTAATTAGGGCCCTAGTCCACCAAGAGCCCCCACCTCAAGAACACCACCTCCCACCTCTCTACTTTGACCCCAATGCCATAGATAGCAGCACCATGACTCGCCTCATGATGCACGCTTCTCTTTTTCCATCCTTCTGTGTTGCACTGCTCGAAGATATGAGCGACAGCAAATTCACCTAGTGCAACCACCCCTTCCTTTCTACCACCACTCTCAAAACCCACCTCAACCTCAAAGGCTACTTGTTGAGTTGTAGATTCCTTAACAAGGCACCCCGCCCTCCGCCATCCCCTACCCGCCATTCAGATGACGAGGAGTAAACTCCCGTCATGCCCTTGTATCACATGTCTCCATGTATACGCCTCTTTATATTTATCATATTAAAAAAAAAGAGAAAAAAAGAAAAACAAAAACAAAAACAAAAAAAAGAAGCACCACAGTCACTGCACCTAGGGTTCTCCCTAGCCCCCCTCCCCACTTCACACTTAGGGCACATCAAGTGCAGGACTTTCAGACCTGTCACCCTAAGACTTGCACCGCACCTCCAATGAAGCACGAGCTGGGTCCTCAAGTGTGGGACGTTACCAAGGGCTTGCCCAAGGTTAGACCCATCTCCTAGTTCCACTGCCATGGGCACCACACACTACACGGCGAGACAAACACACCCCTTAGGGAGTGCACAACTTTTCTTGCAGGTTGTGTTCGAGTTTCAAGAAATGGCTACTTCGTGGAAGAGGATCACCCACATCATCCTTTAATGACCAAAACTTCTTTTCATGTGCCAGCATCCAGCCATCTGCCTGCTGATGGCTACCATGATTGAACCAAATCAAGGTAGAACTGCCATTGGCATAGATCTTGGACCCTCATCTTCCAATGATCCATGCCCAATGCCTCAAGATCTACGGATCGCTTATTGATTCCACAAGCCTGAAGACCTTCAACTCAAAGATGAAGACCTTCAACTCAAAGACAAGGATCTTCAATCAAAGCCACGGATTTTCAAGGCAAACAGTGTTCCGGGGGTTTCTCCAGAATAAATCCCTCCAATACCATCCTCCTAAGGGATTGCTTATTGCTTCAAGTGTTTTCGATACTCGAAGGATGACCGGCTACATAAGGGGCGCCACAACAGTGTGAAAGATGCCGCGTATCTTCATGGAACCTAACGCACGCCGGAATCTCTCCTGGTCATCGTCCTTAAACTCCATCACTTGTCATTCACCCAACCACCTCGAAAGTAGTGTCATCCACCTACCTGTTCTGCCTAGCAGCCGACCTAACTAGCCACTACGTCCCACCGCAGTGCCATGGGATTGGCACTTGGCTAGGAGGGGGTAATGTTACCGTGTTTCCCGTAGCACAGAGGAGCAGAAAATGAAAAAAAAGGGAAATAGCAAAAAAGGCACAGGATAAAAGCAGAAAAAGACACCTTGACCGGTAACCAGTCCCTGAAAAATTTAAATATTCGGGCACGACCCTCAGAAAGCCTCGGTGTCGCCCCAGACAACAAAAGAGTAAAAGGGCACACCATTAAAATGTGGGAGCGCCCCCGAATCTTTGTAAAAGAGTGCCAGGCTCGCTCCTGTGCAAAGTGTACGCATTAGTTGGGGATAGGATAAATTAGAATGGTGGGAAATGGGAAAAAGGGCCTAGGCTACGGCCGGCCATGTAAAAGAGGGAAAAGGGGATGACCGCCCAAAAAGGATTTAGGGCTTTGTATATAAAGTTGAAAAGTGAATGAGAAGCTCATTCTTTGGTGTGTGGCAAAAAGAGTCTTCTTCTTCCTCTCTTCTTCTCTCCTTCTCTCTTGTGTGTGCTCTTGAGAGAGGGAGTGTGAGAGTGTGAGGGAGCGAGTGTGTGTGGGAGTGAGGGATCAAGAGGGTGAAGCTTTTCACCATCTCCTCTTCCCTTCTTCTCTTCTCTTCTCTTCTCTTCTCTTGTGTGTGCGGCTATGGAGGATGGAGCTTGGAGATGGAGGAGGCTTGAGGATGCTTGAGCTAGCATCAAGAATCGTGGAGCTACTGGAGTGCAAGCGAGAGGAGGGTACTCGATCAAGCATCAAGGTAAGCTCACTACACTCGTAGGATCAACGGCGTATCGGCTAGGTGAGAGATAGCTATTAGAGCTTGTTTGGAACGCTTGAAACAAGAAGCGGTCCGTGGGTCTTGGCGGTTGAGCGAAAGCTCCCACAAAAGAAAAATAATTGTGGGATATTGTGTGTGGCGACAGAAACCCAAATGGCATGAAAATAGGATAAAGCCAAGATGCTCACCTTTCTCAAAGGAGGAGCATAGAAGATATGAATTAGCCATGGAGATTTGAGCATTCAACCAATTAAAATATTGTAGCATCCACAATCTGGAAGGAGTAATGACATCAGAAGAGGTAGTGGCACAGATGATAGAGTGATGTAACCTTACCAAGTACCTGGAAAAGGTGGGATAAGACATCAACCATAGAAAATGTACAGAATTCCTAAGGACTTTCAATGTCCAAAGGAATAGTGGTACAATGACCATCAGGCAAGGTGAAACCTCTAGAAGGGTGGAAGTTTCCCTTAATCCAGAGATTGTGGAGAAGGCACTAGGTTTAGCAAAGAATCTAGAGAAGAGGCCAAAGAGGAACATGTATGGAATGCTAAGGATGCACAAAAAGAAGGTCTATAATAAAGATGGAATTAGCCTAGCTAATATTTCAAACCCTACACTACAGGCTAAAATGGTCAACACCCTTTTTTCAAGCCAAAGATATAATTCCCTTATGAATAGAATAGGCATACCATTGCTGAAGAGCCTTGAAGCCAATGCTCTGGACAAGGTGAATTGCAACACCTATGTCTGAAGGACAATACATGCATAAGTAAAGGTAGTAGCCATAACACCAAGGGTGGCAGGAGGGGAGTCTCTAGCTACCACATCAAAGACTAAGAGGAAAAAACCTGCCTTTAAGGCTTTGATTGCAGGATTTGGAGGAGTGTTAACGACCATTATTCAGAAAGCTCTAGGGGAGGTGGAAAGAGAAGTTATAGAGGAGAACCTAGAGCCGTCAACAATCTGGGAGAGGATCATCGCTCCAGCAAGCCCAACCATCTTGCTTTCAACAGGAGATCAAGGAGAGGAAGTAGGGCCACCTGAATGGATGGTGGAGATGAGGCACAAGTGCAAAGAGCAAGTGGAAGACACCCGCATGAAGTTTCAATCCAAGATAGTGCAACTTCCACAAGTGTCCATCCCTCAAAGTGAGGAGTGCAATCCTATTAACCGGGGCTAGGAACTTGCAGTGTGGGATAAATGGGAGAACTGTTGCTACCCCTTTGAGTTCTCCTTCACTTTCCCTCACACATTGGATAGAGTATTATCTGCTAGGGTGGTGGAGGTTGTCATCAAGATTTTAACAAGGATAGAAAGGAGATGGCAAGAGGAACAAAAGAGGCACCCCACAAGGTGGTAGCATGAACCTACAGACTACTGGGAAGATAAGGTAGTGGAGGTACCCCAGACAGTGGAGAGATATGAGGCACATCCTAAGTGGCACAAGAACATCTAGAAATCTAGTTTAGAGGCTTGGATTCATTTTTGCAACACCCTACCCCATGAACGGGATGATCCTATCTACATGCCCTACCCAAGAAGATTTGGAGTTGATTTCAACCGAGAGGTGCATGGTAGATACGACTTCCCCCTGTGATCTACAATGTAAATGCCTCAATTCCGTGAAGCAAGCTTGATCTTCACCAAAAGGGATCTCCACCCATCTATAGTAGGTTTCCTCAAGGACTTCTCCGCATGCCCCAATCCACTTTCATCACCACATGTAACTACCTTCGCCTACTGAGAATATCACTAAAACAAAAACCTACTATAGAGGAAGAGAGCGATTGTTTCCCCTCTTTTTTTATCTCAATGCTGGGATGATAGATAGATGTGAGATGGTGCAGCTCATGATGAGATCCATCTCTTACCAACATTTTGTATGAACCTCTTAGAAGATATGAGTAACAATAGATTCACTGGGTGTAACCACCCATTTTTGTCATTTACTCCACTAAATGTAAGAACCAACTTAAAGGGGTATCTCTAGAGTAGGGCATTCCTCAGTAAAGTCCTCAAGCTACCATGTAACCTGGCCCCTGCTCATCAACATGATGCTTCTTATTGTGCTTCCTTTATTAAAATTGAAAAAAAAAAGAGAGAAAAATGAAAAGGACAAAAAGAAAAGATGTAGAATGAAGAGAAATACAACAAGGAAATTAGCCCATCTGTACTCTACGAGTGTCACAAGTACTACACCTAGGGACCACTCTAGCCCCTTCCCCTACTTCATATACTTAGGGAAAATCAAGGGCAGGACACACCTAGGGAGCTCCTGCTCGCCTAGTATGGTTAGACCTATCTCCCTAAGTCACACCCATGGCACCTCCCTTTGTACACAAACTGGGTCCTCAGGTGTGGGAAAACACCACGGGCTTGCCTAAGGTTTTCGACCCAACTCCTAGTTCCACTGGCATAGACACCATGCATTGCAGAGTGAGATAGGCACACCCCCAAGTAGTGCACTTCCTTTTCCTTTCAGGTACATTTGGCAACATGCGATCAACCACTCACATAGGAGGCCCTCATCATCCACTCAATCCATCCTCGGCATCCACAACCTCTTATCAATTTTAGTGTGTTTGGTGTGAGAGTGCACATGGCTATGTGAGAGGTAGCCATTGCACTTGGCTTGAAACACTTGAAATGATAAACGGTCTGTGGGTCTTGGTGGTTGAGCAAAGAGATCCCACAACTACTCTAAATAAATCACACGTTGTCAAGATAAATTGTGCGTATGTTGGGAAGACATCGAGTCTTTGGTTGTGGGAGTGAATAAGAGTAGTAATGGATGAATAGATGTATATGATATTAGAGAGATTCTTAAGGGAGGATTGAGAGTAGTAAGAGATTAGGCAGATTCTTATATGAGAGTAGAGATGATGATAAAGATTACATAGAGTAGAGACCAACAAGAGATGAAACAACACACATGCAAGTGACCAAAGGCTCAAAGTATCCCAAAACCAATCCTTGATTAAGAAAACCTATTTACAATGAGTCTTCCATTCATTGTGTCATATTTCACCTTGTTATATCCAAAAAACTCACACCAAATAGTAGCTTCTACTCTGCTGCTCAGATGGCAAATCTGATGGTTTTGTTGGCTCTGAAAGGGAGGTAAAACCATAGGACATCTAATCAGAATTCTCCCAGATTGCTCCTTCTCCCTCTTCATCATTTAGAGTGCTGTTTGTTTCTTGAAAACTGCAATTGTGTAGATCGCAAATTTGGGAGCCTTTTTTTTGCATGACATCTCCAAAACTGGATGAAAAGTAACTTCCTTTTTGCATGATACCTTATTCTAGAAGTTTTCTATACCTTTTTAGGATAATTACAAAAATAATGTCCAAAATATCAAAAATAAGCTAAAATTGTCCAAAATTCTCATCGTTTTGAACCTTCCATACTATGGACACTAACACTAATGACTAATATGACATTAACTCTCTAGATTAATAAGAAAGCTGGATGATGATGCACTCGAGGGTTTTTCACATTGTGTCCATGTGTAGCAACATGACATCCACCCCCTCTAAACTTGCACATCCTCTAGTATGTGCCAACTATGTATCCACATGGGTCAAACATCCAAATAACAAGCACTTTTCTGATCATGCACATTAGCAAGCATCCACCTAGATCATAGATCAAAATACTCAACATATATACAACTCTTGGACCACACCTAGCATCCCCTCTAGGTTCATAAGTCCTTGGGTGCACATTATATACTTGAGATTGTGGAATCTCTATGTACATATTTTGAATGCACCCATCAACAAATACATAGCCACATGGTTGCTCTTTCAGAATCCATCATAAGGGAAGCTAATTTTGATAACCTTTTTGCTCCACAGCCGATATAATCAATGCATCCAACACACTCTGACTATCTCTGAAAATATTTCACCATTCCATTTAATCCTGAAGCATCTATATATTTCCTATCAAGGCATTCGACAAAGCATCGGAAACATTCTCTAGTTGTGGAGAATCACATCTAACATCCTTTATAGACATATCCTCGAGCTCATGAACTCTCTCAAAAACTAAAACACTATCCTACAAAAATTGTGTGCATCCAACGAGTTGCCAATCTCCCTCTAAATCCTTGCATCAAGTAAAAGATGAGCTTCGTAAAACACGAGCCTCATAGGCTTCCTCATAAGCAATCAAAAAATCTATATATGCATTGTCCCTGTCATCTGCTTTAAGCTCATTCAAGATATCATCTACATGGGTACTCAGAGCATAAAAAGTACCTGCATAAACATCATCTATGTGGAGACTTAAAGCATCCATAGTAACTGTAGAAACCTCATTGGTATGGCAACTCAAAGCATCACTAGCATAAGCATCCTCGGTAGGGCAAATCACAGCCTTTGTACTTTCAGCATAGGTATTCATTGCATAAGTGTTCAATTCCTCAGTGAGTGCATTAAAAAAATCCATAGTAGGTTATCACTTAGCCTTAGTAGCAAGTAGTAAAGCTTGGACAAAAGCTTGTGCTTCCTCTATACGTTTATCCTTCTCTAGTTGCATCTACATCCTTAATTTCTCCTCTTTTGATATCTGAAGTGCCTCTTCACTTCTTTTTCTTCCTCTTCTTCCTTCTCACATTACTATTGCTGATACTTATATGTTGCAATAAGCCTCTTGCATACATCCTCAAATTTCTTCCAAAATCCATAAGTGCCATAAGTTACATATCCAAGTTCACTCATCTCTGCAGCACTGACATCCAAACACTTCCTATATCTTTCACATACAAATGATATGTTCATCCTTAGACTCATTCAATTTCATCAAGAACTTATAAGCTTCAAGGAGCATCAAACTAGATTAATAAGAAAGCCGGATGATGATGCACTTGTGGGTTTTTCACACTTGTATTTGCATAGCAACACAATAGCATTTGTATCAATTTGTAGTCCAACATTTTCCTTCCAACTTCAATAGAGGAAGTATCCAATGAACAAGTGATCAACACCTCGATTCACATACACAAAGGGCTTCCTTCTAGCAAAATGTTATGGCTCCTATGACTCTCCTACACCTCGAGGATTAGCCCCAGGATGCGCCATCTTAACAAAAAACACAAGCGTAACAAAGTCCTCTCATAATATAACCATAACAATCTAGGCGACACTATATATACTCCTTACTTAATTCATTTCCGAATATATAACACTACCCTCCAACAAAGGGAATCTTACACTCTCAATATTGGTCGTCACCTAGACATACAATTACAATGTATTTAGGAATTTATCTTTTGATACCATATTTAGATTACAAATGTAAAGTTTTAACACTCTATGCTCAAATATCTTAACTAAAAACCAACCAACATACGGTGCACAAATAATCTTTTCATGATTTCTTTCTACTAGCATTGTGCTGCATTACTAGAACAACACCTCGCTAACCCATGCTACTAAACCCCTTGAAACTTATATAAACCATGACCTATATGCTAAGATATGTAAAGAAATCAACAACTTAATCAAATATATTTCCATTCAATCCCATACCCCCTACCATTCACATCTTACTTGCTCACACAAATGTAGGGAGATTTTGCAACAATTTTTCATATAAACAAGCTCTAAACATGCACTTTAACATATAAATAAAGAAAAATTGAGGCAAACCCTCATGATTTATCTTCATTACCTAATCACAAATATTCTTCTACTTTTGGATAATTTTTAACATGCAAAAACTAACGTTCCTTTATTTTTTTCCTTCATTTGACTATTTTCCATGGATTTTTTCATTTATTTTAACATAAATTATTATTTTTTCTACGTTTTCTAATTTATATGACTTATGTGAAGTGCGATCCATCAGCATACTCATTTTCATGCCATACGAACATCGTTAAGTCTCCAAAACCCAAAAAATTCATCGCACCATCCCTCCCTCTCTCTGATACGTAGCCATATGAATAAGGAACAAAGATGAGAGAGAAACAAGAGAGAGAAAGACTGAAAATGGACCTTTTCATTTACTAGATCATTTTGCTTGAGAATTGAGGTGACGAAGAGCAAATAATTGATGGACGTGATGCCCTGGAGAAGGAAGAAGATCATAGCTAACAAGAAAATTTAAATTTTTAATGGGAGGAAGAGGTGCCAAAAAAACGTGCCCCCCATCTCGTATGTTTTTTATGAGATTTGCCCTGTCTAACCATGGTTAACCATAACCACTCAAGTAACTAGTTCAATTTTGGTATTTTTATACTTGACTATAAGTGGTTTGGATAGTTGAAGGGGTAAACAATCTCTTTGAATCATGATTCGACTCGACAAGTGGCTTTCTGGCATCAAAATCTATCACCTTGGCCTGCATCACATGCTTTTCGATTTCCCGATCTAGTAGTTGCTTGATAATGCCAAACATCGCGGCCATTAAATGGGGGGTTAAATGCCCTCCGATCGACGAAATGACACTTGCATTGCATTCTAGCATCGAAATGCATCTAGGAAAACTCTAGCTCCTTGATCCATGATTGTTTTATTTTTCACAAAAAATGCATCTTTTACGAATCTCGGGCTACTTTTGTACTCAAATTCTAGCTTTAAAATTGCAAAATGATTTGCACAAACAGAAACTAGAAAGAACATCAAGCTGCTATAAATAAAATACACAACAGACCACAAAATACAGCTCTCACCCTACTCCCTGATAAAATCAAAGCATAAAGTCCACAAGGGATAGGCCCAATATAGGCTGTCAGAGATCCGGAGCTAGTCGCTAGCCAACTACTCCAACATAGATTGGCTAAAAGAAACTATCAAAGGAGTCATCCTAACTGGTGGTCTGACTCGCCTACTTGACCTATGACAATTCGACCAAGAACTCCTACTAGACAAGGTCTCCTATAGCTTGATGGCCTACTAAAAACTGTATATTTTTCCATTTTACCATATTTTTTCTCTAATATTTTATACTCGGGCATGTAAAAAGGAGGGAGCTGAGCATACTATGACCCAAGGAAAATGGGACCTTGGTCCTGTCGTCTCGTTACCTAAGAACCTACCAAACTCTCACAAGAACACAATATTAGTGAGTTTCTGATTCCCATTTTTTGAATACTAAACCGGATAACATGCCCATAAGTTTCTCAAAACCATATGATGTGACCTATCATCGAAAAGTGCTTGAAAAATGGAATCTATTGAGCTATAGAGCGCTCGATTTGGAGTTATAGTGTTCAAGTTATAACAAATCCAAAGATTTAACCACGTGTCCCAAACTTATGGGAAATTCCCATATTCCTAAATATGGTGTTCAAAGCGATACTAGATCCTTTTCTCCTGCTCACTTTTATTTTTGCTTTGATTATTTACTTTTTTTAACTACCTAAATGCCACCCTCTATAAAAAAATTACACAGCGCAGCGAACAAAATTTGGGAAAGAGAGATAGAGAGTACACAACAGATAAGAGGAGAATTAAAAAAAAAGATTCTTTAGCTCTAAACAATTGATACAAAGATGGCTCTGTCCACACGTGTGCTTCCACTGTGAAGCTTAGATGGCGATCTAGATAGAAGATAGGTGATGAGCTTAAGACTAGGTGAAACAACTCTGACTGGGTGAAAGATAAATGATGTATGGCTCTAAAGGGGTTTAGCTTCTCGCTTAGCTTTTATAGCCCCGAAGATGGTAAGGCTGGCCCAAGTGATCTACCATATGAGCCTCCACTAGTTAGCTAGGAAATGTTCTAGGGAATAGGGAATATTCTTTTTATTGTCGGGGGCTAGGGGCACTGCCCCCTGGACCCCTGGGCCACTGGCCCCCTTGGGGACCCCCCAGCCAAGGGCTACTTTTGCAGTCCCTAGACCCCAAAATAGGGGCCCCTAATAACTTCCTTACCTTACAACTCGATGCAATCTACCTTGAGTTGCTACCAGCTTAACTACTCTGTCTAACCCAAAGATTAGACCCACAATGGTCACCTTTTTGCCATCCGATCACATAGACCTCATCTGATATACAAGTCAGGACTCAACCAATATCTAGGCTCACATATGGCTTCTCCTCATAATGGGGGCCTTACAACTTTGAGCACCATGGTTCATTGGTAGCACCTTATGAGGGTGGGGCATTGAGCATATCTAACACCCCCCTCAATGTCCACCCATAGGTGAACTATCTCCTCAGCCCAATGCCAACTCTCTGAGGATGAACTTGAAGTAGATCCTTTGTAAGTGTTTTGGTGAAGATATCCGCTCCATTCTCCTTTGTTGGACAATAGACTAGATCAACTATCCCACCCTTGATCAAATCACACACAGAGTGATGCTGGATCTCTATATGCTGGATCAAAACACTAGATTTTTGGCAATGGTGGTGCAACTCTAATTGTCACATCTCAGCACAGTTGGTTCTTCATCCTGCACTCCCATATGCCATAGGATCCTTCTCAACCATACTCCTTCACATGAAACAAAAGAAGCTGCCCTGTACTCTGCCTTCGATAGAAGACAATGCCACTATTGGCTGCTTCTTACTAATCCAAGAGAAAATTCCTGAACCCAAAGAGAATTAATAACCAAAAATTGACTTCCTGAAATCACTATCTCTTGCCTAATTTGAGTCACAGCTCCCCACAAGAGAAGTTATGAAATTTTATGTGATACCATAGTCAAGAGTTTCCTTCAAGTATCTGAGCACCCGCATCCCAGCTTTCCAATGACTCTCATGAGGTTTGTTTGAAAACTTGCTCAAAACACCAACAACAAAACTGATATCTAGTATGGTGTTGCACAAGTAGATTATACTCCAACCTCTTGTAGTTCCCAATGTCTGCTAGTGTTGATGTACCCTCAATAGATAACTTGGCATTCACCTCCATAGGTATAGCTATATCCTTGCACTCGATCATGCCAAATGCCTTCAAGATCTCCCATGCATACTTCTTCTGAGAGATGAAGATCTTTCCTGGCTCTTGCCAGACTTCAGTCCCCAAACAATAGTGTAGCAAGCCCAAGTCTGTCATTTCAAACTCAAAACTCAAAGCCTTTCGAGTTTGGTTGATCATATCTTCATAGTCACATGTAATAAGAAGGTCGTCCACATATAGGACAATCACTACAGACTTTTCACCATCCTTGTAAACATACAAGTTAGTATCTAGGGCACATCTTTTGAAGTTAAAGCTTAAAAAGAACTTATCTATCCGTTGGTATCATGCTTTGGGGGCTTGTTTCAACCCATAGAATGCCTTTTCTTCAGCTTACACACTTTGTTCTCAGAATGGGGGGCCTCAAATCCTAGTGGATGAGCCACGTACACCTCCTCCTTGAGGTGACCATTTAAGAACACGGATTTAACATCCATTTGGTAAATTGGCCACTACAAGTACTATGCGAATAGTGGTCATTCTGGGAGTTGGAAAAAATGACTCTTGAAAATCAAACACTTCAACCTTTGAAAATCCGTGGGCAACCAGTCTAGCTTTGTACTTTTCTAAGGTACCATTAGCCTTGTACTTTACCTTTGAAATCCACTTGGTGCCAATAACCTTCCGCTTTGCTAGCTGATCAACTAGCTCCTAAGTGTCATTCTTCATTATGTTGTCATACTCGGCTTGCATAGTTGGCTTCCATGGTGGATTTGCAAGTGCTTCTTCTAAGTCAATTGGCTCCTTTACTTCTCTCATAATCTTAGCCAACAAGGCCATATTGACTATGTGAGCAGAAGCCCTCCTTTGCTCCTCTATTATCTAAGACCTTCTTGGTCCGTCTACCTTCTCCTCAATAGATGTAGGCATAGGATTATTGTGGTCGTAGAATTGCTTCACCCAATGTGGCAATGGATTTTCTGGTGGGGTGATGTTAGGTTGGTGAACTTTTTCCTCATCATATAAAGATGATGCTTTCACCTCCTTAATGATAGGGACAGTTCTTGGAACAGGTTCATAGTGGAATACTTCGGTTGCTAATAAAGTGGAAGAACTTGCCTTCTTCTCCTCCATTTTATGCGGCTGCTCCTTGAGCACCACATCATGGCTCGCGATGATCTTCTTCACATCTTGGTCATATAATTTGTAAGCCTTCTGCTCATCACTATTACCCAAGAAGATACACTTTCTACTTTTTGGTTTTAACTTGTTTCTCTTCTCATCTCAAACATATGCATAACATTCACATCCAAAAATTTTGAAATGTGAGACAGATGGTTTCTTACCAATGTAAGCCTCATGAGGTGTTTTTCCCTTGAGAGACTTTGTGTAGCTCCGATTTAGAATGTAGAATGCAGTATTAATAGCTTCAACCCAAAAATGGTTAGGCAATCCCTTGCCCTTTAACATGCATATTTCCATCTCCACAATGGTGCAATTCTTGCATTCCACAACACTGTTCTATTGAGGTGTGTGAGGTGTCGTCAATTGATGCTTGATCCCTTTGCTCTTGCAAAAGTCTTCAAACTCCTTTGAGTTGAACTCACCACCACCATCTGTTCTAAATTCCTTCACACTTTTCCCTGTTTCATTCTCAACAAGTTTTAGCCATTCTTTAAACTTACCAAAGTCTTGATCCTTAACATGAAGGAAGTACACCCACATCTTCCTACTATAGTCGTTTACAATCAACATAAAATAAGAAGATCCCCCCAAGGCCTGTGTAGGCATCTAACTGCACAAGTCAACATGCACCAACTCTAGAGGAGCCTGTGCTCTATTCTTGCTTTCTTGTGGAAATGCCTTTCTTTGTTGCTTGCCCATCATACAAGTATCACATGGTTTCTTCAATTTAGACACTACAAGTAGGTGAGCAAACATACCTTGCTAGTGCATCTCCTTCAACACTGCAAATCCAATGTGTCCAAACCTTTCATGCCAAAGCTTATTTGTGCCCACTCCATTAGTGGCTGTAAGAGCACTTAGCTCATACATGTTGTTCCTTCTTTCTCCTTTGCCAACAACTTTGCCAATAGTCTTGAGAATTTCTACACATGTCTTCTTGAACCTCACTTCATGACCAAGATCAGTTATGGCAGCAATTGATAATAGATTTCTCCTAATTTTAAGAACATACAATACATTTGAAAGATTTTTTACTTCACCATTTGTAGTAACAAAAGAAATAGTACCCTTGTCCACAGCAGGGCATTTTGCATCATTTTCAACCATCACAATGATGGATTCTTGTAGAGGCTACATAGAACTGTATAGACATTTCTTGTTGGTCATGTGATGGGAGGCCCCACTATCCAACACCCATGAGTCAGCAGTAGATTCTTCTTGCGTGGAGGAGCACACTTCCTCAATGATTGCCATGAATAACCCCAACTCTGCTTCAGCCATATTGGCTGTCTCTTTCCTTTACTTTTAAGGGTACCATTCTTTTCATTTGCCTTCTTGACATGACAATCTCTGATTGCATAACCTTTCTTCTTGTAGTAGAAGCACTCTCCTTGAAACTTTTTCTTACTACCCTTCTTCTTTTTTTCACCATCATTTTTGGTGGAGGAACCACCTTTGCCTTCTGCATTGGCAAAGAATGCAACATCTCAATTGTTGCTTCCTTCTCAAGCTTTCAACCTCAACTCCTCCTCCATCAATAATGCACAAAACTCCTCAAAAGTCAAAGCTTGAGGTCCCACCTGAGTATTAAGGGTCGTTACTAGTCCATCAAATGTTTGTGGAAAAATCCAAAGATACCTCTGGGATAGCTCCTTGTTAGTCTTTCGTATCCCAGTGCTAGCCATCTGGTTGCATAGATTCTTAATTCGAGTGATGAATGCTTCAACCGTCTCTCCTTCAACAAACTTCTCCATCTGCTCTGCTAGTTGATTCTCCAAGTTTTGAATCCTTGTCGGTTTCATGTTTGATACTGACTCCTCAGTACATTCCAAGACTATGATGCTTTGGTTGTATGTGTTGAATCAAAGTCAGAACACTATCAGAATAGCTTGTAACTAAGGCACACAATGCATTTGCATTCCTTCATTTCCAAGCTCATAGAAGATCTGCATTCGGAGGAATCATCACACTAAAATTTGATGGGTTGGGCATAGGCTGTGGTTCTGCATCAATCCCCATCACAGTCTCCAAAAGCTCATAAGAATCAAGGATAATTGTAATTTTGAACTTTCACAAGGTGTAGTTTGTACCATCTAACTTGCCTTCACTGAAGGTTGGTGGACGAATCCCCAATGTTTGAATAGCCGATAATACAGCAGCACCACCTCCTGCACCGCTTCCTAATGCACATAGCCCCTTTCAAAAGATGACATCATTCCTCTTTGCTATTGAAGACTTTGCCTCTTGCACACTCTCTGATCCTTAGAACCCCTTAGGCTCTAATATCATGTAAAAAATTACATGGTGCAGAGAGTAAAATCTGAGAAAGAGATAGAAACTACACAACAGATAGAGAGGAGAATTACAAAAAAAGGTTCTTTAGCTCCAAACAAGTGATACAAAGATGGCTCTGTCCACCCATGTGCTTCCCCACTATGAAGCTTAGATGGCGATCTAGACAAAAGATAGGTGAAGAGCTTAAGGCTAGCTGGAACAACTCTAATTGGGTGAAAGATAGATGATGGATGGCTATGAAGGGGTTTAGCGTTTATAGCCCGCAAAGGTGGTTAGGTCGGCCTGACCGACCTACCATACGAGCCTCCATTAGTCGGCCTTGAACCCCAAAATAGAGGCCCCTGATAACTCCCTTACCCTGCAATTTGATGCAATGTGCCTCGAGTTGCTACCAGCTTAACTACTCCGTCTAACCCAAATATTAGACCCATAATGGTTGCCTTTTTGCTATATGGTCGTCATATCGACCTCATCTGACATACAAGTCAGGACTCAACCAATATCTACCAGGCTCACATAGGGCTTCTCTTAATAATGGAGTCCTTATAACTTTGAGCACCATGGATCATTGGTGGCACCTTATGAGGGTGGGGCATTGAGCATATCTAACACCCTAAGGGGCCCTGGGTTCGGCTGACTTGTCCCCAAGAACCTACCAGACCTTTGGAAGGCAATGATAAACTGCTCTTGGATTTTTTAAATTTTCTTATTTTAGGGGTTAAAACCCCTTTTTACACACCTCCATATGTTATATTTTTCAGATATATTCATTGTTTGTTCTCTTTTCTTTGGCAGGCTTCTCTAACTGCCTCACAACTAACATAGATTCCTAGAAACAGCCACCTAGCATGCTAGCAGAATAGGGTCACTACTCACAAAAATAGCTCTTAGAGTGCCCGACAATGTCTTTACAAGAGGTGGCGGACAACTGTTCCAACCTCCTTAGATACACCTAACCTAACCGTGGGACTTCATGCCTTGAATGCAGATCCCCAACAAAAGGAAAAATATCTCATATACATATAATCATAAAGCATAAATGAAAAGAACTTGTAAAGGAAGGACATCTCATGGACTTTGCTACTAGAATCTTCTGCATAGGAAAAGGCTCCCTTTAGGTGCTCCATCAAATCTATTTAGTGTAGTACTAAAATAAAAAATCATTAACCACAACCGCACCAAATAAACAAATGGTCCTCTTGGCCTAACGATAAAAACTATTTTATTGTAGAATAAATGGCCATCTTGGCCTAATGAAATGTAACAACTCTCTACAAGAATAAAGGGCCCTCTTGGCCTAATGAGATTAACCAATAAAGCACACCATTCAACATCCTACTTTGTTGAAAATAGACCCTTGTCCCCCACATAACCTATATTGAGGCATATAACTAGACCAAGGGGATGGGCTCCTCAGGCCCTACACTAAATGCATCAAATTATTAGCTAACCCCCTATATAAATAGCAAGGGGGGTGTCCTACGAATATGTCATTGAAGGATTTGATGTGTCCATATAGAATAGGAATATGGTCAATTGCTACTTGGCTCATAACCCATACTAACCATTGACCGACAAAATAGGACATGTTAGCAGCAAGCAGTTTCCACAGTAGCCTTGTACTAACATTGGGAGGCAATTGTAAAAGCCCCTTAGTATCACAGTTAAGAAAGACATCTTCAACAAATGTATAATTATCTAGGGAATATGCAAAGCAATTCCACTATCAGGGAACCAACTGGCAAGTCACTGCCTCAAAGATCTCAAGGATGTCCAAGGTTGCATGATGATACATTCTTAGAATGGGATCCCTGGCACTATAGGTCCCATTCAATTGGTTAACACTAACTAAGAGTCACCTTTTACTAATAATCAATGAATACTACTACATCTAGCTAGATTTAACCCCATAATCAAGGCCTTGTATTTCACCATGTTATTCGTAAAAGCAGTGCCTAAATACACTCCCATTTGTAAAACCACTTGATAATAGATATCTTTTATGACAACCCCTACATTTACATGCTTAGTAGGTCATCGAGAAGCTCCATCAAAATATAATGTATAAACCAAAGGTTCATTGATATAACTTGCCATAATGATCAACCTACTTATAATTATGATAATCAAAGTCTAATTGAGAGAGGGGGTGTAAGACTGGTACAATCCCTCCTTCCTTATCAAACCCAATAGGGACGCTAGTAAGAACCCTATGACAATGGTGGCAATAGACTCCAATATCCCTCATAAAAGATCCATCTTGCCACTCAGTAATGTGATAATCCTTACTCCACCAGATCACTTTGCCTTGGTGGTAACGGTGCTCTAAATATGAATGCTTAAGATAAGAAATGATTTTCCCCATCCAATAGTCTTGGTACCCTCTGTGAGTTTAAGTTGGAGCCTGAAGGACAACTTGCAAAGGCACCAAGTCCAATGTCATTCCCTATACATAATAGGGATTCAGTTTATTGAAATTTACTTAAGTTTTTAACTCTACCCTTGCAAATCTGCTAGAAGGACTGTAGAGTCATTCTTTCCTATACAAACAATCTTATAAGGACCATCCCATTTGGGTTCCAACTTGCGTAGAAAGAGCTTACGATAGGATCATAATATAAGACCAATTGACCCTTAGCAAGTTTATAATTCTTAGTTCAAAGTTCATGAAGTATTTTCATTCGCTTCTACCCTACTTCCTGATATAACAAGGCTTGTAGCTGAATCTCATCCAGATGTACAAGACTTGTAACCTTTCTTGTAATGCTATCTCTTCTCCCAAAGAATGGTTTAGAGAAAATCTTACTATAGGCAGCTCAATCTCCAAAGGTAAAACACACTCTTTCCCATATACTAATTTAAAAGGGATGTGGCCTATAGTTCTTTTAAATGTTGTATTATAAGCCTAAATAGCCACATATAATATCTTATCCCAATCACGCTTACCTCTTCAGATACAATCTCGAATAAAATCCCCACAAGCTGCTTATTGGTACTCTCTACTTGCCCATTAGCCCGGGGGTTATAAGGCATGGTCTTATTATGTTTAATCTTTAGAGCTTACTTCAAAGCCTTAATCACTTTATTCAAAAAATGTATCCAACAATTAGAGACAAGCTGCTTAGGCAGACCAAAATGACAAACAATCTATTCCAAACTAAAATTAGCAACACCATATTAGAGAATTTGGAGATTTTGCAAGTCCCAATTTCAAATAAGTGATAAATATTTGACCATGTGGCTAAATCTTGATCCATATTTGAAAGTGTACTTTGGAAAGGTAGCTTACATAGCATTTAGAGTAGACTCCATCTTTAAGTAAGACAACAAGATTTGACCATGTGGTCAAATAATAAAGGTATTGGAGATTTCCAAAGTGCATGGAAATTCCCAAGTTTCCTAATATAGTGTTTAACCGTTTTCTTGGATGAATTTCCCACTTCTCAAATGGTACTATAGCCATGATAGAACTCCCTATTATCATGTCTTTGATATGTATCACATCTCTTGACATACACAAATACATATTGGAAAATGGATGACTGCCAATATTCGACTCTCAATGCTTTTTGCATAGTTAACCATCCAGCAAAGTGCCCTCTCCATAAGTAGAGTTATGACACTCTTCTAAGATAAATGGAACCTCATCAAGCATAACACGTCAATGATAAACATCATTGATCCCTTGCCGATATAGTATTCTTGTAATCAAGGAAAATTTCAAGGCTTGTAGCCTAATTTTTCTCTTTTCAATCTTTGAAAAAGAGCGTGCTCTAGCCTCTCCTATGGATAGATAGTGCGCTATAGCATCATACCACGATGGAATGGAGGCCATATCAATTTTGAATAGACCCTTGAGGTCACTACCTTCAGTAGCTAATACTACCTTTGGCTCCCCAAAATCCACAAGATATTCAACAATGCCCTGCAACTACGGTGGCTTACTCCTAATTTCACAGTCAGCCCCTCTACATTTGTATAAAATACTACATTTTCATACATGATTTAGTGCCTAAATTTCTTCAATGAAAAGACCATCCCAACCCATAGTTTCTCCATATAGGTATAATTAATCTGGAAACCCCCGATTTGCGACTGGAAAACATGATCGGATGGTACTACTTCTCCTTCCAAATATGGGCTAAACAGTAACTGATCCTATATATCGTAGCCATTGAAAATGTATAAAATATCTCACCCCTTTTAGGTGCTTTAAGGACTGGTGCTTTTGCCAATTCTTGCTTTACATTCTCCAAGGATACTTGACATATATCACTGGAAATGAACATATAGTATTCTCTTAGCTAGTGCATTAATAAATCATCAATAATATTTGACTGACGACAAAAAGTTGTGCACTTCTTTAGGATTATGTGGCGGGCTCATAATGGCGATAACCTTTATCTTTTCAGTTTTGGTCACAATACTAGCCGAGCTACCCATATGGCCCAACAACAATCTTTGACCGTTTGTTTATTGAGTTTCCTAAAATCTAGGCAAAGCCAGATTTGATTATTTTTATTTTTTCTAATAACTACCGGTGAACACCACTCTGTGTGTTTTTCATGAAATATTAGGCTTCCAGCATTACACAATTTTTGTAGCTCCTCAAATAGTATGTCCCTTAGCTCAAAAGGCATACACCTCACTTTTGGTTGCACACGACAGCTACCTTCCTTCAAAGAAATAGTATGCACAAGTAGACTAGAAGGAATACCCCTTAGCTCATCATAGCTCTAGGCAAAAATTTCATGGAGTTCTTGGATCAAGGACACATAGTCCTTCCAATTTTTCCAAACTAAGCATAGATCCTAATTTAATCAATTGTGGCTCATCCAACAAATAGAGATCTAGCTCAATCACATCCGTGTATCTGATTCTGTCTTGAGCCTCTATCGGCTCATTCAGAGTCACCTAGTAGATATCTTCTATAGTGGACCCCTCTCTTAATTCATCGCTTAATGAAGTCTCATTGCCAAAAGGATCCTCCAATGCATCTAATTCTGTCAAAGATAAAGGTAGTCTCTTGCTTTGAGCAAATTCAAGATATGCATCCACTATTACATGTGTGGCATCTCTACCAAAAATCAAACGACCAGTGGGTATATCATCTTGATAGTCGGATTTCAAGATCCATAGCCTTCCTAATAATATTTGATAACTTCTTCGCTTTGCAAACCTAATAACCCAAAATTCGAAAATGCATTTCACATTAGCAATAGTCACATGGACTTTGGTAATGCAACCTTTCGGTTGCCTTAAACTATCATCAGACATCCAGAGAATTGTGGAGGCATCCTTTTGGATTTTGAGTCCCAATCTTTTTATCAATTCTGAACTCATAATATTCATAGAGGATCCAGTATCCACAATGGTATGATCCATTGATATACCATCAATATACATTGTCACCACCTGGTTAGGGATCGACCTGCTGATTAATTGGCATGACACTAGGGGTCATCATTTCGCTTCCATTATTCACTAGAACCATTTGGCTATCCATTAGCATAGCAACATTAGAAGGAGTCAGCAACATGGGCATATTTTGCATTATGCTTCCTCTTCCATTTGAATTAGTTATAGGTGTACTAATCGCGCCTTGACTTCCATTGGTCAATGCCAAATTATTTTTAGGACCTAGACTTGAATTTAGGTTTTCCATAGATACGTAGGCCACTTGTCGCCATGACTCTACCTCCTCTACTTATGTAATAGTAGTGTCCATATTGGCAAGAGTAACACTACTCAACTACAAATGGATATTGAAGTCCAGTACTTCAATTGGGCAGCAGGTGGAATAGGAATAGAGGTTTGCAATTTGCGAGACACCTCTTTTAGTTTCTTGGCATACGCTTGAGCATTCTCATAGGGCTGATGGGACCTAAAATGGTCCGGCACTGGCTATGGCACTAGCCGGACCTCATGCATACGACAAACAATCCCACCACATGGCCTCGCGGGCCAGGAGCATCTAAAACTCACTTTGTACTCTTATGACAATTTTGCGTTTGTATCCAATATGTAGTCCAACGTTCACCTTCCCTTCTCCTCAAAGGGAGATCCCATAACATATAGGCATAATGCCTCCTAATACACATAGGGAAGCACCTCTCGGTTGATTGCCGTGGCTCCACTGCGACTCTCCTACACCTCGGGGATTGGCCCCAAGATGCGTCGCTAACACATATAACATTCGCACAAACTCCACTCTTTCATAATTTAGCATTCCAAGAGATTTTGATTTTCCTCACAAAACTTTCCCCAACGGAAGCGCTCATTTAACCAACAACTTAGGTTTCCTGTCCTCTCAGTGTTGGTCAAAGTTTATCAATCAATTGCAATGCATTCTAGGAGATACCATGTGACATGCTTAATGCAAGGTGTATGATGATTGTGCACAACCATCTTATGATTTAAAAAAAACCCAGTCATGTGAGGTGCGGAAAATAGCCATTTCATGAATTTTAACTAAGCATTACGTGCTGCGTTGCTTTAGGGACTAGCACCAGAACTTCCGTGCTACTAGTCTCTATATTTAATTATGGAACGATCCCTAAATGCTATGCACAAAGAGGGAAATTCAAATTTGTATCTTTTCAGCAATTAGATCATCGCACAAACTTCACCCCCTCCCCCCCCCCCCCCACCGTTTAGGTGTTGCTGCGTTCCATAGAACACCATATTGGGGAATATGGGAATTTCTCATAAGTTTGGGACACATGGTCAAATCTTTGGATTTGTCATAACTTGAATACTATAACTCCAAATCAAGCGCTCTATAGCTCAATAGATTCAAATTTTCAAGTGCTTTCCAATGATAGGCTGCATCATATGGTTTTGAGAAACTTATGGGCATGTTATCTAGGTGCCACCTTTTTAGTATTCAAAAAATGGGAATTGGAAGATTCCCAAACTCACGAATATTGTGTTATAGGTGTAAATGGTTGTTTTGTGTCATTTTTGTATGTAAAAAATAATAAACACGTACTATAACACAAAGGACGAGGCCGAACTGAGGCTTAACCTCAGGCTTTAACCTCGCCAAACATTCACACACGTAAATATTATTTTTTCATATTTTTTGAGCGCGAAAACTCCAATTTTCTCTATTTTTTACTATTTTTTGCTATTTATTGCACATGAAAAATATGTATTTTCTGATTGATTTGTGTTGGCTTATTATTTTTACTGAAACTTGACATTTTCTCTAATTTTATTCCATTTCCACTCCTTTTTCCCAACTCAAAATCGGAAAAACCACTAATTTCCATTAAAAAATGACATTTTGTGGGTTTTAATAAATTAATAACGGCTCTAAATAATTCCTTTTCTAATGCTCACTTTTATTTTCGCTCCAACCTTCTTATATTCTTTATTTTCCTGCTAGATGCCACCCCTAGGAAGACAAGGCATCGGCCCCGGATCTTGTCTCATCCCCAGGAACCTACCAAGCCCTCGCGAGGCGATAAACAACAGCTCAAGGATTTTTCTTTCTTTTCTTTTCTATTTTTATAGGGGTTAAAACCTGTTTTTACACACCTCCGTATATTCATATATTTTCTTTCAGATCTTTAGGGTTTTGTCTCTTTCCATCATTATTTTAGTAGGCTTCTCTAATTACCTCACAACTAATAGGAACTCCTAGAATGATCACCTAGCAGGTCAGCAGAACAAGGTCACTAGAACTCCCATCTAAAATAGGTATTTCAATGCCTGGCAATGTCTTTACAGGAGCCAATAACTACTCAAACCTCCCCCAGATATACAGAACCTAAACATGGGACTTCATGCCTCAAGTGCCGGTCCCCAACAAACAAAAGAAAGTAACCCTTACCCACACATATATCATTAATTGCTTAAGGGAAAAACTCAAAAAGGGGACGAAACCACCTGGAATGGCCATAAGAAGCTCCTTTGCAACAAAGTCTCCCTCCAGCGAATTCGTCAACCTGTATGGTGCAATCACTAAAACAACAAAGCATTAAACGTACCTACACCAAACATAGATAGGGCCCTCTTGGCCTAAAGAAATAGCACATTTCACTGCAAACTAACTGGCCCTCTTGGCCTAAAGAAATCAGAAATTAACTACTTAAAGCAACTGGCCCTCGTGGCCTAATGAAACAAACAAACTAGCTCATAGAGATCCCTCCTTGAAAAAAGGCAAATATGCGCAAATACACTCCATTCCAAGGGGAAAAATAGGGATCTCAACCCTAAACTAAATGCATCAAATTATGGCCCATACCTTCTGCATATATAGCAAGAGGCATATGCATAACATGTCATCTAATCAACCTATGGATCCAAGATAACAACGGTAGATGGGTCTTGGCTACTCTTTGCATTACCCATATCAACCATCGCTTGCCATATAATGTGTGGTCTGATAACATCCCCCACAAGCGACCAGGTCCTGTCTCATTATCAATAATGACGTCTGGACTAGGACCACAGTTGAAAAAGAGGTCCTCTTCATAAGCAAAATTAGCTAAGGAATCTGCAAATTGATTCCAATAACGTGGAATCAGCTAAAGAGATATGCTCTCAAATTCATCAAGTAGGGTTATAGCAGTTCGATGATACATACGAAGGAGAGGATTCCGGACTATATATGTCCCATTGAGTTAATTTAAGATCAGCTCTAGGAATCCCCTTTTATTAACAACCACCTAATACCACATTTCTTAGCAATATTCAATCCCATAATCAGAGCTTTATACTCGGTCGTGTTGTTAGTAAATCCTACCCTGAGATAAGCAGCTAATTTCATTGTAACTCTACATTGGGGATCGCGGATAACTACTCCAACACTTCCTTTTCTATTAGGGCCCCTAGATGCTCCATCAAAGTATAATGTATACATCCATAATGGGTTTACACAGCTAGCCATCAATAACTCCCCTATTCGTAATTATGATAGTCAAAGTTCAACATATTTAGAGGATGGACTGACGGCCCCATCGCACCTTCTTCATTAAACTCAACAGGGATACTTGTCAAGATTAGTAAGTAGTGATGGCAGAAAACTTTAATTTCCCACACAAAGGTACCGTCTTCTTTCTCAATCACTTTATATCCCTTACTCCACCAGATAAGCCTCCCCTGATGATATCTTTGCTTGAGATATGGGTGCTCCAAATAAGGAATTAACTGCCCCATCAACCAATTTAATCTCTCCTGCAGGTCTCCAATCAGCCCCAGCATGGACCTGCAATGCATTTTTCACATTAGCATGTTTAGAAATAATAAGGTTTAATCTTATTAAGATTAACCTTATTCTTAAATTCCACCCCTTGTAGATCAGCTAATAGAACTGTGGACTTATTTTTACTATCCAAACTAACTTGTAAGGGCCATCCCATTGAGGTTCCAACTGCCCTAGAAATAGCTCCCTACACACATCATAATATAGAAATAATTGCCTCTTTTTAAAAGTATATTTATTCGCTTTCAGATCATGCAACCGTTTCATTCGACGTTTAGCTACCTCCTGGTGCAACAAACTCTGCAATTTGAGCTCGTCTCAGCGGGCTATAGTCGTAAACCGCTCAAATAGGGTATCTTCATCAACTAGAGAATGATTGATTACGAATCTAATGGTTGGAAACTCAATTTCTAAGGGCAATACACACTCCTCCCCGTAAACTAATTTGAATGGGGTGTGACTAGTGGCTTGTTTAAACATCGTATTATACGCCCAAACCGCCACATATAATTTTGTATCCCAGTCTCGCTTCTTTTCGGAGACTATCTTGGATAGAATACCCACAAGCTACTTATTGGTACTTTCGACTTGTCCATTAGCTTGCGGATTATAGAGGGTCGTTTTGTTATGCGTAATTTTCCAAGCTTCAGTCAGAATTTTAATCACTTTATTTAAAAAGTGAGTTCCACGGTCTGATACTATTTCCTTTGGCAGACCAAAATGGGAGATGATTTGCTCAAGTAGGAAATTGGCAGTCTCTTTTGCATTGTCCTGCCTCATCGCCCGTGCTTCTGACCACTTTGTAAAGTAATCAGTTGCTACTATAATGTACCTCTTTTGAGTAGTAGACGATGGGGTGATAGGACCCACAAAGTCAATGCCCCACTTCTCAAAAGGAAGGATAGCCATGATAGGCGTAAGTGGGCGTTTCCTATTCTCTCTGTTGTCATGCCTTTGACAAGTATCACATCTCTTGACATAGTCAAATGAATCTTGGAAGATGGATGGCCACCAATAACTAGCTCGTGAAGCTTTCTGTGCCGTTAACTGCCTAGCAAAGTGCCCTCCACAAGCGGAGTCATGGCACTCTTCCAAAATAAAGGGAACCTCGCTCAGCCATCACACATCAGTGATAAATATCATCAACACCCTACTGATATAGTGTTCCTATGATCAAGGAAAATTTTAATGCCTGTTGTTTAATCTTCCTCCTCTCTTTTGATAAAGTAGCTCCAGTCGCTCACGTAGAAAGATAGTGTGTTACAGCAGCATACCAGGAGGGAATAGATGGCATATCAACCTTGAACAAAGTTTCCATGTCACTTCCCCCATTCTAGCTATGGCCAAAGGTTCTACTATATACCCTATATGCAGGATTTTCTTGAATTCTCGCGTACTCCTGGAGAAAGTCTAATCAATTGCAGGAGATTCACGTCTGGTTTGACTTCGCAAAGGGAACTTGCTAGGCCAAAGTTGTGGTAATTAGCCAAAGTTCTCTTCTCGCGCCAAACCATTCTCTCCTTTGGTCTTTCCATCGGCTTTGGTGCCTCTTTTTTAGCCTTTACCTTCTTTCTTGGCAATCCTTTATCCTCCTCGGGATCGGCTTTACTACCAACAGGTCTTAATGATCCACCTTCCTTATCAAGAATCAGGACTCGCTTTTCCCTAGCATCTTGCTTAGGGCTTCCCTCCACAGGTTTTACAATTCCTTTGCCACCCTCTTTAATCTTTTGACCTCTTGTTACGGATCATAGATTAGAAGTTTCAGCATCATTGACACATACAGCCTCAATAAGGCTAACTCCACTTCCATGAGGTAACTCCTCTACAACAGCCTTTCCTCTTTGCAGTATTTGCCTTGGTCCCTCGTCTTGCTGGAGATTATTCCCTTGTGCGCAATGGTTAACTGGACATGTTGTTTACTCCCTTGTTGGAGAGAATTGATCTTACTCCAATAGGTAGCAGCTAAGTGGCTAGACTTCCCGCAAATATCAAATTTGATATTCGGGCAATTCCTAGGGAAATGTTGGCCACCACACCACTTACAGCTGAATCTTGAGGGGCCACCCTCTTCAGGGCGTTGGCTCCCTATCAAATTTTGTTGCTTCTTAAGAAAATTTACATCCACAGCTATTTATCAATACTGTTCAGAGATCATATCAGTGTAGTGCTTCATCATGTCCTTAACTTCACCAAGGACATTAGAAGCACTTGACTCATAGCCGCAATTGTTAGTCTGTCGTCCCATGGGCCTAACCACTTGACTAGGAATTAGCTGCTGCTGACCAACTAGGACAACATTAGGATTCATTGTTTGTCGTATAAGTGACGCAAAAACATCACATATTTCATCTTTAAGTGTGTCACAATGCGACGCGAGTTCAGATATTTGCAATCACACCTAATGTAGCCTCTTTATATGAGGCAGTTTGGGCCGAAGACATGCAGGCTGCAGGAATCCCAAATGCACAGAGAGGGAAAACTATACCCATCCAACAACTATAAAGCATTGTACTTGACTACCATTTTTCACATGAATGAATACATGATGATGCTTTTCTTTATTAGTTAGTGTCAGTTTTGTACTTGTAAGTCTAATACACAAGATTGTGTTTATGAGTCCAAGCTTCAATCTTGGAACCTAATTCACTTGTGTAACAGTCAAGTCCAGTGTCTCTGTCATCATGAGTTCATTTTTCTTCTTCCATCCACCATAGCTACATTGCCATGTCCTAGATCCTGCATATCTTTCACATGGTATCAGAGCCTAGTCGGGCATGGCCTAGTTTCCTCACTGCTTCTTCAGCTCTCTTTCATTGTCATGTAGCTTGGCTTGAGCTCAATCCCCAGCTCAAGACCTCATCTCCACTTCTCCTCACTTTACCTACCTGGCAGCCATAGCCAAACAACCCTCCATACTCAATATTTTTTGATACCTTCTTCTAGGTATATCTTTTATGACTCAAGGAGCCTCTCTTTGTTATGTTACAGTAGGACATTGCTCATCACAGAAGAGCTCAACATTGTCAATTCTTACAACTTCTGCCCTGTGTGTGTCTGCCATAGCCAGACCCTGCCAACTTTGAGGAGCTAGATCTTGCAATAGAGGGCATAACCCTTCATGTTGTCTTCCACAAAGTTGTTCCTCTACTCAAGATGATTCAATGTGGCACAACAATTGATGTGATCAATTTAGAATAAGCCCAACATTTTGAAAATTTGCCATTGCTATCAAAAAGCACCTACGAGTAATCGTACCATCACTACGAGCTATACATGTCAAATCGAACCCGTGACCATAGGGCTTTTTAACACCATGGTCTAGGGTTCCTTCTCACTAATCTATGCATGGAATTATTAACTATACGAGCTAAAATCAGAAAAAACACACTCGGCTGTGAAACCCTAATTTGGTGGAAGCCATAGCCAAGTTATATCTAGCTCATATTTTTTTTCTTTTTTTCTTCAAGCAAGGTTCTGACCTTGAAGATCCATCATTTCACTAAAGCTCCAACAAATATTTGAGCATTTAATAAGGAAGATTAGAAGGCATTTTCAAGCCAGCACACAAGAAGCATAACCATGAAGATAGTGCTTGTTAGCACTAAATATAGTATGTTTTCACACTACCTTCTTGTGTCCTTTGACACATTAGGTTTCAACTCTTTTTGCTGGTCAAAAAGTCAAGGATTTGAAGTTGAGTTTCAATGCTTATCATGAAGAGTAACATGTATCTTATGGCCCATTTACACTACATAGAATATGTTACTCTACCTACAGGAAGACATGGAGCTGCCTATATCCAAATGCCATCAGTGTATCCATTTGAAGACCTTGAAGGCATGAAAGTGCAAAAGTTTGAAGACATTTTTGCTGCCTCAAAGATTGTACCTTTGCTTGAGGGGGACCATAAAGAAAAGAACTAGATGACTAATCCAAGCAAAGTCCATGAAAATGATGACCATGAAGGAAAGATCAAAGAGAAAAAGAATAAAAAGAAGAAGTAGAAAAATCATGAAGACTCTAAAGCGGCAAGCAAAGTGAAGAACAAGTACAAGATCAAAAAGAGCAAGCTAGACTACTCCAACAAGAAGACCTACAATGAATTAAAGATCTACTACAAGGGCATGTAGGTCCTTGGTCCAATTTTTTACTGACTTTTTTAGCCCTGTAATGTCTAGCCCAAATGTCTTTATCATAAGCTTGTAAACTCCTCATGTAGCCTTGTACTACAGCCTCTGTAAGGCCCTTGCTATAGCCTCTGGATGTCCATCATGTTTTATGGTACCCACACTTAGTCTTTTTTTCAACAACCTCTAGTGTTTTGCCATGTTTATGGTGTGCCCACACTTTGGAGGTGTTGCTTTCACTAAAGCCTCTACACACTTTGTACTTTCTAGTTGTGATTGAGGAGGGGTTTTGAGATATTTGCAATCACACCTAATGTAGCCTCTTTGTATGAGGCAGTTTGGGTTGAAGACATGCAGGCTACAGGAATCCCATATGCATAGAGAGGGAAAACTGTACCCATCCAACAACTGTAAAGCATTGTACTTGACTACCATTTTTCACATGAATGAATACATGATGATTATTTTCCTTATCAGTTAGTGTTAGTCTTGTACTTGTCAGTCTAATACACAAGATTGTGTTTATGAGTCCAAGCTTCAATCTTGAAACCTAATTCACTTGTGTAACAGTCAAGTCTAGTGTCTCTATCATCATGAGTTCATTCTTCTTTTTCCATCCACCATAGCTACATTGCCATGTCCTAGATCCTGCACATCTTTCACAACGCGCACGTATAATGATGTGCAGAGTGATGTTTGGGCATCCCATATGTCGCTAAACCCCCCCCCCCCCCCCCCTTGTAGTGATTTTCTAAAAAGAGCTTATTGATATATTGTGTAAATCCTTGTATTAATTTATAAATGAGGGATTTCTCATGGACTTTAAGAAGTTAATAGTGGCTTGGGTGTTCAAGGAATTCCTTGACAATGTAGTCATTTATTTTGGTCTACCTAGATAAGCCATTGTATTAAGAGCTAAGATGTCAATAACTCCATCATAGATATATCAATCTTGATTGATATTTTGATCATTCATAATCATAATGGTATTTACTTATGGTTCTTTGAATAGAAATATATTGACAAGTTTGAGTTCCTCTATCCATCAAATCCTCTAAAGATTTATTTTTAGATTTTTAGATAGGATATCCTTTCGACATCAATAAAGAAATAAACTCCATATGGGGTCTATCACCTTTCTCTATTATATGGAGGAGGACAATGAAGTTTTTCTAGAATCTTCATGAAGTCCTCTTGCCAAGTATAATCCAGTGAATGCATAACGGAATTGACACATAGTGTGAAAGACCAAGAAATTATGCCAAGGTCCACCTTGAATCTATATGTGACAAAGTAGATTATTTAATTGCAATTATATATATACTGAAGACACAACAACTTGGTGAAAAATAAAAGAAAATCAATTGTATTATTTTTTTATTTATATAAAAGGCTTGGTTTTACTCATAAGTCATATGATATACAAAATCAACCATGAAACTAGTAAAGAGAGATAGCCTCATATTTGGGCGACTCACTAAGGATATCTAGGGCTAAATACTTGGCAAGGGGAGATTGGGAAATCCCTCCACTTGATAACTAGAAGAGAGTTATCTATGGGCGCATACAACTTAGTTGGGTCATATGACCCAGATAATCCTATTGTACACCAATTGGGCTCAAGACATAGTCTCGCTTTGCATCAAACATAACCCTTATCAAACACAACTCTTGCTACAAATGGGTAGCACTTGACTCTATTGTCAAAAAATGATCAGCCCTCTGCTCTCTTTGGACTGCACAAGAATAGCCCCACACTCTAGATGGTGGAATAATTCAGCATGAAACTCTTTTGGCTAATGTAATGCATCCCTCTATGACTCTATCAATTGAAATACTTCAACCCTTTTCTTTGTTTGCTGAAATAAACTAGTTGATAACTCTTCTGAGAAAACTCAACATCCAACATATCCGATGTATTTTTCTACACAAGTTTGGATCCACTTTGAAACTTTGTTTTTGGCATAGCTAAAATATATGTAGTAACAAACTCTACACATGATATCCCATATACTTAGCCAATATACTCTTTACCCTATAAGTAACTCTGTCTTCTCAATTCGTCCTCTTTCTTGCCAACATACTATCATAACTGCAGGGCGACTAAGCTACCAAGTGCTATTAGGAAATCCGTGGATCTTACAATTTGACTATCAAGTCGATATATCAGCTAGTCATTTAATCTTTTGCAAAGGTGCTAGACGAGTTATAATTGATGCTTACCCAAAATCACCTCGAAGTGAGAGAGCACACATATCCTCAATGGAATTGGATGCACTAGAGGGGCCTTCTAGTAGTCAGATTTTATTGAGTGATGAATCAAGAGAGGAGTCTACTATGAAAAATATTTACCATGTAACTCGAAACAAGCCTATAAAAGCTCAAGGTAGACTCAAAGATCTGGATGTGATAGAGATAGACCTAGGTTCTTGTTGAATGATTCACGACTAATCAAATCAGGGTCTATGCTCAACATGAAAGAAAGGAGACTATGTGCCCTTAATCCAGGAATTTTGCAATATATTTTCCTAGAGTTATGATGAATTTAAGGGTATTCCCTTTTGTTTAGCCATGCATACTATTCCCTTGAAAGAGAAAAGTCACCATGTCTGGCGAGAAGTGAGACTCATGCCTTTTGAGTTAAGGAATGGGCTATTCGAAGAGTTACAAAAATTACATAAGATTGGCTTGATATTTCCTATATAACACATGGAGTGGTGTTTATTGGTGGTTATCAAGAAGACAAAGAGTAATCAAATCTAGCTTTGTGTTGATTTTAGAGAGCTTAACAAACAAACAGTTAAGGATTATTATCCATTGTCATTCGTTGATCAAATCTTAGATAAACTAGCAAATAGAGATATATACTTCTTTATGGACTCTTTTTTTGGCTACAATTAAATGGTCATCGTAGAGGAAGACAAGTTAAAGATGACATTTGTAATCGTACTTGGAATCTTTGCATATCATGTCATGGCCTTTGGATTATGTACTGCATCAGGTTCTTGGCAACACATGATCAACAAAACTTTTGATGACATTTTCCCAGAAGAGTTAAAAGTTTTCATTAATAATATAGGGGCAACTACCACTAGGGATATATAGTTAATAATTTTAAGTAAATGTTTTGAGCACTGCAGGTAGTTTTGCATTACTCTAAATCTAAGAAAATGTACCTTTGGAGTGCCCTAAGGATTATTGTTGGGCCATGTAGTTAGTTCAATCGGAATTGCAACAGATCTAGACATTAACGTCATTATTGCTATGAGTTTACTATGAAACCCAAAGAAAGTACATAGTTTTCTATTGTCAGTTGGATATTGTAGTGATGATTCATTAATGTACTAGCTAAAAGGATGTTGCCATTGAAAATTTTATTATCCTTTAACTGTTGATTCATTTGGAGCGATACATGAAAAATATCCTTTGGGATTGTGAAGTAGTAATTGGATAAAGTGCCAATCCTGAAAGCGCCTAAAAGAGATGAGACATTCTATGTGTTTTTTATAGCCATCGTATATAGTATTAGCTGCCTCTTTTAGATGTAAGATGAGAAATGGTACCATTTGATTGCATTTGCCAGTTTGCAAATTGGGTATGTACAAAATTAATTATGCATATATGAAAAAATTGTACATTGGGGTGCTCTTTGCTATGAAGAAAATTAGGCACTATATTTTATACGAGAAGGTAGTATTTTATACAAAGGTAAAAGGGTTGAGCTTATTGTTGAACAAGTTGCAGTCACCTAATTACTTAGCAAAGTGGTTAATCAATTTTTACAAGAATTGGATTACAAGATTAAGAGTAGGCCATCAAGATTGCAAGGCATCTTAGAGTTTCTTGTAGACTTTGGAGAGCTAAAAGAAGTATTGGCTAAAGTTAGTGACCTTGAGGGTCTATTTCAAATAGACATGGCCTCCATTCCATCTTGATATGTTGCAATAATGTATTATCTATCCATAGGAGAGATGGGAGCCTCTTTGTCTAGGGCAATCGAGAAAAAACAAAAACAAAAAACCTTAAAGTTTACCTTAATTACATAAACTCTATATCAGCAAGGGATAGATGATGTTTATCGTCAATGCCTTATGCCTGATGAAGTTCTATTCATCTTGGTAGCGTATCATGACTCTACTTGTGGAGGGCACTTTGCTGACTGCATAGAAAGCCTTAAGAGCCAAATATTAGTGGTCCTCCATCTTCTAAGATGCATTTGTATATGTAAAGAGATGTGATATATGCCAAAGACATGATAGTAAAGAGAATCAGAAGCATCCAATGACTCCTATTATAGCTTTATTACCATTCAAGAAGTGAGGCATTGACTTTGTAGGTCCAATTACTCCTTCCACATAGAAGAGCTATATCATAGTAGCAACTCACTATCTTACAAAATGGTCAGAAGCACAAGTGACGAGGAAGGATGATGCAAAGGAGACTACTAACTTCCTTCTTGATCAAAATAGAATATGAATCCATGTCTCTAAATGGCATCATAATGAATCCATGGACCATGTGAAATGTCACATGAATCATAAAAGCTGCTAATAAACACGTTCAAACTTCAAGTGATAATAAAATAAAAAATCCCAAACTCAAAATACCCTAAAGTCCAAATCTTTAGTCCTAAATTAAAATCTTGAGTCAAGCCTTAACAATATCCATATCCTTATTCACGCCCATCTCCCCATCTCGTGACTCGATGTCATGAGCCTCATCCCCACCATTGCTACTACCATTGAACAAGATCTTGTATGACTTCATTCCATAGTTGACTATGCCTTTTTTAAATGATGTGCCTATTAAAGGATGAGAAGAAAAAATATGAGTCTTTGGATGCTTCAAGTTACAAATGCTTTGTTGTTGATCATATTATTGATTGTGACAAGAACTTGACTAGGTTGGAGAAGGTTAAATTGACCTTATCAAGATTGAAGTCTATTTTTGGAGTAAATTAGATGGCTATTGTTGGACACATGTGTGGTTATTATGGCCAGAAGTCATCCCCTACTAAGGTGGATGCTATTAAGAACATTTTAGAGTTTTGCACATTAATTTCTAAGGTGAGGAGATTTCTTGAAATGTGTGTGTCTTATATGATATGGATTTTACTTTTTTCCCATGTAGCAAATGTATTGTATCATTTTCTTTGCAAGGGGCAAAAATTCTTTTGGGAGGAAAGGCATACTAGAGCTATGAGAAAGCTCAAATAGTTATTGCAACTTGCTCCAACCCTTAGGATGGTAGATTATCCTAGTGGAAGACCCATTGTGATCATAGCTGACACGGGCCCTATTGAGATAAGATGGGTTATTGGTGGACAAGATTATGAGGAAGAAGGACACATGTATGCATTTTGACTTGGAGCATAGGTCTTAAATGAGAAGCATCGTAGGTATCCACAAATCAAGGGAGAGGATTGGAGTATTATCACCACTCTTAAATGTGATAAGGAGTATTTTAATGGTGCTTTAGTGGTTGTGGTGGAGATTGATTGCTTGTCTCTATTGGGGATGATTACTAGTTGTTCTACACTTGATATAGCAATGCTCTTTTGGATTGCATATATCAAGTCAATGGATCCGGAGTTTAGGCACATTGTAAGGAGAGAGAACCTAGTGGTTGACATGCTTTTAAGAGCCAAGTTTGAGGATGAGGAGTCACTTCTTGTAGAGGATGGAGAACCTGAAAATTTAGTCAAGGTTGATCACTTATGCCATGTATCTTCTTTTGAGGATTTTTTAGAGGATCTTTATTTTGGTGAGAGGTTATAGATTGGATGGTACTTGAGTATGCTCACTAAAAGGGTTGAATGGTTTGATGCAAAGTATAAGAAGATTAGGTGTGAGGCCTATGGGCATTTCTTGTGGGATGGGTTTCTTTGGAAGTATCCTAAGAAGAGAGGTGGAATTTCCTTGTGTGTTGTTTGTAATAGAGCTATGCATTTCAAGTGATGTGTGAGTTTAAATAAAGTTTATGGGTTGGATATAGAGGAGTATGGGTTACCCATTAGAAGATTAAAGAACAATATTGGTGGAAAAAGATGTATAAGGATGTATCACACTTTGTGGAGATATGCAAGGAGTGTCAATTGTACTTTTCAGTGTGACATCAAGATGAGTTGCATGCAACGTATCCACTTTATATGCACTACAAAAAGTTTTTGACATAATTACTATGCCAATTGGGCTTTGGTAGATGAGGTATACAGTGCTTGCAAGGGAAGAACTTACTAATCATTTGTGTGGGGAAGATTAGTGTGGATCATGGACAATTGAATGTAGATGAGGCTACGTAATTCTTCTCTAGATATGGCATTAAATTGGCTTTGACTTCTACTTATAATTTGAAAGGAAATGGGAAGAGAGAGAGAGGTTACCCACCTATAGTGAAGGCTTTAGCCAAAGCTTGTGGTGGAAAGATTGGGAATTGCCGAGGATGTTTCCCTATGCTCTTTGAGAAAATTGCACTACTCACAGTGTTACCACAAGTTATATTCCTTCAGAGTTGTTGTATGGAAAAAAGCTACTTATGCCGTTGGATGCTTGTGCACTTACTTGGAGTGTTTTACCTTGGCAGGAGAATATGTTTAGAGAGGAGCTCTTAGCTCTTCGTATTCACTGGCTTTAGCAAAGGACAGAGGATGTACAATGTGCAATGCAAAAGCTTAAGGAATCTAGGGTGTGGATCAAGGAGAAGTTTGATAGAAGGCATAGACTATGACCTAGAATGGTGAAAGAGGTGATTAGGTATTGGTGTATTCTAGTAGCTTCAACATAGCACTATTTGCAAGATGGTGAGAAGGTGGTTTGGGAATTATAGGGTGAAGCATGCATATGAAAACACTACTTTATGAGCTAACTGAGCTTGATGGGACAACCTTGAAGATACCAATTGCATGCAAGAAGATCAAAATCTCTAAGAGGAGAGATGAAGATACCTATGCAGTGGAGATCTTGGCAAAATATGTTCAAATGGCTAGAGAGCTTGAAGCAAATGTAGTGGATGATGTAGCACAGAATGATGTTCCATTAGATGTTGCAGATGAGGAGCTTGAGTTGTTTGTAGATCTCACAGAGGAGAAGTAGATTAGGCTCACCCAAGGAATGAGCACGTTTAGAGGGGTTGGATGTCATGGGACATCACACGTTGACACACCAAAAACCTAGAATGAGCAGTTTGAATAAAGTGGCATTTCTCATGTGTAGTTGTTAGTTCATTCCATTTTCTTTTCTATTCTATTAGGCTAAATAAGTAAGGATATAAGGGGATTTGGTGTTTTGTACAAAGAAGAAATGTCATCATGCTAGGATGAAGTGGAGGTTATGTGGGTACATTGCAAGATGATTAAGAAAAAGCATTGTGTAAGTCCCTTATTGGAGGCATTATTCACCACACCCTTATACGTGCTATGCATCCAACTCTTCATATTCTGATATCATGGCTAATATGCACATGAAAAAGTGGATGATCCTAATGTGCTCAAACATAATTTTAAATCAGAAACATATCGTGCACAACCAAGCTTTCCAATGCTTATTCACTAACTCGTTGTGGCGATGTAAGGATAGCACTCATGCTACTATCCTCTTAACTAAAATACAACAAATCCTATATCATGCTATGCATCAGAAAAATTAGCAATAAACAGCCCCCAAATTGCATCATTCAAACACCCCACACGATACTTTTAGGTAGTGCTTCCGTTGCATAGGTGTAGGGGTTCATTTTGTCATGTCTTGATGTAGGAAAAGCGATAAATCATGAACTTTGACAAAGAGATAGGGCATCAAACTGAGGCTAAACCTCATGCTCCGCCACTACCATACACTCATTGTATTTTTCCTTATTTTTATGAAGCATTTTTTTCCCTATTTTCCCTTTTTTTTAGCATTTATTTAACAATAATCACTATTATTTTCTGATTTTTTCATGCCAACCATTCCAACATACAAAAATTCAATTGTTTCCATTTTTCCCCATAGGAACACATTTCACCCACCCAAAATGACAAAACCATCATTTTACCCTTAAAATCACATTTCGGATTTTACAGGATTTAAATAGCACATGTAAATCATTATGAAATTAGAATTTTTTGATAGACAGCAATTAAACATAATACAACCAGCACTCAAACAATTTTTCATCACATGAGAACATCATTTCCATCATAAAATGTCAAAAAAGCTTCATTTCCTTCATAAAAAATAGTCATACCGTATTTCTACAAAACCCAAGATGCATTAAATGAATGGGTGATTAGTGGAGGGAGTCTCCATTGTGCTCAATTCCATGCTGCACATCAAGCTTCAGCATCTCCATTGATCTCCATCATCATTTGCTTCAATCTCATTCCCGATTCCTCCTTCAAGATAATGCGCATGAACAGCCCATAGAGGGGAGATAGAGGGAGGAGAGAGAGATACTAAAAATGAGATTTTTAAATACTCCATTAAAACGGGCAAGCTTATAGCCATCTTGTTCCTCTCTCTACTTTGATTGAGAATCTCCTTCTCTCTCTCCAAAATGGGTTTGAATCGGAGAGGCATCGAGCAAAAATGAGGAGGCACATTGACGCTTCCCTATGTTTGACAATTTTTGCATTAGTTTCAAGGCTTTTATTAAGCCTAAGGTTTAAAACATTAAAATAATCGGCTCATCGTTTTGTGTTCACATAGTCTTGCAAGTGGATATTTCAATTTTGAGGGGGCAAACAAACTCTGATTTGCAATCCGATTGGACAGGCGACTTCATGGCATCGAACTCCATCAAGATGGTCTCTCCCATGCACTTTACGGCTTCTCGATCTAGTAGTTGTTTTATAACATCGAACCTTGTGGGGATTAAATGGAGGGTCAAACGACCTCCGATTGACAAATCGAGACTTGCATTGGATTCCTGACATCGAAATGCATTTAGGAAAATTCTAGCTCGGCCATCTGCCCCACCGTTTGATTTTTCATGAAAATTGGCTCTTTAACGCCTCTCGGGCACTTTTTGGCTCGAAAATGGGCTCCAACGCTCCAAGAACAAGACCAAATCGAGTCCTAAAATCCAACTCTCATTGGCGACCATGGGATAGGGTGACTCAGCCCGTCAAATCCCATGAACAAATTTGCACATCAACATAACCACAAAGAGCATCAAGGTGATACAAAAAATACTCAACAAAACACATCACAACTTTCACCCTACCGCTTGACAAAACCAAGGCACGAAATCCACGAGGAGTAGACCTAGCATAATCCAACAGAAGGCCAAAATTAGTAACTAACCAACTGCTCCAACACGGCCAAGCTAAAAAGAACCCCTTTTTACATAGCTCCGTATATTCATATATTTTCAACTATTCAGGATTTTGCTTCTTGACATCATCATTTTGTCTAGCACGCTTTTCTAACTACCTCACAACTAACAGAAACTCCTAGAATGGCCACCTAGTAGGTCAGCAGAACAGGGTCACTAGGATTGCCTTCTAAAACAGGTCTTTTAATGCTTCATAATGCCTTTACAGGAGGCAATGGCTACTCAGACCTCCCACAGACATACTAACCTATACCTGGGACTTCATGCCTTGATTGCCAGTCCCCAACAAGAAAACGAAATCCCTCACAAGTACACAGATGCATATAACATAAAAGAATGGTATTCGTAAAAGGAAAGATATCACCTAGATTGGGCCACCACAAGAAACTTTGGCACAGCAGCAAAGGCTCCCCCCGGTTCCACATAATCTATCTGGCACAACACTAAAATAGAAAACAATAAAATTCACCCGCACTACATAGACAAATGGCCCTCTTGGCCTAAAATGGATAGGTCATTCTAATACATGCAATACATGGTCTTCTTGGCATATACACCACATCCTATCAAACTAAGTAAGATACCAAGGGTAGCATACAATAGGATGGCTAGGCCCATGCTACTCATGCCACGTAGCTCAATGTTTGATCTTGGGCTCTTGTAAATCCATTAGCCCAGGCCTTTCTACTGATATAACCTCGATATGGCCTATCCTTCCTTGGGTACCATTGGCTAGGTGAATGACATCATTGGGCTTGCATGTCCCACATTTATTTTCATCCAAATGAACTGGTCGTTCAAGTGGCTTAGAGGCTCTTTCGATAGAAAGAATCATAGCTTGGTGCTCATTCGAACCTTCCCTATTTGGGTTTTGGCAGTCTTGCAACCCAAACTAGGTAGGGTTTCAATCCGAGACCCATCACATGACTGTATCCTAGAGCGGTGCGTATTGCCAGATGCATCATTATGGCCTTTTATCACACCTACATGGGAATTGATCACAATATATCCACATGGTGTTATTGACCTTGTATCTAACGCACTAGCCACATTTTGAGAGATCTTGGGTTTCCAACCCCATCTCACATCCCTTCTTTCATTCTTAGGCTGCCTCAACTGCCCACATTGGTCCAAGGGACTCATTGTGGATTTATCACTATTACTAGATGACCTCACAGCCTTATGGCTTCTATTTAGTACAAGTGGCCCTTTGACGTACTGCATTTGCTCTACGCGAGATGTCTTTACTTGCATTTGTCCACTCTGCAATTTTCTATTTATAGGAAGCATGCTCTTATTGATAGGAACAACATCTACTCAAAAGCATGACTCATTTAAAGATGGCAAAGGTCTCTTTAGAGCCTTTCACTGGCAAAAGTAGAACCTCCCATAGGATACTTATCCACACTCATAGGCCCAATGGTTCTATCAATGTTACTATCACAACTACCTCTCGTGGAACTGTTGCAAGCCTTGATGGAACTTGCTTGGCGTGGAATCTTTTTATCCCCAAGAGGCATATTATCACTACTCATCGAATTTCCATTTCATGCTTGTAGATTCTGGCTACCAAGTTCCCTTGCCAAGGTTGTCTTGGTATTAGCAAAAGGATTTTCTCTTGGAAAAATTGGCTAGATATTTGGATGCGCTTGCAACGAGTGGGGGAAACTCCAAAATTTTTCCCAACATCTTTGAATATACTGCTCATAGTCAATTACATGCCCCTTGGCCTCATTTAATGACTTAGGATCTTGCATCCTCACTTGGATTTGCATATTAATCTCTAAACGACTCATAAAGAGCTCACATAGCACATCACATGGCAATATAGTAGCTCTTCTTGGCCAAAGCCTAAGAATATCGTCAAAGGCTCTAGCATATTCTTTAGCAGAAGGGTAAGACTCTTGTCTTATCTGCATAAGCTGCCCTAAGACCTGGGTCATAGGCACCTTCTTTTCATACATCTAGAAATTTATCGTGCAGCTCCTCAAATGATTTAATTGACCCTCTTGGGAGGCTCCAGTACCATTTCCTAGCTTCTCCCTTTAGGGTGCTAGAAAATACAAGCATCCGATGAATATCATTGAACCCACTTGCAAGGAAAGTTGGGCCATATTCTTTTAAGTGCAACATTGGGTCCTCATTTACCAACCCATGAAATATTGGGAGATCCCTATAAGGAGGAGGCCATTTATTCCTCTCCTTTTGGATTAGCACTGGGCCATTAAAATCTTCATATTCATGACCTAACTCTAGTGTCTTAGGGTCTCCAACCTCTTCCATTTCCACCTTTACTGGTGTAGGGAGGTTAATATTATCATTGCCATCCCTTTCTTCACAACTCATAGAGTGGTCTAGGGAGTCCTATAGCTCTTAGCATGTCATCCCAATCCTTTCTTAGAGAATCTTCCATATCTTGTCCCTTCCTAGGCAGTCCCATGATGGCTTTATCTAGGAGCTTTTGCCCCTCATCAAAAGAAAAATTATCCTTAGCACTTAGGACTTGGGGACTGTGCCTTTTAAGCAACAGTTTTCCCTTTACAGCTAGGGCTTCTAGTATCCTTGTGATACCTAAAACTTTGGCATGATGCCCCACCACATGGGATGTTTCAGCCATAACTGCACTCCACTGTATGCCAAGTTTTTTCCATCTAACTGGTTACTCTTCTCATCACCTAAATTATCTTTTATGGAGGACTCATGCTCTACATAACTAACTAAATCCATCAATAAGCTTTTCATAGGGAAAGCCAAGGTTTTTCATCCTTGAACGAACCCCATGTTATGGGCAGCTTAGCACACTACTAATGGAAATTATAAACTTAGGTCCCTTTACAACCTAGATTTGAAAACCGCCACTTATAGGTAGCTCCGAAAAAATGCACCACTGATGGGACCTAAAATGGGCTAGCACTCACTCTGGCACTAGCCGGACCTTATGCACACAACATACAACCTACCACATGGCCTCGCAGGCTAGGAGCGTCTGAGACTCACTCTACACTAAATGCTAATGTTGATTCTGTGTTTGTATTAGGTCATAGTCCAATGTTTACTATCCCTTCTCCTCAGAGGGAGATCCTATAAAATATAGGCATAGTGCCTCGTAGCACAAACATAAGGAAGCACTTCTCGACTAATTACCGCGGCTCCATTGTGACTCTCCTACACCTCGGGGATTGGCCCCAAAATGCGTCGCTCCAACATAAAGTACACATAAGACAAGCTCCACTCTTTCATTTTGAACGTATTCTAGGAGATACCATGTGTCCTTACCAAATAATTCCCCAAGAAAATGATCAACTAGCCTATAGCTTAGGTCGTCTTCCCACTCAAGTGTAGGTCATCATAACGAAAAACAGGTGCTATGCATCCAATTCTTCATATTCCAATACCATGGTTGATATGCACATGAAAAACTGGATGATCCTAATGTGCTCAAACATAATTTTCAATTAGAAACGTGTCATGCACAACCAAGCTTTCCAATGCTCATTCACTAACTCATTGCGGCGATGTAAGGATAGGACTCATGCTACTATCCTCTTAATTAAAATACAACGAATCCTATATCATGCTATGCATCAGCAAAAACAGCAGTAAACAGCCCCCAAATCACATCATTCAAGCCAATAAGACTTGGAATTTGGTACCCTTGCCTAAGGGTAAGAAAGCTATTGCCTGTAAGTGGGTTTACAAAGTCATTATAGGAAAAGCGATAAATCACGAAACTTTGACAAAGAGATAGGGCGGCAAACTGAGCCTAAACCTCATGCTTCGCCACTACTATACATTCACAAACACTCATTGTATTTTTTCTTATTTTTAAAAAGTGTATTCTTATTTTTTCCTATTTTTCCTTAATTTTTAGCATTTATTTGACAATAATCACTATTACTTTCTAATTTTTCATGCCAACCATTCCAGCATACAAAAATTCAATTCTATTTTCCATTTTCCCAACACATTTCATCCACCAAAAAAAACAAAACCATCATTTTACCCTTAAAAACCACATTTTGGCTTTTACAAGATTTAAATAGCGCATGTAAATCATTATGAAATTAGAATTTTCTGATAGAGAGTAATTAAACATGATGCAACCAATAATCAAACAATTTTTCATCACATGAGAACATCATTTCCATCATAAAATGTCAAAAAAGCTTCATTTCCTTCATAAAAAATAGTCAAACCATGTTTCTACGAAACCCGAGACGCATTAAATGACTGGGTGACCAATGGAGGGAGCCTCCATTGCTCTCAATTCCATGCTGCACATCAAGCTTTAGCATCTCCATTAATCTCCATCATCTTTTGCTTCAATCTCCTTCCCGATTTCTCCTTCAAGATAATGTGCATAAACAGCCCATAGAGGGGAGAGAGAGGGAGGAGAGAGAAAGACTAAAAATGAGATTTTTAAATCCTCCATTAAAACGGTGTCGTGCTGCTACGCATCCGAGTCGTATACACCTCCATTTCTTTTGTTGTGCATTTGTGTTATTTTCTGCGTGTGATTCATTGTTTGTGTGATGCATTTCGATAATCTGCATCCAATGTACATATTCCCTTAGTGCATGTGTATGATTTTGTTTGGATGCATGATGTGTGTGTATTAGAAAAATATGAAAAACTGATGCCAAAGGACATTATCAAGCTGATAATTTTAATGATGAACTCGAAGAAAAGTGCAGGATACCGTGGAATCAAAGGAAGCTTTATGGAAGCTGACATTTAAGCTATGAAGACAAAGGTGTAAATTCAGGAATATCATGTGCAATGGGAAAAGCTCAAGAAGTGCTGAACGGATTCCCTTGTCGAGATGTAGACTCTTGGAATGTACTTATTGCTGGGTTTGTACAGCACTTGGGACTGCTGTGGTGGATATGTATGCCAAGTGTGGTGCATTTGGCAAAGTACAGGGAGTGTTGGATGAGCTTCTTGTCCGGAATGCAATAACTTGGAATGCCCTTATCACAGGTTATGCTTTACATGGGCAGAATTGGAGATTAGCGTCAAAGCTAAAGGTGTAAAAGGTTATTCAAGGAGGAAGAGGGAAAACCTACATTTGGGTTTTAAACTGTTTTGGAGGGGAAGAATGGTTTTTGATTTCGATGGCTAGAATGATGCTGGGAGGCTCTATTTTCTCCTTGGATATTTTTGGTATTTTGCACGCAGTTAACGGCATGGAACACTAAAAACAGAGGAAGAGAGATTGAAAAAAAAGAGAGAAAGGAGACTCACGAACAAAAGGGAGAGGAAAGCAAGAATCAGAGAACAATGAAAAAGGAGGGGATTGGGAGCTTTTGGGGACATCGAAGGTGGAGAAGAAGCTCATGACTGTCATCGATTTACTGCTAGAGTGCGCCTGCCTTAGCCTCTTCACCGACATCATCGCTCTCTTGACCCTGAAACAGCAAATCGGAGTCGCCTGATCTCCCTCCAAGCTAGCAGCTTTACCCTGGTGCCTTGCCTTCGTATCACAAGAACGGAGATGTGAGCACCGCTGTTGCAAATGATTCCTCGATCAGCAGCATTATCTGTGAGTCCTCCTTCTCATCGCATGTCCGAGAAGAAGATGTTGTCAATTGGGACATCCATCGCGCATCATATCATACCCACACATCAGCGTAGTCTGCCGAACCGCCTCTCGATGAGAACAGCTTGAGACAGATGCTCAATCGTTTCCACCAAGCATGTGAACCATCACACCCGCCACTGGCGTCCTTCTCCCCAAAAACAAACCCCAAAAAAAATAAATTAGAGAGAGTGAGAGTGACGGTGGTTCCTTTCTGCTAGGGCCGCAGCCCGATCCCCAAGCCTGTGCATGAAGACGCGGCAGAGCCATGGAGGTCCTAGTCTTACAAAGGCATCCTGAAGCTCTCACCAGAGACGATTTCTCTTCGATTGAGGACTCCAATTTGATCAGCAGCGCATCATCTATCAGAATTATGCAGGACACCATAAAGATGAGGACTCCAGTTTGATCAGCAGCGTACCATCTATCGGAATCATGCACGATACCATAGAGAAAGAGGTGCCAAATGCGGGGGCCGATGGCCTCCCATATCATAAGCGGAGGCATAAAGCAACGTGATGAGCAGGGCTAAACCATGTCTGCAATCAAAGTACTCAGATCATCATCGACTGCCAAGCGCATCCCCAGCCGGTTCTGTAGTGCATCAGACTGGGTAATGTCACTACATGGAACATCATGATCGCAGCTTATGTACAGCAGGGCTGTGGTAAAGAGGCATTGAGGCTTTTTAATAAAATGCTCTCGCTGGAAGCTCCAGATAGTATAACATTTCTCAACATCCTTCCTGTATGCTGCAGCAAGGAGGATCTTGCTGATGGTAAGAATTTGCATGCCTGCATTGTGAAGTATGGCCTTGACTCGGAACATTGTGATCTCAGCTACTTAGAGGTCCAAACAGTCTTTCATTTTTGAATGGTGCGAATGGTCTAAAGGGTCTATCGACTTGCTACCCTTTGGGCAGAATGCAGTAAAGCTGTTTATGACTAAGTCCTGAATCTGATTGAATTATTTGGTGCCCCTGAAAATCAAGCTCATACACTTATTGTAAAGCAATGGACAGATTGTCATGCTTTGTCATTTATTTTGACTCTTCTTTTTGACAAGCAATATAATGATCTTGGCATCAAATATTGAGTTATTGAGATCTTCTTGTTAGCCTTTTTCCTTGCTGTACCTTGAACCCCGTGTTCTGCAGCTCTTGCATGAACTCTACGACATTTCTGGTGAACCCGACGTGAAAGTGCTGCGTCAGTTTTTTTTCAGCAAGATGGGAGACTCGCAAGAAGAGATGACAGATGATAATGTCATGAAGAACCTGTTTCAGTCATTTACCATGTATATGCAGCAGCAAGCTCATGCAAAATGGGACAGTGATGCTATGGATGCCTTGAAAGCTGTCCAACAGGAGTTGAAGCAGTTTAATGGCCAGCAAGTGTCAACTTATCTGCATTTGTATGAAGAAAAGATGAAGTTTTTTGGGGTTTCTCAAGATGTTTGGAGCTGCTACTTCTTGCGGATCGTGGTGCGCGCTCTTGAAGGTCGAATTGCAGAAATTCAAGAAGCACATGCAGGTTGGGCTGAATTTAAGAAGACATTAAAAGATGAATATTTCCTGGAGGATACAGGTCTTATGAATCGCAGGAATTTTTTAGCATGGGTTTCTATGCCTAATAAGGGACTTTCTGTTACCGCTCTTCTGCGAGAGTTTGAAAGCCGTTATGATCAGTTGGATGGGACTGAACAGCAAGCTTTGGAGATGCAGAAAGTGGAGTTATTTTTACAAGCTGCAGATGCTGATTTACAGGAAAAGTTGGATGATCTTTTGGAAGATCAAGCTACTGATTCAGGTTTAAAGACTGAGTGGAGACATGTCATTGATGCTGTAAATGCTCTTGTTAAGAAGCAGCGCAGGAGAGTAAGATTGCATCGTAATACAGGATCAGTTCCTGAAAAATCCTTGGAGACTTCTTCTTCTACCCCTGCTGCAACTTCTTTGCCTAAGTCTACTTCTCCTGCTGTAAATCCACCAGTTCCTGCTGCTCCAGTGCCCTTATCTGTAGATGATGTTATTAAAGGCTTGGCGGATTTGACGATTGAAGCAGTCAAAGCTGAAGTTGGTAAGTTAAAGGAGCAACTTATGTCAGTACCTGCTGTAGCACCTGCTCCAGCGACTGCTTTTCCAGCTGGTCAAAGAAAAGGGCGATGATGTATTTGGTGTGATAGTACAGAGCACCAACACTGCACAGATTGTGATGCTTTTCAGGAAGCACGTAAGAAGAATGTAGTGTTCTGGGGACAAGATGGGAAGATATGGTTGACAGAGACTGGCGCTCCTCTTGACACGAACTTTGGTAAGGGAGGTATGAAGAAGCTTGTTGATGATATGGCTACGCGATCAGCTTATGTGAGTGTTAGAGGAGATGCTTCAGCTTTTGGAGTCCAGCTTGAGCAGAAATCTGATGGAGACTCTGCTTTATGGTCCTCTGCCTTGGAGATAGCGAGAAGAGGGAAAGTTCAGGCATCTACTATGACTTGTGTGGGCTCCAGTATCCGAGGAGAAACAGGATGGGATTCTCCTGTTGATAGGTATTCTATTTTTGCTTATATGGCTAAAATGCAGGGTTTAGATGCCATGGTTGAGGAAAAGAGAAGAAGAGATGAGGAGGGTCCTAGCTCCTCCAAAAAGACTAGAGGGGGTGACTTTGTTTCACCACCTGTTACAGCTCCACCTATGTCAAATTCTCCAGTTCAAACAGGTTCTGATCAACCAATGGGAGACAAGTTGAAAGAAAAGAGGCAACCAAGAAAAGAGCCAGGATTCAAGCTTTTGTCAGATCTTGAAATGCAAACGGATATGAGTAAGATTTTTCATGAAAGAATTTTGAATAGTGAAGTTACTTTTACTGTTGGAGAAGCTCTTGGGATTGCTAGAAGAGAAATACAGGATCAGATGCAGGATCTTTTGCGGAGGAAACGACATGCGATGGAAGGACCTGCTTTACAGGGATTGTGGCATGGAGCTCTTGGGGAAGAGCATGATGATGCAGTGATGGTTGAGAATGCTTCTGTTAATCCGCAATTGGAGAAAATAGTGCAGCCTATGCAGTATGAAGATGATGAGACCCCTATTCTCATTCCTCGCAGCCATTTTTCACGAAGTCATTGGGCTAGAGCGACCACTGAGACAGTGGTAAGGATTGGAGAGAAACAAATTCCATTGGTCGCTTTAGTTGATCATGGTTCTGAGATTAATCTTATTGCTCGAGGTGTTTATGAGAGTGGCAAGTGGCCTATGGATGCAGAGCATGGCTGGCGCATGAGAGCCGCCAATAATACTTCTGGTGATATGTATGCTGCTTGTCCGAGTATCAGAATTTCTATTGGTAATGTTGAAGAGGATTATCATTGCTTTGTTCAGGATTCATGCTCTTATCGGATTATTCTTGGTCAGCCTTTCATTATAGAAGCAAGAATGGAAACGAAAGTGATGGATGACGGGTCAGCTTATGCGCGGATACGCAGTAAAGATGGTATGCGAGTTGTTCAGTTTATGACTGTTGGGGTAAATCATCCGAGAAACAGGGACTCCTTGCGTGAGGCACCACTACCTGCGAAGGAGTTGGATTTTCATTAGGTACCACTGTCTTGCGAGACGGCAGTGGTACGGAGCGGAGAAAAGAGGAGATCTCGCCTCCTGGCAGCCAGTCTTTCTCCAATAATTTTGTTGGTTTTTCTTCAGATAGTTCAGTGAGTTATCAGAAAATTTCAGATTTTCCTAGAGCTGCCAGTTAGTACATTGGTCGTAAGGAGAAAGAGTTGAAGAATGCAGGTATTTTGCAAGCAGAAGAGCATGTAGATGGATTGTATGAAGGAATGTCTTATGCAGATACATTGTTTGAGATGGGAGCAATGCTGAAAACTGATGTATGTAAGAGTTCAAAGATTATACCTGTGCAAACCTTGGAAATCTTTCAAGAAATTTCTGGTTTTATGCTAAAAACAGAGTTAGAGGCTGAGAAAACTCAGCAAACTGAATTTATGGCTGATCTTGATCAGCTAACAGAGCTACAGAGGGCTAAATTCATTCAGCCAACAGAGTTGAGTGCAGAAAAATTTCTGCATACAGAGTTTCAGGATGCACCTATGCAGTCCATAGAGCCGAGGGCTGAATCCATTCAGCCAACAGAGTTGAATGCAGAAAAATTTCTGCATACAGAGTTTCAGGCTGCACCCATGCAGTCCATAGAGCGAAAGGCTGAAATTTTTCAGCCAATAGAGTTGAAAGTTGTTGAAAATTTGCAGAAATTGCAGCAAAGAAAAGAGTGCTTGAATGATACCAAGGTTGACACAAAATATAAAACAGTTGATAAGAAGGTTAAGCCGGTTGCAGGCCCGCTTCCTTCTGATAGTGATGAACAGATTGAAAAAGCTATGAAGCAGCCTATGTTGAGAGACCCTGCAAATATTGGACATAAGTTTACAGCTGAAACTCTTGCAGAATTGAAGATTGGAAATGATGAATTCTTGCTTCAAGTGGAAAAAGAATGTTTTAGAGAGATGCTTGGACGTCATGGTAAGGCATTTGCTTTCTTTCCACATGAAATTGGCTGCATTAGTCCCGAATTGGTTGCACCTATGGTCATCTTCACTGTTCCTCATGTACCATGGAATATACATCCTATACCTGTGCCTAAAGCACACTTGCCAAAGCTGATAGAGTTGCTGAATGAGAAGATTAAAATGGGGATTTTGGAACCCTCTTTTGCACCCTATTCTAACAGGTGGTTTACTGTGCCAAAGAAGAATGGTACTTTGAGATTTATTCAGGATATGCAGCCCGTGAACAAAGTGACAATCAGGAATGTGGGAACAGGTCCAGTTGTGGATGAATTTGCTGAGGCTTTTGCAGGACGAGCCATCTATTCTCTAGGTGACTTGTATTCAGGTTATGATCAGTTTCAGCTTGCCTTGGAAAGCAGGGATATTACTACTATGCGGACACCTATTGGTCTTGTGAGGATGTGTACCTTGCCTCAAGGTGCCACAAACTCAGTTGCTCATATGATGAATGCTATGCATAGAGTTCTACGAGACTATATTCCGCAGTATACCATGCCTTTTCTAGATGATGTGCCTATTAAGGGTTGTGCAGAAGAAGAAAAGAATGAAAGTCTTGATTTTCGTGGATGTAGACAGTTTGTGGCTGACCACTTGATTGCTTGTGAGCAAATATTGACACGATTAGAGGAGGTAAATTTGACACTTTCAGGGCTGAAATCTGTCTTTGGTGTTAATGAAGTTATCATAGTTGGGCATATGGTTGGATATTATGGCAGGAAGCCTTCTCCTGCAAAGGTGGATGCCATAAACAAGATTGCAGAGTATTGCTCGACTACTTCAGAGGTGCGGAGATTTGTGGGAGCTTGTGTATTTTACATGATTTGGATTCCTCATTTCGCTCATATAGCAGATGTTCTCTATCAGCTGCTTCGAAAGGGGCAAAAATTTCATTGGGATGAGAAGCATTCAAAATCCATGCGTAAGCTCAAGAAGCTGTTGCAATCAGCTCCTACTCTACGCAAGGCGGATTATCAGTGTGGATGGCCGATCATGTTGACAGTTGATACTAGCCCTATCGGCATAGGTTGGGCTGTGAGACAGGATGATGCTGATGGAAATAGGTATGCTATCCGCTTTGGAGCTAAAGTTCTTAATGAGCGACAGAGGAGATATCCGCAGATCAAAAGAGAGTTGTGGGGAGTAGTCACTACACTGAAGTGTGACAAAGGGTATTTTATTGGAGCTTCAGTTATTGTGGAAACAGATTGTTTGCCTTTGCTTGGCATGATTACTAGTTGCTCGACTCCAGATATAGCGATGCTTCGATGGATTGCCTATATCAAGTCATTGAATCCAGAATTTTGACACATAGCAGGGAAAGATAATCCAGTTGTTGACATGCTATCTAGAGCGAGATATGAGGATGAGGAGTCAATGCTTGTAGAAGATGATGAGACAGAGTTTGCTGCTTCTGTCCTTGTTCATGATTGTCATGTATCTACAGTTGAAGCCTTTATTGAAGAACTTTATGTTGACGAGTAGCTGCAAATTGGACAGTATCTAAGTTCATTGACTCGAAGAGCTGATTGGACAGATGATGAATTCAAGAAAATCAGAAGGAAGGCTTATGGGTATTTCTTGAAAGATGGTTTTCTTTGGAAACATCCAAAGAAGAGAGGAGGCTTGCCCTTGAGAGTAGTTTGTGATGTAGCGATGCAGATACAGATTATGCGAGAGTTTCATGAGAGCTCATGGGCTGGACATAGAGGTGTATGGGCTACCTATGAGAAAATCAAAGAAAGATACTGGTGGAAAGGGATGTATAAAGATGTTTCTCATTTTGTGGAGACTTGCAGGGACTGCCAACTTTACTCTTTAGTGCGACATCGTGATGAGTTGCATCCGACTTATCCACTATGTATGCATTATAAGTGGGTGGTAGACTTGGTTACTTTGCCAGTGGGACTTTGGCAGATGAGATATCTTGTCTTGGCTAGAGAGGATCTTACAAACTATGTTGAAGGCAGATCTTTGCGGACAAAGACCACCTCTACAGTATGTAAATTCTTGTTGGAAGAAATATTTTGCAGGTATGGATGTATATGCAAGATTACAGCTGATCGTGGAGAGCTAGATGCAGATGAAGCTAGAGAATTCTTCTCACGGCTTGGGATTAAATTGGCTCTTACTACTGCCTATAATCCAGAGGGAAATGGCAAGAGTGAAAGAGGACATCCGCCGATAGTTAAAGCATTGGCAAAAGCTTGTAGAGGTCGGATTGGGGATTGGCCGAGATTACTACCTTTTGCGTTGTGGGCTGATCGCTCTACACATAGTGTGACTACTGGATACATGCCTGCAGAGTTGATGTATGGGCAAAAACCTGTCATGTCTACTGAAATTTGTGCTCTCACTTGGAGTGTTCTTCCGTGGCATGAGAATTTATCAAGGGAAGAGCTTCTAGCCCTTCGGATTCATCAACTAGAGAGAAGGACAGAAGATGTGCAGCTAGCAGTTGATCGTTTGAAGGCAGCTCGTCTCAGAAATAAGGACAGGTTTGATTTGAGGCATCGCTTGAGGCCTAGAGCCATAAAAGAAGGAGATTGGGTTCTAGTCTACGACAGTAGTCTAGAAAATCAGCATAGTAGCATGAGAAAAATGGTTCAAAGATGGTTTGGACCGTATGAGGTGAAACAGGTTTTTGACAATGGTACCTATGAGTTGGCTGAATTAGATGGAACAGTATTAAGGGTGCCCATTGCTAGAAAACGAGTTAAGATTTTCAAGAGAAGAGAAGATGAGGAATATGCACTTGAAGCGTTGACAGAAGAAGAGCAGGTAGAAGAAAGACAAGCAGAAGAAACAGAGAACATAGATGATGAAGCTGATGGAGAAACAGGTCTACTAGAAACAGATGATGGACTCGACCTGTTTGTGGATTTGAATGATCCTGGATAGTTGGCACATCCGGAGGATGCGCAGGTTCAGAGGGGGTGGATGTCGTGCTGCTGCGCATCCGAGTCGTATACACCTCCATTTCTTTTGTTGTGCATTTGTGTTATTTTCTGCGTGTGATTCATTGTTTGTGTGATGCATTTTGATAATCTGCATCCAATGTACATATTCCCTTAGTGCATGTGTATGATTTTGTTTGGATGCATGATGTGTGTATATTAGAAAAATATGAAAACCTGATGCCAAAGGACATTATCAAGCTGATAATTTTAATGATGAACTCGAAGAAAAGTGCAGGATACCGTGGAATCAAAGGAAGCTTTATGGAAGCTGACATTTAAGCTATGAAGACAAAGGTGTAAATTCAGGAATATCATGTGCAATGGGAAAAGCTCAAGAAGTGCTGAACGGATTCCCTTGTCGAGATGTAGACTCTTGGAATGCACTTATTGCTGGGTTTGTACAGCACTTGGGACTGCTGTGGTGGATATGTATGCCAAGTGTGGTGCATTTGGCAAAGTACAGGGAGTGTTGGATGAGCTTCTTGTCCGGAATGCAATAACTTGGAATGCCCTTATCACAGGTTATGCTTTACATGGGCAGAATTGGAGATTAGCGTCAAAGCTAAAGGTGTAAAAGGTTATTCAAGGAGGAAGAGGGAAAACCTACATTTGGGTTTTAAACTGTTTTGGAGGGGAAGAATGGTTTTTGATTTCGATGGCTAGAATGATGCTGGGAGGCTCTATTTTCTCCTTGGATATTTTTGGTATTTTGCACGCAGTTAATGGCATGGAACACTAAAAACAGAGGAAGAGAGATTGAAAAAAAAGAGAGAAAGGAGACTCATGAACAAAAGGGAGAGGAAAGCAAGAATCAGAGAACAATGAAAAAGGAGGGGATTGGGAGCTTTTGGGGACATCGAAGGTGGAGAAGAAGCTCATGACTGTCATCGATTTACTGCTAGAGTGCGCCTGCCTTAGCCTCTTCACCGAATCATCGCTCTCTTGACCCTGAAACAGCAAATCGGAGTCGCCTGATCTCCCTCCAAGCCAGCAGCTTTACCCTGGTGCCTTGCCTTCGTATCACAAGAACGGAGATGTGAGCACCGCTGCTGCAAATGATTCCTCGATCAGCAGCATTATCTGTGAGTCCTCCTTCTCATCGCATGTCCGAGAAGAAGATGTTGTCAATTGGGACATCCATCGCGCATCATATCATACCCACACATCAGCGCAGTCTGCCGAACCGCCTCTCGATGAGAACAGCTTGAGACAGATGCTCAATCATTTCCACCAAGCATGTGAACCATCACACCCGCCACTGGCGTCCTTCTCCCCAAAAACAAACCCAAAAAAAAAAAATTAGAGAGAGTGAGAGTGACGGTGGTTCCTTTCTGCTAGGGCCGCAGCCCGATCCCCAAGCCTGTGCATGAAGACGCGGCAGAGCCATGGAGGTCCTAGTCTTACAAAGGCATCCTGAAGCTCTCACCAGAGACGATTTCTCTTCGATTGAGGACTCCAATTTGATCAGCAGCGCATCATCTATCAGAATTATGCAGGACACCATAAAGATGAGGACTCCAGTTTGATCAGCAGCGTACCATCTATCGGAATCATGCACGATACCATAGAGAAAGAGGTGCCAAATGCGGGGGCCGATGGCCTCCCATATCATAAGCGGAGGCATAAAGCAACATGATGAGCAGGGCTAAACCATGTCTGCAATCAAAGTACTCAGATCATCATCGACTGCCAAGCGCATCCCCAATCGGTTCTGTAGTGCATCAGACTGGGTAATGTCACTACATGGAACATCATGATCGCAGCTTATGTACAGCAGGGCTGTGGTAAAGAGGCATTGAGGCTTTTTAATAAAATGCTCTCGCTGGAAGCTCCAGATAGTATAACATTTCTCAACATCCTTCCTGTATGCTGCAGCAAGGGGAATTGCTGATGGTAAGAATTTGCATGCCTGCATTGTGAAGTATGGCCTTGACTCGGAACATTGTGATCTCAGCTACTTAGAGGTCCAAACAATCTTTCATTTTTGAATGGTGCGAATGGTCTAAAGGGTCTATCGACTTGCTACCCTTTGGGCAGAATGCAGTAAAGCTGTTTATGACTAAGTCCTGAATCTGATTGAATTATTTGGTGCCCCTGAAAATCAAGCTCATACACTTATTGTAAAGCAGTGGATAGATTGTCATGCTTTGTCATTTATTTTGACTCTTCTTTTGTAATGTACTTGACAAGCAATATAATGATCTTGGCATCAAATATTGAGTTATTGAGATCTTCTTGTTAGCCTTTTTCCTTGCTGTACCTTGAACCCCGTGTTCTGTAGCTCTTGCATGAACTCTACGACAACGGGCAAGCTTACAGCCATCATGTTCCTCTCTCTGTCTTGATCGAGAATCCCCTTCTCTCTCTCCGAACAGGTTTGAATCAGAGAGACATCGAGCAAAAATGAGGAGACGCATTGACGCTTCCCTATGTTTAACAGTTTTTGCATTAGTTTCAAGGCTTTTATTAAGCCTAAGGTTTAAACCATTAAAATAACCAGCTCATTGTTTTGTGTTCACACAGTCTCGCAAGTGGATAGTTCGATTTTGAGGGGGCAAACGAACTCTAATTTGCAATCCGAGTGGATAGGCAGCTTCGTGGCATCGAACTCCATCAACCTGGCCTCTCTCATGCACTTTACAGCTTCCCAAATTGGTAGCTACTTATAATGCCGAACCTTGCGAGGATTAAATTGGGGGTCAAACGACCTCCGATTGACGAACCGAGACTTGCATTGGATTCTTAACATTGAAATGCATTGAAATGCGAGGATTTGAAGGGATTATTGTTAAATGTTCCAAAGTTAATGCACTTGCCTATGTAGCAACAACATCACACATACCTTGGCACTGTATTGACAAGGTCATCTAATGACCTAAGCTTAGATTTGGTTTAAAGCATTCACTTTTTTATTCTATAACTCTTTTGCAACTTCTAAATTTACATTTATGGGTATTTCAGATTATTTAGGACTCTCCTCACGAGTTTTTGTCGAAGGGTGAAAGTACTAAAGTGTCTACGCAGCGCAAACAGAAGTGAGAGTATTGGAAGCTATACATCTGTAGACTTCTGTAATCCCTCAAAGGCTCCTCAAAGGTGGTCTTTCTTGCTAGCTATGAAATTGCATGTGAAACATTAAATGTGATGTAATGATACTATGTTGTGCAGTCTTCTAGAACCCAAGGAAGTGCTAACAAATGTTGAGGGATAACTTGGTTCCTTCTATAGCTTTGACACATGTTGAAGATGATGGAGTTGAGGAAGGTAATGTGCCAGATAAAGTATGGAAATGCATCTTGGAATGAGATCTTGTATACTTTGTAGTGTGTATATTTGACTATCTTAATTGTTTTTTCAATAGCAAGTACAATTTTCAGTGCACTTCTTCAGAGATTTAGTAGTGAAGTCAATGGACATGTCTACACTCCTCTTAATCAATGCAACACAAAGGAAAAGATGGAACAAATTACTCTACTAAGCTATCCTACATCTTCAATTATCTTCAATGCAAATGCCATTTGTTCAATGGATTCTTTAAGAAAATTTGGAGATCCAAAGATTGTAGTAGCATATGCAATGCTTAAGGCAAGAGAGGGATGGATTTGATAACCATGGCATGCCATGCAATTTTTGTATAAGTGCATGATCAGATGATTTGAAAATCAAATGGATTAAAATGAAATGAAGAGGATAGGCCTTTATCAAGCACTTTAGTGACTCACTAAATGCACTTGGATGGTTCAAGAAAGAAGTAGCTAAGATGAACAAGAGGTCATTCAACTAGCACAACAAGAGATCATTCAAGTATGCTTGGGTGCTAAACAAGTTGAAGGCCAAGTGTGAGCATTGCCATTTATATCTCTCTTTGGAAATTTGAAACAATGGAGTACTATTGTGTTGTTATTGATTCCCTTGGTCAACATGACTTCATCAAGCACATGATTAGTTGGACCTCTCAGGTTGAGTATGTAGGCCTTATCATCGACTCAAGTGCTAGGTTTTGAAGTTCGTATTCTCCTCCTATTTCTAAAGATGGAAAGGCTTGTGAGCATACCCTCATTTCATTTACCTTGCATGTGAAGCAGATAATTGGCCATTGTAATAAGATGGATGTAACAAATTTGAAACACTTAAAATCTCATTATAATGAAATCACTAAGGAGGTGATTTGGGTATAGTTTTGTATATTCTTTTTTTATCTAAGATTTTTTAATGTATGGAAGACACTATTTTAAGATATTTGAAGGCTAGTAAGCATGTAGATCTGTTAAGAGACTTTGTAGAAGCATCATATGGTCGACGGTTTTAGTGATCCGATTGTCGTGCTGCTACGCGGACACAGTGTGAAAAAATCTAGAGTGCATCATCATTTGGCTTTCTTATTGATCTAGAGAGTCAATGCCATATTAGTCATTAGTATCAGTGTCTGTAGTGTGGATGGTTCAAAAATACTAGATTTTTGGACAAGTCTACCCTATTTTGAATATTTTAGTTATTATTTCTTATAAATATCCAAAAGCTATAGACAACTTCTAGAACAGGATGACATGTAAAAAAAGCAAGTGGCTTTCAGTCATTTTTGGGGGATTTTATGTAAAAAGAAGGATTGGCAGAATTGCACAACACGCAATCGCAGTTTACATGCTTCAAACATCACTTCAAACTGGGAGAAGAAGAAGGAGTGATCCCGGAGAATTCTAACCAGGTGTTGTGGCATTTCACTCCCTTTTCGGAGCCAAGGGAAGCATCAGATTGGTGATCTAAGTAGTAGATAGGAAGCTATTGTTTTATGCGCGTTTTGGGACTACAAGAGATTTATCTTCTTAGGATGTAGAAATAAATTGACAGGCTTCACCTCTATGAGTATTCTTCTACATCTTCTATTTGTTTAAACCCCTTCTCTTCCATCTACTCCTCTCCTTGAATCTCCCTTCACCCTACTGTCTCTTACCCTTGTGGTAAACTTTCGACCCCAAAGCTCTGACACCATCACTTCGGTGGATATATGTGAGGCTTGTATCTTTGGGAAGCTAACATGGACACTGTTCTCCAAATCTCATACATGGACTACTCATCTTATTGAGTTGGTTCATTTTGATCTGTGTGGTCCGATGCCCACCACATCTCTTACAGGCCATGATTATTTACTTATATTTATTGATGATTACTCCAAGTATGTAGTGCTTTATTTTCTTAAACAAAAATATGATCTATTTACACATTTGAAACACTACTTGCATATGGTGGAACATCAACTTCCTTACAAACCAAGGCCATGTGAACAACTAATAATGGAGGTAGTATGTCTCCAATGAGTTAACACATTTTTGCTGCACTTTATGCATCATTCATTAGTTTACTATCTCTTATACACCTCAACAAAATGGTGTGGCCAAATGAAAGAACCACACCTTAATGAACTCCGCTCATGCTATGCTTTGAGTTGCTAGTGTGCCCCTCTCTTATTGGGAAGAAGTCGTTGCTACAACATGCTATACAAAATCTATTACATGGTCGCACCCTTCTTAATGTCACAACTTATGAGTGATGGTATGGTTCTAAACCTAATCTCTCTGACTTGAAGATTTTAGGCACCCCAAGCTACCCACTAATTCCCTCCAACAAGCGGAGTAAAATATCTTCATAGGCCAAAAGGTGTACGCTTGTCGATTATGGGGATTGCTTTGGTGTAAAAGGTTACTGGTTATATAATCCTGGCATTCTCACTTTTTCCTTTTGTAGAGATGTTTTGTTTTATGATGACCCACTATTAATCCTCACTCCTTCCCAAGAAAACTCTTATTTACATGAGGCACGGATTCCAAAATGATTAAAGTGCTGAGTGATGGACTTCCCCAATGGCTGTGACCTTAGCCCCACCTCCACATCCTCCTCCCAGAGGCATTCTCCTAATGATTGCAAATAATACTGTTAGTACTTTGGCTCATGTGACAAGGACCTATGGGTCTTGTGGTGCTATTCCACAATTCAAATGTGTTCACCAACCTCCCTCTTCTTTTACAAGGCGTTGATTATGTGTAGACAACAAGGCAGCTCATTTCTCGCATTAGTTATGTGGCCACCTCTTCCTCTCTCCAAGTCGCTCTGCCTCTCACCAAGGCGCCTCTTCATTAGTATCCCTTTCTCCTTTTGGAGTGTCTTTGTCTGCAACCACATCAAATGACAACCTCATCAGACCACTCTCCTAGGAACACAGTAGACCACTCTCTTATGGCCACATCAGATGATGGCCTCATGAGTCAAGTAGAAGTGAGAGCAGAAGTGTCTTATTAGAAGATGGCCTTATGAGATGAGGTAGTAGTGCCGGAATCTCCTATGGCCTCATCAGATGAGCCCACTTCTATCGAATCTCCTATGTCTCATCTTTGTCAACAGACTCTTTACTTCCACAACATGGAAATAATCATGGCCCATAACAATAATGGTCATGGTACCCCCTTTGCCATCGTTGCTCCATCAATGTTGGCCACTTGCCACCACCTCCTTCTCTGTGTGTCTTTAGAATCCCCCCCCCTTAAGGAGAGAGTAATTAGTGCTCACCTACTTGATGCCTTCCTCAAGAATTGTCTGCATCTGCATTGCCTTCTCAAAGGCTCAACCTTTCCCTTATTGTTGCTAATCCTCACTAGTAATTGATCCTTAACCTTTGTTTGGAGGAAGAAAATATGCATCACAATATTGGTTGATAAGCTAATCATTTTTTTTTTGCATATTAGTTGATAGAACTCTTCATCATGCAAGGAGTTTCATTTTATTCTTGAATAGAACATGTTAAATGGAGCACTACGAACTTAGAAGAATATCTATAGCACTTGACTAGAAAACCTTTTGATGTTGTTGAACTTGATTATATTTCAAGGAAATGCAAGAAGACGAGGCACATTGTTTGGATACATATAGGAGCTTATAGTGCATCGAGAAGATTTTGCTGCAAATATAAGGGCGTTATATTCAATAGGTAATCTTGCTCAATGCTTTAGCTTTGAAATACTAACATTTTAAGAAAAAGAAGTGTACTTATGAGCTGAAGTATTACATTTGTTTAGCTTGTCTTTCTACAAGTTTTTGGCTACATGAAAGAATTTTAAGGTTCACTCAATATACGATTTTAGGATGGGGAGACCTAGAAGAGACAAACACCAATGATTGCTAGAGCAATGTAATAGAATTACCATCCCAAGTTTGCATCATGCTGAAAATGAAATTGGAGATAAATGTGTTCTCAATGGAAAAAAATAACATATGTTCCTAGCTATGTCTCCTCCTAGAAGTTATTGTATCCATGATCATACTCTATCATCAATGATAGGGGTAAAGAAAGGGTTAAGTGTTCAATATGCACTACATTGAACACATTGAATCCTTTTGGAGGAAAAGGTAGCATCTTCTTCGAAAGGTTCTATCCACACAAGCAACCACTATTATAAAGTACATGTGTGGCATGCATTCCAACCTATGCATACAAATCCTTATTGCATATTGTCTTCTATTTCATTGTCTCCTCTTTAGAACAATGTTATTTAAGAACCTATGTTTGTGTGGCTCATAATAATTTGAAAAGGTCATGCCAATTATATAATAGAGGGCATATTCAAAATGTGGCTAACGAAAGGATTCTAGAATGAAAGGGTTTATTGTTATCACACATTTTCTCCCCATGACAGGTGATGTTTTACTCTCCAAAAATATGTGTCCTCTCAAGCAATCAAGATTTTTGCAATGTTTAAAATCGTTTTTCTTTCTTTAAGAATTGGTGTTGGTTCTTGAAGTAATGGAACCAACTATACGAATTGTGTTTTAGGGAATGGAAAAGCTTTAAAGACCCATCCACAAATTATATGAGTAGTTAGTGACCTAATAAGCTTGTAGCTAAAAGAAAATTTCTACAGCATGCTTAGTCCCATCTTTGTTATCTATGTATTTTGACATGCATGTTATGTGTTTTGTTGGTTGATTCTATCTTCGTTATTGCAAGTTATCTACAAATAGTATAAACTACTATAGTTCAAAGTGTGCTTGGGAGTTTTCATGATTGTGTGTATATGTGTACCCTTCATGCACATATGCATTGTAAGGAAGACGTTGTTGATTGGCATACGCTATGTATGTCCTGAGGTGCTTCTTCCTTGCTGTGCATTATTTGTATATTTGAGTTTTGGCATATATGCAAGTTGTCATGTTACTTGTGGGACATGTGGATTAGCATGTGTCATTAACTCGACATATACATGTCATGATACCTCTATCAGCTTGTGATAAGTGTATGTACAACCGAAAGGTGCTTGCCAAATAGGCACTTAGCCATGAATTTGACAAGTGAGTGTCTTTGGGTGGGTGTGTCACAATCAACTTGGCACTATGTCATGAACTTGACATAGAGGTGTCATTTTAATTGTGACACTCTCCCTTCTCCCTTCCTGAATATGGATGGGCACTTGGTCATGAATTTGGCTAAATAGTGCCTTGGCTTACATATGGATGAATAAGTGATGGGCATTTGGTCATATATTTGGATGCACAATGTCTTGACGTGCTAGTTATCTAGTATTGTTTGATGGAATGGGCATTTAGGTCATATACTTGGCCAAAAAATATCCTCACATTTGTAGTTGTTTAAAAAAGTGGTTTTTTTGGCATTTTTTATATTGTGGAACTATGACTTAATGTAGTTTATGTAATATTTTCAATGTCTAAATGGTATCACGCAATTGCATAGTTTAATCAAGGTTTACACACAATACTAGTATAACCTAATATTGATGTTACACAATTTTGTTTTCAATAAAAGATCACATGTCACACTAATTTATTTGAATCAATCATAGGTGGAAATTATTTTTTTAATTGAAGATATAATGCAATCTATGTTACATTTTCAATGTTTTTCATATATTGTAATCGTGTATTTCTTTTAATTGCGATTATACATTTTTTCAAGTTTTTGTCATGTCCATATGCAAGTGCAGAGTTTAAGCCTTCATTATCATGCTTATATGCCTGCCTTTCTTTATTGTAAACATTTTATGATTTAGGATGGCCCTCAACATTGCCAAAGCTCTCCATATTTGCTTGATACAAGCCATATCATCTTGCATAGAGCATTAAATATCCTTTGTTAATAGTGTTCAAATATTGAGGATGCATGCTAGGGTGGATTAGTGATGAGCAAGAAGACATTCATAACGAAACATAAGTAATGACAAAGGAGAACAATTGATATTATTCAAGCATAATGCAAGTACAACTGAATGAGAACGATGGATAGAATGAGTGTGGGGATGAGTGCCTTTTATAGGCTTACAATAGGTGGTATTGATAGGTGGAAAAAAGGTAGAAAGGGACCATGGTATTCACAAACTGTGGTTTTAATAAACCATGCATACATGACCTAGTCTAAGGCTTCATTTCCAATGTGATCCTTTGCATTGCTGTTCATTATAAAGGGGCTATAAAGTGGGTGTGATTGCACATTTCTCAACACCCCTCCTCAATCACAACCAGGAAAAACACTAAGTATACATAGGCTTTCATGAGTAGAACCTTGCTAAGTGTAGACATGGAAAAAACAACTATATAAAGCTAGAGGCTGTCACAAGGCATCACTAAGTGTGTAGAAGTTGTAGTGCAAAGGTTACATGAGGAGTACAAGAGCGTACGGTAAGAACATTAGGCAAGTACTATAACATGCCCACCTGTTGGTTGTCCAGGCATGTTTTTAGCGGTCCATCGAGAGACAAGTTTAAACGATGCCACCCGACACTCCCATGGAATGTCACGAGGTTTGTCACCTAGGGTTTCTCGAGTCTGCCTCGCAATGGAATGTTTGCGGCCGAACCCACTAGGATCGACCTGAAATCTAGATCAAGTCAAGGTCTCTTGACAACATTCTAGCATGTCCTGGACATCCTACTTTATGCAGGGATACCCAAGCCAAAGCAAAACCATGTCGCACTTGGTTCAAAGAGAATGGGAAACATGAAGGATGCGCTGCTCGACCTCTGTAGCCATAGGGCATAGTCCCATTCCGGTCCCCTAAAATGGCATGAATTGGATTCTAACTTAACAATACCAAAAGGTCGACTCTAAAACCTTGTAAGAAGCCTCCCAATTCTCTAGGACCACCCTGTTGTAGGATAGACCCATTGGGGGTTCCGCCCACCCGCTTCCCTTGCTAGCTTAAGTTTTCTAATTAGATCCTACCACAATCATGTGTGACATTTAAAATCACCTTCCTTAGGTAAGCCTTTTAGGGAACAGGGTTTATTCACGTAATTTATGGCACAAACACAAATACAGAGTAAGCAATCCTTTCACAAACAAGTTCAAACAAATTCCTTAACTTATCTTCATGTTAATCTTTGTCTCCTGCCCATACATGAGAATTTATATTTCCATTTTTCCCTGCAGAAGTACTCGGTCCAAATCACATGGCACCATAATTTCCATCCATTATCTAGAATAGGATCTTCCAACGCCTCAGATGTTGGGCTCACGGCAGTCTTCAACTCCGTTCTGGACAAGCAAGGGGTTTCCAGAGCTCCACTGACCCCAATCGGCCGGCCTTGGAGTGAGACACAATTTCTATGGTTGGCCTTTTCACCACTCGACCTTCGGCCCATGAATCAAGCAGTAATGCCCTCTCAGGTTGAAATGTGGTGTGACCTTGGAGATGATCCACCCACACAAAATATCATTTCCTTCATTAATCCAGTTAAGAATCAAGCACAATCAAGGCAATCAGCCTAATATCATCTTCCAAGAAAACATTCCTTTATTTCCCATGGCAACTTGTCATCACAAACCCCTGTCATGCACTTACCATCAATCACAAGCACTTGGAATAATCATCAAAACCACAATCCAACAATCAGTTGATTGTAAAAGCATTTAAGGTGTTGTTTGATTAACCAACAAAACAATGGTATTCTTTTCCAAACATTGCATGAATAGTCGCAATAACCTTTCCATCGCATATTGGCTCTTCCCCTTGGGATTAAAGAGCAATATTATGCAGAATTTTAACTTGACTTTATCTTCCTTTCCCCTAAGGCAAAGAATGTGAGACAAATTTGTAACGATGCAAGACTATCTTCCAATGCAAAATAATCCCTGAATTATAATGCGAGTTGTAATCAACTCATGATTTGGCAGTACAAGGTAAACTTCTTGGCCATTATTTTATGTGGAACCTTCATAGGGATGGATGCAAGACTTTAATGCAAGATCATTTCATGTACCATTGATGTATGTTTCATATAATCTTTCCCCATGCATGTACTGTCTATGTGCATCTATGAACCTTAAATAATATTTTCCTAGGTAAAGACTAGTCAAAGACTTATTAATGCTTGATACTTTAGAATTTTATATGCTACTTATGCTATGCATGGATTTTAACGCATAGCAATGTGAAGCAATCTACTTCTCTTGATACATGCACTTCACAACTCCATCTTTTGAATATTTGTGACGACTTTATCCTTTTCAATAACCTATTCTTGTACGGCATTGCATGGGTCTAACGCATCTCATGCAGGAATCAAAGCAAGCATCCATCAATTTGGAAATACATTACTTATGGCCGGTACCATAGCTGGATGGGTAGTGATGTCCTCGCTCGAGGCTTTCGTTGTGGGATTGCCATCCGCGCGTGGCATTTTCTGCTTGGGAGCCATCTTCTATATTTTTCTCTTTTAGACATGACTCGCACAAGACTTCAGCGGCGGCCACTTGCTCGAGAAGAGGGGCAATTGGGAAAAATCGGCTTGCGGGTTAGGGGAATAAACTCGGGGAAAAGGAAAATAGAAAATGTGTGTGGCCACCCTCTAAGGATGGGAAGAGAAGGAAAACCTTCTTGGAAGGTTCTCTCTCTTTTTCTCTGCCACTCCCTCTCTCTCTTTCTCTCTCTCACGGTGGGGTCGATATGGCCACGGTGGGGTCGATATGGCCAAGGGGGGTGCTTGGCCACGTGACCTCCCTCTCCATCAATATCATCTTTTCCATCATATTCACGCTTGTTGTCACACCATCTTCCTCCTCTTTTCCCCCTTGCTACCTCTCGACGATGACAGGGGGGAAAGGTAAATTTTTTTGAAATATTTCAAATTTTTTTTTGGGGGGTGGTTCCCATGTGGGCGTGCAAGGATATTATAAGTACACATTTAAAACCTTAAAATTTCTATCAAAAAATGAGCTACAAAAGAGGGACTGGTGAGTCCTATCCTTTTGCTCTTGGGTGTCTTTTTCTTCTTCTTCCTCTCCATTGTTGTCTTCATCTTCTTTGACTGTTGCAAGGTATTCTCTTTGAGATATTTTCCTACCATGACAAAACTTCTCAATATGCCCAATTCTTTTAACTTCTCAATATGCCCAATTCTTTTACAAAAATCACAAACTATTCCCTTCTTCCCTTTGTCCTTCACATAAAGGAGTTGTTGGTCTCCTCTTGGGGTGCTTGCTTCTCCTTTGATCTTGATCTTTTTTCCCTCTTCAAGGAGAGAAGCTTTGATATCCACAAGATTTTGTTTTGGCATGTTGATTAATGTGGTAGATACATTATCATACTTAGGTGGAAGACTTTTGAGAAGTACTCCAATGCAAATGTCGCTTTAACATTTGCCGATAAAATAGGACAACATATATTAAGAAAAAGATACATTCCCGTTTGTCCATCTTCAAGTTGATTCCTGCAAGTTGCGTCAACAAGATTTCCATATAATTCAAATGAGTTGCAAGTGAGGTATTGCTTTTCATATCAACTCTAAATAATTCAATTAGAAAACCATATTTGGAGGATTTTGAATGAGCTCCAAACAAGGTTTCTAAACGATCCCATGTTGCTTGAGAGGTTTCACAATCATTAACATGATGAATGTAGCTGTCATCAAATTCGAGCTTGATAATAGCTTGAGCCTTATCATTATTTTTAAACCATATTACCGAGAGTGAAACTTCCCTTGGTTTCTTCTCTTGAACACTTGTGATTGACCACAAGCCTTTCTTCCTCAATATGAGTTTGATCCTTGTCTACCATGTGTGAAACCTAACTCCGTTGAATCAACATGAGGGTGAATCTTTGCCCATTTTTTTGACAAGAGCAATAAAAATTAATTGAGAGTAGACTAGCAAGAGAGTTGAAGTTTAATGCGTCAAAAGACACAATAAACACTAGTGCCAAAAAGCACTACGTGAGTATGAAGAGGTACTAGCAAGTTGAGCCTTTGATGTTCGATCTCAAAGTTGAATCCCTTTCGAGAGCTCTTCTAGAAATTGAGTGCTTGGGTAGATTAGAGAGTCAGTTTGAGCCAAAGAAGTGAGAGAAAGAAGTAAAGTATGAGCTTGAAGTTTGATAGCTATGACTGCCTTCTTTAGGGTTTTGACAGGTGACTGATATTTTCTCCCCTACAGCTCGACGTAGCGATCATCGACCAAGATTTTTAGTGAGAGGGTAGCTTAGATATGTGGCTTTGAAAGTCCTATAACATTGTAGAGTGCATGGGCTACATGAAGCATACAACTGAGGAATAGACAAAAACAGGCAACGAATAAGAGAAAGCACAATGCTCGGGTGAAGAGAGGCCAATGTCATCATGTGAAGTGATAGGCAGCTGTGCCTAGAGCTGAGAAAGATAATCTCAAAAGGAATCATGAGCTAAAGTTGCCTAGTTTGAGAGATTCAAGCCCTCTAATGAAGGTGGGTGGCTATGGAGGTAGGTGAGAGATTCATGGGAAAGTGGAGGGAGCCAAAAAATTCAAACTATAATGGCCTAATTTACCTAACTAGTGGCCTAATGACTTATTACCATTGAAACTAGCTCTGATACCATGTTAAAATATTGAGGATGCATGCTAGGGTGGATCACTGATGAGCAAGTAGACAATCATAATGAGACATAAGTAATGACAAAGGAGAACAACTGATATTGTTCAAGCATAATGCAAGTACAACTAACTGAGAATGATGGATAGAATAAGTGTGGGGATGAGTGCCTTTTATAGGCTTATAGTAGGTGGTATTGGTAGGTGGAAAGGTGGAAAGGGACCATGGTATTCACCAACTGTGGTTTTAATAAACCGTGCATATGTGACCTAGTCTAAGGCTTTATCTGCAATGTGATCCTTTGTCTTATTGTTCATTACAAAGGGGCTATAAAGTGGGTGTGATTGCACATTTCTCAAAAAATGGTAACAATTTTTCTTTTGTCATCTTTTCCAACCGGGCATGTCCAGCCATGTGTACAATATTGTAGTAATAAGGCCTTTTACACTTAGTCACTGATGTGCTCTAGGATTCAGAGAAAAATTTGCATCTTTGTCACACACTACTTGGAAATGCACCCAAGATGCTAGAAGATCTTAAAGAGTCACCACCAATGTCTACATCAAAGGAGAAGCTAGCCTTATGGAACACGAAGTGGAGAGAGGAGGTTGCATGATTAAAGAGGGCAAATGACTTGTCTGGTGCAATTTCTTTGTCAAAAGGTCTGAAGACCACCATAGGCGCAAGCCCTAGTTTTAGTCCCACCAGGAAATAAGGTGATTCGTTAGGGGTAGGAACTATATTGCGCACATTGAGGAATCACCAATGTGCACCAAAATTTTGTGCTAACTTTGATGCTATCAAGCTAGGGAGGGTTATTGGCCAAGGTGCCTTCACACAGTGTGTTAAAGCTACCATAGATAATATTAGCTATTTTCCTTCAAATTTAGCATATTGTGCTAAAATGTACAAGGGCTCCAACAACAGCAAACTACAAAAATTTCAAGTGGAGCATGGGATGCAGAAGGTTAATGCATCAATTGTGCGATACTTTTGAGCATCCTTGTGTTATAATATTTCCCTTCTTCAATGGTGGTACACTGAATAATATATTGATGTGGTGTCCTTTTCAAGAATGTAAATGGAGAAGAATAATCAAGGGTCTGCACAAGCCATCAATGGGATTTAGACCTAGTCCTCACATGGTGTGTAGTGTCTCGGGGGGTTCACTATATATATATATATATATATATATATTCTCTATATAACGTGCGTTCATGGCCTATTTATAAATATCCTAATCTGTGAATTTTTCTTGAATAAAACACAACCCTTTTCTATTCAATCTATAAGTAACCCCTTTATATGACACCCTTATGTATGTACAAAATGTATAAAATTGGCATTTTAAAAACCCCTTATTTTGAACTCACATTATATATACATATATTCGTGAGTGACCCCCCCCCCCCCCCCCTCGAGCGTAGTGTAGAGGAGATGGCTAAAATTGTGGGTGTCATAAAAAACATGTCAAACATTATTCAAGCATTGGTAGATGGGATGAAAACCGTGCATAGTGCTGGTGTCATCCATTCATATTTTCATGCTAACAATATGGTAATGGACTTTACTAGAGGTATCACCCCTAGGATTGGTATCATAGATTGGGGTCTAATGCTTATTTTTGGTATGACAAGACTAGCCCTCAATTGGCAATGTGGGGGGTAGATGATCCCATGCACATTATAGAGATGAGCATAGAAGGAAGGGAGCGTTGGAAAGGAAAATAAGGCCATGGACTGTACCTAACATCTATGACCCTATGCCAGTCTACATATGGTAAGGAGTCTGAAGTGTATGCAATTGGCTGGCTCATCATCTGCCTCATTGAATTTTGGTGCTTAGGCCAATGCTTGTGGTTACATAGGAAGCCGAGAGAGAGTCCACTTTCTATGATTTATCATATCTCCCTCTCCATTTTTTGTTTGTGATTCACTTACCTCAGTCTTCTTATTATATGTAATCGTTCCTCCACCATCAGTCAAGGATACTAGTGGATTTGAAAGTGATATAATCCATCGCCAGAAGTGGACTTTACACGTTCTCTGATCGGACCATTTTTTAATTGTCCTTTTATTTCAAGATCATGGGAGATTTTGTCTGCATGTTCACATTCTTATCTTAAGTTTACTTGGATATATTCTCAATCAAAATATGTTTCTATGAGGCCAGCTACTCACTTTTGTTGGTATTTAGCTTTTGTGCATCAACAGTCACACCTAATTATAAGGAAGTCTATCCCTCCTCTTCTTATCAATCCTAATAAGAATGTATGAGGAGATCAAATGGATGTGCTGTATTATTTTACTCAAGCTTTTCCTACTAGGTTTGTTGTCCTGACAAAATGGATGTGCTATCTCAAGTTCCTTTAGAATGTTCCTATCTACTTTGTGGATGAGAGTAGATCATTGGAGAGACTAAAACTTAGTATGCAGTTTAAAAAGAAATATATTCATCCTCACAAGCAGGTGGATTAGCTTTTTGATGTATCTTGATATTTAATGAAAAACCTTCATTTTGCTCTCCAAAAATTTTGGGGGGTTATGCCATTCAGATTACATTATCTAGTGAATGTGAGTTCAATGTTTTGTGGATGTTTGGTATGTGAGAGATGTGTATATATCTATGAGTTATATGAGAAAGCAAAGCTATTATATCATTTAATAGGTTATTGGATTATTTTTTACTAAGTTAAAGAATTTGTTAATATTGGTTTATCGTTTTCCTTTCATAAATTTGGTCAAACTCAAGTTATTTTGTGGCCTGGATAAAATTAGAGCTAATAGATTGAAGCTTATGATTTGAGTGATTGGTTTTTTAAAGCTCTTATACTTATTTTTCCAAGGTTGTGAGGATGCTCCCTTGGCTAAGTGTGGGGATATGTTGAGTGCTAAAATGGCTATATTTTTAGCCATTTTTTGTTGGATTTTGGGTGATTTTTGATTGATCTAAGGTATGACTGATTGATTTTTGGATGGTTTGGAAGTATTTTTGAGTGTTTTGGGTTAGGTTGAGTAGGTTTGAGAAGCTCATGATGGTTTTTGATTGAGCTATGATATGCTAATTGGTTTCGTGGTGTGTCTATTCAATTATGATGGGTTTGTTTTGCTTTTGTTTATATCTATTTTCTTTTAATTTGAGAGGTTATGGTTGTGGATAAGTGGTTTGAGAAATGATCAGGAGTGTATTTTCTCAAGTAAGTTACTCATGAATATATATATTTGCATCACATGGGTTCAAAATAAGGTATTTTTAAAATACCATTTTTATACATTTTTTGCATACATAAGGGTGTAATATAAAAGGGCTATTTATAGATTGAATAGAAAAGGGCTATGTTTTATTTAGGAAAAATTCACAGATAAGGATATTTATAAATAGGCCTTGAATACACGTAATGTAGAGAATATATATATATAGTAACTTCCTTGAGTGTATTGGATGGTTTGGTTTGGTTTTGGTTTGCACTATATAGTTTTTATGCTTTCTGTTGACCTTCTATTGAGCTTCTATGGATCTTCTATTGTCTTCTCTATGCTTCTGTGTGAGTGTTCTGTTTGATGGATGTTTAGTTTGGAAACATTTTCTAATCTTGGAAATGGAATAATATTAGCTCTTAATAGCTAGAAGAATCAGAAGAAGTAGATGTTGAAGACTTGAAGTGATAGTGACAGTAGTGAGCCTTGAGAGGTCACTATCGTATCTTTGGTGACTCTTTATATTAGACATACCTCGTGGGAGGTGTATCCACAAATAAGAGAGGATTATTGAGAGTGATTCTTTGTTTTTCTCATATACTATTGATAGATAGCATATATGAGAGAGATAGTGTATGAGAGATAGTCAATTTCTATTAAGAAACATTGTATCTATATGTGAGAGAATGAGAGAAAGACTATGAAGATGATGAAATATGAATACTATGTGATGAATTCCATTCAAGATTGAGCATTATTTTGTGATAATTTGGTTCTTTGGTGGTTTATATGAAGAATATAAATAATATGTTGAAGACTTGTGATAAATCTGTGGGAGATTCATTATATGATGTTGTGTACAAAGTTCATTTGTTCTTGTGTTATTTTGCCTTGTGGTTTCCAGAGCATAAAGAACAAGCTTGTTGGTGTTAGATATAGTCGTGGAATTGGTTTTCTTGGTACCACATGTTGGAAATGGCCACCATGTTATACAAATAGGAGGCCTCAAACTAAGTAGTTGCTTGATCTCTCGGGGGGTTCACTATATATATATTCTCTATATAACGTGCATTCATGGCCTATTTATAAATATCCTAATCTGTGAATTTTTCTTGAATAAAACACAACCCTTTTCTATTCAATGTATAAGTAACCCCTTTATATGACACCCTTTTGTATATAAAAAATGTATAAAAATGGTGTTTAAAAAACTCTTATTTTTAACTCACGTTATATATACATATATTCATGAGTGACCTCCCCCCCCCCCCCCCCCCCCCCCCGGTGCTTGATCTAGTGCTAATTAAACGGGTCTATTTTAGTCAGTATATGCCCATTTGGTGCGACATTCTTTCTCATACTTTCTATGATACTTTGAAAATTTAGTCTCCTTAATCCTTCAAAAAATCATTTCAGTGGTGCATGAAGCCCTTGAAGGTAAAAAATTATGACTAATCAACAAGCAAATGTTAACCACATTTTGATGTAGCTCAATACATATAGTAACTAGTTAACATGATAGTTAACAACGAGAGGACAATCAACTTTTAGCAAGGATTAGAAAATTAATTTTTGTTAAAATTGACTCCTTTTTTTAATTAGATAAAATAGTTAAATTGAGTAAATTGGCTAGTTGAGTTCTTGATAAAATTTTAATGTACAACAATTCTTAGTTTCCTTAACTATAATGATAAAGGACATTCAAACTTGTAAAGATTAATATGATTTCTAATTGCACACGTTAGTTGACCCTAGCAAAAAGTACTTCATTCTTTATTAAGATGTGATGTCTACACACAATAGGATGCATGTTAAGAAAATTGTAATTTTTTATTTGGTTTAGTGAAAAGGAAATTTGCACTTCAGGAGTAAAGAGGAATTTAGCTTCCTCTCATGCTTTTTTTTGGGGGGGGGTTGTTAAAATATTGAGAATGTATGCTAAGGAGGATCACTAGTGAGCAAATAGACAATCATAATGAGACATAAACATAGATAAAGAAGAACAACTAATATTATCCAAACATAATGCAAGTACAACTGATGAGAATCACTCATGGAATGAGTATGGGGATGAATGCCTTTTATAGGCTTACAGTAGGTGGTATTGGTGGGTGGAAAAAGGTGGAAAGGGACCATGGTAATCACCAACCATGGTTTTAATAAACCATGCATACATGACCTAATATGAGGCTTTATTTGCAGTGTGTTTCTTTGCCTTGTTTGTTCCATACAAAGAGGCTATGGTGGATGTGATTGCACATTCCTCAACACCCCTCCTCACTCACAACCAAGAAAGACACTCAGTATACAGAGCCTGTCATGAGTAGAACCTTGCTAAGTGTAGGCATGGAAAAAGCCAACCATACAAAGCTAGAGGCTATTGCAGGGCCTCATTAAGTGTGTAGAGGCTGTAGTGTGCAGAGGTTACATGAGGAGTTATAGGAGCTTATGGTGGGAACATTAGGAAAGTCCACATTTTAAACTTAAAAATTTCTATCAGAAAATGAGCTACAAAAGAGGGACTGGTGACTCCTATCCTTTTGTTCTTGGGGTTCTTCTTCTTCTTCTTCTTCTTTGATTGCAGCAAGATATGCTCTTTGAGACCTTTTCATAGCATAGCAAAATTTCTCAAAATGCCTAGTTTTCTTACAAAAGACATAGACTATGCTCTTCTTCCCTTTCACATAGAGGAGTTGTTGATCTCCTCTTGGGATGCTTGTTTCTCTCTTGTTCTTGATCTTCTTTTCCTCTTCCAGGAGAGAGGCTTTGATATCCATAAGCTTTGGCTTTGGCATGTTGATTAATGTGGTAGATACATGATCAAACTCAGGTGGAAGAATCTTGAGAAGCACTCCAATGCAAATGTCTTCATCCATCTTCAAGTTAATTCCTGCAAGTTGTGTCAACAAGCTTTCCATATAATTTAAATGAGTTGCAAGGGAGGTATTACTTTGCATGTGAAGCCTAAAAAGTTCAATCAGTAAGCCATATTTGGAGGATTTTGAATGAGCTCCAAACAGGGTTTCTAATTAATCCCATGTCACGTGAGAGGTTTCACAATCATCAACATGATAGATGTAACTGTCATCAAGTTTGAGCTTGATAATATCTTGAGCCTTATGATTATTTTTATCCCATACGACTGAAAGTGAAACTTCCCTTGGTTTCTTCTCTTGACCACTTGTGATTGACCACAAGCCTTTCTTCATTAGCATCAGTTTGATCCTAGTTTGCCATGTATGGAATCTGACACCGTTGAAAATCAAGTTTTCAGTGAGTCCTTGCCCATGTTGAGGTTGCACGATCAGCAGCAAATCAGCTCCAAAAATTTTAGATTTTAGTAGCAGAAGAGTTGAGCACAAGTGCCAAGAAGCACTATTGATTTATATCAAGAGATACTAGGTGACTAGGTGACCAGTATGCCCTTTAAACTTGGGATCTTCAAGGTCTTGCAAGTCTGTGGTTCGAGTCATCCACTCCTTGATTTGATGATGTCCTTGTTGGTAAATCACTTGAATGCTTGCTGAATACTGAGTGTTGGGGAAGATTAGAGAGTTAGTGACTTGATTTGAGCCAAAGGAGTGAGAGAAAGAAGTGAAGCATGAGCTTGAAGCTTGATAGCTATGGCTACCCTCTTTAGGGTTTTGACATGCAACTGATATTTTGTTCACAGTTGATCGAGGAGTGAGCCATTCGACATAAAACTTGATGAGAAGGAAGCTCAAGTGTTAGGCTTCAAAATCCCTTTGTCATTCATCAAAATCCTTGCATGTGCAGGATGAACGGACGGTACGAGTAGAGAAGGCGCAGACTTGGGGAAGTTACTATATATATATCCTCTACATCACGTGTGGGCACAGAAAATGGCAGCGGGCTGATATAGGTGCAATGTTGAAGCATATGTTGGGCAATGTCACATTGTGAAGTGATAGGTAAGAGAATCTGGAGCAGAGGAAGAGTTCCCCAAAAGAAAGTACGAGTTGAAACAGCCTGGTTTGAGAGATTCAAGCCCTCCACTGAGGGTGGGTGGCTATGGAGGGAGCCAGAAATTCAAACTCGAATGACCGAATCAGTGGCCTATGGCTCATTAACTTGAGACCTGCTTTGATACCATGTTAAAATATTGAGAATGTATGCTAAGGAGGATCACTGATGAGCAAATAGACAATCATAATGAGACATAAACATTGATAAAGAAGTACAATTGATATTATTCAAGCATAATGCAAGTACAATTGATGAGAATGATTGATGGAATGAGTGTGGGGATGAGTGCCTTTTATAGGCTTACAATAGGTGGTATTGGTAGGTGGAAAAATGTGGAAAGGGACCATGGTAATCACCAACCATGGTTTTAATAAACCATGCATACATGACCTAGTCTAAGGCTTTATTTGCAGTATGTTTATTTGCCTTGTTTGTTCCATACAAAGAGGCTATGGTGGATGTGATTGCACATTTCTCAACAGGGGGGGAGGGGATGGCATCATGCCTAAGAGAATCTTGATTGCTACCTATTAAAACAACCCCATGTCTTACTTTAATTATAGTAAACATTAAATTTTCAAATAGCACATAATTTATGAGCAACTATTGTGTACATTTTTGGTAATTATATATTTTATCATGGGGGGAGAAGTATCTAGACTTTGTCCATTTGGTATGATGTTGCTTCTCATTTTTTCCATGATACTTTTAAATTTATTCTCCTTAATCCTTCAAAATTTCATTTAAGTGGTGCATAAAGCCCTTAAAGGTAAAAAATATGATGAATCAACAAGAAAATGTTAGGCATCATTTGATGTAGCTCCATAGATATATAAACTAGCTAACATGATAGTTGACTACAAGAGGACAATTGATTTCTAGCAAGGATTAGCAAACTCATTTTCTTGCAATTACTTCATTAAAATGGATTTATTTTTTGTATTAGAGAAAATAGTTAAATTGAGCAAATTGGCTAGTTTAGTTCTTGACAAGAAATTAATGTAAAGCAATTCTTAGTTTCCTTAATTATAATGAGCTAAAGGACATCCAACTTGTAAAGATTAATATGACTTTTAATTACACACGTTAGTTGACCCTAGCCAAAAGTACTTCATTATTTATTAATATGTGATGTCTACACACAATAGGATGCACGTTACGAAAATGGCAATTTTTTATTTGGTCTAGTGAAAAGGAAATTTGCACTTCATGAGTGAAGAGGGATTTATCTTTCTATCATGCTTTTTCTTCCGAGGAGGGGGGGGCATCATGCCTAAGAGAATCTTGATCGCTACCTATTAAAACAACCCATGTCTTAATTTAAAGATAGTAAACATTAACTTCTCAAAAAGCACATAATTTATGAAGCACTATTTTGTGCATTTTTGGTAGTTATATATTTTATCACAGAGGGTGAAGTATCTAGACTTTGTTTCAATATTATCACAGAGGGTGAAGTATCTAGACTTTGTTTCAATATTTTTATTAAAATTATTTCATATTATGATTACGCATCTAGACATTGTTTCAATGTGCATATTAAAAGTAGGAGATGTGTAAATTTTTACTTGTATTCTATCAATAGGCACATTATCCACTTATTTATTGAGGTACATTACATTATTCTTCGATAAATGGTAGTTATACCACATTTGTTATTTTTGATACATCTAGAGGGGGTTATCCACTTCTAATTTTTATGGAGTAATTATACTTTAGCAAGGGATCTATGCCTCTCCTCATCAATCTCATGAGTTATATAATCTCTTATGTTTAACTTCTACATTTCCTTCAATTCTTGGTTGAAGATTTCATGGATAGAAATGGCTTTTCATTCTGATAGGATAAACCTTTCAACAACGAGGCTAATCAAATTGCACTTCTATATATCAATAAAATTTGAGGGGTGTTATAAAAAATGTCGATCTAATATATCAGTAGGAAGAATGAAGATCCATAGCAGTAGGGGCTAGTGAGGCTATTCTTATAAGAAATTTTTTTTGCAACTTGGATTCAATCTTGAAATTTACTTGGAAAATGTCCATTAGGAGAAATATATGGTAAGGGCTATAGGTATTCATTGCTAAATTTTTGTGTCACATTTGCATATTTGAAGCACAACAATTACTGTTCTCTTGGAACTCTTGTCCCAGATGGGCATGAAAAGCTATTCTTTCTGTCACATATTTGATTGAATTAGAGCCTCTCTTATATCGGCAAGAAAACTCTCACTTCAAATATTGTTGATCTACAAACTATTATAGCTTTCTTTGTGGCTTGCATGATCCTGTTCTACAATGCTCAAGCTCAAGATAAAATCTTAGCAACAACAAGCATAGATATTTTTGGGATTTCATAAAAGAGGCTTCTTTCTTCCTCACTTCAAGAGACGATCTTTTGAGAAATCAAAGAACTCCTCTTCTACAATGCCCACTACCAATATTTTTTGTCATTTTACCTTAGTCAAACAAGGACAACATGTTTCATGGTAGATTACTAGGTATTATAAATATTGGTTGAGATAGAGTAGGGGAGCCAATAGAATGACACTTGAAGTGTTGTCACACTTCCCAACGGAAATTATGACCATAATTTTTTTTTGAGGTGACTAATTGATTGTTATTGCTAAGATGAAAAGAAGCCATGACTATGTTTGATGATGATTTGGAAGCAAACAACAAATTGCTTGTAAAAGAGTTATGGGTGTGGACCAAAAATCTCTTATAAGAAATTTGGGGGTATATAATAGTACTATTATGGGCGTTAAGGAACTTGTGGGCGCACAAGGAGAATGATAGGTTTGATCTCACTGAGGAAAGCCCACATCAATTGAAATATACCAGTGACACCTTTTGAAATGTTACACTTAAGATGTAGGCATAAACATTACAAAGAATGACACACTTCAAGAAAGTGTCATCACACTTGTTCATGTTTTGTTATTAAGCCTTAACCCTAGTCCCAGTACTAAAGAGAGAGGGTTGCATTGCCCATGTCCATTGGACAAATCAACATGAAGGTCCCATGGAAACAATTTTTTTTTAAATTCAAACCGTTGCATTTTGTCATTGCTTCTAAATCTTTGTAGATGGCTCTTTTTACACTTCAAATACATTGTGTTTGAGCATGGTGTTCAATTTCCATCCAAAGTTTTTAGCACAAAGATGTGAGTATGGAGTAGAGTTTGAATTTGAAGTACTAATTTTTTAAGAGGAGGGTGTTTGTTTGTAGTGCAACCTCATAGATATGAATGCTCTTTGGCTAGCCATCTAGTAGACATGGAAGGTAAATTAGTATGTGTAGTGAGTGATATTGTTGTAGGAAATGCCTTCATTGATGTATGTAGTACATGTGGCATTGTGGCTGATGCATAGAGTATTTCTGATTCAATGACTGAGAGGGCTTTGATTCCATGGACAAGCACGATTGCAACACATACTCAAGAAGGCCCCAATATCTTGTCACAATGCATGTAATATTTTCGCATGAAATATTAATAATTTTTAAACCCTGCACACACCACGCAGTGAGCAATTTCAAGTGACCTCCCCCGCGACAAAAAGACCTTGGCTAAGTACTTATCTTGCGTGCATCATCAAATCCTAGCCCGCATTTTGCACAAGAGTCCGTGGTGGCTAGAAGCCCGCAAGCCCACACACGAACACCCTTCACCGGCAAGGCAAAAGGGTAATGGATAATTTAGTGCAAATTTTTTTTACTATTAACCCCTCCCCTTTAGCTGTTGCATGGCGAGGGGAGAGGGAGTGTGAGAGGAGTGGTGTGGAGTGGGAGAGTAGGGGGGGAGGAGGAAGCATGCAATTAGCCATGTGTATGGTTATCTCCCCCCTCCCCCCTTCCACACTGTAAGAACACCCCTCCCCAAGCTTGAGGGAAGGGGAGAGAAGGTCGTGAAGCTGCTTCCCTGCCCGTCCGCCACGCTGCCGCCACCAGCGCGTTGCCGCCAGGCTGCGCGCCCTGCCATCCTCATCACCACCTTCATCATAATCATCATCACCCTCATCAGCATCATCACCGTCATCAGCGTTATCACCCTCTCCATCATCCTATTTGTCATCACTCTCTCTCCACGACTTCAGTCTGACACAGAGGCTTGGAAGCTTCTTTAGAAGCTTCTAAAATAAGGCTTCCATAAGCCTTGTACACATGGCCTTCCCCGGTTTTTTTGAAAACCACGTCTTGTAAAGGCAAATTCCTGCACGAGGGGGAGTAGGCAGTTTTTGGGGCTGATTTGCATAAAGGCAAGGACAAGTTTGTGGAGTCAAGGATCTACGTCATCGATGGCTCCAAAGCTAAAAACACGAGGCGCACACGCGGGAGCCTCCAACCCAAGTTCACGCGTGGACAATGCTACGAGTCGTCATGCCTAGGTTCCAATTGTGTCTCGCATGAAGGGGATGCCTTAAGCATTATGGTTTTTAGGAAAATTTAAATGCATTTATCCATTCATTTTACAAAGTTTAGTGCATGCCAATTAATTGAAATTTGTTGCACTTCCGTCAACAAGGGTAGTTGCAATCTTCTTGAATGACAATTCATAAGTTAGAAGAGGATATCATACTAAGAAGGATAGAGCTTATGTCGCATGTTGCACTTATGAATTAAATTCATGGATGTGATTCGTATAGAGGATAATCTTAGACGCCTATTGAATGTTGTCCAAAGAATCGTAGCGAATGGAAAGGAAACTATGAACTTTGCCAGTTGCATGCGAGGGTGCTTGCATTTGAAGTCAGGGTAAGTGCTAAAGAAGGGATAAATTAAATATTGGACTCATGGTATTCGCTCATGCATGGACTTCTTTTATCAAAGTTTGTACTTAGAAAAGGATGCATTTCATATTAAAGCTTGAATTCAATGCATTAAGTGAAGGGTTATGAGCATAGTCCTTGTTGCAATTCAACGTAGGTTATCATACGAGTTAGCCCTTAATTGTCAATCATTATAGTTTAGGCAAGGAAAAGAAATGGTCATTGTACATTTTAAAGTTGCATAGAAGGGAAAAGTCTATGAATCGCATTTTTAATGGAATGCTATATCTTTCAATTATTGACATCCTTTAGGAAAAGTATTGTCGCAAGACAATTAGATCAATTAGGTAAATCACTTGTAATGGTATAACTCAAATGACGATTACCTCAATGCGCTAAGTAGAGCTAACCTGCAACAAAATTCTGCCTAGTATCGCACTAGAGAAACTGACTTAATATTTCCGATCCCAAAGATCTTACCCACATTCATGGAATGTTAGGGTTAGTTAAAATGCAAGAACAATCTATGATTCTTACCCTAAGGATCATTTGGCCAAATACTAGACTTCTGGTTAGGTTTAGAAACCCTAGGGCCAAACGTTGTCGGCCTAGTATGGTTAGGGTTGGGTTGGGTCAAGAGGACTCCCAAACCCTACATCTTGACCAAAGGTATTCTCCACCAAGGAGTACCGTTTGATGAGAGAACTAATCCCACAAGTCATATGCGACTCCTATGCAACAAGTTGCAATGTCGCATGGCTTTGTGTTTAAATCACAAGATAGATTTGCCACTCCCTGGAACAAGGTTGGCAAGTTCCAAGTACAAGTTTAATTTGCAAGAGGATGAGTAGTCATCCTGCTACATCACCCTTCTGTGAGGCTAAGTTGCCAAGATAGGGTAACTATGAATTACCTAGCAAGCAATTGAGCAATCAAGTTAGGGCGACAAGGTTGCCCAGGATTTACTGTCTTAGTTTAAGGAACCTAAGGTGTTTGTTAATTTGGGTTAATAGGGTATAAACCCTAACCCAAGGATAAAAGGGTAAACAAACAACAAAACCCTTGGGGATCTTGCCAAGTCACAATTGATCCCGGATCGAATATTGGATGCATTCGGTGAGAAGGATTCACACCTTAGTAGTTGGCCAAACAAACGACCACTGGATTGATTCTGTTTGTACAGTTAGGAGCACTGTTTGTACTTCTTTGCTCAAGGAATTAATGTTGGAAAAATAATTAATGCTTCAGGTTGAAGGCCTGGAGGGAGAGGCAGCATCAGTTACCCCCAACTGTCTGCCTGACCCTATCCAAGGGGGTTGATAACCGCACCAGGTACGTGGACCGAACCCGCCGCGAGAGGTCTCTCCATGGGTGCTACTTGGAGCAGGAGGACGCTTGGGTGCTAGGGGGGGCTCTGGCCGTAAATCCCTTGCCTCCGGGTCTTGCACAAGAGGCCGACGTGACTCGCGATTGGATCTCGAGGCCCGCATACTAGTCTACGGGCAGAAACTTGGAATAGCGATCCCTGAGGATTGCTGGAATTGCCTTCGGACAGATTATCGAATAGCCTTCGGGCTGGATTATATGATGTATTCCAAAGAATGATAAATAAGATCAATTGTTAAAAAGGAACTTGCTTAACATTGTTTTTCTATGTTAGTGCTTAAGTTACGTGAAGGAACCAGTGAATAATTGGCTAATTAAAGAAGCTGTTTTTGCGTGTCAAACTAAATGTGATAGGTAATTAGACAACTAAAGAAACCATGAGGAAAGTGTGGTGGATGCGACCATGGGTCTGTCCTACGGAAGGGTGGTCCCGATTGGCCGGAAACTTTTCTCAAACGGAATCAACAGCGACAAAAATAATGACCTAGAATCTAGGAAGCTAGAGTCCCGATTTATGTTGTTTTAGGGGATCGGAATGGGACCATGCCTTACGGGCAGAGAGGTTGAGGTTTGCATCTCTCTTGTTTCCCATTCTCCTTGAACCAAGTGCAGTATAAATCCACTTTGACCCTGACATTTTTGCACAAGTAGTTTGTCTTAGGCTCGACGCTAGTTATCTCCAAGGAACTTGATCATTAGGGAAACCCTGATTCAGGTTAATCCTAAGTGGGAACGATCGAAATGCTTCCCCTGGCAGACCCGAGAAGACCTAGATCGCAAACCCCGTGACATTCCATGGGAGAACCAGGCGATGCTTTCTGGACTCTCTTCCCGATAGGCTGCTAAGACGTGTCCTACGAGTAGACATGTGGCCACGTTACAGTTGGTATCAGAGCGAACCAACGAAGGATCCCTTATTTACAAGGAAACTTAATGAGGAGAATTAGAGCAAGTGTTGCTGTTAATAACATTTTCTTACTTATTTACCAATGCTGGCCTGCAGAGTCGCGAAGCATGGAACAAATTCTTGGTGTTCTAGGTTATGTTTATGACTGCGATGCGTGCTTTGGATTATCGACGAAGGCTAGATATGATCAATATCCTAGATCTCATCTACAATCCTTCACCCCTGTACATGGAATGGAGATGGATGGGTGATTCAAGAATTTATTACATAGCTGCCCACCAACTTGCGTACCTTTCGACCAACTTGAAGAGAATCAAGTGGATGGAGGACTTAAAGATCGTGAAGCTGTTCATCTTTGTCGAGGCTCATGCAAACGCAACCCTACATGTCGGTAGTTGAAAGGTCAAGCAGAACACGTATGTGTACGAGGAAGTGACTCGAATAATCCCTGCCGACAGAATCAAGGTGTTGGGATGTTATGAAAAGAACGGGTATCAAAGGAAAGGATACCCTAATCTTCCTATGACCTATCGATTCCTGAAAATCCATGACCCCAATCCATACTATTACTCAGTTCTCGTAGCTGAATGTAACACAATCTTATTCTCCCCAAATTAATGTATCATCTTGTTCTATCTTCCCAGAAATAATTGTACTCAAAAAGGCTATGCCCATATGAATGAAATAGATTTTTTTTTATCAATGACTGTCTTGGCTGTAAGTGTTGGTAATGGAGTTAAGTGATTAGGTCACTTGGCTAAAAGCTGAACTGGGCATGTAATGTAATGTGAGAAACGTTTAGCAAGTCTTTAACATAAATAATTTCAATGCCCAGGCACAACCTCAAGTGCAGATTCCTAGTCCGACCCCTACACCAAGTACAGCCATGATTCACGAGAAGAAGTTTCTTCTCAAGCAAATAAAACCACCAGAATTCGATGGTAAGGGAAGGACCGTCCAAATAGATGCCGAGATCTAGATCAAATCCATGGAGGATTACTTCGAAGTAGCAGGTACTACACCTGCTAACTAAGTAATGCTCGCCAAACTGAAGCGTACCGGTGAAGCAAGACTCTGGTGGAAGCAATGGTGCAGAGACCAAGGGATCTCGGAAGGGTCAGTTACTTGGGAGAAGCTAAAAAGAGCTGTGCGAGGTACCTACCTACCACACACAGAAGATGAATGAGTTCTATAAACTAAAGCATCTTGGTCTATCCCTTAATGCATACTATTCAAAGTTCGTCTCTCTTTTGAAGTACGCGCATAAATGGACATGACACAACAGGTGTCAAAGTTCTGTGCCGAATTAAACCCACCTATAAACACCCGCCTCGAATCAATGTGCCCAACAGATCTTCAGGACGCACTCATTCAAGCTGCACCCATAATACAGGAGGTGCTGTAGACCAAGCCAAGAAATAACACGACTTGGTTTTACAAGGATCAGAACAAGGGAGTGTACATGTCTCAGGCTAAGAGAGCACAAGGCCAAAATCTGGGACAATGGAAGAAAGCTAGGACCAACACTATCAATAATTTTGTTCCTACCCAAGGTAATGGCTGCAATCTCTGTTGCTTCCATTGCAATGAGCCCGATCATTTTAAAAGGCAGTCTCCCAAGCTTAACGGAGGACAACGTCAAGAGCCATCCCAAGGAACCTTCTGTGGCCAAGGAGCCGCCGTCAGGCCCAGAGGGAGAACCTTCAGTGTTGCCAACAAGGAGCTGTGTGATAAAGAAGACCCGACCATGGAAGCAGACTTTGAGAGGGCAATAGTCCATGCCGCCCTTCACAAGAAAGGCCCGAATCGCCAATTTTCAGTGATTCAAACTCCATCGGATTATCAAGGTAAAAGCTTCAAAACCTTGATTGATTGTGGTAGTATGCATTCCTTCATTCCACCAATTTGTGTAAAAAAATTAGGAATAGTCACAAAAGATGCACCTACCTTACTTGTGGAATTACCAAATGGTCGTGAGGTCACTTGTACCAGGAAAACTGCTAAGGTGAAATTCCTACTGGATGGAAAGTCGACTTTGGTTAGATTCAGGGTTATGAACCTAGATGTCCACGAGTGTTTACTCGGAATGGATTGGCTTAAACCTAATGATGCCCACATTCAATGTGGAAAGGGCCAAGTTTCCTTCTAAAATTCTGAAGGGGAATTGGTCATAACTCAAGGAGAGGCTGGGAAACCAAAAATTCAACTGGCCAAAGCATCTCGGATAATGAAAGGAGTTAGAAAAGGGCTACCTGTCTATTTGATTAAGCTAAATAAGCTAGATCAGAATCAGGAGTCTAGGGAAGAACCTTCATGGCTAAAGGAATACGCAGACGTATTTCCTGAAGAGCTGACAGAACTTCCTCCTCAAAGGGAAGTTGATCATGAAATCAAGCTAGTGCCAGGAGCTGCACCAATCGCAAAGAGACCGTATAGAATGTCCATCCCGGAAGCGATTGAGCTAAAGGAGCAACTCAAGCAACTGTTAGACCAAGGCTACATCCATCCTAGCAGTTCACCATGGGGAGCTCCAGTGTTGTTCCAGAAGAAGAAAGATGGAATGCTTCGGTTATGCATTGACTACAGAGGGTTGAATCAATCAACCATTAAGAACAAATATTCCATTCCAAGAATAGATGAACTTCTTGACAGTCTTCAAGGTGCAAATATATTCTCTAAGATTGATCTCAGGTTTGGATATTATCATATAAGGATCAAGGAAGAGGATATCCCAAAGACGGCATTCAGCACAAGGTATGGGCACTTTGAATTCCTAGTCATGTCATTTGGGTTGACAAATGCACCTGCTACCTTCAACAGGCTAATGCAGGATATCTTTAGGCCCTATCTTGATGACTTCGTACTCGTCTTCTTTGACAATATCCTAGTCTACTCCAAACAGGAAGAAGATCAAGAACCCCAGCTTCGCATTGTTCTTGAAACAATGAGAGCACACAAGCTTTATGCTAAGAAGAAGAAGTGTTCATTTTTCAAGTGACAAATTGAATATCTGGGATTCATTGTTTCAACGGAAGGAATTTTAGTAGATCCAGCCAAGGTCAAAGATGTTCTGGAGTGGCCAACACCAACAACTGTCAAAGAAATACGTAGTTTTCTTGGATTGACAGGATGGTACAGGGTCTTTATCAAGAACTATGCCTTGATAGCAGCACCTCTAACTGATCTACTGAAGAAGCAAGCATCAATTGAATGGTCACCTCTGCTGAACAGTCCAGCTTTGACAAACTAAAGCAAAGCTTGGTATCAGCACCCATCTTGAAACTTCCAGACCTTAGTAAGGAGTTTGAAGTAATAACTGATGCTAGCACACTTGCCTTAGGATGTGTGCTTATGCAAGAAGGTCATCCTGTAGCATACTCTTCAAGGAAACTGAAGAGCCATGAAAGGAACTATGCTATCCATGATCTGGAACTGTGGCTATCATTCATGCTCTCAAGATTTGGAGACACTACTTGCTAGGTAACAAGTTTACCCTAGTGACGGATCATAAAAGTCTCAAATGGAACTTTACCCAAAATGAGCTCAACATGAGGCAACGTCGATGGATTGAAGTGCTGGAGGAATATGATTTTGAAATCAAATACCGGCGTGGAAAGGAGAATGTAGTTGCTGATGCACTCAGTCACAAGGCATTTCTGAATTCTTTGATTTTGCAAGATCCATCAACAGCAAGATCTTTAGCTACAAAGGTATCCATGCCAAACAACCCAATTCTTGAGCTAGCTAGAGAAGAGGCATGCCATGATCCAACCTATCAGAAGTTGCTAAGGGAGATCCCTATCAAGGATCAAGACCCTAAGATACAAACAAAGTATCAAGAATTCTCTATCAATAGTGGACTTGTCTACTATAGAATGAGATTATGTATACCTGCAAGCCATTCACTCAAGCAGAATATACTATGGGAAGCTCATGACTCCCCTTTTTCAGGACATCCTGGCTATACCAAGACCCTCAATGCAGTCAGAAAGAGCTATTATTGGGAGAAGCTTAAAGGTGACGTTCTCAAACATGTCACGGAATGTTTGTCTTGTCAACGCATTAAGGCCGAACATGTCAAAATACCAGGGAAATTGCAACCACTTGACAATCCCCAAATGAAATGGGAATTCATTAGCAGGAACTTTGTTGTTGGCCTACCCCAAGTTCAGGGATGATATAACTGGTGCGCAGATCGGATGTTGTACGCTCGCATAGTGAATGCCGGAAGGTCCCCAAGAACAATAGAACTCTACTTTTTGCACAAATTACAAGGTAAAAAGCATGAACGACAAGAGCAAGAGACCAATTGGGTGCAATCTCCCCCCATGCCTTGTGTGAGCGCTCCACAAAGCATGTATTTTATGTATTATTCATCTTCAAGCTCAAATAATAGCCCAAATTACAAAATAGCAAGCTTTTAGCTTTTGAGTTTGCTTTAACACAAAATAGGAATAAAGCTAATGGACGGTGCCCAAAGAGTCTGGCATGCCCAATACAATGTCCAAATAGAAATAACATAATCATGCGCCCATGCGCATAATAATAAATATCCGACGCCTCAATAAATAGGCGTGACAAAATATAGACGCCATGCCTAAGGTATGTGCCCATCAAAATATAATCCATAAATCGAATACTCGCTATCCTCCAATGCTTTCCTCCGCCACTGCTGCTATCTCTAAACATCAACTGAAGCATTCACAATCGTTAGTAAAATAATACAATTAAACCGACAAAAGTGAATACCTAGCAGTCTTCAGCTACATAAATAAATCAACTGGTTAGAAATAAATCCTAACCTTAATTTATTACGAGTGCGCACTCTAAACTCATAAATGTTTATTAATTTAATATGCATTTTGCGGAATCACCCGCTATGGAATCACCCATGTACACACTAAATTAATGAAACACCCGAAAAGGACAGGCGTCCCCATCAACTTCTCGCACAAAGAATCCACTTTGTGTATGAGCCCCGGTCATCAAAGTTTACGGAATCCACCGTAAAATCTCACGGAATCCACCGTGGCACGGAATCCACCGTGAAATATGCCTCCTGGCATCATACCCCCGGGGCGGGATAGCAATTTACCTCAATTGCTATTAGCTCAATGTGGAGCTAACAGAGTGGGGAAAGCATTTAAGTCTCTAGCGTGCATCCATTGTGCTTCCTCTACAGGATGGTTCTTAAATTTAACTAGATAGCTAGAATATCTTCGGCCAGTTCTAGTGGTCACAAAGTCAGTGTCTATGATAGCTTCTGGTTCAAGTATTTCAATCTCTTCCTCTAACAAAGGTGGGTTTTCATAAACAGGATGTACAGGTAATTGGCCTCTAAATGGTCTTAATAAACTAATATGAAATGTATTGTGAATTTTCCAGTGAGGTGGTAATTCTAACTCGAATGCATTGTCATTTATTTTATGAATGATCCTAAATGGTCCATAGAATCTAGGGGCTAATTTGACAACTGGGTGTCTATCTACACTTTGTAGTCTACGTTTTTCTATTCTCAACCAAACATAGTCATCAACTTTGAAATTCATTGCTTATCTTTTCTTATTGGCTTGTTTGGTATATGATTGCTGGGCTTTGGCAATCATGTCTTTAACCTCATCAAAGATAGTATTATGTATCAATCTTTGTGCCTAGGTTAGCAAACAGAGTAATCCAAAAGTTGTTACAAAATCTAGAATCACGATCTGAAATAATAACTTTTGGCAATCCATGGTTAGTGAAAACAGTTTTCAAAAACAATTGTGCTGTTTGTGATGCTGTTAAAGTTTTCTTACATGGAATGAAATATGCTTATTTACTAAACCTATCTACTATTGTCCAAATCATATCATGGTTAGATTTAGTATTAGGTAAACTAGTAATAAAATCCATAGAAATTTGTTCCCAAGGTTTAGATGGAATAGACAAAGGCATAAGTAATCCATACTGTTTACCATGATGTCTCTTAACTCTTTGACAAATCAAACATTCAGAAACAAAGTTAGATACATCAGTGTCCATATGCGGCCAATAAAAATCTTCAGTTAATGTAGGTAAAGTAGATATGATACCTCTATGACCTTGATATGGGGGACAATGAATTTCATTCAAAACAAAAGATCGGAATGGAATTGTAACACACAATCTCTTTTCATAAAACATAAATCCATCATTAAATGACAATGAATCAATAGGATCAAGTTATTTTGAACTAATTTATTCCAATCAGCATGAAAAGTAATATCCTGATGATAAGTATCTTTCATAGCAATCAAAGAATCAAAAGATATAACAGAAATATTATGAATGGCAGGTCTTCTACTTAATGCATCAGCCACTACATTTTCTTTACTAGGTTGATATTGAATGATATGATGAAAACTTTGAATAAAGGATGCCCATTTGATATGTCGGTCAGAGATTTGGGCTAATACTTTGCTGATTGGTCTTAATCATAAATTCTGAACCCATTAAGTAGTGTTTCCACTGTCTTAATGCTTGTACAAGTACTAATAGTTCTTTGTCATATGTGGAATATTTCAGTTCAGAGGGTTTCAGCTTACAACTAGAATAGGCTATAGGATGATTATCCTGCATAAGTACAGCTCCTATTCCTAATCCACTAGCATCGGTCACTACTAAAAAGAATGGTCTATTAAAATCAGGCAACTGTAGGACAGGGGCATGGGTTAAGGCATGTTTCAATAAGTCAAAGGATTTCTTTTGATTTTCGGACCAATGATAGACAATACCTTTCTTGAGAAGTTTAGTCAGTGGTAAAGCAAGTAATGAAAAATTACGTACAAACTTCCTATAGAAACTAGCAAGACCAAGGAAAGATCGTAACTTATGCACATTTTTAGGTACAGGCCAATTCAATATTGCATCTATTTTCTTAGGATCAACTTTAATTCCATCAGATGATACAGTATGACCTAAATACTCAATTTCTATTTTAAAGAATTCACTCTTTTCCGGATTTGCATACAGTTGATTATCTTTTAATAGTTGGAAAACCAATGATAAATGCTCATAATGTTCTTTCTCATTTTGACTAAACACCAAAATATCATCAAAGAAGACAATTACACAATATTGATATTTTAAAAATATACGGTTCATCATTCTACTAAATGTAGCAGGTGCAAACTGTGTCCTAAATGCAGTCTTGAATATGTCAGACTTATCTAGTCTCACTTGATGATAACCAGACTTAAGGTCTATTTTACTAAATATAGCAGATCCTTGCAGTTTGTCCATAAGGTCATCAACTCTAGGAATGAGATACCTATTCTTTACAACGATCTTATTTAAAGCTCGATAGTCAATGCGCATACGATAGGTATTATTCTTTTTCTTGACTAACAGAACAAGTGCACGGAATGGAGAACTACTAGGTCTAATCAATCCTCTATTTAGTAATTCCTCAACTTGACTCTGAATTTCTTTTTGCTCTATCTGGTTATGCCTATATGGTGCTTTGCAAGGTGGTTGTGTGCCAGGAATCAAATCTATTTTATGGTCTTCTGGTCGTGAATGAGGTAAACCAGGGGTAGGTCTTCGGCAAAACAGTCTTTAAAATGTGCAAGAAATTCTTTATGCCTAGGGTGCATATGATTTTCTTTTACTTGCAATTCATTCACCCAAATGAGATAAGATTTACTACTCTTGCGTAATGCACGTTTAGCTTGAGTATGCGAAAGCAGTGGAAAAACATTAGATGCATGCATACCATACAATGTAATATGTTTTCCTTGAGAATTAATATTCATTGAATGTGTGGAATAGTCTATATCTGGGTTATGCTGATGACGCCAAGGCATACCTAAAATAATGTCACTCGACTGTAATGGAACAACTAGAAAATTTCTTCTTTCAGTGTATTGACCAATTTGAATCTCTAAGTCATGCACTTCCTGTGTACCATTATACCTAGTGCCTAAGAATGCTGCTTTAATGCGATAATGTGTAGGTACAGTCTGTAACTTCAATTCCTTAACTAGCTTTGCTGAAATAAAATCATGAGTACTACCGTCATCATGCAAAATAATCTTTTCCTTTCCATGCACCAAACATTTCATAGTCAATAAAGAATGTGGAGTTGGCATACCTGGTAAAGTATCCGAAGGAGTAGTAGTGTCGTCCTCATCTTCTGTAAAATCAAGCATATCTTCATGTTCTTCATCGTCCATTGCTCCAAGGTAGTTGATATGGGCAGGTGGCTTCTTCAAATGGCAATTTGCTGCTAGATGTCCAGGCTGGTGGCATTTATAGCATACTATAGGTTTGGTTTTGGTTACATTGTTTGCAATGGCAGGAAGTCTAGGGACATTAGGATTTGGCTGTGGAATAGGCTTAGGGTTTTGATTGACATTAATGGTAAAGCAGGTGGTTTTGCCCAATTTTTATGGAAAGATGATGAAGAGAAATGGCCTAGATTAAATCTTCTAAAATTGGAATTGAATTGCTTAGATCCATAGTTACCATTGGCTTGGAATTGCTGTGGACGTCTGTCTCTACCTTGTAGCTTGTCTTCAGTGTCGTGAGCTAGTGAAATTGCGTCTTCAAGAGTAGCAGGCTTGAACATGTTAACTTCAGCGTAATAATGCCCAAGGAGTCCAGACATATACTTGCGCTTGTGTGTCGCTTCAGATACGTCTTCAAGCATGCGTAGCTGGAGTAATGCATTCCAAAAACGCTCTGTATACTGAGGAATAGGCTCACGATCCCGTTGCTGAAGAAGATCCCATTGCTTAATGGCTTTCTCATGAAATTGTGGAGGAAGGAAATTCTGCATGAACTTCTTCTTGAAATTCTCCCAGGTAGCGGGACAATCTATACTCTTGCGTACTACAGTCCACCAAAGAGATGCTCTGTCCACTAAATGATTAGTGACACACTTGATTTTATCTTTTTCTGCATAGGTTTCCTCATGAAAGTAGTCATCAAACCAACTAATGAATGCAAGAACAGTTTTTCCCTCTCAGATGCCATTAAAAGTACGGAATTTGAAACTTCTTTTACTTATCTTTGATTCCTTGTGGATGGTTTGAGCTTCGAGAGTTGCGTCGATGGTACATCGAATAAGATCTTCAGATTGAGGTTCTTCTTTGTCGGTAGACGATCTTTGTAAATTTGCCAATTGAACTTGCAATGCTTGCCTAGCCCTTCGTTCTTCATCCAATTGCATCATAATTAAGTCCATCTTTTGCTCCATCGTAGGCTCAGGTAGGTCGCCTTCAGCCATTAAATCGTCCACATGTGGTTCCGTCATCCTGCAAAACTCAAAAGACCTTTCTCACTCAAAATCAAGTTAGCGGGATGAGCGTAGCTCAAGTTCGGGAATACAAGGCTTATGTATTTTTGGATGTGGCTTTTACAATCTTTGGAAAATCTGTGTTTTATCCTTCTTTGTATGCTGAAAATGCTTCAGCAAACTTGTGTATGGGTAGAGTACCTTCCAATGAACAACTTTGCAGTTCGGAGTTTGTGCGCAGGAACAGCCCTTCTATGAGTTTTGGACAGAAATCAGTTTTGACTCCAATTGACTTGTCTGACTTGCAGAGTACCAGACTAATGTGACTTGCAGAGTTTGTAGACTTGCAGAACTTGGTTGCTTTATGGAACTTGCAGAACTTCGACTTAGAATACTTGCAGAATCTGATTGATTGTCTCTGACTTGCAGGATTGTTATGACTTATCTGATTGGAAGCTTAGGTGATTAAGCTTTAAGCTTAATAACCAAAAACGTCAAATCGTGGGGGGGGGGCCGTTTTTTGTTGCCGTAATTTTCGGGATGCTGCCGCCGTTTTTTGACGATTTGAATTGCTTGAATCTAACTAAGCTTTCAATTAAGCTTTTGACTTAAGCTTTTATGCTTATGAAGATATGGAGCTTACTGTAACTCAGAAAATAAAATGACTTGATGTAGGAGAGTTGGAAGTGGTCCTCCGCCTCTCCAGACCGGTCCTTCGCGATCCAATGATGGAAACAGGGGTTCTTGATCGCCAGAAATCTGCCTGTATCGACCGTTCGCGACGAGATTGACCGTAGAGCCCGATCGTTCCAAGAGCTCCGCCTTTGCACGAGATGGGTAGCGATTGGAAGCTCTTGATCTCACCTTCGCTCTGATACCACTGGTGCGTAGATCAGATGTTGTACACTCGCGTAGTGAATGCCAGAAGGTCCCCAAGAACAATAGAACTCTACTTTTTGCACAAATTACAAGGTAAAAAGCATGAATGACAAGAGCAAGAGACCAATTGGGTGCAATCTCCCCCCATGCCTTGTGTGAGCGCTCCACAAAGAATGTATTTTATGTATTATTCATCTTCAAGCTCAAATAATAGCCCAAATTACAAAATAGCAAGCTTTTAGCTTTTGAGTTTGCTTTAACACAAAATAGGAATAAAGCTAATGGACGGTACCCAAAGAGTCTGGCACGCCCAATACAATGTCCAAATAGAAATAACATAATCATGCGCCCATGCGCATAATAATAAATATCCGACGCCTCAATAAATAGGCGTGACAAAATATAGGTGCCATGCCTAAGGTATGCGCCCATCAAAATATAATCCATAAATCGAATACTCGCTATCCTCCAATGCTTTCCTCCGCCACTGCTGCTATCTCTACACATCAACTCAAGCATTCACAATTGTTAGTAAAATAATACAATTAAACCGACAAAAGTAAATACCTAGCAGTCTTCAGCTACATAAATAAATCAACTGGTTAGAAATAAATCCTAACCTTAATTTATTACGAGTGCGCACTCTAAACTCATAAACGTTTATTAATTTAATATGCATTTTGTGGAATCACCCGCTATGGAATCACCCATGTACACACTAAATTAATGAAATGCTCGAAAAGGACAAGCGTCCCCATCAACTTCTCGCACAAAGAATCCACTTTGTGTATGAGCCCCGGTCATCAAAGTTTACGGAATCCACCGTAAAACCTCACGGAATCCACCGTGGCACGGAATCCACCGTGAAATATGCCTCCTGGCATCAATAACTCCATTATGGTTGTGGTTGATATGCTCACCAAGGTTGCAAATCTTATCGATGTTAAGACAAACTATAAATCCTCAGACATTGCAAGGTTATTCATCAAGGAGATATTCAAATTGCATGGGTTACCCAGAAGAATCATTAGTGATCATGACTCTCTCTTCACATCACACTTCTGGAGGGCTATCTTCGAGGCCATTGGGACTCAACTCTGTTTCAGTACAGCTTACCATCCCCAAACCGATGGTCAAATAGAGCGAGTCAACCAAGTCATTGAGGATATGCTAAGAGCACACTGCTACCGTGAACCCAAAAAGTGGATTCAATATTTGCCACTGGTTGAGTTTGCCTACAATGCTTCCTACCAACAGAGCATTCAGATGACCCCTTTTCAAGCATTATATGGGCACAATTGTCGTAGTCCTTTAAACTTTTTGGATCCAACCTTAAGGGTTGAAGCTTCAAAGCAGATGCTGGAAGATATGGATGACCAAATCAAGTCAATAAGATAGGACATCCAAGCCGCCAAGGACAGACAGAAGGCTTACACGGACTTGAAACGGCAAGACAGATCCTTTGCTGAAGGAGATATGGTCTTCGTTCGCATACGTCCAAAGAAGAGTTCCCTATCCTTGGGTGAATGCAAAAAGCTAAGTCCAAGGTATTGTGGACCCTACAAGATTCTCAAGTGCCTAGGGCCTAATGCTTACAGACTTCAACTCCCTGAGAACCTAAGGGTTCATAATGTATTCCATATCAGCCTACTGAAGAAGTATGTGCCTAACCCTAGTCACATACTTGATGATCAACAAGTTGTAATGCCTAGCCAAGGAGTCCCTGAGCTTTGGCCTGACAGGATCTTAGATGTTAGGGAGAGGCATTTGAGATCCAGAACCTTGAGAGAATACCTTGTCTAGTGGAAAGATTATCCTGAAGAGGATGCCACTTGGATGGATGAAAATACTCTCAACCAACAATACCCCTAGTTCTTCTCGAGATAAGGACATCTCGATTCCTCCAAGGGGGAGAGAATGTAATATTTCCACACAAAATATTAATAATTTTTAAACCCCGCACACATCGCACAGTGAGCAATTTCAAGTGACCTCCCCGCGACAAAAAGACCTTGGCTAAGTACTTACCCCGTGTCCATCATCAAATCCTAGCCCGCATTTCGCACAAGAATCCGTGGCTAGAAGCCCGCAAGCCCACACACGAACACCCTTCACGGGAAGGGCAAAAGGGTAATGCATAATTTAGTGCAATTTTTTTTACTATTAACCCCTCCCCTTCAACCGTTGCATGGCGGGGGGAGAGGGAGTGTGAGAGGAGTGGTGTGGAGTGGGAGAGCAAGGGAGGAGGAGGAAGCATGCAATTAGCCATGTGTATGGCTATCTCCCCCCCCTTCCACACTATAAGAACACCCCTCCCCAAGATTGAAGGAAGGGGAGAGAAGGTCATGAAGCTGCTGCCCTACACGTCTGCCACGCTGCCGCCACCAGCTCGTTGCCGCCAGGCTGCACACCCTCCCATTCTCATCACCACCTTCGTCATAATCACATCACCGTCATCAGTGTCATCACCCTCTCCATCATCCTATTCGTCATCACTCTCTCTCCACGACTTCAGCCTGACACAGAGGCTTGGAAGCTTCTTTAGAAGCTTCTAAAATAAGGCTTCCATAAGCCTTGTACACACGTCCTTCCCCGGGTTTTTTTTAAAACCACGTCTTGTAAAGGCAAATTCCTGCGCGAGGGGGAGTAGGCAATTTTTGGGGCTGATTTGCCAAAGCCTGGAGGGAGTTCGAAGATTGCATAAAGGCAAGGACAAGTTTGTGGAGTCAAGGATCTACGTCATCGATGGCTCCAAAGCTAAAAATGCGAGGCACACACGTAGGAGCCTCCAACCCAAGTTCACGCGTGGACAATGCTACGAGTCCTCATGCCCAGGTTCCAATTGTGTCTCGCATGAAAGGGATGCCTTAAGCGTGATGGTTTTTAGGAAAATTTAAATGCATTTATCCATTCATTTTACAAAGTTTAGTGCATGCCGATTAATTGAAATTGCTTGCACTTCCATCAACAAGGGTAGTTGCAATCTTCTTGAATGATAATGCATAAGTTAGAAGAGGACATCATGCTAAGAAGGATAAAGCTTATGCCACATGTTGCACTTATGAATTAAATTCATGGACGTGATTCATATAGAGGATAATCTTAGACGCCCATTGAATGTTGTCCAAAGAATCGCAATGCATGGAAAGGAAACTATGAACTTTGCCAGTTGCATGCGAGGGTGCTTGCATTTTAAGTCAGGTTAAGTGCTAAAGGAGGGATAAATTAAATGTCAGACTCATGTATTCACTCATGCACGGAGTTCTTTGATCAAAGTTTGTACTTAGAAAAGGATACATTTCATATTAAAGCTTGAATTCAATGCATTAAGCGAAGGGTTATGAGCATAGTCCCTGTTGAAATTCAATGTAGGTTTTTATACGAGTTAGCCCTTAATTGTCAATCATTATAGTTTAGGCAAGGAAAAGAAATGGTCATTGTACATTTTATAGTTGCATAGAAGGGAAAAGTCTATGAATCGCATTTTTAATGGAATGCTATATCTTGCATCTATTGACATCCTTTAGGAAAAGTATTGTCACAAGACAATTAGATCAATTAGGTAAATAACTTGTAATGGTATAACTCAAATGAGGATTACCTCAATGCACTAAGTAGAGCTAAGTCGCGACAAAATTCTGCCTAGTATCGCACTAGGGAAACCGACTTAATATTTTCGATCCCAAAGATCCTACCCACATTCACGAAATGTTAGGGTTAGTTAAAATGCAAGAACAATCTATGATTCTTACCTTAAGGATCATTTGGCCAAATACTAGACTTTCGGTTGAGTTTAGAAACCCTAGGGCCAAACGTTGTCGGCCTAGTATGGTTAGGGTTGGGTTGGGTCAAGAGGACTCCCAAACCCTACATCTTGACCAAAGGTATTCTCCACCAAGGAGTACCGTTTGATGAGAGAACTAATCTCGCAAGATGCGACTCCTATGCAACAAGTTGCAACGTCGCAAGATAGATTTGCCACTCCTTGGAACAAGGTTGGCAGGTTCCAAGTACAAGTTTAATTTGCAAGAGGATGAGTAGTCATCCTGCTACATCACCCTTCTGTGAGGCTGAGTTGCCAAGATAGGGTAACTATGAATTGCCTAGCAAGCAATTGACCAATCAAGCTAGGGCGACAAGGTTGCCTAGGATTTACTGTCTTAGTTTAAGGAACCTAAGGTGTTTGTTAATTTGGGTTAATAGGATATAAACCCTAGCCCAAGGATAAAAGGGTAAACAAACAACAAAACCCTTGGGGATCTTGCCAAGTCGCAATTGATCCCGGATTGAATGCTGGATGCATTCGGAGAGAAGGATTCACACCTTAGCAATTGGCCAAACAAACGACCACTAGATTGATTGTGTTTATACAGTTAGGAGCACTGTTTGTACTTCTTTGCTCAAGGAATTAATGCTGAAAAAATAATTAATGCTTCAGGTTGAAGGCCTGGAGGGAGAGGCAGTATCAGTTACCCCCAACTGCCTGCCTGACCCTATCCAAGGGGGTTGATAACCGCACCAGGTACGTGGACCGAACCAGCCGTGAGAGCTCTCTCCATGGGTGCTACTTGGAGCAGGAGGATGCTTGGGTGCTAGGGGGCTCTAGCCGTAAATCCCTTGCCTCCGGGTTCTGCACAAGAGGCCGACGTGACTCAAGATTGGATCTCGAGGCTGGCATACTAGTCTACAGACGGAAACTTGGAATAGCGATCCCTGAGGATTGTTGGAATTGCCTTCGAGCGGATTATGGAATAGCCTGCGGGCTTGATTATATGATGTATTCCAAGAATGATAAATAAGATCAATTGTTGAAAAGGAACTTGCTTGACATTGTTTTTCTATGTTAGTGCTTAAGTTACGTGAAAGAACCAGTGAATAATTGGCTAATTAAGGAAGCTATTTTTGCGTATCAAACTAAATGTTATAGGTAATTAGACAACTAAAGCAACCCTGAGGAAAGTACGGTGGATGCGACGTCCTACGGAAGGGTGATCCCGGTTGGCCGTGAACTTTTCTCAAACGGAATCAACAACAACGAAAACAATGACCTAAAATCTAGGAAGCTAGAGTCCCGATTTATGTTGTTCTAGGGGAATAGAATGGGACTATGCCTTACGGGCAGAGAGGTTGAGCTTTGCATCCCTCTTGTTTCCCATTATCCTTGAACCAAGTGCAGTATAAATCCGCTTTGATCCTGATGTTTCTGCACAAGTAGTTCGTATGCTAGTTATCTCCGAGGAACTTGACCATTAGGGAAAACCTGATTCAGGTCGATCCTAAGTGAGAATGCCCGGAATGCTTCCGCTTCGGGCAGACCCGGGAAGACCTAGATTGCAAACCCCGTGACATTCTGTGAGAGTACCATGCGACACTTTTTAGACTCTCTTCCCGATGGGCTCCTAAGACGTGTCCTACGAGTAGACAGGCAAACACGTTACAATGCATGCTAAATTCAATATACTAGGGATTTCCTTGGAGGTTTTCAACTATAGGTGTCAAAAAGTAGTGAATTTGTGCATTGTTGCATTCATAGATGTTGCCAAAGGTATCTAAGCATGGATATAGTTATGGGTGATGTAGACTAAAATATGACAAGTACACAATACAAAACCATTACTTTCTTCACCCATCAACTTGTATTTGTATGATGCTTTCAAGGGAATTTTGGGTCTATTACATATGTTGCAATTTAGGATTTTATTTTTTGAGGGGGAGTCTAAAGCTAGATCATTGAACCCTCAAAATCTGACAAAATCCCCATTTCTGCCTTAAATCTTGTATCTTCGGTTTTGTGATTTTAATCTTTTTTATGTAAACAGCTAAAAGTGATTGAATTTTTATGACTTCAGACATTGGTAAAGATAACTTAAGAATTTTCAACTGTTTTTACAATAAACACAAGAAATACGATATAATATGCAATAAATCGGCACTTACACTAAATCCTGAACAAATGACACATCCTATTTCAAAAAATGGAGCCACTAACGCCATCAAAACTAGTGATGCTCACCTTCACACTTCCTCACTTCATTCATTGCATCTTGTCATGATCCAGCACCCATTCCCCCTCATCCTCTCAGTCCATATACGAATAGCAATTATGGCGAGAGAGAAAGAGGAGAGAGAAAGAATAGATTTTGATCTTTTCATTTAGTGCATCATTTCTCTTTCTTGTCACAATGAAATAGAGAAAAACATTGCAGGAAGCCATGGCCAAGCTTGATCATTGTGATTTCACTAGGCAGAAATTGACATTTTTGGGGGCATGAAGGGGTGCGCCAAAAAATGCACCCCCTAGACTCCCTCTTGTTGAGTTTTGGTCCATTTTAGGCTTCTTAAGCATCATTAGTCCCTAACCTATAAATTAATTTATTCATTTCCCTTGCTTTGCACTATCAATAAGTGGTTTGCTTAAAATTGGAGGTCCAAATTGACTCGGAATTGAAATTGGAAAACATAGCCACATTCCTAGCATCGACAACTACTACCTAGCCTCCTAGATGCTACTTTTGACTTTTGAATCAAGTAGTTGCTTTATAAAATCAAACCTTGCGGCCATTCAATGAAGGGTCAAAAACAAACTTTGATCTACAAATAAACACTTGCATTTGATTCCATGCGTCAAAATCCACCTAGAAAAACTCTAGCTCCTCGATCTGTGATATCCACAACTTTCACCAAAACTGCCACTTTTACAGCTCTTGTGCCACTTTTTTGCTTTAAAATTCACCTTAAAATAAGCTCTCAATAATAGAACCTCCACTAATCACTTGTAGGTCCTAGCTACAAGGACAAACATTTTTGGGCTTGATTTACATACCAAACCTAAAGCTATACTAGTAACAAGTTGCATTGGAATGCTGCATACAAACCATTATCAAGGGTTAGCCATTAATCATTAGGAAGAAAATTGTTGGGATTTGTCATGCTATACAATAGTAGGGTAGTTGCTTTCTTACTGATAGAGTGGGGCCATGATTCTAGAACTAGGCCTATTGTTATCTTGCTTCAAAGGGCCAAAAGAGGAGAGTCTTTGTATATTTGGGCCCATCTTGGAAGTCTTGTTTAATAAGATGGGCTATTGATCAATCCTCAATTTGTGGGGAGGATTTCTAGGTTTTGGAGGTCGAGACCAAGATACCATTTGCAACAATATCTTCGTCGCTCTCAATATAAACAAAACATAGCATGCACAAGGGCCTGCTATGATGCAAAGAAACCACCATCATCATATATCATGTCAGGAAATAGGTAACCTAGGACTTCTTGACAAGAAAAAGGCAGGCCTACAAAACGAAGGGAGGATCCAACCTTAGATTATGATAAGAAACATACAATAGGGTTGCTATGTGAGGAAGGCTAAGGAAAGATGATAGAGGGGTTGTAGGAGGAAAGAACATAAAGGCATACATCAATAACAAATGAGGGGCTTTATACCATATATGCCAATTGCATGCCATCGCATCTTCCTCTTTGTATCAAAATAATGTAGTAAGAAGGCCTTACATAGCACTAATTGAGGTAGAGGGTCAAACACTATGTATTGAAAGGATCAACATTGATAATAAATCATCATAATCGTGCTACTCTTGATGATTTTGTGTAGTTAGGGTTGCTCAATTTTTGAAGCTAGTAGATAAGATGGGAGTGGGTATTCTGTCTCTCAGACAAAAAGAGTCACCATGGGTCTGATCTAAAATGTGGGCAGGTCACTAGACAGAGGTTTAGATGCATGAATAGAAGTCATGACTGTTTAGAAAGGCCAAAAAGGGTAGGATGCCCAAGGGACATGTAGAAAGCCTAACTTGTAATTTATTGTATGAAAAGGATGAGAACTAATGGAAAAAACTATTCATGTGTGTGTTCTTGTAAGGTGTCCGCTAGTCCCAATCCATGGCACACCTTTTAGTAGTCCATCAGTAGGTTTTTCCATAAATGATGCCGCCCGGTGCTCCCTTCGAACATCACGGGGTTGTCACTTAGGCCCTACCGAGTCTACTTCGCAACGGGAGAGTTCTGGCCAAACCCACTAGGATCGACCTAAAGACTTGGGTTCCTAAAATCGGATGGGTCTCCTAGCAGCCAGCTAGCGTCAGTAATTTCGAGTTCCATTTTTTAGAGGATTACTCGATCTGAAGCGGACTTGCCATTGTACTTGGTTCAAAGAGAATGGGAGACGGAGGGGAGTGCGGTACGTCAACCCTCCTGCCCATAAGGCAAAATCCCATTCCGGCCCCCTAAAACAATGCAAGTCGGTTCTACCTAATGACTACTTGGTCAATTTATCATCTTCCTATTTCTATATCCGATGTAGAAAAGCTCCCAGCTAACTGGGACCACGCTACCATTGGACGGACCCATCGGGGGTTACGCCCACCCGCTTTCCTCTGATGATGGGTCATCTTTAGTTTTTTAATTACCTACAACACATTTATTGAAACATATACAACTAGCTTCCTTAATTAGTCCATTAAGTCACACGTTCCTTCACATAATTTATCTCACTAACACGCATAGAATTCGAACAGTAAAGCAAACTTCTTTATTATATTGGAAGTCTATTACAATTTCCATCATTCCATCCCAGCGGAAGATACACAGAATTCCATAAGGACATTCTGTCCACCAAGATTCCACCCTCATAACTAGTATTTAGGGTTCCAGGATCCCATCCTGGGTCACGAAGGGGCTCGTCAAATTCTTGGAACAATGGAGGATTTATAGCCAGGGTCCCCTCTGGCACCTACAATTCCTACTGCCCGAGACTATCCCTACTGACAGATCTTTCGCCTACGGAGCCGGTCCAAGCCTCTCGTAGTGATAATCATGACCCCCTTGGAGTAGGGTCTCACCGCTAGCTTGGGGGTAGCCTAGGGCGATCCTTCCTTTTATTCTGTTTGGCAATAATTTCAATCAAAAATCTAGATTCTAGCAAACACAAACAGTCCTTTCAAATATGTATCAAATAGTGCAATAACAATCATCCCAACATGTAAATCACAGTTTCACATAGCCAAGGTAGACCTTATCCTAAGGTAACCTTTCATTCTAATGAGGATTCTTCTCCCCATAAAGAAGTGTTGAGTACACCTCTTATAACATGTTAAGTAAGGCATGAGTTTTCCATTTGGATTCACTTATCCAACATAAGCAAAATCCCTTAAGGAAATATATTGTGTCAATAACTCAACGAGATGATCTATAGGATTCCTAAATAGATAATCAGTTTCTATAACCTTCACTAATCAATTCTTAACCTCGTCGCATTTTATCATAACTATATTGAATGCGCATAAAGACATATGTACAATAACCTTTGGCAATTAATTCTATCATGATTCTATGCCTTAGTATCCCAACTATTCTAGCTACAAATCATAGTGATTAATCGTTTTATGCTTGAACTAATATGTCTTTCTAGATGAGTTATCCGTTTAATGTGTAAGTGAAGAATATGGAAGCTAATATTTTTTGTAATTATCTTATATTGAAAAATGATAATCTAGTAATGAATAACCTGGTTTGGCAGCATGGCGATATTAGGAACTTCATCTTTACTCATGCTCGCATTAGCCACACCCGATATTCCATTTGTAGTGGCAACTCCCGCAACCTCGGGAACTCCCGTATCATTGGCAATACCCGTTGCTTGACCAGTTGCGTTGATTTCCATGGTTTTTCCACTTCGTCGCTTTGGATCCATCGTCCACGAGGAGTTTGAGAGATAGGGAAGGTGGGATAGATTTTAGATGAGAGAGGGTAAGAGAATATGGCTTAGTTAAAGATCGAGACAAGGGATTTGAGCTAACTCTCTTCCTCTTTGTCTCTCTCTCTCTCTCTCTCTCTCTCTCTAGCTTCTTGCAGCCTCTTGAAGGAGTATTCTTCCTTCTCTCTTCTTCTCTCTCGCAGCCTCTCGGGGTCTCCTTATGTCCCTTATGCCTCTCCCATGCCTCATATTTATAGTGAATTGGAGAAGAGGGCTTGTGGTTGAGAAGTGGAGCTCTTTGTGGAGGGGGATCTTGGAAAGATCAGTGATCTGATGCTCAGATCATAAATCTGATGGTTCCATTGGCTCCGAAAGGGGGGTAAAACACCAAGACACTTGGTTAGAAATCTCTCAATTCACTCCTTCTTCTTTTCTCTGTTGGAAGTGCTGTCTACTGCCTGTAAACTGCGACCGCGGCGCGCGCGATTTCGTCAGTCACTTTTCTTTAAAATCTTCAAACTAACTAACACATCACTTATTTTTTTCTTTTAAATGACATCTAGTTCTAGAAAACTCCATATCTCTTTTTTTAAAAAAATTAAGATAATCTCTAAAATATCTAAAATATTCTAGTCTTGTCCAAAAGTCTAATATTTTTAGACCATCCAAACTATACACATTATCCTAGTGATTAATATAACTCATAAGTTTCGTTCACGTTGTAATTTACGTGAAGGGTGGCCACGGTCCTTGCCAATTCGAAAAAAAATATCGAATTTACGACTCTTGATTTTTCTAAATAAAATATTTTAAATTAAATTAAAATTATTAATAATTAATGTTAGTTAGTTTTTACCTTAGTTAGTCTTTAGTTAGTAATCTTACTAACTTATTAATTAACTAACTAATTTTTGAACTAACCAACTAACTTTTATTGTGTGGAAATATTATATCCTTCTCCCCTTAGAGAAATCGAGATGTCCTCATCTCGAGAGAAACTGTGGGTATTGTTGATGAAGAGCATCCTCATCTATCCATGAAGCATCTTCTTCAGGGTAATCCTTCCATTGGACAAGGTATTCTCTAAGGGTTCTACTCCTCAATTTTCTCTCCCTTACATCAATTACTCTGTCAGGTTGTAGCTCAAGGACTCCTTGGCTAGGTATTACAACTTGTTCATCATTAAGGATATGGTTAGGGTTAGCTACGTATGCTTTCAATAAGCTAACATGAAATACATTGTGGATTTTTATATCCTCAAGGAGTTGTATCTTGTAAGCGCTTGATCCTAGGCACTTGAGAATCTTATAGGGTCCACAATATCTTGGACTTAGCTTCTTAAACTCTCCTAAAGACAAAGAACTCTTCTTTGGATGGACGCAGATGAAGACCATGTCTCCCTCTTTGAAGATTCGTTCTTGCCTTTTTAGATCAGCATACGCCTTTTGTCGATCCTTGGCAGCTTGAATATCCTGTCTGATGATCTTGATTTGATCATCCATTTCTTCTAACATTTTTCTCGAGGCTTCTACCCTTAGAGTAGGATCGGAAAAATTAAGTGGCATACGACAATCTTGACCATATAGTGCCTGAAATGGAGTCATCTGAATACTTCGATAATAGGAGGCATTATAGGCAAATTCCACTAAGGATAGATACTGAATCCACCTTTTAGGTTCCTTGCTGCAATATGCACGTAGAATATCCTCAATTACTTGATTAACTCGTTTTGTCTGCCCATCAGTTTGTGGATGATAAGTAGTACTGAAACAAAGTTGGGTTCCAATGGCTTCAAATAAACTCTTCCAGAAGTGTGATGTGAAAAGAGAATCACGATCACTGATGATCCTTTTAGGTAACCCATGTAACCTAAAAATCTCTTTTACAAAAATTCTAGAAATATCTGAAGCTTTGTAATTGGTTTTTGTTGGGAGAAGATGAGCGACCTTTGTTAGCATGTCTACTATCACCATTATTGAGTTATATCCTCCTTGTATAGAAGGTAACCCAACTACAAAGTCCGTGCTAATAAATTTCCATTTCATCTGGGAAATATCAAGTGGCTGGAGTTTTCCTGGTAACTTGACGCATTTAAATTTTACCCTTTGGCAATTTAGACATTCAGTGACATACTTAAGTACATCACCCTTGAGTTTTTGCCAGTAATAACTTTTCCTGACAGCATTAAGAGTTTTTGCATATCCTGGGTGTCCTGAAAAAGGAGAATCATGTGCTTCCCAAAGTATCCTTCTCTTGAGAGTCTGACTTGAAGGAATGCATAGTCTCATTCTGAAATAAACAAGTCCTTCATCTTCATCTATAGAGAATTCCTGATACTTAGTCTTGAGTTTGGGATCTTGTTCCTTATTCTGAACTTCCCAAAACAATTGTTGATAGTCTGGGTCCTTATTTGCTTCATCCTTGGTCAACTCGATGATAGGATTAGTCGGCATCGATACCATTGTAGCCAGAGTTTCTGACCTAGATGGTTCTTCAGTGATAAGAGCATTAAGGAAGGCTTTACGGCTAAGGGCATCTGCTACTACATTTTCTTTACCGGGTCTGAACTTAATTTCAAAGTCATATTCCTGTAGAACCTCGATCCAACGTCGCTACCTCATATTAAGATCAGGCTGAGTAAAAATCCACTTAAGACTTTTATGATCTGTGACTAAGGAAAACTTATTTCCAAGCAACTAATGTCTCCATAATTTGAGAGCATGAACCACAGCTAATAACTCCAGGTCGTGAGTAGCATATTTCTGCTCATGGATTTTCAATTTTCTTGAAGAGTAAGCTATAGGATGTCCTTCCTGCATTAGTACACATCCCAAAGCAAGAGAGCTGGCATCTGTGTGACAACTTCAAATTCCTTGCTTAAGTCAGGTAGCCTTAAGATAGGAGCAGTTACCAGACTATGCTTTAGTTGCTCAAAGCTAGACTGTTCGATTGGCATCCAATTAATGGCAACTTGCTTCTTAAGTAAATTTGTAAGAGGTGCTGCAATTTGAGCATAGTTTCTGATGAATACCCTATACCATCCTGTTAGGCCAAGGAAACTTCTCACTTCCTTGATAGTGGTTGGGGGTGGCCAATCTTGAACATCCTTGACCTTGGCAGGATCTACTGATATACCCTCAATAGACACTATGAATCCCAAGTATTCAATCTTTCTTTTGAAGAATGCACACTTCTTCTTCTTGTTGTGTGTTCTCATTGTCTCTAGGACAATGCGAAGATGTGGTTCATGATCCTCTTCCTCCTTAGAATAAGTTAGGACGTCATCGAAGAATACAAGGACAAAGTCATCAAGGTGGGGTCTAAAAATGTCCTGCATTAACCTATTGAAGGTAGCTGGAGCATTTGTCAATCCAAATGACATCACGATGATTTTGAAATGGCCGTATCTTGTGTTGAAGGTGGTCTTTGGAATATCTTCATTCTTGACTCTAATCTGGTAATATCCTGACCGAAGATCAATCTTAGAAAAGATCTTTACTCCTTGTAGACGATCAAGAAGCTCATCAATCCTTGGGATTGGGTACTTATTCTTTACTGTCACCTAGTTTAGCCCTCGGTAGTCGATACAAAGACGGAGAGTTCCATCTTTCTTCTTTTGGAATAATACTGGGGCTCCCCATGGTGAACTACTTGGTCGGATATACCCTTGTTCTAGCAGTTGCTTGAGTTGCTCTTTTAGTTTGATGGCTTCAGGAATAGACATTTTGTAAGGTCTTTTTGCCACTGGAGCGGCTCCTGGAACAAGTTTGATCTCATGATCAACTTCTCTTTCAGGAGATAACTCAGTTAGCTCTTCAGGAAATATGTCAGCATACTCTTTTAACCAGGATGGTTCTTCTTCTGCATGATCATCTTGATTTATCTTGTTAAGCTTGATCAAGTAAACAGGTAATCCTGTCTTCAAGCCTTTCACAATTCGAGAAGCTTTTGCCAATTGAACTTTAGGTTTCCCGGTTTCACCTTGTGTAGTTGCTATTTCACCATTCAAATCCTGAAATGTGACTTGACCTTTTCCACAATGGATATGAGCATCATTGGGAATCAGCCAATCCATTCCCAGTAAACATTCATAGGCTCCTAGGTTCATTACTCTGAACCTCATACTTGAAAGGTTTTCCCCTAGCTTAAACTCTACCTTGGCAGTTTGCTGTGTAGAAAGTACTTCCTTTCCATTTGCTAATTCCACAAGCAGCTTTGATGCATTTACAGTATCTATACCTATCTTCTTAGCACACTTGGGTGAAATAAATGAGTGTGTACTTCCACAGTCAATCAAAACTTTAAATGATTTACCTTGGTAACTAGCCGGTGTCTGTATTACCGAATATTGACGATTTGGTCCTTTCTTGTGGAATGCAGCATGAACACTTGCCCTTTCAATGTCTTCTTCCATAGTAGGGTCTTCCTCCTTATTAGTCTCTCTTAGGGTAATATTTGACGTTCTTCCTCTTGCCATAGCTACATGACCACGACCTTGGGTAGCTCTGCCTTGACCTCGAAATTGGCCCTGGTGATGGTTTCTACCAAGCTTTGGACAATCTCTTCTAAAATGTCCTGTCTCATTACAAAGGAAGCACCTAAGACCATCCCTGTTTCCCTGGGTAGGAACAAAATTTCCAACTTCGTTGGATTTTGCCTTCTTCTTTTGTCCTTGGAAAAATTGTCCTTGGGTTCTTTTTGCTTGACCTTTGAATCCTCCTTTGTTCTGGTTATTGTAGCTCCAAAACTTATTGTTATTAGGCTTTGATTGTACTTCCCGCACAATAGGAGCAGCTCGAATCAAAGCATCTTGGAGGTCTATGGGGCGCATTGATTCTAAACGAGTGTTCAGAGGATAATTTAGCCCATTGCAAAACTTGGACACTTGTTGAACAGTATCCATGGGGGGTGCATATTTAAAAAGAGAAACAAACTTGGAGTAGTATGCTTCCAAGGTCAGTCCCGTTTTCTTCAAATTGAAGAACTCGTTCATCTTTTGGGTGCAATAAGCTGGAGGTAAATACCTTCCTCTTACAGCTTCTTTCAGCAAGTCCCAAGTAATGGTATTTTCAGGGACATCTTGATCTCGGCACCACTGCTTCCACCAAAGTCGAGCTTCGCCAATTAATTTTAGCTTAGCTATCATGGCTTGGTTGGCTGGGATAGTTCCAGCAGCAGTAAAATAATCTTCCATCGATTCGATCCAAATTTCTGCATTAGCTTCCACATTTTCGCCTTTCCCATCAAACTCTGGAGGTTTGACTTGCTTCAAAAGATTCCTTTTCTCTTGAGCTTCGTTGGGAATTGTTGTGGGTGCGAGATTCTAGGAAATTTTTAGCAATTCGTTAGTTAAATTTTACAACTCTATGTAGCGTCAATAATAGAGTTCAGTACTCAAAATATCTCTCGCTTAGTTTACTGAAACAAATCTCAAATCAACTCTCTTCCCATGCTAAAGTTAAATTGCAATTTCATAGGTTTCAAGACAAAAATAATGAAATAGGATTGCATTATTTCTTTGATTGATAAAGTATCAATCAATCTTTTATTACAACGGATGTACAAGGTAATCAGATGCAAGGAAATACATTATTCAGATGGCTTACAGGCTCATCTTATTTTCTCTCAGGAAAGGATTCCCTACTACAATCTAAGTATGACACTCTGATACATCCTTTATGAAGTAACTTGGATTCGGAGAGTAAATATCTAGGAATCTATATTTTTGAGGGAGTTCAGGAAATCCATCTTTTTTGTAGTTGCGGCGGCTAGAGCGACCTATGACTTTTATTCTGTCAGCCGGAAGGATCTTCGTAACTTCCCCATAGATATATTGGTTTAGTTTGATCTTCTTGCCTCTAGTATACAGGGTTGAGTTTACAGTGGCCTCATGAAATAGATAGACCTTAACAACTTTAAGATCTTCCATCCATTTTACCCTTTTCAGATTATTTTGAAGATAAGCTAGACGGCTTGCATCAATATAGCAATATCCTCCACTAATCATCCACCGTCTTTCACGATATAGAGGCGACGGGTTGTACAACTGATCTAGTACTCGCATCATCTGAATTCTCCAGGAAAAACTGGATGAATGCATAGCTAACATAAACATTACTTGAAAGATCAAGAATCGCTTCCAAGATTCATTACTCTGCCATAATTCAAAAAACATACGTTAATAAAGAGAAGAAAACATGTCCTAGGCTATGCTTAGAAAAAATAATATGGTGTCCGCTAGTCCCAATCCACGGCACACCTTTTAGTAGTCCATCAGTAGGTTTTTCCATAAATGATGCCTCCCGGTGCTCCCTTCGAATATCACGGGGTTGTCACTTAGGCCCTATCGAGTTTACTTCGCAACGGGAGAGTTCTGGCCGAACCCACTAGGATCGACCTGAAGACTTGGGTTCCTAAAATCGGATGGGTCTCCTAGTAGCCAGCTAGCGTCAGTAATTTCGAGTTCCATTTTTTAGAGGATTACTCGATCTGAAGCGAACTTGCCATTGCACTTGGTTCAAAGAGAATGGGAGACGGAGGGGAGTGTGGTGCGTCAACCCTCCTGCCCATAAGGCAAAATCCCATTCCGGCCCCCTAAAACAATGCAAGTCGGTTCTACCTAATGACTACTTGGTCAATTTATCGTCTTCCTATTTCTATATCCGATGTAGAAAAGCTCCCAGCTAACCGGGACCACTCTACCATTGGATGGACCCGTCGGGGGTTATGCCCACCCGCTTTCCTCTGATGATGGGTCATCTTTAGTTTTTTAATTACCTACAACACATTTATTGGAACATATACAACCAGCTTTCTTAATTAGTCCATTAAGTCACACGTTCCTTCACATAATTTATCTCACTAACACGCATAGAATTCGAACAGTAAAGCAAACTTCTTTATTATATTGGAAGTCTATTACAATTTCCATCATTTCGTCCCAGTAGAAGATACACAGAATTCCATAAGGACATTCTGTCCACCAAGATTCCACCCTCATAACTAGTATTTAGGATTCCAGGATCCCATCCTGGGTCACGAAGGGGCTCGCCAGATTCTTGGAACAATGCAGGATTTACAGCCGGGGCCCCCTCTAGCACCTACAATTCCTACTGCCCGAGACTATCCCTACTGACAGACCTTTCGCCTACGGAGCCGGTCCAAGCCTCTCGTAGCGATAATCATGACCCCCTTGGAGTAGGGTCTCGCCGCTAGCTTGGGGGTAGCCTAGAGCGATCCTTCCTTTTATTCTGTTTGGCAATAATTTCAATCAAAAATCTAGATTCTAGCAAACACAAACAGTCCTTTCAAATATGTATCAAATAGTGCAATGACAATCATCCCAACATGTAAATCACAGTTTCACATAGCCAAGGTAGACCTTATCCTAAGGTAACCTTTCATTCGAATGAGGATTCTTCTCTCCATAAAGAGGTGTTGAGTACACCTCTTATAACATGTTAAGCAAGGCATGAGTTTTCCATTTGGATTCACTTATCCAACATAAGCAAAATCCCTTAAGGAAATATATTGTGTCAATAACTCAACAAGATGATCTATAGGATTCCTAAATAGATGATCAGTTTCTATAACCTTCACTAATCAATTCTTAACCTCATCGCATTTGATCATAACTATATTGAATGCGCATAAAGACATATGTACAATAACCTTTGGCAATTAATTCTATCATGATTCTATGCCTTAGTATCCCAACTATTCTAGCTACAAATCATAGTGATTAATCGTTTTATGCTTGAACTAATATGTCTTTCTAGATGAGTTATCAGTTTAATGTGTAAGTGAAGAATATGGAAGCTAATATCTTATGTAATTATCTTATATTGAAAAATGATAATCTAGTAATGAATAACCTGGTTTGGCAGCATGGCGACATTAGGAACTTCATCTTTACTCACGCTCGCATTAGCCACACTCGATATTCCATTTGTAGTGGCAACTCCCGCAACCTCGGGCAGTCCCGTATCATTGGCAATTGATGCCAGGAGGCATATTTCACGGTGGATTCCGTGCCACGGTGGATTCCGTGAGGTTTTACGGTGGATTCCGTAAACTTTGATGACCGGGGCTCATACACAAAGTGGATTCTTTGTGCGAGAAGTTGATGGGGACGCCTGTCCTTTTCGGGCATTTCATTAATTTAGTGTGTACATGGGTGATTCCATAGAGGGTGATTCTGCAAAATGCATATTAAATTAATAAACGTTTATGAGTTTAGAGTGCGCACTCGTAATAAATTAAGGTTAGGATTTATTTCTAACCAGTTGATTTATTTATGTAGCTGAAGACTGCTAGGTATTCACTTTTGTCGGTTTAATTGTATTATTTTACTAACGATTGTGAATGCTTCAGTTGATGTGTAGAGATAGCAACAGTGGCGGAGGAAAGCATTGGAGGATAGCGAGTATTCAATCTATGGATTATATTTTGATAGGTGCCACGCCTATATTTTGTCATGCCTATTTATTGAGGCATCGATTATTTATTATTATGTTGTATGCGCATGGGCACACGGTTATGTTATTTCTATTTGGACATTGTATTGGGCGTGCCAGACTCTTTGGGCACCGCCCATTAGCTTTATTTTTATTTTTGTAAAAGCAAACTCAAAAGCTAAAAGCTTGTTATATTTTTGTAAATTGGGCTATTATTGAGCATGAAGATGAAATATACATAAAATACATGCTTTGTGAAGCGCTCACACAAGGCATGGGGGGAGATTGCACCCAATTGGTCTCTTGCTCTTGTTGTTCATGCTTTTTACCTTGTAATTTGTGCAAAAAGTAGAGTTCATTGTTCTTGGGGACCTTCCGGCATTCACTACGCAAGCATATAGCGTCCGATCTGCGCATCAGTGGTATCAGAGCGGACCTGAGATCAAGAGCTTCCAATCGCTACCCATCTCGTGCGAAGGCGGAGCTCCTGGAACGATCGGGCTCTACGGTCAATCTCGTCGCGAACCGTCGATACAGGCAGACTTCTGGCAATCAAGAACCCCTGTTTCTGTCATTAGATCACGAAGGACCGGGCTACAGAGGCGGAGGACCACTTCCAACTTCTCTTCATCAAGTCGTGGACAACCAGAGATAAGCTTCATAATTTCCATAGCTAATTCTTTTCAAAAGCTTAATAGTGAAGCTTAAAAGCTTTAAGAAGCTTTAAAAGCTTCAAAATTGGTTCGCGAGGTCTCTGAGGACCTCCGAAATTTGCGCGTCGTCATCAAAAACGGCCCGCCCCATGATCTGCGCCGTTTTATCTTCCTAAAGCTTAAGCTTAATCAATCAAGCTAAGTCCTCTAAGACAAGTCAATTCTGCAAGTCACAAACTCCAGGTCACACCCAACAAAATCAAGTTCAGCCAAGTATTTTCTGATCAAGTTCTGCAAGTTCCATAAATCGACTAAGTTCTGCAAGTTTGCAACTCTGCAAGTCACATAAGTCTGCAACTCTGCAAGTCAGACTAGTCAACTGGAGTCAGAACTGACTTGTGCTCAAAACTCCTAGAAGGGCTGTTCCTACGCAGAAATTCCGAACTGCAAAGTTGTTCGTTGGAAGGTACTCTACCCATATGCAAGTTTGCTGAAGCATTTTCAGCATACGAAGAAGGATAAATCGCAGATTTTCCGAAGATTGAGAAAGCTATACCCAAAAACACATAAGCCTTGTATTCCCGAACTTGAGCTACGCTTATCTCGCTAACCTAATTTTGAGTGAGAAAGGTCTTTTGAGTTTTGCAGGATGATGGAATGCCAGGAGGCATATTTCACGGTGGATTCCGTGCCATGGTGGATTCCGTGAGGTTTTACGGTGGATTCCGTAAACTTTGATGACCGGGGCTCATACACAAAGTGGATTCTTTGTGCGAGAAGTTGATGGGGACGCCTGTCCTTTTCGGGCGTTTCATTAATTTAGTGTGTACATGGGTGATTCCATAGCGTGTGATTCCGCAAAATGCATATTAAATTAATAAACGTTTATGAGTTTAGAGTACGCACTCATAATAAATTAAGGTTAGGATTTATTTCTAACCAGTTGATTTATTTATGTAGCTGAAGACTGCTAGGTATTCACTTTTGTCGGTTTAATTGTATTATTTTACTAACGATTGTGAATGCTTCAGTTGATGTGTAGAGATAGCAGTAGTGGCGGAGGAAAGCACTGGAGGATAGCGAGTATTCGATCTATGGATTATATTTTGATAGGCGCCACGCCTATATTTTGTCATGCCTATTTATTGAGGCATCGATTATTTATTATTATGTTGTATGCGCATGGGCGCACGGTTGTGTTATTTCTATTTGGACATTGTATTGGGCGTGCCAGACTCTTTGGGCACTGCCCATTAGCTTTATTTCTATTTTTGTAAAAGCAAACTCAAAAGCTAAAAGCTTGTTATATTTTTGTAAATTGGGCTATTATTGAGCATGAAGATGAAATATACATAAAATACATGCTTTGTGAAGCGCTCACACAAGGCATGGGGGGAGATTGCACCCAATTGGTCTCTTGCTCTTGTCGTTCATGCTTTTTACCTTGTAATTTGTGCAAAAAGTAGAGTTCATTGTTCTTGGGGACCTTCCGGCATTCACTATGCGAGCATACAGCGTCCGATCTGCACACCAGCAATACACGTTGCTTGACCAGTTGCGTTGATTTCCATGGTTTTTCCACTTCGTCGCTTTGGAGCCATCGTCCACGAGGAGTTTGAGAGATAGGGAAGGTGGGATAGATTTTAGATGAGAGAGGGTAAGAGAATATGGCTTAGTTAAAGATCGAGACAAGGGATTTGAGCTAACTCTCTTCCTCTCTCTCTCTCTCTCTCTCTCTCTCTCTCTCTCTCTCTCTCTCTCTCTCTCTCTCTCTCTAGCTTCTCACAGCCTCTTGAAGGAGTATTCTTCCTTCTCTCTTCTTCTCTCTCGCAGCCTCTTGGGGTCTCCTTATGTCCCTTATGCCTCTCCCATGCCTCATATTTATAGTGAATTGGAGAAGAGGGCTTGTGGTTGAGAAGTGGAGCTCTTTGTGGAGGGGGATCTTGGAAAGATTAGTGATCTGATGCTCAGATCATAAATCTGATGGTTCCATTGGCTCCGAAAGGGGGGGAAAACTCCAAGACACTTGGTTAGAAAGCTCTTAGTTCACTCCTTCTTCTTTTCTCTGTTCGAAGTGTTGTCTACTACCTGTAAACTACGATCGCGGCGCGCGCGATTTCGCCAGTCACTTTTCTTTAAAATCTTAAAACTAACTAACACATCACTTGTTTTTTTCTTTTAAATGACATCTAGTTCTAGAAATCTCCATATCTCTTTTTTTTAAAAAATTTAAGATAATCTCTAAAATATCTAAAATATTCTAGTCTTGTCCAAAAGTCTAATATTTTTAGACCATCCAAACTATACACATGTTCCTAGTGATTAATATAACTCATAAGTTTCGTTCACGTTGTAATTTACGTGAAGGGTGGCCACGGTCCTTGCCAATTCGAAAAAAATATCGAATTTACGACTCTTGATTTTTCTAAATAAAATATTTTAAATTAAATAAAAATTATTAATAATTAATGTTAGTTAGTTTTTACCTTAGTTAGTCTTTAGTTAGTAATCTTACTAACTTATTAATTAACTAACTAACTTTTGAACTAACCAACTAACTTTTATTGTGTGGATATATTACAGTTCTTGATTTCTTACAAATTTTTCCTTGAAGTGAGAGTGAGTTGAGAGCTTGTGAGAGAGAGACGGATATGGAGTGTGAAGCTCCATCCCATCCTGATAAGTGCTTTTGTAAGTAAGAGTGTATTAGTTGAGAGTGTGAGAGAGTGAGGAACATGGAGCAAGAAACCATATTTTTCTCCTTAAGCTCATTGCAGGTATATCCTCTCCATTACATTGATAAAATAGATATTGAAGATGATGGAGCATATGCTTGGATCAAGAATGAGGAAAAGTTATGCTAGACTACAATGAAGAAGGTAGGCATTTGTGAGTTTGTTCTCCCATCTTGTGTAGATTTGCTATGTGAGTAGGGTAGGTGAGAGATAGTCATGGGTTGCGTATATCAAAATCCTGAAATAATAAGAGCATATCCAATGGTCCCAATGTCAAGCTCGTAGAGTGTGACATTTTGGTTCCATTTCCAGGACCATGACACATTGATGATAAAGCTGCTCATGTGTGTCAAAACCATGGAATAGGATATTGTTCTCATGTGTGTAGTTCGAAACGTGGGTAGTAGATAGATCGTAATCTAGGATTTTGTGCCTAAAGGTTTGGTTATTATGCTGTTAGATAAATAATAAATTAGTTAGGCAAGTGATAAACATCATTATGGTACTTGTAACAAGCTTGAGAAAAGACTTATTGGAAATAATGAGAATGGATGTTTAATTCCAAAAAGGATTATATAATGCATGGCACTTCCACCACATGAGCCAAGTATTTGATCCAATGGGATAAGAGAGAGATAGAGAAGTATGTTCAGGTTTGAAGAGAGAAAAATTTGCAAAGAATAAGGGAAAGAAAGCAAGAAGCAAGGAAAAGCATATGCTATTTTTTATGGTTGTAGGAGGGTTGTAGGGAGTTATCATTATCTCTAGAGGAAGGCGCCTACTATCCATGTTATCTCCTTGTTTTCATAGGCTTGCTCACAATTTGTTTCCTAGAGTTTCTCATCATCATCCTTCTCTCATCAAGAGTAGTATTGGATGATCCTTCATCATCATCAAAAGCACCATCAGGTTCACCATTATCATCAGAGCAAGAAGGCACTTCTTGCCATGTGTTGTCTATGTTGATTCCTATACATTGCATGCTATGTAGAGGCATTGAAAATTGATGATTTTAGCCTTAAATACCTCCATCTCTACTATGTATCAAGTATCTTTATCTCCTCCACCAAATTAGTATCAGTTCAATTCTCTACAATAACAATAGAGCTAGCGTAATCATTGGCAACAAACATGGAGAAGGTGCCTATTGTCCACCTATTATTTTGGCTTTCTACACTACTGCAATCAGCCCACCCTACTCATGATCTAGCCTAGGAATCATCTCCTTCACTCTTTGCATTAAAAGCCATATCCCACAATCCCTATTCAGCATCAAAAGCTTCATTAGAATCATCATCAACAACTTGTGTGAAGGCCTTTGATCTTCAAGGGCTACCGAGACCTATCCAATAGGCATCTACAATCCATGATTTTAGTCTAGGGGCTCTGCAACTCATCAATACCCTACTTAATCATCCCTTTGGCCTTCATTATCTCTATCAAGATTTTGAGCATTCTATAGGCTGCATATACTTGCTCCCAGTTTATGCCTAAATATTGCAAAACCAAGCTGCCTACAAATCTGAACCATAAGCATCATCTTCTTCATCACAATGGATATCATCATCACTAACAATAACAAAATGAGAACTAACATAAGAGTCATCATAAGCATCATCATCATGATTAAGAAGTTAGATCCCTTGTAGGGCTTGAGAGATTTTGCAACAACAGTTCTATCTTGAACCCCTTCATCTCCTGTTGGACCTTCAACTTCTTCATCTCCTCTTGAAGCCACCTATGCTCTTTTCTTTCCCATTATTCTCTCTAACATCTTCTTACCACATCTTCCATATGCACAACATGGCCTAACATGGAGATGAGAACAATTGCATTGAGGGAAGAATTGACAATAAGGTAGGAAGTTGTTGGGAGAAGAAGCTTAACTACTATGAGCAAAGCCAAAGAAGTAGCTACAACCAATTGTTTGATAGTAAGTGAGAATTTATTAAGAGTTGTGTTTGCTTTTAATTTGAATTGGTTATATTGCCTAACTTGGGGGCTTGACTATGTTAAAGAGAAAGTACACCAGTGCACTCATCGTATCTTCTCTTCTCTTTGTCTCTTGCATGACTCTTGGTTAGATAGGTAGAAGAATGAGAGAACAAGAGAACGAGGTCTTGAGATGTAGAGAGAGAAGATATGTAGAGATGCAAGAGAGGGAGAGAAGAGACACAGCATATACACTCCCAAAGACTACATCATGTTGATCACAATCTACATATATATAGGTGAGACCTAGTCTAGATAGGGTAAGCTATATATAGCTCCAACACCCCCACTCAAACAAAGGTCTCTAGCTAAAATGAAGAAAAACCCTTGGGGAGCACAAGGGAAAAATCCGAGCTCCTATATACAAACGTACAAACATGATCAAGAAGGATTATTGTGTGCATCTAAAGTGAATCCATGCATGTGAAGTGAAACTAAATATGTATGTACAAAGATGACCAAGAAGTCTAAGGTGTATGTGCAAATGTGAAGTGTATGGTTCCTACAAGGAGTATGTACAATGGCACTATAATGTCATAGTATATTCATTCCCAAATATTGAATTTGAGACAACTCCAAGTTCTGAGTGCAGCAGCAGAGAGAAGTGTGCTTCATTGAGTCCTTCAGTGAATATAAATGCAGTCATCTGATCACTTGGACAATGTTCAATCATGATCATGCCTTTCTTTACTTGATATCGAACATCGTGATAATGCACTACAATATATTTAGACTTTTTATGTTGAATATAGTCTTTAGCAAGACTAATAGCACTTTGGTTATCACATCGAAGTGGTGTGCTAGAGAGAGGAGGATGGCCAATACCTGATAGAACTTGTCAAAGCCATACTAACTCTCGAGCCGCTAAAGTTACAACTACATTTTCAACTGGCTTTGTAGTAAAAACAACAACACAACATTGTTTCTTGCTAGTCCAAGAAACAAGACAAGCATTGATAAAGTAACAATTTCCACTTGTAGAACGCATAGATAAGTGAGAGCTTGCCAATCTGGATCTGTATAACCCAAAAGTTTAGGTGAATGTAGAGAATCAGAGTTTTCTTGGCACTGATAAACCAACCCAAAATATTTAGTGCCTTTCAAATACTTCAAAACTTGCTTAACTACAGTCCAATGTTTAAGGCATGGAGAACTAAGATGTTGCCCAATAAAATTTGCAATAACAAGAATGTCAGGACAAGAATTTAAGCCAAGAAATTGAATACATCCAACAAGATTGGCATAAGGTTGATGTAATGCTAATTGTCCATCATTCTGCAGAAAGTGAGAGTTTTTGGTAGAGCTCACAAGACAAGGAGTACTAGCAAAACCCAAACCATTGAGAACCAGACTAAAGCCTAGGATCCTACTTCTATGCACCATTCCCTAGCTAGTGGACCCTCTCAAGGATTATGACTTGGTCAAAGACCTGAGTACCTTCTACCTAAACCTCACATTCTGATAGTTTGGTGATGTTGTCTCCTTGTTGTTGAAAGAGATTTAAAAGCATCATGATGCAAAAACTATGGGTTAAGGATTGCTCCCCAAACTGCAACCAAGTCTAATAAGGCCCAAGAGCAAATAAAAGAAGTGGATGTAGCCAATGCCTTCCTAGATCTTGGCACCCCAAGAATGATGTTTGGATATAAGGGTGTTTTATTACAAATGATTTGATTGAGGAAGGGTCATTTGTAAACATAATGTTAAGACTCATCCAATGAAATTACAAATGATACATTAGTAGAAGAAGAAGCTATCAAATAGATATTTCCTAAGAAAATAGAGGCACAATCCTTGATAATGGGTACTATGTGAAAATTCATGGATCTAGAGCATAGCAATAGTTATGGAGGATGGAAGGTAAAGAGAGGACTCATGAAGAGATGACTGAGACACTGACTGTCACACAAGTGAATTAGGTTTCAAGATTGAGACTTGAACTCATAAACACAATCTTGTGTGTGGACAATGACACTGACACTTTACTGGAAGGAAAAGAGTACTATCATTGCATTTAGAAAAGGAAGCAAGTACAATGCTTTATAGGAAAGTAGTAAAGTGCAGTAGGCACCACTGTGCATTGGGATAGGTAAGCCTGCATATCCTTGGCCTTGAAGCTCCATACAAAGAGGCTGTCAGTGGGTGTGATTGTCTGAATCTTAACACCCCTCCTCAATCACAACCAGAAAGGCACTAAGTGTGTAGAGGCTGTAATGAGAACCACTTGCAAAGTGTGGGCACACCACAAACATGGTAGACACCAGAGGCTGTCACAGAAAAGGCTAAGTGTGGGCACCAAAATATGATGGACATCCAAAGGCTGTAACAGGGGCCTCACAAAGTGTACAAGGACTATAATGCCAAGTTACATGAGGAGTTTTCAAATCTTATGGCAAGAAGCATTAAGGCTAGGAAATACAAGGCTTTTAGAACAGTTTATCAGAGTGATGAGAGTAGAAGGACTAGTGAGGTTTCTCCTTCCAATCCTGGTGGTCTTCATCTTCATCTTCATCTTCTTCTTTTGGTCCATGGTCTTCTTCTTCTTTCACAGCTGCAAGATAGGCCTTTTGAGACCTCTTCCTGGCATGATAAAATTTCTGCGTGTGTCCGGTTCTTTTGCAGAAGTCACAGAAGAGTGGTTCCTTCTTGCCCTTGTACCTGTTGCCAACATACAACATTTGTTCATCTTTAGAGGTGCTTGGTTCTCACTTTGACTTTATCTTCTTTTCTTCTTCAAGCAGGGAAGCCTTAATGTCAACCAGTTTAGGATTAGGCATATTGATTAGAGTGATTGATACATTATCATAATCAGGATGCAAACTTTTTAGTAGGACACCAATACAGATATCTTCATCCATCTTGAGATCAATCCCTGCAAGTTGAGTAAGGAGACTTTCCATGTATTTTAAATGATTTGCAAGGGATATGTTAGATTTCATGTCTAGCCTGAAAAATTCAATCAGTAATCCATACTTAGATGACTTTGATTGTGCACCAAACAAAGTATCTAATCTCTTCCAAGTATCATTACAAGCATCCACATGATGGATATAGTTGTCATCCAATTCTAGTTTGATGATGGCCTGTGCTTTGTCATCATTCTTCTGCCAAGTAGCTGCAAGATCCGCATCTCAAGGCTTCTTCTCTTTGCCATTTGTGATGGCCTAGAGACCTTTCTTCATTAGGATGAGCTTGATGCATGTCTGCCAGGTGTGAAACTCGACTCCTTGGAATAGAGCTTTTGGTGAGTCTTTTCCCACACTGGAGAGCTAGAGTAGTAGCAAATCAGCTCCAAAATTCTCAGATTTCAGCAGCAGAAGAGTTGACTTTGAGTGTGCTAATAAGCACAAGTGCCAAAAAGCACTAAGTGATCAATATCAAGAGATACTTTTGGAGCCAAATGCTTGGCAAATTCTCAATAGGTCTTCTATTCCTCTCCTTGATTTGCTTGCTGAATTGCTTGCTGGAAACTGAAGGTGGCAGAACCTTGAGTAGGGTAAGAAGAATGAGAAGGATGAGATGTAAGAGGTTTGATTTCTTCAAGACTTCAAAGGATCTTCAAGCAGTTCCCCTCCTCAATGATTTGATAGCCCAAAGTTTGCTGAGACCTCTGTTTTGAAGCAGATCAGAGTGGCAGTGGGTTGCTCCAGGTTGGAAGGAGAGAGAAAATGATGAAAAATTGAGCTTAGGTGAAATTTGGCTATGACTGACAGTTAGGGTTTCTGAGGCAGCTCTGGCTTTTTACAAATTGCAAGAGCTCTAGTTGATCATTTTGAAAACTTTTTTTATAGAGATGAAGCTTAGCTAATGCTCTACAAAAGCCCTATATCAATCGTCAAGACCTGGTCGAGCAACAGGTGCGCAAAGACGAAATCTGAAACGGGCGCAATTTTTGTCAACGATCACGAATTCGTGCAATGCTGGGTAGGAAGGAGGCCAATGTTATGAGCTAATGTGCCACGAGGGAGCACCACGAGTAGAAGAACAAATCTTTAGAAGGAAGTGGGTTCAAATATGGCTTGCGGAGTGAGATATGAAAGCTCCAAGCAAGGTAGGTAGGTGTTGGCTATGGCAGACACAAGGTCAAATGAGAATGGAGAGAAAAATTGGAGCCATGAGATGACAATGAATTGACCAGAGGTGGAGAGGGACTAGAGGAGCTGGAAGAGTAGAGAGAAGGGCTGTGCCATGCTCAGCCAGCTCTAATACCATGTGAAAATTCATGGATCTAGAGCATAGCAACAGTTATGGAGGACGGAAGGTAAAGAGAGGACTCATGAAGACATGACTCAAACACTGACTGTCACACAAGTGAATTAGGTTTCAAGATTGAGACTTGAACTCATAAACACAATCTTGTGTGTGGACAATGACACTGACACTTTACTGGAAGGAAAAGAGTATTATCATTGCATTTAGAAAAGGAAACAAGTACAATGCTTTATAGGAAAGTAGTAAACTAGTACGCGCCACTGTGCATTGGGATAGGTAAGCCTGCATATCCTTGGCCCTGAAGCTCCATACAAAGAGGCTATCAGTGGGGTGTGGTTGTCTAAATCTCAACATACTATAAGCCAACTTCCAAAGGAAGTAAAGTTGTTAACAATGGGCGAGTACCACTTGTTGGATCCTGGAGTTACCTCTCTGAAATTAGTTCAAAGTCAACAATAAAAGTAAAGATGTACTGCATGCCCTACTATATGGCAATAGTGGAGCTAGAACTAGAAGATGACTTTGAAGTAGATAACCTCTTTTTCTCCTATAGAGTCCTTGCCAAAGCAGAGACTATAAACCTATAGAGGAAGATGATGAAAGTGAAGAGCAAGATTATGAAGGTGTCACAAAGACCTTAGAGACTGAGGATCCACACAGAAGGACCAATAACTTCTCATGAGGGAGGCTACTTGCTACTTTTAGGTGATGCTCAATACCATTTGTATCAATACCATCTAGATGCTCAATACCATCTAGATTGAGATCTAGATGCTCAATACTAACCATCTAGACAAGGAAAACACTTGAAGGGAATCTAGATGTGTTTTCCTGGTCTCTTACAAAGACTTGAAGGGAATTGATCCCATAGTATGTCAACACCACATTGATTTGGAACCTAATGCCAAGCCAGTAAGGCAATGTCAGAGGAGAATAAATCCAAATTACTTAGCCTTGGTAAAAATTGAGTTGCTCAAGCTCTTGGAAGCTCTGTTCATTTACCTCATGGCCAATAATGAATGGGTATCATGTATCATGGTCATATCCAATAAGAATGGGAAGCTCCACATCTGTGTGGACTTCTACAAATTAAATTCCAAAACTAAGAAAGATCACTTCCCTATTACTTTCACTAACCAATTGTTGGACATAGTTGTAGGACATGAGCTCTATTAGTTGTTAGATGGATATAATCAAGTATAGAATGTTGAGGAGGACCAACCTTCACAAAAAATGGGGCACCTATGCCTATAGGGTGATGCCATTCGGGCTCTATAATTCCCTTGCCACATTTTAGAGAGGGATGATGTGTCTATATCTATATTATTTCTACGTGTTCAATCTGCTCTGCAAACATTAGGGACACCTACAATAGTGCTTTAGGAGTATGGGATCTCTCAACCTCAACAAATGTATATATGGAGTCTCCTCAGGTGTTGTGATGGGCCACATTGCTGTTGCACAAGGGATAGGCACATGCCCTGCCAAGATTGAGAAGATTTCCACCTTAACTTCACCAACTAACCTCAAATAGTTAAGGGGATTTCTTGGCAATGTGGACTACTATAGGAGGTTCATTGTGCATTTCATGACTAAAGCATCTCCCCTACATAGGCTCCTAAGGAAATATGCCAAGTTTAACTAGACAGATGATTGTGAAAAAGCCTTTAATACCCTAAAGCATTGCCTTATTAGAGCACTTATTTTGCAACATTGTGACTGGATGAAGGAGTTCTATGTGCACACTGATGCATCTGTTGAAGGGCTAGGCATTTTCCTATGCCAAAAGGACTCTTTGAAGTTGGATCAACTGATCTACTATGCAACCTGAAAGGTCACTTACAAAGAGCGGAATTATATAGTGATAGAGCTCGAATGCTTAGAGATTGTATTTGCCTTGGAGAAGTTTGGGCACTACTTGTTGCCAACCCATTTCATTTTTTATGTAGATCATGAAGCATTGTCTTCCTGATGAACAAAACAGACATCAAAGCATGAGTGATGAGATGGCTCCTCCTATTACAAGAGTTTGACTTTGAAGTGGTTACCAAGCCCAGTTGCTCCCATGTCTTGGTGGCTGATAATCTATCACAAATTTTTTAGAATGAAGAAGAGGAGCAAAATGATTTTGAACTCTCTAATGCTTCCCTATTTTTGGTTGAGACTGTTACCCCTTGGTATGCAAACATTGTTGAATTCCTAGCAACTCAACAGTACTCTCCTGGCATTTCCAATGGATAGAAGAAGAAGCTTATGTTGGAACCAATCCCCTACACCCTGCTAGGTGGTGCACTGTATAAGAAGGGTAAATATAAAGTGTTGAAAAGATGTGTCATAGAATATGAGCTTAGGCTTGTTCTAAAGGCTTGCCATGACAAGCCATGTGGAGGACACTTCATAGGAGAAGCCCTTTAGGTGTACAAAACCTCCCATAAGGCGACTACAGGACAAACACTCTTTCTACTTTGACCACCTATTAAATGGGCCAAGTGTTTCTAACCCTACCCTTAAGTATATGTGTGTATGTTATGTCTTAATTGTGGGGACATCAAGGTCCATCAGCCATCTATCCATGTATTGCACATCTATTATCATTGGTTTGCTGTAACCATTTCAATTATCACATAATTGTTGAATTAAGTGTCATGCTCAAGCCATCTTCATTATTTGGGATATGCCCTAATCACTCCAATTTTCCTGCTCATGGTCCTTGGGAGTCTCTTGCCATGTTGGCATTACCTCTTGTAATCCTCCTTTTGTCTAGACTGCCCACCCACACATGAGATACACTCCTCTCTTTTGTATGTTGCTAACTTTACTCTCCTAATCATATTTGATGGAGCTAGGAATGATGACTCTCAAGCCGATGCTTCTATTCACACTTGCAAAGCATCATGATGCTATGCTATGCTTCCAAAAAACTCTTAAATCTACTCCATGTCCCATCTCTATCTCCCTTATGTTGCACCCTATTTCACCTACATTTCTCTATGAACCTCTCCATTATCTCTAGTGTTAGTAGGAGGCTGCTTGTTGCTATTCTCACTCATAAGCAAAAAATTTAGGCAATGAAGTCTTGCTTTTTGAAACCACTATTTGCAACAATTTGTTTGCTCCATAACTCTTCTTATGATGTCCTTAGCTTTTTGCTTCAGCCGCTACTATTCTAGAGCTAGGTGTTGATGTTCCAACCTTAAAACACAAATTTCTATCTTGCACCAATATAGAAGCCATGTTTTTCACTACTGATGCTATCACACAACACTATTGTTTCCTCTTCAATAACCAACATTTTACTTATGACAACTACTTCCTATTGCTCACACTACCATACTAGCTTGCCACACAACTTTCTAGAGGCAAAGCATAGCCTTTGCTACCCAAAACACATGTTGTTGTCTGAACTGCTACTACCAAAAAAGTAAATTTTCTTCTTCATCAATGTCCAAAACAAAGATCACCTATCAGTACATTGATCTATGAGTACCTGTCGGCATTAAAGCACAATGTATATACATGAATTACATGAATCATCACTTGCATACTCCTGCAATTGTTGTTTCCACAACAGCCCTCTCAGTCCCTTCAAAATGGCCATTAAACTAACAAATGATCCACATGCAACCTATGTAGTTATAAACATGCTTGGCAATCACTTTTTTAATGCATATGCCTTGTTTTTCAGCAAGTCATGGAAGAAAGAGATTTGCTTATAATAATTTTCAAGTTGATAGCATGTTTGATTTTTCACACTTATAAATTGTTACTCTCCAGCTCTTTCTCTCACTGAGTCAAGTTTTGTGCCCCTTCTTCTTGTTGATAGTGTTAACTTCTAATCCAAAAGAAGAACTATTATGCACCCTATGATTAAATATCTAGCCATGTTGATGGAGCTCATGGTGGTGAGGATAGACACCCCAAAAATATCACTTTCTTCTTCTATTTTTTAAAGTAAAACCCTCTACCTTCATGCCATGGCCCCCCTTGCTAACCAAACAATCCCCTCAGATATGTAGCTTTCACTTCAAAGATGGTTCTTTAACATGTATTTAAGAACATTAAGACTTCCTCAACATTAACATGCCTCCCCAATGGTTGACATGTCATGAGACTTTATCTTAAACTGAAATAAGGACTACAACATCAATTATACTAAGATAAGTAATTCATATCCCATCAGTAAGAGCCATGATTGTAATTGGTTGTTGAACAAGAAAGCATTCCATGTGTTCTTGGGAAAAGGCCAATAAATGAGGTTTCCACAACTCCAAACATAAGAGAGGTTGCACTCAAGAGTCAAATTGATGAGTAACACCATTTGGTAGTGCTTTCTTCATTTCACTCTGAAAAAATAGGGAAGGGACTATTGAGAATGCCTCCAATAGTAGTTCTTGATCCATTTTCAACTCAATTCCATAGTCTTTATCCTCTCTCTCTCTCATCCCCCTTCTTGAGCCTCCTCTCGTCGTCCATGTTCTTGGCTACTATGAGCACTAGTGTCATGTGCAATGCCCCTCTGCAAATCCTCTTCGCTCGTTTCTCCTACTACTTGTGTTGGCTACCCCTACTGCATATCCTCTTGGTGCCCATGCTAGATCCCCTGAATGTGTCTCTTTGTGTTGCCCATTTCTTGCATGAATTGCTAGGCTTTGATCTACTTTGTGACTTCTCGTGCTACTCATGCTGGCTCGCCCCATTGTAGTTACTCCTATAATTGTGTTCAACACCAGATTGCTAGGCTCTATGGTGGCTCCTCTTGTTGCCCGTGTTTTGTGGTAAGAGAAGGGCTGAAATGTTGGGCTTTGGCACAAATTGAATAAGGCCGAATTCAAACTAGTCTGAATGGCAAGTTTGATCAGGGTGGAAAAGAGTGGGCACCATGCTTTCACACACATTTTTGTATTCATGATAGTTTTTGTTGGTTGTGACACACATAAGATGATTAGTGGTGGAATGGAAATTATGCTATCTAAGTATTGAAAGATTTCTGATTCAAGTCCTTGTTTTGCACACTAACTATATTATCCATAACATGGATGCTAGGTCGAGCTCATCACTCATTACCTTGTGTGGACACTTTCACAGTTCACATATGCACATCATGTTAGTTAAATGACCACGTAGAAATTTTTTGTCTATACAAGTATAAAACCACTGACCTAACATTGGCTACACATTGTTAATACCTCGTTGAGCCTGTCTCCAAGACCTCAATAGGGAAGATAACTTTGATACATCATGCACTGTGTGTATGGGGGTGTGATAAGTCAACAGATGGATGGGATGGGATGTGAAGACATGCTGATATGTGTTTCACCTCAGGTTCTTGCTACTATCAATATTAGCCGATCCCTACAGGGTATTCGCAACAATGACACATTTGGGTAGGGAGTAGCCCATGTCCTCTTTCTTCTACATAGCAAAATGGGTTTTACAAGTTACAATGGGCAAAGTGAGTGTGTAAACAATATGTGCCCTAGTCAACAATAGTTAGGTTTGATTTTTGATAGCTTAGTTGTTTGCATGACTATTTGTTTTGTTGTTTCCTAGTTGGATTTTTTGTGTTTGTTTAGCTTAATAGGATTTGTTTTTGTCATTTTGTTTGGTTTTTAAGTGTGGAAACTTGATGGCCTCAGTCGAGTTTGGTATTTTTTTATGGAGATTGGAGCTAGAGATTGCCGATAGCTATCGAACATTGTGGAATGTGTATGTTTTCTTGACGAGACTCTTGCACATCATAGGGATTATGGGTTCATGAGCACTTCATGTTGCACTTGTTAGATACATTGCGCTCGGGGGTTGTCTCCTATTCTTATCAAATACTTCCATGCCATGGGTTGGGTTGAAGCATATTTTGCACTATCGTTGAGCACTAGCGTAGCATGAGGCCCATTGCAACTATATGAGAACTATATGCAGTAAATTTTAGATGCACACGCACCTGAGAGAGCACCTGTCATTGAGCATGCACTATTTCTTGCACACATGAGATTTGGGATATTCATCACCAAGTTAGAAACCTCTAGTTGAGTGGGTAAGGTGGTTGGATGAGTTTGAGGGTCGTGAAGGATGATGCTAGTTGTGAGATGGTTGTTTTTATTTGGTCAACCTCTTGTGAGGACCATCATTTTTTATTAAGCGATAGTGAGATATTATGGGTGGGTGGAAGGGAGTATGACATATTTTTTTGCTGAGTGTTGAGAGGTGAGGTTAAGGATTTATCAACTCAAGGAACTTTGCTTGCATTTTGCATGACTCACAAGCACATGTAGATAGGATAGGCACGTTCTTTAGTGCATTCATAATTTTTGTGTGAGAATTGGTTGATTGGTTACATGTCATGGATCCAACATTGCATTTTATCTCGAATCATGAGTGGATGAGCAAAAAGTTCTATTCCAAAGCATATTCTTGTTAGGCCACATCGCATGGAAGAACAAGTTCATATGAAGAGAATGTTCATTTTGAAGATTCCAAGGGTTTATACACGATATTGGAGTTTATTAAGAAAATTGAATGAAGAAACATGAAGGAAATTTCAGTTTGGTCGAATACACAAAAGATTCAATAAAGGCTTGGAAGGGTTACTAATATGAGGCAACCTGAAAGACATGTTTATGTTAAGAACCATCCAAGGAGTTTGATTATGGAGCTCCCCTATTGGTGTCACTCGTAAGAAAAGATTCTTTAATGCTAGATGGACTTGATACAACAAGAAATGAAATAGAAGAAGCAAAAGCAATGAATTATGGACTACCATGGATGATGGATGAAGCTAATCTACCTACCAATACAATGTTGCTTCTCCTAAAGCTAGGTGGATATTTATTCGGCATATATCAAAAAGTGTAGCTAAAGCTCATAAAGTGGGTGAGAGTTTTGATGAAAGTAACCAAAGGAATTTTCAATTAATAGGCAGAAATGGGGCCGACAATGGTGAAGGACAAGTGGCTTGATGAGATGATGAGGGAAAATATTCCGTGTAATCAAGGAATTGCATGTTGAAAAAAAGGTATAGCAGAAGATGGCATTTGCCATTGATAATGGAAATGATGGCGGCCTGATTAATTGGATAGTGAATTGCAGGAAAAATGGTGGCCTTAATGCCAGGCTTGATGGAGGCTTGATGATGATTGACATAGAGGATTTGATGGCATTTACGGGTAGTAGATACTAGACGGCGTACTGAAACATAGGGGAGGCATTTTCAATCTTTAATATAAGGCTTTTAGTTTAGAAAAACTTAGACCTTTAAATGAGAATGTGAGAGCCTTTAAAGGCTTTTAAGATTCTCATAATGTAGAATGGGGAAAAGTTAAGGCATTAAGGCCTTAGGATTTTTGGAAAAGCCAAAAAGAAAACTCAACGTGAGTACTTGTGGAAAAACTATATAAGGGAGGCATAAGTGGTGCTCTAACCTCGCCCTACTCCATCTAAGCTTCTTGTAACTTGTGAGGAGAGTGGAGAGTCACACATACAAGTGTGGAGACTTGACATGCTAATCGTGAAGGTGGGACTCGAATGCTATAGAGTCAAAGTGTTGGTTCAAGGTTATCAAGGTACGAGGATTTTGTGCAATTGGTTTTGTCTTTGGAGTTTGTGTAATCGAGCTTTGTTAGGTGTGTGTGATGCTCTACTCAAAATCAAGCTTTTTTGTCATTTTTTTGAGTTACGAGAGGCATTGTGTGTTGCTTGGTTTCGTGTGTGGTTTGTGGTGTTTGTCGAATATTTAATTTTTTGAGTTGTGCATCCAACATAGTCAATTACCCCAATTGGCACTCCTTAACGTCTCATTATCAAGTTGTGAGTGAGGCTTGTTCTTCTCGATCACTGCTTGCGTAACACCATTTCGGTCCCCCTAAGGAGCTTGTGTCTGATCATGGCACATATTTTTTGAATAAAGTGATTGAGGCTTTGACGAAAGCTCTAAAGTTTAAAAATAATAAACCATGCCTTACAACCTCCAAGTAATGGGCGAGTAGAGAGTACTAATAAGTAGCTTGTGGGGAATTTATCCAATATTATATCTAAGCATGATTGGGATAAGAAGTTTTATATTGCCGTCTAGGCTTATAATATGACATTTAAAAGAGCTGTAGGCCATATCCCTTTCAAATTAATGTATCAAAAAGAATGTGTTTTACCTTTCAATGGAGATTTAGTTGTCCACAATAAGGTTCACTCTAAACCATTCTTTGGATGAAGAGAAAGCATTGCAAGAGAAATATTCACTTCCCTTGCACACCTTGACAAGGTTAGATTACAAGTCTTGTTACATTAGAAATTAGGGAAGAAGTGAATGAAAGAGCTTCACGACTTTTGTGCTAGGAAGTATAAATTTGCAAAGGGTCAATTAGTCCTATATTAGGAAGTCCGTCATGAGCTTTTTCCATGCAAGTTGGAACCCAAATGGGATGGTTCTTATAAGATTTTCTATATAGAAAAAAAAGGCTCTACAACTCATTTAGCAGATTTGTAAGGGGTAGAGTTCAAAACTAAAGTGAACTTCAATAAATTGAAGCCCTATTATGTGTAGGTTGACATTGGACTTGGTGCTTTGCAGGTCTTTTAATATCCAACTTAAACTTGCAGAGGGTACCAAGAATATTAGATGGGAAAAGTCATTCCGTATCTTAAGCATCCATATTTAGAGCAGTGTTACCACTAAGGCCAAGTGATCTGGTGGAGTAACGGTTATCACATTACTAAGTGGCAAGATGACTCTTTTATGTGTGATATTGGAGTCTATTTCCACCATTTTCATCAGGTTCTTACTAGCATCCCTGTCAAGTTCAGTGAATGAGGTATTGTACGTGTCTTACACCCCCTCTCTCAATTAGACTTTGATTGTCATAAGTATGAGTAGGTTGATTGTTATGGCAGGTTACATTAATAAAACATTGGTTTATACATTATATTTTGATGGAGCTTCTTGAGGACCTGCTAAGCATGTGAGTGTTGGGATTGTCATAAAAGACCCTCATCGTTGAGTGGTTTTAAAAATGGGAGTGTATTTAGGCATTGCTTTTACGAATAATATGCCAAAATATAAGGCTTTGGTTATGGGGTTAAATTTAGCTAGAGGTGGTGGTATTCACTAATTTTGGTGAAAGGTGATTCACAATTAGTGATCAACTAATTAAATGGGACATGTAGTGTGAGAGATCCCATTCTAAGGATATGCCATCCTGCATCCTTGGACACCCTTGAAATCTTTGAGGCAATGACTTACTAGTTGTTTTTCTGACAATGGAATCACTTTGCAGACTCCCTTCCTAATTATGCCTTTATTAAAGATGTATTTCTTAATTGTGGTCTTCAGGGGATTTTACAATTGCCTCCTGATGTTAGTTCAAGGCTAGTATGGGGAGTGCTTGCTAGCATGTCTTCTTTTGGCCATCGATGGTTAGTATGGGTTATAAGCCAAGTAGTGATTGACCATCTTCCTATTCTATCATGGATGCATTAGATCATTCAAGGGCATATTCATCAGAAAACCCTTGCCATTTATGCAAGGGATTAGCTAATAATTTGATGCATTTATTGTAGGGTCTGAATGGCCATCCTTTGGGTCTAGTTTTGTGCTTTAGTAGGGTTTATGAGGAGACCAAGGGTTTTCTTTCAGCAGTAGGTTTTTGAATGGTGTGCTTTATAGTTACATTTCATTAGCCTAAGAGGGCTATTTGTTTGTTTGGTGCAGATGTGGCTAATGGGTTTTGTTTTAGTGTTGCAATGAACACATTCGATGGAGCATCTGAAGAGAGCCTCTTGTTGTGCAAAAGCTTCTTGTGACCAAGTCTAGGTGATATCCTTCCTTTACAAATTCTTTCTCTTTATGTTGTATGTGTATATGTATGTGGGGTATTTTTATTTTGTTGGGGATCGACATTCAAGGCATGAAGTCCCAAGGTTTGGTTAGGTATATCTGGGGAGGTTTGAGCAGTTGTCCACCTTCTGTAAAGAAGGGTAGTCCTAGTGACCTTGTTTTACTAGCCTATTAGGCATCTATTTCTAAGAATCTCGTTTAGTTATGAGGTAGCTAGAAAAGCTTGCCAAAATAAAAGAGAACAAACAATGAATATATCTAAAATATATAAGGTATGGTATCGTGGCGTTGCACGTCCACCACTGCGAACCTGAGGGCGGAGTTTTTTGCCAAGAATTTGAAAACATTAGTCAATGTCAATAGGAATTTATTATCTGTTATGTGTGTCTTTTTGTTTGCATTTTGCATGATGCATGAGCACATGTAGATAGGCTAGGCACATTTTCTTCAATACATTCATAATTTGCGTGTCAAAGCATCGTTTGAATGATTGCATTGCATGGATTTTAATTTGCAAACCACATGAATGATTGGGCATGAATTAATTCTCTTTCAAAGCATATTTTTTGTTAGGGCACGATGCATGGGAAATCAAGTTCATATGAAGAATCCATTTTGAAGACTCAAGGACTAAAGAAAAGGGTCGTAATGTTGATCCTTTGCTTTGGACTTTTCCCATGTGACTTGTAATTTGGATGTTGCCAGTGCAGATGATATGTCTCTTCATATGCAAAATTGGTTCAATATTTAGCAACCTACAAAAGCTAAAAGTTATCCGCTCATATCATGGACATTTAAGTAGAGTATTGCTACAACCGACAATTGCATTCTTTGTGAAGTCTTGCTATGATGTGACCGCTGACCCTCTACTATTACACATCCTGCTTATAGATACAAGATATCTTGAAAGGAGACTGGTTTTGTCCAAAGTGTCAATGTTCTTTCTGCAGTAGCAGCCAAGATAAAACAAGCTCTACAAATACAGTTGTTGTGTGCTCAATGTGAACATCAATATCATGTATATTGCTTGCATGGTAAAGAACTTGCCACATTGTAAAAATATATATTTAGATTTAACAAAGTTTATCAGGATAACACATACCTCTCTTGGTCTCTATTGAGATAAGAGGGGAGAGACTCGTCTTCCTAAGGATGTGGATTTTCTAGTTGATACCACTGAAATTTTGTTATTGCACTTCGTGTAATGAAAGAGTGTTTTATACCCATGGATGATCATCAACATGCTGCAATGCTTTGTAACTAGAATGTCCAGTCTACAAAAGTGCCTTGCGTTTAGTTCGTTCAAAGGAACTTAAAACCTGACAACCCTTAGTACAACAATCTTGGTTATTAGCTTATCTTAAAAACAAGCTATTAGCTTGGTTCCTCCTAATTGTAATACACTCACTCCTTACACTGACCAGAAACTTGATCATGAAGTTTTTAATGAGGTTGATAAGGCTAGACTTCTGACAAATAGAAACGAATGCTACTTCTGCAAATGAATGACGGATGGGGCAGTCTTAGAAGATGAAGCTAACTGAGAGAGTTGCGCTGCTAGACAAATCGACATAATATTGGTGGAGGCGATATGATTGACATAGTCAAGGACGTCAAGCCAGCGACAACTGAGAAATTAACAAAAGCGTGTTAAAAACGAATGAGCTTTGAAAAAGCTTACATCAATTACCACAATATTTGATTCTTGACTTGGCCACCACTTGCTCCTCTTTGATGATGAGGAAGAATCATGTTGGAGTATAAGGCAACAACGCAGCTATGGGGCTATACGATCTTAATTTCGACGAAGTCTATCACGAATGTATCTCATGACGATGACAAAGTTAGCATTGGAGGAGCTTAGGAGGTTGTCGTCTTCTAGAGCTCTACAAGTGCCATCGTCAAAGTTTTTCTAACCACATGAGTTGTTGACATCTCAATCAGTGTGGAATCTTCGAGGAGTTGTATGCATCAACAGTTGAATTGCCTTCCATGATCTACTCAAGCCATACTTATCTTGCCCTACTAAAGCTTCTTGCATCTAGATAAGTGTCACTCGCCTTATTGAAGATATTTCCTTCTTCGAAGTTTGCCGTCGAATTCAAGAGTGAAGGCTTGAGGTCGAGCTTTAAGTCCTCACTTACATCAAAGTTTCTGAACTTGTAACTTGCCTATATTGTTAATCAAGAAATTGTTTGCTCATTCAAAAATTCTTCTAGATAAGTTTTATTTTGTTAAATTCTCCCATCTCAAAGCATCCCTACGATAAACGACTTCACGAAACCTCGTGCAAATTCTGTACGACATCTGGTGAACTTGACATGAAAACGTGGCTTCTAATCATCGAGATGCAAGACTCTTCAAATAATCCACCCTCTTCATTCACTACTTCTTCTCTTTCAAATGATGAGATGAAGACATTATTACAAACTCTTTTTTCATCTATTATGATGTAGAATCAGCAGATGCAGTTATCTATGCAGCAGTAGCAACAATTACATCACCAGCAATCGGATCAACAACAACTATTGCATCAAGAACAAGAGCATATGCATGGTTCGACCAAGGCAATTGAGGCTGTGGTTAGTAAGCGCAAATTATTTGATGGTCGGAATGTTTCAGCCTACCTTAAAGCCTTTGAAATCTAGATGTGCTTCTTCGAAGTTCCGTCCAATTGGAGCAACTATTTCTTACGGCTTGTCACGCCTGCTTTGCGGGTTAGAGTGACAGATTTGTTTCTCCATGACTTTAACTAGAATGTTTTCAAGAAAGCACTCAACCATGAATATTTTTTGGAGGATTATGGTATTGCTATGCAAAAGACATTCAGAGAGTGGATCTATCAGCCCAATAAAGGACTTGTTGCTTCTGAGTTGTTGCGGGAGTTTGAAGAGCAATATAACCAGTTGGATGCACTAGAGCAAAGAGCTCTAAACTCAGAGAAGGTGGAGTTATTCTTGTAGGTGGTTGATCCTACACTTCAAGAAGAACTGGAAAAGCTTCTTGAAGATCGTACACAGTTTATGGGATTGAAGACTAATTGGCAGGATGCTGTCGATGCAGTTTCTATAGTGACAAAGAGGTAAAGATGGAAGGCTCACTTGCAAAATGGCATGCAATCAACACTAGCGATGTCTTCTCCTACTTCTCATATTGCTCCATCCACTACTTCTCCTATTTCTCAGCCTGTGTCTAGGCCTACTTCTATGCCTATGCCTATTCTTTTTGCGGTCGTCAGACCATCTACAAAATCGACTGTCAAAGATATGGTGGAAGAATATTCAAAGAACTTAAAAGACCTACAAATCAAGATGACTAGAATGGAGTAGCAGACGCTTAGTCCAGCTCCAATTTCTACCCCAACTTCTTCTACTCCTATAAATTCTTATAGGAATGATCGTGTTCATCGTTGCATATGGTGTAATAGTCTAGACCATGAGCGGAAGGACTGTCAATATTTTGAAGAGGCGAAAAGGCTGAAGTTGATAGTCTGGAAGGACAAGATGATATGTTTTGGAGCTACAGAGCAACCAATTAAACCAAAATTTGGTAAGGGTGGTATGAAGAAATTGATGGAGGAGTCTCTTTTGCTCTCTTCTTATGCGATGTGAGAGGTGGCAAGAGAATTTGTTGCCTATTGCCTTCAATTAGAGCAGTTGCCAAAGGATAAATCTCCTTCATGGTCCTATGCACTACACATGGAGAAGAAAGGAAAAGCCTATCATCCCAACTTTCAGCCATAGGAGATGCAATCAAAAAAGGAACTGGATGGAATGATCAAGTTGATGTCTTTTCCATCTATGGTTGTATGGCAAAATCTCATGGATTTGAAGCGCTTGTTGAGGAGAAGCGGAAAATAGATAATGATTTTCCCAAATACTCTTTACTGTGTCATTCAATTCCTCTCTAGGAATCTTTCCTTTCTTTGCAATATGCATAGTTTGTGTCTCGAGTTCTTTTTTCTTACAAAGCATAGATGCACATCGAGGATCTTTTTCAATATATAAACCAAAGGTTGTAGCTTCAACTGTAGCATACATATTTTTCATAGCAATGTCATCAACCATTTTTTGTATTCCACCCCTTTTGAAATTTGGATTGAGTGGCAATCCTATCTCGTTTCGATGAATATTCCCATCCTTAAAGGACAACACAATTTTGTCCAAAGCTTCTTTATACATCTCACAATCCTTGCACTCATAATCCATGCTATTACACTAGATATATCTACATACAAAGACTTCTCAAATTAGAGCCCTTGATCATATAAACCACCCTTTTTCTTCCAATTTTGCAAGCTTATGTTGCAAGTCATGCATATCTTTAAACCAATTTATCCATTGCAATACCATCCATTGGAACTGCTATAGAAACGGATTGCTTATTACTTATTCACTTGTCTTACTTCAAGCTAAAGGCATAGCCCTAACATGCATCTTGGCTCTTCTTCTTTTTCTCTTATCAAGCATAAATACAACATCTTTGATATATTTCCAATCTATCTTCAAACCTTATTCTATGCTTTTATCCTCTAAGAGCTCTTCAAGGCTCAATTCCAGTAAAAAAATCTATCGAATCTAGAAAAAACTAATCATTTTTTATTTTTGACCTTTTTACTCTGTATTATCCAATAGATCATATTTGCATTCAAACTTGAGTAATAGCTCTACAGGTAGCCAACCCTTTGTTGGGTTTTGCAATACACTCAATTAAAATTATTTTGGTGACTAATCTTGCATCTTTGTTAGAGCATTCTTCCTTAAATGGCCTCTTGAAAGCATCCCATGTAGCCCATTCTACATGAATTTCATTTATGCACGGTTTCCGTTCATGAATCACAAGTCTTACAAAATATGGACCCATCCTATGTGCAAGTATCCCAAAGAAACCCAATTTTCCTATACACCTTCAAGTAATTCTATACATTTTTTCCATCAAAATTTTTACTTGGCTTTCAACAACGTGCTTTTCTTTTCTCACAATTGACTCATGTTTTGCATAAGATTCTTGGTGCTATTGTTGCAAGTACATGGTAAAAGTTTGAAGTAATTGCCTCACATCATGAGTTGAACCTATAGCACTAAGAAGACTCATGTAAGAAGACTTCATTGGGACTTCATAGTTGAAAACTTCTCACAACCTATAGTAATTTTTACCATGGACTTCATAGTAAAAGTTTGAAGTAATTACCATGGTAAAACTTCTCACAACCTATAGTAATTACTATGGACTTCATACTATAAGAAGACTTCTACACATTTTTTCCATCAAAAATTTTACTTGGCTTTCAATAGCGTGCTTTGCTTTTCTCACAATTGACTCATGTTTTGCATAAGATTCTTGGTGCTATTGCTGCAAGTACATGGTAAAATTTTGAAGTAATTGCCTCGCATCATGAGTTGAACCTATAGCACTAAGAAGACTCAAGTAAGAAGACTTCATTGGGACTTCATAGTTGAAAACTTCTCACAACCTATAGTAATTTTTACCATGGACTTCATAGTAAAAGTTTGAAGTAATTACCATGGTAAAACTTCTCACAACCTATAGTAATTACTATGGACTTCATACTATAAGAAGACTTCTACACATTTTTTCCATCAAAATTTTTACTTGGCTTTCAACAGCGTGCTTTGCTTATCTCACAATTGACTCATGTTTTGGACAAGATTCTTAGTGCTATTGCTACAAGTACATGGTAAAAGTTTGAAGTAATTACCATGGTAAAACCTCACATCAGGTTCAGCAAAGATGTCAAGGTATTTAGCGTGCATGGCCGAAACTCATTGGGACTCAAGGAAGAAGACTTCATAGTTGTGAGAAGTACTATGTAGAAGTGTAAAAGTAGAAGGTACAAAACAAAAGAAATCCAATAAACAGATAAAGCCCACCTATAGAGTAATCTTATTACATGAGAGCTTGTGCTCAATCCTTGTACAGCATATACATCAATATAAAGACCATAAGCTCAAGCTATGGCTCAATATAAACCAAATTATAATAAACCCATATGCATTAGAGTTCACCATACATGTGATTAAGTATTAAACAATGTATTTGTGGGTCAAAAATTAATAGCTACATTCCTAGAAACAATCTAAAACCTATGCAACCCACATATACATGGAAATCCCTATTTTGGGATCTCCAAAATATCCTTCTTTTAGCCTAGAGATTCCATTTCTTAACCTACTACAATAGTGGATCAAGAATCTTCAAAACAATCCTCAATATTCATTTATTTAGGACAATCACTACAAGGGTACACATATATAGCGACGCTAAGTAGCGACGTTTTTTTTTTCAGCGTCGATATTAGCGTCGGTATCCGCGTCCCTTAAAACGTCGTTATTTGCGTCGCTAAATAGCTATGCAAATACCAATGTTTTTAGCGACGCAGATACCGACACTAATAGCGACGACTTACTGCAACAAAATTTCGCCGAAACCCGAACGTTTCTTTCATATGAGCATATGAGCAAGCGAAGGCGGAGAGAAAGAGAAAGGGAGGTGAGCAAGAGAGGAAGGTGAGCAAGGGAGGTGAGCAAGGAAGCAAGCCGTAAGTCGCACGCGAGGAGAGGAGCGTCGCCCTCACGAAGAGGTCATGGAAGAAGAAGAAAGCATGACGGTATGCCCTATTTTGGTTTCTTAACAATCTTTGTTTTGCTTTGCAATGTAGGTTAGAAAGTATTGGTTTGTCTTCGATCTTTGTGTTGCTTTGTGTTGCTTTGCAATGTAGGTTAGGAAGTGTTAAAAGAGAGAGAAATGGAAGCGAGTGTTTTCAAAAAAAAAATTGTGTTGGTTTTTATTCTTTGCAATGTAGGTACGAAAATGTATGTGTGTAAGCATAGTTTAGAGCCGACCTCAAAGATAGATAAGTTTAGAGCCGAACTCAAAGAGATAGGTATGAAAATTTTTAAAAAAAGACCTGAAATATATATAGTGGAGTGGTCCCAATATACAATATAGAATCGTTATTAAATTATCATTCCATTACATCACAGTCAAGATGTCTAGCACTCACGACCAACATGGTGGTGATCGTGAGGCTTGGCTCAATCAACGTGTCCCCTGTCCATGCACGCAATCCAAATTGAGCATTCATCGGAAACGTCGTTTGTCCATAGAGCATGTGCAACGGTATGGAGAGTTTCGAGTTGAGATAATCGACCAAGCAGTCTTGAATTACGAGATTGCAGTAAGTTCTCTCTCATTACATACTATATGACATGTGATTGATTTAAGTATAACAGTTTGGGGTTATCTTAGAAGTTAGCTCCTTAACGTCCTTTACAGGGTCAGGCCCATGTCGATACATTGCAGTCCGCAGATCTCTTGCGTCTAGTAAGACGGGTTCGTCCGCGCTCTATACAAATGCCGTCTGAGATAACTAACGGTCTCATAGAAGGTGATAACTCTCAACCCCCTTCTATGGGTGAGAATACTGGAGACATGGACGATCCTCCTGCTTTTTTGGAGCCCGAGTTAGAGGACATGATCGAATCATTGCTTCCGATGGACTCGGAATCCCAAGATCCTTTAATTGCGGAGGCTGCCATTCCATTGTATGATGGGAGTCGGGTATCCTGTTTGAAGACACTTCTTGCATTGTTGAGCATACAAACAAAGTATGGATGGAGCGATGCGAGTGTGACAGAGCTATTGAGGTATATTATGATGTGTATGATTCTTTATTGAAAGCCATTAAAATGTGCTATGTAGTACTCTAATAGCGTGCTTCATTGCAATTTGTAGAATGTTGAAATCTTACATTTTGCCTATCCAAAACACGATGCCTGAGTCTCGTGACGATGCAAGACAAGTGCTGAGAAAGCTAGGCATGGATTATAATTGCATTCATGCTTGCCCCAATGATTGTGTTCTCTTTCGGGGAGAGTTTGAATTGTTGGCCACATGTCCCAAGTGCGGTGCGGACAGGTATCGAAATGACTTGCAAGACCAGACTGTTCCGCAGAAGGTTTTGAGGCACTTTCTGTTGATACCGCGTGTTTGTCACATTTTTCGGACCAAGAGTTTTGCAAATTTGACTACATGGCATGCGGAAAATCGATCCACTGATGGTGTACAGCGTACACCAACAACTGACTCAGAAGCATGGCATCACATTGACGAGACTTTCCCTGACTTTGCAAAGGAGGCGAGGAATCTATGATTCGGTCTTGCCATGGATGGGGTAAATCCTTTTGGTTTATGTTCCACCTCCTATAGTGTATGGCCCGTGGTCCTTGTTAACTACATGAAAGGTGAGAAGGATCGAAGCTTGCACGCGAGCTATGGCGGGAGAGCAAGAGCAAGAAATAGAGAGACAATAAATGGGAACTCCAACAGTCACAATGTGTGACCGGGCCTTCCTTTATTTACTCGTCACTAAAAAATGAATGTAAAGAATAAAGTGATGTGACGGGCGCCCGCCACTTGCAGTGTGCAGTGCCGGGTACTGTCAGTGTAGTAATACATAGGGCGGCACGGCGGAGGCGCCTTTACCCCAACAACCTCCCACTTAAAGGCGAATCTGCCCCAGTGAGAGAGAAAGAAAAGAAAAAGACAGTACACCTGTACATAGGTACAAGGAATGAGGAAAGGCAACATCTCATCCAATGCCCATCAATCTCCTGAGGAAGGCAAAGCGCTCAGTAGTGAGGCTTTTCGTGAGCAGATCTGCAGGATTCTCGTCAGTGGAGATCTTGACAAGGTCAACAGACTTGTCCTCCATGACACCACGTATGAAGTGATACCTCATCTCAATGTGTTTTGTCTTCGCATGCAAGACCGGATTCTTAGCCAACTGAATGGCACTCATAGAATCCGAATGCAGTGTAGGTATAGCATCAATCCCAAGGTCAGCAACTAGACGGCCTAGCCATATGGCCTCCTTGCAAGCCTCAGTGGCTGCAACATACTCGGCCTCAGTGGTAGACAAAGCCGTACACTTCTGAACCCTGGACATCCAAGAGACAGCACCTCCAGCATAGGTGAATACATAGCCAGAAGTGGACTTCCTACTATCTGCATGTCCTGCATAATCGGAGTCAGTGTACCCCACGATCCTTGTATCCTGGCTGCCATAGCAAATACACATATATGTTGTGCCCTTCAGGTACTTCATGATACCCTTCACAGCATCCCAATGTTTCCTACCAGGTGTAGCCATATAGGGTGCCACAACACCAACTACAAAGGCAATATCTGGATGAGTGGCTATCATGGCATACATCAAACTACCCACGGCTGAAGCATAAGGGATCTGGGCCATCTCAGCCCTCTGCTCATCTGTCTGCGGACAATCGGCCTGTGATACCTTCACATAAGAAGGCAATGGATAGCCAATAGGCTTTACGTCCTGCATGCGGAAGCGCTCAAGGACTTTATGAATATACTCCCTCTGTGACAAGTAGAGGAGTCCCTTATGCCTGTCGCGTCTAATGCGCATACCAAGTATGTGAGAGGCATGTCCCAAATCCTTCATCTCAAAGCTCTTCTTCAGCTGAGATTTAAGACCATCTAGCTCATCATGAGCTTTTCCTGCTATCAGCATATCATCCACATAGAGTACCAAAATAAGCAATGAACCATCACGGGCTTTCTTCGTGTAAAGACACGGATCCATAGCACTCCTGCTGTAGCCCTGTGACTGCATAAAGGCATCAAACTTATGATACCATTCCCTAGGTGCCTGCTTCAAGCCATAAAGACTTTTCTTGAACTTGCACACTAGGTGCTCCCTGCTAGGTTCTGCAAAGCCCTTAGGCTGCTCCATATAGATCTCATCGTGCAAGCCTCCATGTAAGAAAGCCATCTTGACATCCATCTAATATATATCTAAGTCAAGCTGAGCAACCAAAGCCAAGACCAAGCGCAGGGTGGTCATCTTAACCACAGGAGAAAAGACCTCATCAAAGTCTACACCATGCTCCTGCTTAAAACCCTTTGCTACTAATCTAGCCTTGTATGCCGGCTTGGGGTGTCCAGGGGTACTTTCCAGCTTGTACACCCACTTGCATGGCAAAGCCTTCTTGCCCTTAGGCAAGGCAACCAAATCCCAAGTCTCATTCTTATGCAAGGAGTCGATCTCAGACTGCATAGCCCTCTCCCAGGAGTGACTGTCACCCCTGCGCATAGCCTCATCATAAGTGAAAGGCTCTCCTGCATCTCTAACCAAAATATAATGCATAGAGGGCTAAAATCTATCAGGTGGACGTTTGTCTCTAGCAGACTGTCTCACTGCAGGCTCTGCTGCCTGCCCAGCTGCCTCTCCAACACCCTGACCATGAGCATCTGCTGCAGGTGTAGGCTGTCCAACTAGCTGTGCAGGAGCTCTAGGCTCCTCCTGAAAGATCACTCTACGGATCTCAACCACTTTCTCAAGCTGCCTGTGCATCTTGTCTTCATGGAAGACTACATCATGGCTGCGTACTATTTTCCGCGCCTGCGGATCCCATAGGCGATAGCCCATCTCTCCTGAATCACCATAACTAAGAAAGATGCATTTAATGCTCTTTGGATCCAACTTACTCCTCTTGTCCTTGGGCACATGGCAGAATGCCTCACATCCAAAGACACGGAGATGCGCATAAGAGGGTGGCTTACCAGCCCAAACTTCCTCTGCAACCTGGAAATCCAATCCACTAGAAGGCGATCGGTTTATGACATGCACTGCCGTACTAACTGCCTCAGCCCAAAAGCTCTGTGGTAGGCCTGCATGGCTAAGCATAGAGCGGACACGCTCCTGAATAGTTCTGTTCATGCGCTCAGCCAAACCATTCTGGGCGGGGGTGTAAGGGGCGGTCAACTGACGCTTAATACCCCTATCATCACAAAACTGCTCAAAAGCACGTGAGACATATTCTCCCCCATTGTCAGTCCTAAGGCATTTCAGCCTATACCAAGTCTGGTTCTCAACAAGAGCAAGCCAACGCTGAAAGACTGCCAAGACATTGGACTTTTGCTTTATGGGATAAGCCCACACTTTCCTAGAAAAATCATCAATGAAGGTAACAAAGTACTTCGTGCCACCCATAGACATACACGGCATGGGCCCACAAACATCTGAATGCACCAAAGCCAAGGGCTCACTCATGCATCGCCTACCTGATTTCTTATGCGTAGACCTATTCTGCTTACCATAAAGACAATGATCACACGAGTCAAAATGTGCATAGTCCAAAGGCGGAAGATACTGCAAACTAGATAACATTTTCATTCCCTTCAAAGACATATGCCCCAAACGGGCATGCCAAAGTGATACATGTGGGATAGAGCCCACTGCCAAAACATGGTCTACAGAAGACCCAGATACAACAAGAGGATAGAGGCTGCCAGCCTTGGCGCCTCTAGCAAGCACAAGTCTGCCTTTGGAAATCTTCCAGGCAGAATCCCCAAAACAGACATGAAACCTTGCATCATCCAACTGTCCTGCAGACATAAGACTGCGCGTAAGCGCAGGTACATGACGTATATCCTTGAGAAAAAAGGAACTGCCAGTGGAAAACTGCAACTGAATATCTCCACAGCCCACAATATCAAGAGACCTGTCATCTCCAAGTCTGACTGATCCAGATACAGTACGGTAAGAGTGAAACCACTCACGGTAAGGCGTCACATGGAAGGACGCATCTGAATCCAATAACCAGCACTGTGCATACATACTAGGTGTCTCAGTCAAGTGTGAAGCATCAGAAGAACTAGCTGCAAGTATGAACTCATCACTACCATCAGAATCCTCGATCTGCATGACATTAATTTCTTCAATCTTGACGCTGGACTTCACAGATACTATGCTGCGATCAGAGGACTTCTCCTGCACTTTCTATTTGCCCTTATCCTTGCACTTCTCATTGCGCAACTCATGACACTGTGGTTTGATATGGCCCTTTTTCCCATAATGATGACAAGTGACATTAGCGTTGCGCCCACGCGACTTACTACGCGACTTTCCACGAGATTTAGACCGACCCTTCTGCGAGTCACGACCACGGTTATTACCACGATCATTCCTGTCATTCCTGCCTCTAACTGTCAAAGCATGTGAAACACGAGAGGCATCCAAGTTTTTGCGATTAACCTCTTCCTGCAGAAGAGCACTCTCAACATCATTCAGTTTCAAAGTAGCACTAGAGGCACATAGGGCAGTGGGGAATACATCCCATGACTCATTCAAAGTCCCAAGCAAGAAAAGAGGAGTTACTTCCTCTCCAAAGGTGATATCCTGCAAAGTCAGGTTCTTCAGTATAGCATGGAACTGACTCAAGTGAGCAGACATAGTCGCATTATCCTTCATGCGCAGATCCATAAGCTGCTTCAACCAGTACATCTGACTCGCCGGACTTTTCTTATCATAAAGATTCTTGATCTTATTCCATAGATCCCATGCACTCTGTGCTTCCTCAAATACATTATAATGTACCTGTTCAGTGAGAGACAATACAATCGTGGACTTGCATAGCTCATCAAGTTCAAGCCAGTCGTCATTGTCCATAGTTTCAGGCTGCTCCCCACTCAACCGAAGTGGCTTAATCTGAGATTTCTGCACCAAGACCTGTCAAATTTGACTCTTCCAATAAGAGTAGTTGGTACCATCCAACTTTGTGATGTTAAATATGGCATTATCAATCGAAGAGGATGCCATAATGCAAGCTGGAAATGCACAGACAATGTAAAACTGCTGGCTGTTTTACTACAGAAAATGCCCAAAATCCACTGAAATGAGCTCCAAATGGCGAGAAAAGTGTGCCAAAAGATGCTGCCCACTTAGTACTAGGTGCGGTACACCAAATCAGGATATTTCAGCATAAAAAATACTACTCAATCCACCAATAAATGCTTGCTGTAATCAATTTCAGAATTGCAATAATGAGAGCAAACTGTCCCAAAACTGGATCTAATGTCAGCTAAACAATGCTAGGTCCAAAGCCGGCATAAAGAGGACAAAGCAAAGCCAAATGACAGTGAAAATACATGAGCATAACACCGAGAGATGTCAAATAGCATCTGCCAGTAAGAGGCACACCCCAGACAATCTAGGCAAAATGTAGAACCAACTGCCAAAACCTGACACAAATAGGTGTCTGCTCAAAAGAAAGCGGATCCAAAATTGAGACTCAGCTCATAAGCATCCTGTGAACCAAGACATATACTCAATGCAACATCCAATTGTCGGAGTATAATCCCAAAGTCTCAATACATCTATAACTGCTCAATGACATAGACTGCTCCAATAGCATGTAATCCGTGCTCAAGGTTAAGTAAGCATGCAAGATGCTCCCACTGGCACAAAAGGCGTACAATCGAGTTAAGGGCTCAAGCAACCCAAGACAAAGTACCAGTGACAAGTGACCAAGTCAATGCGTCATACGCTTCCCAAGAGCATGACATACATGAAGCAACTGATGTAGCAACCACTAAGCAAGACATAATCCCAATGGCAAGATCTCTATCAAGTCAATACATCCAGTAGCAAGCCAAAGTCAATATCCCTGTGAGTTGGAAGTGCTCAAAACATCCAAATCGGAGCTCCAAAATATCTGTCAAGCATGGACGAACTAAGAGGCATCAACCACAGACCAAAGCATGTAATGCATAGAGCTTATCCATCAAGTACAGACAATAGGCATAAGCCGCCCAAATGCCAGTCAAGTCGACCAAACTGCCAATGACAAACCAATAACAACGGAGCAAATGCGATGCTCAAAAGCATTCCGGAATCACGATCATGAGTTCGAAGTCGATCCCCAAAGTGTAATACATCATGACATAACCCATAGCATACATCCGGTATCGATAGAGAAGCAATACATGTGACAAATGAGCTTCAGCCCGCTCATGTACAGCAGCTCTAAACAGTCCAAAACTGTGAATTTCCAGCCCAAAAACAATGCCAAATCATGGGCAAATCGAATGCATACATTCCCAAGATATTAGGCATCATGTAGACCGCATACGGGCATCAAACAAGGTAATCAGAGTAGAGTATAAGCATCAAATGCCAATGCCAAGTGTGGCTGCCCTGTTTCCAGCACTGTATAACAGTAAATAACAGTCCCAAATCAGCCAACATTTCAGGCCAAAATCATGGCATAATCATGTGCATACATTCCCAAGGCACTAGGCATCATGTAGAGCGCATACGGGCATCAAATAGCACAACCGGAATGGAGTATAAGCAACAAATGCTAATGCCAATGGTGCTGCCCTGTTTTCAGCCTGTTATGACAGTTTATGACAGTCCCAAATCTGAAGAAATCAGCCCCGAATGATCAAGACCAATGCCCAAAGCTTGAATGACATCAAACATGAAGTCTATGGCCCTCTTGATCAAGGTAGAGAGCAAGAAGCAATGGCCAAGTGTGGAGCTGAAGTAGACGAGTGCTAACAGCCTGGAAAAAAATGGTGCAATCTGCCCTGTTGATGCTGAACTTGCTGCTGCTCCACATGGGCTGAAAAGGGGGTAATGGGGGGCTCAAGAAGGGCCTATCAAAGGCCTATGACAAGCCTCTTTGAGCCTTGATATAGGTGTAAGGCACAATATGAGGGGAATAAGCTTCAAGGGTTTGAAGCCATGGCTGCCCTTGCTGTTTGCAACCTGTAGACCAAAATAAAACCCTGAAAGAATGATCAAATACCTCAGTATCAATGCCTTGAAGGTGCCTCAATAGGCCAGGAAGGTGCTCGGGAAGCCGGGGAGTGACGGGAGCTCGGGGAGATCGGATATGGCTGCCGGGATGGAGATCCAATGCGTGAAGGGAGTCGATGCGAAGGTAGAGAAGCACCGAGTCGAGCTCGAGCAAGAGGAAGCCAAGCTCTAATACCAGTTGAAAGGTGAGAAGGATCGAAGCTTGCACACGAGCTATGGCGGGAGAGCAAGAGCAAGAAAGAGAGAGACAAGAAATGGGAACTCCAACAGTCACAATGTGTGACCGGGCCTTCCTTTATTTACTAGTCACTAAAAAATGAATGTAAAGAATAAAGTGACGTGACGGGTGCCCGCCACCTGCAGTGTGCAGTGGCGGGTACTGTCAGTGTAGTAATACACGGGGCGGCACGGCGAAGGCGCCTTTACCCCAACACTACAATATACCGCCATGGCTTTCCACCAAGAAAGGACACCTTTTGCTCAGCTTGCTTGTGCCTGGACGATACAAAGTCAAGAATATGGATGTCTACCTCTCTCCACTGATTGATGAGCTAAAGGAGTTGTGGGAGGGAATTGTAGTGGAGGACATGAGCAAACATATTGGTAGGCGATCCGCAACTATAAGGGTAATTCTTATGTGGACCATGCATGACTTTCCAGGTTATGGAGAATGCTCTGGTAAAGCGTGTTTTCTTATTTTGCTAGTTTTCTTTGAGCGATGTTGGTGTTATGACATGCCTCATTGTACATGTGTGTTCTGCAGGGCTAGTCACGTCAAGTTACCATGCATGTCCTCTGTGTGGACCAAGGTTGGATTCTCGTATGTCAAAATCTATGAAGAAGATGGTATTTGAGGGACATCGGGCTTTTTTGCCAAAGGATCATGTCATGAGAGAAGGATTTCTTGGTCGCCCTCCTGCGAGAATGAATGCATTGAGCTAGTTTGATCACAGGATGGTGGACCAAGACTCACTTCCCAATGGAATGCGACGCTTCTCAATTTTCTATGAGCTGACTTTTTGGAAAAAACTAAAAATTAACCACCTTTTAGATCCCATGCACATTTTTAAGAATGTGGGTAGCTTGCTATGGGACCACCTCACTGGGCCGCGAGACACACTAGGAGCGAGGATGGATTTGAAAGCAGTGGGAAAGATGGAACCATATTGGCCTGTAAGTGGCGTCGATGGTCGAGTGCAATTGCCGCGCGCTCCTTGGGTTTTGTCTGGCAATGAAGTGCGATGAGTAAAGGAAAACATCAAGTCCTTTCGCACGCCGATTGGCCTAATGCGTTCTCTCAAGACAGCATTCACAAAGGATGACCAACTAACAGGACTCAAATCCCATGATTGGCATAAGATGTGACAGGTATGTACGGCATGATTCTGCATATTAGATTTCAGAATCTCCGTTTGTTTATACACAATATTAATTACATGGTTTTCACAGTTTGTATTGCCGATCGCAATCGCGGGGTCTTTGACATCGGAGGTACGGACAGCCATTTACAAATTGTCCGAGTTGGTTCAGTTTGTCTCCCAAAAAGAGATTCACACATCATCGATTGAATCTGCGAAATGCATGGCAGTAGAGACTGCTTGTCTTTTGGAGAAGTATCTTCCCACTAGCATGCTCGCGATACAAACCCATCTTCTAGTGCATATTGTAGATGAATTGTAGGTTGCAGGTCCAGTCCATAGTCGATGGATGTTTTTCCTTGAACGGTTCATGAAGATCTTAAAGGGATTTGTGCAACAATGGGCTCGTCCTGAGGGTAGCATGGCTGAAGGTTGGTTAGTGTCGGAGGCTTTGGTGTACATTTCTGAGTGGTTGTCCACTGTGGACCGGGACAAAGGCTTGATATGGTCACTTAAGGAGGATGATCGTTTGAAGGGAGATATCCTAGTGGGAAACGGAATAGAGAAGAAGATGGACGCATCCATGGAGGTCAAGGTGAACCGATTTTGTATGCTGCATAGCGCTATGATGGAGAAGTATTTGCAACGGTATGAGGATGCTCGCACTGAGAGAGAGTCTGCAAGATCTGACTTTCGATGGAGTACGCGGCAATGGCCCATTCGATATCCAAAGGGCTTAGAGGAGATGCCTCTACTCATGTCCACTAGATGGCTACATGAGGCCCTAACCAAAGCATCTCAAGATGGAGAAACAGTTACTGAAGAAGAGTGGAACTTCTCACGTGGATGCAATCCCAAGGTATGGATGCAACCCCAAGAAATTACAATCTATACTGCAAATCGCAACTAATGTACTTGTTCTTCTCCCGGTATAAGGTCCATAGTGTAGCATGGTCACGTGGACGACATTTCAGAGTAGAGCACATCGACAAGTTACGCTCGACAATGGACTATGGAGTGATGGCAATGTTTGAGCAGGAAAGCTGACGACGTGCCACAGATCCAAACCGTGTAGCTGCAGAGATGGAGTATTTCGGATGTTTACAAAGTATCCTTGCAGTGGACTATCGAAGTTTCTCCGTGACCATATTTGATGTGCAATGGTTCAAGGTTACTCTCGAAGGAGCAGGTGCAACTGTTCAGCGAGGGCCAAGTGGCTTTGTTGAGATTGACTCAACGAAGAAACAGACCGATTTGAGTGATACATTTGTTTTGCCAAATCACTGTGAGCAGGTAAGAGTCCCTAATACTTGATGCGCTTTAGCAATCTCAAAGTGGACTTTTATACTAATCGTAATATGGATTAGGTGATCTTTTTCCCTAATCCGCAACAACCTCAATGGTGGTATGTCATTCCCATGACATCTAGGAGTATCTCCGTGTATGCTAGAACCCCCATACTGATCGTAGAAGAGACACCTTTAATAGCGGCAATGACAGAAGGCATACAAGAAACTAGGATGAACTGCTTGGAGGACCAAGACATCTCACCTATGGAGATAGAGGAGATAGAGGATGGGTTTTTTGAAAATGAAGCAGAGTCCTCATTTTGTGGAGAATTTTGTATAGATCTCCCGGTGTATACTGAGCTATGTCAAGATGAGATTGTGGAACCCTAAACAAAAGTGACTCGATCAAAACGTTCCTCCCACTACAGCAATGCCACTTTTTGCAAATCGGTTAGGATAGTTTGTATGTGTATTATCTAAAAAAAAATTATTATTTTTAAATGAAGTCTTGCAAATTAAGTCTTAGTTTTATTATGTCTTGCAATTCATTATCTAATTGACTTATTTTTCCTTGTATGTGCAGGTTTAGGATTTGGGCACGAACGGCAGGATGAGTCGAGATTTTATAGATAACGACATTGACGCGATGCTAGCATGTTTCTCACTGGAGCAGCTAGCACGGGTCAGAGATAGAGCCGATGCACAGCTTTCCCGTTCCACCTCAACACGATCGGCAGACTCTAGACGGTCCGATGCTTCGGTCTCCAGTAGACGCAGTCGCAGGTCTCGCTTTGCTTCAGAGTCACGTGATCGAGGAGGAGGTAGCTACTGTTGTGGGGACACAGATGCAGTCTCTCCCACTCGCATTGCCACCAGGGAGTCGACACTATCTTTCACTGGCGATGGCGGGCAGACGTCTATTGCTCCCACTCCTTCACGCACCCCACCGATCACTCCCAGGGCCAACAAGAAGTACACGAAACCCACTCCTCCATGTATGTATTTTCGCATGAAGATTTTCGCAGTAGCACTTATCAATTCAAGTTGTGTTTGACACATTTGTATTAATGTCATGAAAGTACCCGTTTGCAAAATCTTGTAGGTTACTCGTATCTCATAGATAAGGCCTCTGGCCATTTATACATGAATGATGATGGAAAAGCTATCATCTCTAGGATGCATTAGTTGTGCCAACAAGTATTTCGGCACAACATTACAGACAAGTGGAAGGGGATCCCAGATGCCAGCAAGGAGTACATAATCGATACATTGTATCGAGAGTTCCCTCAGCCCTCTAGCAATGATAGATTTTCGAGAGGGTGGATCATGACGCGTATGCGTGACTATCAGTCGCATAGGCGGTCTGATGCACGCGAAGCAGTCAAGGAGGGCGTTGCAAAGTCTTGTCATTATTTGGGATCGATTGTCTAACTTCTTTGACAGCAGGAATTGTCTCTTAGCCCTGTGTGGCTCTAACTGTGGCAGGGCTGCATCTGCAGCGCTGCCACAAAAAAAAAATATTCTCTGTAACCGTCGGTATCAGCGTCGGAAAATAATTATGCAATCGTCGATATTAGCATCGAAAATTCTCTGCAACCGTCGGTATTAGATTTAGCGACGCTAATACTGACGGTTTTCTAGCGACGCTAATACCGACAACGGGGATATTTTTTATATATAAAGAAAATGTCGTTATAGCGTGCATATGTTGTAGTGAATTAAGAGTAATATTGATACATACATCAATGGCAAATTAGAGAAAGATCTTCACATGAACAACAATGGATAGCTAGTATTCCCTATTAAAACACTCTACAATAGTGATAATCCACATGAATTAGTCCTCTCCTGGACATCAAGAGCTTCACCTTTTTATCTTTTTGTCTTTCCCTTGCTTTCTCCTTGATTTTAACAAGTAATTCCAAGCTCTTTCCTTACCACTTTCCGTAGAGTAGTAGGCACCAACAATAGCCCAAATTTTGCATCGAAAAATGTAGGGTCAACCCTATAGGTCATTCACAATGCAAACCTCATTCAAATCTTGCCTAGGGTCACTAATTTTTTCTAGTTTGCTACCCATTAAAGGTACTTATCACCTTGCACTCTATTTCAAAAGCAAGGGAGCTTCTCATGAAAAAAATGTGTATTCTTTTTTATGCAATTTGAAAATTAGTAGCTCCATGTTTTTTCTTTTGTTCCAAGGTTGGTCGTATGTATAGTCATGGTTATGTGCAGCTAAGCTATAGAAAGATAGTGTACTTCTAGACATGACCCTCTTATTGTGATGATCAATGCATTTGCTAATGTAGCTAACATCTTTTTCCCTAGATCACAATACATGTCTATTTACCCACCTCTAACCTTGTTTCCTTGTAGTGATGTAAGAGACATTCTAGTGTATTGTCATGGTTTGACTAGGGTATTTAGAATGAAGAGGTTTATAGACATTGATCACCTACATAATCAATTTGAAATATAAGATAACTCAAAGGGCTTTGATAACCCACGAAATGTATTTAACTTAGGTTTGATGTAATAATTGAGAAAGTGGTGTCTCAAATTGTTACAGAGCCAGTTAGCTTTGAGGATTTTCTATTAATATGCTAAAACTTAGAGAGATTATAGCTTGTAAATATATTTTTTGAAATAATGTTAAAATTTGAAAATGTATGTTCAAATTCCTTGATTTTCTAGTTTAAGAAAAGTCCATAATTTGTGTATGTTTCTTCATAGTATTTTTCTCAAACATTGGTTCAATGGACTAGATAAATGTATGGCTTGATGCTATGCACTATTCTTGATGGTCTAGTATAATGCCCTCAAAATGTGGAGGAAGAGAACAAGGTGATGAAGTTAAAAATTGTTATGTATAATAATTGCAATCATGCATAGATATATATATATATATATATATATATATATAGAGAGAGAGAGAGAGAGAGAGAGAGAGAGGGAGAGTGTGTGTGTGTGTGTGTGTGTGTGTGTTTTTGAGTTTAAATATCTTTTCAATACTATCTTTGTTCATAATATAATGTGATGCGCATGGCATCCAACATGACCCAAGCCTTCTCCAAAGATAGCAACGTGGGATCTAATGATAATGGTTTCTCAATACAATGTTCCAAACGCAATATTCCCCACATCCTAAACTTTGGAGCCATTCCAAAACAAAAGCTAAAGAGGGGGCAAGGATGGGGCAATGGATCTCCCAATAAGGTTCCAACCCTTGCACAAAGATAGAAACATGGAATCTAATGAGATTGATTTCTCAATGCAATCGATCGGCCAATCAGGTCCCAGTATAGAAGCATGGATCTAATGAGAATGATTGCTGAGGGCAATGTTCCAAACATAAGAAACTTAACAGCCGTCCCAGAACAAAAGCTGCGAGGGGCAATCGATCGGCCGAAGGAGACAAGCTTTAATGCCGGCTGTGGGGTGATTAACGAGAAGCCATATTATCCATTTTGCATCCGACCATTATAACAGTTGCTCTCTCGCTAAAGCTCTCGTATGTAGCTTTTCAGTACGATGACCAAAACATACGGCACGCTTGCGATACTAGCCATTATTATTGGTGTTGCAGGGGTGATGAGCGGAGGGACGGGGGCGGCGCAACGGCTTGCCAGGATAGGGGTGTCGCACATATACGATGATGCGGACAGCCCCTCGTCGCGGGCCGCAGGAGCACCACCACCACTAGTGCTGGAAGGAGGAGGAGGAGGAGGAGCAGGAGGAGAAGGAGAAGGCCACGGCTGCGATGAGGCATGCTTATCAGCAGCACGTACGTCGAGGCGCATCCTGAAGAATCAGAACGACAGGAGAAGCCGGAGATCGACAAGGAAGCTGGTGACGCCGTCCGGGAGAGTGACTACGTACGTGGGTCACAGGGGGCGATCCAGCGAGTATTACGTGCGTCTGAGCGCGGGGACGCCCGAGCAGCCCGTGGCCATGCTGCTGGACACGGGGAGCAGCCTGCCCTGGTTGCAGTGCAAGCCCTGTGACCGCTGCTACCCCGAGCAGTATCCCGTCTTCGATGGCGCCCGCTCCTCCAGCTTCCGTAGCCTCACATCTCAGGACCCCTACTGCGACAGCGTCCAGCAATCTCCCTATGGCACCGGCGCCGACGACCGGTAGGTCTCACTCACCCTTCCCCGTTCCTTATATCGGCTGAGGACATATTGTTGTAGGGATGGTTAGGTCTTATCAGAGAAAAAGTACATATAGTTATAACTTATAGCAATGGTTAGGTCTTATGAAAGAAAAAGTACATGCGGATATTACATGTATGTAAGAGCATCTAGCTTGTTCTCCATGAGATTGTTTTTCTCCATTTCACTAAATACCTTTTCTTGATATCATTGGGGCTTTGAGGTGCCCAAGCCCCAATCCTCCTAGACCTTTCTAGTTCATTGTAGGAATGGTGTGTTTTGCCATTGACTTTATAGAGTTAAGCTATTCAAAATAAGGTTTCTATAATATAGTACAAGATAATAAGCTAATGTAACTCAAAAAATTGGTTGTCCTCATATACGCATAGGCTAAGGAGTATTTTCATACCTAGACTCCTTTTAGTAATGAGAAAAATAATATTAAGTTTTATTTACAATATATTCTTCAAAAATATTTTGTAGAAGACTCAAATAGATATTGTTTTGAGATTGTATGGAATATAAATCATGCTAGGTCTTGCACATATAAAGTTGAGTATGTGGATGATGATAGTAGTGAGGGTGACATCGTGGAAGAAAATCTCACCTTCTTTGATCGTGACACTGGTGATTCTCTTGCAATGATGATCGGGTTTGGATGTGGGACAAAAAACACTTTGGAAAATGTTTTAGCCTCATCTGGTATATTGGGTCTAGCAAAAGATCAAGGGCTATCGCTCATGGAGCAAGTAGATGATAGTTATGGGGGTGAGTTTTCCTACTGCTTAGCACCACGCGGCTCTGAACCCGATGCTGGATTCTTGTACTTAGGGCGTGGGTCTATACCAAAGGATTACTACTTCTCAACCACACCGTTCTTGGAGGGTACCATGGAAAGCTATTGGTATGTGGAGGTGGTTGACATAATAGTAGATGTGGTCTCCATCAACATTCCCTCTGGTACTCTTGACTACAATTATAACACTGGTGTGGGAGGCACTATTATCGATTCTGGCACCCTCTTCTCTTACATCACCCCTGTTGCATACTTACTATTTCGAGATGCTTGGCGGTTAGCACTCCGCCCTTACCTAGGTGATCCAGGGCCTGGATACAAAGATCTTGACACTTGCTACAACTATTCCTTTGATATTGAAGATGACCTTCCTGAAATCACATTTGTGATGCGCAATGGCAACCGATTCACCCTTAATGATGCTGGTAAAGTTTTCATCTATACTTCTGATAGTGGGCTTCGTCGCATGTGTTGGCCTTATCTCCCTACTGAAAATGATGATGGTGAAGCATTCCTTATAGGATCAATCAGCCAACAAACTATTCAAATGATTTTTGATGTCTCTAACAATGAGCTTGGTTGGTTGTATGGTGAGTGCTTATCTAGTAGCTAAGGTCACTTATTTCTTTAAGAAAAAGCTCTCGTTTCTTGTATCAACATTGTTGGACAGAGTTGGATTTGTGGTAATTGGAAGGATCCTTTTACCTTTGCCTTATTCTCCACTAATATTTCTCTTCAAAAGGTAAAATGATAAGTTTTTATAAATTTATTTTGATTCTCCATCGAAAAAAAATCCATTCAAATAAAGATTTTGAGTGAGTAAGTGAGAGTGCATGTCAATACATATATACATGTGTGTGTGTGTGTGTGTGTGTGTGTGTGTGTGTGTGTGTGTGTGTGTGTGTGTGTGTGTGTGTGTGTGTGTGTGTGTGTGTGTGTGTGTGTGTGTGTGTGTGTGTGTGTGTGTGTGTGTGTGTGTGTGTGTGTGTGTGTGTGTGTGTGTGTGTGTGTGTGTGTGTGTGTGTGTGTGTGTGTGTGTGTGTGTGTGTGTGTGTGTGTGTGTGTGTGTGTGTGTGTGTGTGTGTGTGTGTGTGTGTGTGTGTGTGTGTGTGTGTGTGACAATGACAAAGCTTACTACATAACAAAGAGACTAACATGTTTTGCTAATCTGTCATGTATGGATCTATCATACAATAGACTTACTTTTAAAATGGATTTATTTCATAACCTTCATTATAAATATAACATCATGTAACAACCTTACATCTACTTGTTTGCCTCGCTTACTAAGTAGGGATTGACCACCACTGTCTAGAAAATGATAAGAATAGAAGTATTGACTTAACAACCTTACATCTACTTGCTTGCCTCGCTTACCACCACTGTCTAGAAAATGATAAGAATAGAAATATTAGTAACTAGGTTTAATCCATCTATATGGAGCATGTTTGCATCCTATGCCGACATTCTAGTAGGTTTTCTTACTATGCTAGTAAATTAAATTAAGTTTAGTGTATCTCTATGGGGCATGCTTGCATCCTTTTCCAACATACTAGTAGGTTTTCTTACTACACTAGTTAATAATAGAAAGATAATGTAAATTTGGGTAAATTAGTTGCAAAGTAGCATTGTGTGGCACACATGATTATGGACAAGTTTAGGAAATTTTAAAAAGTTTAAAAATGTGGAATTACTACAAGGGATTAGGCTCAAACACAACCTCATTGATGCATTTTTAAATTGAGAAATAAAACTTATGGACACATCTATGGTCATGAAAACATGTGTGTCAAGAGACCCACAATATCTATAATCATGTTTATTTTGGGACTTTAAGCACACTTTTTTATATGTGACAAAACTTGTAATTTTCATGTTAATTTGAATGGATTTTTAAATGTACTTTGACCTACAATTTTCATGTGCATGTTTATGTTACTATAGATGCACTCTATGTAGAAAAAAAAACAAATTGTTATTGCTTTGTAAAGCTATGCCCTATAGCCATAGTTCTATAATTAATAGCTTCCTGGTTTTTCTCTTCTAGCCTTGTATACTCATTGAACTGAGTGTCAACTTTACAAATTGTATATTTTGCATATTAGGAAACTATTTTACACATTAACAAAGATTGAGACAATTAAATATAGGCAATAAAAATGACCAAGAGTAGCTCGTATTACTTGAAAATGACTAAGAGTAGCTAATATTACTTAATATATATATAAGATATGCATGTTTTTAAAGCTAGCTACTAGTATGGCTTGTAGTACCTAATAGGCTACTATATACATAAAATATATTTACATGTTTTTATGGCTTCTAGTTCCTAATAGGCTAAGTCTATGTACATCAAAGCTCATATGTCTTGTGAAGAGCTATCACCACCATCTCCTCCCTTTGTATCATTAATATCATCATCCTCATCGCTATCTTGCTCTCATTCGTGGTGCTCTTCGCTCTAATTTGCATCACCTCTACTCTACCTCCTCCCTCTCCAACTGCATTGTTAGATTGTTGACTCACTAAATACAAAAGATTAAAGCTTAGGATAAGTTAAAACTTGAAATGCATTTAATAAAATAAACAACTTAGCAAACACTACAAGATATAAGCCATATATCGACATTCAAAGTGATGAAAATTTTTTATTCAAAAAATTACCCCCATCATCGCTAAAACCATCAGTATATATGTCTCTACAAAATCATTTCCATTTGCGTGGCAATATGCATTGCTATGTGTGTCATGTCACTATTTTTGTCACACTAAATAGGTGCTATTTGTGTCACATCACTATTTGCATCGCTAAATATGCAAATAGCAATGCATATTGTGGCACACATTGTAATGCAAATAGCGACCCACATTGTGATACATATAGTGACATGTGCAAGTTTATTTATGACATTAATAGCGGCAATTGTAGAGGGGGGAAAATTTTGGGTGGTAGGACATGTGTTAGGAGATTCTAAAATGAAAGGCTTCATTGATTCAATTTCCAAATAAGTACAATATCGACAATGATATATCATAAAACTATATGGACTGATATGGATCAAAATCTAAAATAGAAAAATATATCAATAAATAACGCAAAATACTAGTCCATACAAAGAATGAGAAATATATCAAAGGAGGTGTACAAAGAAAGAGCCTGCATTGAGCATAGGGCCAAAAAAGGAAGAAATGTGTACTCCATGAATCCAAGCAACTGCTATAACTCCCCATCATTTGGGAGTTCGTCTCGATGCAATGAAGTGTCAAACGGACTCTGTAATATAAAACAACCAAATATTAATCTACATTACATAATACATCACAAAAAAACTAAAAACTAACATGAAAGAGGCGTGAATTATCAGACTACCACACACACATAATCTATTGAGTGATGCAAGGAAAAGATAGTAGCATTGTTAGAAATAAGGTTATTTTAGTACAAGTAGTATATCAAATAAGAAAGTGAACATAACCAAAAGAAAACTTATGAGATCCTCCAAATAAGTTCTATGTCTGCCACTCCCAAGATGATGCATATCTCCTGCCTTTAGCCATGCCCTCGTTGCCTCCTACTACTATAGTCATTGTCTTAGAGAATATGTGGTCTCCTCCCTGAGTCTCCACTAATCCTGTGTGTCCAACCACTCAGGCTTTGGAGCACCACTCTTGATTGATTTGCATGCATCCGACTATCTAGTGACATATATGCACACATACAATCCATCATCCATCCAATGAAAAGTCGGTCAATCAAGTGTAGGTATGGAGAACTCCTCGTGCAAGGATGCAACCACATATTCCTTGCCTCCCTTTGGTATATTTTCAAGTGGTCTAGAACATTGTGCCTAAATACCTACTGACACAACTTCCTCATGCATGCCATTACCCTTCTTGCCTCAGTATTGATGATCATGGCACTGATTTTCTCATCACCAAGTACCCATACCCTAGTGAGGTGCATCTAAGATAGACCCTCTTCCACATGTGATCACTCTACTAGGTATAGCCAAGAGATCCTTGTTTTTTTGGTGTACTTGTAGGGGTGGTGTCTCTTAGAGTAGCATCCATAGGGGTGCCACCTGCGAACAACTGAGGGAAACCTAGAGTCAGGGGAGTAGAGGTCCCTATAGGTGTAGCAATTCCTGTAGATAACAATATATTAGAAAATTTGGAAATTTCCATGCACTTTGGAAACCTCCAATACTTTTAATATTTGACCACATGGTCAAATATTTTTGTCTTACTTAAAGGTGGAGTCTACCCTAAATGCTACATAAGCTACCTTCCCTAATCCCACTTTCAAATATGGATCAAGATTTAGTCATGTAATCAAATATTTATCACTTATTTGAAATTGGGATTTGGAAAATTTTGAAACTCTCTAATATGGTGTTAGATGATAAGTGTCCACTCCATCCATGGGATATGGACACTGCATTGGTGTCTCCACAGCATGCACCTAAGCCACCATCTCTAGAACAACTGCATGTATGGGAACAAGGAGTAGTAATCAGCCGTGGAGTCACAATATATGTATCTCCACAACACCCCCTTGAACCATCCCTAGAATGAGGAGGTGAGGAAGTCTCCACCTCTCTCAGGCATCCACCACCTCCATCAGTCAAGTGAGACGTCCTTAAGCCTTCTTCCAAGACTAACCTACAGCATCAACTCTACCTACTAAAGGTCAACATGTCAGAGTGTACAGATGTAGGAACACACTGAACACCCAGATAATCGAGACAACTCCTTGCCATATCTTTGAAGCATGCCATTTGATCTTAAGGCATATGTGTAAAGATCTCCTGCAACTCCTCATATGTCATTCCTCGGCTCATCTTGCTTATTGGATCATCTATAGTGATCTCCAAAGCCAAAAAATGATGTTAGTGTAATCAACGTAAGAGTGAAGGTGAAGCATGATAATATATATTTGCAAAGAAGGATGTTAGTTTAAAAATATATAATGAAGTACTAGTATAAGCAAACAGTCAATGAATCTGACAAGCAGACACAAATACAACAGTTCCTACAAGTCCATGATAAGTTTTTGGCATAGCTTGGCATAGATTGGAAGGTCTCTCCATAGGTTCCCATAGAAATAGGAGTCTACTTCATTCTCGAAGTATTCTTGTACTACAATCTCTTTCCTTAGATTACCCATGTTTTTTTTCTCTGCACACTACAAGCCCTCCTTGTCCTCCACCCCTTGCACCCGGGGGATCCACTAGGGTTTACCATAGGGTACCACATGAGTGTAAGGGAGGGGGGTTATTTAAGGGAAGGAAGGTGCATTTTATAAGGTAAGGTCCCATAAATAGGGGGTAGATAAGGGGTATTTTCATATATTTCTTGCATGTAGGTGACGTTTCCTTATTACTATTAGTGAATCCCATGCAATAGCGACTCCTCTACCTCATAACATGCCACCAATGAGGTTCTCTTGGGTAGAAGATTTAAAAAAAGCCTACATCAAAGAAAAAAAAATTGATGGCTATTTTGTACTATGGAAAAATTAACAAAAAGGTCATGCAACTATTCATAACCTGGGAATACAAATGTGTCATGTAGATCATTCCATCTTTTCTCAAAGTCTACCTCCAAGAATTGAGAGGATCCTCACTGAATGGTTGCCCCTGCTCCTTTGACTACTTAAATCATTATACATCAAATAAGATCATGGAAAAGCTACAATAATGTACTAAAATAACACTTTGCAGGTTACCAAAATACTCAAACTCATCCACTATAATGTTTGAATCTAGGGCCCGCTTATCGACTTTCCTACTCAAACTTCGCCATGATACCATAATTGATTGTGGAGTGCATTTTGTTAATGCACTCAACTTTGAAATGTTGCCATACCGCATTGTAGATTTTGTACTATACATTGGAACACCTGTGTTAATTGCTACGTACAATTACTAGATACAACAATAAAGAAAGCACTTGGTTACCTGCGAACTACATACCCTTGATAACTCCCAGTCCTTCCTAGAGACTTTCACCTCTTAGAATGAAGCTACGGGCAAGGCATTATGCAACCATCTCATAGACATGAACCATGGCATCTCCTCCATACCCTTGGGATATCAAACTGGCCACTAGCATGTGTACTATGCTAGTGAAATTCTAATCGTACTGCCTCACTTTCTCTTTTGGCCTACTCATGCCTACCATGCCACTTCTCCATGGATGCATAGTGCAATATACCAAAACAATTCACTTTCTTCTCCATGGCACCATCCATCATCTTTTCTATTCCATTTGTGACCACCACATCTCCTATTAGTCTATCATCATCCTTTAGCATCCACAACATCTTGTTATTGGAATCCACCATCAGTAGTAGCCACTCCAAAATAGACACCAATGCCTCCCACACTAGCCAACCTTTAGCCATGCTACCCTTTGGATGACGAGCTCCTTATTGCACAAAGCCTTTCAAGGTTTCCATTAAGCCCTCCAAGAAGAAAATCCATCTAGTATGGACCAGTTGCACTCTCCACTTCATCCATAAGATGTACTAAGAGACGAGTTTATATCGTGAGCATACCTGTGGGTAAAGACTTCTGAAAGACACAGAGTATTTCTACTTCTCCTTGTCTTGTGCATTCAATGAGGATATCTTGATCTCCTTTTGTGAGATCCACTATTCTAATTTTAATAACTCATAAATTGCTAAACGTATCTCTGGAGTGAGACACCCCATGATTGCAATCAGTAGTATGAATTACTAGAAATTTACATATTACAAACTATAGATCAATACAAAGTAATGAGATACCGGATGTACTTACTATTAATACGGGGATAAACCTAGCATATCTTATGCCAATCATGGGATTTTAGTCCTATTAGTTGGTCATCTTTAAAAAATGCGGACCTAAGAGAACCCATCATATTTGTCAACATGCAAATAGAGTTGATAATTTGCTTCACCATGCACTCCCTTTTAGTGGATAGGACCCAAGGATCAAGAGGTAGTTGCATATGACCATCAAAGCTCCTTTGTGGCCAAAGCATCTCCAACTTTCCTACCTCATTTAAATCCATTCATACCCCTAGAGTGTCTCTCCTTGCTATGATATGGTCCCACAACAAGTTGCCAATATTCTTAACAATGTGCATGGGATCCAACAAATGGTTGATTTGTAAATGGGTCCAATATGGCAACTCGTAGAGAATTGAAAACCGTTGCATTCCACTTGGAAGTGACTCCTCATGAACCACCTTCCACTCATACTAGCTTTGGGTATTCATTCGTGTGGAGGGTTGTCCAAGGAATCCCGCTCTTAAATCATGGTACTCTAGCAAGAATGTGGCATACCCCTAATCAACCATCTTCATCATGGTCCACAAACTTTGAGAGTCCAACTTTGGTCCACATAATGGACATCCATGATAACCTAAGTGACTACGTCTATCACAATATTTATATCTAGTCAATACGAACATAAACAAGCCATATGAGATGCCAAAAACAATAGCATAATCTCATTTACTTGAGCACTTTTTGAATCCCAAAAATTCATGTATGGTCCATATAAAAATGGCTCGTATGTTAATGGACCACCTCCTAATATGCTTTCTTATGTCTTCCAAAGTAATCCCTCCTCCCACAAAATCTTAAGCTCGGTCAACTAATGGATAGAGATAGACACCCATATATACTTATGAGCACCACACTTCAAACATGTTTCCATGGACTCATATTCTCCTCGAAAGAGCACATAATCATTCACATATGTATAAATACTATTACAATCCATGCCAAGCTTCCATAACACTTGTCGCGTATCGTCACGAGACTCAAGCATTGTGTTTCTAGATGGCAGTATGTGACATTTTAGTAGCTTGAAAAAAATCCAAATATCTTTGAAGAAATAAAAAATTATTCTTATTTATACATCAAGACAAAGGAGTGTAGTATGTACCTGAACAACTCAGTCACACTTGCATTGCTCCATCCGTAATTTGCATGTATATTTAGGACCGCATGGAGCATCCTTAAGTGAGATTCTCGACACTTATCATATAATGGTGTGTATATCTTCTCTCTTAATGGATCAGATGACCCCATATCTATGGGTAGTAACACATCAATCATAGCCTTCATTTTAGGCTCCAACATTTGAGGAAGGTTTGGATGGTCTCCAATGTCTTCTAATGTCAAGGGTATAATCACTAGAGTGCCCTCTAATAGGTTTATTGGCTCGGGAGCTCCTTCCACTATACGGCCACAAAATCTTCTTACAAACCATAATAGGTGCATTGCTTGAGATGCACCGGCATCTCCTTGTGGACATTTCTAGGGCATATTTAATATTATTGAAGTTTATTTTAACTAGATTTTAATTTCAAAGCATGATCGATACACACTTTGTGTTGAGATATCGAGCTCCACTCGTGATATGCCAGGGTGACCGTTGTGCATTTATGTCACCAACGTGTCAGTTTGCAGATGCGGTTGGTACACCGCCCATGAATAATAGCTACATGACAGCTATCCTTATCTACTCTAGTTCGTGGCTCAGTTAGTATGCCACCTTAGTTAGTTGAGTTTGGTTTGAGACCCATATATAGGGTTCTTCTATTTCTATGTACTAGAGTTCTTTTGGCTTACACAACTAAGAAGAGGAAAACTGTTTTCAGCCTCCACCCTTGTGTGTATTCCCCCATTGTGCAAGCAAGAAAGCTACAAGTGAGACTCCTTCCTTCTCTCCCACAATCTTGACACTTTGCTCATCAATGACTCAAAGTCCAAGACTACTTGATAAATGATTTCTAATTGAAAATTTCCAAAGCATCACATGCAATCTATAGACAAGTGGTGTTTTTGTTGAATTGCAATTTTTCTTTATGTCACAGTGGACAATACACTTCTCTCTCAAATCATCACTCTATGTTCCTCCCTCTTCCTCCCTCCCCTCCTCTATATTTTTGTCTAGTTCTCTTTTTGCTTCTCCCTCCCTAGATGGACATATACCCCTTTCCCTCTTTCTTTCTACCTCCCTCTCTTATCTCTCTCTATCCCTCTCTATCTTTTTTTTTAGTATTCCTCCATTTATTTCTCTCTATTTTTTCCTATCTTTCTTTGTTTCTCTTTCTCTTTCTCCTTATGTCTCTCTTTGTTTCTCTCTCTACATCTCTCTTATTATCTATCTAACCCTCTCTCTCCCTTCATATCTTTATTTCTCTCCCCCCTCCTTGTTTCTATTTTTCTCTCTCTCCCTCCATATCTCTGCTTCTCTCTCCTTCTCTCTCTTTGTTTCTCTCCATCCATCTCTCTTTTTTCTATCTCCCCCTCAATCTCTCCCTTCGTATCTTTATTTCTCCCCTCTCTCTCTCTTTGTTTCTATCTTTCTCTCTTCCTCATTCCATCTCTCTATTTTTCTCTCTTCCCCCCTCTCCCTCTTTTTTTCTCTATCTCTCCAACCCTCTCTTTGTTTCTACCTCGTCATTCCTCTCTATCTCTATGTTTTTGTTTCTCTCCCTCCCTCCCTCATTCTATTGCTTTATTTCTCTTTGTTTTTGTTTCTTTTTTTCTTCCTCTATTTTTCTCTCCCCCTTCCTCTTTTTTCTCCCTCCCCCTCTCTCTCCTTCTCTCCCTCCCTCCCTCTCCGTATTTCTCTCTCCTCCTCTCTCCCTCTCTTTGTCTTTCTCCCTCCCTTTCTTTCTCTCCCTCCCTTCCTCTCTTTACTTCTCTCTCTTCTCCCGTCTTTCTTTGATTCAGGCTTTCCCTCTCTCTCCTCTCTCTTGCTTTGTTTCTCTCCCTCTCCCTCCTCTCTCTTTCTCTCCCTTACTCCTTCTATTTTTCTATTTTGCCCTCTCTCTTTGTTTTTTTTTCTTTCTCTCCCTCCCTCCGTATGTCTATTTTTTTCTCTTGCCCCTCTCTCTCCCTCTTTGTTTCTCTAGTCCCCATCCCTTCCTCTTTGTTTTCCCCATCCCTCTCTTTGTCTCTCTCCCTCTCTCTCCTTCTCTCTCTCTTCTTTCCTCTTTCTTTGTTTCTCTCCCTCTCTCTCATTCTCTCTCTCTCCCTCCTCTCTTTCTCCCCCTCCCTCTCTCTATTTTTCTCTCTCCCCCCTCTTTGTTTGTTTCTATTTCTTTCTCTCTCTCTCTCCCTCTCTCCTTCTCTTTGTTTCTACACCTCTCTATCCCTCTCTTTGTTTCTCTATGCCCCCTCTCTTCCCTCTTTGTTTCTATCCCTCTCTCTCTCTCTCTCTCTTTCTCTTTTTCCGGCCCTCCTTCTCTTTCTCTCCCTCCCTTCCTCTGTCTATTTCTCTCTCCCTCCCTCCCTCCCTCTCTTTATCTTGCTCTTCCCCCCTCTTTCTTTGTTTCTCTCCCTCCCTCCCTCTCTCTATTTCTCTCTCTCTCTTGCCCTCCCTCTCAATGCATCTCTTCACAAACAAAAAAGTAAAGAGGAGAAGAAAATACAAAAACAAAGAGAGGAGAAACAATGTACCTACCTCAAAGGCTCAAAGAAGAAACCCTTTGCCTTTGTGGCTTCCCTGCCTTTTTTCCTTTGCAGTCCTCTCCTCCTTCTTTGTTGGCGACAGTGCGGCAGTGGGTGGTTGCTCTCTCTCTCTCTCTCTCTCTCTCTCTCTCTCTCTCTCTCTCTCTCTCTCTCTCTCTCTCTCTCTCTCTCTCTCTCTCTCTCTCTCTCTCTCCCCCACACACACACACATACACAAAGCTTTGAGCTCTCTCTCTATCTCTTTCATTTTCTTTTGCTTGTTTTCTCTAAAAATGCTACACTCGATTTTTTATTGCTATTTTTTTTCTCAGTATACCATTGCTATTGGCTTCACTATTTGCATCGCTATTGGCAACTTAATAGCAATACAAATGTGATGATGCCAATTCGAGTCAAAAATGATCGTCGGTATGTCTTTGTGTCCTTGTAGTGAAAGCCTTTGTACCGTTATTTCATGCTATTGGCTATCTATGATGATGCCTTTCTGCTACACGTGTGTGCATGTGTCAAGCTTATTATGATGATGCCTATAAGCTGTCTCACAGTTAGTGAAAAGTTGGCTAACAATACTCAACTACTGAATGAAAACACTACAAGTATTAGATAAAAATAGTAATAAATAGGCACATATAAAAACTAAAAGAATATATATACTTATATGAATTTTTGTTTCCATGTATCGGTGCCTCATTACCCAAAATGCAACAAACCAAATCATTCAATTTGTATTCTTTGTGCCTCCCTCTACATCCCCTATTCCACCCTACTTTGGCTTCTATCCACTCTTAACTATGTGCATTCATCACCTTTGGCTTATTATGTAAGTCTTCCTTTGATCTTCTCTTATTTTTTACTACTCTATGTTTGATTGTGTATCTCTTATAGAAACGTACGCTTCTGATTGAGCGTAATGGTCTATAAAACTCATATTAGATACTTTTCATGCACTCAACAATGGTTGCCAACTATGCATTTGGATCTTGGTTTTGATGGCTGAAAAGCAATCTCTACAATCTGCTCATGCTACAGTGCACAAGTAGCTCAAGGCATCCATTCTCCTAAAAGCTTTGAGGACTCCACCTGAAGTATTTAGCTGGTAGTACACATACGACTCGAGTTCTACCTTCCTCTCTTCGTATTGTTAGGTTATATCTCTATTTTTCTATCATTAGGGGAAATTTGAGGTCAAAAAATATCCTTGTAAGGGAGGTTGACCAAAACATACCCTCAAAAATGGGGGCACGATAAAGTTCTTGCAAATATGACAACATTCAATAGGAAAAATTTAATCTTTGCTATAACTTCATTGGCCCACTTTCAAAACCTAAGAGCCCATGTATCAATGAAAAGCTATTGAAGAGTAGATTCTAAAAATGTAATCTCCAATAAGTTTGGAGTTCAATTGCAAAACTTTTATCATGCCCCAAATTTTTTTGGGAGTATTTTAGTCAAACTCCCTTACAAGGCCATTGTTTCACCTTAAAATTTCCATAATGTGAGAGGGGCTCCAATCACCATACAAAAAACCATTATGAAAGCAATATTTCCCTTGGTACTTATGCCCATGGCTACTACTACTAATATTGGGGTAAAGGCTAATGGCTGTAACCAGGTGGACATCCCTTGTGTATGTACATATAGTTATAATTATATAAAAGTGAAGATGACAAAGAATAAGGGTATCATTCATTTTGTACTCACATAACCCTCTTGTATTCTTCTCTCTCTTAACCATCTTGCACTCTCTAGCTTCACCTGCATTCCATTATTGCTTCCATCTGAAATGGTACGAGAGTGGTGTTTGGTATTTGTGGGAGCTCATGCTTAGAACAAAGAACATGAGAAGTGAATCTTTGTGTAAAATTCAAGGATTTGAGCTTCTTCTTCATCATTGATGCTTGTTGTCCACACATTGATAGAGGTGCTATTCTCATAGCTGGGATGTAGATCTGATTCAAACAAGTTGAGCCATTGAGGCTTTCCATTGAGCCCATTTTGACATTGATTTGGATAGTCATTAGTGGCTGGAAATTATGCAAAAAATTCTTATATTTGGATGATCTAAAAGAATTTTTGCATGCTCAAAGAGATTGAGCAACATTAAACCTTTTAAGAGAAGAGAAATCAACATTTTATTTCACTTTCTTCTTAACCAAAATTGTAAACCCTTTGGGCAACATTACACCTTAGGAGAAACATTGGGAATCTTTTCAAAAATTCCCCTTAAAAAGTCTAAATTCAATGTAAAAGTTAAAAATTTCATCTTTTGATTCATGCTTTTTCAAAAAACATGCAAAATCCTTCCATGTTCAAGATTTGAAGATTTTATAGTTTTTTTTAGGGAAACTAAATTTGATCTTATTTCATGCTTTGTGCTTGAGAAAAACTTAGTAATAGATAACTATGGCCCTAATTTTAAGTACATTTACATACTCAACTATGAAGTTCCTTTCTTGCAATGCTAAAACTAGCCAATTCCTAGCCATTTTTAAGCTTAATCGTAAATACAAAGTTTTTTTCTTCAATCGCCTATACTTATGTCCACCAACAACTCTAATCCCAAAAAAGATAGAATAGAGTATTGAGGAAGAATAATTTTCTACAAAAAACAAATACATGTTCCAATGTTTTGAGACCTAGACAAATAAGCTCTCTCTCTCTCTCTCTCTCTCTCTCTCTCTCTCTCTCTCTCTCTCTCTCTCTCTCTCTCTCTCTCTCTCTCTCTCTCTCTCTCTCTCTCTCTCTCTCCCCCTTGCATCTAGATATAAGCATACACTTACTCAAAGCATATGCAATGCTTGCACCTACATTAGCATAAAAATTTATAATTCAATGGAAGGGCTATTGTTTAGCTAATGAAAAACAAATAATAGTACTATGTCCATAGCTAAACATATTACTTAAGCTATAGATAATTAAAAATAACTAATGGCATGGCTAGAACAATGGCCATACTAAGGCATGTGGGGTGAACATGAGCTAAACCTTAGACGACTTGATCATAGCACATTGATGTTTCTCTATCTCTCTCTATGCAACGTATAGCTTATGATGTGTCAAACCTATGGCATGAATAGATCATTGCTGTGTGTGCCATCTCTTAGGTCCACCTCCTACACTAATTGGTTAATGAACTTTGTTAATGTGACATAGTGCCAGGTGCTAAAGGTGATTCGCTTTTTGATACACTACATCAAATCTTGTTATACTTATACAAAAATTTTAATTTTGGCTAGTTGAGTGATAAATTTCATCTTTTAAAAATAGCTTTTTATTCTTGGTTCAATGCAATCATAAAATTTCTCAATAAACTATGCAAAATTTTGACTTTTATTTTCTACTTTGATGCATCAAAGTATTGGAATATGTTTTTAATGTTTACTTTGTGTCTTGCATTGGCAATTATAATTTTATTAAAGTTTTCATGCATTTCACTATAGTTGAAGCGATACTATAGTTGTAACAAATACGCATATGAGGACACACAAAGCAATTGCATAATACAATGCTAAATCAATAAACTACTTGTTGAAGCACACATGGACACTACTGTGGTAGGCACATCCATTTGACAATTGGTGAGAGTGTCAACCCCTCACCCCTTGCTTCGATCACTTACTTTGCTACACCTCACTCGGCTTGTATATATGTCTTGTGTTTGTCTACTTACCATTGAAGCTGCTCTAGATTGGCTTCTAAACAAAGAGGGGGTGGAGTACCCTTTCCTTTTTTTGGTTTTGGTAGTTGTATGTCATCCAATGCGTGAAATTAATTTACTCTTTTTCTTGGAATGTGAAGAAACAAAAAAAAAACTATATTTAGTATGCCTTGTTATGAGAAGCTCATATAGATGGACACTGAATAGAATCTCATTAGTATGTTTCTAAAACTATATAACCTAATGTAGTAAGTAGAACTTTGCATGTACAAGATGATTGTTGGTCAACATGTAGACTCCCAAGCCTAAAAATTGAAAAGGATAATGTATACATACAATTACACTATTTACTTGAACATAAACTTAAGGAAAATGTGTATCTTTATGGTAGAATCCATTCATATTGTATTTCTAAATTTCCAAAATTTATTTATACCTACATATATTAGTTTTGGGTTGAAACTGTAAAGACAACAATGCATTTGATCAACACGTCTCCTAGCAAGCCATTGAATGTCAAGATACTTGAAGAGTTATGGTCTGGCAAGACCTAGTTATTATCACTTGTGTGTTTTCAACTATGAGACATTTATGCATATATGTAGCAACAAGCAAAGTAAGTTTGATCCTAAGTCTAAAAACTATGTTTTTCTTAGCTATGAAGAATCACATAAAATGGGCTATCGCTTATGGGATCTTGAACCAAAGAAGGTGATATGTAGCCATGCTATCATTTTTAATGAGTATACGATATGTAAGCAGCCTATCAAAATAGTTGAGAACTAAAAGTAGTATTTCAAGAAGAGGATGAAAAGCCAACACATGAGCAAATTGTATGACACGTTCCACATGATGCAAGGCTTGGATAGCCAGAAAAATGCTAAGGTGCGAGTGCCACAAGATGGTGGATAGCCTCATGTTTTACAATATACATAGATGGGACAACCCAAGGCTCTAGTTGGGCTAGCTGAATTGCGCGGTTTAGGGGGCACAAGAAAGGGGGGAGTGTGCCATGTGGTGGCGGGATTGGGTGGAGCAGAGTTTTCTAAGGGGAGGGGAGAGAGATGATGGGGGGAGTGTGCATGTTGTGGGGGGGTTGGGTGGAGCAGGGTATTTTTTGGGGGGGTCATGTGCCATGTGGGGGAGTTGGGTTGGGTGGAGCAAGGTTCTATAGGGAGGGTGTGCCATGTCATAGGGGAGCTGAGTGGAGTGGGGTTTTTTGGGGGGGTGCCATGTCATGGGGGAGCTAGGTGGAGCAGGGTTTTTTGAGTAGGGGGTGTGCCATATCATGGGGGAGTTGGGTGGAGCAGTTTTTTTTGGGGGGAGGAGAGGGAGGCCATGCTGCCATGTCATGGGGGGTCGGGTGGAGTAAGGTTTTTTGAGGGTGGGGATGTGTGCCATGTCATGGGCACAGGGGATTCACTAGTAGTAATAAGGAGACGTCACCTGCGTGCAAGAAATATATGAAAATACCCCTTATCTACCCCCTACTTATGGGACCTTACCTTATAAAATATACCTTCCTTCCCTTAAAGAACCCCCCTCCCTTACACTCACGTGGTAAACCCTAGTGGACCCCCTGGGGTCATGGGGGGTTGGGTGGAGTGCAGTTTTTTGGAAGGAAGAGAGACAATGGGGGGAGTGTGCCATGTCATGGGGAAGTTGGGTGGAGTGGAATTTTTTGGGGGGCGAGGGGAGTTATGTGCCATGTGGGGAAGTTGGGTTGGGTGGAGTGAGATTTTGGAGGGAGGGTGTGCCATGTCATGGGGGAGCTAGGTGGAGCAGGGGTTTTTGAGGGGGGTTGTGCCATGTCATGGGGGCGTTGGGTGGAGTAGGGTTTTTTTTTTTGGGGGGGGAGGCCGGTGCTACCATGTCATGGGGGGTTGGCGGTTTTGTGGGTAGGGGGAGGGGAGTGTGCCATGTCTGAGGGGGTTGGGTGGAGCAGGGTTTTCTAAGGGGAGGGGAGAGAGATGGTTGGGGAGTGTGCCATGTGGTGGGGGGGTTGGGTGGAGCAAGGTTTTCTGAGGGGGGATTATGTGCAGTGTGGGGACGTTGAGTTGGGTTGGGTGGAGTGAGGTTTTGGAAGAGGGGTGTGCCATGTCACGGGGGAGTTGGGTGGAGCAGGATTTTTTGAGGGAGGAAGGATGGGTGTGCCATGTCATGGGGGGTTGGATGGAGTGGGGTTTTGTGTGTGGGAGAGGGGAGTGTGCCATGTCATGAGGGGGTTGGGTGGAGTAGGGTTTTCTAAGGAGAGAGGAGAGACGGTGGGGGTAGTGTGCCATGTCGTGGGGGAGTTGGGTGGAGCGAGACTTTTCTAAGGAGGGGAGGGGGTTATGTGCCGTGTGGGGGAGTTGGGTTGGGTAGAGCAAGGTTTTGGAGGGGGTGTGCCATGTCATGGGGGAGTATGGTGGAGTGGGTTTTTTGAGGGAGGGTGTGCCATGCCATGGGGGAGTTGGGTGGAGCAGGGTTTTTTGAGAGGGGGTGTGCCATGTCATGGGGGGTTTTAATGGACCTGAGTTTTGTGGGCGAGGGGGAGTGCACCATGTCATGAGGTGGTTGGGTGGAGTGGGATTTTTTAAGGGGGGTGTGCCATGTCATGGGGGGATAGGTCTACAAGGTTTTCTAGACCATGAGATAGATATAGTCCATCTCTAGACTATATCAAGATCACAAATTGTGGTTATCTGTCTTGTTATGCGGATCCTATAACTAGGGATGATAGTCATAAGTGGAAGAGGGAGATGCACTGAGAGATGGATTCTTTGGAGAAAATTTCTACTTGAGATTTAATTCCTTTTCCTAAGCATCAACACGCATTGCTATGCAAGTGGGTACATAAGTTGAAGATATCTCCACAAGATGCATTGCATAGCTATAAGGCAAGTTTGGTGACTAAAGGATTCAAGTAAGAGAAGAGGATTAAATTTGATGAGATATTGTCACAAGCAATCAAGATGACTAGCCTTCATATGGCTCTTGCTTTGTTTGCTAGAGAGGATATGAAGTTGGTTCAAATGGATGTAAAGAATGCTTTCTTGCATGGGGATTTTGCATGAGAATATTTACATGCAGCAACCTAAGATGTTTGTTATGAAAGACAAGAAGCAATTGTTATGTAAGCTATATGAGCTTATATGGTTTGAAACAAGCTCCTCATGAATGGTATTCTAAGCTTGATGTCTTTGTCAAATCTCAAGGGTACACTAGGAGTGAGCCCCATTACTGGACATATATAAGAAATGCTAGGGATGATAGCCTTATGATCTTGATTCTTTATGCGGATGACATGATGATTACTAGAAAGTCACTTATGGACATTGATGCTTCAAAGAAAAGGTTACATGAGACCTTTGATATTAAGGACTTGGGGAATGCTGGCCACATTCTTGGTATGTATATTATGCAAGATCGAGACAAAAAGATACTCTATTTGTCTTAGAAGGAATACATTGGAAAAGTATTAGAGCATTTCAATGTGGAGAAGGGGAGAACTACCGGTATCCAATGACCTCCATATTTGAAATTTAGCCAGCAAGATAGCCCCAAGCTAGATGAGAAAAATGATGAAATGGCCAAGGTTCTTTGTGCATCTATAGTTGGTAGCTTTATGTATGCCATGGTTGCTACACATCCAGACATTGCCTATGTAGTGGGAGTAGTTAGCAAGTTTATGGGCCAACCCAAGCAAAAAGCATTGGAAGGTGGTAAAGAGTATCATGAGATACTTGAATGGCACTAATTCTATGTACATATGCTTTGGAAAGAAGGATGAATGCATTCTTAGATTTGTAGATGCTAGTTTTACAAGAAGTGTAGACTCTTGAAGATCTACTACATGTTTTGTCTTTAACTTCATAGGTGGTATAGTCCCTTGGCTCTCTTGATTATAGCCATATACGACTTTATCTACTACCACTAAGGAGATTTTGTTGTAGCCACACTGACATCTGCAAGAAATCTATATGGCTTGTCTAGTGGGAGAGTTGGGAATTGTAGAAGACGTATCTACATTGAAATGCAATAGTCAAAGTGCCATTCAATTGGCATGGAACCATGTCTTTAACATGCAAAGTTTTTTAAGTTGATTTTTTGTTCTTTTTATGAGCTAAACGGTTGATTTATTTTTGGATGGTTTAGAAGTGTTTTGAAGATTTTTGGGATGATTTGAGTAGGTTTGAAAAGCTCATGATGGTTTTTAGTTGAGTTATGATGTACTGATTGGTTTTGTGATGTATCTACTTGGTTTTGATAGGACTGTTTTGCTTCTATTTTGATCTACTTTCTTTCTATTTAAGAGGTTATAATGGTAATGAATGGTTTGAGGAATGATTGAGAGTTTTTTGGATGTTTTTTGATGGTTTGAGTTGGTTTTGATATGAGGTATATGGATTTTATGCCTTCTATAAACCTTCTGTGAAGTATTCTATAGAGCTTATGTATATCTTTTGTTTTATTATATTTGCTTCTATGAGTGTTCTGTTGGATGAATCTCTATCTTGGGAATCTTTTTCAATCTTGAAAAGAGATTAATGAAATCTCTTCGAAGCTCGAAGAAACAGAAGTAGCTAAGGAAGACTTGAACTGAAGATTGAAGTGACAGTGACAATAGTGCACTCCCAAAGGTCACTATAGTGTCTCTATTGACCCTTCATATAAAACATACCTCTTGGGAGGGGTATCCAAGACCGAGAAAGGATTATTGAGTATTATTCCTTGTTATTCCAATGTACTATTGAGAGAGATCATATGTGAGAGAGATACTGTATGATAGATAGTCAATTTCTATGAAGAAACATTGTATCTATACAAGAACACAATTTTCGTAAATTTGAAAAACTTTCAAGTCCCATTTTTTATTATTTAGAACATTGGGACTCAAAAAAAGATGCTTCAAGTCACCCAAAGCTACCATCTAATACATAATTGGAAACCTTATGAAAAATGGAATCTATTGAGCTATTGAAAACCAAATTTGGAGCAATGATGTGAGAGTTAGAGCAAAGAGAAAGTATTGACCATGAGTCCTAAACTTGTGGAAAATTCCCAAATTCACTAATGGCATGTTCGAGAGAGATTGAGAGAAAGACTATAAAGACTATGAAGATGATGAATATGAATACTATGTGATGAATTCCATTCAAAGTTGATCATTCATTTGTGTTCTTTTGGTTCTTTGATGGTTTCTAATGAAGAATATATTGAAGATTTGTTGTGATAAATCCATGGGAGATTCACTGTATGATGCTACATGAAGATTCGTGGTTCTTGGCATTATTTTTCTTATTGTGGTTGATTAAAATATGAAGAACATGCTTGTTGGTGTGACAAGATAGATTTTTTAATAATGGTTTCTTGGTTTTCTTAATGTTCTTCTTGGGGCTTAGATAATATCCACTATATGGAGCATGATTACATGGTGACTAGAGAAGAGCTCTAAGCTCTTAGGATCAAACGGCTAAAGAGGAGGCCAAAAGATATTGAAGTTGCACTATAGAGACTGAAAGAGGCAAGACTGAAGAACAAAAAGAGACCTAACAAGAGATATCTATTGAGACCTAAGGCTATTAAAGAGGGTGATTTGGTGTTGGTATATGACATTAGCCTAGATAATCAACAGAGTACACTCAAGAAGGTATCCAAGAGGTGGTTTGGACAAAGCATTGTGATGTAGGTTTTTGATAATGCTACACATGCATTGTATGAACTAGATAGGATAGATCTTAGGGTTGTGATTATAGGTAAATAAATGAAGATATTCAAGAGAATAGAATCAGAGGAATATAAAGAGCTAGATCTTGAAGATGTAGAGGCAGAGCAGGATATTGAAGAAAAGAAGATTAAGAGATTATGGAATATGATGAAAACCTTGAACCTATAGAAGAGTAAGTGACACATGCCAAAGTATGTGTAGACTTAGAGGGGATGGATGTTGAGACATTGTGTTTCATAAGTGTGAAAATAAATAGGTTCTTCAATGTTACAAGATTTCAATGTGTGCCTATGGGATGAGTTATTCAATGCTTTATGTGACCTGTCAAGAGTAAGTCAATGAATGACACTATGTAAAGTAATAATTCATATGTTAGATATGTAACTAACCAAAATTAAGTGTCACAGACCATTATGACTGTGCCAATACTTATTTTGAGTGGTACAATTCTTCCAAGCCAAAAAATATCAAAAATTGATGTGGTTATAAAAATTTGTACTTTGAGCTATCTTGAGAGGAGTTTTGAAATTCCACTGACAAAGCCTTGTCAACTAGGTGTGTTTGCTTTGATTTGAGTAGCTCAATGATCCTATTCTAAGTTTGTATGCAAAAATTATGGTCAAAATAAGTGGTAACCATGTACAAGCAAAAAAATGAATACAAGAAAAGTAAATAATAAAAGTTTGAAAGGTAAAAAGCATGAAAAGCAACAATGAAAAGTAGACCCAAGCTACTTTAATGGTTATAACTAGAGATTTAAACCAATGTTACAAGCTTAACATGTGATCTACTCCTATGATTGATAGGGTTAAAGTAAAAGACAAGTAATTCTACCTCTTTACGGGTGACTTTAGCCTAAAAATGTCTACTTGAATATGTTATTTTTGGGATAAATTTGAAAATATCTTAAGCTTCTATTGTACATGAGAATTGAAAGAGATTATGTGATCATACTTGAAGATATCTCATAAGATTTTACCCAAGAAAGATGACTTAAGCGGTTCCATGTTCTTTTATGTATAACTGCGCATCATTTCAGATAGAGTTTTCTTAGGCTATTATCTTGTTAAAATTCATGGATCTAGAGCATGGCTATGGTGGATGATAGATGTAAAAAAGACTCATGAAGACATAGAGTTGACAATTGTTTATTACACAAGTGAATTAGGTTCCAAGATTGAGACTTGGACTCATAAAGACAATCTTGTGTATGTAGACATGTGTATGTAGCCAATGACACACACACTTGAGTGAAAGGACAAAAGTACTATGATATGAAATTCAAATGATAGGCGAGTACAATGCTTTATAGCTTGAGGATAGGTAAAACTTTCCATTATGGGATTGAGCAAGTCTACATATCCTTAGCCCAACTTCTCCATACAAAGGGGCTACACTGGGTGTGATTGCCTAATTCTCAATACCCCTCCTCAATCACAACCAGAAAGGCACAAAGTGTGTAGAGGCTTTAGTGAGTCACCACCTGCAAAGTGTGGGCACACCACAAACATGGTAACATCTAGAGAGGCTATCACAAAACAAAGCTAAATGTGGGTACCAAAAACATGGTGGACATCCAAAGGCTATAGCAAGGGCTTCACAAAGTGTACAGAGGCTATAGTGCATTACATGAAGAGTATACAAAGCTTATGACAGAAGCATTAGGGCAAGGTATACAAGGCTTCAAAGATGTCTATTAGAAAACTGGAAATAGAAGGATTGTTGAGGCTTCTCCTTTTTCTTCTTGATGGTCTTCTTATTCTTCTTTTGCTCCATGGTCTTCTTCTTCTTTCACCACTACAAGATAGGCCTTTTGAGACCTCTTTCTGGCATGACAGAACTTCTCAGTATGTCCGACCTTTTTGCAGAAGTCACAAATTAGTTGGTTCCTTTTGCCTTTGTTCTTGTACTAACGTACAACAATTGTCTATCTTTTGCAACTTCTTTTTTTTCTTTAATCTTCTTTTCTTCTTCTAACAAGGAGACCTTAATGTCAACCAATTTAGGTTTTGGCATGTTGATTTAAGGTGGTTGAGACATTGACAAAATCTAGAGGCAAACTTTTTAACAAGACACCAATACATATATCTACATCCATTTTCAAATTTATTCCCACAACCTAGGTTAGAAGACTTTCCATGTAGTTCAGATGAGATGACAAGAATGTGTTAGGCTTCATATCTAGTCTAAATAATTCAATTAGCAATCCATAATTAGAAGACTTTGAGTGGGCACTAAACAATGTGTCCAATCTCAGGTGTTATGGGATGTGTCATAGGCATCCACATGATGAATGTAGCTATCATCCAACTCAAGCTTTATGATAGCTTGAGCATTTTCATCATTTTTCTGCCAGATTGTTGCAAGGGTAGCATCCCAAAGCTTCTTCTCTTGTCCATTAGTGATGGCCCATATGCCCTTCTTCATGAGGATAATCTTTATGCGGGTTTGTGTAACGTGTTCGCTCGTCCACTTGTGGGACACGTCTTAGCACCCCATTGGGAAGAGAGTCTAGAAAGCACCGCCTGGCACTCGCAAGGAATGTCACAGGGTTTGCGATCTAGGTCTTCCCGAGTCTGCCCCGAGCAGAAGTATCCGGCCGTTCCCACTTAGGACCCGACTTGAAGTCAGGGTTTCTTTCCTAAATGCTCTAGGAAGTAGCTAGCGTCGAGCTCCAGATGACCCACTTTGAGTAGGAACAACAGGGTCGAAGCGGATTTATGCTGCACTTGGTTCATGGAGAATGGGAAACTAGAGGGATGCAAAGCTCGACCTCTCTGCCCATAAGGCATAGTCCCATTCCACTCCCCTAAAACAGCATAAATTAGGATTCTAACTCTATTGACTCTAGGGTCTTCACAGTATCATTTTCACGTCTTTTGAGAAAAGTTCCCAGCTAGCCGGGACCACCCTTCCGTAGGACAGACCCAAGTCACGTCCACCGCACTTTCCTTGGGTTGCTTAGTTATCTAATTACCTACCACATTATGTTTGACATGCAAAAGCAGCTTCCTTAATTAGTCAATTTAAACACAGATTCCTTCACGTAACTTAGGCAATGACACAAAAACAATGTCAAGAAAGTTCCTTTTTCAAATATATCTGATCTTTATTTATCATAGTCCCAGAATACATCAAGTATCATGCCCGAAGGCTATCCCAGCAATCAACAGGATTGCTGCTCCAAGTTTCGCCCATAGACTAGTACACGAACCTCGAGATCCCATCTCGAGTCACATCGGCCTCTTGTGCGGGATCTGGAGGCAAGGAATTTATAGCTAGAGCCTCCCCTGGCACCCAAGCGTCCTCCCGTTCCAAGCACCCACGGAGAGACCTCTCGCGGTAGGTTCGGTCCATATACCCGACACGGCTAATAACCCCCTTGGATAGGGCCAAGCAGACAGTCGGAGGTAACTGAACCTGCCTCTCCATCCAAGCTTTTAACCTGAAGCATTAAGTGTTTTGCCTTGAGTTAGTTCCTTGAGCAAAGAAGTTCAAACAATGTACCTAAGTGTACAATCACGATCATCTCAGAGGTCGTTTGTACAACCAACTACCAAGGTGTAATTCCTTCTTCCCGAATGCTCTCAGCATTCGAACCTGGATCGTTCGCGACTTGGCGAGATTCCAGGGGCTTGGCAAGCTAGGTTGCTTGTTTTCCCTTTTTCTTCAGGTTAGGTTTTGTACACTACCGACCCTAATTATCCTTACCTTAGGTCTCCTTGTAAGATAGATCATGGGCAACCCCGTTGTCCTCGGTTGGGTCAACTTGCGGGTTATCTCCTAGATCCCTTGAAGTACATGTGTACCTTTATCTTTGATCTTAATTGATCAAGATTGTCTATCCCCTTGACCATGGTTGGTCAAGATGGTTTTGTTTAGAACAATTCCTACTCGATCTTAAGTATAATCTTCTTAAGCCCTCTTAATAATGCTTACATGCACTAAGCTTTTACCAATCCCTCTTGAAGTCACGAAGGACTTTGACATCGGACTCCTGGATCTCAATCCCATTTGGTAGATTACAAACAACGTTGAATTTTCCCAACAACTTTAATGCACACAACGTAATGCCATGACTTCATTTCAATGCTTACAATTTTGATATAATCCATATGTTATTTTATGCCACACATGCAAAGGTACTTTCTATGCATGCAACCTTAACATTATCCTCTATGTAATTATTTACACGATCTATAACCTTTTTGAATGATCTAACTATATGTCATCATTGTATGAGTCTAGCTGCACTTTAATCTTTTCTGCAGATTATTACATGTACGTTAGAATCCATCTTGCGATATGGAGTTGCACTTTTGTTTCTTTCAATGTCCTCTGAAATGCATTTTAAGCAAGAACTTATGCAAGGAGCAATGCACTTTATGCAAGAATTCATGAAAGACATTTTTGGTAATTTACGATGCAATTATCTAATTCAATTTCACCTATTACGATATCATCTTACAACGGAAATTATATTGTTCGTTACATACATCACAACTAAGTTCATACCTTGGAAATTATCAAACGCGCAATTAATGTGATCCATGTGAATATGATTTTTCACCGTGATAATTATAACGTATGATTTAATAATAGAGCAACCTGGGTTTGGAGTGATGTCGTGATTCCAGTGGTATTTGTTAACCCCAACACGAAAAAAGCAAAAGAAAATAAAAAAGATGCAGGTCAAAGGCGGAAAAAAGGTAGCCCGACTGAAGAAAGAAGAGGAGAAAAGGCCAAAAGTGTAAGGGCAACCTTAAAAGTCCAAGGGGAATGCAAAAGGGGAAAGGCGCATTTTAAAATATAAAGGCGCACCCTGAAATCTTGTAAAAGAGTGCCAGGCGGTGGAATATCCGGCTAAAACAGAAGATAAAGACAAAGGCCAAGGCAAAGAGAAACGGAAGACAAAGGCGCACGAGGAAAAGCGCAAGTCAAACTATTGTAAAAAAGCGCAACGCATCATGGTTTAATTCAAGGAGCGTCGGGCTCTCACCCGTGCAATTTGTAAAGGTAGACGGGCGGTGGAAAGGAAGCTAGGAAGATAGAAGGACAATGGGAAAAAGGGCCTAGGCTACGGCCAGCCATGTAAAAAGGAGAAAAGGGGATGACCGCCCAAAAGGGATTTAGGGTTTTGTATATAAAGTTGAAAAGTGAATGAGAAGCTCATTCTTGTGTGTGGCAAAAAGTAGCTCTCCTCTTCTTCTTCTTCTTCTTCTTCTTGCTTGCTTGAGCTTGTGCTTGAGAGAGGGAGTGTGAGAGTGTGAGGGAGTGAGTGTGTGAGGGTGAGGGACCAAGGAGGAGCTCTCCATCTTCTCCTCTCTTCTTCTCTTCTCTTCTCTTCTCTTGTCTTGCTCGCGGCAATGGAGCTTGGAGCGTGGAGCTTGAGGATGAAGCTTGCTTGAAGCTTGCACTTGGATCGTGGAGCTACCGGAGTGCGCGAGAGAGGAGGTAACTCGAACGGCACGGAGGTAAGCTCACTACACCCATAGATATGGATGGCGCATCGGCTATGTGAGAGGTAGCCATTAGTACTCGGCTTGGAACGCTTGAAACAATAAGCGGTCCGAGGGTCTTGGTGGTTGAGCGAAAGCTCCCACATTTTGGTTTTGTTGCCGGGACCTACGGATTCAAGCCTTGAGCGCTTGCGTGCTTCGAATCGGGCATCAAAGTTAGGGTTTCCCCGAACCGGTGCTTGAGATAGGTAGGAAGCGAGGGGGTTGAAGATGGTGTTCGATCTCCTTGGCAAGTAGGTTTGTCGTTTTTCTTGAGATTTATGTTGTGAGATGGAGTAGTGTAGGTATTTACTTTGTGGTTTGGATGCATTAGAGTAGGAGAAAACAAAGAAAAACAAAGAAAATAAGCATTAGGGTTACTGACAGTGAAATTAACTGAGAAACCATATAGAGCCGAAACCATATCATAGATCGATCATCACTGGGCTGAAACTTAGAGCAAATAGTTCAAAATTTGGCTATAAACTGTCCCCCAAATTGTGCATGGATTTTACCATAACGGCCTTGTGGGCCAGGGGGACTGCCCCCCCGGACCCCCGCAGAGGGGGCTCTGCCCCCTCCGCACCTCCTCTGAGTAGGTTGGAGAGAAAACGCGCGCTGTGATAGGTCCTCCAAATTGGACCCTAGTGTAGTAATGGCTCTATACGAGCATGGATTCTCCACCCAAACAGAGAGAAACAGAGACCCTAGAACATCAATGGGCCAATCTAGCCATCAAGGGCAAAAAGGCCACACCACGAGAACACAAAGACAATGTGTTCAGACCATGTCTAATCAGAGCGAAATGCAACATCAGCAAGCTACAAATGCCAAGATGACTAGACATGGCACTCTTGACAAGAGATGTACCTTGAATAGCACTGCACTGACGATCCAAGACAGCAGTGGAGAATCCACATCTGGTCGTGCAATCGAGAACTCAAGGGCATCTGTCAGAAGGCTTAAATTTACAAGCCGAGACCCGGAAGATGAAGACATAGTACCACCTGCTTATCTTAGGGTCAAACTCACCGCGAAAAGAAAGCATACTATTGATGCTCTAATTGATGAAGGAGCAGATTTCAATATCTTGACCTATGAATCATGGACCCTACTAGGCCAACCAGAGCTCACACCGACTAGTGCAACTCTTAGCCCTTATGGGGGACACCCACAAGCACTCATAGGGAAGTGAAAAATCCTTGCGACAATTGAAACAAAAAGCTTGTCTATCCTATTTCATGTTCCTCCAAATAGTGCTAGCTATGGGAAAGAAACCCTACTAGGAAGACCCTTTAAAAGGGCGACCAAGTGTGAGGCCGACTATGTAGCACAGAGGATACACCTGACACTACCGGATGTGAGGATAATCACAACCTTTAGCAAGGATGACCTCATCAAACCTCAAGGAAAAGGCAAGGAAGGTGCTGATGTAACAGTCAAGCCCATTAACGAGAGCAAGGACTTGTTGGAAGAGTTAATACAAGCACAGGTCGAACAACGAGAGCCAGTGAGTGAGGCCATGCCTGAACCAAGAAGGTCAAGAGACAATGCCAAGGACAGGCTTTGGACTTACAAATATCGTAGAAGACCCCAAAAGAAGCCCAAGCCTTATAGACGCAAGCATCGATGGCGAGCTAGCACAATGCCATGATGGATATCCACGGCGTTGCTTCAGGCTCAAGGGTATTATGCAGGCAACCGATGGATTTGGGTGCCAAAACCCCTTGCTAAACCTCTGTGGTCGACCGAAGGCTAGATTGTATCAAAAGCAAAGAAGCATGGAAGGAGATCTAAACAAAAAACCAAGTCTTGAGTCAACAACAGTGGAGTGACCGAGCCCCTCATGGTCGAAATCAAGAAACCAAACGGGACCAATCGGAGGGTAGATCCTCGGCCTAGCATGCTTGACAAGCAGATGCCAAATGTAATCGTTGAGGATACGCAGAAGCCGCTAGTGCCCAATGAGCCTTTGATTTCCCAAGGGGAGAACAAACATCATAGGCACAACATTGCTCATGGCAAGGCTACTCGCTCAACAAAGCAAATGGCACAATCATCTAATAGCCTTGAGAAAATCATTCAGCTAGTGCCACTTCCACCTAGGAGTCTTAGATCTCCTACGCCCTCTTCTCCCAAACAGACACAGGAAGCACTACAGCAGTTGTCAAGGGCAACTGCTCAATCCCAATCTCTATCTCCATCTAAGCTTCCAACCGTCAAAGAGGTGGGACATGACGCCATCTGTAGCTCTCGACCCAAGGATATGCCTGAGCCACCTAATGCGACTAGATCAGCTCATATTCGATCTACACAGATGAGTGCTCAAAGGCCAACAAAAGACACAACCACTTCTGATCGCCCTAGGGACTTGACACCGCAATCCACCAAGGGTAGCCGGCCCACTAAACTATTTGCTACTACTTCCAATCAGGGATCACAGCAGTCACAGCCCTTGGCCGTGACAATGCCCCATGTGGAACATGTCCTTAGAATTCTACCTGTGGAGGAGGTGTCACAACCAACTTCCTCGATAACTCCAGCACTTTCAAAGTGCCTAAAGCCTAGGCTGGAGGAGTTGCACGCAAGGGAGTTGGCTGAAGAGCTAGACTCCCCGAAAAGGGAGACAGTTGTGCCCTCACAGCTTGCTAAGGCTATTCAGAAGGCCACGATCGTGTCCCACGAGGACGCACTAGAGAAGGGAAATGCTGAGGCCCAACCAAGCATATCAGTGGTTGACCTAGCCCAAGGTCCTGAGCTATTAGATGCACCTGCACTGACCAAGAAAAAGAGGAGAAAGCAACGAAGACAACAACAATCACAGGTGGTTGTGGACCCCAAGAACGTTGAGACGAAGAGCGCCGGAGAGCCGATGAATAACGCATCGAGTCCATCCACCAATGAACCCATTAATGCCTCTCCTAATAGCGGTGAAACCTCAGACATGTCCGTGTGTTCTGAAAAATCAAAGCAGCTGTCACCATCAATAGTTGCTTGCAACACTCTATCCATTGACAATAGAACTCGCATTGACCAATCAAGAATAGATACAACGTCATCACAACAGGATGACAAATCCATACCGAACCATGACAAAATAGCAACAAAACCTCAGGAGAAACGGGAGAACCCCAAGAGCATAAGAAATCCTAGCGTTGACCAATCTTGCTCATCTAGGCCTGAGCCTCCAACTATGCTAAAGCCTAAGGAAACTCCTAGAGCCTTGCATGAGATGGCAACCGAGCAAGCCCTCGTTGAACATAGAAGTATCGCAGAATGCTTAACTGAGTTGGATGCTAAGCTCAAAGTGGTCGCACGTGTCTACGTCCTTGCAGACATGGGCACAATCCCCAAGGAGCAGCTTGGAGATTACTTGTCCTTTCCTCTATCCTGGGAAGAGCAAGAACATCTTAACGAGCACTACGACAGGTTCCTGCATGAACGCATGCAACTCATCCCTGACGAGGAGGCTGACGAACTGCGCTTAACCGTCACGTTCAATGAAATTCTCTGCCGACCGAATCTCGTAGACATAGAGAAACTCAAGCGAGTGTCAGCAGGCCAGAGTCAATTTGAGCAGCGTTGGTGCGAAAGCCGTGTTGTAATGGCCGAACTAGGGGCTCAGATCATGACAGTCTCAGAAGAGCGATTGGCCAAATGGCGATCTCAAAGAGACCCAACTTATGTGGCACCAACTTCCCTTTGAGTGCTGACTGACATTCGGGGTACGGACTGAGCTGGAACTAGGCTACAGGGCCCTTTGATTGATAAGGTTCTCACTGAGGAGGAGTTACATATTGCCAGTAGACTTGGTCAAGGTTCCATGCTATTCAACGTGGCAAAATATCGATCAGTATTAAGTAAGCTGCCGCGAATACTAGATGTGTGTGCCACGCTCCGGTACAACCCCGAGTTCTACACTTGGTTCTTATCCTCGTGAAGTGACATGGATTCATAAATGTGTATATAAATAAACACTGCTTTTTGTGTCACCGTGTATAAACAATGTCAACACACACAAGCAATGACAGCCAAGCGCAGGGAGAAGAGTGGGGTCAGATAAACTAATCTCCTCAAGTCCTCCTCTCATCACACATTCAAAAACCATGTGACCAGCCCCACCTCCAAGTGAAGGGCATGCAACCCACATTGCCGCCATAGGAAGCCTTGACCAACAACTCTGATGGTGTAGACAGGGTGTAATCCCTTCCAAAACACCTGCCTCCCTTTTTGGTCTACCCTTTCGAGGATGTGCCCTGTCCCACTCCACGACAACCAGTCCACGCGACTTAGCATAAGCTAATATCCGCTAATGACTTAAGGCAACGCGAACATCAGCATGGGGGCCATTCCTCTACAACAAACACCGCATGCCTCACTCCTCCCCTTCTTGTCATATGCGCTTCATAAACCACACTAAAATCCCTTCCATGCAAACAGTTGTATCCTATATCCAGGTCTAACCCTTGGATTGCATCTTGCAGGCTTCCTTTTTTGGCAGAATGAATGGAGAATCATGGAGATCTGGCATGCAAAGACGCTCTTCGCAAAAGACGGGAGCATGTGGCACGCGCCCCTCCACCAGAGCGCTATGTGCCCACCATCATACATGAGAGGTTTTCAATTGCAGGTATTGAAGACACCCACGAAGGCGTTGTTCACTCTTCATCAACACTCAACTCTAAATTCCTATCCTTATCAACCTGTAAGCCTGCCAACAATCAGCATGTACAGAAGCCCCAACACACTGCCACTTGTACTTCATCAGTGCAACCCCCCAAAGAATAGCCCTACCACCAACTCCCATTGCCCTACCACCTACCACTTACCCACCAACATGCCCCCAACGACCTTCCTCCCCACCACTAGCAACACTCCATCATGGCAACCACAGGCGTTCTTGTCACCCACGTCTTCGGTGCATGCTACAGCTTGCTACCTACGATGGTGAGTGCCATGGGACTGGCACTCGTCTAGGAGGGGGGTAATGTTAACCCCAACACGAAGAAAGCAAAAGGAAATAAAAAATATGCAGGTCAAAGGCGGAAAAAAGGTAGCCCGACTGAAGAAAGAAGAGGAGAAAAGGCCAAAAGTGCAAGGGCAACCTTAAAAGTCCAAGGGGAATGCAAAAGGGGAAATGCGCATTTTAAAATATAAAGGCGCACCCTGAAATCTTGTAAAAGAGTGCCAGGTGGTGGAAAATCCGGAAAGCTAAAACAGAAGATAAAGACAAAGGCCAAGGCAAAGAGAAACGGAAGACAAAGGTGCACGAGGAAAAGTGCAAGTCAAACTATTGTAAAAAAGCACAAGCGCATCATGGTTTAATTCAAGCAGTGCCGGGCTCTCACCCGTGCAATTTGTAAAGGTAGACGGGCGATGGAAAGGAAGCTAGGAAGATAGAAGGACAATGGGAAAAAGGGCCTAGGCTACGGCCGGCCATGTAAAAAGGGAAAAAGGGAATGACCGCCCAAAAGGGATTTAGGGTTTTGTATATAAAGTTGAAAAGTGAATGAGAAGCTCATTCTTGTGTGTGGCAAAAAGTAGCTCTCCTCTTCTTCTTCTTCTTCTTGTTCTTGCTTGCTTGAGCTTGTGCTTGAGAGAGGGAGTGTGAGAGTGTGAGGGAGTGAGTGTGTGAGGGTGAGGGACCGAGGAGGAGAAGCTCTCCATCTTCTCCTCTCTACACGGAGGTAACTCGAACGGCACGGAGGTAAGTCCACGATATCTATGGGAGAGGAGGTAACTCGAACGGCACGGAGGTAAGCTCACTATACCCATAGATATGGATGGCGCATCGGCTATGTGAGAGGTAGCCATTAGTGCTCGGCTTGGAACGCTTGAAACAATAAGCAGTCCGAGGGTCTTGGCGGTTGAGCAAAAGCTCCCACAGTATTGATGCCTAAGGAACTGTTCGCGGTTGCAGAGCCACCTTATGTCTAACCTCTATCCACACTTGCAGGGTTTCCGGCCATCCTTGTGGAACTACGCTTCGGGGCCATACTCGAAGATGCATATACAAGAGATAGAATTCCCACACTCTCCTATGCAAAATTCTCGTCGCCTCTCCTTGAGTGGAGAAAAGTTAATGAAGGGGGAGGGACGTATTTTCGGAAATATCAAGAAGGGTGTGTGACATCTCTTTAAGGAGGGGGAAGAAGAAGCTTCCAGAAGCTTCTCTCTCTCTCTCTCTCCCCCTTCTCTCTCCCCTCTCTCTCTCTCCATCTCTCTCTCTCTCTGTGTGCAATGATCACGGGGGGGGAGGGCCTACTGCCCGTCGACGAGGGAGAGAAGGCTGTTGTCCAGGACGATGGGGGGGGGCTGAATATTTTCATGAGGGAGGGGGGGGCGATGTCTTATATGGTGGGGAGGAGGGCTTCATGAGGGGAGGGAGATGGCCGTTAATAGCCGCCACCCTCTACCTAGGGGGGCTGCATGCCCCCCTCTCATTACTCTCTCTCTCTCTCTCCCCGACATGCTGTCGATGGGGAGAGAGAGGGAGAGTAAAAATTTTTGTCCTAAATTTAAAAATTTTTAGGGGGGGTGGGGTCTCATTGGGGGGGAGGCACGGGGGGGGGCACGGGCGATATTACAGTTTGCCATGTATGAAACCTGACTCCTTTGCAACGACATGTCAAAGAGTCTTCGCCCATGTTGGAGTGGCTGGAACAACAACATATTAGCACCAAAATTCTCATAAATAAGATAACTTTGAATGTGTCATGGGACACAAGCAATGACAATAGTAAATAGTGTCAAGAGATACTATCTTGATCTTGAATCTTCCAAGCATAGTGGTGGAAAGTGCTACCTATCCTCAAGCTATAAAGCATTGTACTTGCCTATCACTTGAATGCAATGTCATAGTACTTTGTCGTTTCACTCAAATGTGTGTGTCATTGTCTACATACACAAAATTGTCTTTAATGAGTCCAAGTCTCAATCTTGGAACCTAATTCACTTATGTAGTAATAAACAATTGTCAACTCTATGTCTTCATGAGTCTTGTTTACATCTATCATCCACCATAGCCATGCTCTAGATCCATACATTTTAACATGGTATTGGAGGCATGTTGAGCATGGCTAAGCTCAACAAACTCTTCTTTTAGGTCCTCTTTGCACCTATCTAGCTCAAGTCTAGCTGATGATTCCATTTCTCACTTCATCTACACTCGCTACCTCTTAGCAGCCATAGCCAAAACTGCACCTACCCTGCTTTGAGCTCTTAGATCTCTTCAACGAGACAAGATCTTGATAAGCTTTCTTTTGGAGACTTCTCTCCCTACTCCTACAGCTCCTCTTTGTCACCTCAGAGCTTGACATTACTTACTACATATCCCAGCATTGCTCAAAGTCGTTATTTGAACTGCACCGAATTCTATTCATACTATCAATTCTCATTCTGTGTAGCATGATGTTGTCCATGACCATAGGGCATTGCAATTTACATACCTAAGCTATCTCCCACTAAAAGGGTTTCTTAAATGATCCACTATACAAGTTGCTCCAACCAAAAAATCATACCCCTATTCTGAAAACCCTAATCTGCCATAGCCAACTACTCTTCAAGCTCTTTTCCACTTCATTTTTCCCACTGTTTTCAATCAAATGTAGCCTCCTTCACTCAAATCTGAAGTTTCCAACAACTACAAACCTTCAAGAAGAAGATTTGGAGCAGTCCTAAAGATCACGCTACCTGTCTGAATATCAAGCAACCAACTTGTAGATTAAGCATCATCAAGTTTGACATCAAGTGTTTCAAGCTAATCTCTTACTTCATTGGTACACTGCCTACACAGATCCAAAGAGGAGTCATTGAATCTTTAAGGAAGCTGATATGGACTTCCTAAGGATTCAACCCAAGAAAAGCTCTCTATCTTGGAAAATTCAAAAAGCTTAGTCTCCTAGATATTGTGGGCCATAAAAATTTATAAAATGCCTTGGGACACATACATACAAGCTATCCTTATCTCCTCATCTAAAGATCCACAATGTATCTGGAGGAAGATTCACAACTACCTAGTGGGTCTAGTACGTCTACAAGTGAACCTACAACTACTGCACAATATGGCAGCGAGCCTGCCAATGATCACAATGTCAATGCCCCTACCAAAACAATGGAGCTAGAGGAAGATCCACATCCTCCTAATGATGAGCAAGTCTCAATTACCAAAATGACATCTGCGCTGGCGTCCAAGAACCATAACCGCAAGCGATTGAAAGCAAGGAGGAAGAGCAAGAAGCAGTGCATGGATGTGGAGCTTGTTGAAGCCTCTGATGTTTCAAACCCATCCATGCTTTTGCATGCATTCACACTCTTCTTGGCCATCTTGTCATGGCTATCCACTAAGACTCTATTCTTGCGGAGATTTGGGAGGTTTTAACCACGATTAGATTTGTGTAACATTCTGATGGGTTTTGGGTTTTGCATTGGCCGAAACTTCTAGTCCGGGGATCACCTTGTGTCTATGCCCATAGCACAAAAGGACAACCGTATTAAGATTAAATATATGATTCACAGTTGATATGAATCACAAATGAGAAGCAGATAGAACTAGTGGTTCAACTCATATTTTTTGACATGAAAGGGTGTGCCGCGTGTGGATGGTTTTCAAAGTGGGCAGGGACTCTCACACAGTGTGTACCCAGCCTAAGCTCCTATCATTTTGCTGAAATTCAAGGCCTTGATATAGAGCCCATATTTTCATGTGTCATGGGATTTGTAAATCTTTTTTTAAACTTCAAATGTGCACGGGTTTCCATTCATTATGTGTTTTGGCTACTATTATTATAACACCTAAGTATTTACCAACAATTTGCTCTCTCTATCTCTTTCTCTCTGTGTTGCTCTCTTTCTTGGGTTTACATTATAATTAGGTTGCATAAGGCAATGAAAAAAATTCTTTAAGACACTAAATGATTGGAAGATCACTCCACACAATCTTGGTGATACACATGCCATGCTTTTAAATCTATATGCCTTATAAGGTAGGCACAAAATAGAAATGAAAATCCAATGTCATATTCACATGTGTATAATCAATGACTTACATTTAGGATAATAGCTAAACTTGTTTTCATAAAAGTAAAATGAATATATTAAGGGGATTAAGCACTCGAATCTTAGCAATTAGATTAGGATAAACTATTCTTGTGCTTTATGATTGCCACCCCATCATACAATGGACACCTATGCTATGTCTTGACTAACAATATGCACACCAAAGCACTCCGAATGAAAAATTCAATTACACTGTTTTGAGTCACTAAATCCTTTCTTTGTTCATCGAGTGAAGGATAGACAAACATGTGGCTATGAATATAATGTTCAAATGTCTTTCTTGAAGGATGCACTCAATCACAATCACATGTATTCGCAAAGATTTGGTCTAATGTATTTTGATGTCCATAAAATTGTGAGGTATGTGGGGAAGATAGTGCCCATAGAACATGCTCATCTCAAAGGCATACCACAAATCAACCAACATGTCACGAAAAATATTATTTCAATGATTTCCTTTCCAACGAAGTGCTATGTTGCTTAGAAACAACACTAGACTAATCCGTGTTATTGTTCCATTAAAAATCATTGAACAACTCTATATATTTCATTTCAATGCACAAGCACTTATATTTCTATATAAAATTCTTGATATTTCAGCTTCTTTATGTATTCATTTATTATGTAGGGTGTTTTTAATGTTTCACAATATTTTTTCCATAAAAATATCCTCTAAACGACCACTTTAACACACAAATGGGTGTAGATTGAGGCCAAACTTATGCTCTATAGCCATTATACACTCATGGACCTTTCCTTAATTTTTAGTAAATTTTCTCACCCTTAAACTATTTTTTTCCATCAAAAAATCTACTTTTTGTGATCTTTCATCATTTATTTTAATACAAATTATTTATTTTTCTAATTTTTAGATTTATAAAGCTTATGTGAATTGTGATTCAGTATTACATTCAATATCACTCCATAAGAATACCATTTGGACCATAAAAATCCATGAAATTATAATTTTTCTATTAAATGTCGCATTACGGGTTTTATAATTTTGACTACCATTACATGAATTATTGGATATTATTGATTATTCTATGATTTTATACATATTCAAGCATATTCAACCATTTCTAATCATTTTTCATGATAAAAATAAAAGATTCATCATCAAAATTCAATAAAACACACACGCTATAATCCACATATGCACGTATCGTATTTCGAAAACGGAAATCCGGTCAATGATACTCTTTTACAACTCATTGATGCCTCCTTTGTACTTCCTTGATGTATCCCTCGCATCTCATCACAAATCGACACCCATTCCCCCTCATCCTCTCAACCCATATGAATCACGTATGGCGAGAGAGAAAGAGAAGAGAGAAAGACTGCAATCTAAAATTTTCATTCAATGCATCAAATCTCGCACGGTTTGGAGCGAATCAAAGCATGAAAAATCAATATCTCAACCCCAAGAGAGGGAGGATGATTTGAATAGTTCGAAAAATCAATTTTTTGATGGAATGAGAGGTCGTCAAAAAAATGGTGTTCCCCTCTCCATTCATCATGCTTTTTAGATTAGTTGCTTTCTCTAATCAATATTACCATCAAAGCCTTAAAAAAATTGGTTCAATCCTTCATGTTCACACTCTTTTGCAAGTGGTTTAAGGCATAATGGAGTGGTAAACGACCTCAAAATTGCAATTTGACAAGATGGGTGGTTTTCTGGCATCAATATCTATTACCTTAGCCTCCATCACTTGCTTTTCGATTTTCGAATTAGGTAGCTACTTCATAATGCCAAACCTTGTGGCAATTAAGTGGGGAGTTTGACCTAGGGCTCAATGCCAAACCTTGTGGCCATTAAATTCTAAGGCAATGAACATCTTCTCTTAGAATATTTCTTTCTTTATTTTTTTATTTTAGGGGTTTGAACCCCTTTTTACACACCTTCATATATTATATAGTTCAAATATATCCATTGTTTCTTCTCTTTTGTTTAGTATGCTTCCCTAGCTACCTCATAATTAACAAGGATTCCTAGAGAAACGGCTGTCTAAGAATCTAGTAGAATAGGATCGCTAGGACTATCCTAAAAAATAAGTCTTAGAGTGCTTACCAATGTCTTTACAGGAGGTGGACAACTACTCAAACCTCCCCAGATACACCTAACCTAACCCTAGGACTTCATGCCTTGAATGTTGGTCCCCAACAAAAGAAAAATATCCCACATACATATATCCATATAGCATAAAGGGAAAGAACTTGTAAAGCCTTTCTTGCAATGCTTCTTCTTCACCCAAAGAATGGTTTAGAGCAATTCTTACTATAGGCAGTCCAACCTCCAAAGGTAAAACACACTCTTTCCCATATACTAATTTAAAAGGGATGTATCATGTAGCTCTTTTAAATATCATATTATAAGCCCAAATAGCCACATAAAGCTTCTTATTCCAATCACGCTTACCTTTAGATACCATATTGTATGAAATCTCCACAACCTGCTTATTAGTACTCTCTATTTGCCCATTGACTTGGGGGTTGTGAGCCATGGTCTTATTATGTTTAATCTTCAAAGCTTTCGTCAAAGCCTCAATCACATTATTCAAAAAATGTATCCCATGATCAGACATAAGATCCTTATGTGGACCAAAACAAAAAACAATCTCTTTTAAAATAAAACTGGATGTTTCCTTAGCATTATCATTTATTGTAGTGCAGGCTTCAAACTAATTTGTGAAATAATTTGTCGCCACATTGATATAATGCTTTCATGTAGTTGACAAAGGATATATAGGTCTAACAAAATCAATGCCCCACTTCTCAAATGATAGTATAGCCATGATAAGACTCAATGGGCGCTTCCTATTCTCCCTATTGTCATGACTTTGACATATATAACATCCCTTGATATATGCAAATGTAACCTGGAAAATGGACAGCCAGCAATATCCGACTCTCAAAGCTTTTTGTGCAATCAACCATCAAGAAAAGTCCCCTCCACAAGCAGAGTCATGACACTCTTCTAAGATAAATGAAACCTCATCAAGCATGACAAGGTGGTGATAAATATCATCAACCCCTTGCTAATATAGTGTTCCTACAATCAAGGTGAATTTCAAGGCTTGCTACCTCCTCTTTTAAGCCTTCAACAAAGTGGCTCCAGCCTCTCCTGTGGATAGATAGTGTATTTCAGTACATACAAGGATGGAATGGAGGTCATATTGATTTTGAATAGACCCTCGAGGTCACTACATTCAACCAAGATTTCCCTCGGATCCTTGAAATCCACAATACATTCAACAATACCCTTCAACTTTAGTGGCTTACTCCTAATTTCATAGTCAAACTCTTGCAAAGTGATCAACCACTTCACTAGGTGGTCAAGTGGCTGCAACTTATTCAGCAATAGTCTCAACTCCTTTGTCTTTGTATAAAATACTACATTTTCATATAGGATGTAGTGCCTAAATTTCTTTGTTGCAAAGACCATCCCAAGGCGGCACAATTTCTCCATGTAGGTATATTTAATCTTCAACACCCCCAATTTGTGACTGGCAAACGCAATTGGATGGTACAACTTCTCCTCCCAAATTTGGGCTAAACAGCAAAACTGATACTATATATCGTAGCCACTAAAATATATAAAATATCTCACCCCTTATAGGAACTTTCAGGACTGGCACTTTTGCCAATTCCTACTTCACATCCTCGAAGGATACTTGACACCGATCACTCTAAACAAATAGACATTTAAAGGACAGTAACTTCGTCAAGGACAATGTCCTCTCAACTAGTGTATTAATAAATCATCGATAATATCTAACTAACGAACAGAAAGCTATGCACTTCTTTAGGAGTATGTGGCAAACTTATAATGTTGATAATCTTTATCTTTTTGTTAACCCCAGCTTGAGACGGTTAATTCAAGAATGTAGATGCAACAGAAGAAGAAAGATGGATAACATCCAAAAGCATAAGGGAAGCCTCAAAAATCAAGTCAAAGACAAAGGCGTATTTTTAAATACAAGGAGGCACCCCTAAAACTTTTGTAAAAGATCACCAAGCTCCCTCCTGTGCAGATTGTAAAAGGTAGACTCACATAGGTAAAGAGATAGGGCAATTAGAAGGGAATGGGAAAAGAGGACCTTGCCACAATGGCCGATCATGTAAAAAAGGGAATGGGTGCCCAAGGGATTTAGGGCATGTATAAAAGCCAAAAAGTGAATAGAGAAGCTCATTCTTTGGTATGTGGCAAAGTGAACTCATCTTCTACTCTTCTTCTCTTCTCCTTTTTGATTGCTTATGTGTGCTTGAGAGAGGGAGTGTGAGAGTGTGAGAAATGAGTGTGTGAGGGTGAGGGATCTTAGAGGTGAAACTCTCCATTATCTCCTCTCTTCTTCTCTTCTCTTCTCTTCTCTTGTCTCGCGCACGGCTATGGAGGATGGAGCTTGGATATGGAGGCTTGATGATGCTTGAGCTTGCATCTAGAATCGTGGAGCTACTAGTGTGCTTGCTGGAGGAGGCAACTCATTTGGCCATTGAGGTAAGCTCACTACACCCCAATAGGATTGAAGATGTGTCAGCTAGGTGAGAGATGGCCATAGGTGTTCACTTGAAATGCTTAAGCAATAAGTGGTCTATGGGTCTTGGCGGTTGAGCGTGGACAATAGATTCAAGATTGAGCATTTGCACACCTCAAATCGAGCAACGAAGTAAGGGTTTCATCCCCAAACTAGAGCTTGAGATAGGTAGGAGGTTTTTGGTTTTTAATCTTTGCAACAAGTATTTTGTTTTTTTGATGATCTGGAAAGTAGGAGAAATTGTTTCAATATCTTGCTTTTGATTTTTTTGGCATTTAGAGTAGGATAGGACTGAGAAATCAAAGCGAGAAGCTTTAGGGTTGTTGATGTGAAATAAGCCCGAACAAGGCACAAACAAGGAAAAAATGGAGAAAATAGTGCTTAGAGGTGTTAGAATCGCACGGGGGTGATCAAAAAGATTAAGGTTGAGTCCAACAAGGTTTAAGACTGCAGGAAGCAAAGGGAGACCTCATTTTCACTTGTGGCATTGAGAGAGAGAGAGAGAGAGAGAGAGAGAGAGAGAGAGAGAGAGAGAGAGCTTGGACATCCCCACAGTTTCCTACGAATTGATCGACTCCCACCACCAGCATTGTTAGCACATCCCAAGTATATACAAACCTTGCCTTGTGGTCATAATTGCATTCTGGAAGTCCTTGACTACTAGCTTGCTCATAATCGTGTCATCAATTCGATTTTTTGTCATCACTTCGGCCCCTCGACCGAAGGAATGGGACCACCTTACCAATGTCCGATTCCCCGAATCAGATCTCCGATTCTAGAAATCGAACACTCAGACACCCTACACTCGTGCGTTTATAATAATCGCATGGCCAATGATTGGACCACTGCCATGCATCTGATCCTAATGATCAACACTCGGACTTGTGACCTCTTTCAATTTTGAAAATTGGATGCTTGGATCACCCTCTTTGTTTTTGTCAATCGAACACACTCAAATCGGACCTATCCTTCCTATTCAGTCAGGCATACCCTGTCCGATCTCACAAATCCGATATCCCATAATCGAACCCATAATCAGACACAAAAATTAGACCATTCAAAATCAGACACTCCCAATTGGATAGCTAAAATCAAACACCTTTCAAATCAGATGTCCAATTCCTAGAGTCAGATACTACAAAATCGAACTCTGCAAAATTGGACCAAATTTTGACACATCAAAATTGAAAAATTTAGCGTGTCCAAGATGATGAAGAGTACAAAACGCAACACAAGAATTCACCAAAGCCTTACAGGAAAATCTAACCCTAAAAATCACAGCCTAATGGCTAGAAATAGCGCTAACACTCATAATAGCATATTGGGCATACTTAGAGCCATAGGCTAACTAGCAGACCTCAATTTGACCTTGAATGAGCTAAACGACATAGCAGATAACCTAATCGCCAGCAAGGACGGCCAGGAATCAAGCCTAGAGCTCTATCAAGTCGAGTATGTAGACGAGAGTGCAAGAGCTACAATTCTCACTGTGTATTCACACCCACCCTGTTTTCCAGCACTTAAAGTACACTTAAGAAAAGCTAAAAGTCTAATTTTGCAAATGTGCACAGAGGAAGACAGCATGCACATATGCACTGAGTGTAAGTTGAGGACTCTTTGTAAATAATAAGAAACTCACTCAGATTCAACAATCAAAACAAACCTACCAGTAGGAGAAGACCCTGAAACATAGTCAGGTGATCGAGAATCCCAAGTATAAGACCAAGCAAGGACACGATATAGGAGTCAAACGCAGCAAGGATTGACACCATTCGAGGAGTGGATCTACCCGACTTGATCAATCTCATTGACAGCTTGGTGGAGCACAAGACCGCGGATATGGTAGAGTCAAGCACTAACCACAGATGTAGCAAAGAGCTTGACCTAGGTGATTTCCCGACAAAAATCCAACAACTAGTCACCAATTATGATCTACAGACCCATACGGACCACCACGGTAGGCCATCCGAGGAAATCATAGTAGCTGACCTCGAAGAGGAGAGGAAGCGAGCACGAAAGGCCTTGCAAAGCATAGCGGCCTACAATTAGGAACAACAAGCTAGAAGCTTGCGATAGAACATAAAAATCTGGGATATCTAGTGAGTGTTAGTCTTAGCAAACAAAAATCGATTGGGACCTGATGCGGAGAGAGAGAGAGAGAACACTAGAAGAAGACCTTACGCTGAGCGAGCTTCTTATGAAGCGACTATTGGACAACACCTCCACATCGCAGAGTATAGTAGCACTTGCGACCTCATTGCTCATAGGGCTAGGAGTCGACCAAGGTGAAGAGCTAATCAAAAATCCCTATCCTACCAATCAAACGATGATCCCTACAGCTTCGTAGAGCAATTTGAGTAGATCTGTTAGGCCAACAGCCTCATCAATCTCACCCAGCACTCACAGACCTTTGGTCTATACTTAGGCAATAAGGGAAGGACTCGTTACACCAACTTAGATGCCGCAGAATGCAACAACTTCAACCATCTCAAGAACCTCTTTATTAAGAGATTCTCAAAGGTGGGATACTCAGACAACTTGATTTTATGGCTCATGAACGTGAAGTAAAGAGATAAGGAGAATATCAGAGACTACATCACCCATGTGCGGAGTCTCTCCAAGAGAATCCCAACTAGCGAGTGACCCACCGAAAGAGCGGTCTCCGTGGTCTTCATTGATGGGATACGAAGTGAGGAACTCTACAAGGCCTTGGCAGGAAATTCAAGCTTGCAGTGAGACACGCTAGCTAGGATCTTTGAGGAGGCGATTAGAGTCGACGACCAGCTCAAAGAGAGAATCTCCAGGAGCTCGACCTGAGAGGAGACTAACGCTAGAAACTCTGAGAGAGTTTCAACGTCAAGCAAAAGATCAGGCCCAAGTGACTACCCTAGTGACTCTAAGCCTAGGAGATTTGCTTAGGCATCATCCGACGCTGTGGCAAGAGCTGAAGTAGTGGGTTGAGGGGTCGACAAAGCAAACTGCCACCACTAACATGCACGAGTACGATACAAAAACATAGATACCAAGTCTGACGTTGCACTTAGTGCCGAAATCCTTGCATGTCAATGCTTTTTGGGAAGGCATCGAAATGCATGCAGTCTTACTAGTCCTAGCTCTAGGAGACACCACAAGAAAGGGAATTGTAGACATAGAAGCAGGAGTTAGTGTGTTGAGCCACGCAATACTCCAGGCTTGGGGTATGCGCTTGTTGAGAATGCTAGGTTCAATGTCACCCTAGCCAATGGAATGAAAGTGCGGTCATTTGGAGTGTTAAAGAATTGACCATTGAAGATCACAGGAATCCAATTCTCGATTGACTTTATAGTCATGAAGGGAGTGGACTATGACATCCTATTAGGTCAACCCTAGTGGATGCACAATGCACGGATCATAGAAGACTGGGGTAACAGTCTAATATTCTCAGGAAATCAAATGGAGGCAATGATGAGAGTAGGGATTGATACATGGAAGACCGCACTAGTTAACCTGGATGCCATCTCCACCATGATGAAGGGTGACAAGCTGATTAGGAAATCTTACATGCCACTGATCAAATATATCCCCTATCCCGAAGATGAGTGAGATTGGATACATGTGCTTGTGCCATGATAGTTCTACCATTCTCAAACAGTGAGGAGTATGAGCAAGCTGCTAAGACAGCTGATAAGGCCAAAGATGCAACCTCAGTTCCAATATGCATGATGGCCAAAAGCTCAAATGGATGATCCAACCCTATCAAATTCCACGTCCCAAGTAACAAGCAAGAACTCCTAAAGATCCTAGAATATCTGACAAACAAGCTAGCTGGCAATCTAATCGCTAGCCTCAAAACTCTTCAAGACCTCCTCTTGGACGAACCTAAGTGGCAATGGAACAAAGTGCATGACTTAAACTTAATGTACAATTGGGCCTTAGTCACCGACTAGAAGGAAAAGCCCTATCAAGACCTAGGAGATGACGAGTAGTCGAAGGAGGATGGCTCTAGTGAGGAATATAAGGGCTGTTGTTCCTTCAGTGATGGAATCAAAGCAGAGATGGATACAGTAGAATGCGACACTGGAAGAGTGATAGAGCAAATCCAAGCTGACTCCAAACCACATAGGAAGAGTGCCTTTAGAATCGATAGATTTTTATCAAACCTGGCTGGAGTACATAGGGGCAATAGACTACAAAGAAGTAGGCCTTGCCCAGCCAAGCACTTTGCCAGTGCTTAGGATATAGTCACCGTCTACTAAACTATGACCACCATACAAGACTCCCTCTTCTAGCATAGACGGAGAGTTTGATTCTGAGTTGGAGGTGAGTTCAGACAGTGATCGTGAGGTGCCACAACCACCTAAGACTAGACATACCAAAGGGGACCTACAAGTACACTTGAGGCACAGAAGTTTGAAGGAATAACAACACAAGTAGCCTAGGGATACGTAAGTTGAATAGCAAGGGAAATCGCAAGATCTGCCAAAGTGATTTACTAAGGGTAGGATTTGGCAGATCTTGTGGTTTCCCTTGTGTGCTCAATCACTATGGGCGAGACCCAATTTGTGTGCTCAATCTCGTAAATGAATCCTACCCTTAGCTAAATTAACCTCCTTGACTTTGGCTGGTCCTTCTATTGGTTCCTATTGACAAGCATTAACCTCCTTGACTTTGGCTAGTCCTTCTATTGGTTCCTATTGACAAGCTGCTAAGGGTAGGATTCATTTACAAGATTGAGCACACAAACTCGGTCTCGCCCATAGTGATTGTACTGAAGAAGAATGGAAATATCTGAGTGTGCATCAACTACAAGAAGGTAAATGCTGCTACCAAGAGGGACAATTATCCATTGCTATACATTGAGCATATGCTCAGGAGAGTAGCAGGCAAAGAGGCCTACAGTATTCTCGACATCTTCTTAGGATACAACAAGGTGCAAGTGCACCCTGAGGATAGGCACAAGATTTCCTTTGCCACCGAGTGGGGTGTCTTCGCTTATATAATCATACCCTTTGGGTTGACTAATGCACCTACTACTTTTTAGAGGCTCATGTGTGCAATATTCAAGGACATGCTTAGGAAAGAGTTAGAGGTCTTCATTAACAACTTGTGTGATCACTCCACCTGGAAGGAACACTTAGACAACTCCAAGAAATCTTTGAATGACGTAGACTATATCGTCTCTCATTGAACCCCTTAAAGTGCTAGTTATGGGTAAGGCACAAATGCATCCTAGGGCACGTGGTATCCAAAAATAGCATCACCACTGACTTCTCAAAAGTCAAGGTTATTGTTGATCTTTCACTCCCAACTGACTACAAGGGAGTTCAGTACTTCCTTGGCCATATAGGATACTATCAACAGTTTTTGCTAAACTATGCATTGATTGTTAGACCCCTATACAAGCTACTGATAATATTCGAATGGAGAGAGGAGTTCCAACACACATATGAGGAAATCGAAGAAGGCTCTAACCACCACACCAATCTTAAGAGCCCCAAACTAGAACATAACCTTTCATGTTCATATTGATGCTTCAAAATTTGCAGTAGGAGTTGTGTTGTGCCAGGCTAGTGACCACAATCTAGACTATCCAATGAGCTTTGCTAGCAAACAACTCACAGATACAGAAATGAATTACTCCACAACCAAACGAGAGGGGTTTGTCATGATGTTTGCCATAAAGAAATTTTTCAGTACTATCTTCTTGCTACGCCCTTTATTTTCTTTGTTGCCCATCAAGCCTTGCTATATCTACAAACCCTGCGCTACAGGATGCATAGCTCAATGGTTACTTTTGCTTCTCAAATTTGACTTCTCCATTGTCGTACGCAAGCGAAAGCAACACTATATGGCTAATTATATGTCTTTCATACCTATGGGAGAAGCCGCTAGACATGGCATTAGACACAAATTTCCAAACGCACATCTATTCACCCTATCTAGAAAAAGAGATATGTTTAGAGCCGACTTGATGTCGTACTGGGTAGGCAACATAGTCCAAGTGCTTGAGCACGGATTACGTGATCGACCCATAGAAAAGGCCTGACTAAGGTGACTCATTCTCAAAATCCAACCCTATCAATTAATATAATGCCAATTCTATTGACTAAGGCAAGACGGATTGCTACAAAGATACATGTGTGAGCACAAAATGCACGATGTACTAGCTAAGGAGCATGGCAAAATTGCAAGAGGACACTTCAATGGAGATGCGACAACTTGCAACGTGCTCTAGTCTCAATTGTGGTGGCCCACGCTTTTTTGAGATGCAACACAATTTGTGAAACACTATGATGAGTGCCAATGGATGAAGGTACTAGTTCACAGCTAAGCCCCATCATTGCAAGACAACCATTCCAGAAATGAGGGATTGACTTCACTGGGCCTGTCAATCCCGCGGCTCAATATTCACAAGCCAAATACATCATCGTTGCCACCAATTATCTCACAAAGTGAACGGAAGCTCAAGCCACCAGAAAGAACGATGCACGAATCGTTGATAAGTTCTTATGGGAGCAAGTAATCTCTCAATTTGGGTACCCCATCAAACTTGTGAGTGATCAAGGCACACACTTCATCAATGAGGTCATTGCTCATCTCTTGTCCACCATCCTGATCATCCATCAGAATCTTCACCCTACTACCCTCAGGCAAATGGCTAGGCGAAATCAATAAATAAGTTTTTGGTAAACATCCTGACCAAGGTAGTCTCTGCTTCACGTAGCGACTGGGATAACAAGCTAATGGCAACCTTATGGGCTATTCAGGTTGACCTATGGAATTTCCTCAGTTCCTATCTTGAGAATCGTTATTCCAAAGCGATGGGAGGGAAAGGAAGCATGGACAAAACATCTAGTTGAGTTGGAATGCTTATCAAAAACTCGACTTCTAGCCACCTATTCACTGATCTATGAAAAGGCACAACTCAAGGAGTTAGTTTGACAAGCATGTCAAGGAGTGAGATTTCAAACAATGTGACTTAGTACTGTTGTACTCACTCAAGGGACATAAGCAGAAAATGAAGTTTATGGGGTTAAGATCTTTCAGAGTTTGCACCATAAGCCAAATCAATAATGTCAGTTGTGTCAGTTGTGTAAAGAAGTACTACCCTCCCACACATCCACTACATGAACCCCCAATGCTAGAAGCCCTTGTCAATGTACGAATAGCCACCATTACAAAGATTGAAGATGAGGATGAGGAAGCCATAGCTTCGACTTACCTGTGCATGACCATTACAACCCATAAGACACGCAACATTGATGTATTGATTGATGAGGGTGCTAACTTTAATATCCTGAATCACTATCATTGGACTCAAATCGGAAAACCATAGTTACAACCCACTAATGCCAAACTCATCCCATTTGGGGGCCGATCATATGGACTTCTAGGAAAGTGCAAAGTTTCGGTCTCTATTGAGTCTGAAAGCTTGCCCATGATCTTTTATGTGTTGCCAAACATGAAAGATGTAGGCATGGAATCTCTATTAGGACAAACCTTTAAGAAGCAGGCCAACTATAATGTTGACTACAATCATAGCACATTCACCTAGCCAATTGGCAATGTACAAATCGTCACAGTATTAAGCAAAGGTTGCATGACTCCATCACAATCCGCAAAGCCACAAGTAGAGAAACCCACCATCAAGCCTAAGGAGGGGGGTTGTGATTCGTCACCAGCTGCCAAACCTCAACACCAACAAAAAGCTGACCACAAAGCTAAAACCCTTGAACACCAATTCAAATGGGTACCAAAACATCCAAGATCACCACCTATAGGAGCACTCAACCACAAGCTCACAAGGCTAGGAACCTTCCCTTGAAACCTATGAGGCCTAGAAGAAACTACAGGCATCAAACGGTCAAGATGCAATGGGTCCCTAAGACCTTATTGCAAGCGCAAGGCTATTATGAGGGTAATACCTGGATTTGGGTACCTAAAGCCAAGATGACCAAGGACACTACTCAAACACCACCCTCAAGCTTGACCACTCAAAGCATCAAGATGAATCAAGCATCAATGCCACAAAATCCCTTGGGCTGCAAGGCCCATTGCCCCTCCAAAACCTAAACCCATCAAGACTCAACAAGTCTATCAACCCAAACAGCATCCCACTACTACTAAACCACCTCAACCTTGCCCTACTAGTACTTCAACTACTGCCCAAGCATCTAGTAGTGTGCCACCCACACTGCATTGGCCATGCCTAGTGTAGCAACGCCACAACCCCAGCCAAAACCACAACCATATTTGCACTATTAAGCCCAACCAAACCTCAACCACCTGCCAACCTTAGACCCTCTTACCAGTGAAGATCCATTCTAACTTTGGTCTCAGACTTAGCTGAGAATACAGGCAATGACTTGTTGCTTGCCTCAGACGCTTGGATGCTACATTTACCATGCTTGCTAAAAGTTATGATCGGCTGGACTTCGGTCTTTTGGTGGCTCCTGGTCATATTTCTACTACTGACCTCAAGGGAAGCTCTTGAAGTTAAAGGAGGGCTCAATGGGACCTAAACAATGCATGATGATCACCTAGGAGGAAGCACAAAATCAAATGCATACCTTTGAAGGTATTCTACCATCGAAGAAGAGCTGAAGCTTTTCAAATTTGGAGTGAAGTAAAGTAAAGGGAAGAGCTCCTCAAATAATTGAGATATGTCTCTCGATCTACAACACCTTGATTGTCATTGCTATAATACGGGTGATAAATCATCCATGATGCCACGTTATGCTCTCTCTCACTCTCTCTCTTTTAATCTCTTAATTTCTCTTTCTCTCTCTCCTTTACTTTATATTTGTCCTCTCTCTCTCTCTCCCCACTTCTCTCTTACTCTCTATCTTACTCCCTCTCCTTCTTTAATTCTCCTTCCTTGCTCCCTATATCCCTCCCTCCCTCCCTCTCTCTCTCTCTCTCTCTCCATTTCTCTTTCTCCTTCTCACTTTCTTTTACTTTCTCCTAAGCTTCCTCCCTCTCTCTCTCTCTCTCTCTCTCTCTCTCTCTCTCTCTCTCTCTCTCTCTCTCTCTCTCTCTCTCTCTCTCTCTCTCTCTCTCTCTCTCTCTCGCTCCCTCTCTCTCAGACTTCATTATGTTCATTAACGGGATCAAGGGATGAGGACCTCTATAAAGCACTAGCTAGTAATTCATGTTTGCAAAGAGACATGCTAGCCAAGGCCTTTGAGGAAAAAATCCATATGGACAACTTGTTAAAGGAGAGAAACACCAAAGTTGGTTAGCCCATTGGCGGCGTTACCTTCCATGGCAAGAGAGCTGCAATCCACAGTGCGAGCAACCATTGGTAGACGTCCAAGACAAATGAAAAAGTGTTAATATCATGCAATAAATGGCAGAACCTAAGTCGGATCTTGCAAAGATTTAGGATACACTGCAATGACTTATAAGACCACATGTTCAGTGCATCCAATGCAGTAGCAATCATCTTCCATTTAAAAGCCTAGATCCACAACCATGCTCATGTACAAACTACAAATGAGTGAAACATGAAGTTATACATTACTAATTACTAAAGAGGCTCCCATATCCATAGCCTTACTTGTAGCCATACTATCCCACAAATAGGGAGTATAATTATGGACAAGGAACTCCACTCACTACACTGATGCCTAATAAACAATGACCCATAGCTCCTAGGACTAACATCAATTTGACAAAAATATCTAGCACATGCAAAGCTGTAGTCACCCTTCTATTGAGCGAAGCTTCTATATACTTTGTAGAAGAACCGTTCAAAGAGGAATTATATGTAAATCTTTACATCACTTATGATAAAGAGGGATATCCAATATTGATGGATTTTCCACCAATTCTAATTAGGAAAGGGGCATAGATGAGGCATGGGAGAAACCCACCATAATTGCACATGTGGTCACCTAGGACATATATCATATAGGTTCTTGGAAAAAGAGAAAGCAAATAGAGACAAAGTAGATTTGAGATGTCTAAAATGTGGTGTCACATAATTGTACGCTAATTTCCTGAGGCCAAAACCCTTCATTAGCTTAGAAATCATGCCATCAATGCTACTCAAACTCTTTAATGTCAAAATACTCGATGAGGATACCACACCAATTCCTTTAAATGTTATGACTAGGGCTCAAGCACAGTAATAGGAGGCTCCTCCTAAAATAGCACCCTACATACCTCAATGACATGCTTAGGCTAGGGAATCAGAAATGGGGGTCTATATAATGGAAGCTACCTTGTTGGGATCCACAACAATGCCATCATTGGAGATAATGTGACCCAATAAGATACCATGTTTCACTGCAAAGACACATTTCATGGGATTCATACTTAGACTGTGACTTCATAGCATCGGGTGAAACAAAGCTTAAGAGAGTTGAAAATGATGCAAGTGAAGAAAAAGTGTATCAAAGACTCTGAAGTCATCCAAAGATATCCACATGAAGTTCATCAGGTAGGGCCCAAATACTTCTCACATATCCAACTAAAAAGAAGCTAGAGTATTCTTTAGCCCCAACCACATTATTGTACATACAAACACACCCCAAGCCACGATGAAAGCAATTTTAACTCGATCCTTCAAAGCAAGCTAGACTTCCTTGCAACCACTGAATCCATCTTGAAATGAGTAAATCTCATGATTAAGCAACCTCATTGAGAATGCTTTTGAGGTAAGAAATGGGAAATGGATCTAGAATGATTGTAGCATTCAGCTTCCTATAATGTACACAGGTTCTGGGCTTCTTATTTTTCTTGGGAATAATGACAATGGGCAAGATACCCTATCCATTAGAGTGATGAAGCCAACTGGGAGGAGTCAGTCTCTTTAACTAGCTTTGCCATGTGGGGATTCATTTATTATATTTGCATGTAGACTAGCACAATATCCGATTTGAGGGTAGTTCATGGTGTTGGTAAAATCGAGGATCCAATCCCTTCATTTTGAAATAATACCAAGTAAAAATATATTTGGATTTTCTTAGGAGAGCAACTAGTTGATTGTAGAAGTCAAGTTGCATGTGAGCACTAATCTCTAGTGGCTTTGTTTCTTTTAGACCAAGGTAGACTATGGTGAGAGCATCCTCCTTGACTCTTTTGACTTTCTACATTTGAGCATCAAATTCTCTTTCTTATCTAAGCATATCCAAAATTTTGAAATTAGCTATAATCGTGGCTTGAGCCATTCTGCCTTAAAGTTTGGATTTTGGATTTTTGGATCATTAATACTTTGGTCCTGGGTTGATTCTGGCTCCTAGGTATGGTTGATTGGGGAGTACAAATCCAAGTACTACTGAGTAATCTATAGCACACCCTCCAAACAAAATGGTTTCAAGTGGGAATCAATAACTAAGAATGCATCTTCCTCACCGTTGTCGAGGCCATCCATCATGTTGACCATTTCTGCGTCAACTATTACTAGTCGGTAGGCTGCTGATGGAGGCAAAATTTTGTTTAAGAAGATTTGGATTTTATTGTGACCTTAGTGAATGGTTAGCCTGTCATAATCCCAATTGTGACTAACCTATGTGTTTTGCAAGCAAGGCCATATAAGCAATAGGTGAAAATCTTCACCTACATGCTCCATGATGAGTACTACCAAGAAAATCAGGTATGGTATAGTGGCAACTTCCATGAGAATAAAGCAGATGATGCCAAGTGGCCCCACTCTTTTTTGGTTGGCCATTCAAAGCAAGAATGGGGCTGGTTCCTAGTTCATCAGTCCAAAATCTCTATGTGGCCATTATGATGATGTTGACTTTGGACCCACTATCCAACAAAACATTGTTGATCATTTGATTCTAAAATTGAATGCAGTGTAGGAATAATAGTAAATTTAAGGTTTGCCACCAAATGGCCTAATCATAGGGCCTCCGTGCAAGCCTTAGTGGGGCTACAATATAATATGTCTTAGTATTAGATAAGGCCTTGCATTTTTGCACCCTAGATGTTCAAGAAACAGCACCTCCAACAAAGGTAAAGACATACCCAGAGGTGAACTTGCTAATGTTTACATGTTTTGTATAATTTGAGTTAGTGTAACCCATGACTCTTATATCCTAGCTCCCATAGCAAATGCATATATTTGCTATGCCTTTCTCATGATACCCTTCATAGTTTTCTAGTATTGCATGCTAAGTGTAGCCATATAATGTATCACAATTCCCACTACAAATGCTATGTCAAGATGAGTGGCTATCATGGCATATATCAAATTGCCCATTGCAGATGATACGGAACCTTGGCCATCTCGACCCTCTCATCATCTAGCTATGAACAATTATGGACAGTTGGCCTAATTGACCTTCACATGAGAAGGTAGAGGACAACCAATATGCTCTCCATCTTGCATATGAAATTGCATTAGAAGTATATATATGTACTCCTAGGACAAGTAGAGAACTCCCTTAGACCGATTGTGCATAATGTGCATATCAAGTATATTTCAGGTCAATATTATGTCCTTTATCTCAAATATCTTTTCAAGCTAAGTACTGATGTATCTTCTCCTCGAAAAATCACATCATAGCTATGGATAATCTTTTGAGCCTATGGATCCCAAAGGCGATAGCCTGTCTCACTTTCATCTCCATATCCAAGAAAGATACATTTGATAGACTTTAGATCCAACTTATTGTACTTGTTTTTGGGAATATGGTAGAAAGCATCATATCCAAAGACCTATAAAAGAGCATATAATGGAGGTTTCCTAGACCATACCTCCTCTATAACATGACAATAAAGAGTAGTGCATAGGGATTAATGAGAAGCATACTAGTAGTAATTATGTTAGGCCAAAATTACTGTGGTAAGCCTCTCTAACTAGGCATACTATTGATTCTTTCTTGAATAGTCCTACTCATGCACTCTACAATACCATTTTGAGGTGGGATGTATGAGATGATCAATTGACGCTTAATACCTTGTTCATTACAAAATTGTACAAATGCCTTTTATCCCCATTGTTAGACCTTAAGCATTTCAATCAATACCTAGTCTGGTTCTCAACAAGAGAAATAAGGTGTTAAAATGTAGCCAGAACATCCGATTTTTACTTAATAGGATAAGCCTAGATCTTACATGAATAATTATCAATAAATGTCGCAAAGTACTTCACACCACCCAATGATTGATAGGGCATGGGACCACATACATCAAAATGCACAAGAGCTAGAGACTTGCCCATGCTCATGGAGCTAGACTTCTTATACACGTTATGATTCTGCCAGCATAAAGACAATGATCACATGAATCAAAATATGAGTAATTAAGAGGTGGAAGAACATGCAAACAAGCCAAGACTTTCATTTCTTTCAAAGATATGTGCCCACGATGACGATGCTATAAAGATACATATGGTAAGTTAGTGACACCCAATACATGGTCAATAGACCTATTTACAAGTAAAAGGAGAGAGGCTGCCAACCTTGGCACCTCGAGTAAAAACAAAGTGACCATGGTTAATCTTCCATGTAGAATCACCAAAAGAGACATGATATCCTATATCATCCAATTTTCTAACATAGAATAGGATTTTAGTAAAATCTGATATATGTCATAGATTATGCAAAATAAAAAAGTCACCTGAAGCAAGCTGTAGTCTAATATCCCCAATGCCAATGATATCTAATGCAATGCCATTTTCCAATCTCATAGAATCTATAATGTTGTGATAAGTATGAATCAAATCCCAATACAGGGTAACATGGAAAGAATCCCTTGAATCAAGTGACCAACACTGAGAGTAAGTAGACAAAGCATCGGTCAATTGAGTAGCACCAAGAGAGGAAGCAACTAAGATATTTTCATCATCAAACTTGGGTTGCACTACATTTACCTCTTCAATCTTCACACTACACTTACTAGGAACAATGCTATGATCATCATACGTGGCATCATCTTGCAGTTTTCCTTTGCCTTTCTTATTACATCTATAATTGCATATTTTATGGCACTGTGGCCTAATATGACCCTATTGACCACCATATAATGACATGTCAAATAGGACTTACATTTGCAAGACTTATTGCAAGATTGTCCATGAGACTAAGACTTGCCTTGTTGGGCTATAAGTCTCTACCATGGTTATTATTGCTATTACTACTATTTCTACCTCTAATAGTCAATGCATGAGAAGTATATGTTGTATCAATATTCATCCTATTTATCTCTTCTATCAGTAGAGTCCTCATACATCATTACATTTAAAACCACTCTGAGGGGGATGAGCACTCATAATAAAAGGTGTCCCATGACTTAGGCAATGTAATAAGCAAGAATAAAGACTTGATATTTACTTCAATCTAAATGCCTTATGATATAAGCTAGTTGAAAATGGAAAACTCATTCAAATGAATAGAGATAGCCATATTCTCATTTGTGCAAAGTTCCACAAGCTTCTTTAGCCACCAATACAACAATTGAGATGCAATATTTTGCTTATCATAAAGATTGCAAATCTTTTTCCATAATGCATAAGTATCACCTGCAATGTGAATCACATAAAAATACACTTTTTTTAATAATGACAAGATGATAGTGGACTTACATAGCTCATTAAGATTTGCCCAATCCTCTAGGTCATAAAGCTCAAGCTTTATGCCCTCTAACTTCATTGGCTTAACGTGTCTCTTCTAAACAAAGACTTGCCATATCTGTGTCTTTCAATATTGGAAGTTATTGCCATCAAGCTTTTCAATGTTGAAAAGTCTATTTGTTGATGAACTTGCCATAATGACTGCAAATGTTTGCAAATGATAAGAGTATCAGCTACTAGAAAACTGAGCAAAACTTGTCCCCAAACTGATCCAAAAAGGTGGGAAAAAGGTCAGAAATAAAAGAGGGTATAGCTATCCACAAATTGCAATCAAAAGAGTGCCAAAAACAAACTATCTGCTCTTTAAAAGAATATTGAAAACCATAATTACAACAATACTAAAATAAAGAAAATAATATATATCAATCCAACTGTGAGAAAATAGAAAGAAAGCAAGCTTTTACCACCAAGGATATCATGATATCAACTATGATACAAAGACTCCAACTAGTAGTGTAGCAACCAAGAACCAATAGTTGTCAAAGCATATGGAATCAAATCATCCCACAACCAAAGGTAACTACATTCAATAGCATATAAAAGAGTATATATATGAACCACGAGTCCTACTATCTCAAAGAAACAAGATTTACCAAGTAAGTACAAGCATCTCTCACTAGAAGTGAATCTAGAATGCAAAGCAAGTAAGCAAAGCTTAAGACATACACATCAAAGTATCCAGTAAGCCTAATCACATCACAAATAAATCCGAGAGCATAAGTATCCATTGAAGCTTCAATACCCATAAGTGAGTAAGCAAAGGAAGCTCAAAGCAACTAACCAAAGCCCAAGTACATCAAAGGTAGCTCAAATCCAAGTGTCGAAGCATGTCATAACCACATCCAGACCCATAACCAATGCGAGACATCATTGTAGACATATAGCATACTCAAAATACCATGTAGGCACAATAGGCATTCAAAGCATGAAACTCACTATTGTATGCTTGCTACCTAATATGAAAGTGATGTCAAGTTGTCATAGCTGTCCCCAAACTTCTACATCATGCTTTGTATCCACTCAAAATGGATAGAATGAGCACTTCTTAGCTCAATAATCACTCAACAAAGCTCCTTAACAAGACATAAGAGTAAGTTGGAACAAGCCAAGAGAAGGGAAGACTCAATGTATATCTTGAGAGGAAGAAACAATGGCTACCATGAAACATTGAATTGAATATTTTTCATGAGTTGAAGTAAATGATTGGTGAAGCTCCTCAAATCCAATCTCTCATACCTGTTAAAAGATAGAGCTTGAATGGGAGCATACAAGCACAAGTAAGAGCAAAAGTAAGAGCTATGGCAGATGGAGCAAGAGAGCAAGAGAAAGAGACACCATATGTGGGAACTCCAATAGTCCCAGGGCCTTTCCATATTCAATATTCATTGAAAGAATAAAGGATAAAGTGATAATGATGGACACCCACCACTTGCAGTGTACAGGTGTGCAAGTACATTTTATAGTAAGTAAAAGTGGGTGGCTAGGCATAAGCACCTTTATCCCCATCACAATCATCAAGCTGTCTTGTACTAATCAAATGTTTTGCCAAGTATGAAAGATGCCATATGTTTCACAAGACAAAAGAAAAATCATTTGGTAGTAGCAAGTGTATGCTACATGCACAGTTATTTCTAAGATAAACACGTACTCTCTTTTGAGTATTATAAGTAGAGAACCTCTTCATATGTGAAGTAGTATGAAATGATGCTCCAAAATCCATAAGTTGATTTTGAGACATGCCATTACAAGTAGAAAACCACTTCATATGTGGAGTAACATACTAGTTCTAAGATATGCCATTATCCATGGTAGCCAAGAATACATTACCAAAAGAGAATAGAAACAAAACATTGCCATCAGTACTGTCACATGCATCAATATCCTCTATCTTTGCCTTACTCTTCTCTTCCTTTTTGCCATCATCCTCATTTTCTTTTTGGCCATTTTTCTTATTATGCCACTTACAATAGTTCTTTTTCATGTGTCTTGTTGTTACAAAAGAAGCATTCTACATCCTTTTTACTATGTGACTTGCTTCTTGACTTGCCTCTCCCTTGGAGTTTGACCTTCCTCTCACCATAAGTGCATTGGAGATCTTTGACCTTGCATTTTTGGTTTTTTAAACCTTCTTAGTGAGCAAACTACTCTCAACATTAGTACTCATAAGACCACTTATGGGTGTGGAGTTACCAATGGCAATCTTAAAAGTGTCCCAACTATCGAGTAAGATGACTAATAAAGAAGATAGCATTCATTGAATTATGAAAGACAATCTTTTGAAATGTCAATTGGTTAAAAATAGCATTGAACTCATTGAGGCGATTAGACATTAAAGGCCCCCCCTCCATGTGGAGACCAATGAGATTTTTCAACTAATAAACATGTGAGATTGTAATTTTTTTAAAAATATAGATCACCAAACGTTTTTCATACATTATATGCACATGTCATGTATTCACATTGAAATGCACAAACTTTGAGAGTATCAACATAATAATGGAGCATGCTAGCTCATCTAATTCCTCCCATATGTCAATATTTATATCAAGTTTAATCCCAATATATTTGATTAGATTCACCTACTTTTTCTAGACTAATACATTGTATATTTGCTATTTTTTATATGTAAATTTTATTCCATCAAGATTTTCAATATTGAACAATGTATTATTCTTTGAGCTTGATGAAGAAGCCATAATGACAAAAGTATGTCTCCACACCAATATCCAACTACAAGCTTAAAATAGACTAAGGACTATAAATTAAGCATGTGACAAAGTCAAACAATGGCTATTCAAATATTAAACTAGCATAAAATTGATATAAAAATGATATTTCAACACTCCTAAATGCATATGAAGTTTCTATAAGCTATTCTAAGTATTCAGACTATCTTTTGAGTATAAAATAGCCATGAAGTCAAAATACATGAAAATTACCTTCATAAATCAATTTCAATCCACATAAACTCTCCAAAGAGAGCATAGAACAGCATCGAAAATCCTACGAGATGATAAATCCATCAAAATATGCATGCAATTTGAAGCTGAGAGTAATCAGTAGCCTTTGACTGCAAACCAATCAATGTAAACTCATGTTTGAATCTATAGAAAAGTTTCTCTGATAAAGCTGATGCCCTAGAGCTTCTATAATATTTAAAAACATGGAAAAATGGTATGAGAATCTTGATTGAGAAAAATACATAAACAAATGTCATTTTTTGCATAAATAGCCTCTTTATATATCCAAATCAATAGCATAGTCCCTAAGCATCATAATATCTACAAATCATCAAGTCTCTCTCTTTCCTTTTCTCTTATAGATACAAATAAAGCCTCTATATAAGGACCTATCTCAGGCCCTCTACTTAAACTCTATGCTGCAAGTAGGTTCCTTGCTTATGAGAGACAAGCTACCCCCTTGCTTAAGCAAGCCTTGTGGTCACATATATCAAAATCATGTACTAAGATCTCTTCTCAAACATCCAAAGATAAGTCATTTTACTTCAATCCTAGACACTAATAACTACCCAAATCAATTCCAAAATGGACTATTGATTCCCCATATCAAGCCTCAACCACGACTTAGATCCAGATCTTGGCATAAGAATAGTATCTTTATAAATATGTAGATAGCAAGTATCAATGTTGAAGAAGAAGCTTGTATCCTTGACCTTTGTAACAAAGCTTCACTCCTTGCATTCCTTGTTCCAAGCACAAGCTCCCACAAGTCCTAAATGTCGCTTTGATATCAATTGAGAGGAACACAATGGTGGAATCTGAGGTGCTATGGTGTATAAGAAGGTTGAGAGAAAGAGAGAGAAGCACACAAGAGACTCATGTGTGTATAAACTGAATGGTACCCTTATTATTTGTTATCTTGACTTATATATGATTGTATAGTGTATACCTATATACTAGGTGCTCACTTGGATATAGTCCATTGGCCTTTACCCTAATAAAACTATGCCTTGAGAAGTCCCTTCACATGCTTGATCTCTATCCCATTTTCATCCATAATAATGAAGTCATCTATATATATTATAGTAACCATAATACTTGCATTACTCTTATATAGATAAAGTGAGTTATCAACATATGCTCTGTGGAGTCCTATGCTAACAAGATATTCCATAATCCTATTACGCCATGCCATGGATTCTTACTTTAGCCCATATAAGGCTTTATAAAGCATACATACATAATTATGATAATTTCATCTATATAACTAGGTGGCTACTTGACATAAAATTCTTCTTGCAACTCCCCATACAAGAAGGCATTTTTAATATCCATCTGTTTCATGATCCAACCCTTTGATGTAGCCACTATTATAATAGCCTTCACAATAGCTATTTTAGTAACTAGAGCAAAGTTTCCTCATAATCAATTCCATGAGTTTGCATACACACATTGGCAATCAACCTTGTCTTATATTATTCAATAGATCCACCTAACCTACGCTTTACCTTGTAAACCACTTTGCAACCAATACCTTTCTTGCCTCCTAGTAAAGAAACCAAATCCCATGTGTGTGGATGTCAACATGAAGATATTCTTGACCATAAACTCTTTTACACATAAACAAATGATTCCTACAAATCAAGAAGGGTGGTTTGGTGGAGATGGTGGGTCAAGGGACAAGTTAGAGAGGTGGATAGCGGTGGAGGTGGTGTGAAGGAGGGGAGGGGGTTAGATATATGGGAGGATTAGAGAGGTGGAGGGTGGAAAACGCAAGGTGGGATGTTGGAGATGAGGGCAGGGGTGGAGAAATCAAGAAGGTGGAGAAGAGGGTCATAAGGGGGGCACCAGTGGGAGAGAAGGGTGGAGGGGATGATGAGATAGGAGATATGGAGCAAAGGTGGTATCTACAGTGGGGTTGTAGGGTGGTAAGGCATGGCAGTTCCAATATTGCAAGCACCTCTATTGTGATAGGAGGGCAATGGTTTAGGAGGGCCAATGTTCACGAGAGACTGGTGACGATCAACACCCCATTGCAAATGTTCCCCTCAGCGCCGACAATTGCAACTTACAATCATGATGGTGGCGATGAGCTCTGCTCACAGCGGTTGGTAGGGCATTGGTAATAGTGTACCATGGCATGGGCCTCTTGTGCAAGCTCTAAGGCATACAAGAACTATTGACTTCCTATTACTACAACTTCATGATGATGGGATGGGGGTAGCCTAGGGATACTCCCCTAGGAAAAACAATATGAGGTTTTAAAAAATATTTAATATTAATATTATTTTAAAAAAAATCTTTCTCTACCACTACAAGGAGAAAATAGACCCATATCCCCTTTTATCTTTACCCCTCCCAAGATGGGTCCAAGTCCTCATGCACATGCGAAGGCTCTTGTAAACTTCAACCACACTGTTATTCCTAGTCACAATCAAGTTATGAGATTCGTTTCACCTATCACTTGCAAGACATAAGGTGACATTGTAACATACTCCTCAGATTTAATAAATTTTCTATTCTTTCCTTCATGCATTCAAGCTTCAATGATATCCATTCCCTTGTCTTTATGTCCTAAAAAAGAATAAAGTAAAAGAAAATATATTGCATATTTTATCCTTACAACTTATTAACCAAGACATGATCAACACAAATCTCATTTTATCCATTAAGCAAAATCCATGCTTTGTCATGTCATCTACGAAAATAAAAAGATAAAACTATCTATTTATTTGTCCATGTTTTAGAGTTGATGCATGGGCACCCATTCTACTCCACAACAAAAACCATACAGATGACTTGGAGATCGATGTATCCTTGATCCTTGCGCGATGGACCCAAAATTATGGGCATCACATGCTCAATGTCTTGGGACCATTGAACACATTCCTATTATTTCTAGAGTTTTAATGCACGAAAACCTTAGGCTAGCTCTCATTTAGCCTCTTACACATTCCTATTATTTCTAGAGTTTCAATGCATGAAATCCTTAGGCTAGCTCTCATTTAGCCTCTTAGACATTGCAAGAAATTTGAAACCATTCTAGTGACCTTCCTCGACCCTCCCTCAAGAATTAAGGTAGCTCTTGGAAGACTCCATGACCCATGTATGCACCCACTCTCCCTTCTCACCCTCTATGGCCTTCACTTGTAAAGAGGGATTATGAGGATAGGTGTGAGAGAGCACTCAAGGGAAGAGATAGGGGCTTCAGCCTTGGTTTCACTCACACACACACAATGAAAAATAAGAAAGTGAGAATAAGAAATGAGCACACACATGAATAGCCTTTTATATTATCTTTCATCCTTTTTAATACAACTTTTTAGGGTTAGGGTTTTCCTATCCTCTTTGGGCATCCAACCCACTTTTTGGGCCAAAGATTGGTCTTCCCTCTAAGTGTGCACTCAATTGTATGTTTTGAAACTAAGTTCTATTGGATTTAATTACAATTTGCACGAAAGAGAGATCAATTCTCATTTACAATAGTTGATTTGTTTCTCAAGGCTTAGTAATTTCCAAAAAAATTGTGGCTCTCATGTTTAGCATTTAAAACTTTGTTAGAAGAGTAGAATAATTTGTTTTAGATACCTAGAATTTTCCCTTCTAAGAGACGGGTGGATCACCCCATTGATTAATCATCCTATTCTAAATAAGCCAACTTATAGGCTCTCAAAGTGTGAGTGTAAAAAAGTTGTGAAGCAAGTCAAGGAGTTGCTTGAGATGGGGTTTATTGAGCCAAGTTCTTATCCTTATGTATCATCAGTCTTGTTAGTCAAGAAGAAATACAATTCTTTCAAAAGTTGTATTGACTACAGAGACCTAAATCATAGTCAAGAATCAACCCCATTCCTAGGACTGATGAGATTGCTTGATAACATAAAATGGGTTGAATATTTTAACAAGATAAATTTGAGGTGTGGCTATCATCAAACTCACATGACAGAGGGTGATGATGTAAAGAGAGTATCGAGGATTGATTGTGGGATGTACCATTTTCTTTTGATGCCATTTAGCTTGATGAATATGCCAACCACTTTCTAAAGCCTTATGAATAAAGTCGTATACTCTTTTCTTTTCAAGTTTATGCTTGTATTCTTTGATAATATTATTATTTATAGAAAGTCATTGGAAGAGAACTTATCACATTTCAAAAGAATGCTTGACAAATTCAAAGAGCATAAATTATCTACTAAGGAGAGTAAGTGTTTATTCATGTAGATATCTATAGAGTACTTGGGCACATTATAAGTAAAAATGGGACACATGCTATGTTAAGTATACACAATACCCCAACCTCATAAGGTAGATATGCTCAATACCCCAACCTTGTAAGGTTCCACCAATGATTCATGGTGCTCTAGGTTGTAAGGCTCCCATTATGAGGAGAGGCCAAGTGTGAGCACATTGGTTGGATCTTAACTTGTATGTTAGATGAGGTCTTGTGAATAGATGGCAAAAATGTGACCTTTGTGGACCTAGCCTTTGGATTAGATAAAGAAGTTATGTTGGTATCAACTTGAGACAAATGCATCAAGTTGCAGGGCATGAGAGTTAACAAACATCCTTGGAATATTCCTTGGCCTACATCGAGGATAGTTCCCAACTGGACTACCTTCTTGGGCTATAAAAGGAAGAACCCTCCATAGCCGCCATCAATATTTCATCCAATCAGAGTTCTTCTAGCTAGTGTAATAAAAAAATTTCATACCCTTTGTTTAGGGAATCAACTTATTTTAAGTTGAAGTATAATTTCATACCTCCCTTGCCAACGTTGAGGGTGGATACTCAATGCCCGCCATTGCAATGAGTGGAATTCTATTAGCAACCTCTCATCTTGATTCTCATTGTACATTGATTCAATTCAACTATGGCTACCTTATGCTGTAGTTTAATACAAAATTTAGCTATGGCATGGCTATGGCTAGTTGATTCATATGTGTTTTCTTGATTTTCTTGGTATTTTAAGTTAAGATAGGCTGAGTTCATTTCAATGGTATCATAGGCTTGATTTTGATCCATTGGCAAGGTCATTTTCAAGATTTGATATAGTTGCTAGTACCATTATAGGGTAACTAAGATGCAAAATTTGGTCATTGGACTTGGTACATTTCAAACCATGACTAGTTAGCGTTCTTTGCAATAATAAGTATTAACTATTTCTTGGGTTCTTGGAGGAAATATGATGAAGAATGGTGGGTTTTTAGAAATTTTAGAAGCTCATGGTCAATGTGAGGTCCATTTTGGAGGTTGTTAGTCTAATTGGGATTAATGGAGACTAGAAAAATCCTAAGTAGGGTTACTTTTTGTTAAACAAGGGTTTCTCTTTCTTCTCTAAGCTTGGTCTAAGCTTTCATGGTTGATTTCTTGGACTTGATCTTATCTCCATGACTTGATCTTTCTTCCTAGAGTACAAAACCTCATCCTTCTCATTCCCAAGAGCATGAAGAGCACCATTATGACCAACATTTAGAGTAGGCAGGCCACATGGACAAGTAGTTAAATCAACACATTTTAAACTGCAATTTTTAGGCAGCAATTTGGCAATTATCTCTAGTATTAATCTTTGTCGGGACCAAAAATGGGTCCAGCATTGGCTATAGGGCTCTAGCCGGGGCTCTAGCTGGCAGGCCTCTATGCTCAACCAAAATACCCCACGATGTCGGAGGGGTTTTTGTCGAAATGTCGTATCCACCAGGGATTAGAGATAGAAGGAAGTAGAGATAGGAGATGGAAGAGAAGAAAAAGAATAGACAAGAGGTGAACACAACAAAGACAAAGAACAATGAATTGAATCAATATGTATTGATAGAACTTGAAATCCCTTGTTTGGCACTACTCAGAAGCAATCTCCAAGCATTAGATCTCCTAGAGCTCACCAAAAACGTGTATCAACCAACAGCTTCCTCTCTATTTCTCGGAACCCAAATCTAATGGCTATGTTGGCTTTGAAAGGGGGGTAAAACCCCAAGACATCTGGTTAGGGATCTCCCACCTCACTTCTTCTTCTTCTTCTTCTTCTAATTCAAAGTGCTGTTTTTTGGCTGTCAATTACGATTGTGACACACTCGATTTTGCCAATCTTTATTTTTTATGAAAAATCCCAAAACTGACTTAAAATGCAACTTGCTTTTTGCATGCCATCCTAATCTAGAATTTTTCCTAGCTTTTTTGGATATTTACAATAAATAAAATCCAACATATCTAAAATAGCTAAAATTGTCCAAAAATCTAGTATGTTTGGACCATCCATGCCACTCACACTAGCACTAATGACTAAGATGTCATTGACTCTCTTGATCAATAAGAAAGTCGGATGATGATGCACTCTAGAGTTTTTCACATTGTGTCTGCATAGTGGCACGACATCCACCCCCTCTGAACTTGCACATCCTCCGGTATGTGCCAAAATCCTAGTTGTTTCCAGCTTCTAAGTCCTCTTGATCCTCTACATCCATATCCTTTGCTTCTTCATCTTCCATACCTTCTTGGCTAACCCATGTATCATGGCCACTATTTTCTTCCAATTCTAGCAACTCATAGGTAGTAGATTCCCACTTCTTGAATAATTTGATTATTTTCCTCGCTACCAAAAGTTTTATGGCTGTCCCATCCAGCTCATTTAATGCATAAGTAGCATTATCAAACACTTGTCTTACCACATAGGGTCTAAACCATATTTTGGAAACTTTATGCATGGCACTATGTTGATTGTCTAAACTAAACCAATACCCAATCCCCAACTTGTATAGTTCTTAACCTCAATCTATGTCTTTTGTCAAATCGTTTCTTATTCTGTATCCTTGTTGCCCTTAATTTTGCAATTGCTGCCTCTATGTCTTCTGACTTTCTTTCCAACTGGTCTAATGCGCAAGGCCAACAACTCCTCTCGATTCAACTCCTCCTCCCAAGGTAGCACACTCCATGTGACTGTCATCTTTTCTATCGGCATGATAGGTTTTTGTCCATACATCAATTTTGCAGGCATATATCCTGTAATAGCACTATGAGTTGTTCTGTCAGCCCACAAAGCATAAGGGAGCAATCATGGCCACTCTTTTACCTTCTCTCCACATGCTTTTGCCAATGCCTTCACAATAGGTGGATGACCTCTTTCACTTTTTCCATTTCCTTCAAGGTTATAGGCTGAAGTTAAAGCAATCTTTATCCCCAATCATGCAAAGAAATCATGAGCTTCATTTGCATCCAGGTCACCCCTATCTGTAGTAATTTTCCTACACAACCATACCGAAAAAGGATCTCTTCTAAGAGAAAAGTACACAACCATACCGACAAAGGATCTCTTCTAAGATAAAAGTACACATGACATTTGTTGTCTTAGTACGTAGAGCTCTCCCTTCCACTTGATTAGTTAAGTCTTCATAGGAAAGCACAAGATATCTCATTTGCCAAAGACCTATAGGCATCATGACTAAATCCACCACCCACTTAAAATGAAGAGACAATGGATATGTGGGCTTCAATCCATCCCAATGTCTCATATATGAATACATTTGACATGTCGTACATGTTTCCACAAAGTGAGAAACATCCCTGTACATACCCTGCCACCAATATCTTTCTTTGATCTTTGCAAAATTACCCCAAATACCTCTGCCAACCCATAAGCTTTCATGAAATTCTTGCATAACATTTACTTGTGAAGCTCTGTCACCCAAAACTTGCAATGGCATACCTTGTTTCTTTTTAGCATGTTTTCATAAATATTCATTTTTTAAGAAAAACCCATAGGCTTTCCTCTTGATCTTCTTAAACTCCTCATCTGACCATTCATCTCTCTTTGTTAATGTACTGAGGTATTGACCAATTCTCAGCCACTCTCCTGCATATTTGTCTTCCAGAAACACTTCTACACAATATACAAAACATCCCTGAAAATGCCATTTGGGGGGGGGGGGGGGGGGGGGGGGGGGGGGGGGTGTGGGTTTGAGGAGGCGTCGAAAAAATGGCACCCCTCCCTCCCATCATGTTTTTCTTCCATGCATTTCCTCTTCTTAATCAAGCTTTACACTTAACCCCTCAAATAACTAGTTCATTTTGACATTTTTACACTTGCTTGAAGTGGTTTCGACTTGGATGAAGAAGCAAACGAGCTCAGAATTGCAAACGGACTGGATAGCTAGCTTTGTGGCATTGAAATCTATCAAGTTGGTCTCCGCTAAACACTTTCTGGCTCCCAAATCTCGTAGCTACTTTATAACATGAAACCTTGCAGGGATTAAATGAGGACTCAAATGGACTCCGATTGACAAACAAAGACTTGCGTTGGGTTCTTGGCTTTGAAATCTATCTAGGAAAACTCTAGCTCGTTGATTCATGCTCATTTTATTTTCCATGAAAAATTGGTCTTTAATGCCTCCTAGGCCACTTTTTGTGCATTCAATTGGGCTCCAAAAATTTACTCTGAATCTCCTTTTGGTGTGTCCATTGTTGATCCTAGCACTCCCTAGTGAGTCCTCAACAAGTTAGAATCATTTCTTCAAGGTTTGAGGTTAGCTATGGTGGATTCTGTCTTTTCTTTGTTGTGATCTCATGATAGTAGTATAACATTTCATGGGGCTTTTACTCTTCTGAGCTCTAGGAAGCCTTCTTATACCTTTGAGACATTGAATCATTCTCTATTTTTGAAGCTTCTTTTAAACTCTAGATATGGATTTTGTAGACAATAAGTGATCTATTGCTTGAATCCTTAAGTTTTCATGGGGTTTCTATTCAATCTCTTTGTGAATACTATTCTTAATCTATAAGTATGCATTAATGATGCAAGATTGAAGCATTTTGGCAAGATTTGGAGTACTTTTGTCTTTTTAATCTAGGAAAAATAGGACAACCATGAATTTTTTTAAATCTTTGGTCAATCTAGGTTGAAATCATGGGGATTATGAAGTATTTTACTCTAGGGAAGTAATAGGAAGGCCACACCATGAAGAATTTATCAACATTGAAGCAACCTATTAAGATTTATGGCATTATTCTCTTCTCGAATGCTTGGACAACAGTCAAGAATGTCTTGAATCTTCTTAAGCTCTTGATTCTAATCAAGGATTAGAGCATTATAATCAAGCATGGACTTCTCTTCAACCATTATTGAAGGCATTTGTTCAAGAATGGCATCTCATAGCTATTTGTTAACTTCAAATGGAATTTCTATCATGTGGATTTTCCCATAAACTATTATGATGAAATTTGATCAAACTTGGTACAGTTTAACTAAAACTAAGCACAACAAGAGTAAGCAAAGGTAGAAATCGAGCAATTGTTTTTCATTTCCAATGCAATGGATAGAAAAGGATGAAGAAATCTAGTAGTATTAATTGGTAGATTTTAATTGAAACTAAGCACAACAAGAGCAAGCAAAGGTAGAAACTGAGCAATTGTTTTTCATTTCCAATGTAATAGATAGAAAAGGATGAAGAAATCTAGTAGTATTAAATCAAAAAAAGACAAAAACAAGTCGAGTTGCCAAGTATCATTTGTTGTAAAGCCCATTATATATCCAATTCTTTTTTGCAATATACATTTCTTTGTTAAGTGTGCTACCCAAATGAAGCCTTCTTACTCTCATCATCTATATACTTTCGGTCTAGGTTATGTTGGCTTCTAGATGCTTGTTGGATTATGTTGTAGTGTATATCCATGCTCATCAAGGTCACAACTATCTTAGCATAGCATGCAATGCACTATATGAATATAGACAAAGTTTCCAAGTAATAAACCTTATATAGAGTTGTAAGAAAATTGATTGTTTCAAAAATAACAAGTATGCCAATGCATCCATGGATGAGAAGATGCATTCCCACAATAATAAGATATGATACAATGGAAGTAGGAAAAGTCATGTACATACCAAACAACTATCATGTGCATTGCATGAGAAAAACTAACTAGCAATAGTCTATGAGTAAAAAAGCATTCAAAGAGACAAGTCATCTTAATGAAAGACAAGTCATACTAATCAAAAGTATAATCATAGGCCTCATCCTCTTGATATCTCTCCATATCATTTTCCTCATTGTCACCTATGAGCTAGAAGAGGTCTCTCCACCAAGGGGTACACAACATGGTTAAACCCATATCAGTATCACAATCAAATGAGTAGCATGGATTCTTAGAAGCCATCCATGCACATATCAATGGGTCTAAACCACAACCCATCTCGAGAGCTAATCCCTGAGGAGGATGCAATGCATAAGAAAATCTCCATACAAAGCTGTGAGACTATGCTACACATAATCTTTGAGATGGGACTCCTCACCAACCTCCATCATTCTACCTACATTTTTCAAGTAGTGTTGAAGTATGTATTGCTTAAAGGCTATACTCTATCTCTTGTGAGCTTTGACGAATCCACAAGCTATATTGAAGCCAACCCTTGATAAGTTGAAACATGTAGGGAAGAAATGCATCCATCTATTGTGGAACACCAACACAAACATCAATTACACAAACATATCCCTATGATGACAAAATTGTAAAATATTAAAGGCATCATACAACAAAAAATCACCTCAATGGAGTTACCATCAACCATCATCTCACCCATTGGAGCAATGTACTCCACAATAAACCTATGAATAGTCTCTCGATTCAAATACGGTGCATGCCTCTAAATCCATGAAGAAGAAGTGCCTAAGGTGCACAATATAGAAGAAAAAAGGTGATTAGAATTTAAAATCAAGATGAACTTCTTAAACCCCTTGAAAACCCATCCGAGATGGATGCAAGTCAAATGACCTATTGCCAAGCATGTTGAGGCAACCTTGAGCCCACGGTGAACGTGGTCCTCTATCATGTTGTTTTATGGTGTAATGCCATCTCTATCTGATGATGTATCTATATGGAGAATCCATGAGATTAAAGTTAGTGGCTCAAGGCATGACAAGGACTCTCTTCTTATACTTAATCCCAAGCTTATTTATGCTCAAAAAGAGGAATTGATTTTGCCAAAATCGTTGTTGGTAATGGAAGATATGAAATCCCTATCCATGTTTGTGTAATCATTGATCCCAAACAAGTAGAGAGTAAGATCACAATCAAGATACACTTATGGTAGAGAATATGATAGGAACACATGGTGGAATATATAGATTGATGCTCTACAAAAGTAAAAGAGAATAGATTAATCCAAAAGATCAATTGAAGTGCTTGCACTTGAGGAATCAAAAGGAAAATTGAGAAGCATACCTCTATCAATACTCTTTGTGAAGGAAACTCCATTGAGGGAGCAAAGAAATCATCATGCACCCCACTTGTAAATTGAAAATGTAATCATAAAACCTTAACCTTGAACCACTATCTAGGTTGACCCATCTTCCACTACACGTTCATTGTATGCTATTTTGTTGCTCAAATGACTCGGATATCATTTTCTTATTCTTGGTTGTTTCTTTGCATGTTTCTTGTATTTGCTTTGTTTTGAGGCATGTTCTTTTATGAGTTTGATAATGCACCTGTTTTTGTCATGTTTTTATTAGAGCAATACATGAGTGTTATTATAGTTATTTTCTTATTTCTTTCTCACTTTGGCTCTAAGCCACATTAGAGACATGAATTGGTTCCTCTAGTTTTAGTATAAAACATGAAAATATGGTTTTCTTATGCTTGCACATAGATATACAAAGCTTTTGGAACTCCATTTGTGACTACTTGCCTCATCACAATAGGTTTCCCTCGTTCATTATTCGCACGCTATCCTACTTCCAGTCTCTATACAATTACAGCTTTGCCATTGCACCCTCTCTTCTTCCATACATGGGATATGGTCCCTCTTGGCCTTCATGCTAGTGATCATCTATTTAAGTTGAAAAATGTAGTCAAGGGCATCAATGCATTGCAATGGTGAACAATATAACAATGGATAATAAACTTGCAAGGTACAATGGAAAATCATCCTAGTTTTATCCATATCTTTTAATGTCTCTTATCCATTTGTGTGTTTTGTAGAGTATAGACTTTATCTTGTGTCATCCTTTATGATCACAGCTATCAATAGCATTGGGATCAAAAAAGAGGGGAGGCAAGCCATTTTCCTACAGTGCCAGATCTTGCTTGAGTAGGAGCTTAAGAAGGCTAAGGTAATTACATGTAGTTATGAAAGCGGGGTCGGGATAGGAGGAGAATTCCGTGAGGAAGCGCGTCATGGAGTCGGTTAGGCTTCCTAAAATCAAAAAGTAGAGCATCCTCGAAGGAGGTGGCATTGGAATTGTAGATGACGGGGAATTCATGCCTCCCATGGAGGGTGACGACAAAATCCATGCCTACCCTACGAGGATACGCCATGAATGTGGGGTCGTTCCTCTCGTAGGGTAGGGTGTTGCAAAATGCCATCCAAGAGAGCATGTTAGTATATTGCATATTCGCCTTCTCCAAAGGGGTTGGCAGTCATAGCCCCTTACGGTGTGTGGCACTTCGTACACTTTGTCTTGCCAAAATTCTGCTTCCTCCGTGCCCCACAGAGTGGGGGTCTTTGCCCTGTCATCCAGCCATTTTCGGCCTAGTGTCGACTGCCCGCCACGATCACCTCCTTCATTACTTTGATCGGCATGACCCTTCTCAGGCTGTTAGGCATAAGGAAGCTGAAAGAGAAAGGGTCCTTTTCGATTTCCTGCCGTTCCCAGACCACCAGCTCCGCATGGAATTGCATTGGGAGATCATCGGGGCATGGTGGGAGAGATGCGGATGGCCGCACGGCTGGCTTGGCCTGCAGCCGCCTTCTAGCTTCTTCTACCAACTTTTTCCGTCGCTCCTTGAGCGTGGCTTGTCTATCCAGGGGCAGGTCAAGTGGTTGCTATTCCTGAATGTGCGGCGAGGGGAGTTGTGGGATCACATCTTCCATGAATCTGTTCAAGTCGACTTCGAGTTTGGCTTCCTCCCCCTACCAATTTCCCTATGGTACTCTCTCTTCAAATCCTAGGGCATCCGCTTCCTGGGGGGTTAGGCCGGCCAGCAGTAGGTACTTCCGTTGCTCGTCCAGGCTCAGCCTAACCTCCGCAGGTTGGGGTGGCATTTGCAATCCTGTGTGTAGGGCTCTACGTGCAATGTTGAGCTTTCTTTGTGCCACCTCCAACGGCTCTCCCTCCTCTGAATGGGTAGTGTCCCTGATGGTGTCGAGGAAGGCCACTTGGGCGGCTTCTGCCTTGCTCTCTGCAATGATCTTTTCCTTTTATGCCAGAGCGAGGCGATGTGCCAGTGTCTTTACCCTCTTTTCATTATGCACCGCCCACTCCTCTGCCTTCTTGTTCATGTCCTCCATGCTCTCCCCTTGCTTCACGGTCAGTATCATGAGCTTTTGCTCTTGGTCCTCCAATTCCCTGATCAGCCTCTCTTGTTCTTCCCTTTCAGAGTTCAACTGATCGGTTAGGTGCTCAATCTCTTCTTGCTGCTCCTCCATGTCCTGCTTTCTTTTTTCATCCCTAGCATTGAGCTCAGCCATGAGCTCTTCAACTTTAGCAGTTTTTGTAATGAGCTCCTGGTATTGCATTATCAAGAGCTTATGTTCTCTTTGCATCTTCACCAGCACCTGTGTTTCATTCTCAAGTTGCTGCCTCCAATGCTCCTCTCTATCATCCTTAGCCTTTATTTCCTGTTTGACATCTGTGATCTCCCTTTGTTGCATGGCTATCATCCTTGTTTTGTCAAGCTAGAAGGTGGCTATTGATTCCTTCTCAGCTGCCAACTCAGCCACCGCTACCTTGCATTCCTCCTTAGCTCTCTCCAACTGCGAGAGTAGCTCGGCGACGTATTCGTTGTAATTAGTTGGTGGTGTCATCATTGTTTGGATGGGTGTTGTTGAGGCCTCCACGTTTTGTCGCTTGGGATCTTGCCTAGACTCTGCATCTGTGGTGGCTGGTCGCTTTTATCCTGTAGCCGTAGTTTCAGTGCTCATCCCCTGGGCTATCTTTTTGTTAATGAAATACTGCATCCATGCCACAAGATTTGATACGTCTGTACTGGTGGGGATGCTGGGAGTGATAGTGGTTGGCTCAGTGGGAGGCACCAATAGAGTAGGAATTGGGTGGATCGGGGCCTTGCCCTTTCCCTCAGTGACAGCGGGCGGCACAATCTCCGGCACCTATGTGCTCGACCCAGGCCTTTCTTCTCTATGTGGGCTCAAACTCCCCAGTTCATCAGGTCTGCACTATTGTTCTATGGACCAGCGTGTAGCTTCCACCAGGTCCTCTTCCTTCTTCCTTCTTAGTTCTTTCTCTTCTTCATCAACCTTTCTTCGCCTTTCCTCTTCTGCTTTTCTCTGCTCTTCCTTCTTTTTCTCTCCTTTGCCTCCTGCTTTGATGCCTTCCTGGCCTTCTATAATTGCTCCCTTTCCTTTTCTTCTTCTTGTTTTTTCTTTTTCTCCCTCTCTTTGGCCTCCCTAAGGGACTCTCTCTTGGCCTTCTCTAAGTCCTCTTTCTCTTTCCTGCGGCCCTCGTCATCTTTTTTCCTTTTCTTTTGCACTGCCTTCTTCTCGATCTCCTTGACCTGCTTTTTGCTGCTCTGTTCATCCCCTTCTTCCTCGGTCTCAGTCCTACCACTAGACCTCTCCTGGTATTGATGAGGAGGTGATCTGTCGGGTGTTTCCCCCTCCCCCTCTTCTGCCTCCTGCGCCTCCTTCATGACCTCCTAGATAAGCGCCGTTAAGACAGCTCCATACCCGATGTAAGAGGCCTTGGATGAAGCTTTCTTCCTTTCTGTAACCTTGGAGACTGGAGACCCTCCACTTGCTGGCACACTTCTTAAAGCCAATGCCTTAGCTGCCTGGTCGATAGTTTTTCTCACATATCCGTTCCAGTCAACTTCGTCTAGAGTGTGGGCCGCTATGTTCTCTAGCACGGGCACGCTGATTCAGTGCATCAGGGAGTTGTAGCATTGGCTAGAGAAGAGGACATGTACTAGCTTTGCTTACAGCCTAGCTTTTGCGTCGGGGATGTCTAGGATGATGATGTCGTCATTGGTGAGTACCTCCTCCTTTTTCATTCTCAGCATCGCATAGACATCCCTCTTCTATTTTCTCTCTGTCTTTGGCTCCAATCCCAATGCCTTCTCCACCAAGGCTGGGTCTAGACGAACCTGCACCTACTTGGCACTTTCTCCTCTACCCACCATCACTGTGCTGCATTCTTGGTCTGGGTCATACGATCTAAGGAACTCTACACACTTCAGGTGGTCCGGCTCCTGTGATAATTTTTCAAGGTACTTACTAAGGTTACATTGCTCGATCACCCTCCTACTTGCTTCCTCCCTAGCCACCACAACTTCTATGTTGTGAACGGTTCGAAACTTAAGCTGGCCGAAGGCACGGTTTTCTAGGTGGATGCGATATTGCTCTCTTTCCTCGTCTGTGAACGGGAGTCGATGGGCACGGTCTTGCTGCGACATCTTTTGTTCCTGTCATAAACCTTAATTTTCATTAGTGCTTGCGACATAATAATTTGCTGAAAAAGAAAAACTCTATGCTTTTGAATGGATTCATTAAGACCCAATGCAGATTCTCCTTTTCAGACTTTGACTTTTTTCCCTTTACTTCAAAATTTTCATGCCCTTTTTCTACCCCATCCATTTTCCATAATATATATCTATGTGTTTCACTGACTTTGATTTGATTTACTGATTCTGATTTGATTCACCTTACCCCCCCCCCCCTTCCAGCTTGAGAAGAATCCTTCATAGGATTTAGATCAGAAGGTTAAGGGCTTTCGGCATGGGGGTGTAGGGGTTACTTGTGAAGGAGCCAAGTACAGAAATTGGGATTGTATTCCCAATGAGCTTCGCGGTCTAGGTCAGAGGGTTTAATCCCCACTTGGGTGGTGTAAATGAGGAGATTTGTTAGGAAGTCACCCGAGTTGACTCAGCTAGCAATGTGTAACTCTTCCTCGATCAACAAGCGATCGAGGTAGGGGTGCCCTTTGATGTGTTCTTCTATAGGACGTCCCCGAAGAGTGGTTAACACTCGATATGAGGTTGGCACGACATATGTGGGGTCGTACTCTGTTGTTTTGATAGCGCGACGCTACTCAGCATTAGTCATTATTCGGCATCCTTCAACTTCCCACTGCAACCTAAGAGTGTACCAATGCCTTAAGAATTGGGATTCCATCTCAGCAAGTCTTGACAACTCTGCCACTTCTTGGTCAGTGATGGCAGAAGTGGTTCGTTGATCATACAACGTGATGAGGCGTTGTTTGATTGCTTGCTCTGTGGAGATCTTAGTGCTAAGCAATTTAGCAACGGAGGTAGCGGCTTTTGCAAACGCGAATTCAAATGTTTCCCAAGAACAAGGCATCGTTTGAACTTCGGTTGCGAAGGATTCGTCCAATAGGCCTAAGTCTAGGCGATCGTAGCTCAGAGCTAGCGACACAAAAGTGGCGTCCAGTCGCTTAATGCAATCCACCACATCATCCCTTGTTTCTTCAGCTAAATCAGCTGCTAGTGTGAGAAAGGATTTCCTCTCGTAAGAGGGTCTAAGGCCTGCGGAATATGAGATGCACGATGTGCTCTCAGAAGCGTGGCGGCATTGCCGGAGGGCACTTTAGCGGAGACACGACAGCACGAAAAGTATTGCAATCTCAACTGTGGTGGCCCACGATTTTTTGCGATGTAGCATGATTTGTCAAGCACTGTGATGAGTGCCAGCGGACGAAGGTTCCGATTCACAAGGATCAAATGAAATTAACCCCAGTTATTGCTCGACAACCCTTCAAAAAATGGGGAATTGATTTCATTGGACCCATTAGTCCTGCGGCACAGTATTCGCAGGCCAAGTACATCATTGTGGTCACGGATTACCTTACTAAATGGGCAGAAGCGAGAGTAACCCAAAAAAACGACACTAGAACGACTGCTGCTAAGTTCTTGTGGGAGCAAGTGATCTCACGCATCCACGCAACAATCCGTCTTGCCCCAGCCTATAGAGTTGGCCTGCAATCAGCTGATAGGACTGGATCTTAAGGATTAATTGCCTAAGTTAAGATTTTTCTATTGGTCGGTCAGGCAGTCCGTGCTCAAGCACTTGGACTATGTCATCTGCCCAATATGGCGTTAGGTCAGCCTTAAACAGATCTCTCTCACTGGAAAGGTTAAACAGATGGGCGTCGGGTAATTCATCAACAACACCTTGTCCAGTGGCTTCTCCAGTGGGAATGCGTGACATGTGATCAGCCATGTAATGTTGTTTTTCCTTCCGTACCACCATGAAGAAGTTGAACTCTAAAAGTAGAAGGAGCCATCAAGCTATGCGTCTTGTAGCGCAAGGTTTGTTTACTAGATAGAGCAAGGCTTGATGGTCCACAAAGAAGGTAAAGGGCATGGCCAAAAGATAATGCCGAAATTTCTTCACAGCGAATATCATAGCTAATCCCTCTCTTTCTGTCGTCGTCGAGTAGTTCATTTCCGTCTCAGTGAGTGGTCTACTAGCAAAGCTCACTGGATAGTCTAAATTGTGTTCGCCAGGTTGGCACAACACTGCCCCCATGTCAAACTTAGAATCACCGACATGCACGTGGAAGGTGATGGTCCAATCTGGGGCTCGTAGGATTGGTGCTGGGTTAGAGCCTTCTTCAACTCTTCGTATGCCCGTTGGCATGCTCCAATCCATTCGAAGACAATAAGTAGCTTGTACAAGGGTCTGGCGATCAACGCATAATTCAGTACAAACCGCCGATAGTATCCAGTATGACCTAGGAAGCATTGAACTCCCTTGTAGTTGTTTGGGGGTGGAAGGTCAACAATGACCTTGACCTTCGAGAAGTCAGTGCCAATGCCGTTCTTCGACACCACATGCCCTAGGATGCATCCATGCTTCACCCAAAACTGGCACTTTAAGGGGTTCAAGGAGAGACGATATAAGCGACACTGCTCGAGACTGCTCGGAGTTTGTCTAATTATTCAATCCAGGTCAAGTGGGCACAGAGGTCATCAACAAAGACTTCTAACTCCTTGCGAAGCAAGTCCTTAAAGATGGTGCACATGAGGCGTTGGAAAGTGGCAGGGGCATTAGTCAACCCGAAGGGCATGACTATGTAAGCAAAGACGCTCCACTCAGTGGCGAAGGCAATCTTATGCCTATCCACAGGATGCACTTGCACCTGGTTGTAGCCTGAGAAGCCGTCCAGAAAATTGTAGACTTCCTTGCCTGCCACTCTCTCAAGCATGTGCTCGGTGTACGGCAACGGATAGTTGTCCCTCTTGGTAGCAGCGTTTACCTTCTTGTAATTGACGCACACTTGGATTTTTCCATTCTTCTTCATCACGATGACTATGGGCGATACCCAATCTATGTGCTCAATTTCGTAAATGAATCATACTCTCATCAGCTTATCAATCTCTTCCTTGACAGCATGAGCATGTTTTGGATTCATAGGGTACGGTCGTTGCTTGATTGGTGTTGCTTCTGGCGTCATGGGTACGTTGTGAGTCACGACACTCTAATCTACCCCCTTCAGCTCTTCTAAGGACCACGCAAACACATCTATGTACTCTCACAAGAGAGCGACAATACTCATTTCTTCTTCATCAGTCAAGTCCTCGGCAATGAAGACTGGTCGGGGTGTTTCCCCTTCCTGGGCTAGGTCCACCTCTTTGACCTTGGCTGGTCCCTCAATTGGTTCTCATCTGCGCTTGATGTTTGGCACCTAACAGAACTACCACCCTGTCCCCTTTTTTGAATTTTGTAAATCATTTAGGGAGGTCCTGCGATTTTCGTTGTTCTATCATTCGTGTATACCTGGGTTGGTTTGCTTTTTCCTGCCTTGATTGTCTGTGCCTCAGGTGGACGGGTAGGTCCCCCTTGGTTATCATGCTGTAGTCTACTTCTTAGCTATTCAATAAAACTAGATACATAATGGCCTATAAGGATGGACCCATCGATTCATTTTGAGGCATTTTTGAGTCCAAACATGCCTCTTCATAAAGTCCCAACCTCACTAAAACATTCATTCATCCTATTTTTAAATACATGTGTATATGCACATGTGCATGCATGCCCATGCATCTATCCTTGTGTATGCATTTATTGAGCGCTCACATATTTTTCATATAATTATGGATGTGTATATACATTTATCAAGTGCTTAGCATACATACAATAATAATGTATTTATGTATGTGTGCATGCTTATACTTGTGTTACACATTATACATGTGCACGAAATCAAAAATAACCAAGATTACAACTATACAATATTATGCAATACTTTCTATGTGCCATGGAATGTAAAGCGTTGGTGCTTCATAGCATGGAGTATGTCTTAATTAGCACGAGAGAAATGAACTCTATACAACCTTGAAACTCCATCATGGGACTTGTTTTATCTTGCAAAAGAAGGTCACTAAGGAAGCATCCTTGATTATCAATGGACAACATGTCCATGGCTACTACCATGTATGTAGCATCATGAATTTCAACAAGCTTTTAATAAAGTAAGACCATGGCCATATAGTGGTTGGAAAACCATAATTAATCAACAAGGACTTGTTAGCACATCACATGATGAAAATGGTGCATATGATTAGCTTGAAACCCTAGAATAGACACCATAATTAGAAAGTCCTTGGTTGGCATATGGTTGAGAATGAATGCTAAGGTATGATGTACATAAGGTATAACCCTATGGATTTTTTGAATGTATGGATGTGAATTTTCCTGCCCAAACATGCTAAGCATTGGTGCACCACTACAAAGCATTAGCCCAAATATGCCCAAACATCATGAAGTAGTTTGTATATTGGGAGTTTTGCATCTATTGAAAAATGCCAAGCATTGGTGCACCACCATAGGAATCCATCCCCAAATACACAAAGACATGACACTGATCAACATGGCTTGGAAATACCCCTTAGATGATCAACACAGTGACCTAATGAACACGCCTTGAGGCCAAGTGCTATTGCTTGGATACCATTGTAGACTTGAATACACACGACACAAAAAAGATCAACGTGCCCTAGAAACACCAAGTGGTGGTGCTTGGGGAACATTGTGAACTTGAACACACTAAGAAACTGCCAAGCATTGGTGCTTGGTATATAAACATTGATATAATTAATGACACATTGATTTGGGTAGGGGACTTGAATATGTGCATTTTGGACTTGATGCATGTGTGCGATAGGACGTTTGAGCCATTGGAATGTAATGAATGAGTGAGCTATCAAGACAATTAGGAATTTAGAAGGAGGAGGGCATGTTGTTGAGGGGTGTTGTTTTATGTTGGGGGGGGGGGGGGAGTGTTGGCTAGGTTGGCATGGCTCCATGATGGTGTTGTTGTCCTTGAGATTTTTTGTGAGTGATAGTAAAACTAATAATTGTAACAAAGTAGACACGTAACCACAACTAGTAGTAGTGTAGTATAGGGTGGTTATTTTTATGTGAGTCTTTTATAAAGTGTGTTTACATTATTATATCATTTCATCCGAGCATGATAAAGACAAAAGAGGATTAAGGGAGGCTTGGCTTAGAAGCTCTAATAATTTGCAATGGCAAGCGATTGAGTCGATGGGGAGCCAACTTTGAGAATATTATAGTCTCAAACATGCCAAAAGCAATTGCCAAGCATTGATAGTAGCTGCATACACTTATTGAGATTATTAAGAAGTAAACAGTGACTTGTACACAACCTCGGGGAAGTTACTATATGTATATCCTCTACATCACATGCGTTCAAGGCCTATTTATAAATATCCTTATCTGTGAATTTTTCCTAAATAAAAAATAACCCTTTTCTATTCAATCTGTAAATAACCCCTTTATATTACACCCTTTTGTATGTAAAAAATGTATAAAAATGGTATTTTAAAATACCTTATTTGGAACCCACGTGATGCATACATATATTCATGAGTAACTTACCCGAGTACACAATGTAGAATTGCCAAGAACCAATGCTTGGATATAATTATTGAGATTATTAAGAAAACATTGACTTGAACATGCCCCAAACTGACAAGCACCAATGCTTGGAATTTCTAGGGGTGCTTAGGGATGAGGTTACTGTTATGCTATAACACACCGTAAAAGTGCCAAGCACCAATGCTTGGAATTTCCAAGCGTGCTTGGGGACGCGATTACCATCACACTTGGAGGCATGAACACATCCTAAAACTACCAAGCAACAATGCTTGGAATTTCCATGGGTATGTAGGGATGAGGTTACTATCATGCTTAGAGGCATGAACATGCCCTAGAACAGCCAAGCACCAATGCTTGGAATTTCCATGGGGATTTTGGAATTAGGTTACCCTTATGCTTGGAGGAATGAACATGCCCTAGAATTACCAAGCACCAACGCTTGGCAGTTCTAGGTTGTTGTACTGCAGGGGTGACTAAGAGGGAGATGGAGAAGCATCGGCTTGGAGGCATGAACATGCCCTAGAACTGGCAAGTGCTAGAACTTGGGAGTTCTAGCTTGCTATTGTACTATGGGGGAGACGATGAGAGGGAGTTGGAGCGGCACCTGCTTGGGGAAGCGCCAATGCTTGACAGTTCTAGCTTGCTTTTGCTCGAACTATACTGTGGGGCCGGAGGCTGATCAGAGGGAGATGGAGAGGCACCCTTGTGGGGGATGCTACCGGTACCATTAAGAGTATTATTCTGCTGGTGCAGATGATCATTTGGAGGGTTGATCTACCCTACAATTGGCAAGCACCATCACAAATTAACGACACATGCTCTAGAACTAGCAAGGCCTAGAACCGGCAAGCTCCAGCACTTGGCAGTTCTAGCTTGCTATTGTACTATAGGAGAGGCACCCGCTTGGAGGCATAAACATGCCCTAGAAATGGCAAGCTTTAGCGCTTGATAGTTTTAGCTTGCTGCTGTACTGTGCAGGGGGAGACTGAGAGGGACATGGAGAGGCACCCACTTGGAGGCATGAACATGCTCTAGAACTGCTTGCTACTGCTGCTGCTGAGGAACAGAAATTCGAAAGATGGGAGTAGAAATTGAAAGATGGAGAGGCACCCTTGTGGGGGCTGCTACTTAAATTAGAGGAATTATAGCAGATGGGGTGTTCTTGCTTGCTATTGCTACTTAAAGAGGCTCAATTTAGCTGACATAAACAAGCAGAGGCACGGGGAACTTGCACCGCGGCACTTTGCCCAGGTGCGGGGCCCTTGTGGGAAGATGGGGAGGCTGAGAGGGAGATGGAGAGGCACCCTTGTAGGGGCTGCTATTGGCAGTATTAAGGGCATTATTCTCTTGCATAGGCGAAAGAGACATATTTGGATACAACAACGCTAGCAAGCATGCATGAGCTTGCACGCATGCTCATTATCTCTCTTACGTGACGAGTTAGGATATCATTTCAAAGTATGGGCTCCCTTATTGGCATTTATACATATGATTTCAATATACCCATCCCAATCAAGTCCCATTCATTAGAATTCCTCGACTCCCACTATTGTTATAATAATTATTAATCAATATATGAGAAGTCCATATAATAGATAAGCCATGAGATCTTTCTTAGTGGCGAATCAATTTCTTGAGTTTCTCAAGATCGATGGCACAATAGGGTTGAATTTTCTAGTTTAAAATTCTCCAAAATTTGGTTGGCTCAAAGCATTTTTGAACACTGATTCTTAACCGCTTCGCCCCACCTAATTCGATCTTGGTACTGCAACAACCAATCATTTATGTTGGCAATAGTTTTCTTCTATATCCATTATATTCATCTTCTTCTCTTTGCATCCAAAATAGATAGCACTAGGAGTTGTTTCTTGCTACTACTACTTAGGCTCAAGTACTTCATATGCACATAACTCAACATGCAAGGCATACAATAGAGCTGATCATATTATGAATAGTATTGTTGTATCTTTGATCCTCCTTTCGCATGTTGCTATCATTGTTTGAAATGGTGTTACCACTATATTGATCATCATATCATATCTTCTTCATGCTCTTATTGATGATCCAATTCCATATCTAATCTATTGCTCATGGAGTTGCCTTTGCATATCATGATGCATAGTTTCCCAAACGACCCCGGACCGCCTTATAGGTTATCAAAGTATAAAAGAGAAAAAGGGGAGAAACAAGTTAAAGACTTGTTGGAAATGGGGTTTATTCAATCTAATCAGTCATCTTTTGCTTCTCCCATATTACTTGTTAAGAAGAAATATGGTTCTTACATAATATGTATTGATTACAGAGACCTTAACAAGAGCACAATAAAGAACAAGTTCCCAATCTCTCACATTAATGATTTGTTGGATGAACTCAAGGATGTAAATATGTTCACCAAGATTGACTTGAGGTAAAGATACCACCAAATTAGGGTGAAGAAAGGTGATGAGTACAAGATGCCTTTTAGGACAAAAAGGTGTCTCTATCACTTTGTGCTTATGTTATTTGACTTTCCAATGTACACAAAAACTGCTTATAGGCTTTGGATTCATACTCACCCTCATTGTCAGATTGTAGGCATTTTAGCCTATACCTAAACTAGTTCTCAATAAAAGTAAGCCAACATTGAAAGGTAGCCAAAACTTACGATTTTTGCTTTATGGGGTATGCCCAGATCTTATGTGAGTAATCTCATAAATAAAAGTAACGAAATACTTCACAAACATTAGAGTGAACAAGAGCCAAAGCTCACCCATGTACATAATGCTAGACTTCTTATGCGAATTACAAGTCTACCTGCCATAAAGACAATGATCACAAGAATCAAAACACTTATAATCAAGGTGTAGAAAATATTGCAAACAAATCATAAGCATTTTCATTTCCTTTAATGACATGTATCCAAGGAAATGATGCCACAATGATACATGTGGTATTGCAACCACTGCCAAAACATGGTTGATAGACCTAGATGTAAGTAAGAGATAAAGAGTGCTAGACTTGGCACCTCGTGCAAGGACAGGGTTTCCGCAAATAAGAGATAAAGAGTGCTAGACTTGGCACCTCGTGCAAGGACAAGGTTTCTGCAAGTAAGCTTCCAAGAGGAATCACGAAAAGATACAACATAACTTGCATCATCCAACTGTCCAATCAAAGCCAGAATATAGCGTACATCATGCAAAGTAAATATAGTGCCTAAAGGAAACTACAGATGGACATCTCCAATACCAAAAATATCCAATGTTAGGTCATTACCCAATCTAACATGTCCTGTCATGTTGCAAGATGAGTTGAACCACTCTCAACGAGAGGTGATATGAAATGAATCCCTTGAATCAAGCAGCCAATACTAAGCATAGGCACCCTCACATCTCAATGGCTTAATACGCAATTTTCACACTAGAAACTACCAAATTTTTATCTTTTAATAGCTATAATTTATGCCATCCAACTTCTCAATGTGAAAGAGAGCACTACCGTTTGACCCACCAACCATAATGTAATAAATGAAAGCACAATCCAAGACAAACAAAATGTTGTAAATGACAACAAAATAGTTCGAAATCAAAGCCAAGATAATGTCTAAGAGAGGAGAAATAGCAAAGAATAGGGCTATCTCCACTAACTACTAGTAGGTGACTGTCAAGTTAAAGGATTAGCCCTCATAAGGGATGCATAAACGTACAATTATAGCAAGCTGGAAATATTAATGATAGTAGTAAAACTCAAAGCGATGTGTGAGCAATCAATCGATAAAATCCAATAAGCAAACAATTGCTAGGCATATTCTACAAGAAGTGGGATATGTAGAAACCACTAGCACTCACACTGAAGAGCATGCAACCCATACCTAGAACTGTCAAACTGAATGTCTCAGATATAGATACATCCAAGAGGCATAATTGTCATGTATATAGTAGGTCTCAGAGACAATGGAAGAGAACTACTAGATACACAACTAGCTAAGCAAGTGTAGAGAAGCTCAATATATAGCCAAGCAAGGTAAATACATCATTGAAACAACATGACATAGATAAGTGCTGGCTCAAAGCATGAATCATATTAGCCCACTATGATGCAAGTGTGAGAATAGTTGGAGCCAACAATAGTGCAGAGCAGAGAGCTCTCACACACTTCTACATTATTAGTCAATCATAACCAAAAAGAGTACTACAACCTAAGGTCACAATAGGACCATTCACACCAAAGACAGCTAAGTAGAGCTTGAATTCTAACACTTCCCCTCAAGCTCAAGATAACATTTGTACACCAAGCAAGTGTCTGAAAACACTTAACTTATATTTACCCAAAGACTTGGTAAAGATATCCGCAACCTGTTCATCAGTCTTCACATGCATGAGATCAACTCTCCTTGCAAGAACCATCTCTTTGATGAAGTGGTGGTGTACCTCAATGTGTTTAGTCCTAGCATGGTATACTAGATTTGTAGCCAAGAGTACACTACTAAGATTGTCACATAGCAAGGTCACTAGAGCATCCTCCTGTATATCCAAATCAGCCATAAGCTTGAGCATCCATGCAATCTCACATGCACCCCTATATTTAGCCTCAGTACTCGGCAAAGCAACTGTAGGTTGTTTCTTGCTGCTCCAATTGATCATTCCACTTCCTAAGCCAAAAGCATAGCCACTTGTAGATCTAACATCATATGATCATCCTACCCAATCTGCATCCGTGTATCCAACTAGTTTCAAGGGCTTATCTCTCACATAGAACATCCCATAACCTACAGTGGACTTAACATATCTCATAATATGCCTAATAGCATCTAAATACGGCTTTTTGGGCTTCTGCGTGAACTGGCTTATGAGCCCTACATCATAGCTCAAGTCAGGCCTAGTGATGATCAAGTAGATCAGACTTCCAACCATCTGCCTGTACATAGTCACATCCTCAATTTCAACTCCAGTGCTCATGTCTAGCTTGACATCTTGCTCAAGAGGTGTATCCAATGGTTTGCATTCACCCATGCCATACTTCTTTAGCATTTCCATGGCATAGTGCTTTTGCATCAGCCATAAACCATTTTCAACATTGACCACCTCAATGCCCAATAAATACTTCAAATCACCTAAGTCTTTCATGTTAAATTTTGATATTACCATTTCCATAACACGTTGTATACCCAAGTCATCATCCCCATAATTATCAAATCATCAACATATATGACTAGCACTACCAAGTCAGTGTCGCGGTCTTTTTCATAAATAGGCTGTGATCAGCCTGCCAACAGTAAATCCCAAGCTCTGCAAGTAGTTACTGATCCTTGCATGCCAGGCTCTCGGAGCTTGCTTCAGCCCATACAATGTTTTTTTCAGCTTGCACACATAATGCTAAAAATCAGGGTGAACATACCCTTTGGACTGATCCATGTAGACATCCTCTACCAAGTCACTGTTAAGAAATGCATTCTTAACATCCATCTGCTATAATTTCCAGCCTTTAGCAGCAGCTAATGCAATCACTGTGTGTATGGTTGCCATCTTGGCAACATGACTGAATGTTTCTTCATAATCAAGTCCGTACTATTGAGCATACCCCTTAGCAACCAGCCTAGCTTTGTACCTTTCAACACTGCCATCTGACTTGCATTTGATCTTGTAGACCCATTTGCAATGGTCTTTTTCCCTGTAGGCAGTGGCACAAGGTCCCATGTTGCATTTTTAGCGAAGGCATCAATTTCCTCATCCATACTTGTGCACCAATGCTCATCTTCCACTGCTTCAGCATATGTACTTGGTTCTTTAATTTCCATCACTTGTCATATAAGCATAGTGTTTTGCAGAGTAACCACTATAAGTCAACCTGTTAACAGGATACCTGACTCTCTGCGCGAGTGTCTCAGCTGTGGTGCATTGCTCGATTCCCCTTTCTCATGAGGTGGAATGTACCTGTTGTGCCTCATGCTAGGCCTATAGATAGTCGAAATGCCAAGCTTACTGTCTAAACTGCTAGAGCAGAGTCATAGCCTGAAGTCATAATACTAGGTGTCATCAAACTTGATGCATCCTCAAAGGATTTTTCCTTCCCTTTGCAGTTCACTATATCATGTCTCCCCCTCACTAACATAATGCCGTCAGTGGATGGTGTTACAGTCCTCCTCAATCTACCTGTCCAAGTAGACATAGGAGAGGAAACATCTGTCACTGTAGGACCTGACAATGCAATAGTCTGATGCAAATCAACTGTAGACACCTGTGTAGAAGGCATATTAGATGGCACTGTAGTAGGTGATGCATACCAAGATGCCATCTCATCAAAGATAACGTCTTTGCTCACTAGTGTGTCCCAAGTAGAGGGATCATAGCATTTGTATGCCTTCTTCTCCTGCGAATATCCAAGAAAGACACACTTATGTGCTTTAGGAGATCTAGCTTATTCCTCTTCTCATCAGGGATATGCACATAAGCTATGCAACCGAATACCTTCATGTGACTTACATCTGGCTTGTAGCCACACAGCCTCTAAAAAGGTGTCACATCATGAATACCTGCAGTGGGAGTCTCGTTAAGAATGTACATGGCTACCATAACAGCCTCTGCCCAATAATACAATGGCATACTCTTCTCATTCATCATTGCACGAGAAGCTTCCATCAATACTCCATTCTTACGTTCAGCCACTCCATTCTGCTATGGAGTATAGCTACAAGTAAGCTGCCTGCATATGCAATATTCAACCAAAAAATTGTCAAAAGCATTTGACACATACTCACCACCGCTGTTTGATCTCAAGCAAGAGATATAACAGTCAAACTCTTTCTCTACCTGCTTCTTAAACTGAAAAACAGCCAGCACTTCATCTTTTGCCTTCAGTATATACACCCAAGTATAGCAACTGTAATCATGAATAAATGTCACATAGTACCTAGAGGCTCCCATAGATGCATTATGGTGATAGCCTCCAATTTTGTCATCAAAAAGGCTAAAAGCATATGGACTCTACATCGACAAGTTATTCACTTTATCAAAAATATTTGTGTTATTGCATCTAAGTTGTACTTCATTGATATATATTTTTATGCATTGTAAATGCTTGGCTTGAGTTATAAAAGCCATTGCATATGTTCTTTTATTTTAAAAACCTTAGGAATCTTGCCTAGAATACATGCAACACATAAGGGCTTCAACCTTTGCTTTTGTATGGTCAAAATATTTGATTTAATAAAGGTTAAAAAGGGTGCAATTGGGGTTCTTGGGAAAAAGTGGTTGAGGAGGTTGGAGCGCGGCAGATTATGGTGCCTCTTTAACTTCCCTCTTCCCTCTTTTCCAAACTCTCTTTGTCCATCCTTCTTCTTGCTCTACCTTTGTGCTGCAACTATGGATCTTGAGTGTGTAGAGGAAGAGGAGGAGCCTCCTGATCTTGTTTCTTGATTAGTGAGGGTGTGTCTTGAGTCTTTTGTGTGTGTGTATTCATGGCAAGAGAGGTGTGTTTGCAGGTTTCATGGTGAGGAGCAAAGCTCCAAGCATATACTTTGATGCTCGGTATCCTGGTTTTATGCTTTCTTGTGTGCTGGGTGAGAGCCAGTCATTTTTGGTTCCGTTGCCGGGACTTGAACCCAGGTCGCTCAGGTGAGAGCCAGTCATTTTTGGTTCCGTTGCTAGGACCGGGCTCACCTTTGGAGTCTGCAAGAAGAGCAGTGATGAAGAGGAAGAAGGGAAATCATACGAGTTATGTAAAGAAAGGAAGCAAAATTCATCAGATGGGTCCAACACACTCCCTCTCATCACTGTGCCACCAACATGCCTCTCACCTTTTGGCAGCTGGTACGATTCCCCCAACAACTTCGTGTTGCATAGCAGGCTTGCCGCCAACTGTGTCCAAAAGGCCACTCTTGGAATGCCGTATTTGTCCACCAACGCTTGCCCCAAAGGGCAACCCAATGTCCATGATCAAGCACGTCAGTCCAGGAAAATCATTCTGCCGCATCAGCCCTTCCATGACGCTCATCCTTCTCAGTGTTCTTGTTGAAGAAGAATGGGCTTGTGTAATGAATGAAGATGAAGAAGAAGGAAAAGAGGAAGCTCAACGCCTGGGAGCAACATGGCAATTTGTTCTACTGTTGTCTCTCTTGCAAATCAAGGCGACCTGTTCATATTGCCCTTCACAACCAAGCAGAAGAAATGATGATTGATGGCGACTTGTTCCTCTCTTGCTTTGTCATCCACAATTATTTGTTCTGTTTCGCTTCCCTCGCCTGTTTACAGCAAACCGTTCATCCTTTTCAAGCCTTCATCCATGCGACATCAGCACGAAACGGCAACCACAAAGAAGGATAAGATAATCTTATACTTTTATCATAACCTTAAAATCCTAAGGTCTTTATAAAGCTAGTTCATATGCAACATATCAATCTTTGCTTTTGAAAAGAAAGCCAAAGCATTAGAATCTTCGGGGTGGGAGAACATTAAAGATTAATCTGATGAAGTGGGAGTGCTACTTTGAAGATCTTTTGTGGGTTTTTCACCTTTTTGGTGTCAAATTGGTGGATTTTCAATGTTTCTTCTTCATGGAGATAGTGTGTCTCCCAAAACCGAAGCATTGTGGTATTCATCCGTATCAATGTATTAGTTAGTGATGGGTGTTTGGAATCAAGCCAAAAAAATTGATGTGAAGAGATAGTGGTTGTTGATGAAGTGGACCAATGATCCATGGAAGTGTGAAGAAATGAGAAGAAGGATATGAAGTTTTTCTTGAAGCTTCAAATGGAAGTGTGCTATGGTTCTTTGGTTCGCGGGAGCTCACCAATTTAAGTGTGGGAGGAATGATAGCCTCCAATTTTGTCATCAAAAAGGCTAAAAGCATATGGACTCTACATCGACAAGTTATTCACTTTATCAAAAATATTTGTGTTATTGTATCTAATTTGTACTTCATTTATATATATTTTTATGCATTGTAAATGCTTGGCTTGGAGTTATAAAAGCCATTGCATATGTTCTTTTATTTTAAAAACCTTAGGAATCTTGCCTAGAATACATGCAACACATAAGGGCTTCAACCTTTGCTTTTGTATGGTCAAAATATTTGATTTAATAAAGGTTAAAAAGGGTGCAATTGGGGTTCTTGGGAAAAAGTGATTGAGGAGGTTGGAGCACGGCAGATTGTGGTGCCTCTTTAACTTCCCTCTTTTCCAAACTCTCTTTGTCCATCCTTCTTGCTCTACCTTTGTGCTGCAACTATGGATCTTGAGTGTGTAGAGCAAGAGGAGGAGCCTCCTGATCTTGTTTCTTGATTAGTGAGGGTATGTCTTGAGTCTTTTGTGTGTGTGTATTCATGGCAAGAGAGGTGTGTTTGCACGTTTCATGGTGAGGAGCAAAGCTCCAAGCATATACTTTGCTGCTCGGTACCCTAGTTTTATGCTTTCTTGTGTGCTGGGTGAGAGCCAGTCATTTTTGGTGCGTCTGCCGGGAGTCAAGTGCGCTCGAACGGGTGATCAATTTTCCTAGGGTATTTAAATCCTAGGTGTTATTTATGAGTGAATACACAGCCTCTTTTCTAAGGGACTATTTTCCTAATTTGCCCCAGGAGTGCCAAAGAAGAGTGCTATATTGGGCGAGGGATACAGAGTTAGTAGAGGGAGGTGAATATTTTGGGCCTAAATTAACTGTGGACGTAGAGCAATTATCCTCTTGGAGTTGGGGTTATAACGATTGTGCACAAACCATAGTTCTACTAGCAACACATTTTAGGCTAATAGACGCAGTAGAGATAAATACAATTAGTGTATCGTACCACTTCGATTGGTACTATCGCAGCTCTTACCGAACCTTTAGAAGAGTGGTCTGGGATGATGTGCTACCCTAGATACGTGTATCTAGAGGTTTAAAAATTACTTTTGACACAAAAGACGTTAGAGAGGTTGCTGAAATCTTAGGCTTAATCCCCAAGCAAGAAGAAAAGTTGCCTTATGGGGAAATAGACCCAGAGTTGCCGACTATTTTGAACCTTCTAAGCGGCATACAAGCGAAAACCTAATTTGAGTATGATAGTAAGAGCTAGTTTAGTAATCGTGGATGAATTCAGAAGAGACACAGAGGAAGCAAAACGAAGCTAGAGATCAGTGAGCTAGAGAACGAGCAGCGCGACAGGAGGCTTGGTTATTAGAAAGGCTTGAGAGGGTCAATGCATTATTGAACTTAGGGATAGACGCTGTGTCTAATTCAAACGTAGAATCCTTAGAGCCTAACATATCATTTGATAGAACACCATCAAAGGAAAGTGAAGCAGCTTCATACCAGTGGGATCGAGTGGTTTCAAGCACTGATAGTGCCACTGAGGTAAAGAGTACACAAAGTGAGAGCGTGGAAAGTGAAGCTAATGCCATTATAGGGAGTAATGAATCTACAGTTAGTTCGAATTTAGAATCTACTTTTGGGTTAAATTACTTATTTAAAGCACCAAAAGAACCCTTGTGGATAGATAGAGTGACAGATTTGGGATTACGTTCTTTGTTTCGTATTCCCCATCAAAGAGAGCAATCAAGAGCCGTATATGACTTTGGACTAAGATCTTTATTCAGAGAATCCAAGGGACCCGTGTGGTCTGACTCTATTTCAGATTTTGGACTAGGAACACTATTTAAGGAAACAATGGCTCGAAACCCAGTCAGATTAGCTGACTTTACGCAATTTGGGGGACTGTGGGATGAAGATCCCGATGCCCATTTGCAAAGATTTGAGGTTACCTGTGTCGCCAACGAGATAATAGACGACAACCAAAAGCTTCATATTTTCCCTGCAGCATTAAAAGATGAAGCAGCGAGGTGGTATGGGAACCTGGATGCTCAACATAAAGGAACCTATGCTGCCTTATCAAGAGCTTTTCTCAAAAAATTTAGGCGACAAGGCTTTCAAGATAGATTGGCTCTTCAATTGGATTATTTATCCCAAGGGGCAGCCGAAAGTGTCGAACATTACATTGAGCATATGGAGACAATTATTCGAAAGATGAATCCCACTCCTGATGATCCCAGGCAAAAACGTAAGTTGGGCTTAACCCTGAAGTTCATCAGCATGTTAGTTTACAACGGCCAGCCACACTAGCAGATGCTAAAACACATGCTAGATGGTGGGAAGAAGTGCAGCTTAGTCAACAACGACGGAGAGATTTATTCAAAGAACCTCGGATAGAATATCCGAGTACTTCAGGTGGGGTACCTAAGAACGTGTCTTATGTGACTGTTCCCTTAAATCCATCGGCAACTACAAATTCCAATGTATCAAGTGTACCTTTAAATCCGTACACTTCAATTCCAGCCTATATGATGCAGACAGGGATACCCTCTATGCCTCAAACTGAGTCTCCTCTTGATGAAGCAAAAGTAGCAGATATTATTGCAAAATCTTTAGGAAAGTTGAAGGAGGAAATCATGGGTGCAGTACAAGCACCCTTGAAAGAAATTTATTCAATAACAACACAAGGTTCTAATGCGCAACAGCCTTCGAGCAGCTCGACCTTAAACCCACCTAGATCAAATATCTGGTGCGGTAAGTGTCATGGTTATGGCCATGTGGCTACTGAATGCCCGACGCCTTCACGATTAATGCCCGATCATCCTCCATTTTGTACTTTTTGTCTAAAAACAGGCCATTTAGAAACAAATTGTTGGCACAAGATCGGCCAACAACAACAACAAGATCGTTCGATGCAAACAAATTACAATTACATGGATCGTAATAATACTACTTATGAGATTGGGCCACCCAATCAACCTTTTAGGCCCCGTGGATTGCCTACCCAAGGCAGACCTCCAGTGCCACGAAACAATTATAATAGTGATGGAAACAGAGGAAGAAATTCTCCTTTTAGGAGAAACAATGGTAACTTTCGTAATCCAATGGGCCAGAGTGGACAACAAAGGCCTAGAGGACCAATAATTTATTATCGATGCCAACAGGAAGGTCATATAGCTACATATTGTCCAAATGCACGTAAAAATCAGGACTATACTCCCCTTTGTAGGAGGTGTAGCGGTGAAGGGCATCATGAAGAGAATTGCCCTCAGCGAGAGGATAATAAAAATAATGATAGGGGTAAACAAGTTTCTAATGAACCCTCAACCTCATCCGCAAATTTAGTTGAAGTAGAAACAACAAGGCAAGAGATTGGGTTTATGTCTAAATTCATACCACGTAGGGTGACCTTTAAGGCTGACCCCATGATTGGTGTTGTTACTAGAGCACAAAAGCAACAACAAAAGGAGCATGGTCTAGAGGAAGGAAGTCCCCAATCAAAAGAAGTCGTGAAGGATAAATCTAAGGACATAGATCCTAACATAGAGCTACCTGAATCGGATTCTCCTCAGCAGTCTTCAGACCATCCGTTATTGCTCGTGCCTCTAGCAAATTCTAAGATTCAGTTGGGGGTGGCTCCTTTTCCTGAAAGACTTGTACCTCCAAAAGAAGGGAGTAAAGAGCAAGCGGAAACAGTGAAAAATACCTATGATCTTTGGGCAGCATTGGAGGAAATAAACTTAACAATTAACCTGAGGCAACTGCTTGAAGTAGCGCCTATATGTCGAAGGCAGCTTTATCATAAGCTAGTTCGACATAGGAGGAAAAGGATTGAGACTAACGCTTCTAAAGTAATTGCAAATGCATCCAAAAGGAGAGGAAGTAAAAATAGTAGATTTATTTGTGGATCCAGGAGCACCAGTTATAGACACTACCATCAATGGACATTTGCTGAGTGAAGTACAATTGGATGGTGGTTCAGCAGTCAATTTAATGACAGACCAGACGATGCAAGAATTAGGTTTGAAGAATTTAGAAACTACTCATATAGTTTTACGTATGGCTGATCAAAGGAAAGTGACTCCTTTGGGGTTACTTCGCAATGTGAAATCTGTAATTGCTGGACTAGAATTTCATGTAAATTTAAATTCCCATATTCCCTTTTAATTTATAAATTAGTCTTAGTGGCCCTCCACTCTTCCTTGCAATCATCAGATGATTTCTTTTTAATATGAACAAAATATAGATCTTAAATATGGATGCTGAGGCTTTCCCTCATGCCATCAAACAATTATCTTATTAAGGTTTTTTTTTATATTTGTAATTTAATTTAAGGTTATAATTTTCTTATCATCAGCAAACATCAATAAAATACTATTGTATCTCTCATTTGTTTTTTCCATCCCTGTGTTATTGAATAGTACATCACGTATCATTTTATTTTCTTAAAATAAAAACACCATGTTTATGTGTAAATGTTCTTTCAGTAGAATATAATTAAACTGTTGTTACTTTTCATTTTAAAGCTTACAAAAGTTCATCAGCAATCAAGAATTGTCTTTTCAGCTTTTCATGTAAAGATCCATATTTTTATTGATAGAGAACAGTTTTATTTAAATATAAACTGTTATTTCGCTTTAAAAATAACTAGTTTTAAATTTTTTAAATATATTAAACCATCTCTAAAAATTTTGACAAAAATTTAGTAACTTTCTAGAGTCATAATATTTATAGGAAAAATATCACAACTTATAAATTTTCAATCAACCATTTTATAAAAATTTATTTGTGTCATTTTTAAGTCATTTTTTAGCATTTTCGACTATTTTCTATTTTTAATAAATAGGAACAGGTTTCCATAAATGCAAACAACCATTCAACATAGGAAATCAGATTTCAAAGCATTTTCTAAAAATACTAAACTGAACATTTGCTTATGCTATAACCTTTATTTTTTATAAACGGTTTAGATACATACTTGAAAAACCCGTGGGTTATCGTCGTGCCTTCGGGGTCTGCGTCCTCTTGCAGTCCAGCCAAGGAATGTTAATCTACCAGATGTTTCACTCAGTAATTTTTCTTTTCTTCCTTCATTCGAACTTAATCCCGCACTTCGCCAAAGTAACTCCCCTCCCTTGTGCGTATGAACTAGGACTTCCAAGTGCTTTTAATTAACCTTTAATGTTGAAGGTTTAAAAAAAACTTGAGTGTTATATCTCTTTCTCTGTCGTAAATGGCCGCCAACAATGCGTGGATTTGACCCGCCATATCTGCGCCGCAATGATAGTGGAAGATGGCGATCATCATGGGAATGCAGACGATGATAATCCACGCCAAGATCTCCCTCTCTCTACCCTCCATGGCAACATGGCGCCCTTGGAAGTGGTTTGAGAATGTTTTGGATGATATTGATTATGTTTTGGAAGTTCGTGATGATTTTCAGTAGAGATATGAGGTTCTGTGAAGTTCTGATTGGTTCTGTATAGCTTCTGTTTTGTTCTGTTTTCTTTCTGTTTAAGGAGGGATGGATTGATGATTGATGGAGATTGAGATCTTGTGAAAGCTTATTGAATAGTTTTTGAGAGTTTGGAATGGTTTGAGTATGAGTTATGTGGTTTTGATGACCTTCTGTAACCTTCTGTAGGTCTTGTGTAGAGCTTCTGTCTCTGTTCTGTAACTGTACTGTAGCTGTTCTGGTGATGTACTGTGACTGTTCTGTATGCTTCTGTATGTGTTCTGTATAATGTATGTGTAGCTTGGGAAAGTTTTCTAGCCTTGGAAAGAGGGGAATACAAGTGCAAATGAGCTAAAAGAAGTGAAAGAAGTAGCTGCTGAAGATTCAAGTAAAGACTGGAGTGAAGTGACAGTGGTGAGCTATGAAAGGACACTGTAGTGGCTCTGGTGACTCTTCATACCAGACATACCTCTTGGGAGGGGTATCCACGACCTAAGAAGGATTATTTGTGAGTGATTATGAGAGATTGTAGTGAGGATATGATGTATTATTAATGGAGAGAGAGAGAGAGAGTCAGAGATAGCCAATTCTACTAATACAGAGTGATTGTATGTGAGAGATTGAGAAAAAAGACTATGAAGATATTGAAGATGAATACTATGTGATGTATTTCCATTCAAAGATGGTATATTCCTTTGCTTTCTTTGTTATATTGATGGATTTTGTGAAGATATTGAAGAATATGGTTGATTCTATCAAATCCGTGGGAGATCTACGTGATGCTGCATGAAGATTTGTTGTGCCTGGTGTTCTTTTTTTCATTGTGATCATATAAAACATAATAAAAAAGCTTGTTGATGTTACAAGATAGATTTTCTTGCAAGAGAATTCCCTTTTCCTTGGTGTTCCTCTTGGGGCTCCATGTTTTTGGTGCGCAGCCGGGGAATTTTCTTGCAAGAGAATTCCCTTTTCCTTGGTGTTCCTCTTGGGGCTCAATGTTTTTGAGAGCTGAATGGTTGATTTTATGAGATGATTGATTGGTTTGGAAGTGGTTTGAGAATGTTTTGGATGATATTGATTATGTTTTGGAAGTTCGTGATGATTTTCAGTAGAGATATGAGGTTCTGTGAAGTTCTGATAGGTTCTGATTGGTTCTGTATAGCTTCTGTTTTGTTCTGTTTTCTTTCTGTAAGGAGGGATGGATTGATGATTGATGGAGATTGAGATCTTATGAAAGCTTATTGAATAGTTTTTGAGAGTTTGGAATGGTTTGAGTATGAATTATGTGGTTTTGATGACCTTCTGTAACCTTCTGTAGGTCTTCTGTAGAGCTTATGTCTCTATTCTGTAACTGTACTGTAGCTGTTCTGGTGCTCTACTGTGACTGTTCTGTATGCTTCTGTATGTGTTCTGTATAATGTATGTGTAGCTTGGGAAAGTTTTCTAGCCTTGGAAAGAGGGGAATACAAGTACAAAAGAGCTAACTGCATGAAGATTTGTTGTGCCTGGTGTTCTTTTCTTCATTGTGATCATATAAAACATAATAAAAAAGCTTGTTGATGTTACAAGATAGATTTTCTTGCAAGAGAATTCCCTTTTCCTTGGTGTTCCTCTTGGGGCTCCATGTTTTTGGTGCACAGCCGGGGAATTTTTGGAGCCCCGAGAGGAACACCAAGGAAAAGGGAATTCTCTTGCAAGAAAATCTATCTTGTAACATCAACAAGCTTTTTTTATCATGTTTCATATGATCACAATGAAGAAAAGAACACCAGGCACAACAAATCTTCATGCAGCATCATGTAGATCTCCCACGGTTTTAATAGAATCAACCATATTCTTCAATATCTTCACAAAATCCATCAATAGAACAAAGAAAGCAAAGAAGTACACCATCTTTGAATGGAAATACATCACATAGTATTCATCTTCAACATCTTCATAGTCTTCTCTCTCAATTTCTCACATACAATCACTCTGTTTGAGTAGAATTGGCTATCTCTGACTCTCTCTCTCTCTCTCCATCAATAATACATCATATCCTCACTACAATCTCTCAAAATTACTCTCAATAATCACTCTTAGGTCGTGGATACCCCTCCCAAGAGGTATGTCTGATATGAAGGGTCACCAGAGCCACTACAGTGTCTCTTCACAGCTCACTACTATCACTTCACTCTAGTCTTCTCTTGAGTCTTCAGCAGCTACTTCTTCCACTTCTTTCAGCTCTTTTGCACTTGTATTCACCTCTTTCCAAGGCTAGAAAACTTTCCCAAAGTCACACATACATTCCACAGAACACTTACAGAAGCATACATAACAGTCTACAGAACAGTACCAGAACAGCTACAGTACAGAACAGAACAGAAGCAGAACAGAAACAGAACAGAAACAGAAGACCTACAGAAGGTTACAGAAGGTCATCAAAACCTCATAACTCACTCTCAACCCATTCCAAACTCTCAAAAACTATTCAATAAACTTTCACAATATCTCATTCTTCATCAATCAATACTCCATCCCTCCTTACAGAGGACAATCAGAACAAAACAGACCAAAACAGAACAAAACAGAAGGTATACAGAACCAATCAGAACCTATCAGAACATCACAGAACCACCAACAAACATCATGAACTTCCAAAACACAATCATTATCATCTAAAACACTCTCAAACCACTTCCAAATCCATCAATCATCTCATAAAATCAACCATTCAGCTCTCAAAAACAACAAAAATCAGCCAAAAAACAAGTCATTTCAACACTCATTTTACCTTATGAATACTTGGTCTTGTTAGTGGAAAAAAAAGATAGATCCTTGAGGATGTGTATTGACTACATGGATCTAAGCAAGATCACATTGAAAAACAAGTGCCCAATACCTAGAGTTGATGATTTGGTTAATGAGCTCAAGGGGGCTAGATTCTTTACCAATATTGATTTGAGGTCAAGGTATCATCAAGTCCCTATGCGAGAGAGTAATGAAATTAAGAGTGTCTTTAGGATTGATCATGGGCTATACCATTTTCTAATGATGGCATTTGGGCTTACTAATGCTCCAGCTACCTTCTAGAGTCTAATGAACAAGATTTTGTAGCCTTTTCTCTTCCAATTTTTCCTAGTCTTCTTTGATGACATATTGATTTACAGAAGCTGACTCTACAAGATCATTTATCACAAATGAGGAAGGTTTTTAGAATCTGTCATTGCCCAAAATCCAAAGACCATCCAGCTTTGAAATCTCATCTTGAGTACAAGGATTTATTTGAAGTACGTACTTCATCACCTCCTGAGAGAGTAGTAGACCACCCTATCAATTTGGAGACTCAAAGCCAATCAATAAGATACCCTACAGATTGTCTACGTGTCCCACACTTAATAAGGAAGCGTCCTCGCGACCCAGGAAAAAGGGAATACAAGTTCAGGGAAAAGCTCAACTTTGATCTTCAATATCTTTTCAAAAAGAATCCATCCAACACGACCCCATCTTATAACCTGTTTCTGATATAAAAATACAAAGAAAGGAAAACTCTTTTGAAATTAACACCTCTTATCAAACAAGAAATCACAACAAATTTGTAAAGGATATAAGAGTTTGCTTCTTCTTCATCTGCATCAGCTTCAACTCTCCAACCACGACCCCATCTCTACAAATCTCCAAAACATAGCTCGTACACAAAATCCAATAGGAAACCACCACGTTCGTTTGACATAAATGAACTCACAACACAAACACTAATACACAACACAACCATCTGAATGACTCCTTCAAAAAGAGAGTTGTTCATTAGAAAGCTTCCAGTATACATTGGAAAGGCATCAATGAAGATGATCCCTCTTAAAAGATTGATGCTGTCGGAATCGATCCATAGATAAGGATTCATCTACAAAGTTTTTGGGAGGATTTTGGAAAAATTGGAGACAGCACATCCTTTCCAACAGGACCAAGTATCTGCTAGGCAAACAGAGGGCATGAAAATACAGTATCTCCAGCTGCTGGGAATCAATGCTAACATTGACATTCATGCACAACTTTGGAATAGGCTTTGAATCAGTATGAGAGTGCCTATGCATATACGCCAGGTACCAAGCAAAGTGAGCAGTTAATCTCACTGAGGGATCTGCAGACTGTGAATATTGCTGGGCAAAATGAACATAGTTTTGATAAGCTTGACTGGAAGCTGTCCATTCTCCTGGAATTACTGGCCAATTAATCTGCGGTCCTGTAAGGCAATCATCCGAACTCCATCCCCTTCTTCTGGAAATATGATTATCAAAACCGTCACAGTCACTAACCAACTGAGGTGGTTGAGATATGGAAGTGTTAGGAGAGGGTAATGGAATAAGGGAAAGTGGATGTAGGGAAGGATAGGAAAAATCATAAAAGGAAGAAAAGGTTAAAGAAGGAGTGGCAGAAATTTGTAAGGAATCACTAAGGAACGGTGTTAACTGATAAATAGGAAATGTGGAGGGTACATTTATGAGGGGTGAAGGACAGGGTGGAGAAGGGGAAAATACCCTATCCTCAATAAAGGAACAGTAAGTGAAAATAGGAATTTGAGGGAAAGATGAAGGTTGGAAAAGAAGTGGTAAAATAATTGTGGAATTAGATTGACAAAGGGAAAGATATATAGCATAGCGGTGAGCCATTTGTTGGTAATAAAGGAGGGTAGGAACAGAAGGTCCTAAGAGAGATCGTCTATGATAGGCATCAAAGAAGGGAGCATCAAATGGATTATGTTTGGAAAGATAGGTTAAGAGATCCATCCTCAGTTGGTTAGTACTCTGTACAAAGGTAGGAGCTGTGTTTTGTCTTTGATTGAGGACCACCGAATCAATCATGGGATGCCACGAATTATCCTGACAATCAGCTACTTTGGAGGAATAACTTTGAAACATATCAGCTATGCGCAGCTCCAAATGATTGACATATAAAACAGCCTGTAAGACCACATCCCCCACATACCATGCCAGATCTACTTCATCTGGGATTAACAAATCTCCTCGTAGATACATGTATGACATCAACATGGTATCTGGCATGACAGAATCTTCAAAGACCATTCTGACTACCTCTGTCAACAACTCAGCAGACCAAGCCCCACTCCAGCCATCCTCTGGAAAAGGTAAATCCATCGTGGAAAGCTTCATATAGAAGACCAACTTCTGTAAGTGGTAGTGGACAAAGAAAGAATGGTCTGGTAAGACATATTCCTGAAACTGCTCAAAGGTAGACCATAACAAGTCCATTCGGGACTGCAATCTTTCCACTTTGTCTTGGAATAGAGGGCACAAAGTAGCCTGTCTCTGTAGGGCAGCCAAGTCCTGCTGTGAAAGAGAAGGAACCAATGGAACAGGAGGGCTTGGAGGAACAGAGCGGGACTTTGCAAGCTGATCTTGCAACTGCTGGATTTGGGAGGCTTGGTTGGCCACTGTGTCATTAGCCATCTGTAAAGCTAAAAGCTTGTCATCTAAGAGAACTTGGAATTCTTTCGCTTCGCTGGACATCCTCTCCTTCTCTGCTGAAAGGCTAGTAACCTGTGACTGAGCCTCGAATAACTGGGTCTTCAATGAAGAAATCTCATCACTTTGAATGGCAACCAGTTGGGTTTGTTGTTCCATTTGCTTAAATAAATCTGCTAGGGTATCCTTAGCAGAAGCTAACTCAGATGTTGCCTTATGCAACTGGTCTTTGGACTACATGAGCTCTTCATAGAAAGATGCGTACAGCTGTTGAACACAGGCTGTCACTGACAACTCAATGGAACTTTGAATATCCTTGCAGAGGAAAGGAATGGCATCTCTTGAAACGAGACTGTTCAGGGAGGGAACTGAGATCTCCAAGGATCCTTCTCGATGTGCTCGGAACAGGTTATTGCAAGTGAGATACCCAGGGAGTTCACTGCCAGAAGTAGCAGGGATAGGCACTGAGGGAAGTACAGCAGGGGCTTTATCCGCTACCCTCTTCAAGCGTTTGCGCTGTATGACCAGGGGAGGCGGAGAATCATCATCCTCAATGTCAATAGGTGCTGACTCTTCTGAAGGTGGAGGAGGAGGTACTGGATCTGATGGAGGAGGTGGAGGTACAGTCTTCTGTAAACCTGAATAGGTCAAGAAGGCAGACAAATATGATCCGTAGGTAACATTGGTAACATTACCCCTCGTGACTTTAACAAAATGCTGATCCATTTTAGTAAGGAGGTATGTGCTCCAATCAATAGCAACTCCTTTCAGTACCATCCTAGAAGCTGTGAAAAGCTCTTTGGACAAATAGTGGGATGGCGTTTTGGCAGGCATGAACCTGTCCTGAAGGAACTGACACATCGTCTTCCATACGGGATCAGTGATCATAGAAAAAGAAACTCCTGAAGAGTTTATCACCTTCTTAACATCAAGGATTTCCCGTGTCTGCTTCTGCAACAGCTTGAGAATCTCTTCATTAGAGAAGAGCTGACGAGTAGTCACAAAAGGTTCTCCTTTGAAGGGTAAAGACAGAGCCTTCCCTAAGCCTCGAGATGTCAAAGTCATAGACATTCCTTGGACTACGCCTGTCTTATTGCTGTAAGAGGCCAGGAACTCATCACATAAGGACGGATCCTCTGGAAGTAATGGAAAAGGAGTGGCCACAAAAGCAGCAAGTCCCGCCTTCGTGAGGGGCTCAAAAGTAAGTAGGGACGAGTAATCCCTACTAACTAATGGGACGTACTGGATAGGGGGAGGAGCATGAGAAGGCACCATTCAGATGGTTACACACACACCACAAACACAGACAATCAAGGAGAATGCCTGCAAAGCAACAGACAAAAACCAAGGATAAGAGAATTACCAATAAAACGTGACTCGACCTACTAACCCCAAGCAAACCACATTCTAGAAAAAATTTGACATGACCTCGAGACAAATGCGACCGAAAGCTTCATGCGATGCATCAGACAAACACCCTGAACCCCGTATCAGGCAATAAAAGAAAAAAACTGCATACCGTACCCGTAACCGTATCAAAGACATGAAACCAAAACAAGACCACATCCGACACATATCAAAACTATATCTGTGATAAAACCAAGACTGAACCATGGAAAATAACACTAATGACGGCGCATACCCATCCCACGAAACGGTTCATTTAAAAAAAAAAGGAAGTAAGTGCAGTGAGGGGGAATTAATTTAATGAAGGGTTGATTTTAATCAATTATTAAAAAATGGGTGAATTTTTATTAGGTGATAAACCTTAACAAGAAAACGGCGGTTCCTTATTAGAAATTAAATTACCAATTATTAGGTTAAAACGGTGCAGTTATGCGATTCCCGGACTTCGATTCCCGATTGGGTCTCTAAATGCAATTCATTGATTACAAATTAAGGTGATGTGGAGCGCTTTTTTGCCAGCGCGTGCTCATGTGATGGCTGGTTTATTTTTAATTTAAAAATTTAAAGTGCATCTGTAGCGCACGTAGCGTGTGCTAAGTGAACGGTTGGTTTATTTTAATTAAAAAGTATGTGTGTTTTAGCGCGAATGCGCGTGGAAACTGTGGGTGAATTAAAGGGTTCATTTTAACAATTAATTTGTGATTAAGGGGGAAATGAAAAATAAATAAAGCACATAAAATAAATACCTCGAAGGGGTGTGTATGAAAATGCAAAGAATGCACTTCTCCGCTAGCCAAAAATATCTGGATTTTTTCGCTAGACGGTTAGTTGGTGTGTTGAAGGAAAAAGGTTTGACTGATTATTGTATTGTATGTTTAATGAATTTAGGGGGAAAATTAAATATTATGATAGCTAAGAAAAAGATACCAAAAATAAATAAAAATGTGAAGGGAAGGGTTAGGAATTTTTCAGAAATTAATTTGAAATTTTTTAGTATTTTAAATGAATTTTTAGCATATTTTTGGGTATTTTGAAAGATTTTGGAATTTTAAAATAGGCAAAAATATTTTTTTCTGAAATTTAAAGGTTGAGAAAAAGAGGGCCATGGATTGCAAAAATAAAAGGAAAGGTTTCTAGATTTTCTGTAATTTTTCAGAATAGAAAGTGGTTTTTTAATGATTTATTTATATTTTTCAATGTTTTTGTATGTGTTTTTTTAGGTGTTATTTAAATGGAAAAAAAAAACGTTACGGGTGTGGTAATGAAAAATGTGGGAAAAATACCCAACAACAGGCTGCGTGACAGCTGCGTGGCAGCAACGGACTAATGATCTTCCGCACTCGATCCCGCACACGAGCATGCACAAGCAACCGCGATCACGCACTCGGGCGTACACACCTGCGCGTGTGTTAACAGCTCAAGGGTGTTTGCAGGGGGGACTGGGGTTGATGGAGGGGGTTGCGGTGGTGCCCCTGTGCAGCGAGGCTGCAGCGTGGGACAGGGGGCTAGGTGGGGGGTAGGGGGGTGTGTGTGGGACAGGGGGCTTAGAGGGAGGTGTAGTGCGTTGCGGGTTGCGGGTCTGGTTGCAAAGGGGGAAGGGGGGTTTAGAGAGGGTAAGGGGAAGGGTTAGGTGTGTAATGGGAGGGTAGGGAAGGGGTGTGAATGGGGGCGTTGGAGGTAAGAAGGGTTATGTGTGGGGGAATGGGGGTGTAGAAGGGGGGTAATGGGTTAGTAGGTGGGAAGGGGGGCTAGTGGGGGGTGGGTTTGAATGGGTGGGTGGGGTATGGGGGGAAGGCGGGAAACTGGCCGCCTCCTGCACTGGGCGGCCGACAGCCAGGAGGGCAGAGGCGACGGCTGTCCACAGGGCCAGGAGGCACGACGGCGGCGACGGGGTCACAACGGCGGCTGCGGTCGGGAGGACGACGGCGGCGACGGGCTGCAACGGGGGGCGGCGACGGAGCGCAACAGGGGGTGGCAGAAGGGCGGGGGGAGTACGGGGAGAAGCGGAATGGCGGGGGGGCGCTGCCGTGGGAGGAGGTGGCGGGGGAGGGCGTTGGGGGGGCGCTGGGGGGCGAGGGAGGAGAAGGCGAGGAGAAGAAGACGAGGGAAGGAGGCTCGCTGGGGGGGCGAGGGAGGCGCTGGAGAGGCGAGGGCTGCACGGGGGGGTAGGAGGCGAAGGAGGGGAGGGCTGCACGGGGGGTAGGAGGCGAAGGAGGCGAAGGAGGGGAGGGCTGCATGGGGGGTAGGAGGCGAAGGAGAAGGAGAGAAGTCGGGTGGAGGCTGGGAGAAGGAGAACGCAGGAGGAGAGAGAGAAAGAAAGAGAGAGAGAGAGAGAGAAAGAAAGAAAGAGAAAGAGAAAGAAAGACGGGCGGTTGGGGGCAGGGGTAGGCAGTTAGGGGGAAGGGGTGGGGGGGGGCCCATGGGGGGGGCCATGGGGTGGGCAGGTGGGGGGAAAGGGTGGGGGGGCCCATGGGGGGGGGGGGGAGGACCATGGGGTGGGCAGGTGGGGGAAAGGGGTGGGGGGCAAGGGCGCGTACCCCCGTCCCGCGCGCGTGCGCGGGGCGGGGTAAAAAAAATTTGCCGTGACGGGATTGAAATGATGCGGGGAAGACGGTACGGGTTACGCGGACACGACCGGGGCGCATGGAGACGCGTAAAATCGAAAAAGGGCGCGTTCACGCGCAAAACGGGCGTGAGAAAAAATGTAAAAATAAAGAAAAATTAATAACTCCCAATCCGGACGTCAAAACGAAATAGCGTAAAAACGAAAAGTGGGCAGGACGACAGGGGGAAAACAAGGAAAATATGGGACGGGGGTTCCCGGAGGGGTAAAGGGCGGTCACGTGCAAAAAACACAAAAAACGAACCAAAAACGCAATTTAAAAATTAATATCGAAAGATCCGTGCATCGGAATGAGGTGTAGAAAAAAGGAAAACTGTGCAGAAAGATGTGCCCGACAATCCTATCACATCAAAACATAATTCTGACTGAGATAAGACGCGTTCACATGGGCAAAACCCAAAAAATAAACCTGAAAATGGGATCAAAAATTAATATCGGACAACCCATTCACCGGAATGACATGCAGGAAGAAAGAAAAATGTCCGCAGGAAGGGGTGGCACAGGGTTATCATGTTAAAATGCAGTTCTGACGGAAATAGGAGGGGTTCACATGTGAAAAACTCCAAAAATACGCCCGAAAACTCATTTAAAAATTAATAAGTAAAAATCCAGAAGTCGAAAAAGGGGGGAGGAAAAAGGAAAAAGGTGGGGGAAGGCACAGGGACACGGCTGTCAAATCAAATTGGAATTCCGATGCAAATAGGGCAGGTTCACATGGAAAAATGTCAAAAATACACACGAAAAAGTCGTGAAAACCCGGAAAATTAATAACGGACAAACCATGTATCGAAATGATGCGAAATAAAAAGGAAAAATGTCAGTGGAAAAGCGCTAGTCAGGGCTATGACATCAAAGCATGATTCGGAAGCAAGAAAAGCACGTTCACATGGAAAACCGTCTAAATTGCGTAAAATGCTTCAAAAATTAATAACTCAAAAACCGTGCACCGGAACAGGGGTAGGTAAAAAGGAAAAATGGTCAGTTCAATGGAGGGAACAGAGCTATAAGGTTGGATGGGGACTTTGGTGAACGTAGGGTGCATTCACATGGAAGGACCTCAAAATCAAGGAATGAAGGAAAACTGCAAGGAAACAGCCCCAAGGGTGGGTGAAACATAACCGGATAGGTGGAAAGGGATCCCATTAGGGTAAAAGCAAGTCATGGCATATATGCATGACCAGGATAAGGCATATGCAGAGGGGTATGCAATATAGACGCGCAGGGACGCGTCCCCACACTTAAGACCTTAACGGATAGGGTTAACCGAGCAACAGGGACCTAGGACCACGCCATAGACCATCCACTAACTTCCCCACACTTAAAACATGACCATCACTAAGAAACAGAAGTTGTAGGGTTAGAAAAACTTGGCCCGTTTCGTCAAGAATCAAGGTTGAGTATCGATGGCATGTCCAGTGTTGTTGTCGGCGCTGGAGGGACCAAGGCATCTTCTCGGCACACGTTCGTCATGGCAAGGACCACGCGGCAGCACCCAGGGAGGTAGCTGATGGAAGGAATCGCAGGAAATTCGTCGATGATGAGGGATACTACACTCAACTCACAATCACTCAATTGAAATGAAAGAACAGTCACTCGCCCCATGACTAATATCACTTGAGGAAGAATGATTAAAACCCATATCTCATACCCGGTTGAAGAATCGACAAGGGGAAAATGGTGCAAAGGAAGTATGCCAGGGTGCACAGTTGATGGTGCAGTAGTGCGTCCAACCCGTCTGGCATAGGTGCAAGGAGGAAGGCAAGGGAGCCTTACAGTGCAGTGTACAGAACAGGGTGATGTGTCTTGTGTTGACGGTAAAGACCCATCCCGTGGGTGCATAGGGAAAGTGGAACATACCTGACTCCAAGTGTCGTAACGTCCCTCAATCTCACCTCTCGGTAATTGATTGAAGAAACTCTAGTCACACTCAGCCCACCCTCTGTCTCACGCTCTGTGGATAGATACAGGAGGGCAGCCTTTTCCTGAAACCCATTGATGTAATCCTCACAGTCGCTTGTGCAAAGGGTGTATGCCTTGTGCGCAGTTGATGGTGCAACAGTGCATCCCGCCCTGTGCCGGCATACAGTGCAAGAATGAAGGCCAGGGAGCCTTATAGTGCAGTGCACAGAAACAAATTGTGCTTTGTGCATTGAGAGGCCCCTCCCGTGCGTGCAACACTTCATTCACACTTCTCACCTCTCATTTGATTTGAAGGGAAAAGATTGGTCTCTCGCCCCACCCTCTGTCTCACTCTCTGTTGATAGTTATAAGAGGGCAGCCCATACTCACATCCCCATCCGGTTAGGATGAAAGCTCACATCACTCGATTGTTTGTCGATGAAGATCGCGTCATCAGTTGTTGAAGAGGCGTACCCAGGGAGGTAGCCATCAAATCGAACATTGTATTGGACAGGAACATAGCGTCTGCTAGAGGACAGTTAGTCGCTTTGCAAAGAGACCCAGGACACAGCGTACCAAGGGAGGTAGCGTCGGAATTGGATCCGAGGGATATCAATCAATGAATCCACTTTCTGGACTGCTGGGTGTTACCACCTTTTCCCCAGCCAGCTTCTCGCCCAAGGGTGTTTATCACCTTTTCTTGGAACGAGGCCTGCTATGACAGGGAATTGCTTCCTTTTCTCTCATAACAGATTTGTTTTGTTTTTTTTTCTTGTTTTTTTTCTTCTTTTCTTTTTTCCCTATTCCCGAGGGTGTTTCCACCTTTTCTCGAAGAAGAGGTCGGCATGACAGGGACCTTAGTCCTTTTCTCCCATAACCGATATGTTTTTTTTTCTCCTTTTTTTTTCTCTTTTTCTCTTTTCTTCAAATTGAACAAGGGAATGGTGGAAAGACCATGTGTCAGAACCCACCTCGCCACTGTCGCTGGTGGAAAATAGAGGATAAGAAATCAAGACTGGAAGGGGGTTTGGAGGGGACAGAGGGTTGCACCCTCTTCATCAGAAGTGATTGAAGAACGGCTATCAGAAGTAGCATCATAACAAGTACAATGCCGCGCCAACGAGGGAAAAGATCAAGTGACCGTAATTGTCAAGATCCCCAAGGAGGAAAGTACTTCTTCAGGCGATATCCATTGATCAGAAAGGGATCATCAGAGGCATCCACGGTCTGTACTTGGACAGAGCCATTAGGGTTGACTGCAAGTACCTTATAGGGGCCCATCCACCGCTGCTGGAGCTTGCCAGGAAACTTGCCAAAGCGTGAATCATAGGCTAGGACCAAATCACCTTCTTTGAACTCCTTGTGCTTGATGAAACTGTCATGGTAAGCCTTGCGTCGAGCTTGCGTGGCTTCCATGCACTGTAGAGCCATCCGACGAATTTTGTCCAAACATTCCAAGTGCAGGAGACGGCATTGCCGTGAATCATCAGCTCCCAAACGCTCTTTGATAGCCACTCTCAAAGAGGGTAATTCTAGTTCAACAGGAAAAACAGCTTCTGTACCATACACCAACTGGAAAGGTGTCTGTCCCGTTGCTGCTTTATGGGAGGTTCTGTACGCCCAGAGGGCCTCTGTAAGTCGATCGTCCCAATCACGACGATGTGCGGCAATTGTTCTTGTCAGAATCGAGCAGAGGATGCGATTCAGTACTTCGACTTGGCCGTTGGCTCTGGGGTAATAGGGAGTGGACTTGCGATGGCGGATCTTATACAACTCTGTCAACTCTTCCATGACTTTGTTAAGGAAATGAGTGCCTCTATCACTTACCAACTCTAAGGGACTGCCAAAACGGGTGATGATATTCTCGTACATGAACAGGGCCACGCTGTTACCATCGTCCCGCTTTAGGGCTTTAGCTTCACACCACTTTGTGACATAATCCGTACATACAAGGATGTATCGATTCTATTTCCTTCTGGTAGGAGGATCGATCGGACCTACGAAGTCAATGCCCCACTTCTCAAACGGCTTCAAAGGAAGGATAGGTTGCAATGGCATGGCACTTGTCCTCGTGGGTTTCCCCATTCTTTGACAAGCATCACATCTTTTACAGTAATCATAGGCATCCTTATGAATGGTAGGCCACCAATATCCTGCTAGCAGAGCCTTCCTGGCTGTAGCTTCTCCTGCAAAGTGACCTCCACATGGCTCGTCGTGGCAAGCCTTCAGAACAATCCCAATCTCATCTCCTGCAACACATCTTCTGAGCATTTCATCTTTTCCTTTCTTGTACAGTGCACCGCCTAGCAGGGTGTAGGGGGCTGATTCTAGCATGAGCTTCTTCCTCTCCCGACTAGAGATACCAGGAGGGTACTGTTGGGTTGCCAGCAGATTGGCAATGTCCGCATACTAGGGAGTGACAGTTTCTACCAAGAATAAGGAAGCATCAGGGAGGTCTGGATCATCCTGCTCCTCGTCTGCAGTTTGTGGGATACGCGACAGAAGATCAGCCAGAACATGGGAATGACCAGGCTTAGTAATCACCTCAAAGTCGAGCTCCTGGAATAAAAGGAGCCATCTCATCAATCGTCCTTTCACATCTACTTTGTTCATCAAGAAGGACAGGGCCTCATGATCCACATAAAATTTAAAGTGGGTGGATAGGAGGTAGTGGCGAAACTTCTCCAGGGCAAACACCATTGCCAAGCACTCCAGCTCGGTCACTGTATAGTTCCGTTCCCTATCAGTGACTTTTCGGCTTGCATAATAGATCGGTTGATCCAGCTTGGAGGAGCCCTTTTGGCAGAGGACAGCACCTAAGCCTTCAATTGATGCATCAGTGTGTACATGGAACTCTTTTGTCCAATCAGGAGGTTGCAGAATGGGTGCCTCTATCAGACACTGCTTCAGAGTGTGGAAGGCTTTGTCACATTATTCTGTCCAAGTAAACTCTGCATCTTTCCTCAGAAGCTTGTGCAAGGAAGTTGCCTTTGTTGCAAAATGAGCTATGAACCTTCTGTAGTAACCCACATGGCCTAGGAATCCCCTCAACTGTTTGAGGCTGGTGGGTGCTGCCAGAGCTGCGATCTTTTCGATCTTTGCAGGGTCTGTTGATATCCCTTGTGCAGAGACAATGTGGCCCAACAGGACTCCAAAAGAAACCCCAAAGATGCATTTGTCGGGGTTGAGGGAAATCCCATACTCCCGGCATCGGTCAAAGCATTGTTCCAGGTGTTCCCAATGTTCACGAATCAAACTATAGACACAAAAGTCATCCAAATATACCTCAATAAAGTCGTGTAGATGATTTTGAAATGCAGCCATCATGACTCGTTGGAAAGTAGCAGGGGCATTGCAGAGCCCAAATGGCATCACTCGGTAAGCATAGGTCCCCCATTCTGTGGTGAAGGTTGTTTTGGATTGGTCTTCTTCTGCGATCTGCACTTGGTTGTATCCGCTGAATCCATCCAGAAGGGAATAAAGCTCATGTCCTGCCACTGTGTCCAACAGTTGGTCTGTGAAAGGGATAGGAAAATGATCCTTCTTCGTCTTGGAATTAAGCTTTCGGAAATCCACACATATTCGCAATTTGCCATTCTTCTTGGGTACAACCACGATGGGTGAAACCCATTCACTATTTGCCACTGGATAGATGAACTCGGCTTCCAGAAGCTTCAGCAGCTCCGCTTTCACCAATGTGGAATAATTCGGGTTCATTCGCCTCTGTCGTTGCCGTACTGGCTTGGCATCAGGCTCCAAGTCAATATGATGTTGACATATTGTGGGATCAATCCCCTTTAGGTCTTTGTAAGACCACGCAAACACGTCCAAATTTTCTTTCAACAAGTTGTACAAGGTTGACAACTCCTCTTCTGGGAGGCTGCTACCCACCTTCAAGTGGCGTTCAATGCCTTCTGCATCCACAAAGGTTAACTGCCTTTCACCTTCTACTTCACGGATGAAGGTTCCACGGACTGCTTCTGGATACAGATCCGACTCCTTCAAGGGAGTGATGTCCTCTTCTGATGTCCCACTAGAACCAATTTCTTCTTTTGGTGGAGACTTAGGTTGCTCCTTAAGATGTTGGAATGGGATTAGAGTTGTTTCGGGTTTGGTTTCAAGATTAATTACCTCTTGGCTTGAAGACTCATCTTCTGATGACGCATCCAGGAACGTCACATAACAGGGACCCTCTGATTTCTGTTGGGTTTGTGGGACTGGTGCTTGTTGGCACGGTGCATCATCATCATCTTTCTTTGGCAAGGATAGGTTAGGACGGCAGGAGCCACTCTCAAAAGACGGCTTGTTCTTCTTAATCCATTTCTTATAAAGGTTTTGCATATGAGAAGATCCATTTACCAGACCAAATGGTACCATCGCCATTCTGTCCCATAGCATGAGCTCGTCTGTTTCTGAAGCTTCTGGAACTTCTTCTTCAAATGTATCCTCTTCAGGTGGGATAGACTCTTCCGTTTCACTTTCATAATCTTCTTCGTCCATATCATATCCATCCTCTTCTGTCTTTGTCTCTGTCTCTGCTTCTGTCTCTGCGTCTGCTTCTGCTTCTGCTTCTGTCTCTGTCTCTGTAAGAGCTCTGTAACAGAAGAACAGATTCTCTGTTTCCTCTCCTGCCTCTGTCTCTGTTTCTGCTATGGCCATGTAACAGGGAGAGCAGTACATCCATGCTTCTATCTCACTGTCAGAAGTGATTTCCGAAGTCATTTCTGATTCAGGCAGGAAGTATTCACCCATTGATAATGGCTTTGCATCTTTTGGAAGTCGGCTTACAGTATCCACTGTTAAGGAATGTGCCACTGTTTTCTTGGGAAGGATCTGTTTGACAGCATCTTCGTCTGCTGATGTTCCATCTGTAGCCTCGTTAGGAGAATCAGAAGATAATTCCAAGGAGGTGGATCCATGTCCTTTTTGAGAACCATACAGTTTCAGCACCACTTTGTTGGGTCCTCTGCCCAAGGTCAAAGTTCTTTTAAACCAATCCGTCCTTGCTCTGGCTTCAAAAAGCCATGGTCTACCCAGTAACAGAGGATAGGATGTACCATAAGAGTTTGGCTTCACCACCAAATAGGTCAGCCAATAATCTTTTCCAGCCACTGTAGTCTTCACATATGGGAGAATGCCCAAAGGCTTGATTCTACTCTGATTCGCCAGTCTGATGAGCCATTGGGTGGGTTGCACACCTTGTAGGCCTAGATCCTTCATCGTCACATCCGTCATAATGTTCACTGATGAACCACCATCAATTAGTGCATTTGCAATGAAGCAGCCTTCTATCCACGCGCCAGTCTCTGGAGTACCCGGATCTAGAAAAGCATTAGCCACATCCACTTCTTTTACAGGCTCTGGAGCCTTGTTGGACTTTGTCACTATTGAGGGAGCAATCCTTAAACCACGTCTTTTTGTCAGTATACTTTTGAATCTTTTCCGGCAACTGGGAGACAACATCAATAATTGTCGAAATGTGAGGTTTGGTTTAAAGGTATCTAGATCTCTAACCAGATCGTATTCCTTAATAGGATCCACTGGCTTCTCTAATCGGTTAGGGAATGGGGCAACACCCATTTTCATTTTCCCTCTTTCTTCCATCAGAGGAATTACAGGAACTTCTTCTGCCACTTGTGGCACTTCCTCCTCTTCTGTATCCTGGACCTCTGGTCCTGTCTCTGTAACTCTCTGTGGCACTGTAAGGCTCTGTACGGCACTGTTAGGCTCTGTTCTGTTCTGTTCTTCTGGTGGAAGATTGAACTTCACTGTTCTGGCAGGAGGGTTATTTTCTTTCTGGATAGGTGGTTCCTTCTGCTTTGCACGCAAGATGGCAGCAACTTCCAATTCCACTAAATTGGAGGTAGGCTCTTGGGCCTTGGACGGACTATCAGTAGCACTGTTTTTCACTGGGGCTGGGCTTGGACAGTCTTTTGCAGTGTGGCCTTCTCCTTTGCAACGACTGCATAAGGGCTTGTAATCCACTGACCTTCAAGGATTTGGACAATTTGGTGAGATGTGTCCCTTTTCTCCGCATCTGTAACATTCCACTTCTGATCTCTGACCACCGCCAGACTGTCTTCCTCTGTAACTTTGAGAAGGAAATCTTCTGGGTCTGAAATTAGGACCAAACTCTCTAGGCTTGGGTCCAATATCTTGTGTTGTCATTTTGGATTCCAGCAAGTTGAATCTTGCGTCTTCTTTCTTCCTTCTCCTATCATGCATCTCCTTCAGAGAGCAAATGTCCTCTGTATGGTTCTTCCGCAAACAGTAGGAACAGAAGGCTCCAGGGATGGTTGGTTTCCGTGTACATTCAGTGGCTAAGTGGCCTGCTTGATGACACTTACCACACCAAGTATTTGACCGCATCACATCTCTTCCTGCTCTTGCAACGTTGGATATGCTCGTTGTGTTCACTTTCAGCGTCTGTAGTTGCTCTGTAATCACATCCATCAACTCCTTCTTAATGTTTGCAACTGAGTTGGATAAATAATCCTTCAAGCTTTCTCCTCCGGACGTACTAGCAGGAGGGTTTTGAGGAGTCTCTGTAATTACTGCATAAACGGGTTGGGCTGGTACAGAGGGGTCTCTGTTCTGGTTCTGATTTAGAGCTCATGTTTGAACTGTTGGCTGTTGGCTCCAGTTGGTAGGGTTCCACTGTTGCTGCTGACTTGTCATTGAGAAAATTGGTTGAGACCATGGTTGTTGTGGTTGAGCCATCATTTGAGGCATGGATTGTGGCCACTGTGGATTTGGTGCACTGTACTGTGATACCGGGGACATCTGTTGGTAGGGATAGGGAACAGTCCCTGGAACTGCATTTGGTGGATACATCATTCCTGGCATCAGAGGAGGTAGGACTCCTCTTCCTGTATTCATTGCTAGTCTAGCTTCCACTTCATCGTACAGTCTTGCACCTTCTGTTGCAGCTTGCAGGGTGGCTGGTCTTTGTAGCTCCACAAACTTACGGACTTCTGGTTGTAATCCTCTGAGAAATACCCCCTTTTGAATGCCATCATCTAGATTATGGTTAGTCCATCTCTTCAGGATGGATTCCATTCGTGAGACATAGGCTTCTACTCTTTCTCCAGAGGACTGACTTAGGTTCATAAATTCCTCTCTCATCCGCTCTTCAAAACCTTCACGCCTGAATTTAGTGAGGAAGGCCAACTTCAGGTCGTCCCATGTGCCAAAAGTTCCTGCTGCTTGTCTCTCATACCACTGAAACGCCGCGCCCTTGAAAGTGGCGGGGAATATTGCTAACCAATGCTCAGGGGTTCTGGCATTGTTAGCCACACACGCTACCATAAACTCTGCTACATGAAGATCGGGGTCTTCATTGTACTCTCCCTTAAAAACTGGCAATGGGACTACATTCGCTGGTCTGTCATCAATATTTCCAGGACGGATCTGGCTTGGAAGTGGACCTCCAACAGGAGGAGGAAGGGCTTGATGTGCCATTGGGACTTCTGTAAAGAGTTCCGCAAGGGCGTCAAAGGCGGCTTCTGCTGCGAGCTCGCTCTCGGCTCTGATCCTTGCTTTCTCTCTTCTCACGTACCTCTGGACTCGTTCTAACGCTTGCCTTTTTATTGCGTCATTCATCAGGGGGTTGGCTCCACTATGTTGTTAGTGCTCCACAGAGGGTTAACAGAAGGCTTCAGTCTCTGGAGGACTCTCTTGCCAACATTTCTTCTACTTCTTTCTTTTCAACGTCCCTGAATTCGGCTTTCATGCCACTGCACAGAGGAAGGTATTCGGTTCTGAAGGTGTCAAAATGCATACGTCTGAGCATTGTGGTGGTGCCATCATCATAGTAATGCTAGCTTCTGATGGTTTCAACAATGTATGTTGTGAAAAACACTCTGTCTACCAACTTCCAGTGGATTGCTAATTGAACAAACAGAAGATTATCAGTACACCAAGCATCCCATGTATCTTGCTGTTGAGCATCCACGAACAAATTCCAACTCTTTTCCTTCTTGTCTTTGTGAACCTCTACAGACCAAGACTCCTGAAGCTTCTTCACAATCTCCCACTTGATGTTGTCTGGAAACTTCTCAATGAATGCCAAATCTTCCATGGATGGTCATTCTCTCTGTTTCTGCTCTTCAGTTTGTTCCCAAACAGTTTGCCACCAAGATGCAAGTTTCTGCTGCTTCAACAGGAAGAGGAAACTGTCCACCACATAGAGCATGCATCATGATGGTGATGTGTTTCCGCCATTGTGGGATGAACTTCTTGTGGAAAGTGGCTTTGATTATGAGGGATTCCAACTCTTCAGTGGAAGAAGGAACTTTACAAACATCCATTGAATTCTTCTATTCTTGACAATGCCATTTCCTTCATTTTCAGCCTCTTTTGGTGCTTGTTGTTGGCAAGCTTCCCCGGCTGCGCACCAAAAACATGGAGCCCCGAGAGGAACACCAAGGAAAAGGGAATTCTCTTGCAAGAAAATCTATCTTGTAACATCAACAAGCTTTTTTTATCATGTTTCATATGATCACAATGAAGAAAAGAACACCAGGCACAACAAATCTTCATGCAGCATCATGTAGATCTCCCACGGTTTTAATAGAATCAACCATATTCTTCAATATCTTCACAAAATCCATCAATAGAACAAAGAAAGCAAAGAAGTACACCATCTTTGAATGGAAATACATCACATAGTATTCATCTTCAACATCTTCATAGTCTTCTCTCTCAATTTCTCACATACAATCACTCTGTTTGAGTAGAATTGGCTATCTCTGACTCTCTCTCTCTCTCTCTCCATCAATAATACATCATATCCTCACTACAATCTCTCAAAATTACTCTCAATAATCACTCTTAGGTCGTGGATACCCCTCCCAAGAGGTATGTGTGATATGAAGGGTCACCAGAGCCACTACAGTGTCTCTTCACAGCTCACTACTATCACTTCACTCTAGTCTTCTCTTGAGTCTTCAGCAGCTACTTCTTCCACTTCTTTCAGCTCTTTTGCACTTGTATTCACCTCTTTCCAAGGCTAGAAAACTTTCCCAAAGTCACACATACATTCCACAGAATACTTACAGAAGCATACAGAACAGTCTACAGAACAGTACCAGAACAGCTACAGTACAGAACAGAACAGAAGCAGAACAGAAACAGAACAGAAACAGAAGCTCTACAGAAGACCTACAGAAGGTTACACAAGGTCATCAAAACCTCATAACTCACTCTCAACCCATTCCAAACTCTCAAAAACTATTCAATAAACTTTCACAATATCTCATTCTTCATCAATCAATACTCCATCCCTCCTTACAGAAGACAATCAGAACAAAACAGACCAAAACAGAACAAAACAGAAGGTATACAGAACCAATCAGAACCTATCAGAACATCACAGAACCACCAACAAACATCATGAACTTCCAAAACACAATCATTATCATCTAAAACACTCTCAAACCACTTCCAAATCCATCAATCATCTCATAAAATCAACCATTCAGCTCTCAAAAACAACAAAAATCAGCCAAAAAACAAGTCATTTCAACACTCAACAATTTTCATGCAAGAGAATTCCCTTTTCCTTGGTATTCCTCTTGGGGCTCCATGTTTTTGAGAGCTGAATGGTTGATTTTATGAGATGATTGATTGGTTTGAAAGTGGTTTAAGAATGTTTTGGATGATATTGATTATGTTTTGGAAGTTCGTGATGATTTTCAGTAGAGATATGAGGTTCTGTGAAGTTCTGATAGGTTCTGATTGGTTCTGTATAGCTTCTGTTTTGTTCTGTTTTCTTTCTGTAAGGAGGGATGGATTGATGATTGATGGAGATTGAGATCTTGTGAAAGCTTATTGAATAGTTTTTGAGAGTTTGGAATGGTTTGAGTATGAGTTATGTGGTTTTGATGCCCTTCTGTAGGTCTTCTGTAGAGCTTCTGTCTCTGTTCTGTAACTGTAGTGTAGCTGTTCTGGTGTTGTACTGTGACTGTTCTGTATGCTTCTGTATGTGTTCTGTATAATGTATGTGTAGCTTGGGAAAGTTTTCTAGCCTTGGAAAGAGGGGAATACAAGTGCAAAAAGCTAAAAGAAGTGAAAGAAGTAGCTGCTGAAGACTCAAGTAAAGACTGGAGTGAAGTGACAGTGGTGAGCTATGAAAGGACACTGTAGTGGCTCTGGTGACTCTTCATATCAGACATACCTCTTAGGAGGGATATCCACGACCTAAGAAGGATTATTTGTGAGTGATTATGAGAGATTGTAGTGAGGATATGATGTATTATTGATGGAGAGAGAGAGAGAGAGTCAGAGATAGCCAATTCTACTAAAACAAAGTGATTGTATGTGAGAGATTGAGAAAAAAGACTATGAAGATATTGAAGATGAATACTATGTGATGTATTTCCATTCAAAGATGGTATATTCCTTTGCTTTCTTTGTTATATTGATGGATTTTGTGAAGATATTGAAGAATATGGTTGATTCTATCAAATTCGTGGGAGATCTACGTGATGCTGCATGAAGATTTGTTGTGCCTGGTGTTCTTTTCTTCATTGCGATCATATAAAACATAATAAAAAAGCTTGTTGATGTTACAAGATAGATTTTCTTGCAAGATAATTCCATTTTCCTTGGTGTTCCTCTTGGGGCTCCATGTTTTTGGTGCGCAGCCGGGGAATTTTCTTGCAAGAGAATTCCCTTTTCCTTGGTGTTCCTCTTGGGGCTCCATGTTTTTGAGAGCTGAATGGTTGATTTTATGAGATGATTGATTGGTTTGAAAGTGGTTTGAGAATGTTTTGGATGATATTGATTATGTTTTGGAAGTTCGTGATGATTTTCAGTAGAGATATGAGGTTCTGTGAAGTTCTGATAGGTTCTGATTAGTTCTGTATAGCTTCTGTTTTGTTCTGTTTTCTTTCTGTAAGGAGGGATGGATTGATGATTGATGGAGATTGAGATCTTGTGAAAGCTTATTGAATAGTTTTTGAGAGTTTGGAATGGTTTGAGTATGAATTATGTGGTTTTGATGACCTTCTGTAGGTCTTCTGTAGAGCTTCTGTCTTTGTTCTGTAACTGTACTGTAGCTGTTCTGGTGCTGTACTATGACTGTTTTGTATGCTTCTATATGTGTTCTGTATAATGTATGTGTAGCTTGGGAAAGTTTTCTAGCCTTGGAAAGAGGGGAATACAAGTGCAAATGAGCTAAAAGAAGTGAAAGAAGTAGCTACTGAAGACTCAAGTAAAGACTGGAGTGAAGTGACAGTGGTGAGCTATGAAAGGACACTGTAGTGGCTCTGGTGACTCTTCATATCAGGCATACCTCTTGGGAGGGGTATCCACGACCTAAGAAGGATTATTTGTGAGTGATTATGAGAGATTGTAGTGAGGATATGATGTATTATTGATGGAGAGAGAGAGAGAGAGTCAGAGATAGCCAATTCTACTAAAACAGAGTGATTGTATGTGAGAGATTGAGAAAAAAGACTATGAAGATATTGAAGATGAATACTATGTGATGTATTTCCATTCAAAGATGGTGTATTCCTTTGCTTTCTTTGTTATATTGATGGATTTTGTGAAGATATTGAAGATTCTATCAAATCCGTGGGAGATCTACGTGATGCTGCATGAAGATTTGTTGTGTCTGGTGTTCTTTTCTTCATTGTGATCATATAAAACATAATAAAAAAGCTTGTTGATGTTACAAGATAAATTTTCTTGCAAGAGAATTCCCTTGAGGCAGGAACATCAGACTTAGATGAAGTTTCAGTAAGCTCCTCTATGGAGGAAGTCAATACTATTGAGATTGATCATGACGAACCTGAGAAGAGTTTAGTTGCAACATTTCCTTCTGAGGTAGATATTCTACCTTTTGGGTTCGAAAAACTTCCAGTTGTTGCTAAAAGATCTTATTATCGTCAGCTAGAAAAGAAAGAAAGAGAGGGAAGAAAAAGGAATGGATGCAAACCTTTACAACAGCCGGTGTTACATGATGATAGAGATGACTCATCTCCAGCTTTAAATAGATTTGCGCAGACTTTTAATGAATGCCATGGTAATTATAATAGGATAATCAAAGACTTAAATGAGACTTTGGAAATTGAACATGAGGCAGCAGTGAGTGACAGCTGTGAATGAAGCAATGAAGAAAATTGCGGAGTTACAAAAAGAAAAGTCAGAATTCCAATTTAGGGAGAGGCGGTATCTAGAAGAAATTTCACTTCTAGAGATGTATTTAGAATAGCAAGAATCTAAATTAAAAATAAATGTGCAACAAATGGAACAAATATCGCCTATTCCTAGGAAATGCTCAGTGGAATGTGGGCAACCAAATGAATTTTATACAAGAAGTAAACCTCTGGCTATTTCTGGAATTGGATTTCAAGAGAAAAACTCTACTGCCGCTCCTTGGCTATATCATTCCCTTAAGCACTCTATGAGCAGTAGACAAAAACCATATCATTATTTTAAAGGGCAGCTAGGGAGATATCATAGAAGGCAATTGCAATCAAGCAAAGCTCACTTGCCAAGTATATGTGAGGTAGTCTTACCGCATCCCAAAGAAAGAGTAATGTATTTTACTGTCTATGGGGATGGAGTTGAACCAGAGCTTCGATGGTTTGAACCTCTAGCACCTAAGAATTTTCTAGAGCTAAAATGAGTTATACACTATTTAGGGTGTCGGATTCAAGGTGAGGAAAATGAGGATTTACACTCATTAATTCTCAAGTTTAGCACTACTCAATGGTTTGGGATTTGAATGACCAAGAGCGTTTGGAAAAGCAAAATGGAATTTTACGTCGTTATCATCGAACATTACATGCTCAATTTCCATGTGATCAAGAGCAGGCTTCTCAGATAATAGGTTCTATAAATACCACGTTCACGATAAAGAATGATAGAAATTTGAATTCCATCTTGCATGGCTTGAGTAAAAGATAAGGAAGTTATACCGGTAAGCTATTGCCTGATATGTTGGATGTCCATATGGTAGAAATGACTGAGGGTACTCGGGATAATTTAGCTATTGTCCCTTATAGGGCTTTACCCTTGGTACACTCTATGAATGCGAGGGAAGAAGAACCAGAATCTAGTACAAGGCATAGTCTGCTTGAAAGCGTATCAATGGAAATATCGGAAGGTGTGCCTGCGGTCGGTCAAGCCTCGAAAAATAGCCTCTTTGTTTATTGAAGAGCCCGAAGTGGAAGTAGTTAAAATAGGAATGGCAGAAGGGAAATATTTAAATATAGGAGCTCAATTGAAATTCCAAGATCGACAGAGGTTTGAAGAAGTATTACGAGCACATGTTGGGGAATTTGCTTGGTCTTATATGGACCTTAAAGGTATTAAAGTTGAACTTTGTCAACATTATATTGATCTAGAACCAGGCACAAAACCCATATGTCAACGCCAACGACGAACAAATCCTGTGTATGCAGAACTAGTTAAAGCTGAGATTACTAAGCTTCTTGATGAGGGATTTATATATCCTGTTGCATATAGTGAATGGGTATCTCCAATCGTGGTAGTACCCAAGAAGAATAGCAAGAAAATCCGCATTTGTGTTGATTATAGGAAGCTTAATAGTAAGACAAGGAAAGATCATTTTCCTTTGCCATTTACAGACCAAGTACTTGATAAGGTTGCAAGCCATGAGCTATATTCTTTCATGGATGGGTTTAATGGTTACAACCAAGTGTTAATTCATCGTGAAGATCAATCCAAATCTACTTTCACTACCGAATGGGGTACATTCGCTTATAAAGTAATGCATTTTGGCTTATGTAATGCACCTGCAACGTTTCAAAGAGTTATGATTGTAGCTTATCAAGATTTTCTTCGACAGTTGGATGGAAGTTTTCCTAGATGACTTTTGTGTCTATGGAACAGCAAAAGAAATGTCTAATCAATTGGCGCAAGTATTTGAACGTAGTGATGAAGTAGGTATATCATTAAATCCTGATAAATGTGTTTTTGGAGTTCCAAAAGGAACATTGTTGGGGCATATCATTTCTAAAGAAGGCATTGCTATGGACCCAGCTAAAATTGCCAAGATTTCTACACTTCCTCCACCAACAACTCTTAAACAACTTCGAGGTTTTTTAGGACATCTAAATTATTATCGACGATTCATTTCTGATTTTGCAAAGGTGGCCTCACCTTTAACAAATTTGCTGCGGAAGGATACTCCTTTTACTTGGGATGACGTCTGCCAGAAACCATTTGAATTTCTTAAACAAAAGTTAATTGAAGGACCAGTATTAGCACCCCCAGATTGGACAAGAGAATTCCATATTCATGCCGATGCATCTATGTATGCTGTAGGGGATGTTTTGTGCCAAGCAGATGATAATAAGGTGGATCATCCAATTTATTATGCGAGTCGAAATTTAAGTGATGCAGAAAGGAATTATACCACCACTGAGAAAGAATGCCTATCAATGGTATTTGCAGTGGAGAAATTTCGTCATTATTTATTAGGGAATAAATTTACCATATATGTTGATCATGAGGCGTTAAAGTACTTGCTTAATAAAGCAGAACTTTCAGGACGTGTGATTCGTTGGATGTTGTTATTTCAAGAATTTGATTTTCAAATAGTTACTCGTCCTGGTAGAGCTCATGTCTTAGTAGATCATCTATCACGATTATTAACATCAGACAAGGAGGAAGGTGTGGAAGATGATTTGCCGGATGCATCACTTTTTACTGTGGAGACACAAGTTCCATGGTATACTGATATTGCAAATTTTCTTAGTACTGCTCGATATCCACCTAGTGTTGATAAGCGTCGGAAACGTCAGATATTAATACAAGCACGCTCCTATGGATTATTAGGGGGTTACCTTTATAAATTTTTTCCACGCGAGCGTATCTATCGACGATGCGTAAGGGAAGATGAAGTCCCAGTGGTTCTTAAAGCATTGCATGACGAGCCGTGTGGTGGCCATTTTGCCAGTGAATTGACTGCAAGGAAAGTTCTATTAGCTGGTTATTGGTGGCCTACCCTATTTAAAGATGCTTATTATTATTGCCGAAAATGTGATGTATGTCAAAGGACTGGTCGTCCTACTAAGATTTTTGCAATGCCTTTGACACCCATATTAGCCTTAGCACCTTTTGAGAAGTGGGGAATTGATTTTGTGGGCCCAATTGATCCACCTACCAGATATCGTTCTAATCGTTATATTTTGGTCTGTACTGACTATATTACAAAGTGGGTGGAAGCGAAAGCGCTGAAGACAGATAAAGCCATTGACGTGGCTAAGTTTATGTATGAGAATATTATTACACGTTTTGGTTGCCCACTAGAATTAGTAAGTGACCGAGGTTCCCATTTCTTGAATGGTCTTATCAGCGAGCTAATGGAAATTTACAAAATTAAGCATCGCAAATCAACGCCTTATTATCCCAGAGCTAACGGTCAGGTTGAAGTAACCAATCGCATTATTTGTGGGATTTTAACTAAAACGGTTGCTTCTCACAGGCAAGATTGGGATGAACGTTTATATGAAGCGCTATGGGCTTACCGAACTACTTATAAGGTGACAGTGCAAAATGCACCCTTTAATTTAGTTTATGGAACCAATGATATATTTCCTATTGAACAAGAGTTGCCCACTTTACGAGTAGCTCTATCATTACGACTAGGTGAGGTTGAATCTTTGAAGAGAGATTATTAGCTCGACAAAGTTTAGAAGCAATGCAAAAATGTCGCAAAGCATGGCATGACCAGAATATTAAAGTACGGGAGTTTAAAGAAGATGATTTAGTTCTACTTTATGATAGTCGTTATTATAAGTTTCCTAGAAAACTTAAAATTCGCTGGTTAGGACCTTTTAAGGTTGTTCAAGTTTATGATAATGGTTCTCTTGATGTGCAGGATATTAATGCTGAAAATGAGATATTTAGGGTCAACGGCCTGCGCCTTAAACATTTTTTGACTTAGGATAGCTAGGTATAGCTAGGTTAGTAGCTAAAATAATATTTTGACTAATCTACCTTTGGATTTCTTTTCTTTCTTGGGGGGTTTTACATGGGATGCAGGTATGGCTTTTTTGTGGATGGATGCACTTTACCCTCATCTTGATGCTGATAGTTATGATCCTATTCATGTCGGGCCATATGATATTCCATGTTTTCAGATGCATGACAGGTTTTTATATGCACGGAGGGGAGAGGCCTGTTGTGGTTCTTCTTTTGTGATTATTTTTTGTTTACAGTACCATCCACCCTTTGGTTGTAGGTCTTGTCAGTGGCATTTATTTGTGCGTGCTCAGCTCTTGTGTTGGCAGTGTCGCACATACTTTTGATGCTATGGTACCACTGCCATGCAGGATATGATTGGTTATACCTACTAGCGTCATGATTATACTAGTGTTTTTTCTCCTGAGCATGGCGCTGGTCAGTCTAGGGTATGCAGAGAGCAGGCAGAATTTGCGAGATATCGTTCCACTGTCTACCATCTTACTCCATCTTATCATGATTTGCAGACTAGAGTTCCATGTCCATGTTGGGATTATATCTGTTGATATGTGGATGCGACCGAGGGGCATTCTTTAGATGCTTTACCAGTGGCCCCTATGCCCTACTATGATGATGAAGCTTCGGCTCCGCTCCATGATGTGATGGAGGTTCTTAGCGATGCACCTGATAGCGGATCTGTGACCTCTGATGTGCCTATGCTAGAGGTTATTCCTGAGCATCCTGTAGTTGATAATTTAGTTGCTAGGTTTGACTTAGATAGCGTGGATGATTTTGGATTAGGGTTATTGTTTGCAGTCGAAGATCTTAGAGAGTTTGAGGATTTTAGTTTAGATCTTTTGTTTTCTTAGAGTCTTTTGGTTTTTTACTTTATTCTACATTTAAAAAGAAGAACAAATTAAAAAACGAAACAAATAATCCTCTTTTTAAAAAAAACTTTTGATTTGTTGTTACCTTCATAGTTTAGGTTTTTGCGCACTTTAGCTTAGTTAGTCTTCACCTGGTTAGGTTGTTCGTTGCACGCACGGTTGGGATACTCCTTCAATGCTAGGAGCTTATTACAAGGGAGTTTGACTAGGTGGCTAGTTTCTAAAGGAGTTTCATTTTTTATTGAGCTAACCTATTAATGGTTTAGTGGTTAGTGGTTGAGTTCTGTGCAGGTTTAATGATTTTTGCAAATTGAGAACCACTACGTGTTTATCCTCGCATTATTTTGGAGCTGCCACGTCAACATTCATAACAGGTTGTTTCATACCTAATCTATCTATTTGTATTCGTTTGAAATAAAGGACAGTAACAATCTCTATAACTTGATTGAAATAATTTAGAGATTTCACAACCTAAGTAATTACAGAAGGAACATAAAACATTTAAAACACAAATACACTGAAAGTTACATAAACAATTTAGTCTATATGAGAGTTCACTCACATGGAAAAGGAACTTAGTACCAGGGAGTGCTTAAAGGGGGGTGATGTGTGTGCATGACAGTGAATTCCATTGTATGGATGTCTAATTAGGAATCCAATAGAGTTTGCTCCTTGACTTTTTGTCGTTTTTTTAGCGATGTGGGGTAGCTGAATAACAAGATTCTCTCCATGAAATTTTGACTAGGAGTAGAGTGGAAGAGAGATGCTGAGCTAGTGAGTATCTTTGCTTGTCATTTGCCTAGGCATGGTGACTGATATTATGCGCTAGATTAGATTCCTCGCGCGACGCTGTTGAGCTAAAATGTTTGAAAGTTCAATTTCATGATGTATTCCTAGCCTTCTAGTCATTCCTATACGTCAAGAGACTCAAAACTAAAGTAATAATAATAAATTAAGTTCGGGAGAGTCTATCTATTTATTCTTCTAAAAAGACAAAGAAAAAAAAGAAAGAAAAAAAAACGCCCTAAGACTGCAGGGTTGAAAAAAAAAAAACCAAAAGAAGATAACCATTGCCTCTGAGGTCCTGGTAGGCTGTAGGGATTTCCTTGACGGGTGCCCTGCGTCCGATGCCTTGCATCTCTTTGGGGTGGGACCTTTTGGGAAGGAGAATAAATATATATACTCTTTTGACTTTCAAAAAAAAAAGGGTTTTTTTTTTAACAACTCTGGGAAGTTTGGAGTTAGGGATTATTTGCTGGTTGTTCTAGTAGAACATGGAGGGTTAGCAGTTAAACCATAGGAGTCCTATTTGGTATTGTAGTATTGGATTGCCTTGTTTGGGTTCTTTGATAGGCATGGACCTTATCAGTGACGCTATTTCAGAAGCAATATTTCTAGTAGGATAGTAGTGTGGCAATTTATTGCCTAGAGGGATTATTGTTGTTTAGCGGCTCTAGACAGCTCCCTAGTTTGTATATTCTATGCAATGGATGAAGCCTTGTTATGCCTTTTAGTGGGGCGAGTGAGTAAGGGGAATGTTAGTTTGCACAAGTTTTTACATAATTTCCTTGACATGTTTGTATTGTTTGCGTTTTACTATGACACCAATCAGTATTTTTCTACCTTTGCAGTGTCTACTAGTTGTCCATGTGTGGTTTTGCAGGTGATGTAGCTGTGCTCGTGAGGACACTTCGCAATTAAGTGGGGGAGAGTATATTTTTTCTTGACGTTGCGTAGCTGTGTTCGTGATGCTGAATGTTCGTGATGTAGCTGTGCTCGTGAGGACGCTTCGCAATTAAGTGGGGGAGAATGACAACACCTAGAAATATTTCATACATTGCAAAAAATTTTGACAACATTGTATACATCTGATACACTATTACCATTGTTTTACATTAATTTAATGCAGATGCGGTGTTCGTTGTTGCTGTCTTTGGAGGTCGTGTCCTTGCAGTCTGGCGAGGAAATGTCGGTACAAAATTTAATCTTTTGGCCTGTGTACAACCACAAGAAACTCTTATATCTCATTTGCAAGGCATAGGCTATGGAGACCAAGACTTAGAGACTGTAGGACTTTGCAAAAATGAAGTCCTTTGAGCTTATGCAATCCATATTCTTAGAGTCACTAGAAATCATGTTATTCATGGCAGATTATGTAGTTTTAGGTTATGGTTCAGGTCATGGAGGAAATCGGGGTAGTGAATGTGGTGGTGCTAGTTATTGGGAATTCATTAAGTGGAATAAATATATTTAAAGACATAGCTGCAATTGTACATGAAGTACACTGGGCAGCAAGGTTATGGGACTCAAACATTGATTTGCGGAGACCAGTTGGTTCCTTAGGCAACATGTCATGACTTGGAGTGGTGAGCTTGTCGACCACATACCACATGGCTATGGAGTCACCAACTACACAAATGGAGATGCCTTTGAAGGTACATATGACATGGGAAAGAAGCATGGGCATGGTGTCTACAAGTTTGCAAATGGGGCAATTTATGATGGAGAACATAGTAACAATCTCAAGGAAGGTCTTGGAGTACAAAAATATCCCGATAATAGCTCATATGATGGATCTTGGAAAGGTAAAAAAGAAGGCTATGGGGTTTATACGTATGCAAATGGTGACATGTATCAAGGTGATTGGTTTGATGATAAAAGACATGGTGTGGGTACATACTATTTCAAAGAGAGCATGAGCCAGTTTTGTGGAACTTGGGCTCTTGGAAATTTTGATGATGGGGAATGGATATTGAGAGATGTGGTAAAAAGAAGGCTTGGGGTGTGTGTTGGGGGAGGGTAGGAACCTTAATGATTGAAAAGAAAGAGATTAGAAAGAAAGAAAGAAAGAAAGAAGGGAAAAAAAAAATGTGATGGGAGGGGACATCAGAATTTTGGGGATGAACAGGAAGAGACATGAAGGGGCAATCTTCTTGGCCGCATGGAGAGGAGATGGACCGGAGAGTAAGAAGAAGTCTACCTTCACCATAGATTGTGGAAAGCCTGTTGAGGACAAGCGTAGAGAGGAGGAGGACATGGCACCTCCAATAGCAGCCGAGGCAGAGAAGGACGCACGGGAAGAACCATGAAGGCGCCATCAAATGGGTGAAATGTCTGGAATAGAGAGAGAGAGAGAGAGGCATTGTTTCCCAAACTCCAACATGTGATTCAATGACAACGAAATCAGAACCGTCTCAGCAAGTGATGAAAAGAAAGTGAGAGAGAGACCAAGCAAGAAGAAATGGGGCGCGAAGGAAGAAAACTGCCTTGAGAAGAGGCAAGATAGGGGGCGCCATGTTGCCATGGAGGGTAGAGAGAGGGAGATCTTGGCATGGATTATCATCGCCTGCATTCCCATGATGATCGCCATCTTCCACTATCATCGCGGCGCAGATATGGCGGCTCAAATCCACGCATTGTTGGCGGCCATTCACGACAGAGAAAGAGATATAACACTCAAGTTTTTTTTAAACCTTTAACATTAAAGGTTAATTAAAAGCACTTGGAAGTCCTAGTTCATACGCACAAGGAAGGGGAGTTACTTTGGCGAAGTGCGGGATTAAGTTCGAATGAAGGAAGAAAAGAAAAATTACTGAGTGAAACATCTGGTAGATTAACATTCCTTGGCTGGACTACAAGAGGACGCGGACCCCGAAGGCACGACGATAACCCGCGGGTTTTCCAAGTATGTATCTAAACCGTTTATAAAAAATAAAGGTTATAGCATAGGTAAATGTTCAGTTTAGTATTTTTAGAAAATGCTTTGAAACCTGTTTTACTATGTTGAATGGTTGTTTGCATTTATGGGGACCTGTTCCTATTTATTAAAAATAGAAAATAGTCGAAAATGCTCAAAAATGACTTAAAAATGACACAAATAAATTTTTATAAAATGGCTGATTGAAAATTTATAAGTTGTGATATTTTTCCTATAAATATTATGACTCAGGAAATTTACTAAAGTTTTGTCAAAATTTTTAGAGATGGTTTAATATATTTAAAATTTTAAAACTAGTTATTTTTAAAGCGAAATAGCAATTTATATTTAAATAAAACTATTCTCTATCAATAAAAATATGGATCTTTACATGAAAAGCTGAAAAGACAATTCTTGATTGCTGATGAACTTTTGTAAGCTTTAAAATGAAAAGTAACAACAGTTTAATTATATTCTACTGAAAGAACATTTACATATAAACATGGTGTTTTTATTTTGAGAAAATAAAATGATACGTGATGTACTATTCAATAACACATGGATGAAAAAAACAAATGAGAGATACAATAGTATTTTATTGATGTTTGCTGATGATAAGAAAATTATAACCTTAAATTAAATTACAAATATTTAAAAAAAACCTAATAAGATAATTGTTTGGTGGCATGAGGGAAAGCCTCAGCATCCATATTTAAGATCTATATTTTGTTCATATTAAAAAGAAATCATCTGATGATTGCAAGGAAGAGTGGAGGGCCACTAAGACTAATTTATAAATTAAAAGGGAATATGAAAATTTAAAATGAACTATGTATGTGTTTACGTTAGAGTGCGGAAAATACCTGGTTTTGTCCTGATTTGTATTTAGTGAAGAAAAAGAAGAAAAGGACGCTATATTCGCAAAACGAATTAAGTATTTAAATACTAAAAAGCAACGACAAAATTGCAATACGAAGTGGGGAGACATTTATCAAGGGATTAAAGTTTATGGTTTTTTAGAACGTTAGATGCTTTGATTTGAATGTTTGTTGTTACTTAAATAAATAAAATGAATTAATTTTAATCAATTGGAGAAGAGAAATATAAAAAGGAATTTAAAAGGGGGTATACAAATAGATCTAAGGGATCTATTCCATGAAACAAACTTCTTAAAGTCAAACATCAAAACTTCTTAGATAAACCGTCACTAGTTTGGCAGGAGCAAATTATGAGGAGCTGCCCCTGAGAGATGGGGAGAAGCCGTAGTTTTCCTAGGTTAGTACTCTAGGACCCAACACAGAGGCCTAGCTATTTAAATAAATGAAATATGAGGTTAAATAAGCTTACCAAGTTTTGTTCAGATGATTAGTTGGACTATTGCTAATAAGTGTCACGAATAAAAAGGAAGGCTAGACTAAATTGCAAGAATTAATTATCAAGATCACCTGTTTAGTGCAACAACTTTTAGGAGTTGGCTTGACAACCGGGTTAAAAGTGGCTTGGTCTTTGGCCAGTCATATGGACTGGTCCCCCAGACATTAGAGTGCACTAACTGCAACGGACGTGTGCTCTGCCTTACATGCTTGAGAAATTGCAACCTAGATTGTTTGCCAAACTGGAAAGCACTGCAAACATGACCAATGTTAGAATATGGAAACTTGGGTAGACCTATAACAAGCTGTTTTTTTGCATCATTTGCAACCTCTGCAAGTTAACATGCCCCAGTCTCTTATGCCAAATTTCCAAATCTCTAACAGCGCTAGAACCATGGTCAAACATAGCCGAATTCAACTCTGGAAAAGTGGCATCAAGAGTAAACATCCTGCCATTCATGTGACCGTGAGCAATCAACTTGCATCCATTTCCAAATTCTTCAATAAAGCACCCATGCTTATTGAACCTAGCATGCAAGTTCTGCTCGGTCATCTGGCCCAGAGATAGTAAGTTCTTCGTAATCGATGGAACATGCTATACATCATGTAAGTGCTTCTTCTTACCATCATGAATCACAAGAGGCACTTTGCCTTTATGCTCAATGTTATGCTACGTCTCATCATCAGTGCATACATAGCCATTTTTCTCAACCACCATGTCAATGAACCAATCACCGTGGGGAGTCATGTGATTCGATACCCCTGAATCAATGTACCATACTGTGTCATCAATGGATTTTTCAGCAGCCCTGTCTTTCACATACTGCATGGCAAACAATCTATCTCCTAAAGCATCACTTGCATGATTGGATGAAGCAAAGTGTTCATGTTGTTTTCCCTTGTGATTTCCTTGGTTCTTCCAATAGTCCTTTGCAATATGACCATACTGTCCGTAGTAGTGACAATCCTTATCCTTATTCGGATTGTCAGATGGGTGCTGCTACTGCCAAGAGCCTCTACCATGAGAGCTAGATCTCCCCCTACTGTGGGAGCTTTCGCTCAACCGCCAAGACACACGGACCGCTTATTGTTTCAAGCATTCCAAGCTGAGCACTAATGGCTATCTCTCACCTAGCTGACGCGTCGTCGATCCTATGAGTGTACTGAGCTTACCTCCATGCCATTTGAGTTACCTCCTCTCCCGCACACTCCGGTAGCTCCATGATCCAAGTGCGAGCTTCAAGCAGGCTCCATCCTCAAGCTCCACACTCCAAGCTCCATCGCTACAAGCAAGAGAAGAGAAGAGAAGAGAAGAGAAGAGAAGAAGAAAGGAGAAGATGGAGAGCTTCTCCACCCCATGGTCCCTCACCCTCACACACTCACTCCCTCACACTCTAACACTCCCTCTCTCAAGCACAAGCTCAAGCAAGAAAGAAGAAGAAGAAGAAGAAGAAGAGGAGAGCTACTTTTTGCCACACACAAGAATGATCTCTTATTCACTTTTTGAACTTTATATATACCCTAAAATCCCATGGGCACCCATCCCTTTTTTACATGACCGGCCATTGTGGCAAGGTCCTTTTTCCATTTCCCTCTTCTATCCTTGTGCCTCTAGCCTACACCCATCTAATATTTTACAATTGGCACAGGAGGGAGTCTGGCGCTCTTTTACAAGAGTTTTTCAAGTTTTTTGAGGCGCCTTTTCATTTAAAGTTGAGCTTTTTGCCCCGGTTCATCTTTAGAGGCTGCCTGCATGCCTTTGCTCTTTTTCCATCTTCCTTTTGCTTTTTCCTCCATTTTTCCGCCATCTCGACTTGGAGTTAACATTACCCCCCTCCTAGACAGGTGCCAGTCCCATGGCACTTCGATGTTGATGTAAGGATGAGGGCCACATGTAAACTCAAGTGCTTGTGGAAGCTCAAGAATGATGTTTTTCGGAGCAGCCAACTGGATGTCATGGGTGGATGAGGGCCTCCGAAGTTGGTGGTTTGGCACTTTTGGGGTGCCTGAAGAAGAAGGTGCAGTGCTCTACCTAAGGGGAGTGCTTTCCTCAGCGTGTTGGTGCATTGTGCTTGTGCTAGTGGAATGGGGAGGTGGGTCTAACCGCAGGCGAGCTTGGGTGATGTCCCATACTTGAGGACCCCATTTGTGCCAAGGGGGTGCGGTGCCAATGGCTTAGGTGACAGGTCTAACCATAGGTGAGTGTTACCTCCCTAGGCGTGTCCTGCCTTGATGTGCCCTAAGTGGAAAGTGGGGGAGCAAAAAGGGCTAGGGGGTTAGGAGCGGAGCCAGCCGACTGAAGCCACCGGACACGCCTAACTTAAGGACCCCTAGGTGCAGTGATCATGCTCTTGTGGTACTAAGTGGTTCTGCAAGTGGGTGATGTTGACCAGTCGGTTTTTTTTTTTTTGGAATGAATGACAGCTAGGCCTAATTCTCTTCGTCTGAACGAGGGGGGGAAGGAGGGTGGATGGATTTGCACAAAAACTGGTGGCTTTACATGTACCCTTTCAGGTTCATGTGGACGTGGAGAGAGGTGGTGGAAAGGAAGGGGTGATTACACCTAGTGAATTGGCTATCACTCATATCCTCTAGGAGAGCTAGGCAAAAGGAAGGTAGTAGGCTAGCTCTCATCATTAAGCGGGCCATAGCACAGCTATCAATAGCATTGGGATCAAAAAAGAGGGGAGGCAAGCCATTTTCCTACAGTGCCAGATCTTGCTTGAGTAGGAGCTTAAGGAGGCTAAGGTAATTACATGTAGTTATGAAAGCAGGGTCGGGATAGGAGGAGAATTCCGTGAGGAAGTGCGTCATGGAGTCGGTTAGGCTTCCTAAAATCAAAAAGTAGAGCATCCTCGAAGGAGGTGGCATTGGAATTGTAGATGACGGGGAATTCATGCCTCCCATGGAGGGTGACGACAAAATCCATGCCTACCCTACGAGGATACGCCATGAATGTGGGGTCGTTCCTCTCGTAGGGTAGGGTGTTGCAAAATGCCATCCAAGAGAGCATGTTAGTATATTGCATATTCGCCTTCTCCAAAGGGGTTGGCAGTCATAGCCCCTTACGGTGTGTGGCACTTTGTACACTTTGTCTTGCCAAAATTCTGCTTCCTCCATGCCCCATAGAGTGGGGGTCTTTGCCCTGCCATCCAGCCATTTTTGGCCTAGTGTCGGCTGCCCGCCACGATCACCTCCTTCATTACTTTGATCGGCATGACCCTTCTCAGGCTGTTAGGCATAAGGAAGCTGAAAGAGAAAGGGTCCTTTTCGATTTCCTGCCGTTCCCAGACCACCAGCTCCGCATGGAATTGCATTGGGAGATCATCGGGGCATGGTGGGAGAGATGCGGATGGCCGCACGGCTGGCTTGGCCTGCAGCCACCTTCTAGCTTCTTCTACCAACTTTTTCCGTCGCTCCTTGAGCGTGGCTTGTCTATCCAGGGGCAGGTCAAGTGGTTGCTATTCCTGAATGTGCGGCGAGGGGGGTTGTGGGATCACATCTTCCGTGAATCTGTTCAAGTCGACTTCGAGTTTGGCTTCCTCCCCCTACCAATTTCCCTATGGTACTCTCTCTTCAAATCCTAGGGCATCCGCTTCCTGGGGGGTTAGGCCGGCCAGCAGTAGGTACTTCCGTTGCTCGTCCAGGCTCAGCCTAACCTCCACAGGTTGGGGTGGCATTTGCAATCCTGTGTGTAGGGCTCTACGTGCAATGTTGAGCTTTCTTTGTGCCACCTCCAACGGCTCTCCCTCCTCTGAGTGGGTAGTGTCCCTGATGGTGTCGAGGAAGGCTTTTTGTTGGGCATTAAAGGCCACTTGGGCGGCTTCTGCCTTGCTCTCTGCAATGATCTTTTCCTTTTTTGCCAGAGCAAGGCGATGTGCCAGTGTCTTCACCCTCTTTTCATTATGCACCGCCCACTCCTCTGCCTTCTTGTTCATGTCCTCCATGCTCTCCCCTTGCTTCACGGTCAGTATCATGAGCTTTTGCTCTTGGTCCTCCAATTCCTTGATCAGCCTCTCTTGTTCTTCCCTTTCAGAGTTCAACTGATCGGTTAGGTGCTCAATCTCTTCTTGCTGCTCCTCCATGTCCTACTTTCTTTTTTCATCCCTAGCATTGAGCTCAGCCATGAGCTCTTCAACTTTAGCAGTTTTTGTAATGAGCTCCTGGTATTGCATTATCAAGAGCTTATGTTCTCTTTGCATCTTCACCAGCACCTGTGTTTCATTCTCAAGTTGCTGCCTCCAATGCTCCTCTCTATCATCCTTAGCCTTTATTTCCTGCTTGAGATCTGCGATCTCCCTTTGTTGCATGGCTATCATCCTTGTTTTGTCAAGCTAGAAGGTGGCTATTGATTCCTTCTCAGCTGCCAACTCAGCCACCGCTACCTCGCATTCCTCCTTAGCTCTCTCCAACTACGAGAGTAGCTCGGCGACGTATTTGTTGTAATTAGTTGGTGGTGTCATCGTTGTTTGGATGGGTGTTGTTGAGGCCTCCACGTTTTGTCGCTTGGGATCTTGCCTAGACTCTGCATCTGTGGCTGGTCGCTTTTATCCTGTAGCCGTAGTTTCAGTGCTCATCCCCTGGGCTATCTTTTTGTTAATGAGATACTACATCCATGCCACAAGATTTGATATGTATGTACTGGTGGGGATGCTGGGAGTGATAGTGGTTGGCTCAGTGGGAGGCACCAATAGAGTAGGAATTGGGTGGATCGGGGCCTTGCCCTTGCCCTCAGTGACAGCGGGCGGCACAATCTCCAACACCTATGTGCTCGACCCAGGCCTTTCTTCTCTATGTGGGCTCAAACTCCCCAGTTCATCAGCTCTGCACTATTGTTCTATGGGTCAAGGAGATCGAGAAGAAGGCAATGCAAAAGAAAAGGAAAAAAGATGACGAGGGCCGCAGGAAAGAGAAAGAGGACTTAGAGAAGGCCAAGAGAGAGTCCCTTAGGGAGGCCAAAGAGAGGGAGAAGAAGAAAAAACAAGAAGAAAAAAAGGAAAGGGAGCAATTATAGAAGGCCAGGAAGGCATCAAACCAGGAGGCAAAGGAGAGAAAAAGAAAGGAAAATGAAGAAAAAGAGAAAAAGAAGGAAGAGTAGAGAAAAGCAGAAGAGGAAAGGCGAAGAAAGGTTGATGAAGAAGAGAAAGAACTAAGAAGGAAGAAGGAAGAGGACCTGGTGGAAGCTACACGCCTCTATACCCGATGTAAGAGACCTTGGATGAAGCTTTCTTCCTTTCTGTAACCTTGGAGACTGGAGACCCTCCACTTGCTGGCACACTTCTTAAAGCCAATGCCTTAGCTGCTTGGTCGATAGTTTTTCTCACATATCCGTTCCAGTCAACTTCGTCTAGAGTGTGGGCCGCTATGTTCTCTAGCACGGGCACGCTGATTCAGTGCATCAGGGAGTTGTAGCATTGGCTAGAGAAGAGGACATGTACTAGCTTTGCTTACAGGCTAGCTTTTGCATCGGGGATGTCTAGGATGATGATGCCGTCATTGGTGAGTACCTCCTCCTTTTTCATTCTCAGCATCGCATAGACATCCCTCTTCTATTTTCTCTCCGTCTTTGGCTCCAATCCCAATGCCTTCTCCACCAAGGCTGGGTCTAGACAAACCTGCACCTACTTGGCACTTTCTCCTCTACCCACCATCACTGTGCTGCATTCTTGGTCTGGGTCATACGATCTAAGGAACTCTACACACTTCAGGTGGTCCGGCTCCTTTGATAATTTTTCAAGGTACTTGCTGAGGTTACATTGCTCGATCACCCTCCTAGTTGCTTCCTCCCTAGCCACCACAACTTCTATGTTGCGAACGGTTCGAAACTTAAGCTGGCCGAAGGCACGGTTTTCTAGGTGGATGCGATAATGCTCTCTTTCCTCGTCTGTGAACGGGAGTCGATGGGCACGGTCTTGCTGCGACATCTTTTGTTCCTGTCATAAACCGTAATTTTCATTAGTGCTTGCGACATAATAATTTGCTGAAAAAGAAAAACTCTATGCTTTTGAATGGATTCATTAAGACCCAATGCAGATTCTCCTTTTCAGACTTTGACTTTTTTCCCTTTACTTCAAAATTTTCATGCCCTTTTTCTACCCCATCCATTTTCCATAATATATATCTATGTGTTTCACTGACTTTGATTTGATTTACTGATTCTGATTTGATTCACCTTACCCCCCCCCCTTCCAGCTTGAGAAGAATCCTTCATAGGATTTAGATCAGAAGGTTAAGGGCTTTCGGCATGGGGGTGTAGGGGTTACTTGTGAAGGAGCCAAGTATAGAAATTGGGATTGTATTCCCAATGAGCTTTGCGGTCTAGGTCAGAGGGTTTAATCCCCACTTGGGTGGTGTAAATGAGGACATTTGTTAGGAAGTCACCCGAGTTGACTCGGCTAGCAATGTGTAACTCTTCCTCGATCAACAAGCGGTCGAGGTAGGGGTGCCCTTTGATGTGTTCTTCTATAGGACGTCCCCGAAGAGTGGTTAACACTCGATATGAGGTTGGCACGACATATGTGGGGTCGTACTCTGTTGTTTTGATAGCGCGACGCTACTCAGCATTAGTCATTATTCGACATCCTTCAACTTCCCACTGCAACCTAAGAGCGTACCAATGCCTTAAGAATTGGGATTCCGTCTCAGCAAGTCTTGACAACTCTACCACTTCTTGGTCAGTGATGGCAGAAGTGGTTCGCTGATCATACAACGTGATGAGGCGTTGTTTGATTGCTTGCTCTGTGGAGATCTCAGTGCTAAGCAATTTAGCAGCGGAGGTAGCGGCTTTTGCAAACGCGAATTCAAATGTTTCCCAAGAACAAGGCATCGTTTGAACTTCGGTTGTGAAGGATTCGTCCAATAGGCCTAAGTCTAGGCGATCGTAGCTCAAAGCTAGCGACACAAAAGTGGCGTCCAGTCGCTTAATGCAATCCACCACATCATCCCTTGTTTCTTCAGCTAAATCAGCTGCTAGTGTGAGATAGGATTTCCTCTCGTAAGAGGGTCTAAGGCCTGCGGGTGGTTGGGGTTTGGTAGGACTTGAGCCTTTGGCAACGAAAAGTTGTGGTTGTGAGTGTTCTTGAGCTTGCAATTGGGTCGCTCGGACTATGGCTGGGTTAGCAATGGCCTTGAGTGATGGGCTGCTGCTTTCAGGATGGATTTGGGAAGTCGGATCGGCTCTGGCAGGTGATGACTCTTGTGACGGTAGCTGTCGCTTGGGTCGATAGGCTTGGGCGACTCTCTTAGGTTCATGCGTGGATGAATTCGATGGTTGCGGGTCAGGGGAGCTCTACGGCTTGTGGTTTTGAGGTTTTATGATTTTTAGCTTGAGGCTAGCGTACGAGTGGTGCCTTTGGCCGTGTGGGCCTTAGGTATCCATATCCAAGCATTGCCCTCATAGTAGCCTTGAGCGTTCAAGAGGGCTTTGGGGACCCATCTTTGACTGATTACGCATCTATTCCTATAACTACATCTGGGCCTCCTAGGTGTAGAGTTTCTGGTCTTATGAGGGTAGGAGCATCGACTCCTAGGCGACTGTTGCGGCTGTTTGGCCATCCATTGAAGGCGAGGCTATGGGGCCTTAGCTTTGGCTGCTATGGGTTGCGGTCTATGAAATTCGGGGAGTGGTGGCCGCGCACTACTTCCCTCCTTAGACTTGACTACATATGTTTCTATCGGTGGCTTTGTGGCCCGGAATGAGGTCGCGCAGCCCTTGCTGAAAGCTGTAACAATGCGAACGTTGCTTGTTGTGAGATGGATGCGCTACGACGCGTAATCAATATTGCAGAGGGTCTGCTTTTTGAAAGTTTGCCCCAGCAGTGACTCTGTGCCTGCGTTTTTAGCATTTGGCAACACGTAAAAAATCATTGAAACAGTCTTAGACTCGATAGAAATTGCTGCTTTGCACTTGCCGAGTAGTGCGTAGCAATGGGCCCCATATGGGCTTAATTTCGCATTAGTGGGCTGAAGTTGTGATCTGCCAAGTTGAGTCCAATGATCGTGGGTTAAGACATTGAAGTCTGCTCCCTCGTCGATCAAGGCGTTGAAAGCGCATGTTTGTTTTGCCGTGACTGTAATATGGAGGTATGCGGGTTCTACAGCTTCCTCATCCTCGTCGTCGATTTCAGTGATTGTGGCTACTCATACTTTGACAGGCGGTTCTAACATCGGTGGCTCATGCAGCAAAGGGTGCGTAGGAGGGTAGTACTTCTTGACATGACTGCCATTGAAGAAGCCTATCCCTTCATCGTCTAGGGTCTCAAGTTCAACATTGCCTGTTCGGCCGATCGCACGAACTTTAAAAAGTCCAAGACCTCTAAATTTCATTTTTTGCTTATGCCCCTTAACTGAGTAAAGGAGCACTAAGTCACCCTATTTGAACTCGCGCTGCTTGATGTGTTGGTCAAACCAGCTTTTGCATCAGGATTTCTCACAGATCAACGCATGGGTGGCTAGAAGGCGAGTCTCCGAGAGGCGTTCGAGCTCAACTAGGCGTTTTGACCATGCCTCCTTCCCTTCCCATCGTTCTTGAAGCACTATTCTCAGGCTAGGAACGAAGAATTCTAATGGTAGAATCGCTTCTGTTCCATATGTCAGCCTAAAGGGAGTTTGACCGACAGCCATTTTATAAGCTGTTTGGTAAGCCCATAGAGCTGCCATCAGCTTGTTGTCCCAGTCGCTGCGTGAAGTAGAGACTACCTTGGTTAGGACATTGACAAGAATCTTATTCGTTGATTCGGCTTGGCCATTTTCCTGAGGATAGTATGGTGAGGATTTGCGATGGATGATGAGGAAGGTGGACAATAGATGCGCGATCACTTCATTGATGAAGTGTGTGCCTTGGTCACTGACCAGTTCGATGGGGCAGCCAAAGCGTGAGATCACTTGCTCCCACAAGAACTTAGCAGCAGTCGTTCTAGTGTCATTTTTTTGGGTTACTCTCGCTTCTGCCCATTTAGTAAGGTAATCCGTGACCACAATGATATACTTGGCTTGCGAATACTGTGCCGCAGGACTAATGGGTCCAATGAAATCAATTCCCCATTTTTTGAAGGGTTGTCGAGCAATAACTGGGGTTAATTTCATTTGATCCTTGCGAATCGGAACCTTCGTCCGCTGGCACTCATCACAGTGCTTGACAAATCATGCTGCATCGCAAAAAAGCGTGGGCCACCACAGTTGAGACTGCAATACTTTTCGTGCTGTCGTGTCTCCGCTAAAGTGCCCTCCGGCAATGCCGCCACGCTTCCGAGAGCACATCGTGCATCTCATATTCGCATACACATCCACGCAACAATCCGTCTTGCCCCAGCCTATAGAGTTGGCCTGCAATCAGCTAATAGGACTGGATCTTAAGGATTAATTGCCTAAGTCAAGATTTTTCTATTAGTCGGTCAGGCAGTCCGTGCTCAAGCACTTGGACTATGTCATCTGCCCAATATGGCGTTAGGTCAGCCTTAAACAGATCTCTCTCACTGGAAAGGTTAAACAGATGGGCGTCGGGTAATTCATCAACAACACCTTGTCCAGTGGCTTCTCCAGTGGGAATGCGTGACATGTGATCAGCCATGTAATGTTGTTTTTCCTTCCGTACCACCATGAAGAAGTTGAACTCTAAAAGTAGAAGGAGCCATCAAGCTATGCGTCTTGTAGCGCAAGGTTTGTTTACTAGATAGAGCAAGGCTTGATGGTCCACAAAGAAGGTAAAGGGCATGGCCAAAAGATAATGCCAAAATTTCTTCACAGCGAATATCATAGCTAATCCCTCTCTTTCTGTCATCGTCGAGTAGTTCATTTCCGTCTCAGTGAGTGGTCTACTAGCAAAGCTCACTGGATAGTCTAAATTGTGTTCGCCAAGTTGGCACAACACTGCCCCCACGTCAAACTTAGAAGCATCGACATGCACGTGGAAGGTGATGGTCCAATCTGGGGCTCATAGGATTGGTGCTGGCTTAGAGCCTTCTTCAACTCTTCGTATGCCCGTTGGCATGCTCCAGTCCATTCGAAGACAATAAGTAGCTTGTACAAGGGTCTGGCAATCAACGCATAATTCAGTACAAACCGCCGATAGTATCCAGTATGACCTAGGAAGCATTGAACTCCCTTGTAGTTGTTTGGGGGTGGAAGGTCAACAATGACCCTGACCTTCGAGAAGTCAGTGCCAATGCTGTTCTTCGACACCACATGCCCTAGGATGCATCCATGCTTCACCCAAAACTGGCACTTTAAGGGGTTCAAGGAGAGACGATATAAGCGACACCGCTCGAGATTGCTCGGAGTTTGTCTAAGTATTCAATCCAGGTCAAGTGGGCATAGAGGTCATCAACAAAGACTTCTAACTCCTTGCGAAGCAAGTCCTTAAAGATGGTGCACATGAGGCATTGGAAAGTGGCAGGGGCATTAGTCAACCCGAAGGGCATGACTATGTAAGCAAAGACGCTCCACTCAGTGGCGAAGGCAATCTTATGCCTGTCCACAGGATGCACTTGCACCTGGTTGTACCCTGAGAAGCCGTCCAGAAAACTGTAGGCTTCCTTGCCTGCCACTCTCTCAAGCATGTGCTCGGTGTACGGCAACGGATAGTTGTCCCTCTTGGTAGCAGCGTTTACCTTCTTGTAATTGACACACACTTGGATTTTTCCATTCTTCTTCATCACGATGACTATGGGCGATACCCAGTCTATGTGCTCAATTTCGTAAATGAATCATACTCTCATCAACTTATCAATCTCTTCCTTGACAGCATGAGCATGTTTTGGATTCATAGGGTACGGTCGTTGCTTGATTGGTGTTGCTTCTGGCGTCATGGGTATGTTGTGAGTCACGACACTCTAATCTACCCCCTTCAGCTCTTCTAAGGACCACGCAAACACATCTATGTACTCTCACAAGAGAGCGACAATACTCATTTCTTCTTCATCAGTCAAGTCCTCGGCAATGAAGACTGGTCGGGGTGTTTCCCCTTCCTGGGCTAGGTCCACCTCTTTGACCTTGGCTGGTCCCTCAATTGGTTCTCGTCTGCGCTTGATGTTTGGCACCTAACAGAACTACCACCCTGTCCCCTTTTTTGAATTTTGTAAATCATTTAGGGAGGTCCTGTGATTTTCGTTATTCTATCATTCGTGTATACCTGGGTTGGTTTGCTTTTTCCTGCCTTGATCGTCTGTGCCTCAGGTGGACGGGTAGGTCCCCCTTGGTGCGTCTGGTTGTGGGCGGTCTAGGGATTTCTGGATCACTATCCGAACTAACCTCCGATTCAGAGTCGAACCCTCCGTCTTTGCTAGAAGAGGTGGTCTCCCCCTGGTGGGGGCGCAGTTCAGATGGTGATTCAGTCCTAAGTATTGATGTCATTCCTGTGGCTGGGCTAGGCGTGCTTGCTCAAGGTCTATGGCTCCTATGTGTTCCAACCAGGCGCGATCACACTCCATGTGTATGACTCCTTGCTCCATCCTGAAGATACTCTTTTTCTGCGGCTTGGAGTCTACGCGTATTTTCTCTATTTCTTGTCCTTCAGTGTCATATTCCACGGTATCTATCTCACCCTCACTTTTATCACTGAAGGATTGGCAGTCTTCGTACTCGTCGTTAGAATTCTCTTCATCAGACTACTCATCGTCTCCTAGGGCTTGGTATATCTCTGGTCGTTGGTCAGGAACCAGGGCCCAGTTATACATGAGGTTTAAGTCATGTACTCTGGTCCATTGCCACTTGGATTCATCTAAGAGATCCTGGAGTGGTTTGAAATTTGCAGCCGGATTGCCAGCTAGCTTGTCCATTAGGTATTCCAGTATCTCCTGGAGTTCCCTTTTGTTGGTTGGGACTTGGAAGTTGACTGGCTTTGGTTTCTCATGAAGGCTTCCTGCCATCATGCAGACTGGTACGGAGGGTGTGTCGTTAGCCTTGCCGATTGTTTTGATGGCTTGCTCATACGCCTTGTGATCAGAGAACGGCAAGTCGATTGTAGCAACGACATGCATCCAATCCTGCTCGTCCTCTAGGCATGGGATATACCTGGTCAAGGGCCCATAGGACTTCTTGACCTGAGCATTACCCTTGAGCATAGCAGAGATGGCATCTAAGTCGACTGATGAGGCCTTCCAGGTGTCCATCTCTACTCTCATGGCATCCATCCTATTTCCAAGGAAGATCAAGCCATTACCCCAATCTTCGATGACTCTAGCATTGCGCATCTAGGGTCGGCCTAATAGGATGTCGTAGTCCACTCCCTTCATGACTATGAAGTCAATGGAGAACTAGACACCTGTGATCTCTCAACAGGTGGGTTTCTCGAAGTCTGAAGCACTATGTGGCTAAGCACACTAACCCCAGCCCCCGTGTCCATGATTCCCTTTCTCGTTGTATCGCCTAGGGCTAAAACTAGTAAGACCACATGCATCTCGAAACCTTCCCAAAAGGCATTGACGTGTAAGGATTTAGGCAGAAAGTGCAGCGTCAAACTCGGTATTTGCGTCTCTGCATCATGGTCATGAGGATCTCCGTGACCTGCTCTTGTAACCCTTCAACCCACTACTTAAGATCTTGCCATAGGGTGGGGTGCTGCCTAAGCAGATCTCCCAGGCTAAGTGTTATAGGGGTAGCCACCAACGTGGTCAGGAGATCTTTGGGTGTTATCTTTCTCCTAACCTGGATCGTCCTGACCAGTGGCCGTGACTGAACCGCGGCCCTGTAGTGCCAAGGCTTGGCCTTAGCAGCACTGCTTGCAGTGCAGTTGCTTCTCCCAACTTTGGTTGTGGAGGTGAGGTTGGCATACTTATGCTGGAGAGATCATCGATCTCGTCCTCTATGATGGGCTCAGCGTCTTTTAGATGCTCTTGGGCTTCCTTCACCCATTCCTTCACCTTTTCTATGGCCTCTAACTATCACTTTGGATGCAGGTATTCTCCTACCTTAGCGCTTCCCTTTTCGGCCGTCTTAGGGGTTGACGTCTCTGCCTCTACATCAGAGACCTTCTTTCCAGTAGGCAAAGTTGTAGCACTCTCCATTTTTAGTGCGATTTTAGCTTCCAACCTCTTCCTCCTCCGTCTACGGCTCTTTTTCCCTATTGAGGCTGCATCGAGATTGCTAGATCCTGGCAGAGAGATGCCGGCCTGCTTCGTTTGGGCACGGGCCATGACCCGCAATGGGATAGGCGTGGCCTCCCCATCATGGTTCTCAACACCAAACAGCCCCAATGGGACAGATGGCTCGTTGGGTGAGCTAGACGATGGCTTTCGCCTTGGGCAATCGATGAAGAGATGGGTGATTCCGCACTCAGTACACCTTTGGTCAGCATTGTCTCTGTTTTACTGCTTTCTTTCAAGGCAACGTGATGAGACATGACCTGGGTGACCACAAGTCCAACAGGTTATTGGATCCTACGTCTGCCCTCCTAGGCCTTTACCTCGTCCTCTTCCTAATCCCATTACCGGTACAGGACGATAATCCATGAGGACAGCATTGCCCTCATCGTCATGCGAGACGTAAGGGCATATGTAAGCTTCTTCCTCGTTCGGTTCTTCCACATAGTGGATAGGAGCGTCACTCGGGGTGGATGGGTTACGTAAGAACCAGGCGGTCTAGGAATGCCTATAGGATTTATTTCTATCCTAGGAACAGCCAGCTTAATGTCGTTAGGCGCGGGGAGGGCCAATGGGGCTCCCCTTCTGAAAAATGGCTGCGGCCTGTTCGCTAGGTAAGGCTGGCCGTATGATTGTGAGTATGGAGATCTTCTTGGCAACCTACAATGCGTGACGTCATGACCGAACCTACCGCAGTTAGCGCAAGGTCTTGACCTAGGGTCTTGACACTCGGCTAGCAAGTGGTTTCCGCCATAGTACACGCATTGGACGTGTGGGCGCATTGGTCGTCTCAACATGTCTTGCAATTTCGCTAGTTCCATCTTAACGTCAGCCAAGTCTTGGTTTGTCTCGATGGTTTTCCCCTTATCCTGGGATGATGGGGCTGATCGCTCACTTGAGGCTGACGCTCTCTCTGAGATTTGCAAGTTGTTTGCGCTTCTGGAGCTCCGCTCCTTCAGCTGATTGTCAACTCGGATGGCTTCCTCAAAGACCCTAGCTAGCGCGTCTCGCTGCAAGCTCGAGTTGCCTGCCAAAGCCTTATATAGTTCCTTGTTTTGAATCCTGCTGATGAATACAGCTGATACTGCTCTTTCAGTCAGCCGCTCTCCAGTAGGGATTCTCTTGAAGAGACTCCGCACATGGTTCACATAATCGCGAATGTCCTCCTTCTCTTTTTGCTTGACATTCATCAAGCGTACTAGTAGATTATCGGAGTATCCAGGCTCAGCAAACCTCTTAATGAAGAGATCATTGAGGCCATCGAAGTTGGCTCACTCTGTGTTATCTAAGCTCGTATACCACGTCCTACCCTTGTCGCCCAAGCAAAGCCCGAATGCTTGAGAGCGTTGAGTTAGGTCGTCGAGGTCGTTGGCTTTGCAGACTTGCTCAAACTGCTCAACAAAGCTGTATGGATCATCATGGGGTTGGTACTTATGGAGTTGCTTGGCAACAATAGGGATTTTAGACTGGCTCTTTGAGCCTTGGTTTTCTCCTAATCCTGCAAGCAACAATGTCGCTAGAGCCGTGGCACTTTGCTCTGCAGTCGTGTTATCGAGCAACCGCTTCATGAGAAGCTCACTCAGCGTTAAGTCTCCTTCTAGTTCTCTCTCATGGTCCGTTCGATTTCTGCCAGCTAGATTCAGCACGCACTGCACCTCTCACAACTCCATGCTTTGCCTTTGGCTCCTAGCCTGCTAATCCTTATTGTATTTAGCCATGCTTTGCGGGCTAGCTTTCTCTCCTCTTCTAGGTTTGCAATGATAGCGTTTGTTGTCCTACCGCAGTGCTCATACCGGGCATGAGCGTCGTAACTGCTGACCAGCTACTCAATAGCATCTGGAAAGGCTCCTAAGTCGAATTCCTCATTAGATCTGCGATCTGAACTTTCTTCTGCCATTGTCGAGTTATCGTGCTCCACTAAGCTATCGATCAAGTTCAGTAGACTTGTCAAATCCACTTTGTCAGCGTCCCTTGCTTGGTCCTACTTTTGCGCGTTGATAGTTTGTCTATGTCTTGGGTCCTCTCCTACTGGTGGGTTCCTTGAGTGGTTTATCTGGGTGAGTTCCTTCAGTTATTGAATACAGTCCTCAATTTATGGCCACTCAATGTGTGTGTCTTTCCCTGTGCACTTATGCTCAATCAGGCTTTCAATTTTCTTAAGTGTACTTTAAGTGCGAAAATTTAGGGTGAGTGCAACAACCAATTTCTAGGCGTCTTATGCACTCTCGTGTTGTTTCGGGCCTAATAGGCTTGTTAGTCAATTTTCTGGCCAAACACACACACAACTCTCACTGTACCCCTTGATAAAATCAAGATATGAAGATCCATAAGGAATATGCTAAGCATAATCAGATAGAGATCCAAAGCTAGTTTCTAACCAATTTCTCAGCTAAAAAGAACTATCAAATGAGTCATCCTAAGTGGTGGTCTGACTTGCCTACCTAGCCTAGGACAACTGGATCAAGAACTCCTACTAGATGAGGACTAATATAGCTTGGTTTTTAATTTTTAAATTTGTGTCATTTATCACTTTTTTATACTTTAGGATGTGATACTTAGACATGTAAAAAGGAGGGAGCTGAGCATATTGCGACCCAAGGAGAGCAAGGCATTGGCTACCTCAAGTCATGTCTTGGTATCCAAGAACCTATCGAGCTCTTACAAGGCAAAACTAAATTCTTTTCTTCTTTTACACACTTTTATTTTGGCTCCAACCATCCTTATTTATTTTTTCGACTAAATTTCATCCCTAGGAAGACAAGACATCAGCCCGGGGTCTGTGACTTGTCCCTAGGAACATACTAGGCCTTCACAAGGCAATGATAATCTGCTTTTGAAAATTTTCTTTGCTTTCTTTTCTTTTTTCAGGGGTTAAAACCCCTTTTTACACACCTTCATATTTTATATAAGGCTTTTCAAATAGATTCATTGTTTCTTCTCTTTCTTTGATTTGGCAGGCTTCTCTATCTATCTCACAACTAACATAAGCCCCTACAAATAGCTACCTAACATGTTAGCAAGACAGGGTCACTAAGGACTACTTGCAAAAATAGATCTTTAAATGCATGACAATGCCTTTATAGGAGGTGAATAACTGCTCAAACCTCCCCAGACACACCTAACCTAATCTTGGGACTTCAGGCCTTGACTTATTGGTCCCCAAAAGAAGAAAATTCTCCTCATACATATATACATTTATAGCACAAAGCGAAAGAGCTCATAAAGGAAGGACATCACCTAGGCTTGACCACAAGAAGCTTCTATGTAGCAAGAGGCTCGCTCCAAGTACTCCATTGAATCTATTTAGTACATTGCTGAGACAAGAAACCATTAATCGCACATGCACCAAACAAACACATGATCCTCTTGGCCTTATGAAATTACCCAGTGCATTGCAAAAAAATGACCCTCTTGGTCTAACGAAAAATAGCTATAAAGCACACCATTCACCAACCTACTGCAAAACAAAAACCCCTTAGCCCCCACATAAATCATACTAAAATACATCACTAGACCAAGGGATGGGCTGCTTAGGCCCTATACTAAATGCATTAAATTATTAGCTAGGCCCCTTGCATAAATGGCAAGGGGTGTCTAGAAAATATGTAATTGAACAGTCCTATGAGTCCATGAAAGAATAGGAAGATGGTCGATCTCTACTTGGCTCATCACCCATACTAACCATTGGTGGCCATAACAAGATATGTCCTCAAGCAGCAATCCCCATAGTAGTCCTAGACTAATAAGGTTGGACAATTATAATAACCCCTCAGGACCATAGTTGAGAAATATATCCTCAACAAAGGTATAGTTCGGCAAAGTGGTTCCACTGACGAGGAATTAGCTGACAAATCATTGTCCCAAAAAATCTCAAGTATATCTAAGGTGGCATGATGATACATCCGCAGAATGGGATCCCTCACACTATAAGTCCCATTCAATTGGTTGATCATTAAGTGCAAGTCACCTTTCACTAATAGCCGATGGATACCACCACATCGGGCTATATTTAGCCCCATGATTAAGGCCTTGTATTCTGCCATGTTATTAATAAACACAGTGCCTAAATAAACTCCCATTTTCATAATGACTCTATGTTGAGGGTCTCTAGTAACAATGTTAGAGTGTTTGGGGTTGAAAGTCTACCATGGGGTAAGAGACAATAGGGTGAAGGGAGATTCAGGGAGAGGACTAGATGGAAAAGAAGGGGTTTAAATAAATAGAAGATGTAGAAGAATACTAATAGAGGTAAAGCTTGACAAATTTTTGCATCCTGAGAAGATAAATCTCTTGTAGACCAAAAACGTGATAAAACAATAGCTTCCCCTCTACTGCTCAAACCGCAAATCTAATGCTTCTGTTGGCTTTGAAAGGAGGGCAAGATATCAGGACACCTGATAAGAATACTCCCAGATCACTCCTTCTTCTTCTCCTCGCTTCGAGTGCTGTTTTCTGCCTGTAAACTGCGATCGTGCATCACGCGATTTCACTAATCCTTCTTTTTGCAGAAAATCCCTCCAAAATGGTTGAAAGCCACTTGCTTTTTTTTTTTTACATGTCATCCTATTCTAGAAGTTGTCTATAGCTTTTGGATATTTATAAGAGATAGTATTATCTAAAATATAAAAAATAGGCTATACTTGTCCAAAAATCTAGTATTTTTTACTAATATGGCATTAACTCTCTAGATCAATAAGAAAGTCGAATGATGATGCACTCTAGAGTTTTTCAATTGTGTCTGCGTGTAGCGGCATGACAATGCGAGTGATCTGCATATGAAACATAAAAGACAATGTTGACAAGATACTCTCCAATTTTATTAGACCATGCTATAGGTACCTATTTTGGTCCATAGAACACCTTTAACCTGCACACATATGTGGGATGCTCTACATCCTCATAACCTACTAACTACTCCATATATACCTCTTCTTGTAAATCATTGTGCAAGCAGACATTCTTTATATCCATTTGGTGTAAGCTTGAACCTTTGGCTACTTCCAAATCAACCACACATCTAACAATTGCCATCCTAGCCAACTACACTAAATGTCTCTTCATAATCTATGCCATACGTTTGTGCATATCCTTTTATAACCAGCATGGCCTTATACCTACTAATAGAACAATATGCATTATGATTTATTTTATAGATCCACTTACAACCAATAGCTTTCTTGCCCTTAGGCAATGGCATTAGAGTCATGTTGGTCTCTAATATAGCCATCTCCTCATCCATTGTTGCATCCCAATGAACATGACCAACAACTTTCTCAAAACAAGTGGACTCATTATCCTCAGCTACCTTTACCATATAAGTATAATGGTGATGAGCTATATAATCGTCAGAATCAAATCTTCTAATATGTATCTCACCCTACTAGACCTACTTACCACTAGATTACTCAATGGAGCCTTTACATTATCATGTGCTCTCTATACATATGGTGTCTTGACTAAAGGAATACCAAGCTTGTCATCAAAGTGTAAGAAGCTGGGAATAAGGAATTAGTGTAAATAACATTGATATTATGCCATGTCACACTGACATTGGTATAAAAGGAGAAGACGTAATTTTTCACATCTTTTTGACACATTAATACAATTACAGTCTTTCTCTCCCATCTTGCTCACAGCTTCTATGGCTTCTCCCTCTTTCCTGTCTTTCTCTCTCTAAATCTAGTCTTTCTCTCTCCTTGTCACTCTTCTTCTCTCTCTTCCTGCAATCTTTCTCTCTTCTACAATCTTCTCTCTCCTCTTTCTCTCTTCCTAGTTCTCTCTCTGACAAGTGGTATCAGAGCATTGGTCTTTGATCCATTCTTTCTTTCAAGCTTTTGGCTAAAGCTTCCATGGTGGCTGCCAAGAAATCCTCAAATACCTTTCTCTACTGATCATTTCTCACTGCCAAAGCATAGGGCAAAGGTTCCTTATTGCATGAGCTTCAGGAGGAGTACCATGGTTGAAGGATGATGCAGGTCATGAGTCAGAGAATAGCCCGAAAAATGCGTTGATTTTCTTGCTCTTATTCCCTGCTCAATCTGCTCCAGATCTTCAGTCCATTTATCAAATGCTTTGAAAGGCTTCATCAACACTTGTCTATAGCAATCTTCAGGTGGAGAAGAACTCTGATCAGCCATTCCTTTGCTCAAAACCCTAAAACAAAGTAGGGCAGCCATAGCCACAGATCTGGAAGCTCAAATTTCTTCAAATTTTGGACTTCCCCGACCTCCAAGGCTTCTCTAATGCTATGTACAAGTCAGAAAGACTCCAAGATTGAAGACATTGAGGAGATTTCAGCCCGTGCATGACATTGGAGCTCAAATGGAAGGACTATTTTGGGGCTTTTCTTCAAGAGGCTTGAATCTTTGATATTCAAGTGTTCAAGCAAGGCCGGGGCATTGATTCTTCACAGATTTCATCATATTGGAGCTTGTATGGGCTGATTCTATGGAGATTTCAAGCTTTATGACGGATTTATGATGGATTATGAAGAACTTTTACATCAATGGGATTGAAGCTGGCATCCACCATATTCTTCAAGCTTAATTGAGGTATTCCTTTTACTAATCTCTAAAATCTCTCAATAATCCATTTGCTATTGCTTTTCCACTTATTGATGGGAGATTATTGATCAATTAATTCACTTAATTGATCAATATATCAGAGATTAGTGTTAATTCTCATTGATTTTGGCCTATTCCATTGAATTTCATCCTGATTCAGTCATTACTTTATCATAGATATCATTTGATCAGCTTGATGCATAACCTTGATTTTTTGTGGCTAAATTTCTTTTACCCAAGCTGAAATATTGTAAAAGGGTAAGTACTAGCAATCAGTGAGTCACTGAATTGCATTGATAAGACCCTTCTTCTATCCAAACTTTCAAGATTCCATTCAATTGCATCTCATGAAAGGCTGAATGAATATTTCAGAAATGCATCTCATGCTGATTGATTAGAATACTAGCCTCTGCCATGTTGATATTCCCACCGAGGAAAAAGGTGGATGCCGGGGGAGATAGTGGGACAAAAGAGAGGTGACCCTCCCTCACAAAGATCCCGAAGGGGTGCAACCAACAGACCCGGGGGGGACTTTGCCCACCTCCCGGTGATTTGGAGCCCGTGTAGGGAGCATGTCATGCCGTTTTATCCCTCACACAGGTAGAGCAAGTGGAGAATTGAAGATTGAAGACTTTCCAAATGCTCAAGTACCTACAGGTCCAAACAGGGTAAAACAGGAAATTTATAGGGCACTTACAGGGTACTTACATGTACACCCTTCATTACTGAAGTACAGGTGCAGGTACTACATGGTACCCACAGGTCCTATACACCCTTTTACAGGTTTTGGTAACCATTTGGGGTTACTATCTTGCACTACAGGGTCAAAACATGGCACTTACAGGTCTAGACAAGGTGCAGGACTGGACAGTTCAGACTTAGAAATCCAACTACATAATTTTCTGTCCTAAACCTGTTATAGTGTGCTATAGTTCATCTTGAAGACGGTATTATTAGCTTTGATTTGAACAAAAAAGTTCTGAAATCGGAGTTCTCTAGCAAAAGTTATAGCCATTTTTCTGACAGGGGGTACTACAGGACTGCACTATTATGGCAGGACATGAAGGTAAAAATAAGGTCCATGAAGATTATGCTCAGCAAATCAGGGATTCCATGCTGGATAATACACTTCAAGAGAGCTCTGAAGAGCTTCAACAACAAGGAGAAGTCAATATACTTAATAATACTTTGTGTGCCCATGAACAAAGACATAGGGAACGACATGAGGCCATCTTGTCAAGAATGGAGCAAATGGTTTTATCTACTGATCAAACAAAGTCTTCCATTGATAAGTTGGTGGATTCAACTACTCAAATTAAGGCTTCTATTGATAAGTTGGTGGAATCTAATGCTCAACTTATGGCACAATTTTCTCAATTGATGCAGTTGCAAATGGGATCAAGAGAAGCTAATGAGAAAGCTTATTCAAACAGTGGCCCTTCAGTCCCAATTCAGCCATCTAACCAAAATGGTCATGGATATGGGATTATTGGAAGAAGAGGCATTCCAAATAGTCAATATGAAGTAGCAGAGGCTTCACAGAGGCATGATGACTATTTGGGCAGTTTGAATGGAGCCAATCCTCAAGCTTTTGGACTGAATACTCAAAATTCTAGGGGTGCTCTACCAACAGGAAGATTGCATAGTAATTCTCAGCCACCTGTTGGAAGATTTCCATCTCAATTTGGAGGTTCCATACATGGTAGTCATGATCAGCCTACTTTGGGACAGCAACCCTTTCTTGAAAGAGAGCTTAAGGACAAATTTGTTCTAGACAAATTTAATGGTCAGTCATCTTCACCATCTGATTTAGAGGAGTGGACCTCTAAGATGGAGTCCTACTTTGACATATTCCCTAAAACTGATGACATGAAGATTCACTTTGCTTCCTTACATTTGGAGGGATTTGCCCATACTTGGTGGAGGTATATTAAAAAAGAAAATGTACTTGTAGAGAATTGGGAAGCTTTCAAGGCACTTATGGCTAAAGTATTTGTTTCTCCTCTTGAGAAAGAGAAATTAGCACGAAGATGGTATGGTTTGGAACAAAGGGGCCTAAGTGTAAGAGAGTACACTAACCAATTCCTCAACCTGACCATGTATGTGGAAAGCATCAGTGATGAGGCTAAGCTTCACAAGTTTATGTATGGTTTGGAGCCATCTTTATCAGCTGATGTTATGGCACAAAATCCTACTTCACTCTTTAAGGCTATTGAGCTTGCAGAGTGCTATGGAAGAAAGTATAGAAAAGAATCTTTATTTCAGCCTAGTTTTGGACAGCCAAGGACTATTTTAAAGCAGGGGCAAGTTGGTAACACTTATGGCAGTAATCATGTGCCAAATGGGAGCTTACGGATACCAACTTATCCTCCATTCAATGCTTCTAGACCTCAAAGTAATTTCAGGACAGCAAACAGTCCAAGAGGATTTCAAATAGGGGGACAGCAAGCCTAAGTCCATCTCAGCCACCAATACAAATCCTAAATCTATTCCTATGGATCTTTATAAAGAAAGAAAGGACAAAGGCTTATGTTTCAAGTGTGGGAAAAAGTATACACCTGATCATGCCTCAAAGTGTGTATACAAAAATATCAAACCCAAGCTTCAGAGTATGTTGGTTTTTGAGGATTTTGAAGATGACACAGATGAAGCTAATGCAATGGCACTTAATGCTGAAAATGAAGATCTTGAGGAGGAAGTTGGGCAGGAGTATTTTTATGATCCAACTAACTCTTTTCCTTTTGATCCAGGTGGAAGTGTTCCGTTTGATCCAGGTGGGACTTGTGATGAGTCGCTTGCTGCCACTAATTGTTCTATCTCTATGGATGCTTGGACAGGATCTAAGAGCCCTAATACACTCCGTATGAAGGGAAGCATATGTGGAAAGCCAGTGTTCATCATGATAGACAGTGGCAGTACCCATAGTTTTGTGAATAAGTCCATTATGGACAAGCTAAATTGTGTTCCCACAGATTTACAGCAGCCCATTAGAGTTCAAGTGGCTAATGGTGAAGAGGAAATCAGTACATAGATATGCCCACAGGTTTCTTTATAGTTGGCTGAAAATTTTGAAGCCAAGGTAAACCTGATCACAATGGAAATGGGGCCTATAGATATTATACGTGGTTGTGATTGGTTGATGACACTAGGCAGGATCACTATGGATTTCTCACAGTTGTATATGGAGTTTATCTCCAATGGACAGCTTATCTATTTACATGGAATTTCTAGTAGATCATATTTTTAGCTTATCACCATTCAACAACTCAAAAGAGAGTACAAGAAGCACTCACAAATATTTGTTTTACATCTGAATAAAGAAACACAGGATCAGCCCAATAATTCAGCAAACCATCCAGCCTTGACAACTCTTCTTGAGGAGTATAGAGATCTGTTTGAAGTACCTACTTCATTGCCTCCTAAGAGAGCAGTGGATCACCCTATTGATTTGGAGCCCAACTCAAAGACAATCAATAAGCCACCTTACAGATTATCAAAGTGTGAATGAGAAGAAGTAGCCAAGCAAATCAAGAAACTTCTTGAATGCTCATTATGATTGAAGCATATGACTTGCATGTACTCTCACAGGTTGTCAAGTGGATGCAAGACGACACAGGTATTTGTATGAAAGTGTTCAATATCCAAGCCACCACAAGACCACCAACCCCATAAAGAGCCATGATGGAAACCCCATTGCTGAAAGAGAAAATCACCCATGCAAATAAAGCACACATTGCAGTTAAACATGGCCCACAACATAGGTATTGGCTACTCTCTCTTTCTTGGCCAAACTCTACATCCTAGCTCACTGCAGTTGCCACCTCAATTGTACCGATGTCTCACATGTTACAAAGAGGTTTACAAAATCTCAAGTGTATCTCTCCATCTCAACAGTTGTTCCTCTAGCATCGAGGCTAGTAACACAATCATCTTTGTAATATCTATTTTTCACAGCCTTTGGATCTCAACATTTCTCATTCCAAATGAAAGGCTATTAGCCTCAATATATTGCATTGGTTGTATTCATTTTATCCCAAAAAAAAAGAGAGAAAATAAAAAGAAAAAGAAAGCAAAGAAAAGGATAGAAAGAAATAAAGATTGAAAAAAAAAACACTCACGATCACAACACAGCACCTAGGGGTCCTCAAATTAGGTACATCCAATGACCTTGGTCGACTGGCTCTGTCCCTAGTCCTCTAGCCCTTTACACATCCCCCACAATTGTTTAGGAAACATCAAGGGGACCGGACATACCTAGGAAGCTTGTTTTGCCTATGGTTAGACCTATGACCTTCTTGAACAATTTTAACAATGCTTTTTTGCACTCCATCTCAATAGTACCATTGCCATCAATAGTGGTAAGCAAGGTACGAAAGACAATGGAAAGTACACTGTACTCTTCAAATAATACATGTAGCCACTAGCTACCAAAAGCTCGTCAATGAGCTCAATCATGCTACATCATGTTGTCAAAATCACAAATGATATCTCAAGAAGCCTTCAAATGTACTTCTCCTCAACATGGACAAATTTTTACACCCCATCAAACCCTTGCTTCATCGACCCATTGCTATGAGGAACCAAACTAGCAATCTTCTAACTATGTCATATCTAAGTATGCACATGCACTCACATGATATCTACACCACAATCTATACACAGTTTGGGTCCTCAAGTGCAGGGCATTACTCTCGGCAAGTTCGACTTGTCTCCCAAACTAATCAAACTTCATCTTGTGCACAGTAAGAAGACTAGCACTACCCCTCGCAAGAGACCACATATGAGACTCCAACGAAAGTATTGTCAGCTCGTCATCAACACTCAACTCTGAATTTTTATCCTTTATCATCCCACAAGCCCAGCAAGGAATCATCACCCGCAAAATCCCCCGCCCATCCACACCTTTGCCAACCCATGAGCACAACTCCCCAAAAAAACCAGCCCTATCAACTACTTCAACAACTCTACCACCAACCAATTAGGCCACAAAGTGCCACTGCCCACCTTCATCCGCACCACTACTAAAACTCCTCCAAAGCCAACCACAACAATCCCTTTCACCCACATCTTCGGTGCATGCCAAATCCTGCTACCTATGACGGTGAGTGTCATGGCACTAGCTGTCTTGCTCATGACAATGGAGCTTGGAGCATGGAGTTTGAGGATGGAGCTCGGTTGAAGCTTGCACTTGAATCGTGGAGCTACTGGAGTTCTCGGGAGAGGAGGCAACTCAATCGGGCATGGAGATAAGCTCACTACACTCGTAGAGATGGATAGCGCATTGGCTATGTGAGAGGTAGCCCTTAGTGCTCGCTTGAAATGCTTGAATAATAAGTGGTCGGTGGGTCTTGGTGGTTTGCTCATCTCTACATTAGGCTAGTTTGATAGCAACTGGATGATTACAGCTATGAGTCTAGTGCATCAAATATTCTTTGCGAAGTCAAGGATATGATGAAGCATTATACCGATATAATAACAGAATAGTATAGACAAATAGATATATATGTTAATTTTCTAAAGAAGCAATAAAACTTGATAGGAAGTCGACATCTTATGATCCATCAAGATTTAGCTGTAAGTGGTGTGGTGGTCAGCAATTTCCGAGAAATTTTCCTAATATCAAATGCAACATATGTGGGAAGTCCAACCATCTAGCTAGTACTTGCTAGAGTAAGGTAAGCTCTCTCTAGCAAGGGAGTAGGCAGCAGTGAGGTTTGATTAATTATCGAGCACAAGGAAATAATCTTCAACAGGATGAGAGACCAAAGCAAATATTATAGAGAGAAAAAGCTATCATAGAAGAGCTTCCTAGTGATAGTGGTGTCAACCTTATTGAAGTTGTGTATGTCAACACCACTGAGGCTTCCAATTTACGAGCCATTACACAAGACGAGAAAAGGTTAAAGAAGGTTATATGGATAATGTAAAACTGGCAAATCCTAAACAAGATAATAAGGGGATGCAAGTCCTTAATCCTGATGTGAAAGCCAATACTCTAAAAGCTCTTGATAGCAAAGTTGATTCCAATAAGGGGCTGCCAAAGAAAAAGATAAAAGCTAGGTACCTAAGCCTATTCAATGACCAAGAGAAAGAATGGTCTGCCGAGAGAAGAGAACCATTGCTAATTATCATGAATTTGAATTAGCCAAATCTCTTTGTGAATATCTTAGAGTTGATCAAGTTATCTCTAGGAGTGCATAAAGAGTTTAAGAATATTCTTCATGTTGGATATATCATTGAACCCTTGGAAATAACCTGTGTGGGGGTTGATTGGTTTGAACATGCTGAAAAGCATTGCCCAAGGGTGACAACATATGTTGACAGCATATTAGTAGTGGATCATATCATTGTGGATATGAGATCCTCTATCAACATTATGAGTTTAGAATTGATGGAAAGGCTAGGACTAAAAATCCAAAAGGATGCCTTCACAAATCTCTAGATATGATGACCATTTAAGACAACCAAAAGATTGCATTACCAAAGTCTATGTGACTGTTGCTAATGTGGAATGCATTTTGGACTTTAGGGTTATTAGGTTTGTAGGGCAACGAAGCTATCAAGTATTATTAGGAAGACCATGGATCTTCCAATCCAATTGTCAAGCTAATATACCCACTAGTCATTTGATTTTTGGCAAAGGTAGTAGACATATAGTGGTGTATGCATATCTTGAATCTCCTCAAAGTGAGAGAGTACCCTTATCTTTGATAAAAATAGATGCATTAAAGGATCCTTTTGGTAGTGAGACTTCATCAAGCGATGAATCAAAAGAGGGATCCACTATAGAAGATGACTGCTAGGTGACTGATTGTGATTGATCCTGAAAAGTGTAGGGGAGCTCATGCTCAACTGCCAAGACCCACAGACCGCTTATTTCTCAAGCATTTCAAGTGAACTCCTATGGCTATCTCTCACCTACCGACACACCTTTGATCCTACCAGGGTGTAGTGAGATTACCTCAATGCTTGAATGAGTTGCCTCCTCCCTCAAGCACACTGATAGCTCCACAATTCGAGATGCGAGCTCAAGCATCCTCAAGCCTCCACCTCCAAGTTCCATCCTCCATATTTGCGTACGAGGCAAGAGAAGAGAAGAGAAGAGAAGAGAAGAGAAGAGAAGAGAAGAGAAGAGAAGAGGAGATGATATGATGGAGAGCTTTACCTCCAAGATCCCTCACCCTCACACTCTCACACTCCCTCTCTCAAGCACACACAAGCAAGTAAGAAGGAGAAGAGAGAAAGAGTAGAAGATGAGTCCACTTTACCACACACCAAAGAATGAGCTTCTCTATTCGCTTTTTGGCTTTTATACATGCCCTAAATCCCTTGGGTACCCATCCCCTTTTTACATGATCGGCCATTATGGCAAGGTCCTCTTTTCCTATTCCCTTCTAATTGCCCTATCTCTTTACCTATGCCAGTCTACCTTTTACCCATTGGCACTGGTGAGAAGATTTGGAAAATGATTGCATTTTTGGAGGCCGAGGGTATGTAGAGTGGATAGCGGGACCTCCAATGTCAGTGGTCTGCAACATTCGTCTTTACCTAAAAAGAGAAGAAGTGTGATACCTATGGGGAGTGTCTACCTTACCATGTGGTGCATTGTGCTCGTGCTAGTGGAACTAGGAGTTGGTTGTGAACCACAAGCAAGCATGGGTGTTGTCCCACACTTGAGGACCCAGTTTGTGCATACGGGAGGTGTGGTGGGTGTAGGTTAGGGGGACAGGTCTAACTATAGGTGAGTGTGACCTCCCTAGGTATGTCCTGCCCTAAGATGTACCCTAAGAGTGATGTGGGGAATCAAAAGAGGGGCTAGGGGATTAGATACGGAGTTGGTCAACTGAGGCCACCAAACACGCCTAACTTGAGAACCCCTAAGTGCAATGACTATGGCCAATGTGGAGCTAATTGCTTTTTCTTATGATTTCCTTCTCTTTTCATTTTTATTCTCTTCTTTTTTTTATTTTGTTTTATCTTTTTTGTTTTTCTTTTCTTTTCTTTCTCTTTGAATTACATAGTCATGACAAGAGCTAATCTTCGTCATGACAAGAGCTAATCTTCGTCATCCATGTTGGGAGAGGGTGGAGTTGGGGGCTTACGACATTTACTAAGGAATTGCTAGCTCTGCATGTACCAGCATATTTGGAGAGTGGTGGTGGAAAGAAATGGATGATTACAACGGGTGAAGTGGCTATCATTCATATCTTCTAGGAGGGCTAAGCAAAATGAAAGAAGTAGAGCAGCTCACATCATCAATCTTGCCATGTCGTAGCTGTCTAATACATTGGGTTGAAAAAAGAGGGGCGTAAGGTAATGCTCTTGTGGCGTAGCATCCTGTCCGAGTAGTAACCTAAGTAGTCTAAGATAATTATAGGTCGTGATGTAGGTAGGATTTAAGATTGACCATTGATTGGAGCTTCCAACCTCCATTAGTTGCTGAAGTATATAGCAAACCTATTGTAATACAGGTCTAAATAGGATTTTATCAATCATTAGAGCTCACTTCTATCTCTACTAATGCCCATATACCTATGCATTGATGCTGGGATGTTTGGCAAATGTCTTGACATATTCATGGTTGGCAATATCAATATGTTCTATTGTTAAGTTTATGATGCTAGCATACCCGTGTGTCATGTTCAGGTATGATAAGGCTCTACCATCCCATAGAGTTGGTGTAACGACCATAACCAAAACTTGGACCCAATTACAAAGCAATCAGTAAGAAGCTCTCCCATTCTCTCTCTCTCTTTCCCTTAGATAGTACTTGTGGAGGCACCATCAACAAGTCAAAGAAAAAATCTTAGATTACTATGAGATTTGGGGTGCAAGCAGAATGGTGTATGTTCTACAAATAAGCCCTTTAGGGCTTATCACCGTGTTTTTGGTCATCAAAGGTCATTTCAGGGTTCGTTTTTGCTCCGTAGAATTCCTTAATAAAAGCAGTTAAAGGATGAGAATTGGTGCAAAGCTATGGACGATGAATATGAGACTTTGTTGAAAAATAGAACCTCAGATTTGGTTGAGTTTCCTGAGGGGAAAATGCCTATTGGATGCAAGTGGGTCTATAAGGTAAAATGTAAGTCTGATGACTCACTAGAGAGGTACAAAGCGAGATTGGTAATGAAAGGATATGCCCAATAGTATGGACTAGATTATGTGGAAACCTTTAGTCCGGTTGCTAAGATGGCAATTGTACAAATTTTCATTGCATTGGTTGCATCCGAAGGCTGGAATCTTTATCAAATGGACATCAAAAATGCATTCCTCGATGGTGATTTGGTGGAAGAGGTTTATATGGATCAGCTAGAGGGCCATGTGCATCCCAACTATCAATCATATGTATGCAGATTGAATAAAGCATTGTATGCTTGAACCAAGCCCTATGGGCATGGAATGCGAGGATCAATTCCTACTTGTAGACACTTGGATTTTAGATGGGCAAAGCGGATCATAGTCTATTTACCAAGAAAATAGAGATAGCATATGTGATTTTGGTGATCTATGTAGATGATTTGGTGATCACAAGTGATGACATATAGGGCATTGATGACATAAAAGCCATGTTGAAGAAAGAATTTTAGATTACAGACTTGGGAGAGTTGAATTTTTTCTTAGGGATTGAATTTATGCATAGATCCCATGGGTTCTAGATGATACATAAATAGTATGCACAAAATATGTTGGATAAGTATGGCATCTTGGAATGCAAACCCATGGACACACCACTAGAGTAGAATGTAAAGTTAGCTATTGATATAGGAAATGTGATAGAAAACATGATTATGTATAGGCAGATGGTTGGAAGTTTGATCTATCACACTATTACTAGACCAGACTTAGAGAGTCCTACTTGTAGCAGAATCTGTCTTTGTTGCTTTAAACTTGGGCTTGAGCTAGTTGTGGGGTTGTGTTCTTGTATCCCATACTTGATGGCTCTTCTTGTGATATCTAGTTTCTTCTTCAAGCCTTCTATGTCATCCTCATCTCCTACTTGAGTTGCATGAAGCACAGTGTTTGGAAAGGCCTGTTGTTAGACCTCTAGCCCCACCTCCGCTACTATGGCCCTTGCCTCTGCCATGATCCTTCACTTTTTGCTAGAGTGAGGTGTTTGGCCAGGTCTCTAAACCTTCCAATATTTTCTCTTCCTAGGCTTTGGCCTTCTCCTCCATCCTTCCTTGACTATTTCTTGCTAGATCTCTTGATAATGTTGCCATCACTTGTTCTTGTTCTTGTCCTTTCCATGTGTCAAGCATTTTTTCTTTGTCTTGTTTATGGCAGGCCAACTCTTTTTGCAACCTGTTTTGCTCTTGGAGAGTCTTGAGGAGTTGGTTCTCTACCTCTAGCAACTTCTTGGTTGACTCCTTGTCCTTTTGTGCCTTAACCTCTTGCAAATCCTTGAGCAGTAGTTCTTTTTGATGTCTCTCTTTGCAGTATTGTGCATGAGCTTGAGTCTTCACTCTTTTCAACCGCTCTGTGAGCTCATTCGTGGTTGTCTTCAGTTGCTCAAGGACCTCTTCCATGTCCTTTCGTCCCTACATGAGGCTTGAAAAATATGTTCCTAAGCTCATTTCTTCCTCTACCTTCTTTGACGGGGGCTTTTCGACCTACCCTATCCGGAGTTCTTATGTGTCTTCTTCTTCTTTTCTCTCAGCTCCACCTCCTTCTTTGCTTCTAACTCCTTCATCAGGTGGTTCATTGCCTCTAATATATAGTCACATTCTTTGTCTTCTTGAGCTGATAGGTACTGAACACCTCTTTTTCAATCTCTAGCTCTACTTGAACGGTCTTTCATTCCTCTTTCATATTTTCTAGCTATTCTTGGAGCTCCTGTAAATATTCATTGTAATGAGCCACTAGTGGCGAGGCTAGTGGCATGGATGTCATTCATTTTTCCACTTTGGGCTTATTGGGGTCCTTCCTAGATTTAGTGTCCCCTATAGCTGCACTCTTTGTCCCTAACACAAGAGCTCCACCATTGGGTACTAGGCCTAGCTGCTTTGAGCTCAGCAAGTACTACACCCACACCACCACGTTGATTTGGTCCACTTGGACTCCTAAGGTCTCTTGAGTGGCAGTAGGTGTGATAGTCAAGGCTACAAATGGTGGGTGCAGCGAGGCCTTTCCCTTGCCCAACATGATGGTTTCTTGAGCCCTCTCTTCTGTAGCGATGCTTGATCCTGGTTCTTCTCTTGGGCTTCTCTCTATTGGCTCTTGAGAGCGGGAGGCCTCCTCAATTGACAACCTCATGGCCAGGGCCAGCTGCTCATCATCTTCTTTTTTCAACCTCTCCTCCTCCTCTAACTGCTTTCTCTTTCTTTCCTTCTCTACTTTTCATGATTCTTCTTCAATCTTCTTTAGCCCCTCGTTCTCTTCCTCCTGCTTCTTCCTTTGCTCATCCTTCATCTTCTTCGGCTCTTCCTCAACTTCTTCTCTTTTCACCCTTGCTGATTCCCTGTCTCATAGGTTTCATGTGGAGAAGGAGACTTGAGTCTGTACCTATAGTGGTGAATGAGTTGGAGATCCATGGGCAGGGGAGTGCTCCGGAGTCTCTTACACTATTTCAGGTTTTTCCAGGGCTCTAATGGCCTCCTAAATCATCGTAATGAGCACACGTCCAAATCCTATACTTGAGGCCTTGCCCAATGGCTTCTTCCGTGCCTTCCCTGTGGTTGTGGAAGCTGGGGACTCTCCTCCTATTGGTCTTGCATCTGTGGCTAGTGCTTTTGCTAAATCTTTAATGGTTTTCCACACGTAGTTGTTCCAAAATTCACTTTGTGTAAGGACCTGGCCATGAGGCTCTCTAGCAATGGCACTCCAATCCTACTCATTAAAGTGTTATACCTCTAACTGGAGAACAGAGCATGGATTGTCTTCTCCTACATCCTAACCTCAGGGTCTAGGATGTTGGGTAGGCTGACTTTGTGGTTGGTGTGAACTAGGGCCTTGTCCATTCCTATTGTAGATGTCCCTTTTAGGCCGCCTCTCAATTTTGTTGACCAAGCCCAATGCTCTTTCCACCAGTTCAAGGTTCAGTTCAACTTTGACCCTGCGGGTTTCTTCTCCTCGTCCCACTATTACAATGCTATGATTCTTGTCAACATCAAAATTTTGTAGGAATTCCATGCACTTGTTGTAATCCACAGCTTATTTGACCTTCTCTACATACTTGCTCAAGTTGCATTGGTCAACAATCCGCTTCACAGCCTATTCTTCCATGACCACGTCTTCCAAGTTCATGATGTTCCTGAACCTGAATTGGTTGAAGGACCTTATTTTTGTTGTTAGGCCATACTTTTCTTTCTCTTCTTTTATGAATGGAAGCTTGCTACCTTTGTCTTGACCTGCCACATGTCAGATTCATGTCATGACATTATATCTCATCATTAGTTTTCTTGGGATAACTCTTTGCAACAAGATAAATAGATACTGAATGAAAACTATGAAAATGTGAAATGCTTCAGTCTAGAATGAAAACTTTTGATTCAAGCAATCCACACATTCCAACAAACATTCTTGAATTTTTCCTTGATCATAAGTTGACCTTCATCCGTCTTTTTGGCTTTTGAAATTCGGTTGAGGTTTTAAGTCATGTCTTCTTTTCCACCTTACCCCCTCCCCCTAGGAATGATGTGAATCCTTCCTAGGATTGGAGGATGAAGGGTTAAGGACATTAAGTTCATGTTGCCGTGCTTTACTTTTGTATGATCCAAGCGTAGAAGTGTGGTTTATACTCCAAGTAAGTGTGTCAATCCATGTCTGTCTGCCTGCCTCCTATGGCACCTAGGCTTCGTCTTTGTGGTGTTACATGGGGTATGGATGCTTCTCTAGATTCTATGTGAGTAGGCAAGACAAGCATGCTCACACTAGAGAGCTCATCGATCTCATCTTCTAGGATGGGCTCGGCACCCTTTAGGTGCTCTTGGGCCTCTCTCACCCACTCCTTGACCTCGTCAACCACTTCCAATTGGTGCCTTGAGGTCAGGATAGTCCGAAACCTTGCCACTCCCCTTGTCCACTCACTGTCTTAGGAGCACTATCGGTTTTGAGTGAAACTTTTTTCCCAACTCTCTTCCTTCTCCTCCTACGACTCGCCTTCCCCCTATGGAGGCTACATCAAGGTTGCTAGGTCCGAGTAATGAGATACCGGCATGCCTTGTTTGCCCCCTAGTCATGGCATTCAATGAGATGGGAGTGGCCTTGCCATCAACTGCCTCAACTCCAAATAGCCCCAAAGGATGGCATGATAACTGAACTAGTGGATGGTTTCCGCCTAGGGCCTTGACATACAAATGAGTGATTTCACACTCCGGGCATCTCAAGTCATCCTTCTCTCGATTAGCTTGCTCTCGTTCAAGGCAACGAGATAAGATGTGTCCTGGGTTGCCACAAGTCTAGCATGCAATTGGCTCTTGGTTTTGACCTTCTAGGCCTCTACCCCTTCCCTGACTTAACACCATCATCAATACTGATCTAAAATCCATTAGAATGGGATTACCCTCTTCATCGTAGGAGATGTAAGGGTTTACATATGCCTCTTCCTCATTTGGCTTCTCTACATAATGTATTGGAGCGTCGCTCAGTGTGGATGGGTCATGAAGGGTCCAAGTGGTCTAGATATGCCTGTAGGGTCGATGTCCATTCTAGGAATAGCTAGCTTGGCATCATTAGGTGCTGAAAGAGCTAATGGAGCTCCCCTTCCAAATTGTGATGACATATTTCCCAAGTATTATGGCTGGTTGTAAGGTTGTGGGTATGGTAATCTCCTCGAAAAATGGCAATGCATGGCATCATTGCCAAACCTAATGCAGTTGGCATAAGGTCCAAATCTAGGATCCATGCACTCGGCTAGGAGGTGGTTCCTCTGCAATGCACGCATTACATGTGAGATCAGTTAGGTCTCATTATCATCTCTTAGAGCTTGGCCAACTCTAGCTTCACATCTGCCAATTCTTGGCTCAAGTCAACACTCTTTTCTTTCTCTTGGACGCTCTAGCTTGATCTCTTGCTAGTGGTCATGGCTCCCTCTGAGGTTCTAGAAGTTGCGCTATCTTGGCTTGTGGTTCTTGAGCTTCTCTCTTTGAGTAGGCCATTCACTCGTATGGCTTCTCCAAAGACCACAGCAAGTATATCCATTTGCGGATTTGAATTTCCCACCAAGGCCTTGTAAATCTCTTTACTTTAGATTCCACTTATGAACACAGTGGAGACCGCTTGTTTGCTACGTCGCTCTGTGGGGGCTAGGATTCTCTTGAAGAGACTCTACACATGGGTGATGTAGTCTTGAATATCCTCTTTGTCCTTTTGACTAATGTTCATCAGTTGAATGATAAGGTTATTCGAGTACCCCGCCTCAGAGAATCTCTTGATGAAGAGACTCTTGAGGTTATTGAAATTATTCTGTTCGGCATTGTCTAGACTAGTGTACCACGTCTATCATTTGTCCCCAAGGCAGAGACCAAAAGCATGTGCGTGTTGAGCAGGGTTTGTTAGGCCATTCGCCTTGCATACATACTCAAACTACTCTACGAAACTATATGGGTTGTTATCAGTGTCATGATGCTACACATCCACCACTGCGAACCTAAGGGTGTAGTTCTTCACCACAAATTTGAACTCATTAGTCAGTGTCATTAGGAATTTATTTTCCATTGTGTGCGTCTTTTCATTTGCCATTCAGTTTGAAGTGTCAGTTTGAAAATTTGATTGCTTGGATCCATCTTAAATTTTTTGTATCCACTGAGTAGTACTCAAGCGCAAATAACACTTGTGTATGTCTATGTGTGTGATAGCTCATATGAATGCTTGCTTGTGTGTCTACGTTGTTTATGTATCCAAAAACTTTTAAAATGATGACAAAGGTTTTTAGGGTATGCAGTTTAATGTCAAGACAAGCGGGAATGTCAAATTTGTATGGGATTCTTATCCAACCATACGAACTCTGTCTAATGCAAAGTCAAGAGGGAATTACATTCTTATGTTCGAAGAAATGGCTTTACTGCAAATAGTTTTATTTTCAGTTCTCTTATAACAAGGTAAGGCAAAGCATGTAATGATGGCTTATTGAAAGGACAATGTATGTCAGGAGTCAGCCAATCTCTGGAGCTTATACAAGCATTACATACTGATGTTCCAGAGGGGGCAAATGAGAGCTTGTGGAAGCAATATACTTCGAGTCCTTGGAATCTAAACAATTTCACAAAGCTTAAAGGCTTTGCGCTAAAGCATGTATAGGAGAATATTCCTGGTATATCTGTACCATGGGTCTATATAGGGATGCTAGTCTCAACTTTCTGTTGGCATTATGAAGAACAGTGCTTCTACTCTATCAACTATCTTCATTGGGGAGCCCCAAAATGCTAGTGCTTTGTGAGCATGATATACTAGTCTGTACCACAATTCAAGAGTGCAGGAACTTATAATAACATTTCCAAGATCTTACCATGGTGGCTTAACCATAATTATGCAGAGGCTATTAATTTTGCAACTCTAGGTTGGCTACCACTTGGACGTTTTGGGGTGGAATGAGCTAGATTATATCATAAGGCTGCAATGCTTTCTCATGAGGAAGCTTTATCGATCGTTAGCATGAATCAAAATATGGGTTTCCATATATTTGGCAATCATGACAAAAAGCAATTCGATATTTTAACAAAAAAAAGGCTAAAGTGTTATTTTGTGGATATAAAAGTGGTAATCACAACAATTGATCATGGGTGCTGATTAGAAAAACATGACAGAAGGTAGATGGTGGCCTATCTTCTCTATGTTTCTCAACAACAAAGCCATCATGGGGGCAAGAGCAAAGGCAAGGAACAAAGGCTAGATGGAAGTAGCAACGATGACTGGCTTTGCAAAAGCTCCTGCAATTCCGACGACACAATCCTATTAAGGAGATTTGCTTGATTTGTCGTGCACCTCTGCATAATAGCAAACCCTTGGTGATGGAGGTTTTGTGTTACTACTACACCAAGTTTGCCTGATGTATCTATGTATGTATCACAAGCAACGTAAGGTAAGAGCAGTCACATCTTTCCTCTAGGGGTGCACTCATGGGGTGGATCTCCCAGCAATGAAAGAAGAAAAAGCTTTTTCTTTGTCAAGGGGGATTTCTTTGTGCCATGCCTGCTTCTATGCGTCCGCTTCCACATTTTTGGTTCCAAAATTCTTATCATGTTTTTTTTTGTTTTTCAACCAGGGAATCGTGGAATAATTTGTGTTGATATTGAAGCTTTGGGCTTATCAACCAACCGACGGTCATGTAGACATTGAAGAGGGAAGAGTAGAGGCCAATGGCGCCAACTGCTGTGACATGGTTTCTCATGAAGACTGTTGTATAGTGCTACAGGATTACGACACCTTCATCCTTTGCAGAGGCTGAAGAAGAGCAAGCTTACATGCTTATAGGAGTTTGAGCGAGACGACAGTTGACGCTTGAAGAAAGTGTGAGTGGCTAGTGTATGACTGCATGCGCAGTGTGGCATAGTGTTCATTGTCTCACTAGTCAAGGATCATGAGCAGAAGCAGAAGGTGAACGGGAATACAATGATGCACGTTGTGCTTTAAGGAAGGCCTTCCGGTTTTCTTCAAGTGCTAAAAGAATTGACGTGAATTTCTACAACCCAAAAGAGTAGAATAAGAGGACCCCATCTAACAAGAGTTTATGCTTGGGAAATGGACTTGCAAAGATAGCTGAGCCAACTAAGACGAGCACCATGGGAGGTGTGACATCATGACGAGCAATGCCATGCTATTATAAAGGAACTTTCATGAATATGCCAAAAAGTGATGAAGCACTTGTCTCTTGAGAAGTTTACCACTTAGCTCTTCTGTCTTGTGGGGAAACTTTTTAATATGACCTTATTTCTTAGACCAATGATCAACACATTGTTAGTCTACTTTCCTTTGGCTTTGGATTTGTACTTGCAATACACGAAACCTTTGACATTAAATATGTTGTCTTAAATCGATCTTGATCTTGCTCCCATCTCGCATAGCGTCTCTGCTGCGATGAGTGACTTTCACAAACTCCCGCGTGTATTCTATGTGCGACATCTTGTGAACCCGACGTGAAAGCATCACTTCTAATCATCAAGATGGGAGACCCTTTGAATAATCCACCTTCATCATCGACTGTTTTTTCCTTTTCGACCGATGAGATGAAGAATTTTTTACAAACTCTTTCTTCAGCCATTATGATGCAAAATCAGTATGCAATTATCTATGCTGCAACAACAACAGTTGCATCAGTAGCAATTGGATCAACAACGACTATTGCATCAAGAACAGGAGCATACACTTGGTGCGACCAAGGCTATCAAGGCTGTGGATAGTGAGCCAAAATTATTCGATGGAGGCCAAAAATTTTCAGCCTACATTAAGGCCTTTGAAAGCTAGATGTGCTTCTTTGGAGTTTCGACCAGCTAGTGCAACTATTTCTTACGGCTTGTCATGCCTACTTTGCGGGTTAGAGTGACAGATTTGTTTGTACAGGACTCTAACTGGGATGCTTTCAAGAAAGCACTCAAAGACAAATATTTCCTAGAGCATTACGGTATTGCTACACGAAAGACATTCCGAGAGTGGGTTTATCAGCCCAGCAAAGGACTTGTTGCCTCTGAATTGTTGCAGGAGTTTGAAGAGCGATACAACCAGTTGGATGCACTAGAGCAAAGAGCTCTGAACTCAGAGAAAGTGGAGTTATTCTTATAGGTGGCTAATCCTGCACTTCAAGATGAGTTGGGAGAGTTGCTAGAGGACTGTACACAGCCTTTGGGATTGAAGATGGATTGGCAGGACACTGTTGATGTGGTTTCTACACTAACAAAGTGGTGGGAATGGAATGCTCACTTGCAGAACAGGATGCAATCACCACTAGTGATGTCTTCTCCTACCACAACTTCTCCTACTTCTCATGTTGCATCATCCACTACTTCTCCTATTTTATGCCTATTCCTGCTGTGGTTGTCAAACCAACTGCAAAACCGATTGTTGAAGATATGTTGGAGGAGATATCAAAGAACTTAAAAGACCTACAAATCAAGATGACTAGAATGGACCAGCATCACTTAGTCCAGCTCAGTTTCAGCCCCAACTTCTTCTACTCCTGCAAATTCTTCCAAGAGTGATCATGTCTGTCATTGCATGTGGTGTGATAGCCCAGATCATGAGCAAAAGGACTGTCAAGATTTTGAAGAGGAAAAAAGACTGAAGTTGGTAGTCTGGAAAGACAAGATGATATGTTTTGGAGATATAGAGTAGCCGATCAAACCAAATTTCGGTAAGGGTGGTATGAAGAAATTATTAGAGGAGTCTGTTTTACGCTCTGTGATGCCAGAGGTGGCAAGAGAAGCTCCTGCCCTATGGCCTTCAATTAGAGCAGTTGCCAAAGGACAAATCTCCTTTATGGTCCTATGCACTACATGTAGAGAAAAAGAGAAAGCTTCAACATCCGAACTTTCAGCCACATAAGTGATGAGATCAAGAAAGGGATTGGATGGGATGATCGAGTTGATGTCTTTTCTATGCCTATATGGCGAAATCTCACGGATTCCAAGCACTTGTTGAGGAGAAGCAGAAAAGAGATGATGATTAGCCTAAAGGTTCAAAGAGGGTGACTAGGAGAAGTGATCCAGTTTCTCAGTCTTCTTCAGGACCACAGCAGAGTACGGCTAATGTTCAGAAGCCAAAAGTACAGGAAGATCAGAAATCCCCGAAGATAAAGGATCCAAACCCAAAAAGCAACTTGGATTCAAGCTACTTTTCGACATTGAGACGACTATGGACTTGAAGAAGGTGCTTGAGGATCGAATTCTTAATTGCAAAATTGAATTCACTCTTGGGAATTGACAAAAGAGAATTTCATGATGTTATCATTGACATCATTAAAAGAAAATGACAGATTATTGAAGAGCTGACACAAGATATAATATGATCCATCGAGAGCTGACACAAGATTATTGAAGAGCTGACATAAGATATGATCCATCGAGAGGCTTTAGCAGTTGTTGAGGCTATTATCTATGGCTTACATATTGAGGAGATTGATTCTAATGAGGAGATTATTGAGGAGTCTACAGATGGTGCTTTATGTATGCAGATCGAGAAGACTCTTCAGCCTTTTACTTCAATCGTACAGTATGCGGAGAGTGATGATGCACCTAGATTGGTGCCTCGTAGCCATTTTTATTGTAGTCATTAGGCTCGTGTGACTACGGAGACAGTAGTCAAGCTTGATGAGGCAGAGACCCCTTGTGTTGCTCTTTTGGATCATAGCTCCGAGATGAATGTCATAGTGCATGGATTGTATGATACTGGTAGATGGCCAATTAATGTGGATCATGGTTGGCACATGTGTGCAGCCAACAACACTACATGGGATTTGTATGTTGCTTGTCCAAACTTGAAGATTTCTATTGGAGATGTGGATGAGACTTATCATTTCTTTGTGTAGAACTCTTGTTCTTATCCTATTATTTTGGGGCATTCATTCATTGTTGAGTCTTGAATAGAGACTAAGGCTCTAGACGATGGGTCTGCCTATGCACAGATCCAAAGCAAGGATGGAAAGAGGGTTGTCCAGTTCATGACAATTTGTGTCAACCATCAGCGGAATAAGGATTCTTTGAGGGATTCCCCTCTGCCAACAGGAGAGCCAAATTTTTGTTAGGTACCACTATCTTGCGAGATGACAATGGTATGAGACAAGGAAAGCTCTCGCCTCCTGGCAGCGGTAGTTTTTCCTTAGGAGTTTATGGTGTGTCTCTGCTGAAAGTACTTTGTGTTTTCAGCATATTACAGACATCCCTAGAGCTGCTAGGCAGTACTTGAAGAGAAAAGAAAAAGAATTTAAGCTTGCATGTCTTTTACAGGATGAAGACAAGGTAGAAGGTCTCTATGATGGTTTGTCATGCTTGGATACTATGGAGGATCTTTTAACATTGCTGAAAACTGAAAATCAAGAGCTATCATATGTCTTACAGGTCCATTCTCTGGTGATGTATTGCAAAATTGTTGATTTTATGTTGCAAGAAAATTTAGGTACTGAGAATTCTCAGCAAAAAGTATTCTTTGCTGAAATATTTCAACAAAAAGATTTACAGGGTGGTAATTTACAGCAGCAAACATGATTTACAATTGAAGTAAGTTGTGAGTCTCAGTGTTGGGCTGATCATATGCAGTCCGAAAAAGATATGGCTAATTATTGTTAGTCAAAAGAGTTGGGTGTTGTTTATACACAACAAAATTTGTATTTACCAGGGTATTTGTAGTGAAGGCTAAAATTTGCAGGTTATAGCAAAGAAACCAGAGTATAGACAAAATATAAGATAGTTGTTGACAAGAAGGTCAGGCCAGTTGCAAGACCGCTACCTTTGGAGAGTGATGAGGATTTTCCAATACTTATGCCATTTATAGAGATAGATATGGATATAAACGTCAATGTGGTTAAGGCACAAACAAGACTTATTCCATTGAACGAAGAAAGAACAATTGGAGTCATAGGATTGTTTGATGATCGACCAGCCAAAGAAGAGGAGGATGCTATGGAGAATATTTTTGCAAGAGAGAAGACCGAGCCACTAGAAATTGTGATGATCTACGAAAACTTACCTACTTTGATTTGTCCATATGATCCAAGAGAACGCTGTGAGAACCTATATCAACTTACCTACTTGCCATATTATCCAGATGATTCCCCATATGATCCTAGTGAAAACTATTGGGGATAAAGGCACCTTTGCCTAGCTGCCCGTGTATTACTACACTGACAGTCACCACCATTGCACACTGTAGGTGGCGGGCGCCCGTCACCGTCACTTTATTCTTTATTCTTTTAGTGACTGTTTGAATAAAGGAAGGCGCGATCACACATTGTGACTGTTGGAGTTCCCATTTCTTTTCTCTTTCTTTTTTGCTCTTGCTCTCCCGCCATAGCTCTTGAGTCCAAGCTTCGATCCTTCTCTCCCTTTCAACTAGTATCAGAGCTCGGCTTCTCGACTCTTGAGCTTGGTTCATGGCATTCTCAGCTTTCCATCGACTCCCCACTCGCATTGGGTCTCCTTCCCGGCAGCCATATCCGATTCCTTCGAGCTCCCGTCACTCCCCGGCTTCCCAAGCACCTTCCCGGCATTGTTGGGCACCTTCAGGGAATTACATCAGAGCCTCAGGACCAGCATTTACAGTTGGCGGAATCATGCATCCCTCCCATATGTGTCTTCAGCATTGACAGTCACAACAGTAGCTCTCCCCCTCCATTGGCACTTGGAAAGGCTCCATTTCGTGCTTTGATGCTTGTTTTTGATGGTTGATGTGTTGGCATAGCATTTGGACTGATTTAACACTGTTTTGGGACTGTTATAACAGTCCACAGGAAATTTATGACAGTGTTACACTGACATTTGATGCTACAGCTTGTTTGGCATTGTCATTTGATGGTCCCCTTTGATGCCCGGATGTTAGGGGAATGTATGCCTATTGTTTGGCAACCATTTGGAGCTGATTTTGGTGCTGAAACTCTCATTTTGAACAGTAAATCACTGTTGTACACAGTTGGGCTGAAGTCATTTTACTCATGTATGCTTATGCCTATGCTTTTTCCGGGCTATGTTTCGGGCATATATGGTGATGTATTGACACTTGGGGCTCAACATAGAGCTTGCTTTTGATTCGGGATCGTTGGTTGATCTTGAGCTCGCTTTGCAAAGCATTTGGATGCTCCATCTTGGTTGTACTTATGGCATGTATGTTGCTTATGTCTGACCGGTCTTGACATGCTTAGCCTATGCCATTACTACATGCTAGTTACATTGTTTGGAGCCTATTGCTACTGAAGCTCGGTCTTGGCTTGACCTTGGATTCCCGGAGCTTACTTGAGCTATTTATTGGCTTGTCAGAGTTGTAACTTGAGATGTACTTGATGTCTTACATGCTTATGGATGCTCTACTGCCTACATGTTCGGGATGTACTATTGATGTATTGTCTTGGACTTATGTCGTTGGCACTATGTCTTGCCTTGGTTTGAGCTCTTGAGCTCGTACATACGGCTTTTTACCAGTGGGAGCATTCTTAAATGCTTATCAGACATTGAGCAGGCGGTGCCTTTATGTATTGAGCAATTACATGCTATTGAGTAGTTACAGACACTTGAGACTTTGGGATTTCTTACCATTTGGGATGATACATTATATGTCTTGGTTTACTGTATGCTTATGAGCTGAGTCTCGGATTTGGATCCGTATCTTTGTGAGCTAACACCTACTTGTGTCAAGTTTTGGTAGTGGCAAGGACACTTTGCCCCATTGACTAGGGGGTGTGCCTACTCACTAGCAGATATTTGTATGACATGTTTGGGTGTTGGATTCATGCTTATCGACTGTCATATGCTTATGTTATGCCCGCATGATGTCGGCTTTGGTCTTGGCAGTATTTGATTGCCTTGGGATCCGATTTTGGCACCGTAAGCTCTCTTTTACTGAAATCTGTAATTTATTACAACAAGCATATATGTATGGACTGACATGGATTTTTCATTCTGAAACATTTTGAAATGATGTACTTTCACTAGTACTTGGTGGGCAGCAGCTTTGGTTCCACTTTTCTCGCCATTTTCCATCAATTTTAGTGATTTTTTGGTCATTTTCTGTAGTAAACAGTAAGCAGTTTTGAACTGTCTACAGTCTTCCAGCTTGCATTATGGCGAGTTCGTCCCACTGATCATGCTATTTTTAACATCACTAAGCTTGATGGTACAATTTACTCTTATTGGAAGAACAAATTTGGCAGGTGTTGGTGCAAAAATCGCAGATCAAATCTTTGAGATTGAGCGGGCATCCGCCTGCAACTATGCCAGATGAGGAATGGCTTGAGCTTGATGAGTTATGCAAGTCCACTATTGTATTGTCTCTCACAGAACAGGTTCATTACAATGTCTTTGAGGAAGAATAGAGTGTATGGCAGTTGTGGGATAAAATCAAGAATCTCTATGACAAGAAAAGTCCAGCGAGTCAGATGAGAAGCAGCTTATGGATCTGTGCATGAAGGAGAATGTGACCATGTCTGCTCACTTGAGCCAGTTCAATGCTATACTCGAGAACTTGACTTCGCAGGATATCACTTTTGCAGAGGATGTCACTCCTCTTTTCTTGCTTGGTACTCTTAATGAGTCATGGGATGTATTCTGCACTGCATTATGTGCCTCTACTGCTACCTTGAAATTATCTGATGTTGAGAGTGCTCTTCTGCAGGAAGAGGTTAATCGTAAGAATTTGGATGCCTCTCATATGTCGCATGCTATGACATATAGAGGCAAGAATGATGGATATCGAAAGCATGGCAGTGGCAGTGACCATGGACGGGATTCTCAGAAATCTCGGTCCAAGTCTCGTGGGAAGTCACGTAGCAAATCCCGTGGCAGGAATGCAGATGTTACTTGTCACCATTGTGGGAAAAAGGGCCATATTAGGCCACAATGCCATGAACTGCACAATGAAAGGCACAAAGATAAGGGAAAAGACAAAGTGCAAGATAAGTCTTCTGATCGCAGCATAGTGCCTGCAAAGTCCAGTGTTAAAATTGAAGAGATGCAGTTTCCTTCTGGCAGTAGTTTTGTTATGCAAGATGTACATCATGTACCTACTTTGACACGCAGTCTCCTGTCAGTTGGATAGCTTGATGACGTAGGTTATCATGTATCTTTTGGAGACTCTGCATGGAAGATCACTCGTGGCAGACTTGTGATTGCGAGAGGTGCCAAGGCTGGCAACCTCTATCCCTCGATTGTATCAGCTTCTTCCCTTGACCATGTTTTGTCTGTGGGTTCTATCCCACATGTATCTCTTTGGCATGCTCGTTTGGGCCATATGTCTTTGAAGGGAATGAAAATGCTTTCTAATTTGCAGTACTTACCGCCCCTTGATTATGCATGTTTTGATTCATGTGAGCATTGTCTTTATAGCATGCAGACTAGGTCTACACATAAAAAGTCTGGCAGGCCATGCATGAGTGAGCCCTTGGCATTGGTACATTTGGATGTCTGTGGGCCCATGCCTTGTCAGTCTATGGGTGGTGCAAAGTATTTTGTTACGTTCATAGATGATTTTTCATGAAAAGTTTGGGCTTATCCCATTAAGCTGAAATCCGATGTCTTGGTTGTATTTCAGAGATGGCTTGCATTGGTTGAGAACCAATCTAGGTATAGGCTAAAATGCCTAAGGACAGATAATGGGGGTGAGTGTGTCTCACGTGCTTTTGAGCAGTTATGTGATGAAAGGGGTATTAAGCGTCAGTTGACCGCCCCCTACACCCCCCCAGAATGGTTTGGCTAAGCGGATGAATAGAACCATCCAGGAGCGTGTGCGCAGTATGCTTAGCCATGCAGGCCTACCACAGAGCTTTTGGGCTGAGGCAGTTAGTACAGCTGTGCATGTCATAAACAGATCACCCTCTAGTGGTTTGGATTTCCAAGTTGCAGAGGAGGTATGGACTGGAAAACCTCCCTCTTATGCGCATCTCCGTGTCTTTGGATGTGAGGCATTTTGCCATGTGCCCAGGGACAAGAGAAGTAAGCTGGATCCCAAGAGTGTCAAATGCATTTTCCTTGGTTATGGGGATGCAGGCGAGATGGGTTACCGTCTCTGGGATCCGCAAGCGCGGAAAGTCATCCGCAGTCATGATGTAGTCTTTCATGAAGACAAAATGCATAGGCAGCCTGAAAGAGTTGTTGAGAGTCGCAGGGTCATATTTCAGGAGGAGCCGAGAGCTCCTGCGCAGCCAGTTGGACAGCCTACAACTGCAAGCAGATGCTCATGGTCAGGGTGTTGGATAGGCAGCTAGGCAGGTAGCAAAGCCTGCCGTGAGATGGTCTACTAGAGACAGACGTCCACCTGATAGATTTCAGCCCTCGATGCATTATGTCTTGGTTACAGATGCAGGAGATCCTTTCACCTATGATGAGGCTATGTGCAGGGGTGACAGTCACTCCTGAGAGAGGGCTATGCAGTCTGAGATAGACTCCCTGCATAAGAATGGCACTTGGGATTTGGTTTCCTTGCCTACGGGCAAGAAGGCTTTGCCATGCAAGTGGGTATACAAGCTAAAAAGTACCCCTAGACATCCCAAGCCAGCATACAAGGCTAGATTGGTAGCAAAGGGTTTTAAGCAGGACCATGGTGTGGACTTTGATGAGGTCTTTTCTCATGTGGTTAAGATGACCACCCTGCACTTAGTCTTGGCTTTGGTTGCTTAGCTTGACTTGGATTTATACTAGATGGATGTCAAGACAGCTTTCTTACATGGAGACTTGCATGATGAGATTTATATGGAGCAACCTAAGGGCTTTCCAGAACCTGGCAAGGAGCACCTAGTATGCAAATTGAAGAAAAGTCTTTATGGCTTGAAACAGGCACCTAGGGAGTGGTATCATAAGTTTGATGCCTTTATGCAGCCACAGGGCTACAGCAGGAGTGCTATGGATCCGTGTCTTTACACGAAGAAAGCCCGTGATGGTTCTTTATTGATTTTGTCCTCTATGTGGATGATATGTTGATAGCAGGGAAAGCTCATGATGAGCTAGATGCTCTTAGGGCTCAGCTCAAGAAGAGCTTTGAGATGAAAGATCTGGGACAAGCTGCTCACATACTTGGTATGCGCATTAGACGTGACAGGCATCAGGGACTCCTCTACTTGTCACAGACGGAGTACATTCATAAAGTCCTTGAGCGCTTCCGCATGCAGGACGTAAAGCCTATTGGTTGTCCATTGCCTTCTTATGTGAAGGTATCACAGGCTTATTGTACACAGACAGATGAGCAGAGGGCTGAGATGGCCAAGATTCCCTATGCATCCACAGTGGGCAGTCTTATGTATGCCATGATAGCCACTCGTCCAGATATTGCCTTTGCAGTTGGTGTTGTGGCACGCTATATGGCTACACCTGGCAAGAAGCATTGGGATGTCGTGAAGGGTATCATGAGGTACCTGAAGGGCACTGCAAATATGTGCATATGCTATGGCAGCTAGGATACAGGAGTCATAGGGTACACTGACTCTGATTATGCAGGACATGCAGATAGTAGGAATTTGACTTCCGGCTATGTATTCACCTATGCTGAAGGTGTTGTTTCTTGGATGTCCAAAGTGCAGAAATGCACGGCCCTTTCTACTACAGAGGCCAAGTATGTTGCAGCCCCATTGAGGCTTGCAAGGAGGCCATTTGGTTGGGTCGTTTAGTTGCTGACCTTGGTATTGATGCTATCCCTACACTGCATTCCGATTCTATGAGTGCTATTCAGTTAGCCAAGAATCCGAGCCAAGAATCCGATCTTCCATGCGAAGATGAAACACATTGAGGTGAGGTATCACTTCATACGTGGGGTCGTTGAGGACAAGTCTGTTGATCTTGTCAAGATTTTGATTGACCAGAATCCTGCAGATCTGCTCACGAAAAGCCTCTCTACAGAGCGCTTTGCCTTCCTCAGGAGGTTGATGGGTGGGATGAGATGATGTCTTTCCTCATCCTGTTGTACATGTGTACATGTTGTACTGTCTTTTTTCTTTTTCTTTTCACTCCTCAAGCAGATTCGCCTTTAAGTGGGAGGTTGTTGGGGGTAAAGGTGCCTCTACCTAGCCGCCCGTGTATTACTACACTAACAGTCACCACCACTACACACTGCAGGTGGCGGGCGCCCGTCACCGTCACTTTATTCTTTATTCTTTTAGTGACAGTTTGAATAAAGGAAGGCCCGGTCACACATTGTGACTATTGGAGTTCCCATTTCTTTTCTCTCTCTTTTTTGCTCTTGCTCTCCCGCCATACCTCTTGAGTCCAAGCTTCGATCCTTCTCTCCCTTTCAAAAACAATGATGTAAGTGGTAAACAAGTTGGCACATGCCAAAGGATGTGCAGGTTAAAAGGGGGCAGGTGTCATGGTGCTGCATATCCACCACTGCCAACCTGAGGGCGGAGTTTTTCGCCACGAATTTGAACTCATTAGTCAGCGTCATTAGGAATTTGTTTTCCATTGTGTGTGTCTTTTCACTTGCCATTCTATTTGAACTATCAGTTTGAAATTTTGATTGCTTGGATCCATCTTAAATTTTTTGTATCCACTGAGTAGTACTCAAGCGCAAATAACCCATGTGTATGTCTGTGTATGTGGTAGCTCATATGAATGCTTGCTTGTGTGTCTACGTTTTTTATGTATCCAAAAACTTTTAAAATGATGACAAGGGCTTTTAGTGTATGCAGTTTAATGTCAAGACAAGCAGGAATGTCAAATTTGTACGGGATTCTTATCCAACCATATGAACTCTATCTAATCCAAAGTCAAGAGGGCATTACATTCTTATGTTTGAAGAAATGGCTTTACTGCAAATAGTTTTATTTGCAATTCTCTTATAACAAGGTAAGGCAAAGCATGTAATAATGGCTTATTGAAAGGACAATGTATGTCAGGAGTCAGCCAATCTCTAGAGCTTATACAAGCATTACATATTGATGTTCCAAAGGGGACAAATGAGAGCTTGTGGAAGCAGTATGCTTCGAGTCCTTGGAATCTAAACAATTTTACAAATCTTAAAGGCTCTGGGCTAAAGCATGTACAGGAGAACATCCCTGGTGTATCTGTACCATGGGTCTATATGGTGATGCTAGTCTCATCTTTATGTTGGCATTATGAAGAACAATGCTTCTACTCTATCAACTATCTTCATTGGGGAGCACCAAAATGCTAGTGCTTTGTGAGCATGATATACTAGTCTATACCACAATTCAGGAGCACGAGAACTTGTAATAGCATTCCCAAGATCTTACCATGGTGGCTTAACCATAATTATGCAAAGGCTATTAATTTTGCAACTCTAGGTTGGCTAGCACTTGGACATTTTGGGGTGGAACGAGCTAGACTGTATCATAAGGCTGCAATGCTTTCTCATGAGAAGCTTTATCCATCTTTAGCATGACTCAAAATATGGCTTTTCATATTTGGCAATCATGACAAAAAGCAATTCGATATTTTAGCAGGAAAAAGCTATACAACTACAACTAAAGCTTTAAAAAACATAGCTGAAAGCTTTTGAAACGCAATTAGCGTTATTTTGTGGATATAAAGGTGGTAATCACAACAATGGATCATCGACGGCGCTGATTAGAAAAACGTGACAGAAGGTGGATGGTGGCCTATCTTCTCTCTGTTGCTCAACGACAAAGCCGTCGTGGGGGCAACAACAAAGGCGAGGAATGGAGGCTATATGGAAGCAATGAACAATGACTGACTTTGCAAAAGCTCCTGCAATTCTAATGACGCAATCATATTAAGGAGATTGGCTTGATTTGCCATGCACCTCTGCATAACAACTAACCCTTGGTGATGGAGGTTTTGTGTTACTACTACACCAAGTTTTCCTCATGTATCTATGTATCACAACCAACGTAAGGTAAGAGCAATCAGATCTTTCCTCTAGGGGTGTGCTCGCGAGGTGGATCTCCCAGCAATAAAAGAAGAAAAAGATTTTTCTCTTTCGAGGGGGATTTCTTTGTGCCATGCCTACTTCTATGCATCTGCTTCCTCATTTTTGGCTCCAAAATTCTTGTCATGTTTTTTTTTTCCAACCAGGGAATCATGGAATTATATGTGAAAGTCATTGATATTGAAGATTTGGGATTATCGACCATCTTGCACTCATGTAGACACTAAAGAGCGAATAGTAGAGGCCAAAGGCTCCAACTAATGTGACACAAGTTTCTCATGATGATTGTTGTATAGTGCTACAGGATTTCGACACCTTCATCATGACGAGCAATGCCATGCTATAAAGGAACTTTCATGAATATGCCAAAAAGTGATAAAGCACTTGTCTCTTGAGACACTTACCACCAGCTCTTTTGTCGTGTGGGGAAACTTCTTAATATGAGCTTATTTCTTAGAGAAATTGTCAAGATTGTGGGAGAGAAGGAAGGAGTCTCACTTGTAGCTTTCTTGCTTGCACAATGGGGGAATACACACAAAGGTGGAGGCTGAAAATAGTTTTCCTCTTCTTAGTTGTGGAAGCCAAAAGAACTCAAGTACAAAGAAATAGAAGAACCCTAGATATGGGTCTCAAAACAAACTCAACTAACTAAGGTGGCATACTAACTGAGCCACGAACTAGAGTAGATAAGGATAGCTATCATGTAGCTATTATTCAGGGGCGGTGTACCAACCGCATCTGCAACTGACAAGTCGATGACATAAATACACAACGGTCACCCTGGCGTATCACGAGTGGAGCTCGATATCTCAACACTCCCCCTCGAGCTCAATCCCAATTCCTGCACACCAAGCAGGTCTCTGAACTTGCGCAGTTTCTCTGCGCCCAATGCCTTCGTGAATATGTCAGCTACCTGATCCTCTGTGCTGACATAAACTAGATCAATAAGACCTAGTAAATCCCTCTCTCGCACATAGTGATAATGCACCTCAATGTGCTTTGTTCTAGCATGATAGACTGGGTTATTTGCCAAGTGTATACTACTCATGTTGTCACAATAAATGACAACTGGCCCATCTGTAGACTGATGCATATCATAAAGTAGCTTATGCAACCAAGCTACCTCACATGCAGCCATTGCTGCACCCCTGTACTCAGCCTCTGTGCTCGACAAGGCAACTGTAGGCTGTTTCTTGCTGCTCCAAGTGACTGCAGCACTCCCAAAAGAGAACACATATCCACTGGTAGATCGTCTATCAGAAATACTACCAGCCCAATCAGCATCAGTGTATCCATGCAACTGTATCTGAACCCCAGTCTCATAAAATAGTCCATACTGCAATGTGAATTTCACATACCTGAGTATGTGTCTAGCCGCATCCAAATGTGGTTTCCTTGGAGCCTGCATAAACTGACTTACCAATCCAACAGTATATCTCAAATCTGGCCTGGTAATAGTCATATAAATCAAACTTCCTACTATGCGTCTGTACATAGTAGGGTCTTCTAGAAGCTCACCTGCATCTGTGCTCAGCTTCACATTCTGCTCCAAAGGAACTGAAATAGGCTTACAGCCTGTCATCCCATATTTGGACAGCATGTCCAATCCATACTGCCTCTGCAAGAGCTGTATCCCACTTGGTGATCTAATCACCTCAATGCCCAAGAAATAACGCAGCTCTCCCAAATCCTTCATCTCAAACTTCTGCTTCAATAGCATTTTCACATGAAGGATATCTTCATCACTGTCACCTGTCATAATCAAATCATCAACATAAATGACAAGTAGCATAATACCTTTCTCTGTTTTTCTCACATAAAGTGAGAAATCTGCCTTGGAAATCTGAAAGCCAATAGTGACAAGATACTGTCCTATCTTGTCAGACCATGCTCTAGGTACTTGCTTCAAGCCATACAAGGCTTTCTTCAACCTGCAAACAAACTCAGGATGAACAGCATGCACATAACCTGGTGGCTGCTCCATATAGACCTCTTCTTGCAAATCACCATGCAAGAAGGCATTCTTTACATCCATCTGATGTAAAGACCATCCCTTTGATGCAGCCATAGCAATGACTGCTCTTACGGTTGCCATCCTTGCAACCGGACTGAATGTTTCTTCATAGTCAATGCCATATGTTTGTGCATATCCCTTGACTACTAATCTTGCCTTGTATCTGTTCACAGAACCATCTACATTGTGCTTCACCTTATGAACCCACTTACAGCCAATTGCATTTTTACCTTTAGGCAAAGGTACCAATTCCCATATAGCATTTGCTTCCAAGGCATCCATTTCTTCATCCATGGCTTTCTCCCATTTTTCTTTTCCCATGGCTTGCTCAAAAGAAGTGGGTTCTGGTTCATGTATCACTTTGACCATATATGCATAGTGAATGGCTGTAAATCCATCATATTTCAGCCTATCCACAGGATACCTAGCTCTCGTAGACCTGCGCAAAGTAGGTTCACTCCCAGGTGCTCTCAAAACATCCCTGGTCTTCCTTACTCCAGGTGTAACAATAGAAGGAATACCCAACTCATCATCAATGCTCTGCTCTGAGCCACTGGATTCACCATCCACATAAGAGTGACATGCATTCACATCAAACATGGGCTGATCAACCTTCTCTTTTCCTTTTCGTGATACCTACATACCACTATCTGCATTGCTTTGAGAAGATTCTCCTGATCTCAATCTGCCTGTCCATGGCGAAGAATGTGAACCACTGCTAGAGGACGCTCCAGGTCCACTAATATTTTGTGACTGCTGCTGTGAATTCTGTGCAGCATTACCATTTTGTGCATCTACATCATCAATCACATTTACTGGTTTATACCAGCTACTCATCTCATCAAAAACAACATCTCTGCTCACTGTAAACTTACGAGTAGAAGGGTTATAGCATCTATACCCTTTTTGCTGCAGAGAGTAACCAATAAAGATGCACTTCTCAGCTTTTGGATCCAACTTGGATCTCAGCTCATCTGGCACATGTACATAGGCAATGCAACCAAAAATTTTCAAATGAGAAATATCTGGTTTCCTACCAGTATACCTCTCCTCTGGAGTCATTCCATGTATTGCTGCAGTGGGAGTCCTGTTCATTATGTAGACTGCTGTAGCAACTGCTTCAGCCCAATAAAAATCTGGCAAGTCTTTTTCATTGAGCATGGCACGAGATACCTCTCCAATATGCCTGTTTTTCCTTTCTGCAATTCCATTTTGTTGTGAGATATAACTGCATGAATATTGCTGCTTTATGCCATGCTCCTGCAAGAACTTTGCAAACTCATTTGAGAGGTACTCTCCCCCTCCATCTGACCTTAGGCATTTTATTTGCAGACCTGTTTCTTTTTCAGCCATAGCTTTAAGGGTTTTGAAATGCCCAAAAACTTCACTTTTCTTTTTCATAAAATACACCCAAACTTTTCTGCTATAGTCATCAATAAAAGTGACAAAATAATGACAGCCTCCAAGAGATGCAGCTTTAGTAGTCCACACATCAGAGTGGATTAATTCCAATGGCTTCTCACTCTCTTGAACATGTCTAAGAAATGGTTTCCTTGCCTGTTTTCCAAACTGACAGGCTTCACATACCTTATGCATTTCTGCAACCTTGAATTTTGGCAATCCTGCAACAATATTTTGGGCCTGCATTGATTTAAGTCGCTGTACATTAACATGACCAATGCGTTTATGCCAGATATCAATATCTGCAACTACACCGGTCCCATGTGCAAACATTGCTGCACTCAATTCAGACATGTCTGCATCCAATGTAAACATTCTGCCCTTCTTCTTTCCTTTTGCTATCAAGCGACCTTTATTTTTCATATCCTCAACAAAGCATCCATGAGGATTAAATCTGACCTGCAAGCCCTGCTCAACCATTTGACCGACAGAAACCAGATTCTTGGTGATATTCGGGACATGAAATACATCGGACAGGTATTTCTTTTTCCCATCCTGCATAGATAAGGGAATTTTTCCAATCTGCACAATAGGATGTGCAGTATCATCACCAGTCTCCACAAATCCTAGTTTTTCCATTTTCCTTGCATCCTCCATCCATTCTGCATGACCTGTCATGTGGTTTGATGCACCTGAGTCAACATACCATACATCATTGCTTTCTTCTGCACTTGTCACAGAATTGTTCATGTGCTGCACCATGAACAAATGCTCATTTCTGTCATCACCCTGTCTGTTAGAAGATGCATAATTCCCTTGTTGCAGTTTTCCATTCATGATGTCATTCTGCTTTTTATAGCAGTCTTTAGCCATATGACCCATTTTACCACAGTAGTAGCATTCAACATTACTGTTTGCATTTTGACCTCTTTGCCATCCACCACGACCTCTTTGGCTCCCCCTGCCTCTAGAGTTACCACGTCCTCCTCCATAGGACTGGTTTTCTTGAGTTTGCTGCATATTCTGATTTCTACCACAGCCTCCAAATCGGCCTCCTCTACTTCTGCCTCTACCTCTTCCAGCATTTGAGTAGAAGACAGCTTCTTTTGAAGTTCCTCCTGAAGAAGATGCACCACCATTTCTCTGTTCCTCAGAAATTAGAAGAGCAATCAACTCCTCAAAATCAGGAAATCTTTCACGAACTGAAATGGATGTCCGAAACTGTGCATAATCCTTTCCTAGACCATTCAAGGTCACAGAAACTAAATCATCATCTTCCACTGGTGACCCAATGGAAGCAAGTGCATCTGCAATCTTCTTCACCTTCATGTGGTAGTCGTTAATGCTCATATTTTCTCTTTGCACATTGTGCAACTCTTGCTTGAGCTGCATTTTCCTGGCTTGCGTATTTGTGCTATACATTTTTGACAAAGTATCCCATGCCTCCTTTGGCGTACTTGCATCCTGAATATGCACAATCATAGAGTCTGAAATGCTGATAGACAGCCAATATATAACTTTCCTGGCTCTCTCATGCCATGCTTTAAATGCCTGCATTTGCTGTTGATTGGGAACATCAGGAAGAACTGGTTCTTCTTCATTTCCTGCAACAAATTCCCAATATCCTTTTCCCATAAGGAAATTCGTCATTCTAAACTTCCATGCTTGGAAGTTGTTCTTGTCAAGCTTTTCAATGACAATCTGTGAAAGAGAATCAGATGCCATTACAGAAGACTGCAAAAAATTCTGTCACTGCAAAAACCACAGCTTCACCCTCACAAGGGAAAATCTGCAAAACTGGCGAAAGTGGTATTTGACCACACAGTCACTTCCTAGTGACGATTTTGCATCAACAGGCAACAGGGATGATTCTGTAACTCCCAATGTCTCTGCGCACAAGCATACAATGCAATTTTTACAGTAACTATTCACCGACCTGTAGAACAGTGGCTGCACAACATAAAACTGGGCCTTTTCCTGAGTGTGTGCAGAAAACTTCCGCCTCCAAAACAGGCCCCGAAATGGCCTCAAATCAAAAAAACAAGGTCGCCGAGGGCTAAAGCCATCTCCCGCAGCATATACTGCCCTCTTGCTTCACCGCGAAGGGCGTCTCAACCTGAGACAATACACTCCTGCACTTTCCGGCTGTGCTACCTGCAGAGATCTGCTCCCAAAACAGAAAATGAAAGCAACACTACTCCTCTTACCAGAACACCGCGAGCTTGGCTTGCTTTCTTGAGCTCCTTACCACAAACAAGGCTCTAATACCATGTCAAGATTGTGGGAGAGAAGGAAGGAGTCTCACTTGTAGCTTTCTTGCTTGCACAATGGGGGAATACACACAAAGGTGGAGGCTGAAAACAGTTTTCCTCTTCTTAGTTGTGGAAGCCAAAAGAACTCAAGTACAAAGAAATAGAAGAACCCTAGATATGGGTCTCAAACCAAACTCAACTAACTAAGGTGGCATACTAACTGAGCCACGAACTAGAGTAGATAAGGATAGCTATCATGTAGCTATTATTCAGGGGCGGTGTACCAACCGCATCTGCAACTGACAAGTCGGTGACATAAATACACAACGGTCACCCTGGCGTATCACGAGTGGAGCTCGATATCTCAACAGAAATGATCAACACATTGTCAGTTTACTTCCCTTTGGCTTTGGATTTGTTCTTGCAATACACGAAACCTTTGACATCAAATCTGTTATCTTGAATCGATCTTGATCTTGCTCCCATCTCGCATAGCGTCCCTGTGCAACAAGCGACTTTCACGAACTCCCACACGTACTCCTTACGACATCGGGCTGATACTGTCGAGTTGCTTAGCAACTATGGATATCTTTGTTTGGCTTTTGGAATTCGAAGTAATACCTAGTCCTGTTAGCAATGAAGTTGCTAGGGCTACTCAGTTGCTTTGCTCCGTAGCTGTGTTATCTACTATGAGTCACTTCGTGAGAAGCTCACTCAACGCATAAGGTCAGCTTCCAGTGCTCTTTCCCTCTCAGCATTGGGTCCTATCCTGTATTGAGAATTAGGCAGTCATACCCGATGTAGCCCCTTTGTATGGAGAAGTTGGGCTAATAAAGATATGTAGGCTTGCTCAATCCCATAAGCACAGTGGTGGAAAGTGCTACCTATCCTCAAGCTATAAAGCATTATACTTGCCTATCATTTGAATGCAATGTTATAGTAATTTTTGTCTACATACAGAAGATTTTATGTAATTCACTTGGAAACTAATTTGAATGCAATGTTATAGTCTCAAGCTTGGAAACTAATTCACTTGTGTAATAAATAGTTGTCAACTCTATGTCCATATGAGCCTTGTTTACATCTATCATCCACCATAGACATGCTTTAGATCCATGCATTTTAACTTCTGGTTCTATTGGTTGGCAAGTGCTAAAACTTGTTGAACCTCTGGCATTTTATCTCCTGCCTCAACCTCTGAGCTTGCTGCTCCTGATTATAGGCAGCTATGCCTTGAAGCGCTCTCTTTGCCAATCTTTGCTCTTCCTCGAGGTACACTATGATGTCCTCGGCTAGTCTTTTATGGTGCTCCATTTTGGTCTGTAAGTTGTATCAATTTATCATTTGCTAAATGTCAACTAGGAAGTCCCCCAATTCAAGCTCACCATTTTCGGGATTGGTGTTGGATCCTAACATTTCATCAGTCTCTTAGGCTACTAGGGTGTTGATCAAACTAATCAACTCGGGTAAGATTGATTCCCTTAATATCCTCGATCGCGCATTCGAGATCTAAGGATCTTCTCCTATTAGTGGGTTTTTCGGTCTTGCTAATCTTGCATGTGAGTTCCTTGTTATTTCATACAGTTCTCAATTTTAAGTGCACTCAAGTGCCCATGGGGTGCTTTCTTTCGTGTGTAGTGTGAAATCATGCTTTTAACTTTCTAGGTGCACTTCAAATGATCATTTATGTAGTGTGTGACTAATGAAAACAATATGGTGTAGCACACACTTTTCTCATCTGCTCCTGTATGTGGTGGCCACTCTAACATGTTCGTTTAGGTCCTTTACAACATTAGAAATGGGTGGTCTGAGAGGTTTTATTCACAGCTACTTCCTAGGCCACTAAGTCATGATTTTTGGAGTATGGAGGCTCTGTGAGCCTTTCGATGTGTTTGGAGACCTACAGGGGTGTTGTTCAACTCCTTCAGGTTGGGCCCTGTCTCGGGTCTAGGGCATGCTAGTTTTGTCAACTTTCAGGTTCTATTTTTAGTGTCCGAGTCTACGACATCCGATTCTCAAAATCAAACTTTCCGATTCTAGCTCTTGTTCAAGTGGTGGACTCAGACATCTGAGTCTAGGGGTCGAGTCGAACTATCCGAGTCATCCAAGTGCCCAATTTTTGGGCATCTGAGTGCTTGGGTTCCAAGTCGGACTGCATCTGAGTCGGATAGTCCAATCAGTGTGGTCCAAGTTTAGAGACTTGGACAAACAAGTGTGTCTGAGTATTTCAAGTTTGAGTGTTTGAGTTCGGAGACTTGGATTAGAAAAGGTGTGTCTGAGTGGACAAAATTTGGATGGTTCGATTAGGGCAATCGGACCCTATGACAGTGGGTTACCGAACAACGAAAAAAACTTTAAAAACCCTACTCGTTCCTTGTTAATGATTGCACCCACGGTACTGACACTAATCAATGGAGGGCATCGAATACCTCTTCAAACTCCTTCGCTTTCTACTATCTATCTCAAGCACCGGTTCGGGAAAAAACCTACTTCAATGCTCGATTCGGAGCACGCAAGCACTCAAGGCTTGAACCCGTTATCTCAGCAAACGGAACCAAAATGTGGGAGCTTTTTCTCAACCGCCAAGACCCACAGACCACTTATTACTTCAAGTGTTTCAAGCCAAGTGCAATGGCTATCTCTCACATAGTCGTACATGCTCTCATAGCTACGAGTGTAATGAGCTTACCTCCATGCTCAATTGAGTTGCCTCCTCACATAAGCACTCTAGTAGCTCCAGGATCCAAGGTGCAAGCTCGATTCTCAAGCTCCAAGCTCCATGCTCCATTTTCGCGTGCGAGACAAGAGAAGAAGAAGAAGAAGGAGGAGGAGGAGAAGATGGAGAGTTTCTCCACCACGGTGCCTCACCCTCACACACTCACTCCCTCACATTCCCTCTCTCAAGCACAAGCTCAAGCAAGCAAGAACAAGAAGAAGAAGAGAAGAGGAGAGCTAGTTTTGGCCACATAGCAGAATGAGCTTCTCTATTCACTTTTTGGCTTTTATACATGTCCTAATCCCTTTTGGGCACCCAACCCTTTTTTACATGACCGGCCACTTTAACTTAGATCCTCTTTTCCTATTCCCTTCTATTTACATTGTGGCTTCACCCATGTCCGTCAAGTCTGTACAAATTGCACAAGAGGGAACTTGGTGCTCTTTTACAAAGATTTAGAGGTGCCTTTGCATATTAAAATGCACCTCTTCCATTTTTGCACTCGCCTTGGGTTTTTAAGGTGTCTTTGTGCTTTTATCCCTTTTCTCTCTTATTTCTGTGTTGAGCCGACTTTTTTCACTTTGCCCTGTATTTTAAAATTTTCTTTTGCTTCTTTTCATTTTTATCTTTCTTGCATTGAGTTAATAGTCCAGAATCTGATGAGCAGAAGGCCTAGATGGCCAAGATCTCTTATGCATCCGCAGTGGGCAACCTGATATATGCCATGATAACCACTCATCCTGACATAGCATTTGCACTAGGAGTTGTGGCACACTACATGGCTACACCTAGAAGACAACATTGGGATACTATCAAGGGTATCATGAGGTACCTAAAGGGCACAACAACTATGTGCATATGTTATGGTGGCCAGGATACAAGAGTCATGGGGTACACTAACTCTGATTATGCATGACATTCAGATAGTAGGAAGTCCACCTCTGGCTATGTTTTCTCTTTCGCTAGAGATGCTGTTTATTGGATGTCTAGGATGCAGCCACTCTATTGCAATACTTCATTATCCTTTCATTTTACATTCTCTCTCTTTATAAGTGTATAACCTTTAATGTCCAAATGATAGGCATACATTCATTTTCCCTTGAAAAGGATAAGGATCGATTCTTTATCAAATAAACGAAATGGTTAACCATGATTCACCTTTGAAAGACCAATAATTCTTCAAGAAACAAGAATCATATCTTTATTTCATGATGCATATATACAATTTCGAGTGTAAAATGCTTTGGTTTTTTTTAAATGACAAAAGCCATTAAGGATTCCTAATATGAACCTTGAAGGTCCTCAAGTTATTATAGTTTGGTGGATTTTTGAGACTTTTAAAGGTTCTAAGACTCCATAATGGTTTGGGAACTTTAGTACCCTTCACTTTCTTAAAGAGTTCTTTTTCTCTTTTCCAATATTGCCACATAATATGTAATAGCTCAAAACACCTATTCATACACCCATTGGCATAAAGACATGGTTTATGCATTGGTGGTGATCATACTACTTGTATAGATCACCACGAATGGTTTCTCCATTTGAGGTGACCATAGCACTTGTGCAAATTCCTTCAAAGAGAAAGGGTCATAGCACTTGTATAGATCACCATGAATGGCATCTCCATTGGTGGTAATCGTAGCACTTATATGGATGCCTTCAAAGAGAAATGGTTGTACTAAATACCTTCAAAGAGAGATAGACATACTAACTTTAGTTCATCAATCCACCAGATCATTAAGGTCAATAGTGAGATTTCCAACCTAATGGGGGAAAATGTGGAAATAACACTTAGAGAATTTTCATGAAAGTCCTCAAGGCCAACCTCTCTAAATATGGATGCAAAGGCTAATAAGATATTTAATACGTAATCTTGATTGTGAATCTTGAATAATCCTATCTCATGTTTTGTTTTAATAATAGATTCCACAAGTCAAACCCATTAAACACACAAGCCACAAAGTAATCCTAATGTTTTAGGAATGTTCCCTTTAACCACTTCCTTCGTTTTCTAGTGTTTTTTGAATTCTAGAAATTCTAACTTGTTCTTGGATACTTAACAATTTGCACTATGATTTTGAGGTATTCCCCTTAGGGTCCAAAAGGTTCACATCATATCTAAGACCATCAAGTCCATGGAGTTCATTCTAAATACATAGAGTTAAATAGTGTAGGGAACCTTGATTCTACCTCCAAGCGAAACAAAATTGGTATATCACATTCCAACACCCAAATGGTCCTTCTTGCTTTCTCATCTTCAAGACTATCTTTTTTTTAATGGCCTCTATTGATTATTTTTTATCTATCATTGACCACCTTTCACCTAGATTTTCTTTGTCTTGTAGTTGTTCTTGATTTGGGTGGTTCATTGAAAGGATTGTTGACTACCTCACCTCCCATAGGCTCTTACTAAGGTCATGATGTCTCTTTAGAGTGCACATAGTAATTAGCATAGATGATAAAATATCTTCAACATCATCTATATACGCCATGTATATGAGGGATTTCTTCAAATAGACCCACCAGCATCACTAGCTATACTCACCTCACATCTTGCCTCGATCCTATACTTAGCAACCACCTTGAGCTTTCCCCATTGAATACAGCCGACACCACATAGTACAAGTTCTAGGATCACTTCCTTTAAAATTTTGTACAAAGAGGAGTGTAGGGCACAATACATATAGCTTTAGACATAGATTACACTTGGGAAAATCACAAAGAGGGAGGCCCAAAGCATTAGAAATGGTAAAAGTATGAGGAGACATGCTATTAGGACCTTCTCCTACTATTCAAGAGCAAAGATATGGCAGGCTTATGGAGAGCACCTACGTGATGTACCACACTACAACTAGTAGAGCCATGCCCCACATCATTGAGCTTCTTCATGACTAGCATGGTGGAGTGGGCCATTAGGATGTTACAGCATGGATGAGCACCCAACTACATAGATACCTAAGGGGGCATCTCACATATGCAATAAAGGTTCTTGCACCATTCATAGCTCTCGTGTTCAATAAGGCCCCAGCTAAAGGGTTTCCCAACCAGTGAGCTTTGCACACCATTGTGCCTATCCATATGGCTAGAGATCTCTTTGATCCAAGGAACTATCAAACCATCATGATTGGCCAAGCTATACTAGAGTAGTGATGGAAGTAGAGCTAAGCACCTATACTTAGCAAAGATCAATGCCAATTGTAGGGAACTAGCACGTTTTAGACAATGCTTGTCCACAATGCACCATATTTTCACCATGTGTGAATGATGAGTAGGTTGGGATGACAAAGACTATACTGCTACTTTGTGGATTTCCCCAAAGCTCTTAATACGATGCCGAGGGACAAATTAATTCAACCCCTATTGACTTTGGAAGTGCCCTCAAACATGACATGGGGCATAAATGTGATATATGCATAGGTAAAGGGATGAATTAGATTCCCCGTGTAGTAATGATGGAGAGATTATATCAACAATGAGATAAGGACTACATCACAAGAGGAGGAGGAGTTGGTTTCAACTTGGAAATTATTCATACCCACATTTTTGTGTATGATATTGATATTGTTTTGATTTTAGAGACACTGGAGGGGATCCAAAGGCATCTCAATGTCCTCCATAACTTTTGCCTAGATAAAGGATTATCAGTGGACCTTGGGAAAACCAAGGTCCTCATTTTCCAAACATCAATCTAGGTTCACATGGGATCATCTTTCACTCTGGATGGCCAACCAATGGAGGTGGTGAGGTCATATGTTAACTTGGGAGTCACTTTTGCTACCACATCATGTCAGTTTTCTATGGAAAAAGGGACAGGAGATCATCTCAAAAGGGATATGCATCATTGGCAATTCTATAAAGAAGTGCCATACGTGCAAGAGCCATGTACCAAGCAATGGCTATTCAAGACCATGGTTACCATAGCTCTCATGTATTCAGCAACAACAGTTATTTGGGCCCCCAAACTAGCCACATCAATTTGGATACAAATAGAGTGGCCCTAGATTATTCTACTATCATGGATGATATGCAACAAACCCTCAATGCCCCATGAGATTCTTAGAGTAAGGTTTGCTACAGTGCCTATGTGGAGAGAGGATCTTTTCCAAATCATCTTTTTTATACATCAAACACATGACATGGCATCTGATGAGCTGCCATAGGCTAGCTCAAAGTTTCATCACACTAGCTAGAGATAGAGACTGGCAAGCCTCACAAATACCTAGGGAGGAGAGGATGTGTTGATTGTCCCATGAGAAGGTGGAGGCAAGAGATAATTTCCTCTACCAGTGTAATGCCTACAGCCAGATACAAGAGAAGTATCATACAATGTTTCAAGGGCAACAAACTATATAGTTGGTGATGAGTACATCATATCAAAGAGACTTGAGCCGGAGACTTGAGCCAATACATATTGGAGATCCAAAGCCTCAAAGCACCTTATTGGTGAGTGCATGCGACATGGCACAACAAACAATCTTCACAAAGTTCTATTAGGGATCCACACCAATTAGGGGACATACAAATAGAGGGACGGGAAGACAATAGGGGGTGTCGCTACAAAGAGCATAGGAGATTAGGATCGGACTCAATGTCTTTAGTAGGAGGAGGCCGTACTCCCACCAAAGAGAGGTCATCCAAATTCGACAATGGCATGGGATATACCTAGCCCACCAAGCCAGCATCGGCCCCCAAGAGCTACGTAGGAGCTTGTTCCAAGGGCCCCCACCTAGTTATTACATTTTACACCTAGTTATTGCATCATTGTATCTCACATGCATATAGATTCACATGTCTAGATGGACATACTTGTGTACATTATGGCCTTGTCAAGATGATGATGCCTACACTTATTGCACATTGCACATATAGATAGGATTTTTCACTTTTCATTTTTGACTTTCATGACATTGAGGATACTCCTTTATACATGGATATGTACATAGGCCAATTTGGTCTTTAGTAGACATTAATATATCTTCTTCTTCTTCTTCTTCTTCTTCTTCAATCTCTCTCTCTCTCTCTCTCTCTCTCTCTCTCTCTCTCTCTCTCTCTCTCTCTCTCTCTCTCTCTCTCTCTCTCTCTCTCTCTCTCTCTCTCTCTCTCTCTCTCTCTCTCTCTCTCTCTCTCTCTCTCTCTCTCTCTCTCTCTCTCTACCTTTGTACATACATCTCATGGTTTAAACTCCATTCACTACTATTTGAACTCAAAACTCTTGCACATAGCTCTCTTATGTGCATCTTGTGTGTTCTTGTTATTAAAGTAATCTTGAGATATTATTATTCCAAGAAGATGAAGGTTTACTAAACATAGATAGAGCCATGATAGGCATCTAGAACAAAAGCAGTAACATTGAGATGATGTAAATATAATAGAACATGTTAATAAACAAGGCAAAAGAATTTGGTGGAGAAGGCATCCTGTCTATCCAAATACTCCTTTGAAAGCCCTTTTCACAAGTTTTTGATAAGCAAACATATAAACTTTCATAGGGATTTTTTTAAGTCCTATAATTTGCATAGTTTTCTAAACTTTTAAAATGCCATTGAAGATGTAGAATGAGACTTTCTTCACATTGCATTAAAACTTTATCTAAAGAATTTGATTAACATATCTCCATAAGAATCGTTTTAATTATAGAGCCTTATGTAACTTTTTTGAACTTGAGGACTTCCTATCCTTATTAATTCTTTTAGAGTTTCTAAATACCATTACATGTAATCTTATATTTCAAGAAATGTTTTTAGTGTTTTGGATACTAGAATTTCAAACTACTGAACAAATACAATCTATCTCTTTGTAACTACTTTTTATTTATCACAGTTGACTTTTTAATATTTATATTCAATTTTTCACATTTCAATTTTACATGCCTTTTTTTTTTAATGGCTTTCTAAAAGTAACAATTATCATATGCTTTAGATAAAATTTTATATTTCCAACATTGTTAATGATATAGTGTATTTTTCGTAAGGCTTTCACTTTAGTTGATATCAAATTCTTTATTATTTTCTTGAATTTCAATGATTTTCCTTATTTCTTTGTAGTTTCATTAACTCTTTCAATTTTAGTTCTTTATTAAATAAGCTAGGATACATGAGAGCGATAATGATCTCCTTCTTTTAAGGACAATCTCCTTGCTTGTTGTATGCCAAAGTTCAATATAGTTTGGATGTAGCAAGCAATATACACAATATTCTTTTCAAGGGTTTAACCACTTATTACACCCTTAATCTAATGCAAGCATTGTGTTGAACCAACAAAATTTAACTTGGAATGTTGAGTGTAACCACATTTTGCAAGACTAGTGCAAGGACTCGTGTCAAAGTTTGGAGAGATTTTTGGCAATTTATATTATACAAGTGGTAGCTACGGTTTTATGTGTTTGACACCATCTAGTCTAATGAGCGCATTCTTCATGCAAGACGTGACAATATGGCAAAGGGTATGTGCTTGGTATTTTGGTCTTGTCGAAAGACAAAGTCTCATATATGCTACACAACTTTACAACCTACACAAACTAACTAAGACCAAAGACACAAGATTCAAAAAAATAAGAAAACAACCAACATGCAGCCAAGAATTTCTCAAATTCAATTATTCTTGTAAAAAATGATAAGAAAAAGAGTACTATAAGAAAAAGAAAGCCACAATTATAGTTGTGTGTACACAAGGCCCTACAATTCAAAAAGCTTTGTTAATATTTATTACTTACCACAATGCTCTTACTTAGATACTTGAATTGAAATTGCTTGACTAACTACATCTCATTTGATCCAAGTGGAGTGGGATAAAATTATTCTTTTTCACAATCCATAGTAGCTAACAATGTCCCTTGGTGCTTATTGATATCATGAATTTAAATTATTATCATTTGTATCTACCATGCCCATGCATCAAATAGTCACAAATCAATAAGATTTTGATGTTTACAAGAAACACCTAAGTAATATTTTGATGTTTAGTGTGGGTTGGTGTATCAACATGAAGAAATAAAGCAAGTTCAAAAAATAGTATAAAGTAATGGCAAGATTATTTGTATAATAACCATGCAGCAATACAATTTCATATGCTTAGTAATCTAACATATTGTAAGAAAGTTGCACCGAGTAGAACAAGCTATTCATAAAATTCCTAAGCTACGTTATGCATACATATTTTTTAGGGTAATATCCCTAGCAATGAGAAGACTCCTTAAAGAATGAGACTATAAATAAAGAAAACAAACTCTACCCCAATCTACAAATGTACTTTTTCTAAGACAAACTAGAGGGCATAATAAAGAAAGGCTCACTTTCAATTGGTATACCCTTGAATCTCAAATTCTACTATGATGTCTTTGAAATGTTGAAAAATTTTGTCCTACTTGTTAAAATTCTTAACTACAAAAGAAGCTAGTCACATTTGAAATAAACAAATTACTAAAGTAGCAATAAATAAGAGAATTTCCTTATAATCCCAAGATGAGGACTTGTTCGTATCTTAAATTTCAATCCTCAACAATTCATTGTCACAATATGATCCTTTGCAGAACTAGCACAACCTTTGGTAATACATTTGACAAGGGGCTATACAATTCTATGTATTGAATTGTATGCCTAGATTCTTAGCCAAAGGAAGTTTACAATTGCTTTGGATGTGTGCCAACATTACCCTTTGTGTAGGCTGGCAAAGTTCAAAGAAAGGTTACAATGTTTTTAAAGTTTTGTGCCAATTTTTTTTAACAGCTTGTTGGGCTTCATCCCAATCTTTACACCACTTGAGTTAAACTTAAAAGAGCCACTCAATCACAAATGTCAACCCCCTAACCCCACATTTCTTGCACATCTTCCTATTGACTGAATTTTCACACATTTAAGGTTATGAAGTTTGTGGAAAGCTTGCAAGAAAACTTGTAGCGTGAATCATCTACCTTCTTCATATACAAGTCAATCTCATCTATGACAAATTCATAACTACTTGTATAAATCATGTTTTCCAAATGCTTGAAAACTTTATTCGACATGGGACTTGTTTTTTAATATGTTCATTTTTTTGTCTGAATTTAGATACATGAAATACATGCACAAATGTTTGCAGAGTCAAATCTCTGCAATTATCTTTGATTTGAGTACAGAACATGAGTAAATGTGTTCCTCTAGCAAAGGTTAAATTAAAACACACTTTTCCCCTCTTATCCAACTTCTATTCAAAGCACATCATAACACAATTAAGACAATTGTGCATTACAGCAGATTAAGTACAAGCCATTAAACTAGGAAACTTGACAACAAGAAAAGGCACACCCTTAACCGTGCCTCCTCGTTACCATGCATCATGTATTCGCGTAAAACTTCAAATCTCTCTAAGCATTCATGCAAGGTTGCCAAATGATGAATAGGTAGATTGTGAAAAGCAAGTTACAATAACCTATCAAAGATTGAAAATGTACTTGACGAATATTTATCAGGCTCCTCTTTAATAAAAAATTCATTTCTCAATCACCATCAGTTGCCATCAGCTCGCCATTCATACCAGTCCCCCATCAAGGTAAGGTCCTTACATTACAAATAGCTAAGCAAGACAGCATGGCATCTAGTAGGCCACATTGTTTGGAGGTGTGGTGAGATACATAGTCACGGTGTGCAGCCCTCTCCTTTATTTCTGATGCTTTACACTTGACAGCAATAAGCTGTGCAACCTTCGGTCATGGATGTGCGGAGAAGCAGAGATGCACACTGAGGGAGAGAGAACACGGAGGGGAAAGAGGGAGAGCACGAAGGCAATCTCTACAATATAGCAAGGAAATATTGGTATGGCTGCCAAACTACCTTTCTCAGCCACCCATTGTAAAACTTCACCCTGTCCAAGCAAAACTTATAGCACCCATGAATGAAGCCTTTAACTTAATGATGAGCTGGCTTTTAGTTGGCAACGATCGTTTTATAGATTGATGGATTGATAGTTTGATGGATTGTAGGGGTAATTCTTATTCACTCTCCTCAGCTTATTCAAAATGGTGTTCCATGTTTTCTCCTTTTCAAGTTTTCAGTTTTCAAATCGAGCAAAACACAACAATGCAAGTAAGTACTTGTGTTCATTTTCACAAGTTGAACTTCTACGCTGAAAGATCAAATCACTGAAGCAACGAATTCTTATATCAGAGCCCTTGGCAAAGTTGCCACTTTTAAGTCGGAACAAATCCACAAAGAAATTCACAAAGTTACTGATTCCACCAGACAAGGTAAGGCTGGCAACATAGCATCAAAACCAAAGCCCGATCAGCCCAGCTATATTCCTCCTTAGCATGTATGACCAGCTCAGCTCTATCCCTCCGTCCTTAACAGAGGGATGCTTCTCCGAAATAGCTCTCTCAGTCACCTGATAGTTTTGAGGTTACTGAGCAGATACCCGCTGAGACCTGACAGGGCTAGACAGCCACTAAATACTGCCCGTCTGCTCTCATAGTATGTGGGCTTCATGCATGTGTTGCTCACATGGGACATATCTGCTTACTATGACGGTAGAAACAATGGATCAGGAACAAACATCCAGATGCATCACTATAATCCAACTGAAAATGGGACCATTGACTTCCTAGTCTTCGGATACTCTCCGAAATTCAAGGCGTGCCATTGAGTCTGCATTCAACACAGTGCTTCCAAGGCGAGCGGGAGGCCAATAACGGAACACTGCCCTTCCAATAATGTTTTTGACAGGCAAAACTCCCCTAAGACAGTTCCAGAAAGACAGGTATGTTGGTATTGGACATTGTGCCTGCAATAACAGAACCAAGTGCTAAACTCTTTACCATGTGTGGGAGTCGTAGCTGTTATTCCGATTATCCCCCATAACAAACACAAATCCCTCTGGTATACACTGAAATGAACACATAGAAACATAGGTAAGGAAAGATACATTAACAAGAACACTTTTTTAGATACAGAACAATTTGTGCCATTGGGGATGCGGAACCCAGGGTTTGAACTCATGCACCCACAGTATTCAACCCACACTCAAAACCACTAGGCTACAACCCTGTTGGCAAAAAAGAACACTTTTCTAAACATGAGCAAGTATGGTTAAAAAGGAAAGGTTACACCTTGCCAGCCTACTTTCAGGCTTCTACCCTTTCTGTATTCAAGCATGCAAACAGTGAGAAATGCCACTCAATAGTAAAGAGAACTCTCTTGGTACCCCTCTCCCTTTTAGCTATTAAGGGCTAACTATCCAGGAGCATTCCTCCCTTTTGCACTCATCAACACAAAAGAGGAGCCAGAAGAATGAAATTGTTATTTCAACCCTTCCGAAACGACCAGAAGAGAAAAAGACAAAGTAGAAGGGCTTAGAGCTCACAATAGGATGCATCACATAATTAAGTGGCTCTGATATGAATCTCTCATCTTGAGCAACACCATTCAGGAAAAGCTTTCCCCCATAGACCTATACCAAAATTAAAGGATCAGCCAAAACAGACAAAGCCAACCTCAATTAGCAATGTGAACATCTGTACCTCTACAATATCACCAGCTTTAGCTACTACCCGTTTTATGAAAACATCCTCACGGCTGAACCCTCTTTCCTGATAATCAAAAATGTTGTACCATTCAGAGCTTAAAAACGTCAAGCAATTTATTTATTAGGTGCATGAAAAGACCACTTGCCTGCAGTACTGGAGGAGCAGTGAAGACTACAATATCATTAATCTTTGGACTTGTAAAGTAATAAGAGACCTGAAAGAAAGAAAGAACACAGTCACATCAGTTAGCCCTTCTTGGAGGCCTGCAAAAACAGGTGCTTCTCTTCTTCTAGTAATGTTGCCATCATGCTTCCATTAGGAAAGGCTGCATGGGTTTTCATTCTCATGCTACAGCTATTGAAGCTCATCACAACAGAAACACAGTTTCCAACTCTTAAAATTTTCAAACAGAGATTTCCTATTGAAGACTGCCTTTCCCTTTAAGTACTCTATAGCTGCACAAGAAGTTGTAGATATTGTGAGACATATAACATGGCTGCCTCATCTAGGCCACATGCATGTGGTTTTAGCAAGTGACTACACAAATGTTATATGAAAACTTATCCCCCATCCAATGTTTACATCTCACCCATCAGGTAATATGTATTAAAAATAACAACAAAACATGGTGATCAGATGCTTGCCACTGGACTCCATCCATCCAGTTCACTATCAATGAGGTTGAATCTTGCATCAGGTGTAAAATAAAGAATGGGCACTCTTTGTCAAGAAGGTGACAGGACAGTATGCACTTATACCATATCAAAGAGACAGTAGGGATTGCAGGGAGAAACATAGTGTGTGCATGGCAGACGCTGACAGAAGAAAAACTCAGGAACTCAAAAGAAGAAGAGTGAAGAAGATGATGAATGATGAATCACAGAATCATACTAAGTGAATCAAGCTGACACAATGGAGCCGAAGCTCAAAGATGACTGCACTGTACTGGATGATCAGGCGCCAATATCTAAAGGAAACCTGCACTCTGAAGGGAGCAAAATGCAGTCCTCCGAACAGTAGGCTATCAAAGGTAATGCCGAATGATGGAGGGAGGGACAGCCAGCTGTCGAGGGAGTGAAACACAGTCCTCAAGGGCCATCAAAGATGAGAAAGAAGATCAGTAGCTACACACACACACTCCGGAAGAGGAAAATCAGCATGGCAGACTGCCAAATAAACAAATGCACCTCTAGAAAGCCCAAAAACTGCAAAACGCAAACTGTAGGTGCCTATCGGAGCTGATGCCAAAAGCAAGGAGCCCAAAAACTGCAAAACGCAACTATAGGTGCCTATCTAAGCCAATGCCAAAGCTAGGAATGGTGAAGACTGCAAAAGCGGCCCTAGGGCTAACATCAAATGATGGGCGCTATCACAAGTGTGGAGAATGACACCAGACTACAAAACACAGCCTAGAAAGATTGTTGCCAGGTGTGAGATGCTGACACCAAAAAAAGGGATGAGTCGCCAAGTAGCCTATGGGTGTTGGGCAGCTAGATGGAGGAGACTGCAGCCAAAACGCAACCTGCATGGAGAGGAACCAAGAGCTTGATAGCAGGAGAGCACGGGCCACAAACTGCAATGTCCTCGCGGGGTATGAGCAATAGTGGAGAGGTGGGAGAGTGTGAAGAAAACTGCTACGTTTTGCACTGAGGACACACAAAGTGTACGACCACGACAGAAACACAAAGAGACAAACGCAGACACAAAGGGCAAAACTCAAACCCTAAACGCAAAACTCAACTCAAACACAAAAACTCAAACACAAACAAAAGAAGGGAGAGAGAGAACATGAAACCAGCCTTCCTTCTCAGATAGGGTGGTTTGACCTGATTAAGCACTTAATTACAGCAATTAGCAAATGAACACAAACGGAAATGCTCACTTTACCTTCATAAACTTGGACAGTGGACACCCTGTTGGCCCCAAAATTGGCGCCCCTTTCGGTATTTCTTTAATTTCAATTGCTGATGGATAAATTACAAGCCGAGATTTCACGATCTCCTTGGCTGATTCAAAAGCCCCTTGCTGTTCCAATAATCAGCAAAGCATTCGGGCAAATTGCCCCTTGATTTTCACCCAAGACTTGCTCTAATGGAACCCCAACTGGTCAAATGCTACCCCAAATTCACAATAGATGGGCTGACATCTGAAATCCTCATAATTCCACGAATTTCCGGTGCTGATTTCAGTGTACAATGCCTTTGACTTGGTTGTACTCTGCTACCAATGGCTGAGAATTACTGAGAATGCTTGAGCATAGACTAAAGGAGATGAGAGAATGCTATAGAGAGAGAAAATCAGCTGAAATGTATCTTTTGATTCGTAGCTCTGATGACAAATCTGATGGCACCAATAGCTTCAAAAGGGGGTAAAACACCAGCTCCGCTACGAGCCCTCCTCTCCTGCCGCCGCCTCTCTTGAGGCGGAAGAGAAAACCTGCTGCCCCTATCCTGTCGCGGCACGCGATCAGTAGCCGTCGCCTCTCATAGCCAAATCTGATCACCTCCTCTCCCTCCACCAAGCTCAGAATGGCTACAATTCAGCTTCCACCACTCTCCAACAGCCTTCTCCCTAGTTGCATGGGAAAGTTTTGCCAAGTGGCAGCCTTCCTAATGCATTTTCAGCCATTAAATTAATTTTTCAAAATTAATTAATTCTGAAAATTAATTTCAGCCCTTTTAACCCTGTCCAAAATTAAACATGCCCATCTGTAATGAAATTGGCTAGGCCATTTGCAACTTGGAGTGGTTCCCAACCTCTGTTGACCCTTAGACTAGCATTAATTATTAATTAATTAATTAATGCTAGTCCCTAGTGTCACCACTGACACGTAATGGCCGAACAATTGTCCTAGGGTCCAACCTGGTACCAACTGACCACCCAAACCCAGTTGGCATAACTTAACACAACTTTTGCCTTTGACACCCACTGCATCCTCGAGGTCCTTGGCCCGTTCCCATGAAATAACTGCCATGTGCATCACATGTGCTAAACAACCTTGCACATTTGATTAATAACTTAATCAAATGTTACTAGCAAGATTAAAGTATCTCAAAATTTCACATCCCCGTGACAGAACACAACTCTAAAGTGAATGAATGTTAAGAGTGTATAGTGTGCTCAAGGGTAGAGCAATGTCGGATAGTGACGTCCACCGGAGACGGATCCCAAGTCTGTGACCACCAATCGGAGTGTGAAGAGAGAGGACACTGCAAAACGCTAATACCAGGGGCTGCCAGAGACAAAGGCAACAGCTGTAGAGGGGCGAGATGACACCAGGCGGCTCTAGAAGGATGCAAACGCAGGCTAGAGGATGTCGCCTGATGTTGGAGATGCTAGAGATGGCAGTTGGAGGCCAAATGCAGCCTGGGAGATGGCGCTAGACAGTGGGTGACAGCTGGAAGAAGGCGCCAGGGCACTGTGAGGCTCGAGGAAGAGGTGGCAACAATCGCGAAGGCTGGACAGTCACGTGGAGGTAGACTAATGGCTGCAATCTGCACTGGAGTGTGAAATCTGCACAGACAAAATGATAGCTGAATGAGGGCAGCCTGTCTATTTATAGATGTGGAAGGGTGGCCCAAAAATTAGGGTTTTTGGAAGGCCACTGAAACTCTCTCAAACCACTCGCTTTTTTAGGGTTTTTCATTAATTAAGTGTGTTTTGGGTCTGTTTAAGAATGCTAATCAGCTGAAAAGCATGTTTTAGCTCAACAAAGAGAAGAAGAAAGTGGAAGAGAATGACTAAAGAGTGTCAAGATGAATGAATGTGAGAGATGTCAAACGAGGAGAGTAAATGCCATATTTATAAGCATTGATTGTTTGGAGTGGTGCCCCATCCAGCCCTTTTTGGGGCTGCCAGTGGGAAATCAAAAGCAATGAATGAGAAGGAATATACTGAATGACTTGGTTTCTCAACACTCTTCCAAGCAAGAGTCATTGCGGTGTAATAACATAACAGCTAGACGAATTAAAGGAACATTTTGACATCAAGATTTTCAAAGTTTGACTAGGGTCCCCATACCAAAACCTAACTACTAGTAGTATCTGCACATAACTAACATTCTAACTTATTTGGGCCATACCTTGAGTTTTAATTGTATTGTTTTGGTAGTTTAGAAGCTAATGTAGAGGAGCATGGCATCATTGTAATGATGCCAATGAGTTGCAAGTATCTGACTTTGACTTCTAACAATCCATGCATTTGCTCATATATCTTCAAATGCCTTGCTTGACAACAAGGGTTTGCAAAATGTATAATTTGGACTTCCAATAATACACGCATTGGCCCACAAATCCCCATAACTTTTCCAAGGTGGGCCTTTCTATGACATTTTGCAATAGAGTCATGTATTTGCTCGAATAAAGCCAGCCTAATAGATCCTATCTTCACCACAATCTTCTAAAAATCAGCCAACAATCTTTTTGTTTTCCCAAGCAAACCAGCCCTCCATCTTTGATCCAATAGTCCTTGAAAATGCCTTACAATGCATAGGACCTTTCACGTCTAGATAATTGTCAACAAACAATTGTCAAACAGACCCTTCAAAGGAAAGTTTTGGTTTGTCCACACCTCCATTAACAAACATGGCAACACTAAAACAAAGCATCCACTAGATCCTTGCAAAAATATAGGCAGCATCACAAATCAACTATGAAAGTTGGAGCTGCAAAGGGGAGAGGTCCTTACCTGTGAATTGCTTGATGGTCAATCATCAACCAAAACTCAGCTCCAAATTAAAAAGGGATCTTCTTCTTCTCGGTGCATGCACCACCATAAGCAACTATTAATCATTGTTTGTTTTCTTGAATCTTCTCCTTTGTTGTAGGAGCTTATTGCTCTCATAAGCCGCAAGTGGCTCTCTTGCTATACTATTTTGTGGATACCTACTATGTAGACATCCATTATTGGAAGTGGTAAGCCACAAAACCAAATCTAAACTCTACATGCCACTCATTGAGTTGAACCAATTAAGAATGAGATAAGGGAAGAGCCACAAGCAATTTAAACTCTAATAATTGTCTTCAATTCTTGAGCAAAGCCACCCACTGAGCTTATCTTACAAAGGAATGAGGCATGCTCATAAGTCTAGCCTATTAAAAAGCTAGCACATTCATCCATAAATAGGCAATAAAGCACCATAAGACCCAAGGGTCCCAAAATTGTTTAAACAAACACTACCCATTGAGCTTATCTTACAAAGGAATGAGGCATGCTCACAAGTCTAGCCTGTAAAAAAGCTAGCACATTCATCCATAAATAGGCAATGAAGCACCATAAGACCCAAGGGTCCCAAATTTGTTTAAACAAACACTGCCCAAAGACTTGAGCATATTTAATAGAATAACCAAAAACAAATTTCTCCAACGCCACAAGTTGATGGCTCCAACTTTGGTGGAAACCATGTAAGTAAAGAAATATCACAAGAGGCACCAATTGTTGAGGCCAATTTGGTAGGTTGTCCAAGATGAAGTGGTAAAATTTGCATTTCAAATTTGTGTATCTTCTACTTGCTGTAATTTGTGGTAAATCAAAACATTCACCACCCTTGCCAAGAAGGAAAGTTGATCTTAGTGTCAGTTTGACAAAGACTATGCTTGCGTGAGAACCCACAAAGCAACAACTAGGATCGTGAAGACTGGTGTTACAACTACCATGATCGAGAGGATTGACACAATGATTGTCATAACCATGAAAATTGAGAGGAGAATCGCAAACACCAAAGAGATCAAGGCTCATGTCGAGATCAAGCTCCCTCCCACCCACTTTCACTCCGCATTGCCACAAATGGTCCACATCTGAACATTTCACCCCTGAAACGTTATGTTTCACCCCGAAATGTTTCACCTTTGGGGAAGTCCCAAGCAAAGCGGGAAGTGAAATGGTTGAATAATACATGTGAGATGGTTTTCTATATAAACAATGAGTTACGACTTACACATATATACAATGCGAGTGTCCAAAAATCTCAAAAATCAAGAGAAATGACCTTTTTTCCATTTAAAAATCATATTTCAATTAGCATTTCACTCAAGGCATTTCGTGTTTCAATGCCGGAAAACATGTTTCATGGTTACCATGGTCCAATGCATGGGCAACTTCTCATTGGTGATAGTTCTTTGGTCCCTATCAAAGGCAAAGGTAATATGCAGCTGATTTCAAATGGGCAAGGTGATGCCCACATATCAAAAGTTCTCTATGTGCCAGGTTTAGATTATCATCTCCTTTAAGTGAGAAAGATTTGTGCCCTTGTCCTTGTGGTCAAGTTTGATAAGGACTCTTTTCAAGTTCTCGATGGAGATCCTTGACAAGTTCTTTGCACAAGTCATGAGGAGAATGAAGTCTACAAGATGTGGACTTCAATCAGCTTTTACTTTTCTCCTTCTCTCTTCATAGACTAAAACTAAGCTATGGCATGCTCAATTTGGCCACCTCAGCTACAAGTATCTTCGGAAGACAGCTCATGGTCAACTGCTAAAGATTGGGGTGAGCCACCCGCCACGTGTCTTGCATTCAAGGCAATCAGCATAGAGATGCAATTCCCAACAAGACTTCATGTAGGTCAAAGGAGCCCTTGAAGCTTGTTTCGACAAACTTATGTGGACCGATGGACAAAGTCCCTTAAGGAGAGTTTATACTTCATGCTAATTATTGATGATTTTGTTAGGAGTCATGTTTGTCACGCCTTGTCATCTCCTACCTATGAGCCTCAATCTAAGTCAAACGAGGACTTTAGGAGCTTTGACATGTCTGTCACTTGTTTTGACGAAGGAGGTAGCTCATTCTAGAGCACTCTGTTTATTGCATTTCAATGTATTTTCTCCTCCCGTCGGGATTTTACATGCAATTCTCAAGGCAGTTTCTACATTTTTCGACTTGCCTCACCTGCCTAACATTGTCCACCTTTTTCGGGATTTGTTTGAGCATTTCTAGTATTTTTACCAACATTAAATGCTCGCTGGCCATATTTTTTGCCCCAAATTTTAGGTCTGCCAATTTTTGGGATGTTTGGTTATTTATAGCCATTTCCCACTTCGCAGTCACATATAACATCACCTTGCCTCCTTCATTGGGAAGTGCACGCTCTGACTTTGTCATCTTCTCCATCTTCAATGCTACCATCATCATCAGCCTAATCTAGTGCCCTCGTTGACGTTGTGGGCTGCATGCAAGGACCGATTGTCCTTCTATATTCAGTATTTGTTCCTTGTACAGTGCAGGTTTCTTTTCTTCTTCTCTTGCAGATTCTCTCTCTCTTCCTCTTAAGTTCGAGTTTCTTCTTCCGTTGCGCACTCTCACAAATTTTAGCATACTTCAAGGACAACCTGGCAAGCATCTCAAAACCTACATTCCAACAAAGGAGGGGGAGTTTGTTTCCAACGAGCTAGCCAAGTTTTGGGCAAATCATGCCTTTCACCAAGAGCTTGCCAACGCACACATCTCAAGAGAATGGCATTATTGAAGCAAAAAAATCGCAATGTGATCAAGATGGCATGGACTATGATGAAGCATTGGCAAACACCTCAATGTCTATGGACTGAAGCAATGGCCTCCACTATCCCCATTCTTACTCAATCCACTACATCGGCCATAGTTGGTCTGACACCTTTTGAGGCATACTTTGGTCAAAAGCAAGATGTATCATAGTTTAGGGTATTCGAGTGCAATGCCTATGTTCACATTCCAAGGAAACAGAGAGAAGTTTTATCCAACTTCCAAACGACAGGTGTTCGTGGGTTATAGCTCACGATCCAAAGGATACAAGCTTTATGATCCCATTTCACGAGCTTTATGGTCCCATTTCACGAGAGAGACACGAGTTGAGATGTTCAATTCGTGGAGTTTCTAGCTACAAAAGGGATGTTGATCATCCCATCCTTGAAGCTCTAAGTGACAATTGGACACCTAAGCTAGTGCCTTTGGAGCCTATGCCTCTTGAGGCTACACCCTCAATGAAGAGATTGCTTCACCACCAAATTCATCCGTTGATACACCATCAACAGATATTCCAAAGACTTCATCAAAGGGCAGAGCAACAAGGGGAGTATCAACCTCCTCCTCATTGGGCACATGATACTCTCTATGATCCAAGGATTGAGGGAGTTCCTCAAGAGTGGCAACTACAAGGTGGCCCACGGTGATCTCGAAGAAACTAAGCACATTCCACCAAGCTTGTTTCTCCAAGGTAAGTCAATCTTTTGCTAATCCCCAGTTGTATGTATACACCTCAACTGAAGGACACGCATTGTTTGTGCTTATGTGGATGATCTCATTTTGACAAGTGACTATGCCTAGAAGGACATGCATATAAAGGAAGCACTATACAAGATGTTCAAGATGACAAAGATGGGACTTCTTTAATTCTTTCTAGGTCATGAGATTTGGCAAACTCTAAGGGGGATTTCATCTCCCAACAACGATATGTACAGGAGCTTTTGACTACTTTTGAGATGAAGGGGTGTAAGGCTACTTCTACTCCCATGGATCCAAACTAGAAGGCTATGGTCCATGCAAATTCACCAACAGTAAATACTACCCACTACAAGCAATTGGTTGGGTCATTGATCTGGCTTCTAAATACTCGAATTGATTTGTGTTTTCCTATAGGTTTGCTTGCAAGGTTCATGAGTGAACCCAAGTTGGTTCATTGAAAGGCTGCCATCAAGATTTTGAGGTTCCTAAGGAGCACCCCGACCTAAGTTTTAATTATCTAGCAAGTACAAGAGATTTAACCTAGATTCTATAGGGTTAGACAAATTCAAGATAGGTTAGCTCTTGACCACAAGGTCAACAACATGATATTGCTTCGCATTGGATGTAGGTGCTATCTCTTGGTGTAGTAAGAAGCAACCAACAATTGCCCTATCATCTACGAAGGCGAAGCAAAGAGCGACATCTTCTACCACATGTAAGATAAAGTGGCTTCAGAGGTTGTTAGGAGAGCTTGACTGCCCTCAGATAGGCCCAACTACACTTCATTGTGACAATGAGAGTTACATTGCTTTGATATGAAATCCTGTATTTCATGCTAGGTCAAAGCACATTGAGATATAGTAACATTTCATTCAGGAGAAGATATTGGATCAGACTACCCGTGTGGTGTATTTGCAAGACGGAGGACAACTTGGTAGATTTGTTTATGAAGACTCTTCTTGGCCACCCTTCGAAAACAATCCAAATCCCTCATCCTTATGCCATGTCCAAGATTTGAAGGGAATATTAGAGATTTAGTCATCCCTTGTATGGGCATTAGTAGTGTACAGTTGTACAATATGTACTCTCGGGCATGGGTACGCATTTTCCAATGCAAGTCATACAGTTTTTAGCAATTGTCTAATGGTTTTTTCAGCAATCTAGGTGGTACAGTTTACATAGGGCACAACGAGTAGTACAGACTGTAGTGCCACGTGGCAGCTCACAATAGTTTTTGCTGCCGGTTTTGCATAGTCAATCAGTTTTCTGACTGGTCATCCAGTTTTTACTAGCCAACCTGCTATTTTTAATTCTTTTTTATGGGCTATTTATGCCCAACCCATTCCCGGTCTTTTTCACTTGTCTTTTCAAGTGGAAGATAGATCACCCAACAGAGATACATTTAACAACCAAAATACATATCTAACTTCTTCATTTCAGTATTCATTCATTGCAGATTTCTACATTCTATTCTCTCTTTGTCTTGTCTTCATGTTCATTTTCTTTCAGTCCCGATCATATGCCTCCACATTCATGACACTCCGAAAAGACCTTGAGTTCAAACTTTTTATCATAAACAACGCTTTCGCAAGCACTATCCTTTATCAAGGACTTGTTGAACCACTCATTCGGCTCATTCACACTTGGCCGATATTTCTTACATGGTAGCTTTGACATTTGTTATCTTCCTTTTGCTATTCTCAACCCTCATTCTAATGCACTATTCAAGTAAAACTACCGCATCCATGGGTTGTTTGATGCGGCCTTGTATTCAAGGTTTCTTTTTTCTTGTTCAATCTTTTTTTACAATCACTCACACACATGCGCGTGTACTCTCTCTCTCTCTCTCTCTCTCAGTGTGATCTATTGTGAACTCACAAATCCAAAGGTGCTTGTCACAAGGACTTGAAATTTTCCTAACAAGTACTAGATCGTACCCAGTGTCAAATTTGGGCCTAGCCCAATTTATTGGCCACTAATATCAATGGTCACATAAGAGAGGCATTAATTAATTAATTAAGCGCTAATAAGTGCTCAAGGACACTTGGAAGACAAATTGGCCTAACCATTTTAATTATTGGTTGGTGAAATCTTTTTTTGGGCATTAGAATAATTGTTTAATTTATTTTCACAATTAATATTCTAAAAATTAATTTAATATGCTGGATATTGCTAGAAATTGGGATTAGTGTCAGAGTAAGCAATGCAGAAGCGAATGACCAAGACAAAGAGAAAATAGAGAGAGGAGAGAGAGAGAGAGAGAGAGAGAATGAAACGCAAAAAATCTGCAGTCAAGAATGTTGTATAAGGATGCAGAAATATACATGGGTGCAAAGAGAATATCTGCACATGTCTCCACCTCGAAGATCTCAGTCTCGGTCAGCCCCGAGAGCAATCTCCATGGTCTGCAGCCTGAAATCTATGAAAACAATTGATCAAGACTGCTAGAATCAAGGCCTATAAATAGGCGGGGAAAAACACGAGAAAACATGCAGGTCGACTGCATTAAAGGCAGCCGATTGCTGTCCAACTGCATGCCACGTGTCACCTGCGCCTAGCTGACCTGCCACATGTCATCTACCCTAATGCCTGCGCTCCTACCACATGGATTGCCTGCTGAAAACTGCAACTACTTGTCAAGGAGTGTCACTCTCTAACACCCCCTCTCAGATCCTGGACATGGCAGAAGGCTAAGGAATTTAGAGTGCTGTCAAAGTAAAGCCTAAGGAAGCACCTTGGTAAACAAGTCTACAAGATTGTCCTCTGGCTTACAATAGACCGAGGAAATGGTCTTGTCCAAAATCTTCTCCCGAATGAAATGGTACAGGATCTGAATATGCTTGGTCCGAGCATGAAACACATGATTCCTGGCCAAGGGAATGCGACTCTCATTGTCGCATTGTAGAACAATAAGACCTGTATGCGGGCAGCCAAGCTCCTCTAGAAGCCTACGAAGCCACACTATCTCACGTGTAGTAGAAGACGCCGCCCGATACTCCGCCTCAGTCGAAGAGAGGGCAACCGCCTCAGTCAAGAGAGGGCAACCATAGGTTGCTTCTTGCTGCTCCAGGACACAGCACCAACACCCAAGGTAAAACAATAACCTATCGTGGACCTCCGATAATCCACATCACCAGCCCAATCTGAATCACTCCAACTTGTAAGTACCAAGTCCGTAGCACTGGTACCAGCAAGATAATAGATCCCAAAATCAAAAGTCCCCCGTAGAAACCGCAAAATCCTCTAAGCAGCCTGCCAGTGCACCATCTTGGGTTCACTCATGAACCCGGTCAACACAACTATAACATAACATAAGTCAACACGAGTATCAAGAAGCCAGATCAAGGAACCAACCAACTGCCTATAACAGGTAGCATTCACCAAAGGAGAATTGGAATGAGCTGTAGCCTTCCAATTCGGGTCCATAGTAGTCGTAAGAGACTTGCATCCCTCCATCTCACACGTAGCCAAGAGCTCCTATACATACCACTGCTGGGAAAGAAAGATCCCCCTTGGAGTCTGATAGATCTCATGACCTAGAAAGAAGTGAAGAAGTCCCATATCCGTCATCTCAAACTTCTCACGAAGTGCTACCTTCGTCTGCCTGACCATCTGAGTATGGTCACCTGTCACAATCAAGCCGTCCACATAAAGGACAAACAACAAACGACTTCCATCTGAGGTGTATACATACAATTAAGGGTTGGCTTTGGAACGCCGATATCCTAATTTCTCTTGGAGGAATGAGTCAATCTTCTCATTTCAAGTATGAGGAGCTTGCTTAAGGCCATAAAGAGCTTTCCGCAACCTACACACCTTACCATCAGAAGAACGAAAGCCTAGAGGCTGCTCAACATAGATCTCCTCCTTCAACTCTCCATTCAAAAAGACAGACTTCACATCTAGTTGATAGACTGGCCATTGCCTATGGCTAGCCAAGGCAAGAACTACGCAAATAGTGGCCATCCAAGCTGTAGGGGCAAAAGTATCATGGAAGTCAATGCTTGGGCGCTGTGCAAAACCTTTAGCAACAAGGCGGGCCTTGTGCTTGTCCAATGTGCCATCACTACAATACTTGATCCTGGAATGAGGAGGCTTCGACACAAGATACCAAGTGTCATTCCTCTCAATTGACTCTAGCTCTTACTCCATCGCTTTCCGCCAATGATCATGCTGTAAAGCCTCCTTTACCGAAGTGGACTCCCAATCTTGCATAACACGAGTCATCAAATAATAATAAGTGTAAACAAGCTCAGTGTGGTGTGCTTGGCTCCTCCGAGAACACCGTAGGTCATTCTACCGCTGCCACTCCTCAAGGACCCCCTCAATCCCTGCATCATGAAGAGTGTCACAAGCCCAACGAGGAGACCAGATCTCCCCTCGTCGCTCTCCATCTGCTGAAGTTTTTGAAATGCCTAGTGACGACAGGTGAGCAATTGGTGAATCCGATGGCAGAAAACCAAGCTCCTCATCCGAAGAATAATCCTCAAGAGAGACAAGCTATAGCGTGTACGACGAGTAGTAGCTAAACTCCTAACGACCGTCAAGTATGAAGTATGGCGTGTATGAAATGGCACGAGTGATTCCTTCTTTCACCTCCCAACCTCACCTAGATGAGTGTTGGCTCCTCTCTCCCCATTTCCTCTTCCAGCCGTCTGCTTCAAGTGAGTCCTACTATTCTTAGATGAGTGCTGGCTCCTCTCTCCCCATTTCCTCTTCCAGCCGTCTGCTTCAAGTGAGTCCTACTATTCTTAGAGTCTCTTACCCTCTAGGCTCCCCTTGACCCCGTTCGGGTGCCCAAGGCCCCTGGACGGTCATCCCTCGCGCCTGTCTCCCATAAATTACCTTATTAATGTAACATTTCCTTCCCCTTAAGAATCGGTTTCGTTCTCGAAAACGATACTTGGAAGGTCCAACTATAAATTGGAAAACCTTTTCCTTAGGGTACTTACTCGCTCCCATGTTGAGCTTTCTTCTGAACAATCTTTCCATTTGACCAAATATTCTTGATAAATAGTATTTCTTGTTCGTCTGTTACGAATATTTAATATTCTTTCTCGTTCATGTGGATTAGATTGGCTATCTAATAGCCCCTCAATATTATCATTTAAGATTAGATTATCCAAATCGCCCAGCTTCTTCCTTAACTTACTTACATGAAAAATTGGATGTGTTTTACTACCAGCAAGTAGTTGGAGCTTGTAAGCCTGTTCTCCCACCCTTTTAAGTATTGTGAAAGGACCACAATACCTGGGTGAAAGCTTTGGACATCGTCCCGTTTTCATGGTTTTAGTTTGTTCAGGCACCTTAAGATAGACCAATTCTCCTTCTTCAAAGGAGATGTCTCTTCGGTGAGGATCTGCATAAGCTCTAGCTCGATTTTGAGCTTTCTTAATATTTTCTTGAGCAAATTTTAACATACTATTCATATCCTCCAAAAAGTCATTGGCTGCCTGAACCTTTTCCTTATGCAATCCCACTGCATGAGGAGCTCTGGGCTGAAACCCATACATTAGCATAAATGGACTATATCCAGTGGAAGAGTGCTTGGCACTATTATATGCAAACTCTGCTATCGGTAGATACTCTTCCCAATTAGTGTGCCTTTTACTTACATATGCCCTAAGCATATCTTCAAGGATTTGGTTAACCCTTTCAGTTTGCCCATTAGTTTGCGGATGATCCGCTGTACTCATGCAAAGTTTAGTATCCAACTTCCTAAATACAGCACGCCAAAATTGACTATCAAATTTTCTATCCCGATCGGAAACTATATTTGCTTGAAGGCCATACAATCGGTATATGTTCTCTACAAACAATCTAGCCAATTCTGGCGTTTTAACACCAATTGAAGTTGGAATAAACTTAGCCATTTTGATTAACCTATCCACAATCACCCACACAGAGTCATGCCCCCTCTATGTTCTAGGTAACACAACAATAAAGTCCATGGAGATACTCTCTCATTTTCTCGAAGGAATCTCTAATGGATGGAGAAGTCCTCCCATTTTCAATCTTTCAGCTTTATTAAACTGGCATTTATTACATTTGACCACATAGTCAAGGACGTCCTTATTCATTCCAGGCCAATAGAACTGCCTTTTAATAAGACTATAAGTCTTATTAACTCCTCGATGTCTCGCGCTAGGGGTATCATGACACTCAAAGAGTATCTGGCGCCTTATTTCTTCATCTTTCAAGACACATGCCCTAACCTTGTAGAGTAAATAACCATTATCAATGGTAAAATTCTTCCACTTGAATCTCATTTGAGCAACCCCTGATGCTCCATTTCCTTGATGAACATCCTCAGATATTCCTTCCTCTGTGGAGGCTCTTCCATTTGGATCCCCATTATTTATTGCTTCCCATATGTTGGAATATGCCGGATCAACCTGGCATTTCCCTTTCAAAGATTCAAGTAAATCGGAAGTGAACTAAGTAAAACTCAATTCATTTATGATGGGCATTCTACGGAGTGCATCAGCCACTATATTGTACTTCCCCTTTCTATACCTTATTTCGTAGTCGAACTCTTGAAGGAGTTCGGCCCATCTGGCTTAACGCCCTTGTAGATCCGGTTGGTCATTAAGCCACTTAATGCTTTCATGATCCAACAAGATTAAAAGTTTGGCACCGTACAAATAGTGCCTCCATTTCTTCATTGCATGTACTATTGCATACAGCTCCCTCTCATAAACAGAATAATTATGTTTTGCACTGTCTAATTTCTTGCTTTCAAAAGCAACTGGTCAACCTTCTTGTAATAAGACCGCGCCTATCGCCTTATCCATCAGCTTCAACCACAAATGGTTTATTGGGATCCACAATTAATAGTACTAGAGCTGTAGCAATAGCTATCTTAAGTTTTTGAAAACTTTCATTTTGGTATGTTCCCCAATTAAAGCTCTTCCCTTTCTCTTTAAGTTGGTCTGTCATTGGAACAGCTATTTTGGCATAATCTCGAATGAATCTACGATAAAATCCAGATAATCCTAGGAAGATCTGCAGCTCTTCCAGGTTCCTTGGAGATGGCCATTCAATAATTGCCCTTACTTTTTCTGGATCCATCTTGATTTCCTCTTTCGAGATAATATGCCCCAAATATTTGACCTCTTGTGCGAAGAATTCACATTTAGTTTTCTTCGCATAAAGGGAATGTGTTCTTAACAATTGGAATACTAATCGTAAGTGTTCCAAATCTTCTTCTCTTGATTTACTAAAGATCAAGATATCATCCAAGAAGACTACTACAAAGTGTCCTAGATAGGACCGTAACACACTATTCATCAACTTCATAAAGGTAGCTAGTGCATTAGTGAGGCCAAAAGGCATCACCAAAAAACCATAATGCCCATATCTAGTACGAAATGTTGTCTTAGAAACATCTTGTGACTTAATTCTTACTTGGTGATAGCCTGATCTTAAGTCTATCTTTGTGAAGAATTTTGCCCCTTGTAATTAATCAAAAAGATCTTCCATTCTGGGCATAGGAAATTTATTCTTCACTGTTATCTTATTAAGTGCTCTATAATCAACACAAAGTCGCATAGAACCATCTTTTTTCTTTACCAATAAAATTGGCGAAGCCCAAGGTGAATTGCTGGGTTGTATAAACCCTTTATCAAGGTAATCCTTAATTTGTCTTTCAACTTCTTCGTGCTGTGTTTCACTTAACTTATAAGGTGGTTTAGAAATAGGGTGTGTATCCCTATCTATGTCAATTGGGTGATTTACATCACCCCTATCTGGTGGAAGGCCACTTGGTAAATCAAAAGGAAACACATCTTTAAATTCATCTAGCAAACCACTTAATTCATTACTCACATTTAGCTCACAAACATAAAAAATTTGTTACTTAATATTACAGAAAGTAAAAGTGTTTTGTACAGGAAGACACCATAATATATATACCTCACAAGCTTCCTTCTTTATCAGCTTCTGAACTTCAGTCTTCAGTGGAACACGACAAAGGATTATCAGATACTTCATGTTCACCTTGAATCACAAAAGTCTTACCATCCCTTTCAAATTCCAGTGTATTATGATGATAACTACGTTTTAAGGATGGTTCCAATCCCCATAGCCACTCCCTCCCTAAAGCAATATCGGCTCTTTCCATATTCATAATTTGAAAATCAAGTTTATCTTTATATCCTTGGATCTCAATTTTCAAATTGGATACCATTGTATCCCATATTTTATTATCCTGACCTTGCATCATACGAACAACATATTGATGCCCACTCTTTTGTTAGGGCAGTTTCAATTTTTTGACAAGTGCATAATTTATAAAATTGTGGGTAGCAGAGTCATCAATCATGACTCTAACCCTCTTTCCAGCTATCAATCCATGCACTCTAACTAAATCATGTGGCCCAAAAGTAGGCTGCCACATAGAAGTTGACATACAACACCTATGTTGTACATCCTTGTGCAAGACCTCTAAAGATTTATACCTTTCATGCCCCTTTAATTCCAAGGCATGCACTACATGGATTTGTTTTTCTTTTCCCTTGCCCTTGTCCTTATCCTTTCCTTTATCTTCTCCCTTTTTCCTTTGAGGGCAATTCCAAGCAGCATGGTTAGGGGATAGGCAATTGAAACACAGTCTTTCTTTTTTTGGCCTTATCAAAGTCATCTTGACTTAACTTTGGCCTTACATATCATTTTTTTTTCGAAGGGTTGTTTCTTGCCCTTAAGAAATGGCATTTTCCTTCTAAATTTGCCTACAAATTTTGAGGTTTCCAATTCTTTAGTCTTGGGCTCCGTATTAGTGAGACTAGTGAGTGTACCTGGATACGTACTATCTTCATTGATTAATGCAAATTTAATTGCCTCTTCAAGCGTCTTAGGTGAACTTCTTTTCACTTCCTTTTTACAGGCCTTATCTAGTCCCCTTATGAATCCTCGTCTTTTGAAATTCATCTATTCCTTCCAATTTGAGGATTATCTCACGATATTCCTCCAGATATGTCAGCAGGGGTCTTCCCTTTTGTCTGACATAATCCCAATCTTCCCAATTTCTTTCCATTTCATTTTCAGAAAGGAATTCTTTCAAAAAGACCAATTCAAATTGAGCCCAAGTTTCAGGTATTTTATTTGCCTCCTTTAAGGTTCGCCACCATTTATATGCATTTGGCCCCAAAGTTAAATTGGCCTCCAGCGCTTGGAGATGTGATGGAGTATTTTTAAGTTTGTGCAAATCTTCCCATTTTTGGAGAAAATTAAAGATAGTGTCTTTATTTCTATCTTTTTCCTCCCCGTGAAACTAAGGGGGTTTCATATCTTTTAACACTGGGTCATCCCTCAACTTTTGGTGGGGTTCCCTAGGATCTCGCATAGTCACATCTAAATCTTTCGATGAAGATGGAATATCCGAGGTTTCTAGCTTATTTTTATCCCTTTCTAGTAATAAGGTTAATTGAGATTTTATTTTGGTGAGTGTTTGAGTTAGAAATTCCATTTGAAACCCCTATGCTTGCACACAAGCAATTAGATCGTCGAATTATTCTCATGTGGCAAAAAATTCTTCCCATTGTTCTTCTTGTATCTCCGTTTCATGGGGATCTACCATAGGGTGGTCCCCAGAACTAGAGCCCTCGATTACCCCCTCTCTCCCTTTCCCCTCCATTAATACACTAGAATTGGAAAGCAAATATAAGAAATGTGTACAAAGTTGGGGTACTTTCTTGATTACAATAAAACAGAAGTCCATGATCTCTGTAAAGTAGAGATGGCAAGAAGAACGAGGCAGCTGGGAACACGGCCTGTCGGCAGGAGCGCTAGATATAGGTGTAATTAATCACCTCCTGTCACGTCACGTGGGAGCACAGAGTGTGAACCAAAAGATTAAAGACTAAAGATTAAAACGGAACTTAGTCCCATCGTAATCGCCCGCAGGAATGTTGACGATAAACGTAATCCGTTTTGCCCCCGTCTGTCGTGGTCGCCTTTGTTAACACAAAAAAATGACGACTAACGTGTCCCGACGGCTCTTCGTAAGGACCTGGCGGCTCTTCGTGAGGACCGGACGACTCTTCGTGAGGACCCGGCGGCTCTGATACCAATATAGCGTGTATGACGAGTAGTAGCTAAACTCCTAACGACCGTCAAGTAAGAAGTATGGCGTGTATAAAATGGCACGAGTGATTCCTTCTTTCACCTCCCAACCTCGCCTAGACGAGTACTGGCTCCTCTCTCCCCGTTTCCTCTTCCAGCCGTCCGCTTCAGGTGAGTCCTACTATTCTTAGACTCTCTTACCCTCTACGCTCCCCTTGACCCCGTTCGGGTGCCCAAGGCCCCCGGACGGTCATCCCTCGCACCTGTCTCCCATAAATTACCTTATTAGTGTAACACAAGCTCTAGAGGAACAATCATTGGGGCCCATCTATCATCGAGATCTCCAAGAATAAGGTGTTCCTCACACCCCCTCTATGGCTGAAACTTCCACAAACTGAACATCACCTCCAAGAATAAGGTGTTCCTCACACCCCCTCTATGGCTGAAACTTCCACAAACTGAACATCACGGCTCATGGAGACATCCCGCTTAATAGGATCATATAATTAGTAGCCTTGAGACTACAAGCTATAGCCCACAAACACATGTCTTTTAGAAGCCGCTTCAAATTTGTCCCGATGTCTTTTCGAGGTGTGAACACAAGCATCACACCCAAACACCTTGAAATAAAAAACATCTGGCTTAGACCCAAAATACGCCTCATATGGAGTCATGCCAACAACAGTGGAAGTAGGGGAACGATAAAGGATGTGAGCTGCAGTAGCCACAACCTCAGCCCAAAAACATTGAGGTGTTTGTCAATGCTCCATCATGATGCGGGCCATCTCGATCACACTGTGATTCTTCCACTCCACGATGCCATTCTCTTGAGGGGTGTTTGTGTTGGCAAACTCCTGGTGAATACCACGATCTGTACAAAAATGAGTAAACTCATTAGAAACAAATCCTCTATCTTTATCCAATCGAAAGGTCTCCAACTTCCGACTTGATTGGTTCTCCTCAAAGAGATCAGTAGAAACAAGCTCCAAGGGTGCGCAAGACCACCTCGAAGCCTTGTTGGGAACAACATCATGAGTCTACTTCCCATGAAGGTAGGATACACAAGGCTGTTGGCTCACCACAATATCTAGCAAACCTCAAACAAGCCGTCCCTTTGACACCTTCCGAAGGTAATCATAATTGAGGTGGCCAAACCGAGCATGCCAAAGCTCGGACTGAGTTTGTGAGGCAAAAAAAAGAGAAATCAAGACAGACAAAGACTGCAACTTGTAGACTCCATTCTCCTCGTAACCTGAAGAAAGAACCTATCTCGATCCACAATCAAGAATTTGAAAAGCATCCTCATCAAATTCGACCAAAAGGCCGAGGGCACAAATCTTGTGCACCGAAGGTAGGTGGTACCCCAAGGCCGTCACATAAAGTACCTCAGATGTATGGGCAACACCATGTCCATCTGGAATAAGATGCATGTTGCCCCATCCCTGTATAGGAATAGACAAACTGTCACCGATGAGAATCTGCCCATGGAAAGGCCGCAAATGAGTAACACCTGCTGAAGGAGTCATATGCCACAAGCACCACTGTCAACAATCTACTCCGGAGTGTAAGGGACCATCAACGTAGCATCAGAGGCTGTTAAGGTCAAATCCTCAACCACCTTCTAGTGGAGGAAAGCAATTGATGAGAAAGCAACCACTGCGCCAGAATCCTTTAAAGATTTCTCCTTTTTTTCCTTGTCGGGGCAATCCTTTTTCTAGTGACCGGTTTTGCCGCAAATTTGACAAGTAGACTTCTTTTCTTTGTCCTTCTTAGATTTGCCGTCCTTTTGGTCCTTCCCCTTCTTTTGAAAGGACTAACCAACCAAGGCCTCAGATTTCGAAGCATTGGTACCTTTCAATTGCTCTTCTTGGTCCAAGACCATATAAACCAACTCTTCCCACCGAGGAGTCTCAAACCACCCTAAAGCAATCAAGGCGGAATAAAAACCACTGAAACGGAGCAGTAACCGTAAAAGAAGAGTTATCTTCATGTCTTCAAAAGTTATCACCTTTCCTACGTTTTAAACTTGCATCTAAAGCTGCCTCAACTCGTTAATATGCTCCCGCAAAGAAGATGACTTGTTCACACTCATCGCCCACATCTGCACTTCCAAAGAAACTTGCTTCATGACAGTCGTCCAATCGTACATGTGATCAAGCTCCAACCATATCTCCTGAGCCACTGTCAAATGCCCAATATGAGAGAGAACAATTGTAATACATGAGAAATAAAAACGAGCAAATGCGAGCACTGAGTTTATCCCAATGTGCTTGAGCCTTTGCCAACACCTTATCACTAAAAGAAAGTCTAAACTCATATCGCGAAGAACGATGAATAGCCTCTGTAACAAGCTCCGTCAAATCATAGGACTCCAAAATGACAAGTATCATGACCAGCCACGTGTGGTGGTAATTCTCGTCGCCGAGCTTTTGATCTGATGGAAGAGCCAATAAGACGAGCACCTTCCGATCCATGATCACCTAAAACTCTGGCTCGGCCTCAAAAGACATCTTCACCTACAATGCCTGCACAAAACACAATGAGCAGTCCCCCTCTGGCTGTGAGAATACAGCCTGCTAGGACTCTGGTTCGCTCACCCCTCTCCATTTTCACCCGCTTGAGGCAATGAAAAGGCAAAATCTGCACTTGAAGATCCAAAATGTAGCCTTCTTCCTTCTCTGACAGCGAAAACCAACAGCAGCTTCAGCAAATCTTCTCCTTTCTCACACGCCCACGCTCGCCTCAGCCTTGCTTTAATGCGCAGCCCACCTACTCGCATTTGGAACGCTAAAACACAACCTTGTGTTGTGCTGAAATCTCCTCTTCAGTTGGGTCCACCCTAGGTCAATCCTTCAATGCTCTGATACCATGTCAAAGTGAAGCAATGTGGAAGCAAATGACCAAGAAAAGAGTGAACAGAGAGAGAAGAGAGAGAAAGTGAGTGAAACACAGAAAATCTGCAATGAAGAATGTTGTATAAGGATGCAGAAACATACACGGGTACAAAGAGAATATCTGCATTAAGTCTCTACCTCAAAGATCTCAATCTCAATCAGCCCGAGAGCAATCTCCACAGTTTGCAACCTGAAATCTATGAAAACAACTGATCAAAACTGCTGGATTCAAGGCCTATAAATAGGCTAGGAAAAACACGAAAAAACATGCATGTAAACTACATTAAATACAACCGATTGCTATCCGATTGTTGATGTCTGACTGCCTACCATGTTTCACCTGTACCTAGCCAATCTGCCACATGTCATCTGCCTTACTTCCTGCACTCCTGCTACGTGGACTGCTTGCTGAAAATTGTACCTGCATGTCCAAGGAGTGTCACTCTCTAACAACTAGAAGGCTGCAACTTAGCAAAACTTGCCTATACTAGTGCGAAAAACTTTTTTGGGCTGGTGAAAGTCTATTCCAATAATTGTGAGAGGAGGCTGTTAAAGAGCAAGGAGATGTTGCTAATGTGATATGCAACCATTAGGGACCATTCCTACAACAAGTGATAGCAATTTGGAGCCCTCTAGGAGCAAGTGACAGCAAGCCAAGGTCCTTCTAATGCACATGACAGCATACATGAGGGAGCAGTAATCTTTCTCATGGTCCTGAGTTGTAGGTGACCACTTCTATGGCTGTTTAAGTAAGGCAACAGTAGTTTTTCAATGTTTCTCGTAATGAAACTCTAAAATTTCACTTTCTAGAGCATTCTCTCTCATTCCCCAACCATTTCTCAACCTATCTCAACATAATCCAATCATTCGAGTCATTAAAGGTGGAGATATTGAAAAATCTTTAGTGTAAACCCTAATTTACAACAAAAATAAGGGTTTGACAACCACCTCAGGATGCATGCTCAAAAGTGAGAGCCTAGAACTTGAATTCCAATGGCGGAAATTGAAGAATTTCAAGGAGATTTAACTACCAAATTTGGGACCAAATTTGTCTTGCAAGGAGCAAGGCGAAAGCCAATCCCCAAGCAAACCAAGGGGCAAATTGGTTAAAAGGCTTGCTGATCATTTGTGACAGCAAGAGACATTTGAATCAAAGGAGATCAAGGAATCTCAGTTGTACTCTATCCAATTGCAATATAAGTTAAAATTTTACCGAACGGGACATTCCAATTTTGTGAATTTGTTAATTGCTGTAATAAGTGTTAAATCAAGCTAGTGCCACCCTATCCAAGGAGAAAGGCTAGTTTCATGGTTCCATTACTGGGATACCATCAAATCCCTTGAATTGGTTGACCCAAAGCACCTGATTGAAAGCCAAAAACCTTTTTCTAGTGCTGAAATTGTATTCAGGTAAGCATTACAACAAGAATGCCTTCAAATAGTGATATGGAATCAAGCAAGGATGATGCCTCTCAATCTAAAAATTCACAAAGTGTTCGGAAAAATATATTGTCTGATCTTGGATAAGACATATAGCATGGGCAACAAGTTGAGAATGAGGGAATTGGACAAGAGATGGATCATGCATCTCTTAAAGAAGATGACCAATAAGAGAAATTTGATGACCGAATTAAAGATCAGCTAGGGACAATAGCTGAAATGTTTATGCAATTGGCAAATGATTCTTAGTTCATGAGCTTTTTATACCCCTTAAAACAAGGCAGGCAAAGGCAAGAAGAGAAAATCGCCTTCAAGAGCTTTAAGCTTTGGGACAACAAGATGCATCAAATAAAAGCCAATACAATAGCATCACATTCTAAATGTGGATAGTAAGCATAAGCAAATGATGCCAATGGGGCAATTGATACATATGCAAGGCCAACTTGGAAGTGCCAATCCAATATTTTTTGGACATCAAGGCATACGCGCAATGATGGTAGCAATGTTGGCATGATGCTAGGGCACAAAGTGGCAAGTTTAGCAATGCATATATACAGCCCATTGTGTTTGGGACTCGTGGTATTAGTGTTGGTCATGCAAATGACCTGTATAGTGCTAATCATGAGAGAAAAATGTATCTAGTAATGCTTGCATGAGGAAAAATGCAACTATTAATGCATGCTATATATGAAAAAATGTATCCTGTTATGGTTGGTAATATACAAATTCCTATGCACAATCACATTGCAATAGTCCAAAGTATGCAAGCAAAAATGTTGCCCAATGCATCTAGTGCCTCTAGCATATCAAGTATACATGAGGGGCGAGTCAACTAGATGCAATGTTGCATATTAGTTTAGAATTACAACAATATAAAAGTATAGAGCATCGCAATGCTTAAGAGGAAAAAAGGCCTAGAATTTCAAAAACATGCAAAAGACATGAGCTTAATGATGCAATAGGTGTACTTGCTGTTTGACTACGATGCCAACATATATTTCCAGTAGTACCAATGCATTCATTCAAGTGACTAGAATTTCAAACACGCAAAGGGCATGAGCTTAGTGATACAATAGGTGTACTTGTTGCTTGACTACGATGCCAACATATATTTCTAGTAGTGACAATGGATACATTTGGCAAACTATAATACAATCGAGGACGATTGCAAGGATTTCAAAGGGATGATTGCACAATGTTGAACCCAAGACCCTAAGATATGAATGGGTGCCGACAAAAGTTATAATAAGTTATGTCTGACAAGTACTAGGTGGTACCTGGCATCAAATTTAATGCCTAGACCAATTTATTGCCCACTAATGTTAGTGATCACATTAAAAACTAGGCATTAATTAATTATTTAATACCTCAAGGACACTTGGGAGACAAATTGGCCTAAAATTTTTAATTAATGGTTGGTGGAATTATGTTTCTAAACATAGAATAATTTCTAAATTTATTTTTAGAATTAATATTTTGAAAATTTATTTAAAAAGCTGAATATTGCTAGAAATTGGGATTAGAAGACTGCCACTTAACAAAACTTACCCATACAAGTGTGAAAAATGTTTTTGGGGCTAGTGAAAGTCTATTCTAATAATTGAGAGAGGAGGAGGATGTTAGAGAGCAAGGAGATGCTGCTAATGCGATTTGCAACCAATAGGGACCATTCCTACAACAAGTGACCCCAATTTGGAGCCCTCCAGGAGCAAGTGGTAGCAGACCAAAGTCCTTCTAGTGCAGGTGACAGCATACAGAGAGGGCAGCAATCTTTATGGTGGTCGTGAGTTGTAGGTGATAGCTTCCGTGGCTCTTTGAGCAGGACAGCAATAGTTTTTCAACATTTCTTACAATGAAACTCTGAAATTTCTCTCTCTATAGCACTCTCATTTTTCCCATCCATCTCTCAAGTTATCCCAACAGAATCCAATCATTTGAGTCAATAGAGATGGGGATATTGAAAAATCGCCGCCGTTAACCCTAATTTAGAGCAAAAATTAGGGTTTGACAACCACCTTAAGATGTGTACTCAAAATAGAGGACTTAGGACTTGAATGCCAATAACTGAAATTGAGGAATTTCAAGGAGATTTAAGAGGTCAACCAGTCAATGTCAAATTTGGGGCTAAATTTGTCTCACAAGGAACAAGATAAAGGCCAATCCCCAAGCAAACCAAGAAATTTGGTTTAAAGGCTTATTGATCATTTGTAACAACAAGAGGCGTTTGGATCAACATAGAAGATTACGAAATCTCAATTGTACTCCATTCAATTGCAATATAAGTTAAAGAAATACCGAAAGGGGTACCACTTTTAGGGCCAATAAGGTGTCCAATGTCCAAGATGGTATGGTAAAGTGTACATTTCATTTTTGTGAGTTTGTTGATTGCTGTAATTAAGTGTTAAATCAAGTTAGGACCACCCTATCCAAGGAGGAAGATTGGTTTCAATGCTAATATGTGAGCTTTGTCACATGGCCTTGTTGAACCTTAGACTTGTCATCTTAATTAACGATATCTAAAACAGTCCCAAAGAGGTTTGAATCCATGCTAAAGCTAGAATTCAGCCAAGTAAACTTTCGTGGTCGTTAGATCTAAAGTCAATTTATTATACGCTACCATAAAAGCAAGGCCAATGCTTTCTCACCCTCCCTCCTTCCCTCCCCTCCTCTCTCTCTCTCTCTCTCTCTCTCTCTCTCTCTCTCTCTCTCTCTGGGCATTGTCACGTCCTCAAAATGGAGTTTCGCAATGAGACTAAGATGAAATGAGTAGCCCAAAAAGTAATAGCGATCCAAATGCCCATACACTAGCTACAAAGAGAGAGATACAAAGAGAGAGAAAGAAAAAGAGTGTCCAATGTCCCTTCAAGACTAATTTACTTTTATCAAGGCAAATCATGTATGCATGTTAATGAAGATATTTGAGTTAATTCCAAATATGAATTTGTATGACCGCCCTTTGAAGTATATGCTAGACCTTAGCCTTGGAAAGTTGATACTTCTTTAGGTCACACTTTATTGAAATTTTAGAAAAAAATCTAGACAACTTGATACAAAGTTAGCTATAACATTTAACAAAATTCCAATGCGACTTGATGTAATGCATTAAGTAGGAACAAAACTTGATACAATATTTATGTGAGATTGATGTATTACAACGGATCAATAGAAATATTAACAATGATCATAAGCAACTCAATGCATTACATCAAGTACACTAATCTATTAACATAATTTTTAAGAACCTTAAAAGCCACACACATACCTACATTCACTTTTAGTGAACAATACTAATAGGGATCATTTGCTCTTTGTGGGACTCTTCTATGGTTTGCCCAAAGGAATTAGCAATCATCATAATCTAAGTCACTAACAATTCTAAGCAAATGATATTTTTTAAAGAAAAACCCGATTCTTACCATCTCTCTTTAAGATATACATTGCACATGTGTCTCACAACACTAATCTCCATATAAATTTTAGTATTCCAAAGATTGTGTTTGCTTATGATAATCCTAAGCATTTAGCTATAGGCTTTAGCCCGCATGCTTATATATACTTATAACTTGAACCCTAATTGATTAGGCTTCTTAACCCTTGCAAATGCCCACTAGATTCTTACATCCTTGAAATGTTATAGGAGGATTGCTCCATATAGCCATGACCATGATATAATTTGGGTCCACATGGACTAATTGATGTGGTGAGTGTATGCTTTTGGTGGCATCTCCACCCTTCCTAATAGACACTAGTAGCATCGGTCATACTGGTCATGAAGTGACTAAAGCAAACACACTATGGGCACTTCGAGGTTAAGGCAACCATCTCCTATTTATGGAACTCAAGGCCCTATTGTCAACGTAATTGTGTGATCACCACTCTTGGACTCTTGGCCCATTGACAAATGTGTCCATACATCAAAATGGTGTGGATTGTTGGTATGGGATGCCCATCCTTAGGACATGGTTAAGACTTGAAGTGCTACTAACTCCCAAGCTCAAGGGTGAGCTTGTTTGGCTCTATAGTTGAAAGGCTCGTCTAATGTCTAGTCCCTTTATATTCATGGATGTAGCTTGTGTTGTGTTTCGTATGCAAGTTGAATACTAGGCAGACATTTCACTTACATCTCCTATATCTAGTGCCATAAAACTAAAAATGAGCATTTGCAAGGCAAACAATGCAAATCCACAAATGAGCTTACTTGTTTATCATGCATTGAAGTAATGAGTTGCCTACTAAAACTGGCAATGATTGTTAGTTTGCTATTGTTTATAACAACCAGTCTCCCAACAGGTGGACTCCCACTTGGTACTTTATTTATTTCATGAAATCATGAGTGAGAATCTTTCTTAGCTCACTAGCTTCTTCTAGCAACATACTTTAAGTCCTACTACTTTTTGTCCTCCGCAACATGACCAACAAATATACTAAAATGCACAATAGCCTCATGGAAGGATGTGTATTAAGCATATATCTCAAATTATATAGCCCATTCTTGTTGATCTACAATTATAAAACAAGACCACAAATTGCCCAAGGGCTAAAAGGAGTCAACATGCAACCCATGCTTAAATTTTTGCACATATAAATATAGCGATGATTGCTAGAATGCAATCCATGCTCAACTTTTGTACAATAAATGTCAATGATAACTTCCCTCACCATAAGCTTTGTGAGATTCTTGAAGGCATGTGAATGACTTTGCTTGAGACACACCAACATCTATTATAAACTAACTTTAGCCTACTGCAGATTAATCCAAATTACCAAGTAGATCATAGCTACAAGTGTATCTCTACGCTTAGGCCGCTTAGATTTACCTCTAAAATATCAACATTCATGGGCACCCCATGTGAGCTGTCTTACAAAACACTAGGGGAAAGGTAACTTGATCATCTTGATAAAGGAAGTGAACTTAGGAAAAGGTGAATTAATTGTCTTGATAAAGTGCATTCATTTGTGCTAACTCCCAAAATATTCTCTCTCTCTCCCCCTTTCTCTCTCAATGCGCCAATGCTTCTACAAGCCCAATCACAAAATGTCAACTTAGCTACAGTTTGCTCTATGAGACAATGTGGCTCTACCAATTTGCTCATGTTTTAAACCGATATAGTGTTTTGAAATATTCTATTGTAAAGAATTAGTAACTCCAAGTAAAAATGATAAGGGCATCAATCTAGGGAGAAACAAAAAATAAAGAACCAAAAAAAAAAAGATCAATCAAAAATCCTCTTCATCCAAGCCTACGTGATAATGATTTAGTTAAATCATAATCATCCCACAAAGTCGAATACAAAGGAATATACTAGGTTTCAAAAGTAACTTGTTTGGTGCATAAGGAGCAAATGTTGCAAGGCAAACCACTTCGATACATATGTGAGTAAAAACAATGTCTTTACAACACTCAATGATGCTTTACAAGTAAGAGTTTGACCCAATTGCCTCCTTATCGAACCAAAAAAACTAGCCACGATGTATCTCCGAGTGACAAAACATGCTTAGACAAACAAACAATAAAAGAAAGCTGAAAAGGAGGAAGCGAGGCGGCAGGTCATTCAATAGTTTTCACCAAAAGTGCACGTCAAACATTACAATAGCATGGCCTTTCAGGGAATAAAACCAACAAATTACATTGCAACCTTGGCTTCAAAGCTAGATTAAGGGCAACCAAGCCCCCACAAGCCATTTCTCTATATTTCGGTTATCATGGCAGGCACTTCTTTTTACACATAGAAGTGCCTGCCACTAGCCTTCACAATGTTGAGGTAGCCTAACGATTGAAGCCATGGAGAATCATGAGCTAAACTTTTAAAAAGCAAATGCAAGTTTCAAGAAGTTTCCACTGCCTAACTGCCCACCTTACATGTTGCAAAATGGGCACAGGAAATGGCAGTGTGCAGCTACCATGATGTAGGGAAACGGCTGGCATGAAGGCATTTCATACGATTCTTATGAGGAGTTGAGTTAAGAATGAAATGCAAACTAAGACTTCGTTGATTTTGCTCGAAATCATGGCTAAACGAATAAATTATACGTGCAAAGGCAATTCATACTGTTGCCCTACGACGATGCAGTTTGAAAGTGAAACAAAAACAAATGGAATGCCTCTATCCGAAAGCTCTGAGATAAAACAAACGTGAAAAGATGTGCTCTCAAAAAAGGAAAAACATTAAAATGTACCTTCTCGGCAAGCACGCGATCACCGATCTCAAGAGTAGGGTGCATTGACTGAGACGATATAAACCTAAGATCTGCAACAAGCGACCTGAAAACAAAAGCTAGCAGCAACAATGCAGCGATACACCTGTGGTCCACAGCTGTGCAATTGCGGCTCCCAGTAAACCATTTAGAAAATAGACCCGACTGTGATGGTATAGCCTTCCTACTCTGAAATATTGCATCATCATCTTGTCCTGACTGATCGACTGCCGCTTTTCTTTCATTTTCCTTTGGATGCACCATGTCTGCTTCTTCCTCCATATTGAAAACTTCCGAGAGCGCACGACTTTCACTTGGAACTGGAAAATAAGACCTTCTGGACAATTTACGTTCGTAAATAGAGAAAATAATGTGATTGAAACCATAATCGTAGTAGAAGAGCGGTCCAACGCTCCATGATCGGAGGTGGATCATGCCAACTACACAGGCAGTAGAACGAGAGGGAAAGGACGGGATGGTAAAGAAGCAAGGGTGAGACAAGTAAGTGAGGATGCCGAGGGAAGCAGTTGAATGGAGTGAGAAACCAGGAGGCCAGGGGACAAGGGAGGGTGGCAAGGAAAGAAAGGCTTACGGATGGCTTCTACATGGAAAAGGGACGACAAGGAGGACAGGAGAGGGAAACATGGCAAGGGAAGAGATGGTTTCTACGTGAAGCTGAACATGTGATCCGTGCGAGTCCCCAGGGAGCCTCTGCAGGGCCAACCCCGGGGCATGATGACGATGAAACTGTGTGACGAAACAGAAAGAAGCAGGTCAAATACAGAGACAAAGCAAGGAGGAAGAGGAAGAGGAGGAAAGGAGAGGAAGAGGAAGAGAAGGGGAAGAAGACCAAAGAGAAGACGGGGAGGAGGACAAGTCTGTTGCTGGCGAGGGAAGGCTTCTACCTGAAGATGCCCGTACGAGTCCGCAGGTCAAGCACGTAGAAGACCCCCGGGGAGCCTCGGCTATGGCGGCAACCCCAGAGCATGGTGAAGGAGGAGGACGAGAACCAGGAAGCTCCGCAGCAGAAGGAATGCCTGCTGGTGACACAGGGCAAGGGTTGAAGCCGCGTGCAGGATCAAAGCTTTCAGGAGGTCGCGTGGGCTGGGATATGTCCAGAAAGAAGGAGGCTATAGCGGGAGTGGAGGTGCTAAGCGAATGCATTCTAGCACAGAGACGATACGTGAGGAAGAAGGCTTGGCGAGGCAAGGAAAGGAATACGCTTCTCAGAAGAGGAGTGAGGCTGCCATGGCGGAAAATGCTTTATGCAATGGAGGGGGGGCCGTTCCCGAGCATTTTACTTGGAGAAGAAGCACCGACCCAGCGCACGCACATCCGTCCGGCCCTAGGTTGTAAGGGGCCCAGAGACACTACAAATCTATATCTATATTACTATTTGAGCTGAAAGTTCGCCAAAACACTAGAGAACTCCCCCAACCTGCAGCTCCGAGAAGGTTTGCCAATATTATTTTATTATATCTATATTACTTTATTTTATTATCTATATTACTATTTGAGCTGAAAGTTTGCCAAAACACTAGAGAACTCCCCCAACCTGCAGCTCCGAGACACTTCAAATCTATATCTATATCTATATCTATATTACTACTTGAGCTGAAAGTTTGCCAAAACACTAGAGAACTCCCCCAACCTGCAGCTCCGAGACACTTCAAATCTATATCTATATTATTTTATTATTTGAGTTGCAAGTTTGCCGAAACACCAAAGAACTCCCGAAACTGCAGCTCTAGAACCAAACTAAATTTGAATTGGTTTAGTGATGAGAAAAGTGAAAAGGTGAAAGTGACAGGATGGTGGTGGAAAGGTGGCTCGTGATTGCTCTTGGCCGACTCTTTCATCTCTCTCTCTCTCTCTCTCTCTCTCTCTCTCTCTCTCTCTCTCTCTCTCTCTCTCTCTCATAGTAGCAGGGGAGCACAGGAGAACGAACAGTAGCAATGGGGCAGAGGGAAGGAGCACGAATAGCAGCAGCACATCTCTCTCTCTCTCTCTCTCTCTCTCTCTCTCTCTCTCTCTCTCTCAGGAGCTAGATATGCATTCCATGGGGAGTCTTTCTGAAATATGTAAGAGGTGTTTAGCTAAATTGTGGGGATGTGAGGCTCGGGTATGTGGGTTGATTTTATTTGAAAAGCATTGTTCTCAGAATGGAAAAGTAATATTGCCATCGTTGCAATGTCCACCATAACCATTGCATGATTTGTTACATAGCATGCACCCTCATAGTAGGATATTTACAAATAATATATGACCACAGTGCTCTTACTTTTGTATCACTTGGAGCTAATGTTGACAAGTTGCCTGTTGTCGCGAATGGTTACACCTTTAGAGTGCATGGTTCTATTTATCATTGTATAGGTCCTCTACTTCTTGATATGCAACGTTAAGAAAGACCAAGATTTGCACAACTCTATGTTTATGATACTGAGCATGAGTTGTTTAATTGATTGGGGGTTAGCCTAATTCATATTTGTTACCAATTTTGTTTGGGGAGCTTCAATCTATGATGCATCGAGACAATGTATATGCACAAGCTTTTAAGTCTATGGGTGTGCAACTACAAAATAATCATGTGCAAGAGTTAAGAATGAGTAACCAGTAAACAATACTCGGCTCCTACAACAACAAAGGTTACTGCTATCATGCCAGGGCAGGGTGATAAGAATACTCTTGATCGGCTGGGATATTCACGTTTACACTTGGGGTGGTTGATGTGTTGTTATTTCAAACTTACATAGAGCATATATGCCAATGCTATATGTCTTTTTTTCCCCTATGGGTGATGACGGTTGGCATGTAAAGGTTCCCTATATTAATGTTAATGTTTCTATTAGCATACATGAATTGTCCAATAAAAATGTGTTACCCAAATGCAATTTTATGCATTTCAACTTCATGTGTGTGAAGAGACAAAGGTGTGCATACTGCGCAGTGGTCAACTATTACAACTATTTATGTTTGATGCTTATTGTAGTATAGAGCAGTGAATGTTAACTTGGTGTTGTCAAAATCAATCGGTGTTGTGATTCGAGGTCTACAAAGGCTTGGCGAACATGATGGGGGCAAACAATAATGGGCTAGTGAAGATTGTTGGTGCCTCTATTGAGACAGAAGAATAGTTTTGCCGTCGTCATTTACCGATAGACCAAGGCACATGCATTAATTGTATCATGACACCATGGCTATAGTGTAATGCAAGGGAAAACTTGACCTTTTATTAACAATGACATGTAATCCAAAGTGGTTGGAGATAACCAATGCTTTGTTGCCTAGTCGTAGTGCTTATGACTATCCAGATTTGACTGCTCGAGTGTTTCACAAAAAACGTGTTGATTTGATGCACATGTTGTTGTGAAGTGACCTCTTTGGAAACGTTGCAGGCTATGCTATTGTGATTGAATTCCAAAAGAGGGGACTACCACATTCTCATACTTTGCTAATTTTAGAGCAGTCTTTCAAACCTTTTGAAGCATGTTGCTACGATAGAATGGTTTGTGCCAAGTTGCTAGATAGAGTTAAGTTTCTAGCCTTATTTGAGACAATTTCAAAATGCAACATTCACAAGAGTCCTTGCATGGAAAAGGGTAAATGTACTAAAGACCACCCTTGAAAATTAGTGGGAATGACAACGATTGATAGTTTCGGCTATCCCATCTATTAAAGGCAAGATGATGGAAACACGATGACCATAAACCGTAATGTTATCGTCGGTAATTAGTGGGTTATTCTATATACTCCTTACTTGAGTAAGAAGTATAATGCACACATAAATGTGGAGATGTGCTTTGACAGTGGTTGGCTGTTAAGTATTTGTATATGTACAAGGGATGTGACTATGTAGGCATAAAATTTTCTACCGGGGTTGATTCAGCATAGAATGGTGGCAGTGTTCGTGAGGTGGACGAGATCTAGAGTTATTTGGATGCACGATATATTTCTGTCTCTAAGGCATATTGGTGGATCTATGATTACGCATTGCATAATGAAAGGCCTAATATACAATGGTTGCAAGTGCACTTGCCTAGTGAAAATTATGTGGTGTTTCGAGATGCATATAAGATATTAGATGTTGTGTAAAATGAAGACCTCTAGAAAACTACTCGTACTAAATGGTTTGTGTACAATGCGATTCTACAAAAGAAGTACACCCTCGACACCCTATTAAAACTACTCTTACTAGGTGTGGAATGCACGACATAAGATGTGGACAAAGAGAAAGTGTAGAAATACATGTGATCGGATGTATTTTGTGGCACCTATCTATGGTGAGCTTTACTATTTGTGGATACTTTTAACAGGTATCAGAGGTATACTTCTTTTGAAGATATGCATGCTATTGATAATATGATCTATGATACTTTTAGGGATGCTTGCATTGCAAGGGGTATGTTGGAGAGTGATGATAAGTACACTATGTGCTTGGAAGAAGCTACATTTGTGCAAATCGGTGCTCAACTTGGTACTTTGTTTGTTGCAATTTTGGTCTTTGTGAGCCAGCTCAACCTAGCCAGTTATGGGAAAGATTTTTTGTACTAATGGTAGAGGCTATCCTATATAGATTGTAACTACAGCATTTGTATGCCTCTCATGGTGTTCTGTAGCATGAGGTATCTAACATGTCTTTGTTACATCTCCAGGACCTTTTATGCCATACAACGAACTCTCTGGATTTTATGGGTTGCTAGAACCTCATTAACCAAACTCTCAAGTATGCTAACCCCCTTTTGCAAGATGAATATGTATATAGCACATCAGAACAACATAGGGTTTCTGAATCTATGGAGACAATGTTGAATGAGGGATAGAGAATTGCCTTTGGTGTAGTTATGGATGCTATTGATGCAAATACTGAGGGTATTGTAAGGTGCCTCTTCCAACAGACCCGGAGAAGTTCTCTCAGTAGTCGACTGAAATTCAAATCCATGCACATCACCATCCCGTCTCCCCATGGGAAACTTTGGACTTAGTTGAACATGGGAATCTCAGTTCTACTTCACAGGAGAAGCATGGACAAGTCACCCTTAACAACAATTTAATGCCCACCTAAGAAAGACCACTTTGTAATCAATCAAAGGTAGGAGTGAGGTTAACACCGCACTTGGTTCAAAGAGAGTGAGAGACGAGGGAGAGTGTAACTCGATCTCCCTACCCATAAGATAAAATCTCAGCTCTGGCCCCCTAAAACAGTGTTAAACCTGGTAACTAATCCTACCAGTATTGTCAGGATTGAAGCCTCCCACTTTCCTCGATGGGGTTTGCTTAGTTTTCTAATTAGCAAAATATACTACCACGATGTTTGGACATATAAAATCAACTTCCTTTTATTACTCCGTTAAACTGGGTTCGTTAAACTCAATCTTTAGCACATAACAAACAATTTGAAAAATCAAATATTTTATTTCACCATCACTCCGCAGAGTAATACCAAACCGTCTTTCCATAGAAAGACATCATGCAGCCTAGGATAGGACCTTCCAATCCCTCGAGATTGGGCTGTATGTGATCGCACTCCATTCGCGCGGTCAACAGGGAATTTACTAGCTCAAAGCCCCTCTAAGCTTCCTTGAGCTTTCGGAGTTGTCCCATATAACAAGGACACTTATCACTGGCCCTTTGCCCTCTCAGGTGCTCGAGTGATCAAATATCAAAAACACATATCTTCCTTAGGAGCATAGGACCCCCACTTGCAAGTGAGTTTTTCCAAAAACACCTACCTCTCTCAGGAGCATAGGATCCCCACCCACATGTGAGTTTTTCCACACTCCGCATAGTGTTTAGGGAGCATTGGGTTGGGGACCCCAATGTCTCGAACCACCACAATCCACAACTCGTTCGGCTGTGCAAGCCCGAAATCATAAGAGCCATAACTCATCATTCACAAATCCAAAAGCAGTCATAACCATAAAACAATTTTAACACAGTTGTCAATGTATGCGATGCATAGAATCTATCCCCTTCATCAATTTTCGTGTTCCTTCCTAAAAGAAGCATTTGATAATACTAACATGCTTTTACTAGTTTAAGTAAGTTCTAACTAATCGTGATCCTTTTCTTATGTACTAACTTGATTATCTCTGTTTAGCCATCCATCGTGATTACGGGTTATAGCCGCAACCTCGGTTTGTTGTGGAATAATCGGTCCTTTGGGTTGAATGGATTCGAGGTTAACTTCCGCTTGCGTTTCAACAGCAACTACTTCCTCACATTGGGGAGTTATCTGAGTGTGACCTCGCTCAACATCTCGACGTCTCTTAGGAGCCATGGAAGAAGCTTGATGGATTTGAGCAGCGCTTCCACATAGGTGTGGAGAGAGAGGGAGAGATTTAGCTTATTGCACTAGAGCTTTGTTGCATCAACAGCAAAGAGACTTCTGCATGGGTCATTGTTGTGTGTGTATCAGTATTTTTTGTGTCCCAGACGTGACTCTCTACCCTTGTTTATATAGTAATCGGAAGGGGGGGAGAGGTTAAAGAGAGGACACTTGCTATTTTTGTAGCATAGCGTGTGCCGTGTCGTCGAGCGGTCATCACCCCAAGGCATACGACTTTCTCATGTTGGGGAGTTCTATGACCGTGACCTCACTTAGCATCTTGATGTCTCTTAGGAACCATGGAAGAAGCTTGATGGATTCGAGCAGTAGCGATTCCATGTAGGTGTGGAGAGAGAGGGAGAGATTCGGCTTATTGCAATAGAGCTTTGTCGCGTCAACAACAGAGAGACTTCTGCACGGATCGTTGTTGTGTGTGTGTTAGTATTTTTGTGTGTCCCAGGCGTGACGCCCTACCCCTGTTTATATAGTAATTGGGAGGTGGGGGTAAAGAGAGGGGGAGGCGTACGACTAAGGCGACGACCAAGGCATCTTGGCCTTGGCATACTTGGCAACGGGCTATACAAAGGCTTCGTTGGCGCCGTTAGCTGCACATAATAAGCTCCCATTAGCTTGTAGGAAAATCTTCTCGGAAGGTCACCCATCTCGGGAGTGTCATCATCCAAGTGCACTTAATTGTCAAGTGACAATCCACTAGGCTAGTTCTTTTTGTTGTTCTATACTACAAACATAGTTTTAATAAGCTTGTCTTGGGAGGGTTTTCCAAGTCTTTATTCCATGAACTAGCATATAATACCTCATTAATAATAACAATTATCTTCATAATTAGAGCCAATTTCACAATCAGAGCTAGTTTTTAAAAATGTGCAATATAAATCAATTTTCGTTGGAATGTATACGCATATTGTTGATTAAAATAAACTAAGTAATGGGAACATTACATTCTTCCCTCCTCAGAGAAATCGAGATGTCCTCATCTCGAGAAAAACTTAGGGTATTCTTTCATAAGGGTTGCCTCGTCGACCTAAGTGGTATCTTCTTCAAGATAATCCTTCCATTGTATCAGGTATTCTCTTAAGATTCGGCTTCTTAGAGGTTTCTCCCTTGTATCTAGAATCTTCTTGGGTTACATTTCTAGAATTCCTTAGGTAGGCATGCAATGGTCTGGTTCACCCTCTTAGTTTGGCCATTACTTTGAGGATGATAAGTAGTACCGAAGCATAGCTACGTTCCAATTGCTTGGAATAGGCAAGTCCAAAACTTAGAGGTGAACCTGGAGTCTCGCTGACTAATTATGCTCTTTGGCAATCCATGTAACCTAAATACTTCTTTGATAAAGACTCGAGCAATGTCAGATGACTTATAAGTTGTTTTGACTGGGATCAAGTGTGCAACTTTTGTCAATCTATCAACCACTACCATGATGGAGAAATATCCACCAGCAGCAGCAGTAGGTAATCCAACAACAAAGTCCATACTTATTGACTCCCATTTCATTTGTGAAATGTCCAAGGGTTGTAACTCTCTAGGTATCTTAATCCTTTCTGTCTTGACTCTTTGATAAGTCAAGCATTGAGTTACATTAATACTTCCCTTTTTAATCCTTGCCAGTGATAGCTCTTATGAATTGCGTCGAGTCTCTTGGCATACTTTGGATGCCCTGCAATGGGGCTATCATGCGCTTCCCATAAGATCTTGGCCTTCACTTCTGGTTTTTTTGGGACACAAAGGTGGTCATGGTTTATAGACAACCATTGCTAGCACGATAATCCTTAATCTTAGACCTTTCTTTGTCAGAGCTTTCTCCTTGAAGTACCTTAGCCATGAGTCCTTCATATTCCTTATCCTAAGAAATAGCTTGGCGTACAATCTCAAGTACAGGGTTATCAGGTATGGATACAACTCTTAAGCTTCAAAGTTCTTCTACAACGCTGTTAAGAAAGGCTTTTTGGCTTAATGCATCTGCAACAACATTGTCCTTCCCTAGACGATATTTGATTTTAAAATCAAACTCTTGCAGTATCTCTATCCATCTTCTCTGCCTCATGTTTAGGTCAGCTTGGGTGAAGATCCACTTAAGACTTTTATGATCTGTCACTAAAGTGAATTCCCTTCTCAATAGATAGTGTCTCCATAGTTTCAATGCATGGATTACTGCAAGTAACTCAAGGTCATGAGTGGCATAGTTGGACTTGTAGGGTTTTAACTTTCTAGAAGTATAGGCCACTGTCCTCCTTCTTGTACTAGCACCCCACCGATTGCAAGCCCACTTGCATTAGTAATCACTTCAAATGGTTGATTGAAGTCAGGGAGTTTTAATACATGTGCAATGGCTACAGCTTCTTTAAGCTTATCAAAGCTTTCTTGATGCTCAATGGTCTAAAGGATTGCTGTATTTTTCTTCAAAAGATTTGTCAAGGGTGCAGCAATGAGGGAATAATCTTCGATGAAGTTTCGATACCATCCTATCAGTCCCAAAAATCCTTGGATTTCTTTTACTGTCTTAGGTATTGGCCATTCTAGGATATCTTTTACTTCGGTAGGGTCTACAGAGATTCCATTAGCGGAAACAATGTATCCAATATATTCAATCTTGTTAGTGAGAAATATGCATTTACTCATCTTGGCATAAAGCTGATTTTCACGGAGTGTTATTAGGGCAATCTTTAAGTGACATTCATGTTCCCTTATTGATTTGGAGTATACTAGTATATCGTCAAAGAATACTAGTGCAAAATCATCTAGATATGGTCGAAAGATGTCTTGCATTAGATGATTGAATGTAGCTGGGGCATTAGTCAATCCGAATGGCATGACTAAAAATTCATAATGACCATACCTAGTGCTGAAGGCAGTCTTTGGAATATCTCGTTCCTTGATTTGAATTTGATATATATTATCCGGACCTTAGATCAATCTTGGACAAAACCTTGGTTCCGTGTAGGCGATCTAAAAGTTTGTTTATCCTGGGTATGGGGTACTTGTTTTTTACCGTAACCTAGTTTAGTCCTTTGAAGTCAATGCAGAGTCTAAGTGTTATGTCCTTCTTTTTCTGGAAGAGGACAGGCGCTTCCCAAAGTGAATTACTTGGGCGGATAAATCCTTTCTCTATCAATTGTCTCAATTGTTCCTTAAGCTCGATAGCTTTAGGAATAGACATTTTGTACAGTCATTTTGACACTAACTCGGCTCAAGGAATCAATTTTATTTCATGATCAACCTCATGCTTTGGAGGCAGTTGAGTTAATTCTTCTGGGAAGACATCCTCGAAGTTGTTGATCTAGGAAGGTAGAGTGCCTTCATTAGTCTTTTCGACCTTATTCAATCGGATCATGTAGATTGGTTGACCTTTCTTCAATCCCTTCCTGAGTCTACTTGCCTTAGCTAGTTGGACTCTAGTTCTTCCAGTTTTCCCATATGCCTTTATGATTTCTCCTTTCAAGTCTTGAAAGATTATTTCCTCTTCAGCACATAGAATATGGGCTTTGTTCTTCTTGAGCCAATCCATTCCTAGAATGCAATCGTAGCATCCTAGTGGTAGGATTTGAAATTTTGTTTCAGTTATATGGCTATTTAACTCAAATTGAAGTTTCCCTACAGTTTTGGTTGAGGCGATTTCCTTCCCACTAGCCAATTGTACTATCATTTTCCTTGTCCCCCCGATTCTAGATGCAATCTTTTAACAGTCTTGGGTGTGCAAGAAAGGAATGCATGCTACCACAATCAATTAAGATTATAAACGACATACCCTTGTAAGTAGCTGGAGATTGAATTACTGACCCCTTTCTCGTGGTCAATCCCTTAACGATTCCTTGAATCGAAAGAGAGAAGAGGAATATTGACGCGACTGGTGGTCCACTTCTTTCTTTTCCACGGTAGCATGAATGGATCCTCTTTCAATGTCTTCTAACGTGCATTCCTCGGGCTGTCCAATCATGGTATTTACCTGGGCACTAGCTGTTCTTCCACATCCACGACCTAGGTCGTTGTTGTCGTTTCCTCGGCCTCTTCCACCAACCTGGTTTGGGAAAGGATTTTGAGGATGGTTAGGACAATTTGCCCTTAGGTGTCCAATCCTTCCGCACTGGTAGCAGTGCCTGATTCCTGTCCCATTTGGTCCTTAGGTGATTGCATTAGCTCTATCATTCCTTCTAGCATTAACCATATCAACACCACGGTTTGGGTAGCCCCTTCCATAGCTGTTTATTGGACGGTTCCTTTGGCCATTTCGAGCGATTTCCTTGGTCATAGGTTTTGCTCGTATAAGAGCATCTTCGAGAGTCATTGGTCTCATTGATTCAAGGCGAGTGTCCAAGGGTGGATTTAGTCCTTGGCAGAACCTTGCAATCTATTATGAGATGTTGTCATTGGGGGTACATATCTACGCAAACTCACAAACTTAGAATAGTATTCTTCCAAGGTTAGGCTTAATTGTCGTAAGTTGTAGAATTCATTCACCTTGATTGATTCAAAGATGGGGGAAGATAATGTCCTTTCACAACTTCTTTGATCTCCTCCCAAGTTTGGGAAGCTTCTGTTACCCCTTTGTCTATGCAAAATTGTTTCCACCAAAGCTTAGCTTAGCCAATAAGATGAAGAGGAGCAGTCATGGAATGATTTGCAGCAGTAGTTTCAATGGCTAGGAAATAGTCGTCCAAAGCCTCAATCCAAGCTCCTGCATCTTGCTCCACCTTGGGTCCTTCATTGCTAAACCTAGGTGTTGGTGTCTGCTTGAGAAAAACTTATTCTCTTGGAGTTTCTTCATTGCTAAACCTAGGTGTTGGTGTCTGCTTGAGAAAAAACTTATTCTCTTGGAGTTCCTTATATGTTTCATCAATTCGCACCAATTTTGGGAATCTTGATTATCTTCTTAACTTCTTTGTTACAAAACCAGGTGGTTTGGCCTTCGTTTCTAGGAATTGATAAGATTTTGGGAGATTGGGATATTCTAGAAGTTCATAATTTTTTGACTTTGCACTCCTGATAAGGGCGATCCTATCGTGAGAAATAATCTTTGTATATTGGTCATACCCCAACGATATAGGGTCATTGTCCCCCATTAATTGTCATAGTATCATTAACCCTATGTCCTTCAAATAAGAAACATTTCAACAACTTGAGATGGACTTTCACATCTTCGCACCACTTGTAGCCCCTTCGTAAACTTAAACAACTCCATAGGCGAGTCTTCTCTAAGATAGCCATTACGCTTTCTCTTAATTCCAACATGTTTGACTAGCAAGTAGTGGAGTACATGATTTCAAAAATCACTCGCATAAAGCGTGCCTCATCATTAACTTGTCAAAGCAACTCAACTATCATCTCATAAGCTCATAAATCACACTCTTCAAAAATAATAACGAGACTTTATTTTTATGAAAAGTATTTACAAAGATGTATTGATCATACTATGATCTACCAATACATCATCTCATGGATCCTTTCCTCCTCATGAAAAGTATCATGGTCTATATTCTCATATCTTGGGGGATTCTCATGTACATGGCAAACAACATAATATGGTGGCTCTTGGGATAAGCAAAACATCATGTACCAAAATAAGGCCTTCTTGGTACTACAACAACTCTCTCGTATGGTACTATTTGTAGCACTTTCTGATATACCCACAAGGTTTCAGGTATAGGCTCATTCCCAATGTCTAATAACCGTTTAGCAAAGGCATTGAACAAAATGTATATCTTAACTATCCTTAATTGTTTAGCCCATCGAATCCTCCATAGCTCATAATGAAGAAGGATGTTATGCCCACAATATAACTCCATATGTGACCTATTTCTTGGCTAGAAATCTCTCATATACTATGAGTTAGGTTAAGGTTGCAATATATTTGGAGGAATAAAGATCATCTCCATTATCTCAAATATAGCCTCACAGTATGTGATGCCAGGAGGCATATTCCACGGTGGATTCCATGCCACGGTGGATTCCGTGAGGTTTTGCGGTGGATTCCGTAAAATTTTGTTACCGGGGCTCATACACAAAGTGGATTCTTTGTGCGAAAGTCGATGGGGATGCCTATCCTTTTCGGGCGCTTTGTTAATTCTATGTGTACATGGGTGATTCCATAGCGGGTGATTCCGCAAAATACATATTTAAATTAATAAACGTTTATGAGTTTAGAGTGCGCACTCGTGATAAATTAAGGTTAGGATTGATTTCTAACCAATTTATTTATGTAGCTGAAGATTGCTAGGTATTCACTTATGTCGGTTTAATTGTATTATTTTTCTATCAATTGTGAATGCTTCAGTTGATGTGTAGAGCAAGCAGCGGTGGCAATGGAAAGCATTGGAGGATAGCGTGTATTCAAGTTATCATCAATATTTTGATGGGCGTGTATCTTAGGCATGGCGCCTATATTTTGTCGCGCTTATTTATCAAAGCGCTTGATATTTATTTATTATTTTTTGTATGCGCATGGGCGCACGATTTAAATACTTGTATTGGACATTGTATTTGGGTATCGCCTGACTTCTTGGGTGCCCATTAGCTTTAATTCTTTATTGGCACAAAAGCAAACTCAAAAGCTAAAGCATGCTCTTTTGTAATTTGGGCTATTATTTGAGCTTGAAGATGAATAATATATGAAATACATGCTTTGTGGAGCGCTCATACAAGGCATGGGGGAGATTGCACCCAATCGGTCTTTTGTTCATGTCGTGCAAGCTTTCTACATTGATTTGTGTGCAAAAAGTAGAGTTTTTTTGTTCTTGGGGACCTTCTGACGCTCACTACGCGCGCATACGACGACCGATCTGTGCACCAGTATGAGAATTTATTTGACCCTAAAGCTACTTGATACATGATGGGAAAAATATCCCGCAAATGTGTAGCTTCCTCATTGTCACTAAGTTCTTAATGAGCACAATGTGTATGCTAGTGTTAGTGCAAGATAATCAACAACAGTTTAACAAGTGTGGTTATTTTATTAATTCCTTTTATACGTTGACTACTTAACCTTACACTAAAAGCTCTTTTGAAACCTAGGCTTTGATACCACATGAGAGGTGCCTTCTCCAATAGACCCGGAGGAGTCCTCTTAGTAGTCAACTGAAATTCATATCCATGCACATAACCATCCCGTCTCCCCATGGGAAACCTTGGACTTAGCTGAACATGGGAATCTCAGTTCTACTTCATAAGGGAAGTATGGACAAGTCACCCCTAATGCAATTTAACGCCCACCTAAGAAAGACCACTTTGTAATCAATCAAAGGCAGGAGTGAGATTAATACCGCACTTGGTTCAAAGAGAGAGAGATGGGGAAGAGTGTAACTCGATCCCCCTACCCATAAGATAAAATCTCAGCTCCAGCCCCCTAAAACAGTGTTAAACCTGGTAACTAATCCTATTGGTATTGGGAGGGTCATGATTTAATCAGCTCTATCTATTGTTGGAAAGTTACCCGCTTATCGGGTCCACCCAGCTATAGGAGTCCAATCGTCAGGATCAAAGCCTCCCCCTTTCATCAATAGGGTTTGCTTAGTTTTTTAATTAGCAAAGCATAGTACCACATTGTTTAGACATATAAAATCAACTTTCTTTTATTACTCTGTTAATCTGGATTCGTTAAACTCAATCTTTAGCACATAACAAACAATTTGGAAAATCAGATACTTTATTTCACCATCACTCTGTAGAGTGATACAAAAGTATCTTTCCGCAGAAAGATATCATCCAACCTAGGATAGGACCTTCCAATCCCTCGGGATTGGGCTGTATGTGATCGCACTCCATCCGTGGTCAACAAGGAATTTACTGGCTCAGAGCCTCTCTAAGCTTCCTTGAGCCTCCGAAGTCGTCCCATATAACAGGGGCACTTATCACTCGGTCCTTTGCCCTCTCAGGTATATAAAAAACACTTATTTCCCTCAAGAGCATAGGACCCCCACTTGCAGGTGAGTTTTTCTAAAAACATCTACCTCCCTCAGGAGCATAGGACCCCCACCTGCAAGAGTTTTTCCACACTCCGCAGAGTGTTTAGGGAGCATTGGACTGGGGACCCCAATGTCTCGAACCACCACAATCCACAACTTGTCCGGTTGTGCAAGCCCAGAATCATAAGAGCCATAACGCATCATTCACAAATCCAAAAGCAGTCATAACCATATAATATTTTCAACACAATTATCAATGTATGCGATGCATAGAATCTATCCCCTTCATCAATTTTTGTATTCCTTCCTAAAAGAAGCATTTGATAATACTAACATGCTTTTACCAATTTAAATAAGTTCTAACTAATCGTTATCCTTTTCTTATGTACTAATCTAATTATCTCCGTTTGGCCATCCATCGTGATTATGGGTTATAGCCGCAACCTTGGTTTGCTGTGGAATAACCAGTCTTTCAGGTTGAATGGAGTCAGGGTTAATTTCTGCTTGTGCTTCAGCAGCAACTACTTCCTCATGTTGGGGAGTACTCTGAGCATGACCTCGCTCGGTATCTCGACGTCTCTTCGGAGCCATGGAAGAAGCTTGATGGATTCAAACAATACTTCCGTGTAGGTGTGGAGAGAGAGGGAGAGATTCGCATTATTGTAACAGAGCTTCGTCGCGTCAACAACAGAGAGACTTTTGCACGAGTCGTCGTTGTTGTGCGTGTTAGTATTTTTGTGTGTCCTAGACGTGATGCTCTACCCTTGTTTATATAGTAATCGGGGAGAGGGGGGTAAAAGAGAGGACACTTGTTTTTTAGCATTTTTTGATGATGTCATTGATGATGCCAAGGAAGGGGCTCCGTTTTTGTAGTGCGGCGCACGACGTGTTGTCGTCGAGTGGGCGTCACTCCAATGTGTACGACCAAGGTGGCGACCAAGGCATAGACCTTGGCATACTTGGAAATGGGCTATACGAAGGCTTCGTTAGCGTCGTTGGCTGTATGTGAGAAGCTCCCACTAGCTTGTAGGAAAATCTTCCCAAGAGGTCACCCATCCTGGCAGTTGGCAATGTCGTCACCCAACTGCACTTAATTGCCAAGTGACTATCCACTAGGCTAGTTCTTTTTGTTGTTCTATACTACAAATATAGTTTTAATAAGCTTATCTTGGGAGGGTTTCGCAAGTCTTTCTTCCATGAATTGGCATATAATACCTCATTAATAATAACAATTATCTTCATAATTAGAGTCAGAATTATAATTAGAGCTAGTTTTTAAAAATATGCAATATAAATCAATTTTCTTTGGAATGTATACGCACATTGTTTATTAAAATAAACTAAGTAATGGGGACATTATAGGTATATTCTTTTTGGATGGTCTTCCTGGTAGATCTGGGAAGACTTTCCTGTATAAGTGTTTGCTTACAAAGGTGCATAATGGTGGTTGTGGGAGCTTTCGCTCAACCGCCAAGACCCACGGACCGCTTATTGTTTCAAGCATTCCAAGCGAGATCTAATGGCTATCTCTCACCTAGCCGATGCGCCGTCGATCCTACAAGTGTAGTGAGCTTACCTTGATGCCCGATCGAGTACCCTTCTCTCTCTTGCACTCTGGTAGCTCCACGATTCTTGATGCTAGCTCAAGCGTCCTCAAGCCTCCTCCATCTCCAAGCTCCATCCTCCATAGCCGCACACGCAAGAGAAGAGAAGAGAAGAGAAGAGAAGAGAAGAGAAGAGAAGAAGAGAAGAGAAGATGGTGAAGAGCTTCACCCACTTGATCCCTCACTCTCACACACACTCACTCCCTCACACTCTCACACTCCCTTTCTCAAGAGCACACACAAGCAAGAAGGAGAGAAGAAGAGAGGAAGAAGAAGACTCTTTTTGCCACACACCCAAGAATGAGCTTCTCATTCACTTTTCAACTTTATATACAAAACCCTAAATCCCTTTTGGGCGGTCATCCCCTTTTTTACATGGCCGGTCGTAGCCTGGGCCCTTTTTCCCATTTCCTACCATTCTAATATATCCTATTCCCAACTAATGCATACACTTTGCACAGGAGTGAGCCTGGCACTCTTTTACAAAGATTCGGGGGGTGCTTTCGCATTTTAATTCTTTTGTTGCCTCTCTCAAGATTGTGGGAGAGAAGGAAGGAGTCTCACTTGTAGCTTTCTTGCTTGCACAATGGGGGAATACACACAAAGGTTGAGGCTAAAAACAGTTTTCCACTTCTTAGTTGTGTAAGCCAAAATAACTCAAGTACAAAGAAATAGAAGAACCCTATATATGGGTCTCAAACCAAACTCAACTAACTAATGTGGCATACTAACTGAGCCACGAACTAGAGTAGATAAGGATAGCTGTCATCTAGCTATTATTCATGGGCGGTGTACCAACCGCATCTGCAACTGACACGTCGGTGACATAAATGCACAACAGTCACCCTGGAATATCACGAGTGGAGCTCGATATCTCAACACTCCCCCTCGAGCTCAATCCCAATTCCTGCACACCAAGCAGGTCTCTGAACTTGCGCAGCTTCTCTGCGCCCAATGCCTTCGTAAATATGTCAGCTACCTGATCCTCTGTGCTGACATAAACTAGATCAATAAGACCTAGTAAAACCCTCTCCCGCACATAGTGATAATGCACCTCAATGTGCTTTGTTCTAGCATGATAGACTGGGTTATTTGCCAAGTGTATACTACTCATATTGTCACAATAAATGACAACTGGCCCATCTATAGGCTGATGCATATCATAAAGTAGCTTATGCAACCAAGCTACCTCACATGCAACCATTGCTGCACCCCTGTACTCAGCCTCTGTGCTGGATAAGGCAACTGTAGGCTGTTTCTTGTTGCTCCAAGTGACTGCAGCACTCCCAAAAGAGAACACATATCCACTAGTAGATCGTCTATCAGAAATGCTACCAGCCCAATCAGCATCAGTGTATCCATGCAACTGTATCTGAATCCCAGTCTCATAAAATAGTCCATACTGCAATGTGGACTTCACATACCTGAGTATGCGTCTAGCCGCATCCAAATGCGGTTTCCTTGGAGCCTGCATAAACTGACTTACCAATCCAACAACATAGCTCAAATCTGGCCTAGTAATAGTCATATAAATCAAACTCCCTACTATGCGTCTGTACATAGTAGGGTCTTTCAGAAGCTCACCTGCATCTGCGCTCAGCTTCACATTCTGCTCCAAAGGAACTGAAATAGGCTTACAGCATGTCATCCCATATTTGGACAGCATGTCCAATCCATATTGCCTTTGCAAGAGCTGTATCCCACTTGGTGATCTAATCATCTCAATGCCCAAGAAATAACGCAGCTCTCCCAAATCCTTCATCTCAAACTTCTGCTTCAATAGGATTTTCACATGAAGGATATCTTCATCACTGTCACCTGTCATAATCAAATCATCAACATAAATGACAAGTAGAATAATACCTTTCTCCGTTTTTCTCACATAAAGTGAGAAGTCTGCCTTGGAAATCTGAAAGCCAATAGTGACAAGATATTGTCCTATCTTGTCAGACCATGCTCTAGGTGCTTGCTTCAAGCCATACAAGGCTTTCTTCAACCTGCAAACAAACTCAGGATAAATAGCATGCACATAACCTGATGGCTGCTCCATATAGATCTCTTCTTGCAAATCACCATGCAAGAAGGCATTCTTTACATCCATCTGATGTAAAGACCATCCCTTTGATGCAGCCATAGCAATGACTGCTCTTACGGTTGCCATCCTTGCAACCGGACTGAATGTTTCTTCATAGTCAATGCCATATGTTTGTGCATACCCCTTGACTACTAATCTTGCCTTGTATCTGTTCACAGAACCGTCTGGATTGTGCTTTACCTTATAAACCCACTTACAGCCAATTAAATTCTTACCTTTAGGCAAAGGTACCAATTCCCATGTAGCATTTGCTTCCAAGGCATCCATTTCTTCATCCATGGCTTTCTCCCATTTTTCTTTTCCCATGGCTTGCTTAAAAGAAGTGGGTTCTGGTTCCTGTATCACTTTGACCATATATGCATAGTGAATGGCTGTAAATCCATCATATTTCAGCCTATCCATAGGATACCTAGCTCTCGTAGACCTGCGCAAAATAGGTTCACTCCCAGGTGCTCTCAAAACATCCCTGGTCTTCCTTACTCCAGGTGTAACAATAGAAGGAATACCCAACTCATCATCAATGCTCTGTTCTGAGCCACTGGATTCACCATCCACATAAGAGTGACCTGCATTCGCATCAAACATGGGCTGATCTACCTTCTCTTTTCCTTTTCGTGATACCTGCATACCACTGTCTGCATTGCTTTGAGAAGATTCTCCTGATCTCAATCTACCTGTCCATGGCAACGAATGTGAACCACTGCTAGAGGACGCTCCAGATCCACTAATATTTTGTGACTGCTGCTGTGAATTCTGTGCAGCATTACCATCTTGTGCATCTACATTATCAATCACATTTACTGGTTTATACCAGCTACTCATCTCATCAAAAACAACATCTCTGCTCACTGTAAACTTACGAGTAGAAGGGTTATAGCATCTATACCCTTTTTGATGTAGAGAGTAACCAATAAAGATGCACTTCTCAGCTTTTGGATCCAACTTGGATCTCAACTCATCTGTCACATGTACGTAGGCAATGCAACCAAAAATTTTCAAATGAGAAATATCTGGTTTCCTACCAGTATACCTCTCCTCTGGAGTCATCCCATGTATTGTTGCAGTGGGAGTCCTGTTCATTATGTAGACTGTTGTAGCAACTGCTTCAGCCCAGTAAAAATCTGGCAAGTCTTTTTCATTGAGCATGGCACGAGATACCTCTCCAATATGCCTCTTTTTCCTTTCTGCAATTCCATTTTGTTGTGGGGTATGACTGCATGAATATTGCTGCTTTATGCCATGCTCCTGCAGGAATCTTGCAAACTCATTTGAGAGATACTCTCCCCCTCCATCTGACCTTAGGCATTTTATTTGCAAACCTGTTTCTTTTTCAACCATAGCTTTAAGAGTTTTGAAATGCCCAAAAACTTCACTTTTCTTTTTCATAAAATACACCCAAACTTTTCTGCTATAGTCATCAATAAAAGTGACAAAATAATGATAGCCTCCAAGAGATGCAGCTTTAGTAGTCCACACATCAGAGTGGATTAATTCCAATGGCTTCTTACTCTCTTGAACATGTCTAGGAAATGGTTTCTTTGCCTATTTTCCAAATTGACAGGCTTCACATATCTTATGCATTTCTGCAACCTTGAATTTGGACAATCCTGCAACAATATTTTGGGCCTGCATTGATTTAAGTCGCTGTACATTAACATGACCAATGCGTTTATGCCAGATATCAATATCTGCAACTACACCGGTCCCATGTGCAAACATTGCTGCACTCAATTCAGGCATGTCTGCATCCAATGTAAACATTCTGCCCTTCTTCTTTCCTTTTGCTATCAAGCAACCTTTATTTTTCATATCCTCAACAAAGCATCCATGAGGATTAAATCTGACCTGCAAGCCTTGCTCAACCATTTGACCAACAGAAACCAGATTCTTGGTGATATTCGGGACATGAAATACATCGGACAGGTATTTCTTTTTCCCATCCTGCATAGACAAAGGAATTTTTCCAATCTGCACAATAGGATGTGCAGTATCATCACCAGTTTCCACAAATCCTGGTTTTTCCATTTTCCTTGCATCCTCCATCCACTCTGCATGACCTGTCATGTGGTTTGATGCACCTGAGTCAACATACCATACATCATTGCTTTCTTCTGCACTTGTCACAGAATTGTTCATGTGCTGCACCATAAACAAATGCTCATTTCTATCATCACCCTGTCTACTAGAAGATGCATAATTCCCTTGTTGCAATTTCCCATTCATGATGTCATTCTGCTTTTTATAGCAGTCTTTAGCCATATGACCCATTTTACCACAGTAGTAGCATTCAACATTGCTGTTTGCATTTTGACCTCTTTGCCATCCACCACGACCTCTTTGGCTCCCTCTGCCTCTAGAGTTACCACGTCTCCTCCATAAGACTGGTTTTCTTGAGTTTGCTGCATATTTTGATTTCTACCACGGCCTCCAAATCGGCCTCCTCTACCTCTGCCTCTACCTCTTCCAGCATTTGAGTAGAAGACAGCTTCTTTTGAAGTTCCTCCTGAAGAAGATGCACCACCATTTCTCTGCTCGTCAGAAATTAGAAGAGCAATCAACTCCTCAAAATCAGGAAATCTTTCACGAACTGAAATGGATGTCCGAAACTGTGCATAATCCTTTCCTAGACCATTCAAGATCACAGAAACTAAATCATCATCTTCCACTGGCGACCCAATGGAAGCAAGTGCATCTGCAATCTTCTTCACTTTCATGTGGTAGTCATTGATGCTCATACTTTCTCTTTGCACATTATGCAACTCTTGCTTGAGCTGCATTTTCCTGGCTTGCGTATTTGTGCTATACATTTTTGACAAAGTATCCCATGCCTCCTTTGGCGTACTTGCATCCTGAATATGCACGATCATAGAGTCTGAAATACTGATAGATAGCCAGTACATAACTTTCCTGGCTCTCTCATGCCATGCTTTGAATGCCTGCATTTGCTGTTGATTGGGAACATTAGGAAGAACTGGTTCTTCTTCATTTCCTGCAACAAATTCCCAATATCCTTTTCCCATAAGGAAATTCGTCATTCTAAACTTCCATGCTTGGAAGTTATTCTTGTCAAGCTTTTCAGTGACAATCTGTGAAAGAGAATCAGACGCCATTACAGAACACTGCAAAAAATTCTGTCACTGCAAAAAACACAGCTTCACTCTCACAAGGGAAAATCTGCAAAACTGGCGAAAGTGGTATTTGACCACACAGTCACTTCCTAGTGACGATTTTGCATCAACAGGCAACAAGGATGATTCTGTAACTCCCAATGTCTCTGCGCATAGGCATACGATGCAATTTCTACAGTAACTTTTCACCGACCTGTAGAACAGTGGCTGCACAGCATAAAACTGGGCCTTTTCCTGAGTGCATGCAGAAAACTTCCCCCTCCAAAACAGGCCCCGAAATGGCCTCAAATAAAAAAAACAGGGTCGCCAAGGGCTAAAGCCCTTACCCGCAGTATATACTGCCCTCTTGCTTCACCGCGAAGGGCGTCTCAACCTGAGACAATGCACTCTTGCAATTTCCGACTGTGCCACCTGCAGAGATCTGCTCCCAAAACAGAAAATGAAAGCAACACTGCTCCTCTTACCAGAACATCTCGAGCTTGGCTTGCTTCCTTGAGCTCCTTACCACGAACAAGGCTCTGATATCATGTCAAGATTGTGGGAGAGAAGGAAGGAGTCTCACTTGTAGCTTTCTTGCTTGCACAATGGGGGAATACACACAAAGGTGGAGGCTGAAAACAATTTTCCTCTTCTTAGTTGTGTAAGCCAAAAGAACTCAAGTACAAAGAAATAGAAGAACCCTATATATGGGTCTCAAACCAAACTCAACTAACTAAGGTGGCATACTAACTAAGCCACGAACTAGAGTAGATAAGGATAGCTGTCATCTAGCTATTATTCATGGGCGATGTACCAACGGCATCTGCAACTGACACGTCGGTGACATAAATGCACAACGGTCGCCCTGGAATATCACGAGTGGAGCTCGATATCTCAATAGCCTCGGGCTGACACCGAAGCTTCTTGAGGGTCGTGCCCGAACATTTGAATTTTTCAGGGACTGGCTCTCGGCCAAGGCTCCTTTTTCTGCTTTTATCCTGCGCATTTTTGCTATTTCCATTTTTTCATTTTCTGCTCCTCTGTGTTGCGGAACCATGGTAACATTACCCCCCTCCTAGCCAAGTGCCAGTCCCATGGCACTACGGTGGGACGGAGTGGCTAGTTAGGTCGGCTGCTGCTGGGCGGAATAGGTAGGTGGGTGGTTGGGGGAATGATAGGTGATGGAGGTTGGGGACGACGACCAGGAAAGATTCTAGTGTGCTTTAGGCTCCATGAAGATACTCGACATCTTTCACACTGTTGGGGCGCCCCTTGTGTAACTGGTCGTCTTTTGAGTATCTGAAACACTTGAAGCAATAAGCAATCCCTTAGGAGGATGGTATTGGAGGGATTTATTCTGGAGAAACCCCCCGAACGTTGTTTGCCTTGAAAACCTGTGGCCTTGATTGAAGATCCTTGTCTTTGAGTAGAAGGTCTTCAGTTTTGAGTTGAAGGTCTTCAGGTTGGTGGAGTCAATAAGCGATCCGTAGATCTTGAGGCGTTGGGCATGGATCTTCGGACGATGAGGTTCCAAGATCTATGCCAATGGCAGTTCTACCTTGACCTGGTTCGATTGTAGTGGCCATCAGCAGGTGGATGGCTGGATGCCGGCACGTTTGGGTCATTAAAGGGTGCCGTGGGTGATCATCTTCCATGGATAGCCATTTCTTGAGAGTCGAACATAACCTGCAAGAAAAGTTGTGCACTCCCTAAGGGGTGTGTCTGCTTGCCATGTAGTGTGTGGTGCTCGTGGCAGTGGAACTGGGAGATGGGTCTAACCTTGGGCAAGCCCTTGGTAACGTCCCACACTTGAGGACCCAGCTTGTGCTTTGTTGGAGGTGCGGTGCGAGCCTTAGGGTGACAGGTCTGAAAGTCCTGCCCTTGATGTGCCCTAAGCATGAAGTGGGGGAGGGGGCTAGGGAGAACCCTAGGTGCAGTGACTGTGGTGCTTCTTCTTCTTCTTCTCTTTTTTTTTTTTTGGAAATGATACATAGGCCTAATTATCTTGGTCAGAATGAGGAGGAGAAGGGGGGCGGAGAGACTTGCTCAACAATTGACGACTTTGCATGTAATCTTTTAGATTCATGCGGACATGAAGGGAGGTGGTGGAGAGGAAGGGGTGGTTGCATCTAATGAACTGGCTGTCGTTCATGTCCTCTAGGAGGGCTAGGCAAAAAGAGGGAAGGAGACTAGCCCTCATCATGAGATGAGCCATGGTGCAATTATCTATAGCATTAGGGTCAAAGAATAGGGGAGGCAGGCCGCGCTCTTGTGGAGTCGGGTCCTGCTTAAGAAGTAGCCTAAGTAACCTAAGATAATTACAAGTGGTTATAAAAGCGGGGTCAGGACATGAGGAAAAGTCCGCAAGGAAGCGCATCATAGACTCGTCTAGGCTTTCTGGTAAAAAGAAGGGCATTGTCAAAGGATGCTACAGTGGAGTTATAAATAACAGGAAAGTCATACCACCCGTGGAGGGTGGCATCAAAATCTACCCCTACCCTTCGAGGATATGCCATGTAAGTAGGGTCGTTCCGCTCGAACGGCAGGGTATTAGAAAAAGCCATCCATGCGAGCATGCTTATGTCGCATACTCGCCTCCTCCACAGGGGTTGGCTCTTATAGTTTTGTATAGTGTGGGGGATTTCAAAAATTTTATCTTGCCAGTACTTCGGTGCCCCAGGAGGTTGGGGTCTTTTCCCGCTCCTCCAGCTATTTTTTCCCCAACCGGCCCACCGACCACAATCACCTCGTCCATCACTTTGAGAGGCAGGACCCTCCTCAGACTGTTGGGTAGGAGGAAACTGAAGGAGAATGGATCCTTTCCTAGTTCATGTACCTCCCACACCACTAGTTTTGTGTGGAATCCCGTGGGAAGATCATCTGGGCACGGAGGGAGAGGCGCGGATGGTAGCACGGCTGGTTTGGCTCTCAGTTTCTATCTGGTCTCCTCCATCAGCTTTTTGCATCTTTCTTTAGAGATGGCTTATCTTTCTGTAGCAGCTGGGTCTTCTTGTGGCGGGTCTTGGGCCTATGGCGAGGGGGGTTGTGGGACTACGTCTTCCCTGAATCGATTCACATCGATTTCCAGCTCTGCTTCTTCCCCCTGCCATTCTGCGTGTGCTGCTTCTTCCTGGAACCCGAGGCCGTCTATCTCCTGGGGGGTTAGGCCGGCCTGCATTAGGTATTTTTGCTGTTCCTCCAAACTCAGCCTAACCTCCGCCGGTAATGGTGGCATTTGTAGTCCAGCGTGGAGGGCTCTTTTTGCCATGCCAAGCTTCCTTTGCACCGCCTCCAGTGGCTCTCCTTGTGCTGCGTGGGTGGCGTCCAAGATGGTGTCGAGGAAGGCCTTCTGTTGAGTGCTGAAGGCCACTTGGGCTGCCTCTGCCTTGCTCTCCGCGATGATTTTCTCTTTTTCAATTAGAGCAAGGCGGTGCGCCAGTGTCTTCACCCTCTTCTCGTTGTGCGCGGCCCACTCCTCTGCCCTTTTATTCATTATTTCCAAGCCTTCTTCATGTCTTAAGGTCAGCATCATGATTTTTTGCTCATAATCCTCTAGTTCCATGACTAGCCTCTCTTGTTCTTCTCTTTCAGAGGTCAGCTGATCTATTAGGCGCTTGAGTTCCTCCTGCTGCTCCTCCATGCCTCGTTTTCTTTCTTTGTCCCTGGCATTCAACTCCACCATGAGTGCATCAATGTCAGCAGATTTCGCAGCAAGCTCCTAGTACTGCACTATTAGGAGCTTGTGCTCTCTTTGCATATTTACTAACTCTCGAGTCTCCTTTTCGAGTAGCTGCCTCCAATGTTCCTCCCTCTCATGCTTAGCCTTCAGTTCTTGTTTCAGATCTGCAATCTCGCTCTGCTGCAAGGCTATCATTCTTGTCTTGTCCAGCTGGAAGGCGGCCATGGTTTCCTTCTCGGCTGCCAACTCAGCCACGGCTATTTTGCGTTCCTCCTTCGCTCTCTCCAATTGGGAGAGCAGCTCGGTGGCGTATTCGTCGTAATTAGTCGGTGGCATCATCGTTGCGTGAATGGGCGAGGTAGAGGCTTCGACTTTTTGCTTTTTGGGCTCTTGCCTGGACTCTGCATCCGTGGCTGGCCTCTTCTGTCCTGTGGCCGTAGTCTCCGTGCTCTGCCCCTGGCCGATTTCCTTGTTGATAAAATACTGCATCCACGCCATGAAGTTTGACACATTTGCGCTAGTGGGGATGCTGGGGGTGATGGTGGTGAGTTCTGCGTGGGGCACCAAGAGGGTAGGGATCGGATGGAACGGGGCCTTGCCTTTGCCTTCGGGGACTGGAGGTGGCACGAACTTTGGTACCTGTGTGCTGGACCCTAGCCCCTCTTCTCTGCATGGGCTCAGGTTTCTTAGTTCTTTTGCTCGGCACTATTGTTTGATGGACCGGCAGGTGGCCTCCGCCAGGTCCTCTTCCTCCTTTCTTCGTAGCTCCTCCTCCTCCTCATCCGCTATTCTCTTCCTTTCCTCCTGTCTTTTCTTCTGCTCCTCCTTTTTCACTTTCTGTTCTCTTTCCCTTCTTTTCTCCTCTTCAGCTTCCTGTTTTGACGCCTCCTTGGCTTTCTGTAACTCCTCTTTTTCCCTCTCCTCCTCTAGTCTCTTTGTTCTCTCTCTCTCTTTTGCTTCTTTTAGGCATTTCCTCTTCGCCCTTTCCAAGTCTTTCCTTTCCTTCTTCATGCCTTCGTCATTCTTCTTCTTCCCCTGCACCGCCTTCTTCTTCGTTGTCCTGATTGTCTTCTTACTAGTTTGTCCCTCCCCTTCTTCTTCTATTTCTGTCCTGTCGGTGGACCTGTCTTTGTCCTGACGAGGGGGCGACCTCTCCGGCGTTTCTCCTTCTCCCTCCTCCGGCTCCTGTGCTGCCTTTACTACCTCCTGAATGAGTGCAGTCAAGACTCCTCCGTATCCGATGAAAGAGGCCTTGGGGGAGGCTTTCTTCCTTTCCGTCACCTTAGAAGCCAGAGATTCTCCTCCTGTTGGTGCACTTCCCAGGGCTAGTGTCTTGGCCGCTTGATCAATCGTCTTCCGCACGTAGCCATTCCAATCCACCTCATCTAGGGTGTGGGCCGCTACATTCTCCAGCATTAGCATGCTAATTCGATGCATTAAAGAATTGTATCGTTGGCTGGAGAAGAGCACGTGCACCAACTTGCCCTGCAACCTGGCATCTATGTGAGGGATGTCCTGGATGCTTATGCCGTCGTTCGTGAGCACCTCTTCCTTCTTCATTTTCAGCAAGGCATAAACATCCTTTTTTGTCTCCTTTCTGTCCTTGGTACCAATCCCAGAGCCTTTTCCACCAAGGCTGGATCCAACCGGACGTGCATCTGCTTTGTACCCTCTCCTCGGCCCACTGTTACAATGCCACCTTCTTGGTCTGGATTGTATGTTCTGAGGAATTCTACACATTTTAAGTGATCCGGCTCCTGCGAGAAATTTTCAATATACTTTGTAAGGTTGCACTGTTCCACTACCCTCCTGGCTGCCTCCTCCTTCGCCACCACGACTTCGATGTTGTGGATGGTTCGGAATTTGAGCTGGCCGAATGCGCGGTTTTCTAATTGGATGCGATACTGCTCCCTTTCCTCGTCAGTGAACGGGAGTCGATGGGCGCGGTCTTGCTGCGACATTTTCTGCTCCTGCCGTAATTCGTAACTTTCGTTAGCATTTTCCACATAGCACTTTGCTGTTTATGCGAGAATAAAAACTCTTGACTGAATTTTTAGGAAGCCATTTTTCTCATACTAATGCTTATGCTTTTCACTACCTTTACTTTACTGTACCCCCTTTTATTCATTTCCTATCTGATTCTTTTCACCTTCACCACATACCCACATACATACCCACATACCCCCTCCTCTTCTGGCTGAGAAAAGAATCCTTCCTAGGATTGGGGGTTAAAAGGTGAAGGGCTTTGGGCCTGTTGGGGTCGGAGTTTACGTGTGAAGAAACCACGTGTAGAATTTTGGATTATATTCTAGTTGAGCATGACAATCAAGAGCAGATGGTTGGATGGAGACTTGGGAGATGTAGGTCAAGACATCGTGAAAGAGATCTCCAATATTAAGGCGGTTGGCAACATGTAACTCCTTTTTCGTGAGGAATTGGTCAATGTAGGGGTGAGCGAGCACATGGTCGTCCAAATGCTGATTGCGGGTGATGGCCAAAACCCTAAACGAGATAGGTGCCACATAAGTAGGGCCATATTCGATGGTTTTGACTGCCCTGCACTGCTTAGCATTGGTCATTATCCGGCAACCTTTTTTCTCCCATTGGATTCTCAGAGCAAACCATTGCTATAAGAACGTGGAAGGCGAGCTTGCCATCTACATGAGCTCTTGCAACTCGTATTCAAGAACAGAACGAGGAGGTTTACGATATGAAGTGATTAGTCTTTTGAGGGCAGCTTGCTCCTTAGAGATTTCGTCGTTTGCTATCAGTTCGGCAGCAGTTTTGGGGAACTTAGTGGTCATAAGTTCATATTCTTCCCAACTGCATGGTAATGCACGAACATCCGAAGCAAGTGTTTTGTCAAAAAGGCCTAGGTCTAGCCTCTCATAATTTCTAACGAATGTAGTGAAAGTTTCATCCAACATCTTGATGCAGGTTATTAAGTCATCCCCAGAAGTCACGGCGAGGTCCTTAGCCAAGGAGAGGAAAGGTCGTATCGCGTAGGAAGGTTTCAGACCTGCTGGTGGGGATGGTGCAACTGGACTGGATAGTGGTGACTCCATCATTGGTGTCATAGGTCGCGCTTTACACTCCGAAGCATTTTGAGGTGCTGTAGGAAGCCCTGAGGGCATGGGAGTTGTGCTGGGTTCTGAGTGAACCGTCATAGGGGTTTTTGAGTTCTTTGGATTGGGCAAGTTTAAGGCTTGTGGCGTTTGCTTTGGTCGATAGATGAATTGGGGCTTACTAGCCACAACTGGCGATGGTTTGCTGACTATGTTCTGGGCACCACGTGTGCAAGCCTCCCTCTCTGGGGTGAGATTGCTTGTAGATGAGCTTTTTAGCTGGCCATTTTTAGGCACCCAAATCCAAGGATTGCCCTCGTAGTATCCTTGTGCTCGCAAGAGATCTTTGGGGATCCATCGCGGCATAGTTGTGCGTCTACATAGATAGCTTCTAGACTGCCTCTTAGGCCGTGACGGGCTGATGATTTTGGCGTTTAGGATCACGTTTGGGTGGTCTACCCAGATGTGTTTTTTGCCGTTTTGGCACCCATATAAGCTTGGACTCCTTGGCCTTGTGAGCACTCTTGGTGGGTTTGGGCCTGGGGTCGAGAGCCTGGCATGAGGTCGTAGTTTTCTTCTCCTTAGACTTGGGCTGGAGCGTGGTCGTAGGGGTTTCTACCGGTGGCTTTGTAATGGTGGAGGAATCATGACAGCCTTTGCTGAAAGTCGTCACTATATGCACATTGTCGATAGCAAGATGAATGCGGTTTAGGTTGTAATCCACATTACAGTTCGTTTGCTTCTTGAAAGTGCAACCCAATAGTGACATATTACCGGCTCCTCTAGTGTCAGGCAACACATGGAAGAAAGCTGGTAAACTTTCAGACTCGATGGAAACCGACTACCTTGCATTTCCCCAGGAGTGAATAAGTAGCACCCCCAAACGGGGTGAGTTTGGCATTAGTGGGTTGTAGTTTCGGTTGACCAATGCGTGTCCAATGGTCATGCGTCAAGATGTTGTAGTCGGCCCCTTCATCAATCAAGGCATCGAAAGAACACATCGCTACTTCTACGACTGTGATTCGTAGATACGCCGGTGCCACTGCTTCTTCGTCCTGATCTGTAAGGTTGGTTATAGTAGCCATGAGGACGTTCAGTGGGGGTTCTAACATGGGTGGCTCATGTAATGGATGGGAAGGAGGATAGTACTTCTTTATGCGGCTGCCATTAAAAAAGCCTATTCCTTCGCCTTCAAGTGTCTCCAACTCAACATTCCCTGTTCTACCAATCATGCGTACTCTAAAAGGCCCTAGCCCCCGAAACTTCATCTTCTGTTTATGTCCTTTTACAGAGTATAGCAGAACAAGGTCCCCTTGTTCAAAGTCTTGCTGTTTGACATGATTGTCAAACCACATCTTTCGTCAAGCCTTCTCACAAATCAGAGAGTGAGTGGCGAGGAGTTGGGTCTCCGTTAGGCGCTCTAGCTCCACTAAGCGATTGGTCCAAGCCTCTCTTTCCTCCCAACGCTCCTGGACTGCTAGCCTTAAGCTAGGGATGAAGAATTCCAAGGGCAAAATGGCTTCAGTTCTGTATGTCAGCCTAAAAGGCGTCTATCCTACAGCCATTTTATAAGCTGTGCGATAGCCCCACAAGGCCGCCATTATCTTGTTGTCCCAGTCACTTCTTGAAGTAGATACGACTTTTGTAAGCACATTGACTAAGATTTTATTTGTGGATTCGGCTTGGCCATTAGCCTGAGGGTAATAGGGAGAGGAGTTCCGATGAATTATTAGGAAGATAGAGAGTAGGTGGGCAATCACTTCATTAACGAAGTGTGTGCCTTGGTCGCTTACAAGTTCGATTGGATAGCCAAACCGTGAAATGACCTGCTCCCACAAGAACTTTGCAGTGGTCCTAGCATCATTCTTCCTCGTGGCTCGTGCCTCTACCTACTTCGTTAGATAGTCGGTTGCTACTATGATGTAGCGAGCTTGGGAATATTGTGCCGCATGACTGATAGGTCCAACAAAATCAATGCCCCATTTTTCAAAGGGGTGTCGGGCTATGACAGGGGTCAACTCCATCTTGTCTTTCCGCACCGGCGCTTTGGTCCTTTGGCACTCATCGCAGTGCTTTACGAATCTAGCTACATCGTGGAAGCGGGTGGGCCACCATAGTTGGGATTGTAGCACCTTTCGGGCTGTTATGTCTCCACTAAAGTGTCCTCCAGCGATTCCGCCCTGTGCTTCGTTCAATGCATCGTGCATCTCGTGCTCACATACACATCTGCGTAATAAACCGTCTTGTCCTAACCTGTAGAGCTGGCCGGCTATCAGTTGGTATGGCTGAATTTTCAGGATAAGTCTTCTCAGCCTGGCCTTCTCAATGGGTCGCTCAGGTAGTCCATTTTCTAACACTTGCACTATGTGCCCAATACGGTGTCAGATCAGCTTTGAACAATTCTCTCTCGCTCGACAAGTTAAAGAGATGAGGATCCGGTAAATCGTCTGGTATGCCTTGTCCAACGGCTTTCCCTGTGGGTATGCGGGACATATGGTCAGCCATGTAATGCTGTTTCCCTTGCGTACAACCACAGAGAAGTCAAACTCCAGTAGAAGGAGTAACCATCTAGCAATGCGCCCTGTAGCATAAGGCTTGTTCACAAGATATAGCAAGGCTCGATGGTCAACAAAGAAGACAAAAGGAGTGGCCAACAGGTAATGCCTGAATTTCTTTACCGCAAATACCATGGCCAACCCCTCCCTTTCCGTCGTGGAATAGTTCATCTCGGTCTTTGTGAGCTGCCTGCTGGCAAAGCTCACCGGGTAGTCTAAGTTATGTTCACCAGGTTGGCATAGCACGGCTCCAATAGCGAACTTAGAGGCGTCTATTTGTACATGAAACGTTATGTTCCAGTCTGGGGCTCGTAAGATTGGTGCAGTAGTGAGAGCCTTTTTCAACTCCTCATATGCGCGTTGGCATTCCTCAGTCCACTCGAACACAATCAATAGCTTGTACAATGGTCTAGCAATTAGTGCGTAATTTAGTACAAAGCGTCGATAATATTCAGTGTGTCCTAAGAAGCACTGAACTCCCTTGTAGTTATCGGGTGGTGGTAAGTCAACAATGACTCTGACTTTAGAAAAGTCCTGACTTTAGAAAAGTCAATGGCAATGCCGTTCTTTGACACTACGTGCCCTAAGATGCATCCGTGTTTCACCCAGAACTAGCACTTTAAGGGGTTCAAGGAGAGACGATATAAGCGGCACCGTTCAAAGACTGCTCGGAGTTTGTCTAAGTGTTCGATCCAGGTCGAATGGACACACAGACCGTCGACAAAGATCTCTAACTCCTTGCGAAGCATGTCTTTAAAGATGGTGCACATGAGGCATTGGAAAGTGGCAGGGGCATTGGTCAACCCGAAGGGCATGACTATGTACGCAAAGACGCCCCACTCAGTGGCAAAGGCGGTCTTGTGCCTGTCTGCAGGATTCACTTGCACCTGGTTGTACCCTGAGAAGCCATCCAGGAAATTGTAGGCTTCCTTGCCTGCCACCCTCTCAAGCATGTGCTCGGTGTACGGCAAGGGATAGTTGTCTCTCTTTGTAGCAGTGTTCACCTTCTTCTAATTGGTGCACACTCGAATTTTGCCATTCTTCTTTATCACAATGACTATGGGTGATACCCAGTCTCTGTGTGCTCAATTTCGTAGATGAATCCAGCTCTCATCAGCTTGACAATTTCCTCTTTGACAGCATGAGCATGGTTTGGATTCATGGGGTACGGTCGCTACTTGACTGGCGTTGCATCCGACGTCATGGGTATGTTGTGAGTCACAACACTCGGATCTACCCCCTGTAGCTCTTCTAAGGACCAGGCAAATACATCTATGTACTCCCACAAGAGAGCGACAAGACTCAACTCTTCTTCACCAGTCAAGTCATCGGTGATGAACACTGGTCGGGGTATCTCCCCTTCCAGGGCTAGGTTTACCTCCTTGACCTTGGCTGGTCTTTCAATTGGTTCGCTCGTCTGCCCTTGACGCTTGGCACCTAGCAGAACCACTATCCTATCCCCTTTTTTGAATTTAGTGAAGCGTTTAGGGAGGTCCTGCGACTTTCGCTGTTCTTCTGATCGTGCATCCCTAGGGTGCTTTGCCCCATCTTGCCTTGACCGTCTGTGCCTCAGGTGGACGGGTAAGTCCCCCTTAGTGCGTCTTGCCATGGGCGGCCTAGGGATCTTTGGGTCGCTATCCGAAGTAACTTCCGATTCAGAGTCAAACCCTCCATTTTCGCTAGAAGAGGTGGTCTCCCCTGGTGGCCGCAATTCAGATGGCGATTCGGTTCTAAGTATTGATGTTGTTCCTGAATGGGCTAGGCCTGCTTGCTCAAGGTCTATGGCTCCTATACATTCTAACCACACATGATCACATCTCATGCGCATAACTCCTTGCTCCAGTCTAAGGGCCTGCCTTTTCTGCGGCTTGGCGTCTACTCGTATCTGCTCAATTTCTCGTCCTTCAGTGTCGTACTCTATGGTGTCCACTTCACCCTCGCTCTCATCACACTGAAGGATTGGCAGTCTTCGTATTCATTGCAGGAAACTTTGTCATTCGACTGCTCATCGTCTCTTAGGACTTGGTATGCCCCATGTCGTTGGTCAGGAACCAGGGCCCAGTTATACATGAGGTTCAGCTCGTGCACCCTGGTCCATTGCCACTTGGAATCCTCTAAGAGGTCCTGGAGTGGTTTGAAGTTGGCGGCCGGGTTGCCAGCTAGCTGATCCATTAGGTATTCCAGTACCCCCTGGAGTTCCCTTTTGTTGGATGGCACTTGGAAGGTAATAGGCTTAGGCCTTTCGTGGAGGCTTGCTGCCATCATGCAGACTGATGTAGAGAGTGCTGCGTTTGTCTTGCCGATCATTTTGATGGCCTGCTCATACGCCTCATGGTTTGAGAATGGCAGGTCAATTGCAGCGAGAACGTGCAACCAATCCCGCTCATCCTCTGGGCATGGGATATGCTTGGTCAAGGACCCATAGGGCTTCCTGACCTGAGTGTTCCCTTTGAGCATAGTCGAGATGGCGTCTAGGTCGACTGGTGAGGCCTTCCAAGTGTCCATCTCTATTCTTACGGCATTAGTTATATTGCCCAAGAAGATCAAGCCATTACCCCAATCTTCGATGACTCTAGCATTGCGCATCTAGGGTCGGCCTAATAGGACATCGTAGTCCACTCCCTTCATGACTATAAAGTCAATAGAGAACTGGACACCTGCGATCTTCACTGGCCAATTCTTCAGGACCCCGAATGGCTTCACTCTCATACCGTTTGCTAGTGTGACATTAAACCAGGCAGCTTTGACAGGCAGGTTTCCCCAAGTCTGCAGCACTGCGTGGCTAAGCACACTAACCCCGGCTCCCATATCTACGATTCCCTTCCTTGTTGTGTCACCCAGGTCTAGAACCGACAGGACTGCGTGCGTCTCAGAGCCTTTCCAAAAGGCGTTGACGTGCAAAGATTTAGGCACGGAGTGCAGCGTCAGGCTTGGCAATTGTGTTTCTGCATCCTGGTCTCGAGGGTCTACCGTGACCTGCTCTTGCGATCCCTCGACCCACTGCTTAAGGTCTTGCCATAGGGCAGGGTGCTGCTTAAGCAGATCCCCCAGGCTAAGTGTTACAGGCGTGGTCACTAGCGTGGTCAAGAGGTCGTTAGATACTCGTCCTTCTTTTAGCCTAGACTGTCCGGGCCAATGGCCACGGCTGATCTGCGGCTCTGTTGCATCTAGGCTTGCTCTCAGCGGCACTGCATGTGGCACCGTGGCTTCAGCTGCCTTAGGTTGAGGCGGTGACATTGGCGTGCTCATGCTGGAGAGATCATCGATCTCGTCCTCTATGATGGGTTCAGCATCTTTGAGATGCTGTTGAGCCTCCCTCACCCATTCCTTCACCTTTTCTATGGCCTCTAATTGTCGCTTTGGATGCGGGTACTCCCCTACCTTAGAGCTTCCCTTTTCAGCCGTCTTAGGGGCTGAAGTCTCTGCCTTCGCGTCTGAGACCTTCTTTCCAGTAGGTAAAGACGTATCACTCTCGGTTTTTAATGCGACCTTACTTCCGATCTCTTCTTTTTCTGCCTGCGGCTTTTCTTCCCTATTGAGGTTGCGTCAAGATTGCTAGGTCCTGGCAGAGAGATGCCGGCTTGCTTTGTTTGGGCTCGGGTTATAACTCGCAAGGGGATTGGTGTGGCCTCCCCGTAAGGGTTTTCGACACCAAACAGCCCCAATGGGACGGATGGCAAATTAGCTGAGCTAGAGGACGGCTTCCGCTTTGGGCAGTCAATGAAAAGATAGGTGATTCCGCACTCTGCGCACCTTTGGTCAGCCTTGTCCCTGTTTTGCTGCTCTCTTTCAGGGAAGCGTGATGAGACATGACCGGGGTGTCCGCAAGTCCAACAAGTGACTGGATCCTGTGGTTGCCCTCCTAGGCCTCTACCCCGTCCCCGTCCTAATGTCATCACCGGCACGGGTCGATAATCCATGAGGATTGCATTGCCCTCATCGTCATGCGAGATGTAAGGGTATATGTAGGTCTCTTCCTCATTCGGCTCCTCCACGTAGTGTATTGGAGCGTCGCTCGGTGGGTGGGTCACATATGGACCAAGCGGTCTAGGGATGCCTGTAGGATTTATGTCCATTCTAGGGACAGCTGGTTTCATATCGTTAGGTGCAGGTAGAGCCAATGGGGCTCCCCTTCCGAAGAATGGCTGCGGCCTGTTAGCTAGATAAGGCTGACCGTAGGGTTGAGAGTATGGAAGTCTTCGTGGTAGTCTGCAATGTGCGATATCGTGATCGAACTTACCGCAGTTAGCACAAGGTCTTGACCTAGGGTCTTGACACTCGGCCGGCAAGTGGTTTCTGCCACAGTACACACACTGGATGTGCAGGTGCATTAGTCGTCTCAACATGTCTTGTATCTTGGCTAATTCCATCTTGACCTCAGCCAAGCCTTGGTCTGTCTCGGTGGCCTTCCCCTTATCTTAGGATGATGGGTTTGACCGCTCTCACTAGAGGCTGACGTTCTCTCTAAGCTTCATGGGTTGGTCTCTTCTAGAGTTGAGCTCCTAGAGCTTCGCTCTTTTAGCTGGTCATCGACTCTAATGGCCTCCTCAAAAACTCTAGCCACCACATCCCACTGCAAGCTTGTATTGCCTGCCAATGCCTTATATAACTCCTCGTCTCTAATTCCGCTGATGAATACAGTTGAAACTGCTCTATCAGTCGGTCGCTCGCCTAGAGGGATTCTCTTAAAGAGACTTCTCACATGGGTAGTCACGGATGTCCTCCTCTTTCTGCTTGACATTCATCAAGCGTACTAGCAGGTTATCGGAGTATCCGGGCTCGACGAACCTCTTGACGAAGAGATCCTTGAGATTATTGAAGTTGGCTCGTTCCACGGCATCCAAGCTTGTGTACCACGTCCTACCCTTGTCGCCTAAGCAAAGCCCGAATGCTTGCGAACGTTGAGTCTGGTCGTTGAGGCCGTTGCCTTCGCAGACTTGCTCAAACTACTCAACAAAGCTGTACAGATCATCATGCGGTTGGTACTTGTCTAGTTGCTTGGTAACAATCGGTATTTTGGCTTGGCTCTTTGAGCCCTGGTTTGCCCCTAATCCTGCAAGCAGAGACGTCGCTAGTGCGGCAGCACTCTGCTCTACTGCAGTGTTATCAAGCAGCGGTTTCATGAGGAGCTCGCTCAGTGTTAGGTCTCCCTCTAGTGCTCTCTCATGGTCTGTTCGGTTTCGGCTAGCCAAGTTCAGCACTCGCTGCACCTCATGCAGCTCCATGCTTTGCCTTTGGCTCCTAGCCTGTTGATCCCTATTATAATCAGCTATGCCTTGCAATGCCTTGTGGGCTAGCCTTCTCTCCTCCTCTAGGTCTGCAATGATTGCATCTGCTGTCCTGCTGCGGTGCTCGTACCGGACGTGCGCATCGTAACTGCTCATCATCTGCTGTATAACATCTGGGAATACACTCAAATCGAGCTCCTCATTAGACCGATGGTCTGAGCTTTCTTCCGTCATGGTCGAATTCTTACGTCCCGCTGGGCTATCGATTAGGTTGAATAGTCGTGACAGATCCTCGTCGTTGGCGCTTCTTGCTTGGTTCTACCCTGCGCTTCACGTGTTTGTCTATGTCTTGGGTCCTCTCCTATTGGTGGGTTCCTTCAGCGATTTATCTGAGTGAGTTCCTTTGATTATTGAATACAAACCTCAATTTATGATCACTCGGTGAGTGTGTTGTTCCTCGTGCACTTGTGCCCAATCAGGCTTTCAGCTTTCTTAAGTGTACTTCAAGTGCGGAAATTCAATGTGAGTGCCGCAAGCAATTCCCCGGTGTCTTACTCACTCTCGCTCATTTTGGGCCTGATAGGCTTGTAGGTCAATTTTCTAGCCGTTTAGTCAGGGTTTAGGGTTTCCTTGCACGTTGCCTCGTTCGCTTCCGATCGATCAGGTTTTACGGTTCAGCGACTCGCATCCGAGTCCTTGGGTCCCTCAACTGTTTACTGCTAACTGCTAAGCGGGTATGTACTACAATTTCTCTTATCACGTGTGCCAGAATCAAGTTCTGAGCGCCCGAAGGGTTTCGACAAGTTACGCAAATGCGTATTTGCCGGGCCGGGTCAAATTTCTGACAAATTTGACAAAAAGTTGCACTCGGACCAACTGGTCCGAATGGGTCACTTGGACGGGCCGAATGGCACGGGGTCAAGGGCCGAATCTCCGGATTTGACTCGGATGACTTTTATTCGGACGGGCCGAATGGTAGGTTTGGACAGGATAATTCGGATGGGCCGAATGATGCTTGGCTGAGGGCCGAATCCCGGGTGTGGCCGAGTTCCTTATTTGAGACTCGGACGGGTCGTTCGGACGGGCCGAGGCCGAATATGCCACGTGGCAAAAAGTTCTGGCTCGGACAGTCCGAGTGGGTTGACTCGGATGGTTTGACTCAGACGCGGTCTGAGGGCCGACTAGGGTTCTAGACCGAGTGGCCGAATGGTAAGGGGCCGAGGGCTGATTCTGGGACTCGGCCCAGAAGCGATCACTCGGACGGGCCGAACGCGGCGCGACGGAAACAACGCGATGTCGATTTCGATCGATTCTTGGGATTTACACAATCATACCAAGCACAACCCTCCAGATCCTATCTAGGGGGATAGAGGAAGGGATTCCGATACTTGAATGAGTCGGTGAGTGCGTCGGTGATGCGATCGAATCACACGGGCTGGGGCTCTCTAGCTCTCTCTCTCTCTCTCTCTCTCTCTCTCTCACACACTGAAATGGCACAAATGAGCTCTCTTTTGGCCTCCTGGCTCTTATATGCCTTCCCAAATGTGGCGTTGACGCCCCCAATCACTCTCTTGTCGATCTTAGGCCTCATTAGCGAGCATTTTGCGCATTTTGCACGATTTTTTCCCTGTTTTGCCTTGTTTTGAAACAGTAAACCCTACCCTTTTCCGGTTCGATTTCCTAACTCTAACCAGCTAAATGCAACAAAAATCGAAGGCAAAAAACTTAAATAGATCCTCCATGCTTTCCAATCATCAAACGACCAAAATATCCCAAAATACTTACTTGTTTTGAAGATTAAAAGCACCTAACTTCCTACCTATCTCAAGCTCCATTTCGGGGATGAATACCCTACTTCGATGCTCGATGTGAGGCGCGCAAGTGCTCAAGCTTAAATTCATTGGTCCTGGCAATGGAACCAAAATATGGGAGCTTTCGCTCAACCGCCAAGACCCACGGACCACTTATTGTTTCAAGCGTTCCAAGCCAGCTCTAATGGCTATCTCTCACCTAGCTGACGCGCCGTCAATCCTACAAGTATAGTGAGCTTACCTTGATGCCCGATCGAGTACCCTTCTCTCTCTTGCACTCTGGTAGCTCCACGATTCTTGATGCTAGCTCAAGCATCCTCAAGCCTCCTCCATCTCCAAGCTTCATCCTCCATAGATGCGCACGCAAGAGAAGAGAAGAGAAGAGAAGAGAAGAGAAGAGAAGAGAAGAGAAGAGAAGAGAAGAAGAGAAGAGGAGATGGTGAAGAGCTTCACCCACTTGATCCCTCACTCTCACACACACTCACTCCCTCACACTCTCACACTCCCTCTCTCAAGAGCACACACAAGCAAGAAGGAGAGAAGAAGAGAGGAAGAAGAAGACTCTTTTTGCCGCACACCCAAAAATGAGCTTCTCGTTCACTTTTCAACTTTATATACAAAACCCTAAATCCCTTTTGGGCGGTCATCCCCTTTTCCCCTTTTTTACATGGCCGGCCGTAGCCTAGGCCCTTTTTCCCATTTCCCACCATTCTAATTTATCCTATTCCCAACTAATGCGTACACTTTGCACAGGAGCGAGCCTGGCACTCTTTTACAAAGATTCGGGGGGCGCTTCCGCATTTTAATTCTTTTGTTGCCTCGGGCCGACACCGAAGCTTCCTGAGGGTTGTGCCCGAACATTTGAATTTTTCAGGGACTGGCTCTCGGCCAAGGCTCCTTTTTCTGCTTTTATCCTGCGCCTTTTTGCTATTTCCATTTTTCCATTTTCCGCTCCTCTGTGCTGCGGAACCATGGTAACAAATGATAATCTCCCTTGACATTGCCTCCTCCATCTTAGTAGGAATGACCTCCTCCATGTTCATATGAGCTTCCTCAAGATCTTTTAGTCTTTTGCACTTGGCATCATTTTGTTGTAGCTTTGTTGGATCTAAGGGTTCTTCTTGATAAGCCAAAAAGCTAACAAATCCAAAGTAAAATTCATAAAGTGACATCACTTTTTATGGTGTGGGCAATCCAATGTCTTGTTGCGATCCTTAGAAAGTAGTTGTAGCCTTATATTTGCAATTCTTCTTAATGTGTACATCTTTCCTTAGAAAGAATGATGTATAAAAGTTTATGAAATCTTCAATAACTATTTTTGATGCCATAAATTAAAATTTATTTTTGTATGGATGGGAGGGGTGCCATGGACCCCCCAAGCATAGCTAGAGTGCCACAATGTTGCCTACTAGAAAAAAGGTGAGAGACGCAGAGGTAGAAACTTCGGCTCCAAAGACGACTGAGAAGGGAAGTGCGAAGGTCAAGGAATACCCCAACCCAAAGCGCCAACTCGAAGCCATCAAGAAAGTGAAGGTGTGGGTGAAAGAGGCCCAAGAACACCTAAAAGATGCTGAGCCCATATTGGAAGATGAGATTGATGATCTCTCAAGCATAAGCATGCCAATCTCACCACCATGACCAAAATTGAGAGATGTGATTGCACCACAAGCAGTGCCGCTTAGACATAACTCAAATGCTATGCGTCAGTGAATCAATCAAAAGGCCCTTGGCCTAGAAATGCAGGATTTAGAGAAAAGCAAGTAGCTAGCAACCTCCTCACCACACTAGTGACCACCCCTTTGACGCTAAGACTAGGAGACCTGCCTAGGTAGCATCTGACATTGTGGCAAGAGCTGAAACAGTGGGTTGAAGGTTCGATGGAGCAAGCTACCGCTAACTTGCACGAACATGATGCAGAGATGCAAAATCGAGTCTGATGTTGCACTCAATGCCCAAATCCTTGCACGTCAATGCTTTCTGGGAAGGCACGAAAACGCATGTTGTCTTATCGATCTTAGCTCTCGAAGATACCATAAGAAAGGGAATTGTAGACACAGGGGCATGAGTTAGTGTTCTTAGCCATGCAATACTCAGCTTGGGATAACCACCTGTTTAGAATGCTAGGCTTAATGTCACGCTAGCTAACGGAATGAAGGTAAGGCCATTCAGAGTGCTAAAGAACTAGCCCTTGAGGATCACAAGAGTCTAATTCTCTGTTGACTTTATAGTCATGAAGGGGGTGGACTATGACATCTTGCTAGGCCAGCCTTGGATTGCAATGCACAGGTCATAGAGGACTAGGGTAATGGCCTAATCTTCTTAGGCAATAGAATAGAAGCAATGAGGGTAGAGATGGACACTTGGAAGACAATACCAGTCAATCTAAATGCCATCTCAACCATGCTGAAAGGCGATGCCCAAACTAGAAAATATTATGGGCCTTTGACTAAGTATATCCCTTGTCCAGAAGATGAGCGAGATTGGATGCACGTGCTAGCCACTATTGATCTACCATTCTCGGATGATGAGGAGTACGAGTAGGTTGCTAAGGCAGTTGGTAAGCCCAAAGAAAACCTTCAGTGCCGGTCTGCATGATGTCTAAGAGCTCAAATGAATGGCCAAACCCTATCAAATTTCATATCCCTAGCAAAAAGTGAGAACTCCTTGAGATCCTAGAGCATCTGACAAACAAGCTAGCAGGCAACCGGTCGCTAATCTTAAATCTCTCCAAGATCTCTTGGATAAATCCAAGTGGCGATGGATCAAAGTGCACGACTTAAACTTGATGTACAATTGGGAATTAGTCACTGATGCAAATAGGAGGAGCTGTATCAAGACTTGGGAGATGACGAACAGTCAGAAGATAGAGCTAACGATGAATACGAGGATTGTTGTTCCCTTAGTGACCAAAGCAAAGGAGAGACGGATACTGTAGAATATGACACTGAGGGACGATTGATAGAACCGATACGAGTAGACTCCAAACCACAAAAAAAGAATGTTTTTAGGATCGAGAAAGGAGTCATGAGCATGGATTGCGACTGCACATGTTTGGAACACATAGGAGTGATGGATTACAAGCAAGCAGGTCTAGTCCAACCAAGTGTTGGACCAATATTCATCAGGACGGATTCACCCTCTGAGCTGCGACCCCCAAGAGAGACTCCCTCTTTTAGCGAAGATGGAGAGTTCAATTCTGAGTCAAAAGTAAGCTTAGATAGTGATCCCAAAATGCCTCAACCTCTTAAGTCTAGAGGCACCAAGTTGGACCTATCCGTTCACCTAAGGTGCCGAAGGCTGAAGGAGGAAAGGAGGAAGCAACCCAAGGAACCACTGGGCGGCTGATGAGCAAAGGAAGTCGCAAGACCTACCACCAAAGAGGTTCACGAAGTTCAAAAAAGGTGATAGGATTGTGATTTTTCTAGTAGCCAAATGCCAGGGGCAAAGCCAGCGAACCAATAGAAGGAACTCGCCAAGGTCAAGGATGACAATTTAGCCAAGGAAGGGGAGACACCCCGACCTGTCTTAATAGCCGACTGAGGAAAAGGAAGCAAGTCTCATTGCTCTCTTATGAGAGCATATAGACGTGTTTGCTTGGTTCCTCGGTGAGCTAAAAGGGATAGATCTGAGCGTACTGACTCATAACATACCCATAACACCCAATACAAGGACGGTCAAGCAACGATTGTATCCAATGAATCCCAAGCGTGCTCACATAGTAAAAGAAGAGATTGATAAGTTGTTGAGAGCAGGATTTGTTTATGAGATTGAGCACACGGACTAGGTCTCACCTATAGTGATTGTACTGAAAAAGAATGGAAAAGATCATAGTGTGCATCAACTACAAGAAGGTAAACGCTACTACGAAGAGAGACACTTATCCATTGCCATACACTAAGCACATGCTCGAAAGAGTGGCTGGTAAAGAAGCCTATAGTTTCCTGGATGGCTTCTCAAGATACAATCAGGTGCAAGTGCATCCTAATGATAGGCATAAGATTGCATTCGCTACTGAGTGGGGTGTCTCTCCCTAGATAGTCATGCCCTTTGGATTGACTAATGCACCAGCTACTTTCTAGAGGCTCATGCGTATCATCTTCAAAGACATGCTTAGAAGGGAGTTAGAGGTCTTTGTAGATGATTTGTGTGTTCACTCTACATGGAAGGAACACTTAGATAAGCTTCGAGTGGTCTTCAAATGATGTCGGTTATATCGTCTCTCGCTGAACCCCTTGAAGTGCCAATTATGGGTAAAACACGGATGCATCCTAGGGCACGTGGTGTCGAAGGAACAACATTGCCACGGACTTCTCGAAATTTAGGGTTATTGTTGATCTTCCACCACCATCCAATTATAAAGGAGTTCAATGCTTCCTAGGCCACACGGGATACTATCAGCGCTTTGTGTTAAACTATGCATTGATTGCTAGACCTCTACACAAGTTGCTGGTTATATTTGAGTGGACCGAGGAATGCCAATGCACATATGATGAATTGAAAAAGGTTCTAACCACTGCACCAATTCTAAGAGCCCTAGATTGGACAATCACCTTTCATGTCCACATCAACGCTTCAAAATTCGCTATGGGAGTTGTGTTGTGCCAACCTAGTGAACACAACCTGGACTATCCAGTGAGCTTTGCTAGCAAACAACTCACGGACACAAAAATGAATTACTCAACAACAGAGAGAGAGGACTTAGCCATGATATTTGCTGTAAAGAAATTTTGACATTATCTTTTGGCCACACCTTTTACCTTCTTTGCTGACCATCAAGCATTGCTTTATCTTGTTAGTAAACCTTGTGCTACGGAATGTATTGCTCAATGGTTACTTCTGGTTCTAGAATTTGACTTCTCTGTGGTGGTACGTAAGGGGAAGCAGCATTACATGGCTGACCATATGTCTTGCATACCCACAGGAGAAGCCACTGGATAGGGCATCCTGGACGAATTGCCATATGCACATCTGTTTCACCTATCTAGTGCGAGAGATCTATTTAGAGCTGATTTGACGCAGTATTGGGTAAACAACATAGTCCAAGTGCTAGAGCACAGACTCCCTATACAACCTGTTGAGAACGCCCATACTTAGGTGACTCATCCTTAAAGTCCAACCCTATCAGTTTGATAGCAAGCTAACTTTATAGATTGGGGCAAGACGAGTTGCTATGTAGATGTGTGTGCGAGTATGAAATGCATGACGTACTGGTAGAGGCACAGGACAAGATTTCAAGAGGATACTTCAGTGGAGACACAACAGCTCGCAAGGTGCTACAGTCTCAACTGTGGTGGCCTACTCTCTTTCGAGATGCATCACAATTCAAAGTGCCAACAAACCAAAGTCCCGATTCACAAGGATCAAATGGAGCTAACCCCTATCATTGCAAGACAGCCCTTCGAAAAATGGAGAATTGACTTCATTGGGCTGATTAGTCTTGTGACATAGTATTCACAAGCCAAATACATCATCGTTGCCACGGATTATCTTACGAAGTGGATTGAAGCACGAGCAACTCGGAAGAATAATACTAGGACCACTGCCAAGTTCTTATGGGAGCATGTGATCTCACAATTTGGTTGCTCCATCAAATTGGTTAGTGACCAAGGCGGCAGGCACTTCATTAATGAAGTGATTTCTCACCTCCTGTCTACCTTTCTAATCATCCATCAAAAGTCTTCGCCTTACTATCCTCAGGCCAATGGCCAAGCTGAGTCTTAATAAAATCTTAGTGAATGTCTTCACCCAAGTGATCTCTACTTCGTGCAGCGAGACTAGGATAACAAATTGATGGTAGCTTTTGTGGGCCTACCGCACAGCCTATAAAATGGCTGTAGGAGGATAGACTCCCTTTAAGTTGACCTATGGGACTAAAACAATTCTACTCGTAGATTTCTTCGTTCCTAGCCTGAGAATCACTCTTCAAGAGGTGGGATGGAAAGGAGGCATGGACAAAGCACCTAATTGAGCTTGAACACCTATCGGAAACTCAACTTCTAGCAACCCATGCATTGATATGTGAGGCGGCAAGACACAAAAGCTGGTTTGACAAGCATGTCAAGTAGTGAGATTTTGAACAGGGAGACTTAGTACTCTTGTACTCAGTCAAGGGTCATTAAAAAAAGATGAAGTTTAGAGGGCTAGAGCCCTTCAAAGTCCATGCCATCAATGAAACCGATAATGTGGAACTCAGAACCCTAGAGGGAGAAGGCATGTGCTTCTTCAATGGTAGTCGCATCAAGAAGTACTACCCTCCCATGCACCCATTACATGAACCTCCAATTACTGAGATTGAACATGAGGATGAGGAAACAATAGAACCAGCTTACCTAAGCATAACGGTCATTGCCAAGCACACCCTCAATGCACTGATCGATGGGGGAGCTGACTTTAATGTCCTTAACTCACCAGCATTGGACCCAAATCGGCAAAGCATACCAAAATGATCTTTTATGTGTTGCCAAACACTAAAGATGCAGGTACGGAATCACGGTTAGGATGCACGTTTAAAAAGCAAGCTCATTGCAATGTCAATTACAAGTCCTAGCACGTTCACCTTGCCATAGGCAACACACATATAATCACCGCTTTTAGTAAGGGCTGCATGACTCCTTCAAAGTCTGCAAACCCACTGATAGAGAAACCCACCATCAAGTCTAAAGAGGGGGGTCATGACCTGTGGCAACTTGCCAAACCTCAAGACAAGAAAATCACTAGAGTCAAAGCTGAGGCCCATGAACCAAAGCCTCAATCGATACCTAAACATCAAGACCCGCCACCTAGGAGAAAATTACCATGACCCTGCAAAGCTAAGAGCCCGCACTCAAAACCTAGAAGGTCAAGGTGAAATTATTGACATCGACAAACGGTCAAGCCGTGATGGGTCTCCAAGACACCTTGTTGCAAGCTCAAGGCTATTACAAGGGTAATACATGGATATGGGTACCTAAAGCCACGATGACCAAGGGCATTACTCAAACATTGCCTTCAAGCTTGGCCACCCAAAGCATCAAGACGAATCAAGCACACATGCCACAAGAGATTCAGGCTGCGAAACCCATAGAACCTCAAAAGCCTAGACTAGCAGAGCTTCAATTGAGCTATCGACAAAAACTGTAGCTCTCTACTCACAAGCTGCCTCAACCTAATACCACTTGTGCCCTTAAGGCCTCAGAAGCATCTAGTAATGCTACAACCGTAGCTCCAACCAAGCTCGTCAAATAAGAGGTCAAGCCACAACGTCAGGAGCAACCCAAGTAGCAACAATCGCATGCTGAACTATTTAGTTCGATCAAACCCCCAACCACCACTGATCGACCTTAAATGCTCTTATGAATGGAGATCAATTCTAACCTTGGCCACAGACTTAGCGAAGAATATGGGGGATGACCTGGTTGCTTGCCTTAAATGCTTGAATGCTACCTTTATGACACTTGCTAAAAGCTACGACAAGCTGGATTTAGGTCCCTTGGACGAAGCCTATAGCGACAGAAGTGCATACACTCCCTTGTTCTTGGGAATAATCTGATTTTGTATTTGTTAAGGCTTCTGAAGTAGCTGAGGAGCTCATTGCCATTGAGATCTCCAAAGAACACACACAAAACTGACACCTCATTACATCCTACCACAAGAGCACTGTCCTTGCCACAGACCGAGAAAAAGAAGCCCAAGAAAAAGACGACGTAGGAAAAGATAGACTTGCAAAAAGCAAAGGAGTCAAAGAAAGAGGAAGAAAAAACGAAGAAGAAAGAAAAAGAAGAGTCTAGGAGGCTGGAAGAAGAATCGAGAAAAGTCGAAGAGGAGAGAAAAAGAAAGGTTGCTGAAAAGGAGGAGAAATTGAAGAGGAATGAAGAGGAGGACATTGCGCGTGCTTGTCCATCAAACAACAAGGCAGGCAAGACGAGCTAGGTGCCTTGAGCCCGCAAAGAGATGAAGGCCCAAGCTCGAGTGCTCGTGTGCCAAAAATGATGCCACCAGTAGTGACTCAAGGCAAGGGAAAAGCCCCTATCGACCCCATCGCACCCCTCTTGATACCCACCATCGCAACAACAATGCCTACTCAAGGCACCCCAACCATAGTAGATTCTTTCCCCACTCTGTTAGCTCCACATTGAGCTAATAGCAATTGAGGACAATGGCTATCCCACCCTGGGGGTATGATGCCAGGTGGATTCCGTGCCACGGTGGATTCTATGAGGTTTTATGGTGGATTCCGTAAACTTTGATTACCGGGGCTCATACACAAAGTGGATTCTTTGTGCGAGAAGTCGATGGGGACGCCTATCCTTTTCAGGCGTTTCATTAGTTTAGTGTGTACATGGGTGATTCCATAGCGGGTGATTCCACAAAATACATATTAAATTAATAAACGTTTATGAGTTTAGAGTGCGCACTCGTGATAAATTAAGGTTAGGATTGATTTCTAACCAATTGATTTATTTATGTAGCTGAAGACTGCTAGGTATTCACTTTTGTCAGTTTAATTGTATTATTTTACTAATGATTGTGAATGCTTCAGTTGATGTGTAGAGATAGCAGTAGTGGCGGAGGAAAGCATTGGAGGATAGCGTGTATTCGAGTTATCACTTATATTTTGATGGGCGCATACCTTAGGTATGGCGCCTATATTTTATCGCGACTATTTATTAAGGCGTTGGATATTTATTTATTATTTTTGTATGCGCATGGATGCACGATTATGATATTTGTATTTAGACATTGTATTGGGTATGCCTGACTTCTTGGGCGTCCGCCCATTAGCTTTATTTCTATTTGGCACTAAAGCAAACTCAAAAGCCAAAAGCGTGCTATTTTGTAATTTGGGCTATTATTTGAGCTTGAAGATGATTAATACATAAAATACATGCTTTGTGGAGCGCTCACACAAGGCGTGGGGGGAGATTGCATCCAATTGGTCTCTTGTTCATGTCGTGCATGCTTTCTACCTTGAGTTTTGTGCAAAAAGTAGAGTTCTCTTGTTCTTGGGGACCTTCCGGCGCTCACTATGCGAGCATACAACATCCGATCTGTGCCCCACATAGTTAACAATGGTATGTTCTAGGATTGGTAAGAAACTTTCTTTGTGAGGGATTTTTGAAAGGAGGTGCTCTAAGTGTATAAATTTTGAGGTCCTTTCAAATGTAGCAAGGATAATAGCTTACTGGTCAAAGAGATGATAATTTCTAGTTGAGGAATCAATACTATAATAGCTAATCCTATCAAATATTCAAATGTCAAGCTCCACATGAGTTGGCATCCATTACATGCCTTAATAATATGGCAAGTCTTTTCCTCACTCATGTGTTAGATGACTGATATGGAGAATCTATGGAGTGATTCTACAATTGGACTACACTCACGTGGTCCACTCTTGGTTATGGCACATTCATTGTGCCATCTCATCTATCACTAGTGAGTTCACACATAGTCACCGCATGTACATATGTTTTTGGTACTTTCATATTAGCATTTTATTATGTTGTAGATTAAGTTATTTTGTGTGGAAGAAGAAGAAGAATTCAGTTCTACTTCTTGATATGCTTAAGTCTCCATTGTGTGTGTGTTCTCTTGGTTGCTTTAGTCTCTCTCCTTTTATCTATTTACACGGTATCAGAGTAGCCCTATGGTTGCACATATCTCAATCAAAGACTGAAGTGAAAATGAGGGAGCATGAAAGCAAGCAAACAAGCAACAATAAGAAGCTCTTTCATCTTGTTCAATTTACTTTATATATAGCCACATGAGGTGGCCCTTGAGACTAGGCTGGCAGGGTTGAAGTTTCTAATTGCAGTGAAACTTAAGAAGCTTGAAGAGCAATATATGTGTTGCAAATATGTCCTTTACGACTTTGACCTAATGATTTTTATCATCTAAGGTCATTTTGGCCTCCATTCTGGTCATGCAAGTTTGTTGAAAGCAACTTCTCAATATACTATGGATTTGGTTGTGTTTGCCATTTATAGGTACAAAATTATAGTTTTTGGATCTGTAAGGTCTAAGGTGTTTGCTACTTTGCCAACATAGAGGGTATTTATATATAGATTATGTAGAGCAGCTATTGTTGTGCAGTTAGTGAAAAAGGCTATATGTTTTGATTGTAGTGCACTTGTTGGTATCAACTTTATTTGCTGATTGTAAGTTTTGCAAGGTTGCTTGTCAAAATATCTGACAATTTTAACTATATTATCAATGAGAAACTTGATAACAATAATGATCCTGCTTGAAAGTTCAGGATGACAATTTCTTGAAGGGCAAAATTGTTTGAAACTACATTGAAGGCGACATGGTATTGGCATCCAAAGTCTCTTTGTGAAATGCTACCATAGAATAGATAAAGACTAAGAAGGATTGGGAGCAGACACAAATTAAAGTATGTATTGGCTATCTATGAGTTTCATAGATAGTATAATGTACTATTTGCATGAATGTAATACTCCCACTATTACATAGAAGAATTTGGCAAGGTTGTTTGAGATAAACACAAAGGCTAGAAAGTTATAGCTCAAGTCAGAGATAAATTAAGTTAGAAGAGAAAATCTATCTATCAATGACTATGCATTAAAGTTTAAGAATATTATGGAAGCTCTTGGATCTATCAATATAGCCATTGCTGATGATGATATTGTACGAGCATGTTCAAATGGACTTGGAGATGAGTACAAGAGCTTCAAGTCATCTATGAATACTAGGAATGATATCCCCAACTTTGCAGATTTGATTTCTATGCTAATAATTGAGAAGAAGAATCTTGGGGTGGATTCTTCTTCTTCTCAAAGTAAGATTAACCCTAAATGGGTGTTTTACTCTACTAGCAAAGATAGAGGTTGTGGTGGCCAAGGCTAAGGCCGTAGTCATGGTCAAAGTTATGGTGTATAACAAAACAGGGGAGGACTGTCCCAAGGAAGGGGGAGCCAAACATGACAAGTTACACGTTTGAACCGATAACAATAAAATTTTGGCGATAATAGAGAATGCTGGCTTTATGGTGAGAAATGTCATATTTCTAGTCATTGTTTCAAAAAGAAAGATGAAATTAGTAATGGGAAAAAGCAACAAGATAATTATGCCTCCATTAGCAAAAACAATGATGACAAAAGTGAGCATCTTTTTATCATGCAACATTTTATGAATATTGTGGCTATTGGTGGTTCATCTAATAATAATATATGGTATGTGTTAACCCTCAGATGAACAAGGTGGAAAATCGGAAAAATCTAAAGCAGAAGATAAGGTCAAGGCAAAAGTGAAACGGGAGATGAAGGCGCACTAGGAGAAATATGGAGATACAAGAAGTGCAGAAAAGTCTTGAATCAAGGAGAAAGGCACACAAGAAAAAACACAAGGCGCACCATGATTTATTTTAAGAGTGCCGACAGGCTCTCACCCGTGCAAATTGTAAAGGTAGATGGACGGTAGGAACGAAGCTAGGAAGATAAGAGGACAATGAAAAAAAGGGCCTAGGCTATGGCCGACCATGTGAAAAGGGAATGACCACCCAAATGAGATTTAGGGCTTTGTATATAAGGTTCAAAAGATGAATGAGAGCTCGTTCTTGGGATTGTGGCAAAAAGCTTCTTCTTCTTCTTCTCTTATCTTGTCTTCTTGTGAGCACTTGAGTGAGGGAGTGTGAGGGGGTGAGGGAGCGAGTGTGTCAGAGTGTGAGAGTGAGGGATCGAGGAGAAGAAGCTCCCCATCTGCTCTCGTCATCTTCTCTCCTTCTACTTCTCTTCTCTTGTCTCATGCGGCTATGGAGGATGGAGCTTGATGGAGAGGAATTGAGGTTGCTTGTTGAGCTTGCCTCAAGGATCGTGGAGCCATTGGCGTGCAAGAGAGAGGAAGGTACTTGATTGAGCATCAAGGTAAGCTCGCTACACCCCATGGGTAGGGATAGCACGTCGGCTATGTGAGAGGTAGCCATGGCTGCTCGGCTTGAAATGCTTGACCAATAAGTGGTCAGTGGGTCTTGGTGTAGAGCTTGCGCTCGCCACTACATTTTGGTTCCATTGCCAAGACCAATGAATTTGAGCCTTGAGTGCTGCTGCTTTGAATCGAGCATCGAAGTAAGGGTTTCATCCTCGAACTAGAGCTTGAGGTAGATAGGAGATTTAGGCATTTTAATCTACAGAACAAGTAAGTATTTTGGGTTTTCGATGTGTAGATGAGTAGGTTGATGCGGCCCAAGCATTGTTTTGTGATTTTTGTTTGCATTAAGGTAGGATAGAACCAGGAGATTGTGAGAAAATAGTAGGGTTTTGCTACTGTGAATAGGGCACAACCAGGAAAAGAGCTGGGGAAAGATGGGCTTCCAGGCCTAATGACTAAGGAGGGTGAGTTGGGGGGTAAGGATGAGCAAGGTAGGTCCCTAAAACACCAAGGATAGGGGGAAAGAGCTCATTTCTACACATTGAGAGTGAAAGAGAGAGCTTGAGAGAGAGAGAGAGAGAGAGAGAGAGAGAGAGAGTTGTAGGTCATAGAGAGATAACGCACATTGATTTGGAGTTTTCCGATCATACTAGGTAGATACAAACCTTCCTGGCTGTGTATTTGCTTGATTTGGAAAGTCCTGCAGGTGATCACAACCGTTGCATGGAGAAATCGATCGAAACGCATTGCGTTGCGCCGTCGGAATTGGTCCGATTACCAGAGTCGGGTAGTTGGACCGTCCAACTAGAAGAATCGAACCATCCGATTGCCACGAATTGAACCACTAGACTGTCCAATCGAACACATTGGCAGTCGAAAACAACCCCTTTTGTCCGGTCGGACCAACCGTCTAGCGAACAACCTTCTCCAAGTGGACTGCCCGTCTAGTTGGACACCCTATTTTTCCAATCGAACGACCGTCTGATCGGACCCATGTCAATCAGACAGAGACTTGACATAGTAATCAGACTAGTAGGAATCGGAGTAAGTGTCCAATCAGACCACCTTTAGTAGTCAAACCACCACAGTCTGGATCGTTCGACTTTGAAAGTTGGACCACCTAGAATCGGTGGACCGTCTGATTCTGGGAATCGCACCAATTGGGGCACATTCCCTAATAGCCCTAGAGACCCGACCTAGCTCGTTGAAGCCAGGAACTGGAGAAAGCTGCAATTGAATAGTCTAGAAGCGGCCTTAGCAGCCTGGGGCCAAGGGACTGACTTGACTTAGAGCTAGAGATTGACCTTTACATGGTAATGCAGCCTTGATAGAGTGAAGAGGGAGCAACATAGACCCCAAGAGCGACCAAAGACTATGCTTAGAGCCATACTAGGTCGTAGACAAGACAAGGGGGCAACCATACCTGTAAGATTGTTTTGTTTTGTTTTAGTTGCGCACCCCACAGTGATTTCTTTTACATAAGTGCACTAGAGAGATGGAAAGCCTGAATTTGCACCATGCACAATAGAGCACCCAACATTGAGTGTACACAAGTTGAGGACTATTTTCAGTCAAGGAACACACTCAGACGTAATAACTTGAAGGAACCCACCAGTAGGAGGAGACCCCGAACCATAGTTGGGTATCTCAGAGCCCCATTGATAGAACCTGCAAAGATGGCATGGGGACTGAAAGGATAGCAAGAGTGGGGGCAAAGTGCTACCAAAGCTGCTTCGATTGATTAACAACCTTGTGGAGTAGGAAGTAGAAATGATGTCAGGAGCAAACATAGACTAGGAAGATGATCAGCTAGACATGGGTGAATTCCCAGTTGCGGTTCAAACATGGTCAATGAATACGACCTACTGACCAGAACGGTAATCCACGGTAGACCAGTAGAGGAGGTAGCGGCAAGCCTAGAGGAAGAAAGGAAAGCAGTTAGGAAAGTGTTGTAGGGCATAGTGACCTACAACCGTGAGCAGAGAGCTAGGAAGCTGTAGCAGGATGTAGAGGTGCACAAAGTTTGATGCATGCTAGCCTTAGCCAGTAAAAGCAAAGCGGGACCAAATGCAGAGGGAGAGAGAAAGCGTGCTAGAGGCAAACCTCACGCTAAGCGAGCTTGTGACCAAGCGGCTCATGGACAACATGGCTGCCGAACAAAGTGCAGCATCACTAGCAACCTCTCTACTCTCAAGCCTAGGAATTACTCAAGGGGCAAAGAGCTAATCCAAAATCCCCGCAGTAGCTAAGCAGTTAGACAAGTACCATCCTAGTTGCAACCCGTATAGCTTCGTAGAGCAGTTTGAATAGGTTTGCGAGGCCAATGGTCTCACGGACCTTGCACAACGCTCCCAAGTGTTTGGGCTCTGCTTAGGCGATAAAGGTAGGATGTGCTACACTAGCTTAGACGCGGCGAAGCGAGTGAGCTTTGCCCAACTAAAAGATTTCTTCATTAAGAGATTCTTGGAAGTGGGTACTATGACAACCTCATAGTTCGACTGATGAATGTGAATCATAAGGACAAGGACGACATAAGGGTTTACGCCACTCATGTGCGCAGACTCTTCAAGAGAATCCCTATGAATGAGCAACCCAATGAAAGAGTGATCTCCAACGTATTCATAAACAGAATCCGTAGCGAGGAGTTGTACAAGGCTTTAGCGAGTAACTCTAGCTTGCAGTGAGATGTGTTAGCTAGAGTTTTTGACGAAGCAATTAGGGTGGATGACCAGGTGAGAGAGAGAAGCTCTCGAAGTTCAAACCGTGACAACTCCACTCAGAGGACCTCAGAGAGGACCACAAACTCTAGCGAGGGATCAAACCCAAGCATGCAGGACAGGGGGAAGAGTGTAGATCAAGGCTAGGAGCTAGCCGAGGTGAGGGTGGAGCTAGCATGACTGCAAGAATTGGTGAGGAGACCAGCGCGACTGCACGCCCAATGCGTGCATTGTAGCGGCAACCACCTCCCGGACGAATGCCAGGATCCTAGATCCAGGCCTTGCATGAACTGCAAAAGATGCGGCCACGATGCCATGCACTGTAGGTTGCCTAGGAGATCCCTCTATGACCGGCAGTACACCTCGCCTTACCTGGGAAACAGGCCACCAAATTTCTTTGGAAGAGAAGCCTAGCTAGCACTTCTAGCACCAAATGATGCTAAACCAACCATCCCTAGGATGGAAATGAATCGTGCGGGCATACCCAGGCCACTAGGACCCTACATAACCCATCCACCGAGTAATGCTCCAGTCCATTATGTGGAAGAAACTAACGAAGATGAATCCTACATAAACCCTTATGTCTCGTACGATGAAGAGGGAAATCTAATTCTGATGGACTATCAACCAGTACTGGTGATGGCGTTAGATAGAGGTAGGGGAAGAGGATTCGCAGGGCTGACCCAAGATCCAATCTCATGTTGGACTTGAGGTCACCTGGGCCACATCTCATCATGCTATCCAGAGAGAGAACAAGTGAATAAGGAAAAAATCGACCTCAAATGTGTCAAGTGCGGCATCACTCATCTCTTTGTTGATTGCCCTAAGATAGAAGGCGTCCCCTAGCTCGACAATCGTACCATCAGTGCTCTTGAGTTGTGTGGAGTCGAGACATTCGACAGCAAAGACACACCCATCCTGTTGCATGTCATGACCAGAGCACAGACGAAGTAGGCAGGCATATCACTGCCAGGGCCCAGCAATTTAGATATAGTCTCAGTAGGGAAGAAGAGCCGAAGGAGAAGGAAGAAAATAATTATGCAAAGGTCGCTCTTAAGATTGAGGATGCAACAATACTAGTGAATGACAAAAAGGTCATGGATGCAGAGGCATAAACCACCACTCCAAGGACGGCAAAGAAAGGGAGTGCCGAGGTAAGGGAGTGTCCCCACCCTAGACGCCAACTCGAGGCAATAGCCAAGGTCAAGGAGTGGGTAAAGGAAGCCGAGGAACACCTAAAGGAAGCTGAACCAATCTTCAAGATGAGATCGAGGACCTCCCTACTACTGGAAAGACGCCAGTCTCACCTACATGACCAAGGTCGCGAGATGCACCCATGCCACAAGCGGTGCCACCTAGGCCAAGTTTAGATGCTATGGGCCAACTGATCAGTCAAGACCAATGGCCAAGAAGCACGAACCTAGGAGAGAGGCAAGCAACCATCAATCTCCTCGCCACGTTAGTGACCACCCTAGTGACTCTGAGTTTAGGAGACTTGCTCAAACATCACCCCACACTATGGCAGGAGTTGAAACATTGGGTAGAAGAACTGATGGAGCATGCTGCTGCTGACTTGCAAGATCATGATGCAATCATGCAGATACCTAGCTTGACGCTACACTCAGTGCCCAAGTCACTACATGTTAATGCCTTTTGGGAAGGCACTCAGACGCACGTAGTTTTGCCTATCCTAGCCCTAGGAGACGGAACGCGGAAGGGAATCATAGATACTTGGGCATGAGTGAGTGTGTTGAGCCACACTATGCTCCAGGCTTGGGGAAACCTGCCTGTCAAAACTGTTAGGTTCACTCTCACTCTAGCCAACAGAATGAAGGTAGGGCCATTTGGAGTCTTGAGGAATTGGCCAGTGAAGATCGTAGGTGTTCAGTTATTTGTGAACTCCATCGTCATGAAGGGAGTGGATTATGACATTCTACTAGGCCGACCCTAGATGAGGAATGCTCGAGTCATTGAAGACTAGGGAAACGGTCTAATCTTCCTAGGGAATCGAATGGAAGTAGTAAGGGTCGAGATAGACATGTGGAAGATGACCCCTGTCGACTTGGATGCCATCTTTGCCATGCTCAAGGGTAATGAGCTAGTAAAGAAATTGTATGCACCATTAACCAAGTACATCCCTTGCCCTGAGGATGAGCGAGATTGGATGAACCTCCTAGCAACCATCGATCTCCCATTCTCAAACGAAGAGGAGACATACAAATAAGCTGCAAGAACTGCGAGTGTGTCGAAGAAGGACCCCACAGTGCCACATTGCGTGATGACCAGGAGCTCAAGCAGCTGACCAAGGCCTATCTCTTTCTATATCCCTAGCAACAAGCTAGAACTTCACAAGATCCTCGAGTATTTGACAAGTAAATTGACTAGGAACCCCACTGCTAATCTCAAGCTCCTTAGAGATTTGTTGGATGAGCCTAAGTGGAGATGGACTAGGTGCATAACCTGAACTTAATGTACAATTGGGCTTTAGTTATCGACGAAGGACATGCCAAAGACGAGAGTCTAGGGGGTAACGAGCAAACATGAGAAGCCAATTCTAATGATGAGTATGAGGCTTGCTACTCCAGTAGTGAGGAGACCAGGGAGGAGGTAGACATCGTAGAATTCGACACTGAAGGTGAGGGCATAGGCTTCTTTAATGGCAGTCGCATAAAGAAGTACTATCCTCCCACACACCCACTACATGAGCCCCTATCCTGGAAGCACCTATCAATGTCCGAGTAGCCACCATTAGCAAACTAGAGAAGGAGGATGAAGAGGTAGTAGCACCATCATACCTATGCATCATGGCCACCGTTTGGCACATGCGTGCTTTTGATGTCTTGATTGATGAGGGAGCTGACTTCAATGTCTTGACCTATGCTCATTGGACCCTCATTGGTCAGCCACAGTTGCAGCCCACCAACACTAAACTTAGCCTATTAGTCATCTTTTATGTATTGCCAAATACGAAGGATGCATGTCAAGAAACGCTATTAGGACGCACTTTCAAGAAGCAAGCACACTGGAACATGGACTACGATCTACAGCGGATTCACCTTTCTATTGGCAACGTTCGAATCGTGACAACTTCCAACAAGGGCAGCAAGGCTCCACCAAAGCTTGCTATGCCATTGATGGAGCCACCTAGGACCAAGCCTAAGGAGGGGGGTCGTGAGTTATCACAACCCACCCAGACCACAAAACCACCATCAACCAAGACCATTCCCAAGGCCGTGGAGCCCACACTTAAATGGGTGCCAAGACACCAAAAACGGCCTATGCACAGCAAGCAAACATGGCCCCATAGGGCCAACAGCTATCATTCGAAACCTAAGCGATCGATCCGACGCTATCGACATAGATGGACAATCAAGCCACGATGGATTCCCAAAGATCTGTTGCGAGCCCAAGGATACTATCAAGGCAACGCCTAGATATGGGTGCCCAAGACTAGAGATCCTAGAAGCATAGCCCAACCATGACCATCAACTGCCGCCCCATCTCCAGGAAGCCCCACTCCTGCTAAGGCAAGGAACACCCAGGAAACCCGCGCTGCAAAGCCCACAAAACCCATGATGTGTGCAATAAAAAAAAACCAAAAAATATATCGACTGAAACAGTAGCTCGATATCCCGATAAGTCCAAAGAACCTGGCACCTCAGTGGCTACGGAAGAGGGAAGCAAGGCATTGACTATGCCAATGGAGCTACCCTTAGTACCCCCAAAGTAGCACTGGACACATGGATTTGACTACAAAGCTACCCTTAGACACACCATGGTCAAGTTCACTACCATTAGAACCATCACTATCTAGCCCAATTCCACCCCAACCACTGGCATGTCTTAGGCCTTCCTATGAGCTACAATCATTTCTATCGGTTGCCAAGGACCTTGCTAAGAACACGGGAGATAAATTGGTGACTTGCATCAAGCTCTTGGATAACACCTTCACCACATTCTCTAGGAGCTACGAAAGACTTGGCCTCGGCTTGCTTGATGAACCCCTTGCCTCTGAGGTCCGTTCCTTGCCCTGCACTTGGGAAGAATATGAGTTCATGATCGTAACCTTCCCCAAGGTCTCAAAGGATTTGATTGATAATGGTGAAATCTCAAAAGAGCATGTATTCATCAGACAACTAATAACATCATACCGCAAGCCCTAAAGGCCTACGTCACCCATTGAGCTGGAGGAACTCACTCGCCTCACTGACTCTGACTCATCATTCTTACAAAAATGGTGTAACCTACATCTCCAATGGGAGAAATGGGGTTGCCAAATAATGACTAATGCTGAGCAACGACGCGCCATCAAAACAACTGAGTATGATCCGACTTACATAGCACCAACCTCATTTAGGGTCTTAGTCACCACTCGATCCAAACACCTAGATGCCCAGGTCTTGGCCCATCCTTACATTGATCGTATCCTTACAGAAGAATAGCTACATGTGGCTAGCCGGGTGATTTTCTAACTGATGTCTTAACTTACATTACCCAAGTATGTGTTAGTCCTCGTAGTCTCGATCATCATGCCCACTTGGAATACAACCCTGATTTCTATGATTGGCTTATGCCAAAGTAGATAGCACCCTACGGTGCTTAATGTCTTGCCTCTCCCATGTCCAGTTCTAGGAAGGATTCTTCTCATTCTCGAGGGGGGAGGGGGTAAACATGAAGAAAGGTGAAATCAAGAAAAGGTGTCATAAGATATTGGAAATGAATAGAACTGCTCAAGGGGAAATTCTTTTTGTTGCTTAAAGCATGTTCTTCTTGCCATAAAAGCATGATCAATTCCTGTTTATTTTCCAGCAAGAAAATGTCTTAGGAATACTAATGATGAACCATGATATATGACAGGAACCTAAAATGGCAGGGCAATATAAAGGTAGCAAGCTTCCGTTCACGAAGGAAGAGCAAGCTAAGTATGGCTTTACAGTAGAAACGAGGGGCTACAGCCAGTTCACATTCAAACACGCAGTGAACCTAGAGGATGTCATCATGGAAGAGCCACCCATAAAACGACTCATGGACCAGTGCAGCCTACAAAAGTACATAGAAAAGGTTGGGCAGGTGATCAACTACGAAAAATGCATAGAGTTTCTAAGGAGCTTCAATGCCGAAAGGAACTGTGGCATGGTGACAATTAGGAAAGGGAAGGAAGGCTACCAAGTAGAGGTGGAATTGAGCCCTGAGGTGGTGGAGAAGGCCCTAGACTTAACTAGCAGAACTGAGCGACACCCAAAAAGGGACGTGTACAGCATGTTAGGGATGAACAAGGCTGTCGTATGCACAGTGGATGGGGTAAGTTTAGCGGATATTTCAAATATTGAGATCAAGGTACACGCAAAGATGGTCCATACTCTCTTCTCCAGTCAAAGGTACAATGCCCTCATGAACATAATTAGGGTGCCATTGTTGGAGAGCATCGCAGTAGGATCCCCAGACGAAATAGATTGGAACGCCTTCATGTGCAAAACTATTGAGAGCTCAATGAATTGACCACTGGTAGAATGGTAGCAGAGGAGAATCCCCGACCTCCACAGCAAGATCGGTTTGAAAGAAGTCCTCCTCTAAAGCATCCACCATCAGGTTCTGTGGGATCCTAACGGCCATCATCCAAGAGGCCTTGAAGGACACATAGGAAGGTGGAGAGGGAGTAGGGGAAACTACTGACCGACCGCCTCACCATGAACAAGTGCAGTCAAGTGAAAGGACCATAAGTGATAAGGAAGAGTAGGAGACACAGTCCGGCCAAGGAGAGCCAAAGGCACAGACGAAGGGAACCCCATCAAAGTTGAAAAAAGAGACAAAAGAAATGATGACAAGGGAAGAATGGGTTGAGTTGAGGAAGGCCCAAAAAGAGTCCAAGAGGGTCAAAGATGAGAGAAAGAGAAGAGCCGAGAGAGAGGCAGAAAAGCTAAAAAGAAAGGAAGATGAAGACATGGTGGAGGCCACGCACAGATTTGTAGAGGAGGCCTACGATTCTAGAGGAATGTCCACCTTGAGCCCACAGCATGAAGGCAAACTAAGCGGCAACACTGAAGTAGCCCTTGTCATTGCTGGAAAGGGCAAGGCCCCATTGCACCCCCTCCCTTTGACTCTCACGCCTCAAACCGCCACCACCTCCACCACACGGAAGCCAGCGTCTACCATGGACACTACTCAGCTCATGTCCATGATGCAATTCCTGGTCACAAAAGTACAAGAGATGGCGCCATGGATAGGAGCCAAAAGGTTGCCTGTGGCGAACACTAAGTCCAAGCAGGACCCAAAGGGGCAAAAGCTGGAAGCATCCACCACAGCACTACCAACGATGCCCTCGGCCGCGGACTATGACATCTATGTGGCAGAACTCCTAGGCCAACTAGAGAGGGCCAAGGAAGAGAAGAAGGCCACTTCTGTGGAACTAGAGGCCGAAAGAGAGGTTACGACAACCCTATGACTACAGATGACATGGCAAGCCTCTGAGCATCAGAAAGAATTTCAAGTCTTGAAGGACCAACTCAGTGCCCAAGAAAAGAAGGCTCAAGAAAATAAAGATCGCCTAAGGCAAAGACTAGAGAATAAAGCCCAAGACTTGGTGGCAGAGCAGTGGGGCCACAAGTGGCTTATCTAGCAATATGCTGAGCTCCAGCAGAGCAAATGGCACAGGTGGAAGCTATGCATACAGAACTACAGGGAAACCCGCAAGAAGGAGACCAAGAACCAAAAGAACAATGCCTAGAACAAGAGGATGCCCTGGTATTCCAACCGTGGATGGCAATGGAAGAGCAAGGAAGGCTAGAGAAAGAAATAGAATCCATGTTAGAAATGAGGGTTGAGGCCATTGACAAAGCCACAAGAAGCCTACAAGACGGACCTGAAGAATGCCCAGGAGGAGGTGGAGGCACTAATGGCCATGGCCATGGCCGAAAGGAAACTGCACTAGGCAGAGCTTGAAAGTTGTGCGCAAACCACTGAAGATCTATCAAAATGGATTGCAGAAGCCTACCAACAGCAGTGCTCTTAAACTAAGCAAGGTAGGAGGATAGCTGAAGAGGAGCTGAACCATCGGGATAGAGAGAAGATCCAGATGATGGAAATCTAGAGTGAGCAGCAACACGTGGTAATGATTATGTCTCAGGAGATGGAGAGGCGTAAGGAAAACATGGAAGAAAAGGCACAACAGTGGGAGGAACGCAACCTTGAAAGAGTACAAGGACTGATAGAGCACCTCACAGTATCAGAATGTGAGAGGGTGCTCGCAAGGTCCAGAGTTGAGGCCGCTGAACCATACTCTAACATGAAAAGGCAAGCCTTTTTGAGCATTGTGCTTTATCTCACACAAGTTAAAGGCGAGGACTCGGTGGAGAGAATGAGGAGGAAGCTGGAACTAACAACCAGAGCTTTAAGATATGGCCTGCAAGAGCGCAAACTTTCGACCGGCATGCGCATAACCAAGGAGCAACAATGTAGCTACTTGTGACAAGCCGGCCTCTCCATCGATGAGCTCAGGGAACTTGGATTCGAGGAACAAGAGCAGCCCCACCCACCCCCAATCCAACTCTCTATGGAGCAAGACACCAAGGAAGGGCCTGACCTCGAGCAAGCATTTGAAGAAGAACCACAAATCATGAAGGCCAGTCTGCCCTTACCTAATCTACCCCCCAAAGAGCTGAAGGGCACCTAGGCTCCCGAGTGCATTATTGCTGCAAGAAGAAGAAGACGAGAACTTGTGGAACAAACCCAGTAGAGGATGCAGGCACAGCCACAGCAACTTCCTGACAGTGCATGCCACCATGTGAGGATCACCACCCCATAGGAGCTGACTATCTAACAACAACAAGAGCTCCAATCCCAACCCTTCTAGTTCTCCTTCCTCTACCCACGGGTCTTAAACCGAGTCTTACCCCTGGAAGTAGTGGAAGGAATCATCCGTTTGGGCAATACTCTAGCGAACCGATGGGTCAAGGAGTGGAGCATCACCATCACACAATGGAGGTGAGAGCCCATAGACTACTGGCAGGACAAGGTCTACCAAGTTCCCAAAACTGTCCAAGGCTATGAGGCCCAGCCAAAATGGTGGAGGAGGATTTGGGACACCAATTTTAATGCGTGGATGGCTTTATGCAGCATGCTACAGGAAGAACGGAATGATCCCGCCTACATGCCCTACCCTCGCAGACACGGGGTGGATTATGGTAGGGAGATGCACGGCAAGTATGACTTTCCGAAGATCTAGAATGTCAATGCAGCAACTCCCAAGGAATGAATTACCTTTAGAGTAGGGGACTTGCGCCCTTCTATTAACCGCTTCCTCGAGGATTTCTCTTCCTACCCAGACCCAGCCTTCATAACCACTTGTAATTACCTCAAGATCATTAGGTTTCTGCTTAAACAAAATCTAGTAGCTGAGGAAGCCCACCTCCCCCCACTCTTTTTTTACATTAACGTAGTAATAGATAGTTGTGCTATAGCTAGGCTCATGATGAGGGCAACCCTGCTTCCCTTGTTTTGCAAAAGGATTCTTGAAGACATGAATGATAGGCACTTTACGAGGTGCAGCCACCCTTTTTTGTCAACAACACCTCTCAATGCGAGGGCTAACATCAAAGAATACCTGCAGAGCCGCGGCTTCTTGACTAAATCCCTAAGGCTACCTCGCTAGTTGTCCGAATAAGATCGGGATACAGTCTGAGAGCACCCTGTGGCAAAAAAAAAAGTCACCATCGCAAGTTGCACATTCACCACAGCCACTACACCTAGGGGTCCTCAAGTTAGGCACATCCGGTAGCCCCCATCGGCCGACTCTGTTCTTGACCTCCTAGCCTCCTTTTGATCCCCCACTTCCTGCTTAGGGCACATCAACGGCAGGACACACCTAGGGAGGTAACACTTGCCTGTGGTTAGACCTACCTATCACCCTAAGCTCCATCCCGCTAGCACACACACAATGCGCCACACGACAGTGGCACACCCACATGTAATGCACCCTTCACAATTCCATAAATCCCTCCAACACACCTCCCAACTCAACTCGTACACAAACTCAAAGAACTACTTGGTTCCTCTAGCAATAAAGTCCGACTCATCCCCCAACAAGTGCCATGGGATTGGCACTCAACTAGGAGGGGGTAATGTTAACTCTTAGACAAACAAGGTGGAAAATCAGGAAAATCTAAAGCAAAAGATAAGGTCAAGGCAAAAGTGAAACGGGAGATGAAGGCGCACCAGGAGAAATATGGAGACACAAGAAGTGCAAAAAAGTCCTGAATTAAGGAGAAAGGCACACAAGAAAAAACGCAAGTCAATGCTTTTGTAAAAGAACGCAAGGTGCACCATGATTTATTTTAAGAGTGCCGGCAGGCTCTCACTCGTGCAAATTGTAAAGGTAGATGGACGGTAGGAACGAAGCTAGAAAGATAAGAGGACAATGGAAAAAGGGGCCTAGGCTATGGCCGACCATGGGAATGACCACCCAAATGAGATTTAGGGCTTTGTATATAAGGTTCAAAAGATGAATGAGAGCTCGTTCTTGGGCTTGTAGCAAAAAGCTTCTTCTTCTCTTCTCTTGTCTTCTTGTGAGCGCTTGAGTGAGGGAGTGAGGGAGTGTGAGGGGGTGAGGGAGCAAGTCTAAGAAAGTGAGGGATCGAGGAGAAGAAGCTCCCCATCTCCTCTCTTTATCTTCTCTCCTTGTACTTCTCTTCTCTTGTCTCGCGCGGCTATGGAGGATGGAGCTTGATGGAGAGGGATTGAGGTTGCTTGAGCTTGCCTCAAGGATTGTGGAGCCACTGACGTGCAAGAGAGAGGAAGGTACTCGATTGAGCATCAAGGTAAGCTTGCTACACCCCATGGGTAGGGATAGCACATCGGCTATGTGAGAGGTAGCCATGGCCACTCAGCTTGAAATGCTTGACCAATAAGCATTCACAGTGGGTCTTGGCGATAGAGCTTGTGCTCGTCACTACAATATGTAAACTCATGTGCCTCTAAGCACATGACTTCTCATGGAGAGTGGTTTAGCGAGATGTGTAGTTCATGGTCTCTAGGCTATGTGGAGACAGGAGATGATGTAGCCCATACTCACATTGGAAATGTTCCCTTGAATATGCAAGATAGCAAAACAAAGTACTTGGATGCTATTATTCATGTATCAAACATAACTAAGAATTTGGTTTCTATTGGTCAAATAGCGGAATGAGGATTGTAGTTTGATTCACATCTAATGGTTGTTATGAGATGTAACATACCCAATTTTTTGTTGGAATATCAGACTGAGAGCATGAGAGTGTGCACACGAGGGAGAGAGAGAGCTCAAGTACAAGAAAAAGATATTGCTTAATGAGTTATTCACAAGTACAACTAGTACACTCTCCTCTACATTGAGAGTGACCTTTAGGCTATTTATATAGCCCCTAGATAGCTAGGGTTAGGGTTTCCCCCTGCCCTCTAGTTCATTCACACCCAGCTACCCTTATCCACCCTTGCATACATAGGGTTCACATGCTTATCTCTCAGCACCCCCCTCCATGCTAGAGTGGCATTGGACTACAAGACATGTTAATCCCCCCCCCCCCCCCCCCCCCCCCCCCAACAAAGTGGGATGCCTTTATAAATCAGGCTACAAGAGTGCTTATAGGTAGAGGATTTATAGATTTAGAAAAGTTGATCATCAAGTGGGTTGGAGACAAAGTTGGCCTCTTATGCTTTTGGTTTCAGGAATGGTATGACATTTACTGGCAATATGCCCTGTCTTCTTACATTTGTTGCACTTCATTTTGCCATGGTATTTTTTTCCAAAATTTGTTGGCAAAATGTCCCTTTCTGTGGCAGAATGAGCATTTAGTGGATACAATATAAACCAAGACTTGGTTACGGGCTGTTGAAGTGGATGCCTAACTAGTGCTACCTTCTTTCTGATTTCTTTTCTCCTCATCTAAACAAGACTGGATGGTGCTTTCCAAAGTTGGATTAGGGATATTGGTAAGAAACAAGGGTTGGAAATACCTTCTTTACAGCCTTTAAGAGAATTGCAATGGCATCTTCATCATGAATTGGAGCCTGAACTGAGGCTAGCTATGCCATGAGCCCCTTCATGTGAGAAATGAACTTACCTAGGTCTTCTCCTTGTTTATACTTCAAGCTAAAAAATTCAATCTTAAGGAAAATTTTAGAGTTATTTCCTATAGCACCATAAAGCTTTTCAAGCTCATCCCATTTCTGCAGTGGAGAGTTGATCAATATGATAAATTAGGGACTCATCTAAATGAATCATGATGATGGCTTGGGCTCTTTCATCATCTTCTACATCAAGTGGGTTTGATGGATCAATAACCTTGGTCCCTTTGATGAAGGGCCAATAGCCCCATTCCATCATTTTATACTTCACTAGTACCTGCCATGGATGAAAGTTTTTTCCATTAAACTTATGGATTTGAGGTCTAACATCGAGCATAAGCCATGGCCATGATAGGAAAGTCTTACCGATTGCTCTAGGCAATGGCAATGTCTAGTCCTTTACACAGTGGCTAATAAGTGCAAACCAAATGAAGGAAATGATCTATGTATTCATAGATGCCACATAGCCTTACAACTGTGTAGACTTAAAACTGTAAGGATGAGAAAGATTGAAAGTCATACATGTGGAGTACTTCAAAATAAGACTTTGGTGGTCCTTTCCTTTGTACAACCCTTTGTTTAGGTTTGATTGTATTCCTGGGCTTTAATGAAGTGAACTTGGATTGAGCTTCTGGCTCCTCCCAATCTTGTGGTCTAGTGGTTGAGTATTTGGTAGAACAAGGTCAATCAAGAACTTCAATACTTATAGAGGAGTCCAAGGATATTTCAAATTACGTCCATATTTGTTCTTTATCATAAAATAGCAGCAACTAATGACAACTAAATGCATTTTAGTGCTAAGAAGCACTCATCTCAAAGTTAAGACCACTTGAGATGTTAAGTATCCATCTTGGCATAAGAATCGCAATTGAAATGGAGAGCATAGGTCATTAATTGATTTTGGAGGCAGTGAATCAGTTATTAAAATCACTGTTGATGACAATAAAAGATGAAAAAAGTAAGAAAGTCAAGCTTTCAAGCTTGTGGCTATGGCTGCCACTGTGACCCACAGTTAGGGTTTTGACTGCAGCAGCAGTAGCCAGTAGGAGGGGAATTAAGCCAGGCCATTTTAGCGAGAGATGGTCCACTAGGGGGAGCTAACAAAGCCACATAGTAATTGCCCACATTGCGCACTTATCAGCACGTGCAGCAGCCCAAAATTCATCACCTTTAGATATGCGCCTGTTTTAGGGAAAACACACAATGATGCCCTCTTTGTTGACCAATGTTAGCATTTAATGTGCCATGCTAAAGTGCCCTGAGCTGGAGATGAAGTGTCTAGAATAAATCACAAGCTAATATGGCCTCCTTTGCACACACCAGCTCCTCCAAGGTCAAGGGGTCAAACTGGCTATGGTGGAGAAGGTAAAGTGAGAAAAATGAGATCTTCTTGTGCATTTAGGTCAGGATGTAGCTGAAGAAAGCTTGTTGGATCAAAGATGGATCCGATATCATGTTGGAATATCAGAGTGAGAGCATGAGAGCTCAAGTACAAGAAAAGATCTTATTTAATGAGTTGTTCACAAGTACAACTAGTACACTCTCCTCTACATTGAGAGTGACCTTTAGGTTGTTTATATAGCCCCTAGATTGCTAGGGTTTGGGGTTTTCCCTGCCCTCCAGTTCATTCACACCTAACTACCCTTATCCACCCTTGCATACATATTGTTCACATGCTTATCTCTCAACATTTTCCTTATCTAATGTATGCAATTTGGCCTTATACTGCTATTAAGACTACTTCAATCCAGAAACATTGAGATAAGCCAGAATGAATGAGCATACGTCGCATGGCATTGAGGATAGTCCTATTTTTACATTCAGCAATACCATTCTGTTGAGGAGAGTAGGGAACCATATATTCATGATGAATACCATGATTATTGCAATAATCATCAAAATCATTTGAAATGTATTCTCCACCATTATCACTGCAAAGTTTCTTGATGTGACGACCAGTATGAAGTTCTATAGATTTTTGATATTGCTTAAAAGATGATAAAGCTTTTGATTTATCTTGCAAGGGAAAAACAGTGGTGTATCTTGAGAAGTCATCAATAAAAGTCATGAAATACCGCTAATGGAGGAAAAGGTCCACAAATATCAGTGTGAATAAGATTAAGCAAATCTTTGGAATGAGTTGTGGTGGAAATGGAAAAGGGTTTGTGAAAATGCTTTCCAAGTGCACAATATTCACAAATACCCATGTGAGGACGAGCTTTGAATTCTATACATTGAACAAGGTCATGTCAATAAAGATCGACAAGCTTAGAAAAATCATAGTGAACAAAGCAATGATGCCATGTTTTACTATTAAGATCACCAAGAGCTGTAACAAGATTTGCAACATTTGCATTTAAAGATAACTTAAAACGATTACCATTGCAAGGAACAACAACTATGGTTTGGCCGTCTTTCTCAATGCAACACTTGGTATGGTCAAAACTGACAAAGAGACCAAGATCCGCAAGTCTTGCAATCGAAAGAAGATTCCTTTGTAGATATGGGATATGTAAAATTCTACACAAAATTCTATGTTAAAGAAAGAGTACCGAGATATAAATTACCTATACCTTTGACTGACAGGTTGTGTCATTATTAGCAAGATAAACCAATTTCTTGATAGGAATAGAATGATAAATATGTAACCATTGGGACTTATATGTCATGTTTTCCATAGCACCAAAATCAATAGGAAAAAGAGATCCATCATGAACATGAAGTATCCTTTCCAAAGAGGTAGAATAACTCACACAATTTTCTTCTTCGGTAGTGTTGTCATGTGTAGCAACATATACTCTATTACGATCTGAATCAAAACGCCTCTTGAAATATAGATAGGTTGGATGATCACTCTTTTTGCAGTATTCATAAGGAGAATAATCTCTAGATAAACATGGTTGTTTATTTGTAATACCATGTTTTTTATCACATTATTTTGTCCAGCAATCATCTGTAGTGTGACCATTTCTATTGCAATAAAAACAATGTCTATTAGGAAACTTGAGACAAGAGAAGTTATCACCATGACGACTTCTATGTGTAAAGTGTGGAAAGGGATGTCAACTTGTGGCTCTTCTGAAGAGAATGGCACTGTAAGAGCCAAACCTTGCTCTGTCTCACTACCTAATATAGTTTACCCTTAAGACCTCAAACTGGGTACTCTACTCCTTCAAGGACTAGCCGAAGTGGTGGATCGACCCCACCATCTATTGGTGCCATTAGTAGCACCATAGTTGTCTTTCTTAAGCATATTTCTATATCCACAGGGATGGCACAACCACCCTTAGTAGCCCCTCAAGAAATTCAAATTCCAACTGGTGCAACTACTCTACCTGCTTAAGGGTACCCATTGCTTATCTTTAGCAGAAGTCCAAATGGAGACATACAATTACATATCAAAGACTTCGAAAAACTGATGTTTGACCATCAAGTCAAGAAGGAAGTGCATCATGTCATTGTGAATATTCAATCAAAGATATACAAGCTTGATCAAAATTGATCCCATCTTTATTAGATAATATGGTAACAATATTATCCTAAGCAAGATCCTTTACTGTCTGAAGAAGCTGTGTTACCAATTTCTTTCATGGAATGGCATCACCAGTCAGGAGCAGCAAGCTGATTGATAATGTTCTTGAATGATTCAATATGTGTTGTCATAGAATTTCCAATGTTGTATTGTAACTCAATGAGCTGACTACGAAGATAAAGTATTTCTATAATAGATTTCTTCTCAAAACTTGCTATCAAATACTCCCATATAGCTTGTGAGGTTGAAAGATTACATGCATCAAGCATAAGAGATTATTGAGAAGAGTAGAAAGAATATACCAATAAGCAGCTTTATCGCGTTTGACCCATTCATTACAAGCGTATTATCATGAGCCTAATCAATTGGTTGAGGTGGACATTCATAATTACCAAGAACAATATCATGCAAGTCATCACCATCAAGAATTGGCAACATCTTTACTTTCCATCCAAGGAATCCTTGTCCTTGAAAGTGAGGGGCAGAACGTTCTCTAGAAGGAAATCCGTTGATGATTATAGAATTTGGCATATCTGATTGAGAAAATACGTACAATATGAGATCACAGAATCTGCATACCATATACGAAATGACAACGAAAGTGCAGCGCAACAAGTCATACACAGAAGCTATGTTGTAAAGAAAGACGTTGAGTTCAAAAAGCATACTCCAAAAGAAAGAGACCCAAGATAGACAAAAAGTGGGCAAGAATAAAGCCACCTAAAATAGATGAGACATGTGTGATAATAAATCGGCCTAACATAGATGAGAAATATGAACAATGATTAAAATGTTATCACTTTACTTTTTGGCCAAGAATAGATGATGATATGGCTAATTTTGGCAAAAACTCAAGAGTGAGTAATGGTGACGAAACCTATGTTGTAGAAGTATGCACGAAAAGCTATTGTCCTATTTGTTTTCCTATTTCAAGTCCAATTTACTTGAACTAAGATAACTTTTGACACAGAACTCCAATTTGAGCATAGATTTGCTAAGAAGAAAGCTTGTGAGTTCCAAATAGGAAATTTTCCAAATATAAACTTTTAGGGTATCCAAGCAAAGGCATATCTACAATTCAACATATTTGCAATCTAAATGATGATCGATGATAATCAAGTGAACTTCTTCTATGCTTAAAATTCATAACATAAGATGCTCATAACATACACAATACATCAAATTTAAGCGTGAAAAGAATACGATTCAAGAATTGAAGAGATACTACATATGTATACTTTCTTATTGTGTGGTTGTAGTTGATCATGATAGCTCAGATATCATGTTGAGATGTAGAGAGAAAATATATGTAGAGACATGAGAGAGAGAGAGAGAGAGAGAGAGAGAGAGAGAGAGAAGAGATACACTATGTACACTCCCAAAGACTATATCATATTGATCACAATCTACATATATATAGGTGAGACCTAGTCTAGATAGGGTGAGCTATATATAGCTCCAACAGTAGCTATACCATAACGTTGGAGATAGAAACACCTATATAGGGAGTAGTAGTGACTCTAAGCTCTACTTGGTTTCACTCTACATGTGATTACCTATACTCCATGGTGAACCCTCACATGTGCGGTGTCATGAGGTGTAGTCATGAGATGTGCCTCAATATTGTATCTTTCAATATCATGAATACAAAGGATTCCTTATTGATATATCTTGTGTGCCTTTTTGCTATGCCATTTTGTGCCTCATGATAGGTTATGACTTGAAGTCTTGTGAAGGTCCATAACATCCTCCCCCCTTCTTTTAGGGATCCAAATGGCTCTCTCTCTCTCTCTCTCTCTCTCTCTCTCTCTCTCTCTCTCTCTCTGGCAAAATTTAGTCTCTCATCTCTCTCTATCTCTTGATATTTCTCCTTCTTCTAAACCTAACTAAAAAACGAAAACTCCTCCTCCTTAGGTAATAAAACAAAAAGAGTCCCTCATTAATAAAACTTCAAATAAAGACCAAACCACCCCCTAGAAACTATTTAAAGGGAGGCCCTCCCCCTTCACAATTTCATCTCACAATGATGAAGATAACACTTTTGAGAGAGAGTAAGTGAGAGTTAGCATAAACAAACTAACAAGAGGTGAGGATATTCTACAAGAGGGAGATTGTAACATGTCCACCTGAACCTAGTTCCAGCTGCATGGTTTTAGTGGCCAATCAAGAGTCGTTCCTATGTAGCATTGCCTGGCACTCACTAGATTGACACGAGTTTTACCACATATATTCTCACGAGTTCACTTTGTAAGCATGAAATTTTTTGCCATTCCCACAAGAATCAACCTGAATTCAATCTCTAATAGTCAAAATCTCCTATTAGCCTTCTATCTAGCATCAGTTTTCAAATATCTTCTTGGCACATGATCATCCAAACCAAAGAGAACTTGTGTTACACTTAGTTCAAAGAGAGTGAGAAATGAGGGGGGAGTTCAACATATTGGCTCCTCTGCCTATAAGGCATACTCTCCCTCTAATCCCCTAAAACAACATAGAGTCAAGGTTTCTATTTGGTTTTTGCTTGGGACAATGTGACTTTCTAATTTGCTTAATTTCTTGAAAGAAGCTCCCAGGCTAACTAGGGCACTAGGGCCATCTCACCATAGGATGAACACATCGAGGGTCACAAATAGCCTAGCTCTTCCAAATCATTCATCTCAAATTTAGACTTGAAGAGACCCTTCACATAATAACCACAATACCTGCTTCACTCTCATAGACATTGAGTGAGTGATTAGACTATGCTTTACAAAATCCAATGTTGATAAGGTATTCTGCAATCATGTCATGCTATGCCTTGGATGATTGCTTCATTCCATACAAGCCCTTATAAAGTATGCATACATAATCTCGATTATTCTCATCCATATAACCAAGTGGCTGCTCCACATAAACTTTCTCTTGCAACTCCCCCTCCAAGAAAGCATTCTTAACATTCATTTCATGCATAATCCAACCTTTTGATATAGCCACTACTATGACAGCCTTTACATTAGCCGTTTTAGCCAGGAGTAAAAGCCTCCTCATAATCAATACTGTGAGTCTGCGTATACCCTTTGGCAACCAATCATGCTTTATAGCGCTCAATAGATCCATCTGATCTTGTAACCCCATTTGCAGCCACCAATAGCTTTCTTACCTTCACGTTGTCATGCCGCTATGTGCATACCATGTGAAAAACTCTAGAGTGCGGCTTTCTTATTAATCTAGAGAGCCAATGGCATTTTAGACATTAGTGTTAGTGTCCATGGTTCAAAAATATTAGATTTTTGGACAAGTTTTAGTCAATTTTTGATATTTTAGATATTATCTCTTGTAAAAATTCATAAAACTATAGATAACTTATAGATTATGATGACATGTAAAAGAAAGCATGTAGCTTTCAGCCATTTTGAGAGGATTTTATGTAAAAAGAGAGATTGGCAAAATTAGGCGACGCGCGATCGCTTTTTTTAGACAATGAGCAGCACTCCGAAGTGAGAGATGAAGGAGTGATCTGGCTTAATTATGGGCAGGTGTCTTGGTATTTTACCCCTCTTTTGGAGCCAATGGAAGCATCAGATTGGTGATCTGAGTAGCATAGAGGAAGCTATTATTTTATACAAGTTTTTGTCTATAAGAGTTTTATCTCCCCATAATGCTGAAATAAACTAGCAAGCTTCATCTCCGTGAGTATTCTTCTACATCTTCTATTTCTTTCTGTGAGTATTCTTCTATGTCTTATATTTCTTTGAACCCCTTCTCTTCCGTCTACTCCACTCCTTCAATCTCCCTTCACCCCGCTGTCTCTTACCCCCACGGTAGACTTTCGACCCCAAACGCTCCGACAATGTAAAGGCACCAACTCCCATGTGTCATTATTTATAAGCGTAGCCATTTCTTCATCCATAGCACGATCCCAATACTCATTACCCACAGCATCCTCAAAACAAGTGGGTTCCATATCCTACACAACCTTCGCCATGTTTTCATAGGGATAATATATCAATCGTTGCGTTAGCTTTCTTACTCTACTTGACTTGCGTGGACCTAGATCACTATCTGATGCTTTAGCATTCTATTGTGCCTTCCACACACCAAGTGTTTTAATAGACAAAATCCCAAACTCCTCATCCAAGCTCTGCTCTGAGCTATCTGAATCAGCATCATCATGAGAGAAACTTGATGATACATCTATCATAATAGGTGAGTCCCCAACTTTCTCTTTACCTTTTCTTAATAAATGTGATGTACTTGGTGGAGTAACCAATGATCTCAATCTACCATTGCAAGGTCTATCAATAATAAAACCATGACTAGGAGGCTCTTGTGGTCCTCTCAATATCTACGATTGATGACCTGTTTTCTACACTACCACATTCTTATGCTCATTAATCCCAATTGCATTCTACACACTACTATACTAGCTACTCATTTCATGAAAAGCAATATCCCTACTAACTCTCAACTCACGTGTAACAATGTTATCGCATCTATATCCCTTCTACTCATCATGAGAATATACAATAAAAACACATTTTTTTGCTTTGGAATCCAATGTACTATGTAACTCATCAGGAATATGCACATAAGCAATACATTCAAATGCTTTTGGATGGGACAAATTTGGCTTTCTACTTGTGAACTTCTCTTTGGGTACCATATCATGTACATCAACAATGGGTGTCCTATTCATAATGTTTACAGCAGTAGCAATAGCTTTAGTCCAATAGTAATAAGGCAAATTTCTTTTTGACATCAATGCATGAGTCACCTTTACAATATGCCTATTTTTTTGCTCAGCAACTTCATTTTGCTAAGGAGTATATCTACATGTATATTGACTCCGTATACCATTTTTTTTCAAAAAATGAGAAAACACATTGGAGAGATATTCTCCCCCTCCATCTAACCTTAGGCATTTAATGTGTAACTCTAACCAATGCCTTAAAGCTTTTAAAATGAGTAAACACCGCACTTTTCTCACATATAAAGTAAACCCATACTTTGCAAGTATGATCATCAATGAAGAAAATATAATACTTGTAACCACTCAAAGTTGCAATCTTTGTAGGACCCCACGTATCAGAATGTATCAATTCAAGTAGCTTCTTCCATACATGTTTTTCATGTGGAAACGCATGCCTTGCTTGTTTTCCAAATTGGCATACTTTACATATTTTATGCATCCCATCAATCCTAAAATTGGGCAAGCCATCCACAATCTATTTTGACTACATGTCTTTCAACTGCTACACATTCACATGACCAATTCTCTTAAGCCAAATTGCAATATCAGCCACAACACCTAAACCTTGTGTAAACATGGTAGCATCCATTTTAGGCAAACTTACATCAAGAATAAACAATTGCCAACACATTTTCCTTTTGCAATCAACTTATAATCATTTTTTAGATCTTCTACATAGCAACCATTAGGAACCTACAATCCGTGCTCTAACATCTAACCAATAGAAACCAAGTTTTTTTAATATTTAATACATGCATCACATTAGCCAAGTACTTAATTTTATCATCCTGCATACTCAAAGGGACATTTTTAACATGAGTAATGGGGTGAGTTGTATCATCTCCTATCTCCACATAGCCTAGAGACTCTAGATTGTGCATCACTCTAAACCACTCTCCATGAGAAGCCATGTGGTTAGAGGGACCTAAGTCTACATAACATACATCATTATTTAATGAACCATCAGCAATCATAGTATTCATAAAGTGGTGCATAACAAATAGCTATTCACTTCTATCATTATTGTTTCTGCTTTGTGAGATACATAATTGCCTTGTTTCTTTTTTCCATTTCTAATCTCTATCTTCTTTTTGAATAAATTTTAGAAATGTGGACTTTTTTACCATAATGCCAGTACCCTCTACTATCACCAGAATTGTGTTGCCTATTCTAATCTACAACTTGCCCTCATTGACTCCCCCTTCCTTGAGACTGTGCTTCTCTATATGCATCATAACCTTTACCACGACCACCACCTTGGCCTCTACCACAACCTCTACCTCTGCTACTAGAGTAAAACACATGCTAAGACCTATTCTTACCTTGAGAAGAAGAGGAATCCAAGCCAAGGTTCTTCTCCTCAATTATTAGCATAGAAATCAAGTCTACAAAATTAGGGATATCATCCCCTATATTCATAGATGACATGAAGGTCTTGTATTCATTTCCAAGTCCATCTAAGCATGTATGCACACAACATCATCATCAACTACCACACTGATAGATCCAAGAGCTTTCATAATACTCTTAACCTTCAAGGTATAATCATTAATGGATACATTTTCTCTTTTCGCTTAGTTCAGCTCTGACTTGAGCTACAGGTTCTCTAGCCTTTGTGTTTACTTCAAATAGCCTTGCCAAATCCTTCTATGCAATAGTAAAAGTTTCAAATTCTTACAGATAGTCCATCATGCTATCAATGACACTGAGGAGACAGATAGCCAATACATGACTTTACTCTGTGTTTGCTCCCTACTAATGCCATGTCTCCTTCGATGTAATTCCAAACACCTATATTGCTCTTCAAGAAATTTGTTATCATGAACTTCCATGTAGGATAATTGTTCTTATCTAGCTTCTCATTGATAATCTAGTTGAAGTTGTCAAACTTTTTGACAAAATAGATAATCTTGCAAAAAATTGTAATATGCAAGCAAGATGATACTAAGTGCACCACAACTAAATATGCAACCTTAATTGCACAACAATTAGTGCAATCTGCAATCTGTATGCAAATGCCTTCTATGTCTACAATCTAGCAAATACTTGAAACCTTACAATTGTAACTTGTACACATGTAAATGGTCGACACAACCAAAACTGTTGTCAGAACCACTTGCACGTCTAGAATGGAGACCAAAATGACCTCAAACGCCAAAAATCATAGCAAGAATTTCTAAAGGGCTAATTTGTAGTACATATACTATTTTTCCTACTCACCAAGTTTCATTGCAATCAGAGATTGTAGCCCTACCAACCTTAGGAGCCTCATGCGGCTATAATCTGCTCTAATCTAAGGAAAATCGAGCAAGATGGAAGAGCTTCTTAGATGTTGCTTGCTTGCTTACTCTTGTGCTCCAATGCCTTCACCTCAACATTCAATCAAGCACCGAGTAGCCATGAAACGGCTTTGATACCATGAAAATAGACAAGAGGGGAGAGAGGTCAAGAACCCAAGAGCACACACACAAAAGCAATGGAGACTTGAGAGCATAGAGTGATAGGATTGAAATCTTTTTCTTCCTCTTTCTTCTTTTTCACTCAAAAGAACTAAGTTTAAAACATGATAAAAGAATAATATGAAAGTAACGCACGTATATACATGCAGTCATTAAGTGTGAACCCACTAAGAAAAGAAGTGGTGGAAAAATAAATGTGCCATAACCACAGGTAGACTACATGGGTATAGTCTAGCTATAGAATCACTCATGTATCCTTATGTCAGTCACCTAACATACCAATGAGTAATATCTTGCTACATCATTAAGATGTGTAGTAGATGCTAGCTCATGTAGAGCTCAACATCTCAACACTTCCCACAATATCTTCTTATTGAGTACTTGTCCCACAAGAAGTCATAGCCTCATTCTAAAATAGATAAGTACTTCATCAACAAAGAAATATTGATATCTAATCTTGCACTTAAGTTTGCCTCTTTGGCTAGAATCTCCCTTAGCACTTGGTAGTATTTTGAATCTTTGCTTGCCTCTTCTCTAGCTAGCTCAATTATTGGATTGCTAGGCATTGACACATGGCTGCTAGAATTGTGTTGCTATAAATGGCTCCTCTAGGATAATGGTATTAAGGAATGCCTTGTGGCTTAGGGTATCTACAATTACATTCTCCTTTCTAGTATGTACTTGATCTCAAAGTCAAATTCCTATAAGAATTCAATCCATCAACATTGCCTCATATTAAGATCCGACTAAGTGAAGATCCATTTGACACTTTTGTTGTCAATGACTAAAGAAAACGTATTCCCACACATAGATAATGTCTACACAACTTGAGAGCATGAATCGGCTCCAAATCTTGAGTAGCATAATTCTTCTCATGAGGCTTTAAATTTCTTGAAGAATAAGCTATAGGATGACCTTCTTACATAAGCTGCATTTGCTACAACCTCGAATGCTTTACTTAGATCGGGTAGCTTTAGAATGGTTGCTATTACCAAGCTATGCTTCAACTTCTCAAAACTAGCTTTCTCAATGGGATCCCACACAATATTGACTTGTTTCTTGAGCAAATCAATGATGGTTGCAATGATCAAGGCATAATCCTTGATATAAATCTAGTATCATCCCTTAGTCCTAGAAAGCTTTGCACCTCTTTATCTAACATTGGAGGTGGCCATTCTTGAATATGCCTGAATTTGGCTAGAGATCTATTGAGATCCCCTCAGCAAATACTATGAACCCTACCTACTCAATCTACCTCTTTAAGAAGGCACATTTCTTCTTCTTTGCATAGAATTTATGCATCCTCAGGGTTTCAAGGATGATGAAAGTTGTGGTTTATGGTCCTCATCATTCTTAGGGTATGTGAAAATGTCATCAAAGAAGACAATGATAAAATCATCAAGATAGGGCTAGAAAATGTATTGCATTAACCTATTGAATGTGGTGGGAGTGTTGGTCAGTCCGAGAAAGACATCAATGAACTTGAAGTGGCCATATCTCATGTTGAAAGCGATATTTGGAATGTTTCATCCTTGATCCTTATCTGATAGTAACTTGGTTTGAGATCGATCCTGGAGAAAATCTATGCCCCTTGGAGTCTATCAAGTAGCTCATATATCCTTGGAATGGGGTACTTATTCTTGATTTTCGCCTAGTTTAGCCTGTGGTAATCAATGCAAAGATGAAGAGTTTCATCCTTTTTCTTTTGAAATAGGAATAGTGCTCCCCATGGTGAAGCAGTTGGTCTAATGTACCCCTAATCGAATAGTTGTTTGAGTTGCTCCTTCAATTCAATGACTTCTAGGATAGACATTAGGTAAGGTCCCTTGGAAAATAGGAGTGGCTCCTAGTACAAGCTTGATTTCATTATCAACTTCTCTCTGAGGTGGAAATTTAGTTAGTTCTTTCTGCATATTCCTTCAACCAAGATGGCTCTTCCTTAGTCTCACTGACTTGCTTGACTCTATTAATTTTAATTAACTAGACAAGCATTCATTTTTGTAATCCTTTCACTAAGCAAGAAGCTTTTGCCAACTAGAATTTTCATTTTCTTGCTTCTCCCTCAGTTGTTATGTTTACCCTTTAGATCCTGGAATGTGACTTGGCCCTTCCCACAATAGATATGAGTATCATTGGGGATCAACCAGTCCATTCCCAGTAAGCACTCGTAGGCTCCTAAGTTCATTACTCTAAACCCCATGTTGGAAAGATTGCCTCCTAGGTTAAATTCCACTTTGTTGCTTGCTTAGTAGAAAGAACTTATTTTCCATTCGCCAATTCCATAAGCAACTTTGATGTCTATTCCTAACCTTCTAGTATACTTCAGTTAGATGAATGAGTGGGTGCTTTCACAATCAATCAACATCTTAAAAGGTTTACCTTGGTACATTGTGGAGGTCTAAATCATCAAAAACTGGCAATTCGCCCCTTTCTTATAGAGGGTAGTATGTACTATTGCCTTCTCCATATCTACTTCCAAGATTGAGTCTTCTCCTTCTTTTAGTTTCTTAAAGGTCACACTAACAACTCTTCGTCTAACTACAGTTGCTTGATTTTGGCCAATATACTATCCTTGGCAAAATTTATGGCCAAGCTTTGGACATTGCCTCTTGAACTAGCTTGGCTCCTTGCAATGGAAACACCTAGGAGCTTCCTTGTTGCTCCTTATACATATGAAGTTTCCCACTACATTGGTTTTGGCCTCCTTTTTGCCAATTTGGGGTTGTCCTTGGGCTCTCTTGGCATAGCCCCAAGATCCACCTTTATTCTAGTAATTCTAACTCCAAAACTTGACACTTTTAGGTTGTTGGGGGTAAAGGCACCTGTGCCTAGCCACAGGTATATTAGTTACATTCACAATACCCGCACACTTGTATATTGCAAGTGGCAAGCACCCATCACTATCACTTCATACTTTATTCTTTGAGTGACATTTGAATAAAGGGGAGGTCGGTCACACATTGTAACCGTTGAAGTTTCCACATTATGTGTGTGTCTCTCTCTCTTGCTCTTGCTCCTTCCACCATAGCTCTTGCTTCCACTAGCATGCTTCCACTTCAAGGCTCACCTCCCTTCAATGGTATCAAAGACATCTTTCCAAGAGCTTGAGCTTGGTCTACCATTGCCTCATCACCTTGCATTTGAAGGTTTCTTCATTGGCAGCTATGGCTTCTCATTTGAAGGTATACTTTTGATACTCCATGTCTTCTAGGCTACTTCCAACTGCATTAGACCTCTTCCAAGCCTTCCTTGGCAACCCTTGGATCTTGCCTTGCCCCCCATTTACCTCAGTAGAGCCTGTAATATCCCTAAGATAGGTTGCATAACCTATGCCTACTCCTAGCCTACTAATCTTCCCAAATCAGTTTGACTACTACTCTAGCATCTAAATGGTTCCTAGCATTCTTAGTAACCCTAGTGATCATTAGCAACACCTCTTAGCACTTGTATTCAGCATTGGGCATCGATCTTAAGCTCTACATTCACTAGCATTGTTATTATAGTTTTGGGACAGCCTGTCCCGAGTTATATAGTGCCTCTACATGCTTATGTGATGCTTCTATTGATGCCCATTGGTATTGGATCACTTGTGGATGTTATTTCAATGCATTGGAGATCATTTTTGGCTTATCAGAGCACTTCATTTACTAAGTCTAGATAGAGATTTTGTGATATTTTTAACATGGCTGAAGCTTATTTTATCAGTGAAAACATGTCTTTATTACTCTTGGGTGCTTACCAACTATTCGGGGGATGTATCGATGCTTATGGATGATGTGACATACTTTGTCATGGTTTTAGAATGCATTTGAGCAATGATTGAAGCTCATTTTGATTGAAATTGTCTGTCATTTGCTAAGCAAGCATCCACTTCAGACAGTTTATGCCTATTATCCTTGGATGATACTCGAGCTATCCGCTTGGATGTTAGATGTCGGATATGGATTATATATGTCATGGCTATTTATGAGGGACATTTGGGCTTTGTCTTGACTTGCATTGAGTTATTCTAGAGCTTTGGATAGTGACATTAGTCTATTACTCATTGACTAGGATGCTACATTGGATGCTTTGCCAACCATCATGAGTTGGATGCTCCGGATATATGTCATTGGATCTTGGATGTTGGATATTATGTACATGATGTACATGAGCTTTGCTTGCTCATTCCACATCATCTGATTTTGTTCTCGTGGGAGCCGCTTCATTGACTTTGATGTTACATAGAGCTTATTGGCTACATAGTTGAGCTTGACTTTTGACATGCTAGGATATTCACATGTACATGCTCTCTTTACATGCTATTTGTCTGCAATTTATGCCTTGAGGACTAATCTAATTCAATCTGTCTTGGACTTGTACTGTTAGGTTTTATTAGTTATGCATATATCTATCTTGCCTTCTTATTGAGGTTCTGCTACCCCGCTTAATCAATTGTGCCTTTGACAAGGTCCCCCTCAATTACCCCAGGACTTGCTACATGCATAGTTGGTTATGCCAGTTGATGTACTCTCATATTGATAGATTGCAATTGACAGCGTTGGGTGCTTGTTTAATATATACTAGTTGCTAGAGATTTTCACATACCCCACATGATGCAAGCTACCATCTGGAAATTCCACTTTGTTATGTATAAGTAATAGCTCAATTTTGGCTTGGTCTTCTTACTGTTGTACTTTATTTACAGCAAGATGTAATTGCTGACTAACTATGCATCATTTAATGAGGGCAATCACCTGTTTGACTATATTTTAGTCATACATTGTGGGGATAACATCTTGGTACTTGTTTTCTTTTATGGTTGGTGGCTCGAGTGATAGTGCTATCTTTAATATTGACAAGTTGGATGGCATCAACTACAACTATTGAAAGGCACAAATTTTGCAAGTTTTACCGTGGAAATGTAGGTTAGGCCTTCGAAACATAAGAATGTCAAGCCTGTCAAGACTTAAAATGGGCTCGACGCTAGCTTTAGGGCTCTAATCGGGCCTTTTATGCTCACCATAACACACTCATGGCCTCACGGCCAAGAGCATCTAGAGGCTATACACTGATCTAGCTAAATTGTGTGTTTGTATTGATTTGTAATACAACAATTTTGCCCATATCCCGACTCCAAAAAATGGAGTATCCAAACATACATGTGATCAACATTTCGCATCACATACACAAAGAGCTCCTCCTCAACAGAGTAATGTGGCTCCTACGGCTCTCCCATACCTTGGGGATTGGCCCCATGATGCGCCATCTCCAACATAAAACATAAGCGTAACAAAGTCCTCTCATAATATAAATGTAATGATCCAAGAGACTGTATATATTCCTCACTTAATCAGGTTCCAAAGATATCGTACTATCCTACAGTAAAGGGGATCTTACACTCTCAACGTTTGTCATCACCTAGACATACAATTGTAGTGCATCCACCAGGAATTTATCTTTTGATACCATATTTAGATTGCATATGCAAAGTATATGGCACTGATCTGTGCTCAAACACTTAACTGAAAATACCAGTCAATGTGAAGTGCACAAATAATATTTTCAAGATTTCTTTCTACTAGCGTCATGCTACGTTGCTAAGGAACAACACCGAGCTAACTTGTGCTATTTAACTCCTTAAAACTTATATAAGCTATGGCCTATATGCTAAGATATACAAAGAAATTAGCAACTTAATCAAATATCTTTTCATTTCAATCCCACATCCCCTAGCACTTATATTTTGCTTGCTTGCACAAATGTAGAGAGATTTGATAATTTTCCATAAGAACAAGCTCTAAATATACACTTTAATATAAATGGAGATAAAGTGAGGTAAACCCTCATGCTTTATCTTCATTACATAATCATAAACATTCTCCTAATTTTTTGTAATTTTTAATGCGCAAAAAATTATTTTTCTTAAAATTTTCCCTTCATTTGACTATTTTCATGAATTTTTCCATTTATTTCAACATAAATTATTAATTTTTCTAAGCTTTCTAATTTTTACGACTTGTGTGAAGTATTATCCATCATCATACTTATTTTTATGCCATGTAAACATCATTTGTTCCCCAAAACCCAAGAATAACACAATTTTCTATTAAATCATGTGTTTTGGGTTTTGCGGTTTTACTATTTTTAATATTGGTGAAGAAAAATGACTAAAAATTTTAAATTATAGACATCAACAAACATATTTTATAAATTCCAATCATCTTTCCATCATATGCCACGAAAGATTCATCATAAAAATTAAATAAAAGTTGCTTACTCTAAAATCTATATATGCATGCCTCGTATTTCAAAAAAGTGGAGCCATTGACACTACTTTTCTAGTCATTGATGCATCCAAATCACCTCATTGAATCAACTCTCTCTCTCTCTCTCTCTCTCTCTCTCTCTCTCTCTCTCTCTCTCTCTCTCAACCATATGAACAAGGAACAAAGAGGAGAGAGAAAGATTAAAATTGAATCTTTTCATTTACTGCATAATTTCTCGCATGGTTTGGGAGCATCGAAGGGTGAAGAATCGTAAGATCTCAAGCCTCGAAGATGAAGGATGATTGTAATATTTTTTTTAACGGGAACGAAGGGGTGCCAAAAAAAAGTACCCCTCCCCCCTCTCGTGTGAAATTTTGGAGCTTTTAGCTCCTTAAGCATGGTTAATCACTTAACTATCAAACTAACTATTTCCAACTTGCATGTTTACGCATGTTTGCAAGTGGTTTCCAGTTGGATGGTGGGGCAAACGACCTCAAAATCACAATCCAACTAGACGAGTGACTTTCTGGCATCAAAATCTATCACATTGGCCTCCATCACACGCTTTATGGCTTCCAAATCTAGTTAGCTACTTCATAATGCCAAACCTTGTAGCCATTAAATGGGGGGTCAAATGAACTCTCATCGACAAACTGACACTTGTTTTGGATTTCTAGTGTTGAAGTGCATCTAGAAAAACTCTAGCTCCTTAATCCATGATCGTTCCATTTTTCATCAAAAACACCTTTTTTAATGGGACTTGGGCCACCTTTGCACTTCAAATTTGACTTTAAAATCAGCTCTCATTGGTGACAATAGGATAGGGCGACTAAACCTATCAAACCCATGAACTGATTTGAACAAACAAAAACCAAAAAGAGTATTAAGCTGCTACAAATAAAATACACAGCAGAGCACAAACACAACTCTCACCCTAGCCCCTGACTAGATCAAGGCATGAAATCCACAAGGGATAGGCCATGATAAAGATCCAAAGCTAGTCGCTAACCAACTACTCTAGCACATATTGGCTAAAAAGAACTATCAAAGGAGTCAATCCTAAGTGGTAGTTTGACCTACCTACCTGACCTAGGACAATTAGACCAAGAACTCTAGGCAAGGACTCCTATAGCCTGGTTTGCTAAAAATCATATATTTTTCCATTTTACTACATTTCTTCCTTCAATATTTTATACTTGAGCATGTAAAAAGGAGGGAGATGTCAAAAAGATAAATCTAGAGCATGACAATTATGGAGGTTGGAAGATGAACACTAGATTCATAGTGACATGGACAATGAATAGACCAACTGTTACACAAGTCAATTAGGTTCCAAGATGGAAGCTTGGACTCATAAACACAATCGTGTGTAAGAGATTGACAATGAAAATGACACTAACTGAAAGTAAAAAGCATTATGATATTGCATTCAACTCTTGAAAGTGATAGTCAAGTACGATGCTTAATAGTAGTTGAATAGTAGCATTTTGCCTCATTGCGCCTATGGGATTCAAGGCATCTCTTCCTAGAGCATACATCATTTGTCATATAGAGAATGCTCAATGTCTTTGAGTGAGAGACTAGGAACATTACTTAGGGTAGACACAAGGTTCTTATATGGTTCTTCATTTACACTTGCTAGTAGCACTGCTATGGCTTCATCCTCATCTATGTTCTTCTTTAAAGTTGCAAGTTGATTTTTTAGGCTCTTAAACTTGTTAGTGTGCATGGTCATAGAAGAACTATCCTTTACATCTAGCTTATAGAACTGCATGAGTAATTTTACTTTTGAGTTTTTAGCTTGAGTTCCCAAGATCCTGTCAAGCTCATCCCATGCCTTTTTTGCATCTTTGATGCTGGAGATATGGTGCAATACATCATCAGATAGTCCCCATGCAATGATACCTAGAGCCTTGTTGGTCATATTTTTCCACTCATTTGTCTTGAGCTGGACTTCTTCAACAAACCCGTCTTCATCATCTTCTTTCTTGCCATTTGCATCTCCTATATCATCCTCAAATAAATCCTAGAGGTCTTTCCTCTTGAGGTGGTACATTGTCTTTTCTTTCCAAGTGTGAAAGCCTTCACCATTGAATTTGGCTATTTGCTCAAGTTCAAACATTTTGAAGGAGGTCCTATCGTGAGTATACTCGAGTAGTGTCTATCCTTTTACAATGAGATTGAGACTTACAAGGGATTTAATCAATTGGGCATTCCACATTAAATTACTTCATGTTTGTCATTGCAAGAACTAAGGTAAAATCAACAAATGAGTTGTTCGTGAATGTGCTAAGAACATAAGTGCCAAGAAGCACTAGGTTAGTATCAAGAGATACTAGGTTGATGTCAAGCTTTATGCTTCCTAATTTCAAGTGGTCTTCTTGATCTCTAGGTGGACTACTTGAATTCATGTGAGTTACTCCAACTCTTCTTCTTCTTGAGGTTTGACTTGTTGGAAACTTTAGATCTAAGTGACAGAACCTTAAGTGTGCTGGAACTAGTGAGAAAATGAAGTGAAAAAGAGCTTGAAGAGTACTTGGCTAGGTTCTTTTGCAAATCTAGCGTTTTGCTTGTAGCAAGAGCTATAGTGGATCATTTACCACAATATTTATGTGGGACGTAGATTATGTGTAGGCCTTCAAAAGCCCTGTATGCACAGGGTGAATCACGCTTCGTGTCAAGAGCTAGGGAGCATACGACCAAATCGATACAAATCTGGATAGCACGACAAAATCACACAATGATGGCTGGTCTATGTATCAATCGGCTCAATTTTTGTGATGGGATGAAGACCATGGACACTGTAGAGCAACTCTCTAGAAGAAATCGAGTTGAGATATGGCCTGTAGAGATAGTTATGAAAGCTCCAAGTGTTGCCGGTCCAGTCTAGCTATGGCAAACAAGAAGGTAAAGTGGAGATGGAGGTGAGAAATGAAACCATGAGCTAACAATAAACTGACCAGAGGAAAAGAGAGACTAGAGGACTAGAGTAGAGCTAAGCCATTCTCAGTTGAGCTCTGATACCATGTCAGAAAGACGGATCTAGAGCATGACAGCTATGGAGGTTGGAAGATGAAGACTAGATTCATAGTGACATGGACAATGAATAGACCAACTGTTACACAAGTGAATTAGGTCGTCCCAAGAAGGAAGCTTGGACTCACAAACACAAACTTGTGTAAGAGATTGACAATGACAATGACACTAACTGAAAGTACAAATCATCGTGATATTGCATTCAACTCTTGAAAGTGATAGTCAAGTACAATGCTTTATAATAGTTGGATAGTAGCATTCCACCTCACTCTACCTATGGGATTCAGGGCATCTCTTCCTAGAGCATACATCATTTCTCATATCTTTCAACAAGAGCTAAGTGTATTGTGACCAAAGGAGAAAAAGGCATCGGTCTCAGGTCCTCTCTCGGTACCTAAGGACCTACCAAGTTCTCGCAAGGCGATACTAAATCCTTTTTCTTTCACTCACTTTTGCCATCCTTTTTAAATTTTCAGCTAAATGTCACCCACCCCTAGGAAGATAAGACATTGGCCCTAGGTCTGGGTCTTGATTCATCCCCAATAACCTACCAGACCTTTGCAAGGCAATGATCATCTGCTCTTGGAATTTTTCTTTCATTATTTTCTTATTTTAGGGGTTAAAACCCCTCCTTACACACCTCCGTATTTTATATATTTGATATATATTCATTGCCTATTCTCTTTGATTTGGTAGGCTTCCCTAGTAGCTACCTCACAACCAACAGGGATTCCTAGAAACAAATGCCTAGTAGACTAGCAAAACAGGGTCACTAGGACTACCCTCAAAAAGAGCGAGTGCCCGAAAATATCTTTATAGGAGGCAGACAAATACTCAAACCTCCCCAAACACACCGATGAACCTAACCTTGGGCCTTCATGCCTTGAATGCGTTGGGGTAAAAGGCCTCTGGGCCTGCCCATGTACACTGTGACCGCCCATTCTTTATTCATATATAATATGACAGTGCAATAAGGCTGTTAGTATAGTTGGGCTAGCACCTACATTGTGTGTGCTCTTCTCTCCTGCATCTTCCTCTTCTCCTTCTCCACTACCATTGCATCCCCTTCAACTGGTATCAAAGCTTTGGATCAGAGCTTGATCGCGGAGCTTGGCCCAGCACTACTTTAGCCCGGATTGAAGACCTAGAGCTTGGAGCTTCAATGCCAACCATGGCTTCTTCCCCCCAAGGTAAGATTTCATCTCCCGCCTCTCCCTGGCCCTCATAGGCTCTTTGCAGGTATTCCTTGGCTTCATTGGGCACCTTGTATGCCCCCATTTCCCCCCTTATCCTCAGCATAACTAGCAGACCCCACAGTAGTAGCTCACGTTTTTTTGCGCCTATTTCAAAATCTGGCTTAAAAATCCCATTTTTTCTCATATCTTGGGCATCCCGAACCCGATTTAGGCAAGGTAAGAGTCTAATTTGGGGTTTTGGCATGCTTCAGACGCAATGGTGATGTCAACTACCAAATTCTAATCACGAAATTTTTTATAACAGAGCTAAGTTGATTTACAACAAGAAAATGTCATGCTCTTAGCTTATGTGATGCTCCCGAGGCTTGATATTTGATGCCCAAATGCTTTGGGGATGTTTACCCAATGTTTTGAGATGCTTTGGGACTTGGTTTGAGATTCCATAGCTCGATATATGTAGGGATTTACTGATGTACATTGTTTAGGTGGCAAGATTTTATCAGGGACGGCTTATGCATAATGCTCTTTGTTGACATTCGGGTGTCCTATTGGATGTATTGATGCTTGGTCATCATGGTTTATGCCTAGATATGCTATTTGAGAGCTATTGAGCCTTGATTTGGATGCGGACACTTTGTTGTTGGTTGGGATTTATGCTACCTTGGTTGACATGTTATTTTACCTCCAGTTTGGTTATGCATATGGTCTATGGGTGCTCCCGACTACTTGGGATGATATGTTGATGTATTTGGATGATGCTACTTTGATGTTTATGCTCCCGGATGCTCCTTGAGCAAAGAGTAGAGCTCAATTCTTGATTCACTATCATTTTCTTTGTAGCTAGCATTTCACTTGACAAGGTTTATGCCCCGTGCTACCCATTATGGGACTGATGTCTGATGCGGATGCTTTTGGGTTCGGCTGCAGTATGGTAGATGTTTGGGCTTGAATCGACTTGCATCTGAGAATTTTGTGGAGCAGTTTGCATTTGGTTGGCTTATCACTTATGCAGCTTGGATGCTATTTGGCCCTTGATGCCCTGATTATGGAACTTGGATCTACTTGGATGCATATACATGTTTTGAGCAGTGCTTGCTCCATTGTCTTGGCAGTTGGTTATTGAGATTTCATTGCTCCTCATTGATGCTTGGTTCTTTGCGTGTTACTCCTTGATCACTAGACTTCTTGACAGTGCTTGGGTTTAGCAGTTATGGCTTTGTTGCTTTTGTGTTGCCTAGCTTCTATGCTAGTTGGGTTGCTTTTGCCCATACAGGTCAAAGAGTAGTTGCTCTTGATGCTTACTCAACTATGCACTTTGTCTACTGTCATGTACTTTACAAAGCCACTTATTTGGATGTTGTTGTACAGATACTTGGGCTTCTCTTGGAGCTTGACCATTGCAAGATCTTATGCCACTTACTGGTCTTACATTGACTTGGATGCTACTATGTGGTCTGATGTATTGCAGAGTCATGTTTGCCATTATGGTTATGGGCTGATTTCATGGCTGAATACCATATGCTCTTATGATCGATGTCTTATGCTTTACCGTACTGTGGTTGGTTATGTCATGCAGTTGGTTATGACTCTTCTTCATGTGGGAGCTTTTGCATCCTTAGTTGATGCCTTTATGTCCTTTGTCTGTTGAGGTTTCATGAGACTTTGCAGCATGCTTCTACCACTGATGTACTTGTAGATGATTATCTTTATGAGCAGGTTCCCTCCATTGGGATAGTCCTCGACTGCTTGAGCTCTGTGGATGCTATGGATAGCCCTATTCATGATGACTTGAATTCCTTGTCATCTTCTACAGGTTCTTCTACTTCAGATATTGTTTGCTTCCATTGTGGGAAGCTTGGGCATGTTCAAAGAAAATGCTTTAGACGGATTAGAGAGCAGCAGAGACAGAGACGGACTCGACATGAGCAAAGATTCAGAGATACAGCAGATGAAGCAAGTGTTTCACTCTTACTAGTGGTGAGGTACATGCAGTTACCCATGATGATGCAATTGAGCATGTACTTCTGTCATCTTGTTTCCCTACAGCTTACTTGCTCAGTGTGATCAGACCTATGCGTTTGATTGGCTTTTGGACTCTATGGCATCTTGTCATGTTACCCCTCATAGAGCATGGTTCTCTTCTTACACGAAGGTTGATGGATGTATTGATTTGGGCCTTGAGCAGTCTTATGCTATTGTTGGTACAGGGGATATACACCTAGCTTTGCCTAATGGGACTTCTCTTATACTTAGGGATGTTTTACATGTTCCCATACTCAGTAAGAGCTTGATTTTTGTCTGTCAGTTGCATAATGCAAGATATACTATTTCTCTTTAGGATAGGTCATGGAAGATCTGTCGTGGTTGCTTGGTTTTGGCCACAGGTTCTAGCGTTGGTTCTCATTACCCGGTGCATGTCTCTCATGTGGGAGATTCTATGGTTGCAGTTATCCGGATACCACATGCATTGTTATGGCATTATCACCTAGGCCATATGCACCACAGAGAGATGGAGATCTTGTCTCGTTTAGATTCATTGTTGCCTCCTATGTCACTTACAGATCTTGATTCTTGCCTTGATTGTACTCTTGGTCCTTGTAGAGCCCCCTTGGCTTATGGCAATCGTACAAGGCATGCTCCTCTAGATCTTGTCTATTGTGTAGTATATGGACCTATGCCTTTCGAGTCACTTGGTGGAGTGTCATACTTTGTGACCTTTGTTGATCATGCTACCCACCGTGTTTGGGCTTTTCCCTTAGTGCAAATTGAGGATGCTACAGTTATGCTTGATAGGTTTATGGATTCTACTAGTAGCAGGCCTAGGTGCTTGCAGATGGATTATGAGAGTGATGCTCTCTCTCCCAGATTTCAGACCTCTTGTTAGTAGTATGGCATCGATTTCTTGTGCCCACAGTATTATGGGATTGCTCATGGCATGTGCCTGACCTTACAGGCAAAGGTTGCTTCTATCCTTACCACAGCTGGGTTGTCTTATGGCTTTTGGGATGAGGCCCTTATGATGGCAGTCTATTTGGTTAACAAGACGTCGTGCTTGACCTTGGATGGTATTACACCCCATGAGGCATGGAGTGGCATGCAGCCCTCCTATGATTACTTGAGGATGTTTGGCTGCCAAGCATCTGTACGTATGCCACATGAGCTTATGTCACATAGATGTAACCTCCTTGGTTATGGAGATGGTGACTTTAAGGCCTACAAATTATGGGATTTGGATGCCCAGTAGGTCATACGCAGCCATCATGTTGTCTTCTATGAGACGCATACACCTCTAGCCCTCTTGATGAGCGTTCAGTATGCTTTATGACTGATTTTACAGCAACTATAGTGCCATTACAGTAAGTTGTTTATGCTGAAAATGAGGCACTTATTGGCCCAGATGACATAGCTATGCATAGCAGTCAGGGTCAAGATGTTGGTGGTCAGTTTTGCTAGACCCCTTGCAAGCTCATGAGAGCCGTTTTCTTGTAGTTTTGCAGGCTAGACAACCAGCCATATTTCAGTCTTCCACTTCGGTGAGGCCACATGTAGTCTTGAGACCCCGTTGGAGATGTTGGCTCTCTTTCAGTGATTGACTCTAGAGAGTTTGACTACTCTCTATTGTTTTGTATGCGCTACGGTAATGCTATGTGCGAATCTAATGCTTTACAGCCGTGCACTGATGAGTTGTGCTTGCTTCATGAGAAGCATTCTTGGATTGCTCCATTATATGGAGCTGCGGGATTGCTTATCTCCTAGATGTCATGGACTTAGGGATGCTTGACTCTTCTTCTGCAGAGGTTCTTGACACTTCTTGCACAGCTCACTTTTCAATTGGGCATTGGGTGAGATGTCATGATTCCTCACCTTGTCTTTTTTTTCTTTTCTTTATTTTCACTCCCCAGCCACATTGGCCTTTTAGTGGGAGGTTGTTGGGGTAAAAGGCCTTTGGGCCTACCTATATACACTGTGACCACCCATTCTTTATTCATATATAATATGATAGTGCAATAAGGTTGTTAGTTCAGTTGGACAACACCTACATTGTGTGTGCTCTTCTCTCCCGCATCTTTCTCTTCTCCTTCTCCACTGCCATTGCATCCCCTTCAGAATGCTAGTCCCCAATAAAAGAAGAATACTCCATATACATATATACATATAGTGTTAAAATACGTAGGATCTAGAGCATGGCAAATGCGGAAGCTATGGAGGTCGAAAGAGGAAAAAGAAACTCATGAAGGTATTGGCCATGACAAGGACAAATTGTTATACAAGTGAATTAGGTTCTAAGATTGAGACTTGGACTCATAAACACAATCTTGTGTATTGACAGTGACATGATACTTTACTGGAAAGAAAAGAGTACCATCATTGCATTAGAAAAAGAGTGCAAGTACAATGCTTTATAGGAATCGAGTGGTGTTACTTTCTCCTACTGTGCATATGGGATTTTGATCCTGAGCCCTCATTGCTCCTCACGAAGGGACTAAAGTAGGTGTGATTGCAAATATTTCAACACCCCTCCTCAATCACAACCAGAAGTACAAAGCATATAGAGGCTTTAGTGAAAGCAATACTTGCAAAGTGTGGGCACACCATAAACATGGCAAAACTCGAGAGGCTATCGCAAAAAGGCTAAGTGTGGGTACCACAAACATGATGAACATCCAGAGGCCGTTAGCAGGGGCCTCACAAAGTGTATAGAGGCTGTAGTACAAGGCTAACTGAGGAGTTTACAATTTTATGTCTAAGGCATTAGGGCTAGGAAATGCAAAGCTAAAAAAGTCAATCTGAATAGAAGGACTGATGAGGTTTGTCCTTCTCCTGGTGGTCTTCTTCTTCTTCCTCCTTCTTTGCTCCGTTTTCTTCTTCTTCTTTGACTGCAACTAGATAGGCCTTTTGGGACCTTTTTCTAGTGTGGCAGAACTTGTCAGTGTATCCAGTCCTTTTGCAGAAGTCACAGAAGAGCTGATCCCTCTCACCTTTATACCTATTGCCAACATATTGCCAACATATAATGCATGTTCATCTCTAGAGGTGCTTGGTTCTTTCTTAGTTTTTAGCTTCTTTTCCTCCTTTGATAGTGATGCCTGGATATCAACAAGTTCAGGATTTGGCATGTTGATTAAAGTTGTTGATACATTATTATATTCAGGAAGCAAAACTCTTAAGTAGAACACCAATGCAAACATCTTCTTCCATTTTAATGTTGATTCCTGCAAGTTGGGTTAGAAGTCCTTCCATGTAATTTAGATGCATGGCAAGTGATGTGCTGGACTTCATTTCAAGCCTGAAAAACTCAATCAGGAGACCATACTTTGATGATTTAGACTATGCACCGAACAAAGTGTCAAGTCTCTTCCATGTATCATGTGAGGTCTCACAGTTACCCACATGGTGGATATAGCTATCGTCTAGCTCCAGTTTGATAATGGCCTAAGCCTTATCATCGTTCTTTTGCCAAGTGACAACAAGATCCGCATCACGAGGCTTCTTTTCTTTTCCAGTGGTAATGGCCCAAAGGCCCTTCTTTATCAGGATGAGTTTGATGTGAGTCTTTGCCCAAAGGCCCATGTTAAACTTGCGAGAAGAGCAAAAAATCAAGTTCAGACTTATCAGATTTCAGTAGTAAAAGAGTTGGTTGAGATGTGTCAGAAGGCACAACAGCTAAGAGCATTAAATGAGTGTCAATTGACACTATGTGTCTTCTTTGAGTCTTCCAAATCTGCAAAATCCTTCACGTTCTTTCAAATCCAAATCTTTCCCTTCTTGATTTGATGCTTGGATAGTAGATCGGAGTGGCAATGGGTTGTTCCAATGGCAGAAGAGAGAAAATGATGAGATTTTTGAGCTTCGGTGAAGTTTGGCTATGGCTTCTTAGATTAGGGTTTTGACCCACCCCTAGTTTTTTGCTGATTGTGGGAGCTATAGTGGGTCATTTTTAAAACTTTTTTTTATCAAAATGAAGCTTGAATGATGAGCTATCAATGCCCTATGGTGCTCGTCAACATCGCGACCTGTAGCGACAGCAGCAATAGCACAAATGGCAGCAGGTTCATTCTAGACATCGACCATGAATTTCGTCAATACTAGGCTCTAGAGTGGCCAATGTCAAGGTGTCAAGTGATAGGAATATTCTTCCTGAGAAAAGGCACAACTCTCTAGAAGGAAGCTTCCAAAGATATGAGCTCTATGATGAGATATGAAAGTTCCAAGTGCAATAGGTCATGTCTGGCTATGGAGGCCATAGAACAGAACCTGAGAAAATTGACAATGGTGAGTAGTGGATGAGGCAATGTCAAGTTCTAAGATGATATAGAGAAGCATCAGTAGTAGCGGGGAAACACTTCTCTAGAAGAAAGCTTGGTAAGATTTGGGCTGTGGAGTGAGATACAAGAGCTTCAATTTAACAGGGTGCTACTGGCTATGGCAGCCATGAAGGCAAGCTTGAAGGTGGAGATGGAAAGTAAGTTCATAGACTGAGACTGAGCTTAGTAGAGATGGACCAGAGGTGAAGATCTAATAAAACGAGGTAAGCCATGCTTAGCTACGCTCGATACCATGTTAAAATACGCAGGATCTAGAGCATGGCAAATGTGGAAGCTATGGAGGTTGAAAGAGGAAAAAGAAACTCATGAAGGCATTGACCCTAACAAGGACAAATTGTTACACAAGTGAATTAGGTTCTAAGATTGAGACTTGGACTCATAAACACAATCTTGTGTATTGACAGTGACATGACACTTTACTGGAAAGAAAAGAGTACTATCATTGCATTAGAAAAAGAGTGCAAGTACAATGCTTTATAGGAATCGAGTGGTGGTACTTTCTCCTACTGTGCATATGGGATTCTGGTCCTAAGCCCTCACTACTCCTCACAAAGGGACCAAAGTAGGTGTGATTGCAAATATTTCAACATATAGCATAAAGAGAAAGACCTTGTAAAGGAAGGATATCACTTGGACTTGGCCACAAGAATATTCTGCATAGTAAAAGGCTCCCTCCAAGTGCTCCATCGAATTTGTTGAGTGGTGGGCTCACTGCTCCTCACAAAGGGACCAAAGTAGGTGTGATTGCAAATATTTCAACATATAGCATAAAGAGAAAGACCTTGTAAAGGAAGGATATCACTTGGACTTGGCCACAAGAATATTCTGCATAGTAAAAGGCTCCCTCCAAGTGCTCCATCGAATTTGTTTAGTGTAGCACTAAAACAAAAAACCATTAACCACACCCAAACCCACACCAAATAAACAAATGGATCTCTTTGCCTAATGAGATAAACCCCTTCACTGCAAAATAAACTGCCCTCTTAGCCTAGCAAAAATATTACCATAAAGCACGGCATTTAGCAACCTACTGTTGAAAACAAACCCTTAGTCCCCACATAAATCCTACTAAAGCACAAAGCTAGACCAAGGGGATGGGCTGCTCATGCCCTACATTAAATGCATCAAATTATTAGCTAATCTCCTTGCATAAATAGCAAGGGCTATCCAACGAATATGTTGTTTAATGATCCAATGCATCCATGAGAGAATAGGAAGATGGTCAATCACTACCTCGCTTATAACTCATACTAACCATCGACGGCCAAACCAAGACATGTCAGCAACAAGCAATCCCCATAGTAGCCCTAGACTAACATCAAGAGACAATTATAAAGACCCATCAGGACCATAGTTAAGAAAGACATCTTTAGCAAAGGCATAACTAGCCAAGGAGTCTACAAAGTGATTCCACTCACAAGTCATTGCCTCAAAAATCTCGAGGGTATCCAAGGTTGCACAATGGTACATTCTTAGAATGGGATATCTCATACTATAGGTCCCATTCAATTGATTGATCACTAACTAGGAGTCACCTCCTCACCACTAACTGGTGAATACTACCACGTCTAGCTAGATTCAGTCCCATAAGCAAGGCCTTGTATTCCGCCATCTTATTCATAAAACCAATGCCTAAATACACTCTCATTTTTAAAAGCACTTGACAACGGGGATCTTTAATGACAATCCCAACACTCGCATGGTTAGTAGGTCCTCGAGAAGCTCCATCAAAATATAATGTATAAAGTAAGGCTTCACTAATATAATCTTCCATGGCAATCAACCGACGAAATATTCATCATAAAAATTAAAATGAAAGTCCCTTACTCTAAAATTTGCATACACACATCTCATATTTCAAAAAAGTGGAGCCAGTGATGCTATTTTCCAACCGCTACTGATATATCCAAATCACCCGATCTACGTGCCATTACGCTTCAAAACCATTGTCCATCCCCACTTCATCGAATCAGCCCCTCTCACACACACACACACACATGTAGCCATATGAGCAAGGAACAAGGAGGAGAGAGAAAGATTGAAATTGGATCTTTTCATTTATTGCATCATTTCTCACATGGTTTGGAGCATCAGAGGGCAAAGAATTGTAATATCTCAACCAAAGATGGAGGATGATTACAAGAGACACAAAAAGTCAGTTTTTAATGGAGAAGAAGGGCCATTGAAAAGAATGCATCCCCCCCCACCCCATGTAAAATTTTGGAGCTTTTGGCTCCTTAAGCATGGTTAACCACCATCAAACTAACTAGTTCCAACTTGCATGTTCACACTTGTCTCTGCAAGTGGCGGATGAAGGGGTAAATGACCTCGAAATTGCGATCCGACTGGACGAGCAACTTCTTGGCATCAAAATCTATCACCCTAGCCTCTACCACATACTTTCCAGCTTTCAGATCTAAGTGCTCTTATCCTGTGGCATGCACTTGGACAAAGACATTCTCCCTCTCCAAATATTGCACTCTACTCTTGATGTCATCTGCAAAGGCCAACTATGCCTACTAGCATGCCTCCAACCTTTGCCAATGATCCTGGAATGTGGCATCCTTCTATCAGAGCTATTCGAAGACGGTGGTGTTGGCTTGCTTTAGGTAGTCCACTTGGGAGGTGAGCTCCTATTGCTGGTGTTGCTATCAGTTCAAAAATCCGTTAACGAAGTTCAAGGTCATTTCCCAACTAAACTATGGAGAGATAAGAATGAGTTGCTGGAAAAGGTTTGTAGAGGAGGGGGTGGCAGCAAAGGAGGTGCCATCCAAACTGGTGAGGGTTGTGGCCGAGCACTTGTCATGTGAAGGTTCCTCCTCCCATTGATGCTTTTGGCCCTGAGATTTGAGGAGGGTGAGTTTGGCAAAGAGGCATGTGGCAGAGGTTGACCTCTTGGGCCAATTAGGGAGGGTGTTCGGTCTTGCTCTAGGGCCAATTTAATAGTATCTGGATCCATTTGGTCCTCTTTTTTGAGGACTTAGTCTTCACGGTGCTACTCCACTTGGTCTTGATGAGGGTTAGGGCTGAGTTCATATGAGGTTCTAGTCTTAAGTTGAGATTGGGTGACATCTATCACAAGTGGTGAAAGTTGATAGGCTGGGATGAGGAGAGCATGTGAGGGAAAGAGCATAGTAAAATTATGGCAACACATTACCTTCATGGTTTTTGTATTGGCTATCCTATGGGCTAGGATTTTGCCTTAATGAAGAGGCGATCTCAGAAGACATGGGTCTAGGTGATAGGAATAGTCGAAGGAGAGGAGAAGAGCAAAGAGACCTTTTTGGATACTCTAAACACATTGGCCTGCAGATACAGGGCTTCTACAAGGAACTTTAGGTCAACTTGTGGGGTTCGAGGAGATTGCTTGATTGGTATTCTTTGTGAAGAATTGGGCCAAATACCTCTTTGATGGAAGAGGTGGAGAACAATGGAGGGTCACGATCTCCATGGCTGGGTAGACACAACTTCTCTTGGACCCCTTGGTGGATAGGGTGTACTTGTTACCTTGGATGTGGATGGTGGAGCCCAAAACAACCTGCTACAGGATGGACTGTGTGTTCATGTGAATTGAGGTAGTGCTCCATGGCAGGCTAATGAAGTGGTTGAGTTGTAGAGAGTCGATCCAAGGATGGATCCAAGGATGTACTTCGATGGGAGTCTCTAGGGTAGGGGGCAAACTTCCTCCGTTGCAAATTGGAAGGTAGACATACAAGCAAGGACCAAGAAGGTGGATACACAGAGAGTGCAGGAGAAGTGAAAGAAGATCGGTAAAACAAGGCAATGATCACAAGTGAAAAATGACAAATAAGGGTGATGAGAGGAAGAATCTTTCATAAAAGGCCATTGAGTTAATGCAAATGTATTGTGGGCAATACATGTTTGCCACATCAATAAAATAGGCCATAAAAGGACATGATGAAGATGTGCTTTATGAGATACCATACTACTATCAAGGTTTCATCAAATGAGTAGGATTCATAAATGAATGCCACATCACTGTGATTGGCAGCTACTGGATCAAAGTTGAATGATCTAAAAGCAGGCAACTAGTGGAGTGAAGTGTTTGGAATGCGATAGTGAAAGTGGAGGGGATTCTGGGTTGATGGAGAATGAACGAAAGCCATCGACATAATGATGGCATAGCTGGAACCCATTGACAAGTTTAGGTAGCAACTTTCCCTATAAGTCAGTCATGTAGAAAGAGTTAGTATTGAAATCATGGAACGCCCAGAAGGGACCACACCATCAAAATTTCAACTTGCCCGGCCATCCAAGTCTTGAAGACCAGGACAAGTTGGCCCTTTCGAAAGTGTTTTTTCTTAAAAATTATATCGACTTGATGCTTTTATCGAGCTTGGACTTTAGATAAGATATAAGCACTGTGGATCTAGTCTTATTCTAGTTGGACAAGGGCTTCCATTCGGAAGGAAAAATATTCATCTCGGATGAGTTGTCCTTGTACCATGATCCATTGACTAGGTATTACATACTCTAGAGGTGTGATGGCTTCTAGGTCGAATGCTAAGTTGTAAGGTGTCATTCAGGTAGTGACCTTGAAAGAAGCAAGATACGCCCATAATGTGGCCTGAAGCTTGGTACCCTAGTCTTTGCGATTTTGATCTACCAATTTAGTTAAAATATTATAGAGCACTTTTTTTGTAGACTCTATTAAGCCATTAGGTTGTAGGGAATAGGGTGATGACTTCTTCTGCATGACAAGGAAAAAGAAAGTAAGTTATTATTAACAAAATGCATACCTTGATCACACTGACCAACTCAATGGGAGTACCATACCAAGTGAAGACGTCTTTGCACAAGCATTTGGCAACCTATTTGGTGGTGGTGTTTGGGAGAGCCCATGCTTCTACCCATTTGGGACAATAGTTTGTTGTTGTCAAGATGTACTTGCTTTTAATGAATATAGCTGCTGGGGAGATGGGACCAACAAAGTTGAGACTCCATTTTTTAAGGGCTCCAAGGGGAGGATTGGCTTAAGTGGCAATCAATCTATGGTGCTGGCTTGACCCAACTGTTTGGCAAGAGTCACATTGTTGGACCCACTTGTGCGCATCACCATGCATGGTTGATCACTACAATCTAGCTTACTATATCTTTTTTATTGTCACCTCGACCACAAAATGATCACTGATGGTGAGCTTTCTCTAAAACTAAAGACTACTCCATTGGTAAGAACTACTCTCAATAGCACTCCAAATAGGGTGTGATGATATAGCTAGCTCATAATGGCCTCAAAACACTGGCTGTAGAGAGCCAATCGTTTTTGTTGATCCTTCTGGAGATGGGGTGAGGCACTTTGGTCTCTAGGAAGGTCATTTTTTCCTCATACCATGTACATGGTGGATTAGGTGGTTCAAGCTTGGGTTCATCTATTGCTGCTACAAATAAGTGGGCATCCAAGAATTAATCATCTCAACACTGGTTGGTGCTTCTTTAGAATCTAGTTGGGATAGAAAGTTGGCAAGCTCCTAGTTGATGTATCACTTAGTACTCAAATTTTTTGGAGTAATAGAATTCACCATGCTAATCTTCCATCACATTTTGTTGCTTGACTAGATAAACCAAGACTAAGTAATCCACATGGAAAATAAAAGGATGCCCTAATAAATAATACCAAAACTTCTTGATGGAATATATTATGCCTAGGCATTCTCTTTCAATAATGGAGCGATTCTTCTTCACATTGGACAATCTCTAGTCTGTATAGAAGATTAGGTGGAACCATCCGTTGGAATCTTCATGCATGAGAACACTGCCAATAGCCACATCAGAATCATCAACAAAGACATGAAACGGTTTGGTCCAATTTGGGGGAATCACTATGGGGGCTCGAGATAATAATAGCTTGAGGCCCCAATATGCTAGGTCTACCTCATCATTCCATTGAAAAACAAATTTTTCCACATGACAACTAATTCGAGGGGACAACTAAATGCGCCAAAAGTTATAGGTGACATCCATGCCATCTTTGGAAATGATGTGGCCAAGTAAAACACCTCCTTAAACAGCAAATACACACTTTAAAGGATTCAAACTCAAACTTACCTCTTGTCATCTTGTCAAATATAGTCAGAGGTGTATCAAATGGAGCATTGTTTTCCCAAACACACTAAATTCATCTAAAACAACTCTCATGAAATCAGTTAGATAGGATCCAAATATCTCCTACATGTCTCTTTAGAAAGAAACCAGAGCATTCTTTAAACCAAACCACATCACCATAAATACATAAATATCCCATGATGTAATCAAAGATATTTCAAACTGATCTTCTAGGGCAAGTTGGACTTGGTTCTACTAACCACTGAATCCATCTAGGAAAGAATACATCTCATGACTAGCCACCTTATCTAGGATGCTGTCTAGATAGGTAATAGGAAATGGATCTGAAATAGTGGTGGCATTAAGCTTTCTATAGTCAACACAAATCCTTAGTTTCTTTTCTTCTTAGGGACAACGATAATTGGTGAGATTCAGTCTACTTGATCTACTGGGGCTATGAATCCAATTGGCAATAGTCAATCAAACTCTTCTTTGACTTGTTTGGCCATGTGTGGGTTCATCTAATATCTTTGCATGTGGACTAGAATAACATTTGGCTTCAAGGGAATTTGATGCTTGAGAATCTTAGATCCAATCCTTTCATTTCTAAGTAATCCCAAGTAAACACATCTTAAAACTCATTTAGTAAACTGATGAGTTGCTCCCGAAATATTGGCTCCAATTGAGTATTGATTTTCACTAGTTTGGTCTTCTTTGAACCCAAAAATACTATAGCTAATTCATCCTCCTTCACTCTTATGACCTTTTGCATTTGAGCTTCAAATTATCTCACTTGTCTCAATACATCTATTATCTCAACTTTGATAAGTGCTTCATCTTTCTCATTGTTCACATAGTCAGCTTCAGGGTTCTGAAACTCTTTTGGTTGCATCCTTCCTCCTCCTTCTCTGAGGGTTTACTGGGCAGACTGTGTGGCTATGCATACTATTCACTGATTTGGAAAACACTTTTTAGGCACCATGGCTATAAACCTACATTGGCTTTTAGAAACTCTTCTTCCTCATCTCATCACTCATCCTTCCACCATGTTGACTATCTCTACCACATCCAATCTACATTGCCACGAGGGAGGGGTAACATTTTTAAAGAACACAGTCACTTTGTGTTGATTTCGACAAATGGTGAATTTGTTTGTATCCCAATTATGAGTTACTTTTGCTTGGTAGAGCCAAGGCATTCCCAACAACATGCAATAATCTATGCATGCATACTCCATATTCAAAACGATTAAAGAAACCAATAATTGAATTGTAGTAATTTCGAAAAGCACAAATCATATGTTACCAAGCAGTCTTACCCTTTGTTGATTTGCCATTCTTACCAAGAATGGGGTTAGTTCCCAATCCATCAATCCAAATCCTTTACAAGTTTTCAAGGTGATGATATTGACATCAGATCCATTGTCGAGTAGGACATTTTGGATGATTTGGTCCTTGCACCGAATAGGGATTACCAAAATTATCGGATCAGACAATGGACATGGTGGTATTGGCTCTTGTTGGATTCACTAAATTGTGATCTTTAGAGTGTTTTCAGTCATAGCCACTACTTCATGCTCTAGTAACACTAGTTGATTTGGCTGGATCGTCTTGAGTAGGTGGTCCTTGAAAGCTGGTATAAGATTTTAAATGTCTCCTAATGGAACAATGATATTCATTAGCCCCCATTTGGTTGGTTTGTCAGATGAGTTCGTAACAATCAAAACTTGTAGTTTATTCCCTTCCACTTCTACAAGATCACAATTAGATTTCTGGCTCCTACTACCTTTGGAATTAGCATCTGAGGTCTTAGCATGATTCTGTATAGGGTTATCTTTTGGATTCTTTTCCTATTCCTTGTCAATGTAAATGAAAGAGAGCGACAGATCGAAGGTTGGACTCGAGAGCTATGGCGGGAGAGCAAGAGCAAGAAAGGGAGAGACTAGAAATGGAAACTCCAACAGCCACAATGTGTGACCGAGCCTTCCTTTATTCAAATTGTCACTAAAAAAATAAAGAATAAAGTGATGGAGATGGGTGCCCGCCACTTGTAGTGTGCAGTGGCGGTGACTATTAGTGTAGTAATACATGGGCGGCTAGGCAGAGGCGCCTTTACCCCAACAACCTCCCACTTAAAGGCGAATCTGCCCCAGTGAGGAGTGAAAAGAAAAAGAAAAAAGACAGTACAACATGTACACATGTACAACAGGATGAGGAAAGATGTCATCTCATCCCACGCCCATCAACTTCCTAAGGAAGGCAAAGCGCTCTGTAGAGAGGCTTTTTGTGAGCAGATCTGCAGGATTCTGGTCAGTCGAGATCTTGACAAGATCAACAGACTTGTCCTCAACGACCCCACGTATGAAGTGATACCTCACCTCAATGTGTTTCGTCTTCGCATGGAAGACAGGATTCTTGGCTAACTGAATAGCACTCATAGAATTCGAATGCAGTGTAGGGATAGCATCAATACTAAGGTCAGCAACTAAATGACCCAACCAAATGGCCTCCTTGCAAGCCTCAGTGGTGGCTGCAACATACTCGGCCTCTGTAGTAGAAAGGGCCGTGCATTTCTGCACCCTGGACATCCAAGAAACAGCACCTCCAACATAGGTGAATACATAGCCAGAAGTGGACTTCCTACTATCTGTATGTCCTGCATAATCAGAGTCAGTGTACCCCATGACTCCTGTATCTTGGCTGCCATAGCATATGCACATATCTGCAGTGCCCTTCAGGTACCTCATGATACCCTTCGCGGCATCCCAATGCTTCTTGCCAGGTGTAGCCATATAGCGTGCCACAACACCAACTGCAAATGCAATATCTGGATGAGTGGCTATCATGGCATACATAAGATTGCACACTACAGATGCATAGGGAATCTTGGCCATCTCGGCCTTTTGCTCTTCTGTCTGCGGACAATCAGCCTGTGATACCTTCACATAAGAAGGCAATGGACAGCCAATAGGCTTTACATCCTGCATGCGAAAGTGCTCAAGGACTTTATGAATGTACTCCCTTTGTGACAAGTAGAGGAGTCCCTGATGCCAGTCGCGTGTAATGTGCATACCAAGTATGTGAGCGGCCTGTCCCAGATCTTTCATCTCAAAGCTCTTCTTGAGCTGAGCCTTAAGAGCATCTAGCTCATCATGAGCTTTCCCTGCTTATCAACATATCATCCACATAGAGTACCAAAATCAATAAAGAATCATCACGAGCTTTCTTCGTGTAAAGACACGGATCCATAGCACTCCGACTGTAGCCCTGTGACTGCATAAAGGTATCAACTTATGATACCACTCCCTAGGTGCATGTTTCAAGCCATAAAGACTTTTCTTCAATTTGCACACTAGGTGCTACCTGCCAGGTTCTACAAAGCCCTTAGGCTACTCCATATAAATCTCATCATGCAAGTCCCCATGTAAGAAAGCCATCTTGACATCCATCTAGTATAAATCCAAGTCAAGATGAGCAACCAAATCCAAGACTAAGCGCAGGGTGGTCATCTTAACCACATGAGAAAAGATCTCATCAAAGTCCACACCATGCTCCTGCTTAAAACACTTTGCTACCAATCTAGCCTTGTATGCCGGCTTGGGGTGTCTAGGGGTACTTTTTAGCTTGTATACCCACTTGCATGGCAAAGCCTTCTTGCCCGTAGGTAAGAAAACCAAATCCCAAGTGTCATTCTTATGCAGGGAGTCTATCTCAGACTACATAGCCCTCTCCCAAGAGTGACTGTTACCCCTGTGCATAGCCTCATTATAAGTGAAAGGTCTCCTGCATCTGTAACCAAGACATAATGCATCGAGGGCTGAAATCTATCTGGTGGATGTCTGTCTCTAGTAGACCGTCTCACGGTAGGCTTTGTTGCCTATCCAACACCCTGACCATGAGCATCTACTGCAGTTACAGGCTGTCCAACTGGCTGTGCGGGAGCTCTCGGCTCCTCCTGAAATATGACCCTACGGATCTCCACAACTCTCTCAGGCTGCCGATGCATCTTGTCTTCATGAAAGACTACATCATGACTGCGGATGACTTTCCGCACTTGCGGATTCGAAAGACGGTAACCCATCTCATCTGCATCCCCATAACCAAGGAAAAGGCATTTGACACTTTTAGGATCTAGCTTACTTCCCTTGTCCCTGGGCACATGGCAAAATGCCGCACATCCAAAGACACAGAGATGCACATAAAAGGGGGGTTTTCTAGTCCATACCTTCTGTGTAACCTGGAATTCCAAACCACTAGAAGGTGATCTGTTTATGACATGCACAGCTGTACTAACTGCCTCAGCCCAAAAGCTCTGTGGTAGGCCTGCATGGCTAGGCATACTGCGTACACGCTCCCGGATGGTTCTATTCATCCGCTCAGCTAGATCATTCTGGGGGGGTGTAGGGGGCGGTCAACTGACGCTTAATACCCCTCTCATCACATAACTGCTCAAAAGCACGTGAGACATACTCACCCCCATTATCTGTCCTTAGGCATTTTAGCCTATACCCAGAGTGGTTCTCAACCAATGCAAGCCATCTCTGAAACACAGCCAAGACATCGGATTTCAGCTTAATGGGATAAGCCCAAACTTTCCGTGAAAAATCATCTATGAACGTAACAAAATACTTTACACCACCCATAGACTGATAAGGCATGGGCCTACAGACATCGGAATGTACCAATGCCAAGGGCTCACTCATGCGTGGCCTACCAGACTTCTTATGCATAGACCTAGTCTGCTTACCATAAAGACAATGCTCACATGAATCAAAACATGCATAATCAAAGGGCAGTAAGTACTGCAAACAAGAAAGTGTTTTCATTCCCTTCAAAGACATATGGCCCAAACGGGCATGCCAAAGAGATACATGTGGGATAGAACCCACATACAAAACATGATCAAGGGAAGAAGCTGATACAATCAAGGGGTAGAGATTGCTACCCTTGGCACCTCTCGCAATCACAAGTCTGCCATGAGTGATCTTCCATGTAGAGTCTCCAAAAGATACATGATAACCTGTGTCATCAAGCTGTCCAGTTGATATGAGACTGCGTGTCAAAGCAGGTACATGACGTACATCCTGCATACCAAAACTGCTGCCAGAAGGAAACTGCAACCTAACATCACCAATGCCCACAATATCAAGAGAGCTGTCATCACCCAAGCGCATAGAACTCGAAACAGTACGGTATGAATGAAACCACTCTCAGCAAGGTGTCACATGAAAGGACACACCTGAGTCCAAGAGCCAACACTGTGCATACATAGAGTGTATCTCTGTCATCTGTGAAGCACTAGAAGAGGCTGCTAGGATATAATCATCATCATCAACATTCTCAAGCTGGATAACATTGATCTCTTCAATTTTAACACTGGACTTTGTAGGTACTATGCTGCGATCAGAAGACTTATTCTACACTTTGTATTTTCCCTTATCTTTGCGCCTTTCATTGCGCAATTCATGGCATTGTGGCCTAATATGGCCCTTTTTTCCACAATGGTGACAAGTAACATCTGCATTCCTGCCACGAGATTTGCTACGTGACTTCCCACGAGACTTGGACTGAGATTTCTGAGAATCCCATCCACGGCCACTACCACTGCCATGCTTTCCATATCCATCATTCCTGCCTCTAACTGTCATAGCATGAGACACACCAGAGGCATCCAAATTCTTACGGTTAACCTCTTCTTGTAGAAGAGCACTCTCAACATCAGATAATTTCAAGGTAGCAGTAGAGGCACATAATGCAGTGCGAAATACATCCCATGACTCATTAAGAGTACCAAGCAAGAAAAGAGAGGTGACATCCTCTGCAAAAGTGATGTCCTACGAAGTCAAGTTCTTGAGTATAGCATGGAACTGGCTCAAGTGAGCAGACATAGTCACATTCTCCTTCATGTGCAGATCCATAAGCTGCTTCAGTCAATACATCTGACTCGCTGGACTTTTCTTGTCATAGAGATTTTTTATCCTTTCCCACAACTGCCATGCACTCTGTTCTTCCTCAAAGACATTATAGTGAACCTGTTCTGTGAGAGACAATACAATAGTGGACTTGCATAACTCATCAAGCTCAAGTCATTCCTCATCTAGCATAGTTGCAGGCGGATGCCCGCTTAACCTCAAATGTTTGATCTGCGATTTCTGCACCAACACCTGCCAAATCTGGCTCTTTCAATAAGAGTAATCCATACCATCAAGCTTAGTGATGTTGAAAATAGCATGATCAGTGGACGAATTCACCATAATCCAAGCTGAAAGACTGTAGACAGTTCAAAACTGCTTGCTGTTTACTGCAGAAAATGACCAAAAAATCACCAAAATCGAGGAAAATGGCGAAGAAAGTGGAACCAAAGCTGCTGCCTACCAAGTACTAGTGAAAGTACATCATTTCAGAGTGTTTCAGCATGAAAAATCCATGTCAGTCCATACATATATGCTTGCTGTAATAAATTTTAGATTTCAGTAAAAGAGAGCTAACAGTGCCAAAATCGGATCCCAAGGCAATCAGATACTGCCAAGACCAAAGCCGGCATTATGCGGGCATAGCATAAACATATGATAGTCGATAAGCATGAATCCAACACCCAAGTATGTCATACAAACATCTGCCAGTGAGTAGGCACACCCCCCAGGCAACGGGGCAAAGTGTTCCTGCCACTACCAAAACTTGACGCAAGTAGGTGTCAGTTCACAAAGATACGGATCCAAAACTGAGACTTAGCTCATAAGCATACAGTGAACCAAGACATATGATGTATCATCCCAAAACTTAAGAAGTCCCAAAGTCTCAAGTGTTTGTAACTGCTCAATAGCATGTAACGGCTCAATGCATAAAAGTACCACCTGCTCAATGTCTGATAAGCATTCAAGAATGCTCCCACTGGCACAAAAGCCGTATGTATGAGCTCAAGAGCTCAAGCCAAGGCAAGATACAGTGCTAATGAGATAAGTCCAAGACAATACATCAATAATACATCCCGAACATGTAGGCAATAGAGTATCCGTATGTAGCATCCGTAAGCATGTAAGATATCAAATACATCCCAATCCAAACTCTGACAAGCCAAGTAACATCCAAGACTACTCCAAATAATCCAAAATGCATCCAAGGTGGAGCTTCAATGAGCACTCAAGCTCAACGTATGCATAGGGTAATCAACCGTTACATGAGCATCAAGCCGTAGGCAACGGGTATGCATAAACCCAAGAAGCATCACTGTCAAAGCATATACCAATGTCAATAAGTGCGGGCTGAAATAAGCTCAAGCTTCCAAAAGCATCCAGATTCAATGACAAGCTCAAAGTCATCCCTCGATGATCAATACATCATAGCATAACCCAAGACATACATCCGGAACCAATAGGCATATGCCAAAGCATGAAAGATAGCTTCAGCCCAAGAGTATTCAGCATGCATTTAGTGCTATAAATTGTGTATTTCTAGCCCCAAAATTAGGCCAAAATCATATCATTACATGTAGCTTCAATCTCCCAATCAATCGGGATGCAATAGGCATCAAATCGGTTATGTAGGCATGCCCAAACAAGCATAGGCATACAAATACATGTTGTCTCATACTTGAAATCTGTTGCAAAAGATTCTGTCATCTGAATTTGGGGAATCCGACATCACCATCGCGTCCAGAGCATGCCAAAACCCCAACTTAGACTCTTACCTTGCCTGAATCAGGTTCCGAATGCCCGAGATATGATAAAAAGAGTGATTTTTGGGCCAGATTTTGAAACAGGCAAAAAAAAAAACGTGAGCTGGTTGGGGGGGGTCTGTTGTCCAAGGTGTCAACAATGGGGCCCAAAGGGGGCACAAATGAGGGCCAAAGAAGGCCTACACCAAGCCTCAGCAAGCCTTGATAGGCTGGAAGGAAGATCCAAACCACACATATCATAGCCACCACCACATTGTAATAAAACCTTATTTGTATAAGCTACTATTGGTGTCTGAGCTTGATTGGCTTGAATGGTGTTCCATTGATCGGATCAGGTTGCTCTGGTACCTTGCTATCCTCCTAAAAGGGCATTTGATATTTACCATTGTACCAACAATAGTCTATGTTATGAGTGTCCATATTACAAATACTACACTACCATTGATTTGAGACATATTCAACCTAGACATGGCGTGGATTATTGCATTGTGTGCACCATAGATTCTTGACTTCATTTTTTTGAGTACACTTCAAGAGTGTATTGCTCTTTTTCTTCCTCTTGGACATGCTAGGATTTTTCTCCTCCTCATCCTCAGAGTCAGCTCATCTAGTTTCTACCTTCAAATCCAAATTAGAAGCTAAATCATTGGTGGCATCATCTTGGTTCTTTTGGGATGCCTTTGTGGATTTCTTTCCTTTACCAAACTTTTCTTTTGACAAAAATTGTTCTAATCTAAGGGTTTTCTTGTAAAAGGGGTCTATGTTATTGTTGAACAACTCATGAGAGGAAAAAGCTTTCTGAATTGGCTTATTGAAGCCTTGGACATATAGGATGTTTAGCATTTCATCTCGTGGTTGGGCATTTGGGTCAATTCTACTTGTTAGAATTGTGAACTTGGTCGTGTAAGTATGGATTGATTTATCTCCTTGCTTAAGGTTATGAAGCTATTCAAACTTCTATGCATCTGTTTAGTTAGGTTGAAATCTTACTTTGAAATGTGGTTAGTACAGCATCCCAAGTGGGCCATCCATGTTTTGCCACTAGATAAGTTGTAGCCATTTTCCACATTGAAAATTCAAATACGGCAACTTTGTGAGGCTCATTGACTTGACCAAGGAAGTTGATGGTGTAGGCGATGTCAAACTAGTGTATGAAAGCATCTAGGTCCTCATGAGAAGATCCAGAGAGCTTTGGAAATGGGATATTGTTTTGGTGGGTTATTCTATTAAGAACTAAAAATTAGGGAGGGGATAACAATAGGATGAGTAGGGATAACTACCGCCACTCTTAACAGTTGGCTCAGGGTGTGCTAGAGTTTAAACTATGAAAGCAAGGTTAGGAGCTCCTTTCGAGTGTATGAAGTGGCTCTTCATGATGGTATTTTGAGTTATTGTGTTGATCCTTATTAGAGAACGAAGTCTTCTATATTGTAAAGCCAATGAAAGATGGAAAGTCCTTAAGCATCAATGGGCTTCATACATAGTTTTATTCGGCAATTTGGAAGGTTTATGGAAAGGATTTCACTAGGTTTTTAGATTGTCATTTTAAATAAAGACTAGTTCTCAATAGGTCAATCAAAGGTATAACAAAGTTGTATCTCTTAGTTTGTGAATATGTTGAAGATTTCTCAGTGGAAGCCTTTCAATATGCTTAACTCATCCTATAAACTAATGGCCAAAATGTTGGTTTGAGGATTAACATGGCACCACCCCCAGCTTCTTTACCTTTGGTAGTATGGGTTGGTGGATAAAATGAGAATTTAAGATCTAATTCTTGATTTTGTCATTTCTATTGGTTGTGACAATTTGATAAAAATAATATTTTAGGCATGCTACTAATAGGTTTTGCTCGATAGAAGTATTGCTTTCAATAGGCTAGCTTAGTAGTGACTCTTGATGTTGTAGTTGTGAAAAATATGGTTTAGTACTCATTACGTTGATTAAGTTGACTAGGTTATCTTTCATAACATTACAATGGGAAGTGATCGAATATCTATTGTTGTGAATATGCATTTAGACAAGGCATATGACCCCATAACCTATGGGGAGTTTATCATCTTGATCTTGGAGGCTCTTGATTTTGGTAAATCCTTTATAGGCATGATCAAAACTTTGTTGTGGATGGTTCAACTTAGGTATGCATTGATGGTGTATTTCATAGGTCATTTTCTCTGAATAAGTCTACTAGGCATGGCTCCCCATTGGCCCCACTGTTACTTACTATTGTTATGAAGCCATTATTGAGAGATTGGATTGTCTAGTTTAGAGAGGCACCCTAAAGGTTTAAATCTTCTTGAGGAGCTACTATTGGTCTCTCATTTTTTTGCAAAGGACGAAAACTATACTGTGGGGGTTGAACATGGTGATCTTAACGCTCCAATGAGCACTTTCTAGACCTTCTTAGACTTATTTGATTTATCATCAATTGCAGTGGCATATAGATCTTATACCTAGGGCACGATGGACCTTTTGATTGAATATATACTCTTGGCTTCAATTTACTAAATAAAGGGAGATATCTTTCGCCACTTGGGTTGCCCTTGTGGATTGGGTCTATCCCAATCTCATAGGTCTTAGTGGATCAAGAGGAAAGTACTTGTCAAAGTTCAAAAATGCACTAACGAGCCTCTTTTCTTTTGTGGGGAGGCTTGAGGTGCTTTACTCCATGTTAGTCTTGACTCTAGTCTTTGTGGTTGCCTTATTTGCCTTTAGTATAGCATGTTGGAAAAAGAGTTAGAGAAGTCCTTCAAAGGTTTGCATGGTTCCATGGAGACAGACATCAACGATATTCCATTGCAAAGGATGTAGTCACTTCTCAATGCCTATAAGCAAGCTTGGGTGTCGAACCTCTCGAAGATGAGGCAAATAGACTTATCCTTGATTTGATTAAGAGGATTCAACTTGCCCCATGGTAATGAGATATTAGATGGTCGATTGAAAAATGCCAAGGAAGTCTTGGCCCGATCACAAGTTGAAAGGTGGAGTAGAAGTGAAAGTATGAGCCAAAGCAAGAGAGGAAGCAAGAGCCATGGAGGTTCAAGCAAAGAAGAGAGAGATTGAGATGTGGAAACTCCAATAGTCACAAAGTGTGGCCTACCTTCCCTTATTCTATTGTCATGGTAAGAATAAAGAATAAAGTGATAGTAATTAGCAGCCACCACCTATATATAGTGTACAAGTGTGAGGGTAATAAGTACAAGTAAATATAAATAGCTAAGCACAAGTGGCCTTTAACCCCCTAATAATCTCTCACTTAAAGGCAAATGTGCTTGAGTGTGGAGAAAAACAAGAAAAAGGTGACAAAGTATAAAGTGTACGTAGCATTCCATTAGGAGATTTTTAGTGAGCAAATCTACAGGATTCTCATCAATCGAGATCTTGACAAGCTCTATCTACTTATCCTCAATTGTCTCTCTAATGAAGTGATAATGGACCTCAATGTGCTTGGTGTTTTCATGAAAGACTGGTGTGCTGAATGGCACTCATAGAGTTTCTATGCAATGTAGGAGTCATAGTCATACCAAGGTATGCTACTAGATGGCCTAACCATAGGGCCTCTTTGCAAGCCTCAGTTGGTTGCAACATCCTTGGCCTCAATAGTAGACAAGATCATGCATTTTTACACCCTAGACATCTAAGAAACAACACCTCTAGCAAAGCTAAAGACATAGCTAGAGATAGACTTCCTACTATCTACATGTCTTGCATAATCAGAGTCCGTGTAGCCCATGACTCCAGTATCCTAGCCACCATAATGAATGCACATATTTATAATGCCCTTGAGGTATCTCATGGTACCCTTCACTGTGTCCCAATGTTATGAGATAGTCATCCAATATTTTTAGAATAGTAGTGACATCTTTTTGAATAGGTAGATCTAGCCTCTCTAATAAATCCATACTCATTATATCTACGAATAAACTTAGGTCTACTATGCACTTCCAATCAAAATGCCATCAACATAAACTTGTATCTTAGGGTAGTTTTTCTCCACATAGCCCTATCATTCACTTCTTACTAGATTGAATTCCTAGCGAACATTAGGTGGCAACAGAATTAATTGTAGCAAAATCATGTTGGCTTGATTTCACATAAAGTGTTTTCTAAGTTAGGTGTCACCATATAAAGAACCACAATACCTACTACAAATGCTATGCATGACTAGGAGGCACACATCAAGCTGCCCACCATAGATGCATACGGGATCTTGGCCATATTGGCCTTGTCATCATCTAACTGAGGACAATTTGCATGACTAACATTCACATGAGAAGGTAATGGGCAACCAATAGGCTTACTACCTTGTATATATGGAACCGCTCAAGGACTTTATAGATGTACTCCTTTTGTGACGAGTAGAGGAGTCCCTTAGAGCAATTACGTGTAATATTTATACCAAGTATATGAGAGACATGCCCCATGTCCTTCATCTCAAAGCTTTTATTAAGCTAACTCTTCAAAGCATCCAACTCATCATGAGTACTCCCAACAATTAGCATATTATCAACATATAGCACCAAAATAATAAGGCAACCATCACGGGCCTTAGTCTGTAAAGACACGAATCCTTATCACTATGAGAGTAACCCTGTGAATGCATTAAGGCATCAAACTTATGATATAATTCCCTAGGTGTCTACTTAAGTCCATAAAGACTCTTCCTCAACTTACACACTAGATGTTCCCTTCTCTTTTCTTTAAAGCCCTTAGACTCTTACATATGAATATTCTCATGCAAGTCCCCATGAAGAAAAGTCGTTTTCACATCCATCTTGTACAAGTCTAGATCCATCTAGGCAACCAAGGTCAATACTAAGCATAGGGTAGTCATCTTCACCAGAAGGGAGAATAACCCATCAAAATCAACTCCCTTCTCCTACTTAAAACCCTTAGTAACTAATCTGACCTCATATGTTGGCTTGGATAAGCATGGGTACTCTTCGACTTGTACACCCACTTGCATGGCAATGCATGTTTCCCATTGGGCAAAGGAAGCAAATCCCAATTATGATTTTTCTATAGTGAATCGTACTCAAACTGCATGGCCCTTTCCCAACAATGATTATCACCTTTGCGCATAGCCTCATCATAAGTGAGAGGCTCACCAGTATCTATCTCACCATGATGTAATGCATAAAGGGCTCAAAACTATTAGGAGGATGTGAGGCTTGAGTGGAGTATCTCAAGACTAGCTATGGGACTTGTACAACCTGTCCTCTCTGTCCAACATCATGATCTTGCACAATAGATAGATCTTGGGCCATTACATTGTTAGTAGCTATCTATCCAGGGATGTCTATATTGTAACAGGAGGCTCCTCTTGAAAGATCACCTGCTTTGATCTCACATGAATCTTTTCCTTGTGGAATATAACATCATGGATGCGGATAACCTTCTGACCTTGTAGATTCCAAAGGTGATAGCCCATCTCACCTACATCACCATATCCATGAAAAATGCATTTGATGGACTTTGGAACCAACTTATTGCGCTTGTCTTTGGGAATATGGTAAAAAGCTTCACATCCAAAGACTTGAAAGTATGAGCTGTCTTTTAGTTAAAGATGAGACATGATCTTTAAGTTAATGGGACATGATGTACATTATGAAGCATGAGAGAAGTGTAAATACAAAATTCTACACTAACATCAGATATGCTAATAATACCCAATGCAATGCCATCACAGAACCTCTAACAGTACGATAACTATGAAACCAATAACAATGCGATGTAATATGGCATAAAGTCCCAAAATCAAGAAGCCAACATTGAGAGTAAAAAGATGGAGCATCGACCAATTGAGCAGCATTAAGTGATAAAGTAGCAATAATGTAATCATCCGAACTATACTCCAAGGCATTTATCTCTTCTATCTTAACACTAAACTTATGAGCAATGTTGTGATCATAAAAAGATTTAGCATTATCTTGCGCTTTTCCCTTGCCTTCCTTATTGTGCTTATATCATTGTGCATTTTATGGCCCTATAGCCTAATGTGACCCTGCTACCCACAATAATGACATGTTAAAGAGGACTTATGAATGTGGGACTTATTGTACCACGAGACTTGTGCTAAGACTTTTGTGAGTCTTTGCCATGGTTATTATCCCCATTTTCACTATTATTGCCTCTAAATTGTAAGTGCATGAGAAGTGCGAGCTACATCAATATTCTTCATATTCATTTTTGTTGTAAGTAAAGCATTCTCTACATCAATGCATTTAAAACCATCTTCAAAGGTATTAGCACTCATTGCAATATGGCATGTATCCAATGACTTTGGTAGTGTGACAAAGTAAGAACAAAGACTTTATGTTGTCCTCAAACAAAATACATTGCGAGATAAGTTCGCAAAAAATAGAGTGGAACTTATTCAAATGAGTAGACATAGGGGTGCTCTCCTTCATGCAACAATCCTCAAGCTTTTTCAACCAATACGATTGAGATGCAGAACTCTACTTGTCATAAAGATTACATTTCTCTTTCGATAAATCACATGCACCACCATCAATCAAAATAACATTGAAGTACACCTCCTTAGATAAAGACAATATGATAGTAGACTTGCACAACTCATCAAGCCCATCCCAATCATCCCTATCCTAATTTTCTAGCTTTATGCCCTTGGCTTTCAATGGTCTAACTTGTTTCTTTTGCACCCACTAACAATGATAGGTACAAGGTATCTAAGCTCAAAAGCAAATCAACCCACAATCATGAATCTCTGCAATGTACAATGTGTGCATAAGCCAAGAGAGCATAAAGAGTCTCCCCAAGACTCAAAGAACCAAGCATTGTAATGTAAATACAAATGGCTCCCATTGGAGGCGAATCCAAAATGCCAAGAGAAAAACAAGGCTTAATACGTAAAGTATGGAGCATTTGGATGCCTAAAGACATGAATCAATATATCTAGGAGCATGAATTGACAATAGGCCTTCAACTCACAAGCGAAGAATCACTGTATCAATAAGCCACTAGCAAAATGCACCTAATTGAGCTAAAAAATGAAGCTTTAAGTTGATCGTAAGTATATCTAAGGTTATACATTAATGCCAAGCATCAATACGTACATGTAGAATACTTGAAGAGCTTGTAGGCATGTAATATATAGACTCTTTCTGAGCAACACAAAATAGCCCATAACCATTGCATAAATACTATGGAGTCCAATAGGTGTTGTTCACCACAGTGTACAACAAATTGTTTCAAATAGTAGGTCAATGGCTAGCTAATACAACTCAAATGATGCTCTAAACCAAGTCTTTAATGTTGAGAAACAATGCCAAGGTGTTTTCGAAGTGCCCAAGAGCCTAAGCAGGATTTGGAAGTCATTATCTAGGCTTGGAAAGGGGGTAGCAAATTAGGCGCAAATTGCACAGCCTATTGCTACTCATCAGTTGATGTGGCTAACATCAATGTCCACCTAGAGAGGTTGAACTATCCTAGGGAAGACAAGTGAGGAACATGCTGAAGCAAGTTGATGGATGGAGAAGGTCAATGCATACCTTGGGAGTATGAGTTAATGGTTGCCATGAAAGTTGCAAGCAAGCTCTTATTCTCGGGTTGAATGTAATGTTGGTGAAGTTCCTTGAATGCCTGCTCTAATACTAGTTGAAAGGCGGAGTGGAAGTGGAAGTATGAGTAGAAGCAAGAGCTATAGATGTTTAAGAAAAGAAGAGAGAGATAGGTGTGCGAAAACTTCGAACAGTCACAAAGTGTGACTTGCCTTCCTTTATTCTATTGTCATAGTAAGAATAAGTAATAAAGTGATATTCATGGGCAGCTACCACCTGTAGTGTACATGTGTGTGGGTGATAAGTATAAGTAAATGTAGGCAGCTAGGCATAGGCAACCTTTAACCTCCAAGACAATTGGGTAGATCCTCTACTTAACAATGTAGTTGCTTTAAAGATACTCAGCTTTGAAGTGGTGGAGAAATTAGTAGTTGTGTGGAGGGTAGAGTCGAAGACTCTTCGTAGTGTGGGAGGACCGATGAAAGAGATGACACTTCTTTGCAATAGGTGGTTGGCTCTTTGATGAAGCATTTCAATTTAATTTTGTGCTCATTTTAATGAAGTGCAAACTCTCTAAGGTGCTCTATATTAAAGTTGCAAGGAGAGAGGCCTTTGGTCTTTCTTAAAGAAGTGATTGGAGCATGCTGGCTTTCATGGCAAAATGAATGTTAAGGTACCTTGTTTGGCAATTGCCTATAAAGTTCATTTGGAACTTTAGAAATAATAAGGCCTTTGGTAGAGCTTCAATCGTATCTTCTTTGGGGGCACCCTGTGCCGCTAGTCCCTTGCTAGGAACCATACCTAGCCAAGAATGTAGTGGCTCGTGACGGGAAGGAAACTCATGATGTGAAGATTGCAAGGAAAAACACCCTGCGCTCTTGGTCCCTTGCCCCCAACCACACCTAGCTAGGTATGTGGTGCATGTGGTGCCTCACTAGCTTGAGCACTAAGGCATAAGGCAAGAGAGCTTCTCCTCCCCCACATGGGAAAATTTCTAAAGCTTTTTGTGCATGTAGCCCCTCCAGAAAGTAAAGCTTTTTGTGCATCTGGGCTCCAGAAACTAAGCTAAGAACCGAATGTTCATGCGCGGTCACGCGTTCTCGCGTTTGAAAATTTTAGCGGGTCGTACGTAGAGTAAGCCATGTCTCACAATCCCTCGCATCTTCTCCCCTCAGGTAATGGCTTGTCTGTCTGTGTTACTGCCTCTGAGTACAAGAAGTAGACGGGACAACATTCGGCATTTTGACAACAGCTTTCTGATTTTAATTTGGAAAACCTTGGAATCCTGCAGAGTTGATCGACCGCTGTATAGGGTCCAAAATCTGGGTCATCATGAAAGGCGACAAGGAGCTCGTCGGGACTCTCAGAGGCTTTGACGTCTATGTCAACATGGTGCTGGAGGATGTCACTGAATAGTAAGTTACTCGCATTTGGATGCCTTGAAACAGAATAGGAATCTCTTTTGATTGCAGAAGGAGACAAAAAACCCATTAGCTGTTACCTTTGCTTCTACAATTTCATGAGCTGGTACTCTGCAAGTTTGTTTGATGTATCTTACAGTAGCGAAAATGAAACTATTGGCAGCTGCCTTTGCTTTTAGAGCTTTTATTGTAACCAGAGAATCCTTGCCTTTCCTTATACCTGGTTACTGCTTATTATACGCACTCTCTGTGTCTTCCTGATCAATCAAGGCATCTTCTGTAGTCTACCAAGGAAGTAAGTGAACATTTTTCGGCCAAGAAATGGCAATAATAATGTGTTGGTGCTAGATGTAGCATACAGTCATCGTAAAACCAGCTAGCAACGTTGCTGGCTATTCAACCCAAGGTTAGTTATTATGCAGCCATAGAATTTACGAGCACAAAACTGTTTCAAATAATTCACGTGTGACCTTTTGTCTAGTCATTAGGAGTCATGACAGTGATAGAACTCAGATACTGGTGTATGCATGGAACACTAGCAGAAATGAAAGGCTTGTCATAGATGAGAAAATGAGATCTTGGATTAGCTGGAGCAATGAAGTGTATGAGAGAGTGTGCCTTCATATAGGTGATGCTGTTAAAGCTTTGGAAAACCGTAAAAGTGTTAGGACATCAGCCAGAAAGCTTCATTTTTGAACAGAAGAGCTGATTATTGTTGGTAGATTGCTGCTTATTTAGTAGGTCAGAGTTTTGACGATTTCAATTTGAAGGGAACGTTTTGTTCTGAAATGTTGGCATTTCGTAGGTGCCTTGGTGGAAGACTCAAGGTTTTGTTTTGAGGCTTTAGTGTTGATGTAGAGCTTATTTGGAGATTTCTCTCTCATAAAAAAATCGGAATTTTGGCTATAGAGTAACCATGACCTTGTTTTGGTGAGCATCTTATACCCTAAAGTTTCCCAATTTCCCTTTAATTGCACTTTCATCTCTCATCTAATGTGTTTTCCAATGTTTCTTACATTGATTCTTGTCCTTTTGTTGCTCTCTCTCATTTTTACTATGATGTCACTTGCTGATTTTCCTGCCATGGAGGACCACATCAACAAGATGGAGCAGGTTGGAAGATCTTCCATCTATAAAGAAAGGGTATGACAAACACATGGAAAACTCAAAATGTATGACAGCATGTTGAACAGAATCTGTGGAATGCTGAATGAGAGTGAATAAATGAGAATATGGACGATACAATCAAGGGGCTATATAGAGCGAATACCACCGTTGTTGTCTGTGAGGTGCTGATGTGTAAGGTGGAAAGAATCTAGTTTCAAAGCTATGCTCTAGAGGAGAGTGACCCACAACCTTGTGAAGAAATATCCTAATGCAAAAACATAAATGAAAGCGTAAGACAAAGCATAAACTCAATAGAACATAGTTAGGGTTAGGGTAACTTAGAGACAACGAACACAGTGAAAATTTGAAGGAATGGATGAGTATTGAATATACAATGCTCATGTAGCAAACAAACCATACAGGGAATGAAAACTGTACCTCGAACTCTCATGTTTGGAGGACTGAGTCAAAGATAATGAGTTGGAGAGTGTGTTGTACTACTGATGGATCTCGAAACACAGCAAGGCAGCCTCCAAGATGTTGAACGGTAGCAAACATAGCAGATGATGTGCTGAATTAGTGTTAGACACACAGACAAGAGAAAAAACTAGCACATAGATTCAATTGATGATGTGGCATCTTGCACAATAGGTTGTAGAAGAACATAGATTAGGATGGTGACGCGGTAGCTTGTGTGGCAGACTTGCAGCAAATGCAGGGTTTTAGTAGTCTTCTGGGGCTGGACAACAGCTGTGAGAGGTGTGGACTACATGATGAAAGTTGGAAATAGTCCTCGGATGGATGCAGCCAAGGTCGGGCAGCCTTGGATGAGATGTCCTTTGTGAACGGGGTGTGCATAGTGAAGCTAGAGGGCCTATAATGTGCAAAAACGAGATTGTGTTGGATGGAGGGCAGCTTGCCTATTTATAGAAAGTTTTGGGACTCGAACCTCTCCTTGTTTTAAACTCTCTTGAATTGCGCCCATTTTAGGATTTTTAATTAATTAAGCATTTTTGGGACCGATTAAGAGGCTAATTCAGTACGTAATGCTTATTTTAGCTCAACATCCCCTCTCAGGCCCAAAAATTGAGCTAGAAAGGAAGGCCGACGCAATGTTTTCTTTGTTTTGGTCCCCAAGGCATCCCACCTCAATGTAGCTAGGGCGTTGGACAAAGGGTGCATGGTGGCTGCCCAATGGTCTATCAAGACTACAAAGGCGATGGTTATTATTCCAAGGGGATCCAAGTGGTCTTCTTAGAGAGGCTAGAGCATTGGACAAAGGGTGCACTTTGGTTGCCTAGTGGCCAATCAACTCTTGAGGCGGATGGAACCACAATGAACTTTTTTTTTTTCGGGTGGGTGTTTGAACGTTTGTTTCAAAAATATGGGTTGTGGTTGATAGATAGGAGACTAATGGTGAGACCCAAGACCTTCACAAAATAAGCAAGTTATCCCTACCACTACTGGGTGTTGATGCCGAAGGAATAGACTAAGGATATGTGAAGCAAATATGGTGTATATGCGGAGAGGCAAAAAAGATGTGCGGAAAGTAAGGTAACAAAGCTAAGCAAGCAAGGGAGAACATGTTGGAGACTCCCATGTGCAATGCCATAAATATGGTGGATCTAGAGTTGACCATTAAAAAAAACCAAAAAGGGATAAATGCGCACAGATGTACGTTTACAAGAACAAAATGCCAATGCACTGGAGTTATGCAAGAGACAATGTAGGTGTGTTTATGCTCATGCAAATTGCTATACAATGATATCACTTGGATAGTGTACTTACAAGGGAATTGTTCACTTGTCCAAGCATCCTTTTACAATCATGTCATCGTGATGATGTGGATGAAGATATAAAGTACAATATATATAATGTTTGAAAAAGGATCTATAAACAACATCTTGTCACCACCAAGAGAAGAAAGCCCCTTCCCTCTCAAACTAGAAGGGAAAGCTGGAGGGAAGCACCCTCTTTCTATCAATTTGAAGTAGGGAAGGGTGTACCCAAGCTGATCCTAGGTAACAAGTACTGAAGCACCGGTTGATTGACCCCTTTGGTTATGACTTGGCAAACCATCCTTAGTTGTTGCAACTTTATTTTGATGCTTTCTAGTTAGAGTTGGCTTTGGATTGGGCTTAGTCAATTGCAGTAGAGTAGGTGTAACCGGTCTATGACTCACATAAAGCAGTAGTCCCTTCAATTAATACCTGGTCTTTTCACATACACACACAAACAAAGACCTCACTCCCTTCCTCAACACCATATTGGCCCCAAAGTCCGACGCTCCTTTCGGTATTTCTTTATCAATTAAAGGATGAAAAGTTACAAAAACAATGAAATGTTCCAAAGTACAAAGCCTGTGAACAGTTGGCTTTCATTTTTTTTGAGCAAATTTCAGCTGCATAAGAACAGTACAACATATCCAGAACAACATCCCAAGTACGAAAACACTTTCTGTAACCATAACTCAATAATTCAAGTGCAGAATTTCAATCTGCAGAACTCTGTATTTATTGTTTTTATTGTCCAGCATATCCAAAAACAACCCTCAAGTAGGAAAACACTTTCTGTGACCATAACTTAATAATTCAAGTGCAGAATTGCAATCTGCAGAACTCTGTATTTACTATTTTTCACTTGTTTCTTGACATGTTCTCAGCCTCATTCCATTCCAGATCTGTTCCATACCAGTTGGACTATAAACCCTTTGATCTTGGCATCATTCCAGTAGTAAAACAGTCCCACAAACAACACTAAATCAGAGCTGAAAACACTGTTCCTATGTGGCGTGGTCATCACTTTCTTTAGTTCTTGCATTGGAGAAGCAATCAGTTGCTCTTGAACGTGGATAGTGAGGCTCTTGCCTTAGTAGAAGAGCAAAGAAAACACAGAATTGAACATTCAATTGAATCGGCCCATCATGTAGAGCATTTCCTTTGAGAATAGAGAGAGAGTTGACCAGAGGGAGCAAGCTCTACCTCGGTACATGAGTTAGAGACGAAGTACTCTCTATAGCTGATGTACTTGCAACAATTTGCCCTCAGCCCCAAAAAACTTCACGCTGAGATCTGCCCCTTCTGCTTACTACGTCTTTTTTTAAATGCTCTCTCTCTCTTTTGGGAATTTGTGCCCATATTGTGACACATGGCATACATGTAACAATTTTCCTGTTTAAACCTTTCGGTCTAAAATTTTGATTGGTGCAAAATTTGACCTCAGCACAGACCAGGGAATTAATCCTCGTGCAAAAACGAAGATGATGATGTAAATAGATTCTGGGGTCCAAAAATAGTAACTCCCTAAATTTTAGGGATGGTAATCCTTGCATTCCTCAAGTTGTTCTGAGCAACTTTTATCATTGCAACCACATCAAAAAGTGTAATCTCACATGTGCATCTTGTGTCTTGGCTAAGCACATCTCCAGTGGCTAAGCACATAGTTCCAAACCACTGGCATTCTATTTTTCAGTGCCCATTCAATATGGAACCGGTGCCAAGGCTCAGACTAACCATCAGTCCAATTTGTCCCAATGGTTGCCTCTTCTAGCCATGCAAATATCCCGGCTTAATCCAAGAGAACTCTGGGGGTAAAGAGCAACAACAACTAAAGAAAAGAAAAATAAAATATTTATGTAAGTAAATAAGGAAAGCAACTGCAAAAAGTATCACCTCTTGGTGACATACCGGCCCCAAAGTCCGGTGACCCTTTCGGTATCTCTTTATCAATTAAAAGATGAAAAGTTACAAAAAAATGAAATGTTCCTAAGTACAAAGCCTGTGAACAGTTGGCTTTCATCTTTTCTGAGCAAATTTCAGTTGCATAAGGATAGTACAGCATATCCAGAACAACATCCCAAGTAGGAAAACACTTTTTGTAACCATAACTCAATAATTCAAGTGCAGAATTTCAATTTGCAGAACTCTGTATTTATTGTTTTTACTGTCCAACATATCCAGAACAACATCCCAAGTAGGAAAACACTTTCTGTGACCATAACTCAATAATTCAAGTGTAGAATTGGAATCTACAAAACTCTGTATTTACTGTTTTTCACTTGTTTCTTGACGTGTTCTCAGCCTCATTCCATTCCAGATCTGTTCAATACCAGTTGGACTACAAACCCTTTGACCTTGGCATCATTCCAGTAGTAAAACAGTCCCACAAACAACACTAAATCAGAGCTGAAAACACTGTTCCTGTGTGGCGTGGTCATCACTTTCTTTAGTTCCTGCGTTGGAGAAGCAATCAACTGCTCCTGAACTTGGATAGTGAGGCTCTTGCCTCAGCAGAAGAGCAAAGAAAACACAGAACTGAACATTCGATTGAATCGGCCCATCATGCTGAGCATTTCCTCTGAGAATAGAGAGAGAGTTGACCAGAGGGAGCAAGCTTTACCTCCGTACATGAGTTAGAGACGAAGTACTCTCTATAGCTGATGTACTTGCAGCAATTTGCCCTCAGCCCCTAAAAACTTTACGCTGAGATCTGCCCCTCCTGCGTACTACGTCTTTTTTTAAATGCCCTCTCTCTCTTTTGGGAATTTGTGCCCAAATTGTGATACATGGCATATATGTAATAATTTTCCTGTGTAAACCTTCCGGTCTAAAATTCTCCATGATCAGTGCAAAATTTGACCTCGGTACAAATCAGAGAATTAATCCTCGTGAAAAAACGAAGATAATGACGCGAACAGCTTTTGGGTTCCAAAAATAGTAACTTCTTAAATTTTAGGGATGGTGACCCCTGCATTCCTCAAGTTGTTCTGAGCAACTTTTATCATTGCAACCACATCAAAAAGTATAATGTGACTCAGTTACGGATTTTATTCTGTGGGCATTCTCATATGTGCATCTTCTGTCTTGGCTAGGCTCATTGTCTTGCACCATCTCCAGTGGCTAAGCACATAGTCCCAAATCACTGGCATTCTTTAGTGCCCATTCAATATGAAACCGTCCCAAGGCTCAGACAAACCATTAGTTCAATTTGTCCCAATGGCTGCCTCTTTTGGCCATGCAAAGATCCTAGCTTAATCTAAGAGAACTCTGGGGTAAAGAGCAACAACAACTAAAGAAAAGAAAAATAAAATATTTATATAAGTAAATAAGGAAAGCAATTGCAAAAAGTATCACCACCTGGTGACATACCCCCCTCTTGAAAGAAGCAAGCGACCTCGATTGCATGCAACACGTGCTAACAGATGACACATGATGATAACAAGGTTCTCCGTGTTATTAGTGCCATCCCATGTATCACTTGCTAACAGATGACACGAGGCAATGGTGGGAGTTTCCCCACTACCATTTGTGCCATTGCAAGTTCAAGTCTCACATAGGTGGAGGATCGCATGCTATATCCAACTATGGTTACTATTACAAACCCTTTGATCTTGGCATCATTCTAGTAGTAAAACAGTCCCACAAACAACACTAAATCAGAGTTGAAAACACTGTTCTTGTGTGGCGTGATCATCACTTTCTTTAGTTCTTGCATTGGAGAAGCAATTAGCTGCTCTTGAATTTGGACAGTGAGGCTCTTGCCTTAGCAGAAGAGCAAAGAAAACACAGAACTGAACATTCGATTGAATCAGCCCATCATGCAGAGCATTTCCTCTGAGAATAGAGAGAGTTGAACAGAGGGAGCAAGCTCTACCTCCGTACATGAGTCAAAGACGAAGAAGTACTCTCCATAGCTGATGTACTTGCAGCAATCTGCCCTCAGCCCTTGAAAACTTCACGCTGAGATTTGCCCCTCCTGCCTATTATTTTTTTTAAAAAAATGCTCTTTCTCTCTCTCTCTCTCTCTCTCTCTCTCTTTTGGGAATTTGTGCCCAAATTGTGACCTTCTGGTTTAAAATTCTCCATGATCGGTGCAAAATTTGACCTCAGCACAGACCAGAGAATTAATCCTCGTGCAAAAACGAAGATAATGACGTGAATAGATTCTGGGGTTCAAAAATAGTAACTCCCTAAATGTTAGGGATGGTGACCTCTACATTCCTCAAGTTGTTCTGAGCAACTTTTATCATTGCAACCACATCAAAAAGTGTAATGCGGCTCAATTATGGTGACTTTTATTCCGTGGGCATTCTCACATGTGCATCTTCTATCTTGGCCAGGCTCATTGTCCTGCACCATCTCCAGTGGCTAAGCACACAGTCCCAAACCACTTGCATTCTTTTCTTTAGTGTCCATTCAATATGGAACCGGTCCCAAGGCTCAAACAAACCATTAGTCCAATTTGTCCCAATGGCTGCCTCTTTTGGCCATACAAAGATCCCGACTGAATCCAAGACTCTGGGGGTAAAGAGCAACAACAACTAAAGAAAAGAAAAATAAAATATTTATATAAGTAAATAAGGAAAGCAATTGCAAAAAGTATCACCACCTGGTGACAGTAGGGTCCAGAGTATTACTTGATGCTCTTGAGGGAGCTAGCACCTCCACTTCTTAGTTATGGACAGCTCTAGATGTAGTGGATCTCGGATGTATTCAGCATACATTTAGGGTATTGTACTTGATAGTATATTTGCCAGGGGATCACTATTTAGTGTACTAGTCACTATGTTTGGTGTGCATATAGTATGGCTTATTATTTACAGCTTTGGAATTATACATTTGCATCACTTTATGCTCGGTGCAGCATTAGTTGTTGGCCCAAGTGTAGAAGAATTATACTGACACTAAATGAAAAAAATATAATCATTAAATTGAGAATAGTTGACAACGTATTTGGTGTCAACATTATTACCTTGGCAACCTGTAAGGAATTTGGATTGATGGATTGGGAACCAGTCCCATTTTTGGTAAGAATGGTAAATTAGCAAAGGGTGAGATTGCTTGGCATTATCTGCTCTATGCTTTTGGAAATTGCTACCATTCCCTTCTTGGTTTCTTTAGTGGTTTTGAATATGGAGTATGCAAGTGAGGATTACCGCCTCTTGTTGGGAAGGCCTTAGCTCCGCCAAGGAAGAGTTGCTTACAATTGGGATCAAGATAAACTCACTATTTGTTGGAACCAACACAAAGTTATTGTATTCTTGCAAAATGTTGCCCGTTTCTCACTGGAATATTGATCGGCTATGGCAGAAATAGTCAACACGGTGGAAGGATTGAGTGATGATGAGGAAGAGGAGTTTTTAAAGGCTAATGCAGATCTACAATCATGTAAACGCCCCGAACAACATAGTATGCTTAACAATTATGATATTTGCTTGTTTTCGAGATTTAATATAAAAGAGAATGAACACTTAAAGCTGAAAATGAAAATTACTCACAAAATTACAGCCATGAAAATGTAAAAGTAATGGAGACAAGATTGAGGGTTGAAGATGGGTAACCCCCCCCGAAGGAATGTATTTCTGCTCAACCCAAGTCCCTTAGGGAAGAGCTCAGTTACAATCAACCTGAGAGTGAGAAGAAGTAATTCTCACTCTCACAAGATCATGCAAAGATGTACAAACACACATGCATTATCTATTATGCAATGATAAGGACTGATTTCTTTACAGTATGAGAGAAGAAAAAGGGGAAATCAGCCTTCTCCATCGTTGAACAGTAGTACATGGATAGGGCTTGCTTCTTGTTGCTAAAATGGAAGAAAGAGCTTGAAAAGGAGGTGTTGTAATGAATTTACAGGCTTGCTCTCCTGTAAAACAGCAGTGATAGAAGAGGGAATATGGAGGAATTTGATAATGGAGAAGTGGGGGATGATGATGGGGATGGATGGGGCCAGTTTCTGGCTATCTGTGGGTGTTGTACATGAGTTTACAGCAAAGAAAAATGATGCTGAATGAAGAAAAACGAGCTCTTATTTATAGGAGAGGGAAGAGCTAGTACAAAAGGGGAAAGTGGAGTAGCACAAGACAAGTGTCCAGCCACATGTCATGAGATGTGACAAGTGGTGGGACACTTGGAAACTTGTGTGACAAGTGTCTTGACACTTGTCTCTTCTCTATGGCCTTCCTTTTTGGGTTGAATACTGTCAAGAATAGAAACAACCAAATTTAGTAAGCACAGTCAGAGTACAGAACTTACTATTTTTAGAATGACATCCCTATTTTTTAGGACTAGCATTTTTAGGCTAATTCGAGGCTCCTAAAATTTAGGGACCTCCTAAAATTTAGGGACCCCCCCAATATGGGTGTCATATGAAAGCTTTTTCTGTGTACATCGCAAAAATGGTATCTGAATCTTCATGTGACTTTCCTATGCAAAGAAATGTGCATTTCAAGCTTTCAGCTCACACATGCACATTATACAAGCATTTCATGATCATGCCATCTTGTTGATTGTAACTGTCTGTTCTGGTGGATCTAGCCCACACTTCAAGGAATCAATTCTTTCTGTGTGCGAGTCTAACCCTGATATGCGTGAGTTCTAGTCACAGGCGCCCAATCGGGCCATATAGGTGGAAGTGTGAACTATCTTTTCTCTAACCCACCGCGTGGGTCCACCATAACCTGTGACCACTCATCAGTGGCCAGCTCCAATGCATTTTTCTTTATATCTAATTAGTGCAAAGGAAATAAATTTAATAAATCATTATATAGACAAATTAATGAAAAAGGATACAAATTTTGTTTCTATAGAGTTGTGACAAATCATGGTGCCTAATTAATGTTCTGTAGATTAGTGAATAGTATGTGCAGCTGCAGTGTCTATATGGAAAACCCCAATAGAAAGAGGAGAAGGGCTGTACATCGAAGATTTCTGGAATCCAGAATCCGGAATCTGACATTGAAGACATTACAAATGCTAAGATAACAAAAGTATTTAGATAGGAGGGAGAGTTTGAAGCTTAGATACAAAAAGCCACGAGAGTCAAAGAGGATGAGTTAGCTATAGTGTTTCTTGGTTTGGAGGTGACCAAACCGGTGTAAATTAGTGTCTACCTTGAGTTAGGATTTTGGGAACAACTAGTTAGTTTATTGAACGAGTTCAAGGATGTGTTCTCTTGGGATTACTTAGACATGAAAGGATTGAATCTGCGAGCATCGGATTCCCTTGAAGCTGGATGCTGTTCCAGTTTGGATACAGTGATAATAGATGAATCCACACATAGCCAAACAATTCGAGGAGGAATTGGACTTGACTATTGTGAACTGGCTTCATAGCCTGAGTAGATTGAGCTGATTGGATCTCACCAATTGTCATTGTTCCCAAGAAGAACAAGAAGTTGAGGATTTGTGTTGACTATAGGAAGCTTAATGTCGCTACCATTCCGGATCCATCCCCTTCCCTACTTAAACAGTATTCTAGATGAAGTCACTGGTTATGAGATGTATTTTTTTCTGAATGGATTCAGTGGCTACAACCAGGTGTGACTTGCTTTGGAGAATGTGTCTAAAATGGCTTGCATTACCGCACGGGGTGTATATATGTGTATCGTAATATGGTTTGGTCTAAAGAATGCTTTGGTTTCTTTTCAAGGGACATGCAAGAGATATTTGGCCCCTATCTGATTGATTTCATGAGAGTCTTTTTAGATGACTTCAATGTATTTGGGATAATAATGCTACATTTGATGTACATACAGTTATGTTTGACAAGATGTGAGGTAAGTTTGCGTTTGAACCCCTTAAAGTATGTATTTACTGTTCGAGGAGGTGTTGCTTGGCCATATTATTTCCAAAGATGGCATTGCCATCGACCCCATGAAGGATAGCCATCATGCAAGCCGCAGTGTCAAATTTACCATCCATAGTTCTCCGATTCCTAGGATAAATCTGATGGCATAGGCATCACCTACAACTCTTGGCACATGTGGCAAAATCTATTTTTCAGTGGAATGAGGAGGCAAAGCTAGCATTCCGATGCCTTAGGTTGTTATTGTCCTCCTGAGTCCCAATAGTGATTTCCCCAAATTGGGAAACATGGTTTCATGTCTTTGTTGATGCCTCTGATTGGGCTATTGGCAGTGCTGTTATGTAGGAAGATTCCAAGGGGCGATTCTGCCCAGTTTTCTATGCAAACCGGAGATTATCCGATGCAGAGAAGAAGTACTACGTCATCGAAAGAGAGTGCCTTGACATGATTTATTCCATAAAGAAATTTCGGCATTATTTGCTCGGGCATGTTTTTATTTTTCACGTGGATCGCTTGGTCTTGGTTTATCTGGTTAAGCAACAAAATGTTATTGGAAGATTAGCAAGATGGATTCTGTTGTTGCAAGAATTTGAGCACAAAGTGGTACATCGACTGAGAGCTCAGGATGTGATTGTTGGCTTTCTTTCCGACTAGATTTTGGAGAAGCATCAACAAGTGTCAATGATGATTTCTCGAATGCCTAAATATTTGCAGCTAAAATGGATGAATCAAAGCCTAAACCACCTAATCTACCATGGACTTGGTATGAGGAAATGCTGACCTTCTTGGAGACCGTAGTACCTCTAGCCCATCTCTAAAAGGATCGGTGAAAATGATTGGCTCTCTAGAGCCGGTGTTTTAGGCCATCATGGACCAATTATATCACCGCACTCTATTCGGGGTAGTATGGCGAGTGGTTTTATCAATGGGGCAGTTTGCCATTCTGGAGGAAGCTCACCAAGGGATTTTCGGCAGTTATTTTGGTGCTAATGTGACCATTAGGAATATTCAACACGCTAGATTGTGGTGGCCGACCATGCATGGCGATGTGCATAAGTGGATCTAGCAATGCAATGCCTATCAAAGGTTGGGTCAACCCAGTGCCAGAGATTACTTGCCGCTTTAGCCAATCCTATCCTTGGAGCCCTTTCAAAAATGGGGTCTCCACTTTGTTGGTCGGATTTCACTGGTGGTAGCATCCACAAAAAACAAGTACATCTTGACGGCAACTGACTACAGTATCAAATGGGTGGAAGTAGGGCTCTCTCGGACAATGCTGCCAAATTTGCTACCAAATGCTTTTAGTGATTGAGGTACGCATTTTGTTAATAAGGTAATCAAGGAACTTACTTCGTTTTTCCTCGTTGTGCACAATAAATCCTCACCCTATTATCCGCAAGCTAATGCCTTAGTAGAATTCACCAACAACGTGCTGTGTAAAATGTTAATCAAATTGGTAGATCAAAACTGAAAAGATTGGGATACCAAACTTTCGACAACAGCACTATGGGCCTACTGCACTTCCTTCAAGGCTGCTACCGGATGACACCTTACAAATTGGCGTTCAGCCTAGAAGCAATCACACCTCTAGAATATGTAGTATCTAGTCTATGGATCGTGATACAAAGATAGTTCATCTTGGAAGAATCTCTTCCCTTCCGGATGGAAGCCTTAACACAGTTGAAAGAAGACCGGATCCACATTGCTTACATCTTATTTGAAGTTCAAGGCCGGCAAAAGTATCAAGTCGACAAGCTTTCCAAGAAACAACTCTTTCGAAGGGCCAACTTATCCTAGTCTTCAAGACTCGAATAAGCAAGCTGTTGGGCAACCTGAAATTCCGATGGAGCGGCCCCTTTTGGGTGTTCCATGAGTTTGGTACTAACCCTTTCTACTTGACTGACTTACAAGGAAAGCTATCACCAAAGCTTGTCAATGGATTTCGCTTGTGCCGTTATCATGCTGACAGCTTCTAGTGTCCATTCCCCACTGTCATGAGTGACTACATTCACCTCTTCAATTTTTACACTGTTCTTCTTAGGTTGACTGTCGTTCTTCTCTTCCTTGCTATCATCTGTCTTTTTGCCTTTTCCTTTCTCTTTCTTCCATTTGTAGCAGTCACGTTTAAAGTGACCCTTCTTGCCACAATGATGGCATTCAACATCTTTGCCACGTGATTTACTGTGTCCCTTGCCATCATATTTGCCCTTTTGTTGTGATCTGCCCCTACTATGCAAAGCACTAGAAGACTTACTGGATGTATTGTTCTGCCGATTCATCTCTTCCATAAGTAGAGCACTCTCTACATTAGCATACAAAAGGATCACATTAGAATTGCTCATAGCAGTCCTGAATGTATCCCAACTCTCTGGTAAAGTGCAAAGCAAGAAAGTAGCCTTAAATTCTTCATCAATCATGAACTTCAAGGCAACTAGCTGGCTGAAAATGAAGTTAAACTCACTCAAGTTAGTAGACATTGCCGTACCCTCTTGCATACGCAAATCCATAAGCTTTTTCAGCCAATACACTTTGCTTGCAGCACTCTTTGGTGCATACAGTTCTTCCAGTCTAGTCCATATAGCTTATGCAGAATCCAAACCTTCAATGTTGAAGAGCAAGGCATCAGAAATCGATAGCTCTATGGTTGAGCATGCAAGCTCATTTAACTCATCCCAATCGTCCTGATCCATGTCCGCGGGCTTTGCCCCTTTGGTTTTGATAAGCTTTGCGTGCTTCTTTTGTAACAGAATATTGTAGCACTGCTTTTGCCAAACTGCAAAGTTATGTGCGTCTCAAGCTTCTTTATGTGCATCAGATTATTGCTGTCATTGCTGCCAGCCATGATTTTCAGCCCAAATGTGACAAAAACACCAGCAAATGCAGGCCCAAACTGTCATCCAAGTGACCAAGATACAAACGAGTACCAATCAACTATAAATGACCATGCAGAAGCACAGATTTCAGATCTGTAATTAAATTTTTAGGAGCACCAAACCATGTGCTGCAGCATTATCCAACTGATTACAGCTGTTCCAAGGGCATGTGCATCACATTACATGAGGAATCCCAAAATTTCAGCTGCAATTTTTGTTGTACATGTACCCACGGGCATAAAATTTGACATGAACGGTCAAAAGCCCCAAAATTTTGTGCTCAAAACTTCAAACACACATATGCATTTTCTTTGTCATGCATAGAACAGTCCAATTTTGCCAAAATAGAGCAATTTTAGCAAAACCCCCCAAATTTTACCAAGTGTTGATGTCCAAATTGCATGGAATTCAACCTACATGTACATAAAATAACCAAATGCTATACAAATTTTGCCCAAATTGCAAAAGCCCCAAATTGCACGGGGTCCAATATGCATCAATGTCGAGAAATTAGGTAAATTTCAGTCCAATTTGCGCATGTACATTAAAAGCCCCAAATCTTGGGGACAAAATTTCACAAATTCTTGCAATTTCTGAGACAAATTTGTTTGTCCTGGATCACATTCCTCAAATTTGGGAAAAGCCCCAAATTTTCTGGCCAAAATATGCACAAATCTGAATCTTGTGCTTATGCGCGCGAACCTTGGTTAGAAAGGGAGAGGACTTTTCCACAAAAAAAAAAGAGGAAAAAAGGAATAGATGACGGGTCCTTGACCCGTCAGTCGAGCTCCGTGAGCCCCTCTACCGGTTCCGTCCGTGCTGGTCGCGCTCGTCGCCCGTGCAGCTCGGCACCTTGTCCCTGATTCGCGCGAGCCTGCTGTCGTGTCACGCAGCAGCAACCTCCTCGTTCAATAGCGCTGCAGTTGTCAGCTTATCTGCAGCGTTGCCTGGTGTTCGTCAGCGTTGCCCGTTGCACGCCTGGTCCATGCCTGCTCCTGTCAACTGCCTCTGCACGTGTCGCCTAGTCTCCAGCTTGTCGCCTGGTCTTGCTGCGATTGATTGCCGTCTGCCGCTGCCCACTGCCTGCACATCACGTCGGTGACTCTCTTGCTCGCCTTTCTTGTTCGAACTCTGAGAGGCACGAACATTTCAACTGCAGCTCTGATACCAGTTTGTAGGGACCGGTTAGGCACGAAGATCAAGACAGAATGTCGTACGCATAGTGAGAGACAGAGAGAGTGAGAGAGAGCAGAGTAGAGAGTGAGCATGTTTTCAAGTACAATGACGAGAGTGTACCTTTAGGTTTTTAGATAGATATATATGTGTAAGTACAAGTGCTAAGGGTGTGTTTACACCCGAGCACATTTAAAAGGCACGAGGCTTTTATTCCCAGCATAGAGCAACATCCTTGGTGTCCTCACTCATACTTAATGGATCAAACTACTCAATTGTGGATTTTTATGGTCCGCAACCTTCTTGTAGCGAAGGACTTGTGGGACTATGGTATAGGTGATTTGCAGCGACCAGGAGGTCTTGCATCTCAAACATCTTAGCGTAATGCTAGAGGACAAGCTGCTTGTGTTGCTGCCCCTCCTCCCCCTCCTATCGAGGATCAGAGGAGATGGGACTCAAAAGATGCACATGCACTTTCTTTGATTGCCTTGTCAGTGAAAAGATCGATCATTTCACACATCTGGTCTTGTAAGACCTCAAAATCAGCATGGGATGTACTTGACCGTATGTTTGCAACACGTAACGAGGTCAGAATATCTTATCTCCGTAGAGAGTTGGCCAATGTGAATATGGATGAGGGTGATAGCATGACATATCACCTTACTCACATACAGGATTTGCGCGAGTAGCTGCTCAATGTGGATGAAATCATTCAAGATGTTGAATTGGTAAACATCACACTGAACTCTCTTCTAGAGTTGTATCTTGGTTTCCACACCTCTTTGATGTTGTCTTTGGGGGGGGGGGGGGGGGGGCAGCATCCCCTTGCATTTGTGGAGTTGGAAGGGCTCTTGTTGCAAGATGAACAGACTTGAAAGAATGTTGCATTATGTTTAGGAGATATGGCTATGCTTTCCAAGTTCAAAGGCAAAGGAAAAGTCGAGCAAAATATGAAAAATCAGCAAAAGGGTGATGCTGGACAGCCATCAAATAAGGCTGTCCAAGACATAGAAAAGTCTAAAAAGAAGGGGAGATGTCATTATTACAAAAAACAGCTTACTGTATTGATGAATGCCATAAGAGATTAGCCAAAAAAAGAAAAAGGATCCAGTTTGGTTGTTCAAGAGACATTGGCCAGCAAATCTACTGATGGTGATGGTTTAGCTAACTTTGAGGAGGAGGACTATGCATTTTTGACTTGCAGTTATGACGTTTCAATGGTTGATTAAGCATTTAATGCTGCCGAAACGTAGCAAACATGGTATTTTGACAGTGGAGCTTCAAAGCATTCATAGATACTATGGGCCATTTCAAGTGTTGGAGAGGATCGGTGATGCATGCTATAGGCTGAAATTGCCTCCATACTAGCAGATACACAATGCCTTTCATGTGAGCTTGCTTAGATCTTTTCATGGTAATGTGCTAGAGGATATGCCTGCTCAAATTTAGCCTGAGGTTGAGGAGCTAGATGAGTTTTTGGTACCTGAGCAAATTTTGGCACATAAGGAAAGAAAGGTCAAAGGTAAAGTTTCTAGGAGATACTTGGTGAAATTTTAGAATTATTCACCAATGGATGCCAAATGGATGGAAGAGGATGACTTGGCAGACTATCCTCAGCTGTTGTAGCTTTACCTAGATGCCTTTTAGTTAGAGCCAACTTTAGTTCGGGCCCTGTCAGGTTTATTAGAGCAAGGGTCTGGAATATTGCTTGACGCTTAGGGAGAGGTAGTACTTCTACTCCTCCAGTTATGGACAACTCTCGTATGTAGTGGATCTCGGATGTATTCAGCATGCATCCAAGGTACTGCGCTGACAATATGTTTGCTATGAGGTCACTACTTAGTGTACTAGTCACTGTGAGATATATGCAGATGAGTATGAGTTTCACCCAGGTACTAGAACTATACTTTTACATTAGCTTATGATCAATTTGGCATGAATTTTGCCTCAATTTTGAGACAAAAACTATGATCAATTTCAGCTCAGTTTTTGATCAGCTTGAGAACCGTTTATGGTCACTTTTTGGATTAGTTTTGTATCAGTTTTTGCATTGAGTTTGTGATCAGTTTGGGGTCACATTTGGAGCAGTTTGTGATCAGTTCTCAGATTAGCAAATGATCAGATTATGCTCAGTTTTCAATGGTTTACATCTAGTTCCATGGACAACAGCATATGCTATAATGCCATTGATGTTTTAGCCATGGTTTATGCTTGGTTATGCTATGCTATGATTTGGTTTTGCCAGATGAGTTGAGCTCATGAGAAATGGACATGTCACGTGATAATTTTTCGTGATGGAGGCAGGCAGCCCCATATGGCGATACACTCCCCTCCATGGCTTCTTGCCCCTCATCTCCCCCAGACCGCCTTGAGAGGCTTGTATACATGATGTACTTGTGACTTTCATAAGCTCCAGCTAGTCTGTTGAGCATGAGCACTCCGTTGTAATCAGTTTTTTTGAGTAATATAATCAGCCACATTTTACTTGCAAAAAAAAAAAAGATCTACTCACATTTTCATTTCAAAATCTTGGATTACATTTTACTTCTGCTCAAAGCACACTAGGGGTTGGATCTTCCATCTCCGCTCTTAACACTCTCTTTCTCCATCCCATCATCTACCTACCCTTTATTCACTCCACGTCCTTATGCATCATTAGAGGAAATGTCACTCTTTGATATTGTACCTTGCACATATCCCCACTTTACCACATTCTTTCACTCTAGGACGACTGTGATGGGTATCATCCTCACTATCCCTGGGCACTCACAAACCCCCCCATACAACCTTTCAGATGCAAGGATATCCATCCTCTGCTTATGTATTGGGTCACTCCTACTTAGGGATTTTCATCCTCTGCTCCTCGTGTCTCTATTGCTCCACCTTGGGCTCCTCTTGTGGTTACCATGCCCATACCCAGTCCGTCCATGTTCACCTTTGGGGCCATTGTGTACACTTCTTATATGCATGGTGGACCCTTTGGGATTCCTTCCGAAGTGTACTTCACTCTCCCATCCTATCCCCCCTTCTTCACTTTCTTCCATTACACACCTTCATTTCCTAGCACTACCACTCCTGTTGCAATGGCAAAAAATGCCTTTATGAATAATATACGTTTTAACGTGTCAAATTTCACCGCTCGATCGAACTTCATGCAACAAGTGCTTGAATCTTAGGGACTTTGGAACCTCATCGTTGGTATCGAGTCTACACCAATTGGCTCATCCTAATCACATTCGTCAATGGAGAGCTCACAATGTTAACACGGGTTGCTTCCTAAGTTTCACTCTTAATTATAGCAATTTTTTGTCCCATTTGAGCGTTGAAGTCATCTCATTGACCACTATGTGGCTCGAGATCGCACTCAATGTATCAATCTCAAATTGAGCTTTAGGAGTTTTCCATTAAGAAAGGTGACAATTTGAAAGTTAAGTTGGCCTAATATTAGCGGTTACTCACCAAGTTTTCCACTACTAGCTGTGAGGGTGCGCAATGGAAGAAGAAACACGAACACAGAGGGAGAGAGAGAGAAAGCAGAAAATGAAGGAAGAAAATCTGCACTGACTATAATGAATGCTGAATACAAAACTGTGGACTGATCAGTCCCTGCACGCAGCCCGAAGCGTCAGTGAGGGCACCAGATTAGGTTGATGATGACGGCAGCACTGAAGACGGAGGAAGATGACGGAGTTGGAGTGTGCACTTGCCAAAGGAGGGAAGATGATAATACAACTGACTGCCAAGTGGGAAATGGTTATAAATAGCCCAAAAACCCAAAAACTGGCCGACCTGAAATTTGAGGCCATAAATATGTCCGACCAGGATTTAATGCTGATTTGACCAGCATTTAATGCTGGTAAAAATGCCAGGAATGCTCAGAAAAATCCTGGAAAGGGTGGACAATGTCCGACAGGTGAGGCAGGGTGAAGAATGCAGAAACTACCCCGGGAAATGTACATAAAATCCCGACTGGAGGAGAAAATGCACTGAAATGCAATAAACTGAGTGCTCTAAAATGAGCTAACTCCTCCGTCAAAACAAGTGATAGACAAGTCAGAGCTCCTAAAGTCCTCGTCTGACTCAGACTGAGGCTCACAGGCAGGAGATGACAAGACATGACAAACATGACTGCTAACACCCTTGGATGTGGCGGAAGGCCAAGGGAGAAACGGATCCTGGGGTGGCAAGAGGAATGCCAAGGTCGATGAAGTCCGTCGATGAAGATTGCCGATGAAGAAACTCCTCGCGATCCTGGGAAGCCCCCTCTAAAACAGTGGGGGCCAAGAAATCCACAGCCGCATCACCGAGATCGTCCCCCTCTGAAAGGGATGGGGGGTACAAGGGAACCACCGGAGGAGAGGGTGGGGGATGGGAAGGAACTTGTGGAAAAGAGGGTGCACAAGTGGAAACAGGTGTAGCAATAGACAACTGCCTCGGAGGTCCCTGCATAAGAGAAGGGGAATGGAGCCGATAAAGCCCGCTCTCTTGCCAACCTATCGCAATAACAGCCCCTGTAGAAGAATCCTCAATACAAACGGCCTCCTCGGTGAAGACAACCCGGGTACCAAGCCTAGTAAGGCCATAGACCGAGAGGAGTGCAAAGCCCAAGTTAGTAACATAAAGAGCTTGGGAAAGGGAGCTCGACGCGCGGTCGGGAAATAAAGGCAAAGTGCCAATACCACAAATAGACACCGAAACAATGTCACCAACAGTGACTAAACCCTCAGAAGGGCATAGATCCTGCAACAAATCACCTCGGGGAGTCATATGACTAGAAGCTCCACTATCAACCAGCCAAGGCCTCTCAGAAGATGAGGCAACCACTGAAGAAGGCTCCTCCAAGTCAACAATATGAAGGAACACTGACTCATGGGTAACCGTTGGAGTAGAGGTAGAAGGCTCAGATGTTTTAGCTCCATCCTTCGCTCCTGAACGAAGGTGAGGGTACTTCTTCCAACATTTCTCCTCTGGATGTGTCCCCTTTCCACAATATGGGCATTTAGGCTTCTCCGAGTCGGAGTCAGAACCTGAAGAACTCTCCTGTCTTTTAGCCTATGACTTCTCTTTCTTTTGTGTCCCCCCTCTCGAACCTGCAACAAAAGCTTTGATGGAGGTGGATCCACTGGCTACCTCTTTGGCGCGCTCATTATGCTCCAAAACAAGCGGGGCAAGCTCCTCCCATAGAAGCTTCTCACGGGTCCTCGATGTAAGAAGGCTGGTGTAGAAGACATCAAAACGGGGAGATGGCAGCTGAGTCAAAAGAATCATGGCCATATCCTCGGAAGAGATCATCTTGCCAAGGGACGCAAGCTCATCCCTTATGTCTTCCAACTTTTGATATGATCCTTCATGGAAGAAGAATCATCAACAACGAGCATCCGTAATTTCTTCTCGAGAGTAATTTGATGGGCAAAAGTCTTGTGATGGTACAAAGAAGCAAGCTTTGTCCACACTTCCATTGCTTTCCGCAACCTGCGCACATGCACTAGGACAGAGTCCTGTAAGCTCATAAAGAGGAAAGATCGAGCTCGTGAGTTGAGCCGATCCCATAAGGCCGCACGATCCATCGATGATCCAACGGTGGGATCCTCCATTGGACGGGAAAGAGGGTGGGTAACAAACTCCCAAAGATCGAAGGTATCAAGGATACACTCCACCTTACACGACCAAAGCGAGTAGTTGGAACCATCAAGCCGGTCTTCTTTGGGCAAAGAAGGGAGTATGGGCACCTGTATAGAGGGTGCCATGGAAGGCATATGAAGGCCAGCAGAACGAGTCTTCTGTGAAACATGGAGAGAACGGGGAATAGAGGGATCTCGGTCAAATGGGCTAGGTGACCTCCGGTCGTCGCGTGAACTAGCACGAAAGTCTCTCCGTCTCTCAAAGGAAGGAATAGAGACCTCATCCTCTGAATCAGCAAAGAACTGGTGATAAGACATCTTCGTATATATCTTCAATCACCAAACAATCTGCAACCAACAGACAGCCAAGATGGAGCCGCCTATGTCAAAAAAGACCCAGAAGATGCTGTCGCCTGCAAGAGGAGAGAGAATGCTGCCGCTTGGAGAGAAAAACTGCCGCCTATCCTCCAGATGATGACGCCTCCTCCTCTGCTGATGTTGACCACCTCCTGTTGGCTGCGTTTGATGCAAACACAAGCTGCAAACACCTAGAAAACTGTCATCTACTCCTCCTGATGCTGCAAAACAACAAAACGCAGGTATGGAAGGCTGCGTTTCAGCCTGGACAGCACCGCCAAGGGTTGGAAAGGAGGGAAGAAAAGCTGCACTTGATGGTGTCCTCCTCTGCAATGGAAGCTCTCCTCTGTGCTCTCAGTTAGGCGATGATACCATGTGAGGGTGCGCAACGGAAGAAGAAACACGAACACAGAGGGAGAGAGAGAGAAAGCAGAAAATGAAGGAAGAAAATCTGCACTGGCTGTAATGAATGCTGAATACAAAACTGTGGACTGATCAGTCCCTGCACGCAGCCCGAAGTGTCAGTGAGGGCACCAGATCAGGCTGATGATGACGGCAGCACCGAAGACGGAGGAAGATGACGGAGTCGGAGTGTGCACTTGCCAAAGAAGGAGGGAAGATGATAATACAACTGACTGCCAAGTGGGAAATGGCTATAAATAGCCAAAAAACCCAAAAACTGACCGACCTGAAATTTGAGGCCATAAATATGTCCGACCAGCATTTAATGCTGGTAAAAATGCCAGGAATGCTCAGAAAAATCTTGGAAAGGGTGGACAATGTCCGGCAGGTGAGGCAAGCTGAAGAATGCAAAAACTGCCCCGGGAAATGCACATAAAATCTCGACTGGAGGAGAAAATGCACTGAAATGCAATTAACTGAGTGCTCTAAAATGAGCTACCTCCTCCGTCAAAACAAGTGATAGACAAGTCAGAGCTCCTAAAGTCCTTGTCGGACTCAGACTGAGGCTCACAGGCAGGAGATGACAAGACATGACAAACATGACTGCTAACATTAGCTCCTCAAAGTTAGATGACGATTGGGTTATGTTTTTCCTGAACAAGTTGTCTGACAAATACTTCCGTTTTATCCAGCACATTATCTCACTACCTAGATTGCCAATCGTCTACAAGTTTGAGTTCCAGTTCTTGCGTTATGCGAGGCTGTATGATTAAGTCCACAAGAAATCCTCTACACACATCCATTCGAAGGCATGGGGATTGGTTGCCTTTTCTTTAGGAGGGAAAACCACCAATGGTAAAAACTTGCAAGATGCAAAGGCATTCTGAACAAGGGTGATACCACTTCCTCCAACGGAACCAAAGAAACACGACCCTTTGGTAGCAAATTCCTAAGAAAAATAGGTTTTACACACATTGCCAAAGGTCGGATCATATGGACGAGGAGTGTTATAACAATCTTCCTTCTAGAAAACCACAACAAATTGTTGCGATTTCCTCCACTCCGGTTGGCCAGTCCAATGGGCCTATGCCTCCCATTGTTGCACCATCTACTCCATTTGCACCAGTCGCTACTAGATATGTGGCATGCAGACAGTCTCTACAACCTATTTCCTTTACTACTATTGAAGGATTGGCTGATTGGTCTATTAGGGGCTCACCTATTGTACTTTAGGCATCCATTCCTAAGGTTTTCATTACACTTCAAGAACCCCTTCCCCACCTCGCTATATGCGATGGTAGCCACACACTTAGCCTTTGTCTGTTTAGACTTATGCTACATACTTATATACTCATTGCATTGCACTTAGCTTTGCTTTCTTTTATTTTTAGTTTTGTTTTTTGAAGCATCTCACTACTCACCTCTGTGCTTGCAAATTTTGATCTCTTTTGCGGAGTTTTGTATTTTAGTGTAGAGCTAACATACAGACTTGCAATAGTTTTTCCTCAGTTGGAGCTAGGAGATGCACAATGTTTCTTTCATGGTTCCATCTACTTGGAGTTTTGTTCTTCTATTAGCATGGTGGCTTTCCCTCCCACGATAGATCATGTAGCATCTCTTCTGATGCTATCATGGGGGTGTCTTCTATCCTTGCTCTTCTAGTAGGGATGATTCATCGTTTTTATCCACATGGTTCTTGGCACCATACAAAGATTGACCATGATTTTATCATCTTTGTACTAGGGCACTTGGGCAAGTAAACAATTTTTCCACAAGGGACACTGTCCAAGTGGCACCTGTTGTATGAGCATTCTTCAACATGTAGCATATTATGCATCCCATTATGCAGAGTGCTAGTGGATAGATCCTAGGTTGTTTTTATTAGCGGATTACACCACCATCCTTCTTCACATGATACTTTATTACCTTTTTCTCATCATTGACATCCTTGAGTTGTTGGGTAAGCAACTTTCCACCCCCAAAAGAAAAGTTCAATGTGGTTCCATTTGCCTTTGTAGGGCTTGGTAGGCCACTGGGCAATCGATGAGAAACCTTTGTCCGATGCCCTATCCACTTTAGGGTGACTACTTGGACTCTCTTAGTAAGATAACCATCACCTCTATAGTCTTGGTAGGCCATTGGGCAGCCGATGTGCACCCTTTGTTCGATGCCCTAGTTGCTTTGTGGTGGGACGCCTTAGGGTAAACATTGTTGGCCTTTTCTTTTAGGCTTAATTTTAGGCCTAAGAGGGGGTGCTGAGCTAAAATACACTTTACAGCTGATTAGCATTTTTAAACAGCCCCAAAACATGCTTGATTAATGAAAAATGCAGATTTGGTCCCCAGTTTAAGAGAGTTTTAGTGATTCCCCAAACCCCTAATTTTTTTGGGGCATCCTTCAACATCTATAAATAGACGTGCTGCCTACCATTTAACCTTGTTCTTTTGTGCAGGTTTCTCACTCTACTGTGTAGATTTAAGCAATCAGCCACTTACCATCTACTATCCAGCCATCACCGATTGTACCCCATCACTATCCAGTCCTAGGTGGCCTGTTTTCAGCCATCGCCGTGCTGTTTAGAGGTCTCCATCTATTGTGTCATCGTAGCACCTGATAAGCCTACGTTTTCAGCATATGGTGCCAGGCGACAGGCTATTGCTATCTCTTGTACTAGGCAACTGCTGCAGTATCTGCGTTTTTGTTGTTCAACATGCTGTCTACATCAACAAACATCTCTCCTCTTGTCAAGTGACAGACAGTTCTTTGACTTGGGTGATCCTACACTGCTTCGTTTACTAGATTTCAGCTTGCCATTGTTGTGTTTTGGTCACCAGCCTGTTGCCCTTCATTATTCAGCACTCTCTCATCTTTGATTAGTGGTCACAACACTTGGAATACGTCTCTGGTTGATGTCACTCTCTAACATTGCATTGCTCTATCCTTGGGCATGTTATACTCTAACATGCATTTACAACATTCATTCACTTCAAAGTTTCTTCTCTCTATGTTTGTCTCTGTTTTAAGTTTTAAGATTTTGCGTTTTGCACTTAGCATTTGAGTTTTGCTTGCCTCTATCTAAGTCTTTGTGTTTTAGTCTTGATCGTACATGTTATGTTTCCTCAATGCAAACCCTAGCATATCTTCACAAGGGGGAGTACATGTTTGGTGCCTTTGAGACATATTCGCTTGATCATGGCATCATGCATCAAGCCACTATTAGAAGAACATCTTAGCAAAATGGTGTTGTTGAAAGGAAGAATCAAAATGGAGAGGACTCATTGTATGTCCAAAGCAAGGTGCTTCCTCATAAAGTTTGGCTAGAAGGCCTTCAATGTGCAAATTATGTGTTGAATCATGCACCCACTAAGGCACTGAAGATGATTATACCGTTTGAAGTTTGGCATGGCAAGAAACCCAAAGTTGACTACTTTCGGGTGTTTGGATGCATAGCGTATGCACATATTTCAAAAGAGCTTCGTGGAAAGCTTGATGACAAGGCTATAAAATGCATATTTATTGGCTACAGTTTGGAGGGCAAGGGCTATTGCTTGTATGACCCATGCATGAAGAAAGTTTTTGTTAGTAGGGATGTCATATTTGCTGAAAATGTTGCATTTTCACATGATCAGTTTCTAATGCTAGCTACTCATGACATTGGTGATGTCTTTGAGGGTCTTTTGCCACTTTCTTTGGAGTTCATGTCTATTGTAAATGGCAGGATAGACATAATGCAGCAAGCTGTTGTTGCACCATATGCTCCCCAACAGAAGGGTATTGATGATGGTTTGCCAGATGCAGTGAAAGATGTAGTATAGCATGAAAGGGCTGCTGTGAATGCAGCCAAAACAGTCCCGAGATGGCTGATATGTACTTACCAGGAGAGTAAAATGGATGCTTCCTTACCTTAGTGCACTCGAAGGGTTGCTAGATATGTAGCACATGATGCAAGGGGGGCACATTTGGTTGATTTTATAGAAGTAGATGATTGTGATGAGCATGTGTTTATGAGATCACTCTTGGAATGATGATGAGTCCGCTTCCTTGAATGAAGCTCAACAAGATGTACATTGGATGCAGGCCATGCAGGATGAGTTAGACTCTATTACCACTAACTCTATATTATGGGATCTTGTGGATTTTTCACATGCATCTGGTAAGAAGACCATTGGCACCAAATGGGTTTTTAAACTTCAATGCAAAGCTGATAGCACTATTGGTATGTACAAAGCACGGTTGGTAGCAAAGGGCTATACGTAGAAGAAGGGTATAGATTATGTGGAAACTTTTGCTCCTATATATTGTATGAGTACGGTGAGATGTGTGATCCCTATGGTTGCAAATTTTGGCTAGGAAATACATCAATTGGATATTAAGACAACATTTTTGAATGAGGACTTGCATGAGGAGGTTTATGTGTCGCAATCTCCAAGGTTTATGGTTAAAGAGAAAGAGCACATGGTATACAAGTTGCATAAAGCTCTCTATGGTCTCAAACAAGCTCCTCGTACATGGTACTCTAAAATTGATGCTAGTTTGGCTGGCAAAAGGTTCAAAAATAGTCCAATAGCTCCCACTCTATACATTAAGAATGAAGGGGGGATCTTACTGATTATTATTCTTTATATAGATAACATGTTGCTCACTGGACCTTTAGAAGCAAAAATTGCAGATTATAAGGCTGAATTGAAACATGCATTTACTATGTCAAATATGGGCTGTCTACACTATTATTTGGGGATTTAGTTCACCCAAAATCAGCATGGTATCATCATGTCACAGTCACAGTATGTGGATAAGTTATTATATAGGTTTAATATGCAAGATTGCAAACCTATATGGACTCTATGGAGCCAGGCTTAAAGTTGTCTATGCATGATGGTGAAGAGATATTTGATGTTGCAATTTATAGCCAGGATATTGGCCATCTTATTTACCTTTGCAACATATGCTTTGACATTCAATATGCAATATTTTAGGTGAGCAAGCAGATGCGTAGCCCATTGGCTATACATTGGCAAGCTATTAACCAGATCTTCGGATATTTGCAAGGTACTTAGCATTATTATTTCTCAAGGGGAAAGACTTGCACTTACAGGCTTACAGTGATTTAGATTGGGTTGGTGATATAGACACTAGGCATTCTATTAGTAGACATTGTTTCTTTCTTTGCCGCTCATGCATTTTGGGGCTAAGCAAGAAACACCCTATAGTGGCTCATCGTTTTCTGAGGTTGAGTACATGGCAACCTTCATGGCAAGTGTAAAATATGCATGATTGTGCAAATTGTGGGCTGATCTACATTTGCTATTGGAGGGTCCTATATCCATTCTTTCTGACAGTCAGAGTAATATTGCAGTGGTACGAAATCGTGTGTTTCGTGCATACATAAAACACATTGAGATAAATTATTATTATTATGTCAGAGAGAGATGTTATATAGGAAAGATTAGCTTGATGTATGTATCTACATAGGAAAATGTTGCTAATATTGTCACTAAGGCACTACAATGCAAGATTTTTAAGGCTTTTTGAAAGTCCTTAAACTTATTATCCTTTGGTGATGATCATCCTTGTACTTCATCACATTGACATTGCAGGGGATGTTAGAATTTGTCAATTTTGGGCAGTGCCCTTGTAATTTGTGTGGTATGGATACTTTAATAAGTCACTTTAGTGTGCGTGTACCTAGTATCTTGACATTTAAAAGTAGTGACACCAGGGACTAGAGTTAGTTAGCTTAACTCTAGTTAGTTGGTGGAGGGCTAGTTAGGTCAATCCTAAACCTAACTTAGGTTATATCCTCACTTTTTCAGTTCAGTTCAGCACAAGTACACTCTATCCTTGCTTCAACTCACTCATTGTCACTATCTTGTTTTTCTCTTCTCCATACCTGATTCATTTTCTCACACATGACTCGTCGACTCTAGAGATTAAAGTCATGATATCTCGGGAGTCAGTTTAGCATTGCAGTTGTTACAAGTTGTTCATTGATATTGATACTTATTACTCAGTAGTTACTAGTACTTTGTGGTCACTAGACTTTGGATAAATTATTCACATGACACAATTGCATGTATCATTGTATCTTGATTTTACTTATGCATCTTGGTTCCATTGTTCTTGATGTTAGTCTTCAGATGATTTGTGAGTTATAAATTATAATTCATTATGTTGTTTAAAGTTTTGAAAATTGAGTCTTAACTATGTTGAATTGTCTTAACAATTGAGTCTTCACTTTTGACACGTGTAATAGCTCATGATTTTGTTTATATGACATGCAGACTCAAAAGTTTTGTATGAAATTTGGGTAGATGTTGTAGGCATTGATATATTTACATACCCACGTAATAACGTATTTATTTTAGTGTACTATCCAAAATGTCATTTCCATGTTTCCAAAAGTTGGCCAAAACTCGGAAACTTTGATTTTTCCTATTTCTGTTTCCCCCATTTTTGAAACTCCCCCGCACTATGATGATGGGCAGTAGGCCGTAGGTGAGGAACAAGTGGTCAAGGCAGTAGGAGGCAGTGGACATGGGCGCAAGGCAACTGGTGTGGTGGAAAACAGGGTTCAATTTAGTAGGTAGCATAGTGTGAGCTGGGCAGGCAGGTGGACCCATGAGGGAAGCGAGAGTATGGTGGCTGTATAGGGGTGATGGCAGCTACAAGATAGGGGTCACAGCTTCAGAACCAAACGCTGGTCTTAAGGAAGGATATAAGTTATCTTGCTAAAAGCACACTAGGGGTGTTATGACTTGTGAGCGTTCTGCTCTCTTGCTCCTCGGCCAAAAGTTTGCTGAAATTTCTTAACTTACATTATCGGAAACTAAACTCTAAAGGTTGTGATGACAGAAAAGGTGCATTGAGTAGCCCACTTCCCTAATGCCGAGTGACCATGTAAATGTTGAAAAATTAATTGCAAATGTGGCTAGCACGTGGGATTCCATCCAAACAAGTAAGTTGTTTTGGGGTAATTTGACTAGCCAATGCTTGCTGAACCCAGCTATGCTTTCCAAGATTGTCCAAAGGTGCTTCCACAGACTCAACTGATTTTCTACTTGCAGACACTTGTTATATAGTCTTACCAAATTTGTAATAGTAGAGATGATTAGATGTTGTATTATGTATGGGACTCTAGACCGTTTGTGCTGGGGTAAACTCATAGAATTACTGATTGGCCTCATAGGGCACATTTGTTGGAGGGATGGATTGTTGTTACAGTTAACATTGTTGGAATTTTTCTGTGTAGCCTGACTTATTTGATGCGCATTTCTTATCTGATGCTGTCCTCATGCACAGCTGTTAGAGGAAGTTTGGATTTTAACTATTTTGGTGATTGATGTTTGAAAAGTAGATGCTTTTACTTGCTAGATATCTACATGCTAGGTAGGCTCTTCAAACATATTTCAAATAGTATCATTAATTTGATTTTATCTGTTGATAGTGAGATCACTCAAGAAGGGCGTCGAATAACAAAGCTCGATCAGATTTTGTTGAATGGAAACAACATTGCCATTGTAAGTGCCTCATTGCAAGCTCTTCTATTTCTCTTATCCAGTAGCGTTTTCATATAAGCAGTGACAGAGATCTGCTCGAATTGTTAAACTGACGGATTGATCTCAACAACCATTATGAGAGCAAACTTTTAGTGAGAAAAATTGAATGTTGTATTCAACACTCTCTAGATGGTAAAGTAAGACAAACTCACAGTTTGAGAGCAAAACTTTAGTGAGAGCGAAATTGAAGTTTTAACTGTACTATGCAGTTGGTTCCTGGAGGGGGCCCAGAGTGAAGTTTTGAGGTGCAATCAGCTGCATGTAACCCTGCGAAAGTTTCACTAAATCTGTTATTTTTATGTCTTGAGAATAGAGTAGAATAGTTGTATTTACTGATTGATCATAAGGCTTCCACAAGTTAGCGCATAATTCTGGATGTAAGCATAGCTTGCCGATTGTCTGATTGTAGTGTACGTGGGGAAAGTCTCCGGTCATGTTATAACTTGAAGGGTTTTATACCCTAGAGATCTTGGAGAGAACTAGCCACTTATTTGAATACCAGGATGCGTTGGTCTGCTCTTTCTAGAACCCCTTGGGGTTTGAACTTTTACTGGCAAGTGGGACTTGATGTATGTGCAAGTCCATTTGAACAAAGTTCATATTTGTAAATGTACTGAAGTTGCATAGTCTCATATTGCATCAATTTATCACAAGAAATGACTACTGCCCAGAGAAAGGATCATGGTTTGATGCTGAGAAATGAATATTGAAAAGCAAAGGATTACTCTTAATTGTAATTGTGACAACGAATTCTTTGCATTTGCCATGTTGTGGTTTAAGCTATGCTTTGGAAGGCATTCATCATGTTGATGGTCAGTTTCTTTCACATGGGAGAGAGAGAGAGAGAGAGAGAGAGAGAGAGAATGTGTATGTGTGTGGATACACAAGCACGAGCATCTCTGTGCATTGCAGCCAGACCATTCCCATTTCTGCATTGGATTGGCCTTGACATATTTAACAAGACAGAAATGCTTTGATATTTCATTCAGCTATTGGTACCCATGTTCATATTGGTGATGTTCAACGATTGTTGTTGTGGCAAGTGGGTTCATGGTCTTTGTTGGTATTTTCCTTTGTGATGTAGTTGCCCCATGGACGGAGACCATCTCGTCCACTCCAATTGTGTATTCTTTGTGAAGCACCTTCTCTTTGATAGTAGCCTTGTGGCTTCTTAGCTGTTATTTTTTTTAATTGATCCAATCTTTGTAGAAAGGGAGAGCCTGTAGCATGCAATTCCGGTAGTTCAACCAGGGTTAGTGGTACGGTTCGTTTTGCTATGTTTGGTATGGTTCAAAATGCATTTGATATTTGAAACTATGTTTTAAGTGTGTGGTAGGAATACATACTAAAATGGGCTCTATGCTTTAACTATGAAAAAACCTACACATTAAATGTGTGTATTCTAAATGTAGATAATCATGTCTTGGTGTGAAATGCTACAATGTTGCACACATTCTTCACACGAACAATCTTGGATAAATAAATTGTGCAAGTCTTACTTTGAAGTGGAATCTTTGGTGAGTGGTAGCTTACATGTTGGGAAATATTGTTTGGGTATGTCAAATGTGAGTTCCTCATTGCAAATTGGATAGCGCTTGACATGTGCTTTTTGAGGTTGGAGACTATAGATTCAAAAAAAAATTTCAAGGTTCCATTTGCTTTAGATGATTCTCCTTGAACCATACATTCTTGATCATTGTGACATATGATTAAGTGATTGCAAAGTTCAAGATTGACAAGTACTTCTCTTTTTAATGTATCCAACGATTGCTCCAAATTTGGACATCTAGATGTGTTTTGGATGCATTACTACTCTTTGTAAGGTCTCTCACAATGGGGACCCTTCATATTGTACATTGCAATAAGAGTGGGTGTTCACCTTTTCTAAGGTTTTCAAGTAGTAGGAAATGGAGTATTGTAAAAAAATGTGTGCAAAGTTCCCAACTCACCTCTTTGAATGGAGTAAGTTTGGTATCTTCCCCTTTTGCTTTTCATCCTTCATCTCTATATTTTTCCAAATTTTCAAAAATATTTTGTTTTCCCCTTTGTGATGCTTTTTCACCCCCTTAGGGTTTTCTAGCACAATAATTTGAAGTACACACAAAGTTATTTTGTATTTATTAACCTTGAACTCAAATCTCAAACAAATGTGTTTTGGTCAAATAGTGTAATGATGGTTTGAAAGTTAGTTTGTGCCCTCTAAAATATTGTCATCTTGACATTCAATATTGTGCATTTGTGAGGGCAAATGATGTAGTGTTACTTAATTTTAAGTAGAACTAAAATTTGAGTTTCTAGCCATATGTTAATTTGTGAAGTTCATCTTGCATCACCATTACGAGACTATATAGTCACAAAATCGTCATGGCCACTATTTAAATCCCATCGCTCGAACCATTATCATCAACCATCTTATTTCAACTGATGGCTTCTATTTCAAATTTGACTAGCACGTGGAGTTTGTATGCTTTGCTTAACATCATTACATGCTTGATTCACTATTGCTCCTTAGAAAAGTTTGAGTATCCACACTCCCAAGTTATCAATGAAAAAAGAGAAGGATGCAAAAAGGATTATATAATAATTTCATCTTCCATATGGCTTATCCAATTTTAACAAATTCATAAGCACTAATGATTGTATGTGGGTCACCTTTTCAATTCTAAGAAATGGACATTGAAAAGAGTGCAATGTTATTGGGTTGGGTTCCATGAGAGGGATGGAGGTACATCATAACTTCAGGAGCTTTTTGAATCATGAAAGAAAATGTGTAAACATGAAGACCTTAGTAGAAATTCATCAGTATGAGACTTGGCAATCATGGGAAGTCTAGAAAACAAGTCAATTAGGAGCAAACTATTGTGCAAGTCATTGCCACATGTGAGTAAGTGTTAGTTGTAGCTAATGTTGAAGCCTTCATTACAACCACCCATATTGCTCATAAAGGACTACCAAATATGTGCTTAGTATTAATGCTAATGTGGTGTTCTTGTATGTTTTACTAAGAAAATATATTGTGAATATTGAACAAAGTATTAGAATAGCTTCTTCACATGGAGTTCTAAGCATAGAAGTATACACAAACTAAAGGAGAATATTCGTGTGCACTTGCTCAATATACAAAATGCTAAGTTCTTCATGCATTACTATTTGCTAACCCATGTATTGTAGAATCACATGCATAATGGGTAATAATGGATGGCTTGGCTCTCATTTTTTACATCAACAAGAGAGAATTGTCCTAGCTCTATGCTACATATGGCATTGATGTAGATGAGCACATCACATGTATATGGTAATTTTTCATTTTGAACACAATTTAAAAAACTAATATACTTGAGGTTTGTGCAATAGTAGGTTGTCTTCGCTTATCTTCAGCAGTTGCATGACATGTTAGACCATTCCATTGGATTCATTTACTCAAGATGTAGTACATAGTCTAAAAATTAAGCAAATATAGTCTTTAAAAAAACAAGCCAACTAGTGTGCAAAGCATTGCCATGAGGAAGTGTGGATTTCAACTAATCAAGAAGCTTGACTCTACTTCCTTGCAAAAATCTACAAACTTAGTATGTGCTTAGTATTAATGTTGATTGTGTGTTTGAATAGCCAAAGATATTGCAAAGAGTTCACCAAGAAGTAGAACCATCTCTACACACTAGGAGTTTTAAGCCATAAGCTTACATGAGCTAAAGATGATTTTTATGAGCTTAACATAAAAAATGCTAGGTTTATCATGTGGTGCTATTTGTTGAAGCATGTATTGTAGAATCACATGCATAGTAGGCAATGACAGATGACATTGCCCTCCTTTTTTCCTCAATCAAATAGATTTGTGCCATCTCTCCACCATACTCTTTGTATAGCATTGATACAAATAAGCATATCAAATATATGCCTTACCATTTTGTCTCAAGTGTACGATTTCAAATGCTACCATGTTTCGTGCTTATTTTAGAGTCAAGGGAGCTTGTTCATACAATATCATATTGTTATCACCTATCATCATCAAATGCATGACAAGTTAGACCATTCCATTAGAAACATACCCTTGGATTCATTTATTCAATACAAAGTACGTTCACTAATGCATTTAAACTGATGCTTCATAAGCACAAATTTTTGGCTTTATCATTCACAAGAAACATAAATCTTCATAATGCTTAATACTTAAACTTAAAATAGAAAATAAATGTAGTTGTAATTTGGAACATCAAGCAACCGTGCATTTGTTGGTCAATATGAGGTTATTAAAGTAAAACATATTGTTTAAGAGGCAATTTACAAGAAGAGTTGCAAATGCCTTACAACATCATCGGGATCTATATGGTAGATCTCGGTTGGAGATGGAGAGATTGTTTTAGGACTAGACAATTTAGTGCAAGGAACTCAACCATGATATTGAGATTTGTCCAAAGTGTGCAACATGTGCCCTTTCTTACAAGCAACATCAAGGACACATGCACAATGAGCACTAGTCTTGTGTAGTTCTAACTTCTACATTATTGGTCAACGCTATAGAATAGTCCAATGTGCATATTAGATAGAGTGCATGCCAATCATGTGGTAATGAAGGGATTTATGTTGCCTACATTGTCATTTAGGGGTCTTACTGCATATAAAGAATACTATATTCATACTTGTTGCATACATAATTATCAACATATTTGTTGGTATAAGTGGCGCAACAAATGATATTGCTTGTGGCATGCTTTAATTGAGGTCCTTCCTTGATAGTTGCCGGTGAGAAATGGACAATTAATGAGCACAAGGGACCAATTAATGGCATCAAATATTGCAAGTATAATTGATTGTAACTTGCAATATAATGTAGTCTTAAATAGGTACAAGACAATGGTAGAGTGGAGTCATGCATGCCTAAGATGTGTGTTCTATCTTAATATGCTCTTGTGGGAATGATTCAACAATAGGATGAGCTCTTAGTCTTTCTAACTCATGAGTGAGATAGAGGTACAAAGCAACATCTCAATCCTTCATAATATAGCTAAGCCTTCAAGGAGGCACACTTACAATTTAGAAGATACCTTAACAACTCCAGCCTATTAGAGAATCAAATAATAGCTTTTAGGCACAATGGTCTATCAAGCTTATGTTTGGCCAATTGCAACACCACCTCATCTGCTAACAATACCCAAAATTGAGGTTCTTTGCATTACCAAGTTATGTTATGGGTAGACAAGGGCAACACCAAGCAAATAGGCAATGAGATAGCCACCCACATTCCGCGGCTGCAAATGTTGGTGATAAGCACATTGATAGCTTATGAGACCTTATCCTCTACAACAAAATGCATGTCTACCATAGCCCTTAAGTTGATAGCTCCACCATGATTAAATTAGGACATGACCATCTAAGTGTATTGACACCACCACCTATAGTTTCAAATATAAAAAAAAGCAAGTGACCTAAATAAAAAAGAAGTTGCAACAAAGTGTCCCTAACTCATTGCTTTAGGACATCACTATAAAACCACCACAATTTTAATTTGAGTGTTCTACATGCATCCACTTCCCAATCTAGACCTAGGGCTTAGCGTCATCTTGAGTGTTACAAGAGATAGGGGGTGTGCCCTAACTAAAAGGCTATAGTAGCTAGGATTCTCCAATCACGATGATTGAAAAACTCAAAAGCAAATGCTTTTTGGACAAAAAGAAAATGCTTCATCTCATAATAGACCACTTCTCTTGTAGATCAAAACATTTTTTATTGCATAAATCTTGAAGGCTTCAACATTTAGATTCGGAGCTTGAAATCATCACTACAATTGCAATTGTGGAGGGGGATCAAATATACCTACCTAGAACCATAAGAGCCTCCCTCTACAACATTTGTAGTTTAGGTCATATATTCTCTTCTTTCTTTGAGGTATGCTCACAAACTTGATTTTTCAATTTTAGTACATGATTTTGGAAGAGAAATTGATTGAACTAGTTGTCTATGTGTGAAACCTATTAATAAGATTGTGATTTGCTTGTACCTAGTTTCGCCCTATTGATTACTCTTCACCACAATTGTATCCACTTGTGTGATTGCTTGCTCCAACCACCACAACTAAGATTTGAGCACCATGATTGGAACCTCCACCACTTGTAATCTATATATGTCACCTCTATCTCTTTGTTTGACACGAGTCAGCACCATCATGAGTGAGATCTACCATCATGACTACTTGCAAAAACATCTATTAGACTGCCATGAGTGATGCATGTTGTGGTTCTTGATTAAGAAGGTTAAATTGCGTACCTTATGAGGCTCAGAGAGAGAGAGAGAGAGAGAGAGAGAGAGAGAGAGAGTCCGATCCCACAAAAACCACAATCCAAACCACAAGTCCCAACACATCAAGACAAAAGAGACATAGAATAACGCTATTGTATAGATATCAATACACATAGAAACAACTACAACACCCATTGTAGCTCAAATCAAGGAATGGCATCATCACACTTTTATGGCCAACTCTTTACAAAGCATAATATATATGGGTGCGCCTACTTGCAACTGCTCTTTGATAAACTTGACTACCAACATAACATGAGGGTACTTTAAAGAAGACAACAACAACACATCGAGAACTAAAAATACAAAACACTCTCCACATCAAACATAGTTACTCCTTTGTGTTCATAGCCCTCATGAAGGAATAGCAAACTATCCACCCAAGGTTCACAAATTAAAATCATCAATATAATTGACTCTCCACAACATTGCGGCACATAAGCAGGTAGATCATCAAAGAGCACCCTTAAGGAGACCTCTAGCTCAAACCCGCAACTCAACTTGATATTCTTCTCCACGAGTATGCCTTAGTCCACAAACACAAAACAAACTTCCAACTCTAAGCTCTTGTAGTAGGAAGTCAACTCATGACTTCAACTCACACACAAGACAAATCCACAACACCACCTATTTCACAAGTAGAGTGGCCTTTTACACACCCAAACTCACCTCCTCAAGTGACAACTGATCAATGAACAACACCAACACCTCCTCACAAGCACCACAAACTCATCCTCAAAATTCATGTCAATAGGGTGGTGGCTGAAAGGTGAGAAGGATCGAAACTTGCACGCGAGCTATGGCGGGAGAGCAAGAGCAAGAAAGAGAGAGACAAGAAATGGGAACTCCAACAGTCACAATGTGTGACCGGGCCTTCTTTTATTTACTAGTCACTAAAATGAATGTAAAGAATAAAGTGACGTGACGGGCGCCCACCACCTGCAGTGTGCAGTGGCGGGTACTGTCAGTGTAGTAATACACGGGGCGGCACGGCGGAGGCGCCTTTACCCCAACAACCTCCCACTTAAAGGCGAATCTGCCCCAGTGAGAGAGAAAAGAAAAGAAAAAGACAGTACACTTGTACATAGGTACAAGGGATGAGGAAAGGCAACATCTCATCCAACGCCCATCAATCTCCTACGTATGAAGTGATACCTCACCTCAATGTGTTTCGTCTTCGCATGGAAGACCGGATAATTAGCCAATTGAATGGCACTCATAGAATCTGAATGCAGTGTAGGTATAGCATCAATCCTAAGGTCAGCAACTAGACGGCCTAGCCATATGGCCTCCTTGCAAGCCTCAATGGCCGCAACATACTTGGCCTCAGTGGTAGACAAAGCCGTACACTTCTAAACCCGGGACATCCAAGAGACAGCACCTCCAGCATAGGTGAATACATAGCCAGAAGTGGACTTCCTACTATCTGTATGTCCTGCATAATTGGAGTCAGTGTACCCCACGACCCCTGTATCCTGGCTGCCATAGCAAATACACATATCTGTTGTGCCCTTCAGGTACCTCATGATACCCTTCACGGCATCCCAATGTTTCCTGCCAGGTGTAGCCATATAGCATGCCACAACACCAACTGCAAAGGCAATATCTGGATGAGTGGCTATCATGGCATACATCAAACTGCCCACGGCTGAAGCATAAGGGATCTGGGCCATCTCGGCCCTCTGCTCATCTGTCTGCGGACAATCGGCTTGTGATATCTTCACATAAGAAGGCAATGGACAGCCAATAGGCTTTACGTCCTGCATGCGGAAGCGCTCAAGGACTTTATAAATATACTCCCTCTGTGACAAGTAGAGGAGTCCCTGATGCCTGTCGCGTCTAATGCGCATACCAAGGATGTGAGAGGCCTGTCCCAAATCCTTCATCTCAAAGCTCTTCTTCAGCTGAGATTTAAGAGCATCTAGCTCATCATGAGCTTTCCCTGCTATCAGCATATCATCCACATAGAGTACCAAAATAAGCAATGAACCATCACGGGCTTTCTTCGTGTAAAGACACGGATCCATAGCACTCCTGCTGTAGCCCTGTTGACTGCATAAAGGCATCAAACTTATGATACCATTCCCTAGGTGCCTGCTTCAAGCCATAAAGACTTTTCTTCAACTTGCACACTAGGTGCTCCCTGCCAGTTTCTACAAAGCCCTTAGGCTGCTCCATATAGATCTCATCATGCAAGTCCCCATGTAAGAAAGCCGTCTTGACATCCATCTGATATAGATCTAAGTCAAGCTGAGCAACCAAAGCCAAGACCAAGTGCAGGGTGGTCATCTTAACCACAGGAGAAAAGACCTCATCAAAGTCTACACCATCCTCCTGCTTAAAACCCTTTGCTACCAATCTAGCCTTGTATGCCGGCTTGGGGTGTCTAGGGGTACTTTTCAGCTTGTACACCCACTTGCATGGCAAAGCCTTCTTGCCCTTAGGCAAGGCAACCAAATCCCAAGTTTCATTCTTATGCAAGGAGTGGATCTCAGACTGCATAGCCCTCTCCTAGGAGTGACTGTCACCCCTGCGCATAGCCTCATCATAAGTGAAAGGCTCTCCTGCATCTGTAACCAAAACATAATGCATAGAGGACTGAAATCTATCAGGTGGACGTCTGTCTCTAGCATACCGTCTCACTGCAAGCTCTGTTGCCTGCCCAGTTGCCTGGCCAACACCCTAACCATGAGTATTTGCTGCAGCTGTAGGCTGTCCAACTGGATGTGCAGGAGCTCTAGGCTCCTCCTGAAAGATCACTCTGCGGATCTCAACCACCTTCTCAGGCTGCCTATGCATCTTGTCTTCATGGAAGACTACATCATGGCTATGTACTATTTTCCGCACCTGCGGATCCCATAGGCGATAGCCCATCTCTCCTGAATCACCATAACCAAGAAAGATGCATTTAATGCTCTTTGGATCCAACTTACTCCTCTTGTCCTTGGGCACATGGCAGAATGCCTCACATCCAAAGACACGGAGATGCGCATAAGAGGGTGGCTTACCAGCCCAAACTTCCTCTGCAACCTGGAAATTTAATCCACTTGAAGGCGATCGGTTTATGACATGCACTGCCGTACTAACTGCCTCAGCCCAAAAGCTCTATGGTAAGCATAGAGCGGATACGCTCCTGAAAAGTCTTGTTCATGCGCTCAGCCAAACCATTCTGGGGTGGGGTGTAAGGGGCGGTCAACTGACGCTTAATACCCCTGTCATCACAAAACTGCTCAAAAGCACGTGAGACATATTCTCCCCCATTGTCAGTCCTAAGGCATTTCAGCCTATACCCAGTCTGGTTCTCAACAAGACCAAGCCAACGCTGAAAGACTGCCAAGACATCAGACTTTTGCTTTATGGGAGAAGCCTACTCTTTCCTAGAAAAATCATCAATGAAGGTAACAAAGTACTTCGCTCCACCCATAGACATACACGGCATGGGCCCACAAACATCTGAATGCACCAAAGCCAAGGGCTCACTCATGCATGGCCTACCCGATTTCTTATGCGTAGACCTATTCTACTTACCATAAAGACAATGATCACACGAGTCAAAACGTGCATAGTCCAAAGACGGAAGATATTACAAACCAGATAACATTTTCATTCCCTTCAAAGACATATGTCCCAAACGGGCATGCCAAAGTGTTACATGTGGGATAGAACCCGCTGCCAAAACATAGTCTACAGAAGACCCAGATACAACAAGAGGATAGAGGCTGCCAGCCTTGGCGCCTCTAGCAAGCACAAGTCTGCCTCTGGTAATCTTCCAGGCAGAATCCCCAAAACAAACATGAAACCCTGCATCATCCAACTGTCCTGTAGACATAAGACTGCGCGTAAGCGCAGGTACATGACGTACATCCCTAAGCAAAAAGGAACTACCAGTGGAAAACTGCAACTAAATATCTCCACAGCCCACAATATCAAGAGACCTGTCATCTCCAAGTTTGACTAATCCAGATACAGTACGGTAAGAGTGAAACCACTCACGGTAAGGTGTCACATGGAAGGACGCACCTGAATCCAATAACCAGCACTGTGCATACATACTAGGTGTCTCAGTCAAGTGTGAGGCATCAGAAGAACTAGCTGCAAGTATGAACTCATCGCCACCATCGGAATCCTCGGTCTGCGTGACATTAATTTCCTCAATCTTGACGCTGGACTTTGTGGGTACTATGCTGCGATCAGAGGACTTATCCTGCACTTTCTCTTTCCCCTTGTCCTTGCTCTTCTCATTGCGCAACTCATGATACTGTGGTCTGATATGGCCCTTTTTCCCACAATGATGACAAGTGACATTAGCGTTGCGCCCACGCGACTTTCCACGAGATTTAGACCGACCCTTCCGCGAGTCAGGGCCACGGCCATGACCACGATCATTCCTGTCATTCCTGCCTCTAACTGTCAAAGCATGTGAAACACGAGAGGCATCCAAGTTTTTGCGATTAACCTCTTCCTCTGCAGAAGAGCACTCTCAACATCATTCAATTTCAGAGTAGCACTAGAGGCACATAGGGCAGTGCGGAATACATCCCATGACTCATTCAGAGTCCCAAGCAAGAAAAGAGGAGTTACTTCCTCTCCAAAGGTGATATCCTGTGAAGTTAGGTTCTTTAGTATAGCATGGAACTGGCTCAAGTGAGCAGACATAGTCGCATTATCCTTCATGCGCAGATCCATAAGCTGCTTCAACCAGTACACCTGACTCGCCGAACTTTTCTTATCATAAAGATTCTGGATCTTATTCCATAGATCCCATGCACTCTGTGCTTCCTCAAATACATTATAATGTACCTGTTCAGTGAGAGACAATACAATCGTGGACTTGCATAGCTCATCAAGTTCAAGCCAATCGTCATTGTCCATAGTTTCAGGCTGCTCCCCGCTCAACTGAAGTGGCTTAATCTGAGATTTTTGCACCAAGACGTGCCAAATTTGACTCTTCCAATAAGAGTAGTTGGTACCATCCAACTTTGTGATGCTAAATATGGCATTATCAATCGAAGAGGACGCCATAATGTAGGCTAGAAATGCACAGACAATGTAAAACTGCTTATTGTTTTACTGCAGAAAATGCCCAAAATCCACTGAAATGAGCTCCAAATGGCGAGAAAAATGTGCCAAAAGATGCTGCCTACTTAGTCCTAGGTGTGGTATACCAAATCAGGATATTTCAGCATAAAAAATACTGCTCAGTCCACTAATAAATGCTTGTTGTAATAAATTTCAGAACTGCAATAATGAGAGCAAACTGTCCCAAAACTGGATCTAATGTCAACTAAACAATGCTAGGTCCAAAGCCGGCATAAAGAGGACAAAGCAAAGCCAAATGACAGTGAAAATACATGAGCATAACACCGAGAAATGTCAAATAGCATCTGCCAGTAAGAGGCACACCCCCAGACAATCTAGGCAAAATGTACATGCAACTGCCAAAACCTGACACAAATAGGTGTCTGCTCAAAAGAAAGCGGATCCAAAACTGAGACTCAGCTCATAAGCATCCTGTGAACCAAGACATATACTCAATGCAACATCCAATTGTCGGAGTATAATCCCAAAGTCTCAATACATCTGTAACTGCTCAATGACATAGACTACTCCAATAGCATGTAATCTTTGCTTAAGGTCAAGTAAGCATGCAAGATGCTCCCACTGGCACAAAAGGCATACAAACGAGCTCAAGGGCTCAAGCAACCCAAGACAAAGTACCAGTGACAAGTGACCAAGTCAATGCGTCATACGCATCCCAAGAGCATGACATACATGAAGCAACTGATGGAAGCAACCAACGAGCAATACATAATTCCAAAATAAGATCTCTGTCAACTCAATGACATCCGATAGCAACCAAGTAAATGCTCAAACTGAGTCGGAAATGCTCAAATACATCCAAGGCAAAGCTCCCAATGTTGGTAAAGCATAGACGAACCAAGCGGCATATATCACGAACCAAAGCATGTAATGTATGAAGCCTAACTGTCAAGCATAGACATGAGGCATAAGCGGTCCAAGAGCATGCCAAGTCGGTCCAAATGCCAGTGAATACCAACCAAGATGGAGCTTATGCGTAGCTCAAATACATTCCATAGATTCAAACATGAGCTCAAAGTCGTCCCAAATGTCAGATACATGATGGCAAATCCCAAAGCATACATCCGGTACCAATAGGTAAGTGACAAAGCATCCAAAGTACCTTCAGCCCACTGTTATTACAACCAAGTTTGACTGTCAAAACTGAGAAATTTCAGCCAATATTTCAGGCCAAAATCATGGCATAATCATGTGCATACATTCCCAAGGCACTAGGCATCATGTAGGCCGCATACGGGCATCAAACAAGGTAACCGGAGTAGAGTATAAGCATCAAATGCCAATGCCAAGTGTGGCTGCCTTGTTTCCAGCACTGTATAACAATAAAAATCTGAGCAAACAAGGGCTCAATCCAGCTCCAAAAGCCTATCCAAACAATGGCACATCATCCCCAACCATATAGGCATTTACCGAGCACAAAAGGGGCATCATCGGACCATCACCACTGATCTCAGGCATGAGAAGCAGGGGGCTGCCCTGTATTACAGCATGTAGACCTGTGATTTTTAGCCTATCTAAAAATGTGAAGCTCAAAGTTCAAAGGTTAAGTGCCATAGATCAGTACCAAAGGGCATAGAGCAAGGCCAAGGTGGTTATTGAGTGCCCAATGAGCTCCAGGAGGAAGTGGGAGCTGGATGAAGAGGAATGCCACATGTGTAAAGTGTTGCCACAGTAGGGCGTAGCCTGTGTGATCTCAGAGCAGGCCTGGACTGCCATGTGTGCTGGGGAAGACAAATGGGGAGTGTAGGTAGGCACTAGTAGTGCTCCAAGAAGCCTTGAGTGGGCTCAAACCACATGGAGCACAAGGGGGAACTGCTGACGGGCTGCCCGAGGAAGCTTCAAATGATGGCTGCCCCTCTTCTTCCACCCATTTAAAACTGAGAACTGAAGTAAAATCCTTCAAACTCTGATGCAATACCTCAAGGGCAAGGCCCTGAAGAAGCCCAACAATGCCGGGAGGGAGCTCGAGAAGTCGGGGAGTGTCGGAAGCTCGGGAGATCGGCTATGGCTGCTGGGATGGAGACCCAATGCGTGAAGGGAGTCGATGCGAAGGTAGAGAAGCACCGAGTTGAGCTCGAGCAAGAGGAAGCCAAGCTCTGATACCATTGAAAGGTGAGAAGGATCGAATCTTGCACGCGAGCTATGGCGGGAGAGCAAGAGCAAGAAAGAGAGAGACAAGAAATGGGAACTCCAACAGTCACAATGTGTGACCGGGCCTTCCTTTATTTACTAGTCACTAAAATGAATGTAAAGAATAAAGTGACATGACGGGCACCCGCCACCTGCAATGTGCAGTGGCGGGTACTGTTAGTGTAGTAATACACAGGGCGGCACGGTGGAGGCGCCTTTACCCCAACAGTGGCATGCTCTCACTGCATTGTGTCTATTCCTTCTCATCACCTCCTTAATTATATATGCATCAAATTGAGTAGTGCCCCACTATCCTTAGTATCTCCTCACAAAGAAAAACCATGGCCTAATATAGCCATTATATGAAGCTTATATAGGATAGAAGGTACAATCTCAATGTAGGTCAAAGTTAGATGCAATACAATTCTGTTAGAGATGTTCGTAGCTCCAAGAGGAAAGCTCTTCAAGATACGTGTTGCCTCAAGTACCATAAACATAAAGCAGCTCTAATCAAACTACATAATAGCTCCATCATAGTCATAGTCTTCATCCAAGTGAATTGCACTCTTGGCCCATGGGTTACAATTTAGTAGTAAAAATGTCAAAATTCTCTATAGCCACCTAAAGTACTGGCAAGTAGAAGTTCTTGGTTAGTTCATTAGGGATTCCTCAAATCTAGAGACTTGACAGTTCGGCAAAAATTGCCACCGACCCTTGAGCCACCTCTACACCCAAGCAATCACTCCCTAGATTGCTAGGCTTTTGACATGAGCAATTATAGCATGCATATTCTCTCTCTCTTTCTCATACAACTTAGCTTGCACCCCCATAGTCTTCTTGATTTTCCACCATCAAAGCTAGTAGTCTTAAGTTGCTCAAGCTCCACCAGCTCTCTCAACATTCCATCTTTGTTTCTCCTCTAGCTTGACATCCTCTCCTTGTTAGCTCCTTATCACCAAATGTTTCTCTTTTTCTTCCTCACTACTCATGACCTTGGTCTTAATGTCTTAGTCTAATTGCAACCTTCTTCCACAAACTATCGTGGCTAGGTCCATTGCCATATCATGGCAACTCATGCTTTCTTACTTGTAAGTCCTTAAGGGGTCAGCTCATAAGTCAAATAACAATGCTGCAATAGATGGATAAGGAATTGAGCCGTGGCTCTTAATTCGCATGCTCAATATAATAGTTATGAAGTTAATAGAGCTCCAACCAATTCTAGACAATCCCTTTCTATATGGCATACATTGTTTTTTAAATGCATTGGTTCCGAGGAAAGCATTGTTAACCCTCAGATGAACAAGGTGGAAAAATTCGAAAAATCTAAAGCAGAAGATAAGGCCAAGGCAAAAGTAAAATAAAAGACGAAGGTGTGCCAAGAAATATCTGGAAACACAAGAAGTGCAAAAAAGTCCTAAATCAAGGAGAGAGGCGCACAAGAAAAAGCGCAAGTCAATACTTTTGTAAAAGAGTGCAAGGTGCACCATGATTTATTTTAAGAGCACCGGACTCTCACTCGTGCAAATTGTAAAGGTAGATGGGTGGTAGGAAGGAAGCTAGGAAGATAGGAGAACAATGGGAAAAAGGGCCTAGGCCATGGCCAACCATGTAAAATAGGAGATAAGGGGATGGCTGCCCAAAAGGGATTTAGGGTTTTGTATATAAAGTTTAAAAGTGAATGAGAAGCTCATTCTTGTGTGTGGCCAAAAATAGCTCTCCTCCTCCTCTTCTTCTTCTTATTATTATTCTTCTTCTTGCTTTCTTGAGCTTGTGCTTGAGAGAGGGAGTGTGAGAGTATATGATGGAATGAGTGTGTGAGGGTGAGGAACCGTGGTGGAGAAGCTCTCCATCTTCTCCTCTCTTCTTTTCTTCTCTTGTCTTGCTCGCAGCAATGAGGCACGTTAAGACTCCTAAATTTTGAACTCATACTACCACCCCTTGGGCAGCTTGTTGGTTTTTGGGGACTCGACGAGGACGTCGAGTTCTTCAAGGGGGGGTGCGTATGAGGGATGTGAGCCTCTTGAGCTAGTCCCTCACCCACTGTGTCAAGTTCGTGTTGGATGCGTGTTGATAGCGCCAACCCTTGCCCGTGAAACTTGTCCCTCGTGCCTTTGGTGCCCTTGTAAATGCTTTCATGCCTTCGTGTCGTCGTGCAATATAACTTTAGGCCCTCAAGAGGGGCCCTCATTTTTAAAGCCCCTCTCACTTGTTGTATCCTTGTGCTGTGTTGTGTTACACTTTCGCGAGCTTGTGGGCATGCCGAGGGGTGGGTAATACCCCGTGAGGCAGATTCCATGGGGCGGGTCACCCCTGCCCCAAGACAGACCCATGGTGGGTTCGAGATGGTTCCTATTTCAGAAGCATACGAATATAAAATATAGTTTTGTCTATGTAAATCACTGATGATTCAAGGAAAAGTATTTCCTAATGAGTTGTAGTGGGTATAGTCCATGCAATGGGCAACTGTCACAAAACTCTGTAGATGGTCTCATGTAACCATCTATGATCTAATATAAGAAAGTGCACATGCATAGAGAATGCAAATTAAGTCTTGGTCTATTCATAACCCCTCTCTTGTGATAATAGATCACATTAGTGGAGATGTGGGCTATTTTCCTTCCCTCTCTTGGTATTTACCCTTCCTTTAAAATGTTCATGATCAATAAAGGGTAGCCTTGTAGTCAATTTACCCCTAATAATCTTTTCCTCTCCTTCCTTTGCCACAAATCTCTTGTAGCTACTTTCATCCTCTTTCCACAAACTAGCCAGTTTGTCCCTCCTAGCTAACTCAATGAAAAAGTGCCCATAACAAGTCAAACATATGCTTTGCACACTCTAAAAGATCACAATAAAAACTCCAAAACTTCAGAAAAATGTTACATTGCACTTATGCCTAAATTAAAGGGTTCATATATTGATATCTAGAACTTAACAATAGGCATTAGTACTTTGTGGTAACGATGACAACAACTTTCTTATATGTTCTAATGCAATCAATTGCATGTAGTGGTATACGTTTTGTCATCATTTTGCCATATTAGCAATGCTTAAATGATGCAACTTGAAAGTTATAGGCCCTTGTGGATCCCTATACAAGTGTTGGGAAGTAAGGACAACAAGTAGTATAACTACTCGATTTCTCAAGATATTGTCATGGGCAACGTCAAATGCACGATAATGAATTAGTGCATGAATCCATGCCAAGATGTATTCCATGCCTTGAAGTGATAATGGCCTTTTAGAGGTCATTCTCAATGCCCCACATACATCCATATTTTAGTGACTTAGTGCATAAATCCATGTTGAGATGTATTCCATGCCTTGAAGTGACGCTTGCATTTTAGAGATGGCTACTCAATGCCCCACACATATCCATATTTGGCATGACGGAATTGATTGAATCGTCTCATATTAATCCACATGGTCCAAGCCATTTCAATCATTTCAACTCTTATGTAGTAGCATCCCCCGCCCCCCCCCCCCCCCCCCCCCCCACATATAAGATGTTGGAGGAGGAGTCCAATCAAGTTCTTAGTCATATCTAGTCCATGAGATTAGATTAGAAAATTGTCCATCATTTTCCCCTTAAGAGGGAAGGTGTAATGGGTATAGTTCATGTGATGGGCAGCTTTAATATAAGGATGTGCCTACCCATAAAGTAGGCATGTTCCCTCTCTTGTGACAACACATCACATCTTAGTGTGGTCAATGATTATTGTGTTGTTAATTGTGAGAATAAAAAGTACAATTGTCATACATATAAGAGAGAGAGAGAGAGAGAGAGAGAGAGAGAGGATCCTTAAGTCAAAGAGATAAGACATAGGGAATAAGCAACCATATTATTACCTAAGTTGTAATGCCATAACAATTTTAGAGAATAAGTTCAAGGTTTAGGGTATATCGTTAAAAGGGAAGGTGTTTCGAGGGAAGGGGAGACAAAGAGAGAGGGGACACTCTCGCTTTGTGCTTCCGAACACGGGTCCTAGTGTGCAACGCTAGCATATAGAACGGTTAGAACACTAGATAACCTGGAGGCTCGAAGAGAGTGAGCGCAGCGCTAGCATATAGAACGGTTAGAATAGTAGATAACGTGGAGGCTGGAAGACAGTATCGAGGGACGTGTGCGTTACTCATCCCTCCGGCGTCCTTATTGAGTCGTGTGTTCAGGACTCTTCTCTCTGGTGTTCGTATCGACTTGTATTCTAATCTCGAGAACCAAGATCACAGGCGCCAGCAGGCGATGGCTTCCGGCAAGTCGAACCTTTCTTCACTGTATCAGCAAAGGAAGAAGCCCTCGAATGGCAAGGAGAAGAGGGCCATCGGGCGGCAGTCGAGCAACAAATTTGCAGATAAAGTTCACGCCACCCTCGAAGAAGCAAGCTCTGCGGCTTCTAGCCTCGGCTCGGGGCATTCTCAGCCCGCAGCCCTCGTCTCTGCTGGCGGTCAATCAGACATGGACGGTATTACTCAGTGCATGTGTCCTTTCTTTCTTCAGAGATGAAATTCACAGACCAAGAGATACTCTTTGATTCTTGGTTCTTTGGATAATGTAACACGTTGGTCGACATTTTTCCTCTTTTGTCGCTTAGGTTCAGATCTGAATAAAATAAAAGTGATTTATAAGACAGTAAAATATATATGAAGACAATGGGAGCAGTTGTGAAAATTACTGTCAGACCAATAGAGACAATCCAGGTCTCATTAGCGAAGGTTGCAAGGTCATAAGGGCCAACTGGAGTGCTTTCTTCTCATCATGCTGTGAAAAATCGCCAAATGACTTTAGTGATTAGCTGTCGCTTCTTCTTAAATTCTAATAAATAGAACACCCTAGCATACTTGTTTTGATTTCACATGGCAAGTCCATATTGTTCTTCTATGATCTTTCAAAGAAGACCTAATTTACGTAGTCGACATAGTTAGTACACTCATTGCATTATAATAAGATATTGTGAAATCTGGGTGTAGCATTTTGTTTTCTTTTTTTGGCAGACATAGCTTTCAGAAACATTGCATGTTGTGTATAGCAATACATTTACTGTTGAAACATAAATTAGTTGGAAAAACCATAAACCTGATTTCTGTGTTTTACAGCCGAGTATAATGAACAAGAGGATATGTTAAGGCAGTTTGATATGGACATGCGATTTGGCCCATGCTTGGGAATGACAAGGTTGGAGCGCTGGGAAAGGGCGGAGCGGCTAGGTATGAACCCACCTCAGGAAGTAAAAAAGATCCTTGGGCAAGCAGGCGGAAGCCCTGCCTGCCTTTGGGAGGGCAGGGTCTGATCCAATATTATTTAAGACAGCAAGACATTTAAATGTCCATTGGTGAAGGACTTGTACAGTATTTTTGGAACTTAAATGCAGATTATCTAGATCACTTTTATGTGCTTGAAAGTTACTAATCTGCAAAAGTTTTATATACTAGAGATGAAGGGTCTTGGTGAGATTAGCAAGGCATTTAGCAGTTTAATAGGCATTCATGGACATGTACATGCATATCTAATTATATTTTTAGGGCTGAATGCATATCAATATCTGCATGTTTATGTTATGTAAATCCATGGTAGATGTTGTACATGTGCGTGTGCATCTACATCCCCTTTGTTGAGCTAAAAATGCATTAGCTTCACTTAAACAGCCCCAAAACATGCTTAATTAAGGAAGAAACCTTGTTTATTTAAAAAGAAATGCGCTCCTAGAGAGTGTCTGTATCCTATAAGCACAAACCCACTTGGGAGGGCCCAAACTTTCTATAAATAGGTATGCTGCCCTCCATTCAGTCTTAATCTCGTTTTTGCAGATTTCAGGTATTTCAACTTGCTACCCATACCCCAGATGCGGAGAACATCGCGGTCCAAGCTGGCCATTGTTGTTACAACAGTGTTTGGCGCATGTTTCTAGCTTACACACACTATTTGGAGCCGATTTTAGCATGTTGACTGCTGTTGTTGGTTTTTCTTGCGTTTTTAGTCTTTCTCTCTCCTGCAGCATGCGTTCGCTGTTTTCTCTCTTCTGCAACCAACGTTTTAGTATCTCTCTCTCCTTACTTGTATTTTTAGTCTCTCTCTCTCTCTCTCTCTGTCTCTCTTTCTTTTACCTGCGTGTTTAGTCTCTCTCTCTCTCTCTCTCTCTTGTACTGCTGTTTGTATCGGATGCAGCCTTTCTTGGCTGCATTTGTTGGTGCTCGCCATTCAGAGGTTGCCTTGCTGCGATTCGGAGTACAATACACTCTCTAGCTCATTACCCTTGCCTTGATTCACCAATGCTTGGGAGGTCATCAAACCCTCGTGATAACTACGTTTTTTCCTACTCAGGATTGAGGCCACCTTCTCCTTTCCATAATAGGGAAACCTTTGGGCAGGTCAATAAATCTTCTCTCTGTGCTCTACTAAAGTTTGAAAAAGGGATAGCTCTTGCACAAGGGGGTTGTGCAATATGTGGCTCATGTATATCTCAAACTCCACTTAGACAAATGTGCGCATGCTTCCTTGACTTTAGCTTATAGGGTTCTCGCTCCTGTTAGACTAGTTCTATTTAAACCCAAATAAAGCAATGTCTTATTTAAAAGCTTAGGAATATCCTCTCCTCATTGGGAAAATACGTACTTTTGGAAGGAAGGAGTGGTAAGCCTCCCATGTATTAGGTGTCCATGCCTTGCCTAGAAGTCTAGCATAGATACTCATGTGGCATATAACCATATCTAATTTCTTGAGAACCAGCTCTAGTGGCAAGATAGTCTTTCCTAAAATCTATGTCACGGTCCCCTTGAGGTCCCTTCTAAGGTTTTCTATGGTTGCTGATCACCCCTCAATTTGGGTTATCAACCTAGGATAACCAGCTAAATCCTTATAGGAAGTTGCAAACAACTGTTGTACAGGGCATCTTCTTTGGAAGTATCGAGTAGTTTCCCCCCTAAATAGACAAAATAGTATATAGCTAGCTTTTGCTATGCTAGAAGAGTCACAGTTAAGGTGATTTAGTAGCTCTTAAAATTGACGAGGGAAACGTTTCAGTCGTTTCACACACCCCGATAGATCATTTGCAAAGGAACCCACCTATTCTTTCATAGTGATAAAGGGAACAAAGCTTCCGGGAAAGCCTAAAGAGGCAGCCAAGGCTTTTTCAAACTCCTCATACAATGTGAGTATTTCCCTTTGGGTGGGTGCTCTAATGGAAACTAACCGAATAATCCAGGCAGTGATTTCTTCCTCCGTCCACTCTATTGGGTCTAAACCGTCCAACTTAGGGTGTTCTGCTAAGGACTCCCTAGTAGCGCGGTCTTCTTCTTCGGTCATCCCGAAAATTTCCTTGTCTTTTAGATTTTCCGATTCCTCCCTTCCCTCCTCAACCTCCTTCGAAACCAACCTAGATATGATTGACATGATCAGTATGATCGACATGATTGCAATCACCCGCTCTAACTAGATCATCAACTAGATTTTCAATTGGTAGCTTAGTGGGTAAGGATTCCTCCCTCTCCTTCTTCTCCTCTTGTTCAAATAGTCTCTTGTCATTGTAAAACCCCCTCCAAGGTTTTTCCTTGCTTAGTACCTGCACTAAATGAGACTTTATATTGCTTTTCATTGGCTCTCCTGATTGGATCACTACTCTCCCTCGCGGCTTCCTTTTCTGTTCCACCCCCCTACACCTCTTCGAAAGAATAATATAATAGGTGATTGGTTCAATTTTGTTAGCTTTTCTATACTCTAGATAAGAGTCATCCAAAGACCGGAGGGTGGGGATTTTCCTCATACCTAAGAGGAGCTCGTTCCTAGAGCAGTGATGCACCTTTTCTAAGATCCAGTCTAACAGCCTTGTGTGGTCTACTCCTCCTCCAGTTAGCTCATTGAGGGTCTCCATGTGTTGCCCAATGCGGCAATACTTACTGGGCATGGAGAGTACCCAGCTAATGAGTCCTTTTGCGTTTTCTTTGAGCTTATCTAGTAGGTATGGGTCTCTCTTTGCGGATACCCTAGGAGTTAGTATGTACACGAATCAACACCTAAACCCACTTGTTCTGTCTTGAGCGTCCCACAAGGTGTTGGCGGTAATTATCAGGAGTCCTTTGGGATCTATTCCATAAATTGGATTGTTCTTTACCTCACAAGTGACTCTATCCCCCGAAATGATCTTTTTGAGCACATAGCACTGTGTATAATTGGCCTTGGAGGGAATATTGGGAATTGTCAGCAGAATCTTATCGTGGATTGGTCCTCATTTCAAACCTATCAATGAGTCGAAGGATATGAAGGGCACAACAAGATTCTCCCAGGACAGACTCAAGGAGTTGCACCGACGTAGACTTTTTTGTTGGGTGTGAAGTCCCTTCGTCTTAGTGTATAAAGTTATACGGGTGAACACACCCTTATTGTACTCTAACATATAAATACATTCTTTATTCTTTGTGTACCATCACAATTTGGTACTCCTATCTCTCCGCATTCACTCTTTCTCACTCTAAACACTGTTGCTTTCGCTTCTATTTCGCACTTCTATTGCGCATTCTCCCCTTCAAACTGGTATTAGAGCTGTGGCTAAGGTGTGCACGCTTCTTGAAGTCCGTGTGGATCAATTGCAGCTTGTCTGCACGAAGAAGCTTCAGGTTGTCACTTTATTCAAGCATCCGTGTGTACCTAATAGACAAGCGACAGGTCTGAAACCCTAAATCTGTGCAGGCGATAGTCTTTCCAGCAGGCAACAGCTCACGCATGTGCAGGCGATAGCTCCCTGACCAGGCGACAAACAAGCGACAGCTGACGTGACCAGGCAGCAGTCCATTTTGATCAGTGGGAACAGCTCACGACAGCTCCTACAGGTCACGATAGTTTGTTTCACAGTTTTTTTTGACTTGCCACACTAAAACAGGCCCGAGTTAACGCGTGGAAGCAGAATTAAGCTTTTTCAACAATTTCACGGCAGAATTTTGGGGCTTTTTCCAGATTTGATGCTGTTCATGCACAACAGTGACATTTGACCTGGAAATTGCAAACATTGTGCACATTGGCTTTGGAAAAATTTGGGGTTTTTTATGTGTCAGTAAAATTTTACTCAGCTGAGGTGAATTTACTGACATTGGTGCACATTTGGGCCTGAGAAATTTAGGGCTTTTGAAAAATTTTGTGGAACTTTGCCAAAGTTGCTAGTTTTATACTCCCGGGAACATGTATTAATGAAATTGGGGCAGATTGGTTAGTGAAATTTTGGGGCTTTTGCTGAAATTTGTGGATTTTGGCAAAATTGATGTGTGAAATGCACTTTGGGGACATTACTGAAGCAATCTTGGTGCTGAAAGCAGTGTAATTTGAGTTATTTATCTCCCACTTTTGAGATTTTGAAGAAAATTTCTTGTTTATTTGTGTATCAGAAGTTGATTTGGGCACATATCTATGCAGTATACATGTTAAGCAACTCCTATGGAGTTGATGTATTGCTGAATATTCATGGTGCAGCAGTCTTAGAGATCATTTGCAGATCTAGGATTGTTGTAGATGTATTTTTGGTGATATTGCTGAAGTGGAAGTCACATTGCAGTGATGTATGCATGGATGTATGCTGAAATTTCAGATATATTACTAAAAGTCATCTTTTCGACTGCTGTACATGTATTTGGATACTGTCAATAATACAGTGACACTAAATCTTACTCTTGTTTCCTAAAATTTTGGGCTAAAATTAACTGAATATTCAGCTTGTTGTTTGTTGTCATAAATTACAGAATTGTTTTTTTTTGGTGCATTGCTGAAAAATGATAACTAATGCTTCTAGCAGCAGTGACACTAAATCCCTCCTTGGAATCAAGAGGTTTGATGGCACTGGCTTTGATCTATGGAAGGATAGGATGCAAGGCATTTTGTTTCTCAAGGACTGTGATGATACTCTCTTGGAAACTAAGCTAGCAACTATGACAGATAAGGATTGGGCTAGACTCAACAAGAAGGCCATTGCATATATTAAAATGGCTGTATCTGATGATGTACTTATAGACATTAAGTGTCTTGATATGGCTTGTGCTATATGGAAAAGTTAATGGATTCTTATGAAAATACAACTCCAGTGAATCAAGTGCATCTCATGTGCAAGCTTGTGAACATGGAGTTGGATGAATCTAAGCTAGCATTTGAGCATTTGAGTGCTTTCATAGGGATTTTGAGTTAGTTGTAGGACTTTTGCAGTTCTTCAGTGATAAACAACTGAAGGCTATTTTCTTATTGATGACTTTGCTTGATAGCTGGGAGGCTTTGGTTGTTTCCCTTAAGCAACAACACTGCCTTAACCTTTGATGGTGGTAGGGGCTCTATCCTCAATGAGGAGATTAGAAGAAAGTCTAGTGGAGAAAGCAGTGGTTCGGCATATCATCTTAGAGGCAGGTCAGAGAAGAGGGATAATGCAGCAAATAAAGGCAAAAGTAGGAGTAAAAGCACGGGCAAACAACAGGATGTTACTTGCTATCAGTGTGGGTGTAAAGGGCATAAAAAGCCCGATTTTGTTGGTACTACAAGAAGGAGCAAGAAAGAAACAACAAGGAAAGAAAAAGAAGGATGATAAGAAAGACGATGGCAGCTCTTTCTCAAAAGAATTTACAAGGGCAAATGTTGCATCTAGTGTGGTCATTGAAGAACTCCTTGACATTGAAGAGGTACTTGTTGCAACCTCATGCAATGATGTAGATATTATGGCAACAGCAGGTGATATGCACATCACCAAAAAGGAAGTGATTGATGCCTTATTTTCAGCCCACCCAAAAAGGGGCGCCATCCTAGACTGACTATGCCTATTTATAGGCCACTCTCTCATTCATTCCTTACGGTTGATTCATTCAGTCCGTCACCTCTTCTCTCCAACCTCTCCACTACCCTCACACCCCTTCAGAAGGACATTGTGTTTTGTGGTTCGTGGCTGTCTGCATCATCTTCCTTGTGCTACGGTACCCTTGGTCCCTTGTATCACATTCACTCCATGATTCGGAACTTCATCATTCCATTCATGAGAGTTTCTTCTCTCTTCTCTTCTCTTCTCCATGTTTGCTGAGTTCACTCCGTGTTCCTCCCCACAAACCCTACTGTCTCGCTGGTACGTCATCTTTTGACAAGGGGTACCCATTGTTTCACCTCCCTTCCCCTACCAAGCATTGTTATTCTATCGTTTGTAAAGAACTCCAAGGAAACACCGACTGTACATAGTCTAGCCTTGGTAGTCCCTCGGGTAAGCCTCTCTGTCAAACGTGCAAGCCTCCAGACGGGGTTGTTTCTTTCCCTAAAGGAGGAGCGGTGGGATCTTCTTTCAGGGTCTTCCAAACTTTCTCACTCACAAATGTGTTATCCACGTCTATTATACCCAATCCTAGGGGCAATGAGCCCGCATCTAGACCCATGGAATTGCTTGTGGACGACAAAAACAACTCTCTACCTCTGTTAATATGAGAAAGCTATACCTTGGGGTCCCTTGCTATTCGTTTCTTTTCCCTTTGATAGAAAAGATGACAATTGTTACTAAAAAGGTCCGTCAACATTATATATTCAAGGTCAGACAACACTATAGATTTTTGGTACGGGGACCCACCCATATATATCTCGGCTACTTCTTGTTTATTCATGGGTGATACTCCTCCTTTCTTAAAAAAAAACCCCCATGGTAAATACCGCGCTAGAGTGCATCAATAATAGCTTTTTTTTTTCATTTGTTCCCCCCAAGTCCTAGTTGGCCTTATTCTCTAGTTTAATTACCCTAACGTATTGTAGGACAGCCTTGTCGAGCGTATTGTTAGGAAGTTTTGACGTAGAGGGCCTAATAGAGAATGGAGACACCAAAGCTTTTTCTAAGAGGACAATCTGATCAAGGACAGTGCGGTTTCCACCTCAGGTCGGTCAAACTGCTCGTATGCACCAGCCACATGCCTCACCTTAAAGGTTTTTACATTTTCGGAGGTACGACTTGGGGTGAGGTTGACCCCAAACTGCCTATTCGAGGATTGCTCGTGGGCGAAGAGCCCATATTTACCCACTAGAGGGATTAGAAATTGCTGCCTTGAATTGAACAATCGAATAAGGAGATTGTGCCATTTGATATACAGGGATAGTAAGGGGAGGATAATTCCCTCCAACCAATAGCTAGAGAAAGAGTAACTCAGGTCCCTTAGGTTGATATAACTAGGCCACCACATCACTTCAAACTCCATGTGGAGAGGATACTTAGTGTCCTTGGTAGAGGAGGTGGGCCCGTAGTATCCTGTTACGGTTTTGCTCTCTCCTCGGTGAGGTTTTGAGGGCTAGTTTATGAAAATGATCTATAGGCATAATGGTTTCTCCGTGCATTTATCAAACAATTTGGGGTGGTTATTGGTAAATTTTCTTGCCTTTTTGGGGGTCCTGGCCAAAGGAGGAGGAAGTAGGGAGAGAAATGGGGGCGTCGAAACGACCACCTCACCGCTGTATTTAGTAAACTCTCGAAATATTTTTTCTTAAGTATATAGGTCACTATTTGGTTCTTCTTTAAATTCTCCGTATGGGTATCCTTGATAACTTTCGGGTCCCTTCTCCTGCTTTCTACCCACAGGTAGATGATGATACACATCATTAGGGAAAGTTAGGTATACCGTGCCACTTGGGCAGAGAATAGTTGGGCAGCGGTGTGATTCGTGGCGCCTACGAGGCTGGCTTGGGTGGAGCCGTACGACTTTGGCTTGCCTTGCCCATGGGCCTTCATATTTTCCCACCGCATATGCTTTTTTTTGCCGGGGTCATAGGGGCATCTTTTCTTGTTATGTTGACTCGGGTTACATTTATAATCTTGCTCCTAGTGAGAAAGCTCTTTGTAGGCCAAGTGGGTGAGCCTATCTCACTAATCTCATTGGATGTTCTCCTCGAAGGGGAGTTCCTATTTAGGGAGGTAAGAGGGTTCATTGCTTAAGTTCGTGGCGAAGTCGCAATAGGGTGAAAGGGTCGTCCTTCCAATTTGCTTTTGCCCCAAGAAAAGCAGTAGGGAGGGGACTTGCCATTCTCATGTCTAGAGAAAGAGACCCTATCGGGGATGCTAATCGAGAGGTACAAGCAGGACTTTCTAACTCCTCCGCTCTCTACTGTCTCTTTCTTTCTTCGTAAGTCAACCATCGAGCGGATCAAAGAGTTGAACGGTTCTTTCTTATTTCCTTTCTTATTCTTATTCTCCATAGGGGGTACCCTCCTCTAAAATATTAGTTATACTGTTTTCTCTCAAGACAACACCTCCTTGCTTTTCAATCAATCAAAGGGGGGGTGCCTCTTCCTAGTCGCATGTAGTCAACTTTGAAAAGTGAGGACTAGGTTTTAAGGGAAGGTTGGAGCGTGGAGGACTCTATGGCCCATTTGCGGAGAGTCAAATTAATGTACAGTGTTCCGTTGGAGGTTCTCTTTCTTTTAGGCCTAGGCCATTGGACTAGTTGCATATTAATTAGAGATAAGCTGAAAGCTTGGATTGGCACTGATGGCATGCTTGCAGCCTCACAATCCTTGAGGTACTCTAGGTAAGTATATTTCAAGGGGACTCTTGCTTCTTGTAGCTCTATAAGATTAAGTTGCAACCATTTTTTCATAAAGGTGTACCTAAAAGACTTTTTTTTTTCATCTTCTACTAATGAGGAAAAATAGATTAATGAAGGATCGAGTCCGTTTCAATTCAATTGGTCACTCGTATGGTGACCTGCTTAGTTTGGTAGTTGTTTTAAAAATGGGGAATTGCCGAACTTGTAAATGCGTATTCTTGCCTTCCCGGTTGGCTTTAAGGAAGACTACTCTATCACGGGGATGTGAAATTTTGAGATGCTCTAATCTTGTTGATAACATTTAATTAAGATATTAATCAAATATGCAAGGTTGTTTAGCACGTGTGATGCACATGGCAATTATTTCATGGTAACAGGCCAAGGACCCCGAGGATGCAGTGGGTGTCAAAGGCAAAAGTTGTAATAAGTTATGTTTGACCGGTACTATGTGGTACCTGGTGTCAAGTTTTGGCCTAGACCAATTTATTGGCCACTAATGTTAGTGGTGATATTAGAGACTAGGCTTTAATTAATTAATTAATGCCAGTCTAAGGGTCAATAACTGCTCAAGGATACTTGGAAGACAAATTGGCCTAACCAATTTAACTATTGGTTGGTGAAATTCATTTTTTGAGTGCTAGAATAAATTTTAAATTAGTTTTCAGAATTAATATTCTGAAAATTAATTTAATAAGCTAGATAATGCTGAAAAATGAGATTAGAAGGCTGCTACTTGGTAAAACTTGTACATGCAAGTGGGAAAAACGTTTTTAGGGGTTGGGAGAAGTCCATTCCAACCATTGTGAGAGAGGAGGCTATTAGAGGGCAAGAAGAGAGGTTGATGATATGATTTGCAGCCGCGAGGGATCAATCCTACTTCAAGTGATAGCAATCTGGAGCCCTCTAGGAATATATGGCAGTAGCCCAATGTCCTTTTGGTAGAGGTGACAGCATACAAGAGAAGGTAGCAGTCTTACTGGTGGTCCTAAGGTGTAGGCAATAGCTTCTATGACTGTTTGAGCATGGCAATAACAGTTTTTCAATGTTTCTCGCAATGAAACTCTGAAATTTCTCTCTACAGCATTCTCTCACATTCCTTAACCATCTCTCAAGTTATGTTAGCATTTTTCAGCAATTTGAGCCATCAAAGGAAGAGATTTCAGTCATCTCTCAAGTTATCTTAGGATTTTTCAATAGTTTGAGCCATCAAAGGAAGAGATTTCAGTTGATCTTTATTGTAAACCTAATTTATAGCAGAAATTAGGGTTTTGATAGTCTTCTTAGGATGCGTGCTTAGAATTGAGAGCCTATAACTTGAATTCTAGCAGCTGAAATTGAGGAATTTCGAGATTCAAGAGGCTAGCCAACCAATGTTAGATTTTGGGTTGAATTTGTCCTTTAAGGAGCAGGATGAAGGTCAATCCCCAAGCAAATCAAGGGGCAAATTGGTTTGGAGGTTTACTGGTCAGTTTTGCTTGCACGAGGTACTTGGATTAGCGGAGGAGGTCAAAGGTTTTCTGTTGTACTCCATCCAATTGCCATAAAAGTTAAAGAAATACTACGAGGGGCACCAATTTTAGGGTCAACAAGCTATCCAATGTCCAAAATTGTATGTTAAAGTGTGCATTTCAGTTTTGTGAATTTGTTAATTGTTGTAATTAAGTGCTTAATTAGGAAATTACCACCCTTTCCAAGAAGGAAGTTTGGTTTCACACTCCCTTTCCCCCCTTGACATACCCAGAATGATCTACTGGTAATTAAGGTACCCAATGATTGTCCTTGCTAGACTCAAAAGATACAACACTATATACTCTAGGGATTATTTTAGATGTGGAAGGTGGACTATTCCTCCATGTACATTATTATGCATGAGAGGGCCCTTTTAGTCAACTATTAAGGAGGTTTTAAAGACTCCCTTATGAGGATGACATAGGGACATAGTTAAGGGGTGGGATTCCTTTGGTAGTTAACCAAGAGTAAAAAGAAGTTGACTGTGGAAAGTAACCTGTACCACCTTATGGTTGGGAATGGTGAACGAGGAGGTAGGACCTAGTAGGAGCATTTTGATGGTGGGCTGATGGATTTCATCCTTTTTAGATCCCAACCCATTTACAGTGTATACGTATTCCATCTCACGTACCAGTAAGAAAGTGGTGTAATACGCAATGACGAAGGGGACTATAAAGCTAAACATACCTTTGATAGCAAGATCGTGGGTTTGTTACTTAAGGGCATCTCCATGAAATACTGTACAAGAAAGGTTAGTATGTGGATAGGGAGGAAAAGCAAGGAATGGATGACTTGGGGTACGAAGTAAAGATAAAGGGATTGGATTCCCTGTCCCATGCGAGTGGTGAAATTGGTAGGCTGATCTCGTTTCAGGTTCATGGAGGTCCACAGTTCAGAGCAAGGTATCTAGCAATCTAACAAATATGCATGGACAATGGACATGTACATGCACATCTAATTATAATTTTAGGACTGAATGCATATCAATATCTGCATGTTTATGCTATGTAAATGCATGATAGATGTTGTACATATGTGTGTGCATCTACTAGACCATGCACCCCCCGTAAGGATATGGGCTTACCATGGCGTTGGAGCAAGAAATACCTATATAGGGAGTAGAAGTGACTCTGAGCTTAGCTTGGTTTCCACTCTACGTGTGATTCCCTAAACTCAATGGTGAATCCTTACAGGTGCGGCATCATGAGGGTGTAGTCTTGAGATGCGTCTCAATGTTGTATCTTTCAATATCATGAATACAAAGATTCCTTATTGATATATCTTGTTTGCCATTCCGTTGTGCCTTTTTGTGCCTCAAGTCAGGTTATGACTTGAAGTCATGTGAAGGTCTGAAATACTTGGTATCAAAGAAACTCTAGCACGGAGCATACTAGCTCGAGAGGGGAGTAGGCTCACGGACGCGGAGGAGATCCTACCATAACACGTCGTGCAACACGATGCGATGACCTTGACACGACACGACATGACATGACGCGACATGACACGACACCGCGCAACACCCCACGTCGCGAAGCCCTGCTGGGCATGTTACTTGTTGAAAATTGGAGGAGAACCTGATGTGGCGACAAAGTTGAGAGGGAGCCGTGGCGTGATAGGGACGCGCGACATACCATTCAAAAATGTCTTGGAGAGAGCTAAGGTTGTGGGAGGACACTTTCTTTAAAGAGGGAGACGAGCTATGTCACTGGCTCAAAATCACATACAAGAAGAAAGAGCTACAACTCAAACTGATTGAGTAGACAAAGAAGACCATCAAGATGCTAAGGAAGATCCAACCAGGAATAGACGTGCTATGCAATCTCGAAGAGAAGGTTAAAGAGATGGATGAAGACTTAGAGGAGGTTGACTACCAATTGATCATGGTGTGAGAGAGAGCGAGGCTGTGGCAAGTGAAGATGGCCCGAGGCCTCGACACGGAATTGCAAGAGAAAATCATGCTGAGGAAGGACTGGGAGATTGCCTCTGGAGTTGAAGGAGCCAAAGAGAGGGCCGAACCATACTTGAAGCAGATGCGGGTCAAAAGCGTCTAAGAGTTGAAGATTGGAGTGAAGCGAACCAAAGAAGGACCAAGGAGCCAAGAAAAGGAGAAACATGTGAAAGAAAAAGAAGAAATATGGTCAGATGAAGATGAAGACTAGGGAGAGAATGAGCTTAACCCAGATCTTGGAACACCTTGTCCCCAACAAGGAGCCGATGGCTACTACACCGACTACTACTAAGAAGGCTACCATGAAGGCCGATACCTCTACAACGAATTCCCTCCTGAAGGAGACAGATACTACTACCTTGAAGATGTTCCCGTCGACTACCACCTAGAAGGAGAATGCCTCTATACCGACTACCCCTATCCCGAAGAATGCCAACCCGAAGGAGATCAAGGAGAAGAAGAAATGATGGAATATTATGTGAAGGGAGAAGGATGGAAAATGGATGTGAGTTCAAAGGTAGAAAATATCATGATGGAGTTAGGATACAGAAAAGAAGAGAAAGCAAGGTGGATATGTGAGAAGGATAAACCATTGCACCCACAGGTTGCGGCCCGGTTGAAAGAAGAACCAATGTCAGAAGAAAAGAAGGGGGAGGATGAGCTCGGTCTTGATCTTGAAACACCTCCACCCATTGAGATTGAGGGTGAGGCTAGGTTGGCGCCCTCTTGTGAGGCACGAGATGCCTTTGATGAAGAAGAAGATGAAGAAGTAGATGAAGAGATAGAGTTAGAAGATGAGAATGGAAGGGTGAAAGCACCTGGGGAAGAGCATTTGCTACATGGAGCCAACACTTCTACTTTAGATGATGATATAGATGAAGGAAAAGAAAGAAGTGATGAATGAAAAGAGAAGAAAGAAGAAAAGGGGAAGGATGAGCTCAACCCAAATCTTGGAACACCTCTGCCCCAACAACCCAAAGAAGAAAAGGGGGAGGATGAGCTCGATCGTGATCTTGGAACACCTCCACCCATTGAGATTGAGGGTGAGGCCAGGTTGGCGCCCTCTTGTGAGGCACGGGATGCCTTTGATGAAGAAGAAGATGAAGTAGATGAAGAGATAGAGTTAGAAGATGAGAATGGAAGGGCGAAAGCACCTTGGGCAGAGCATCCGTTGCATGGAGCCAACACTTCTACTTTAGATAATGATATAGATGAAGGAAAAGAAAGAACCGAGGAATTAAAAGAGAAGAAAGAAGAAAAGGGGGAGGATGAGCTCAGTCCAAATCTTGGGATACCTCTACCCCAACAACCCAAAGAAGAAGCGAAGGGCGAGGAGGAGCTTAGTCTAGAACACCTCGACCTCAACAACTCCAACCCCAACAACCAACCAAACCCTCACAGCTCAATGATGATAGTCTAGGAAAAGAGTTGAAGGAGAGAATCATGCAAATATGGGATGAGATAGAAGAAGATGATAGGAAAGAAGAAGAAAGAGACTTAACAACCCAAAGAAGAAGCGAAGGGTGAGGAGGAGCTTAGTCTAGAACACCTCGACCTCAACAACTCCAACCCCAACAACCAACCAAACCCTCACAGCTCAATGATGATAGTCTAGGAAAAGAGTTGAAGGAGAGAATCATGCAAATATGGGATGAGATAGAAGAAGATGATAGGAAAGAAGAAGAAAGAGACTTATTAGATGGAGCCATAGAGAAGATCAAGGAAAAGATGAGATAAGACAATAGAAGAAAAGAGGTAGAAGAGCAAGTAGAGCTAGCTAGAAAGAAGCTAGAAGAGAAAGAAAAGCTAGAGCATGATATGAGAAAACAAGTAGAAGAAAACAAGAAGGAGAAAGTTAGGAAAAAGATTGAGCAAGTAGAAAAAGAGAGAGTTAGCAAGTTAAAAGAACAAGTATGGAGAGCTAGGAAGCCAAAGAAAGAAGATAGGCAAAAACAGGGAGAGGAAGAAAAGATAGATCAAGGCAAGAAGGCCAAAGAAGAAAAGAAAAGAAGACAAGGAGGAAGAAGAAGAGCAAAAGATAGAGAAGGAAGAGAATGAGAATCAAACAAAGAAGAAGGTGAAACCAAATGCCAAGAAACGGAGGTAGGCCGCTCGAGCCAAGATGAGAGATGAGAATGAAGATGCCTCCAAAATCCCCCAAACTCAACTTGTGGCTAAGAACGAAGCAAACCAAGCTTTTGATCCAAGGCCATATCCCATCCCAGCCAACTCGGATCAAAGTAGGAACCAAGTGCACTTCAACAATGGAGTCATTGGCTGCGCCCTTGAGCCTGAAGAGGCAAACCCTTATGAGCTTGGATAGAACGAGTCAGAGGACCAAGCCTCAAAGAAGGGAGAGTATGAGGGAGTGCTTGCAATATGGTTCAATCAAGGTAATTTCGTGCCATGGAAGGGAACCTTGCTAGTTGAGCCTTGGAGAACTCTCCAACTCAATCTTAAGGTGAATGTCTTTGGACTACGGAATCCTTTGGGACCATACTCAATGCTGGTAAAGATTGAGATCTTGGCATTTAGGCCGTAAGCAATGCAAGGAGTTGTCATCCTGATCCTATGTATCCGTGACACACCATGCACCACACATATGGGCATCACCCTAAGAACTTCAATAATACCTCTATTTCTGCAAACCAAAATTCGGTTTAAGTGTGACATCTTAGTCCATTCCCCTCCAAGAACTTCAACTTCAAATGAGATTAAGAAGTGCCAAAGAGGTGACATGCACCAAGACCGCATCTTCTGTGTGAGAAGGCAAGCCGAATCAACCGGTTTGTCTAAGTTCAAACAAAGCAAGAAAGATTCGGCAAGGAGGCCAAGGAAAACAGCCCAAGTTCTTGACTTGGCGATGAGGGCAAAGAGTCTTGGCAAACGAACCAAGGGACCCAAGTTCCCAAGGCCCAAGGAAATGGTACGAAGAAAGGGAGGAACGACACAAGGAGCAAGGCAATGGACTACCTCCCTTAAGGCATGGCACAACATGGCTACGACTGTGCCACAACGCCTTGACCCCAACAACACGACAACTTGGGATCATGCTTACAAAGCTTGGCATGCAAATCCATAAGTGCCAAGCCGCCTCAAGTTAGGACTATGAAGCCTCCACTCCTCAAATGTAATTGAGTGGAGGGTGAATTGGAATGCAAAAGAATAAAATAACTAAGTCTAGATGGGTAGACCTTGGCTAGCTTGATAGAATAAGCTGTGTCAAGACCCCCAAGTCGTAGTGTGGCAGACACTGACCAGCTTGATAGAAAAGGTTGCGTTAAGGCCCCACTAATGAGTCAAGTCCTAGATTGGTAGACACTAACCATCTTGATAGCATAAGCTATGTTAAGGTCCCGGAATGAGTCAAGAAACCGCCCTTAGATTGTTGAGGATAGCAATTCATTAAGTGGGGGTGAGTGTAAGGGTATGGGCTTTGTACCTATACTGTGGTGTTGTAGCCAGAAACACCTATATAGGGAGTAGTAGTGACGTTGAGCTCAGCTTGGTTTCCACTTTACGTGTGAAAAAAAAGGAAACCAAAAAATCACTTTTCTATGCCACACACACACACACACACACATTGTAGTGTACTTGTGGCCAAGGAATCACATGCATGGAAGGTGAAAGGCAAGACATGTCATGGTGTGTAATAGATCATGGGCTACAGTAGATCATGTTAGGAAGATCATGGTTAGCAAGTCATTTTTGACTTGAGAAGGTTGGTTGTTTGTTTCCTTCAAAAGGCAGAACATTAATTGTTGGTGATGTGACAATTATTAAAATATTAGTAGGCTTTTTAATTCACGAATATCGATGAAACCAAGGTGTCGGCTGCACGATTTTTCTAACCAATTATAAAAAAGGACTGAAAGTGACTTGGGGAGAGGATTGTGTTCTTCATCTTGATAGTGATAAGTGAATGTATCTTCTTCTTTTGCTTGAGCCAAGTTGCGAGGAGCAACACATAATGGGTCTACCTACGTGTTGGCGTTCATGCAAGATCGAGGCAAGTGAAATTGTTTGTGGCTTGATTGATGTGAATCAAGATAAAGTCATGAGCTGTCCCAAATGGGATAGTTATGTGATTTTTTGGATTCGAAGTGTTTGATCGTGCTTGGCTTTGTTTCATGTGACTAATCTTGCAGAGTATCATGGACCTATTCCTACCTTAATCCTAGATCAAGAGAAGTCGAGGTTACTGGACGTTGATGGGCTTCAATAGTTCTTGTTACTAGAATGAGCGTTGCTTCATAGATACAAGAAGGGTACACTGAGGAATGATCTCCAGTGTTTGCTCAAGTTTTAGGTTTCCCTCATGCATGAGGCAATATGGTTGGATGAGCCTTAGTTTGGTGATGACTCTTTGCCTTTGCTTTGCATTTACTAGTAGGCTATGGGACTTGGAACAACTATAGTTCTAGTGGGGGAGAATAATGCACTTGGGCATTGTTCACTTGCATGTGCTCATATGTCAAGTAGACAATGGGATAGGCAGAGGCGGATGACATGGCCAAGGGATCCCACATGAGAAGCATTGCATGAGAGCTGAGATGTATATGTGCCGAAGGTGAAAGGCACGATAGGTCATGATGTGTAGTAGATCATGGATAATAGATTTTGTTAAGAAGATCGTGGGTAGAAAGTTGCTTTTTCCTTAAGGTGTTGCGCTCTGTGGGAGGATTGAGACACGCAGTGCTTGCTAGCAGCAGAGAGAGAGAGAGAGAGAGAGAGAGAGAGAGAGAGAGAGTGTGCAGAGTAGAGAGGAGAGTGAGCACGACTTGTGGGTACAATGACGAATGTACCTCTTTAGGTTTTTAGATAGATATATATATGAAAGTACAAGTATGCTAAGGGTGTGTTCACACTCGAGCACATATAAAAGGCAAGAGGGCCCTTTATTCCCAACAACCTCCCACCTAAAGGCAATGTGCCTTAAGAGGAGAAAAGAATCAGCTAAGTCTAGGTATGCACAAAGCTGAAATACATATAACTATCCAACTCCCATCATCTGTCGGTAATGAGCAAACCGCTTTGTTGGAAGACCCTTCGTGAGGTCTGCAGGATTATCATGTGTATGTACTTTGACAAGCTCAATGCTCTTGCTGTCAGGTACATCTCTAATGAAGTGGTACTTTACCTGTATGTGCTTCGTCTTTGCATGAAAGATGGGATTCCGTGCTAGCATGATAGCACTTTGACTGCCACAATGGAGAACAAGTAACTATGTAATGCCAAGCTCTCCCACCAGACATGAAAGCCATAAAGCCTCCTTGCATGCCTCAGTGCCAGCCACATACTCTGCCTCTGTAGTAGACAAGGGAACATACTTTTGTAGCTTGGAGATGCAAGAGACTACTCCTCTTGTGAAGGTAAACACATATCCATAAGTGGACTTTTTGTAGTCTGCATGCCCAGCATAGTCTGCATCCGTAAAGCCAACGACAAATGCCTTCTACTTTCCAAAGAAGATGCACAAATCCTTTGTGCCTTTGAGGTATCTCATAATACCTTTCATTGCTTCCCAATGTTTTTTACCAGGGTTTGCCATGTATCTGCTAACCACTCCCACTGCAAAGGCAATGCCAGGATGTGTAACAACCATAGCATACATTAAACTGTCAACAGCTGAAGCATATGGTAACTTGGCCATTTCAGCCTTCTCATCATCAGAAGTAGGGCTGTCCTTTGCACTGAGTTTCACATATGGAGGCAATGGAACCCCACCCCAATTGTTTTCCCTCCCTCCATATTGAAACGTTGCAAAACTTTGGAGATATACTCCTGCTGAGATAGATAGAGTAATCCTTTTGACCTATTTTTGAGTATTTGCATGCCAAGAATGTGATTTGCATCACCAATATCCTTTATGTCAAAATTGTCATGAAGACTTTGCTTCGGTGAGTCTAAGGCATGAGTATCCCTGCCAACAATTAGCATGTCATCCACATACAAAACCAAGATAATCAAGCTGCCATCTGCTACCTTCTTGGTGTTGAAGCAGTGATCCACTTGACTTCTATGAAAACCTTGAGACTACATAAATGTATCAAACTTATGATACCATTCTCTTGGTGCTTGTTTCACCACAGTCAGTCAACATGACATAATCAGTCACATTGTTTGCACCAGGAACAAATCTATCACGTTGTCTAGTAGCCCTAGATGATCTCCTAACCCAATGATCATTGTTTGCTGGCTGTTGAGCATTTTCAGCTTGCTGTCCTGGCATTTCAGCCTGCAAATCAGCATTAACAGCTTCCTGTCTTGGTTGTTCCTGCACATCTAGTGGCTCATCATTATGGACAATAGCTAGCTGATCATTTCTAGCATTATTTTTTGCATTTGCAGGTTCATTCACAACAGGTATTTGCTGCTGTACAATGGGCACATTTTGCTGTCCAAAAGGTATTTCTTCCCGGAATACAACCCTACGGACCTTCCGAGTCTTTTCGGGCTGTTTATGCATGCGATAACATCATTGCTGCGTACTACTTTATTTTTCTTAGATCCCATAATCTATATCCCATTTCACCCTTGTCACCATATCCTAGGAAAATGCATTTACAGGACTTTGGTTCAAGTTTGCTGCGTTTTTCTTTACGAATATGCACAAATGCTTCGCAGCCAAACACTTTTAAGTGTGTATACGAAGGTGGCTTGCCTGACTATGCTTCTTGGGGAACTCCCCTCTCCCCCAAAGACCTGTTTGGTGACTGATTAATCAAGTGTACGGCTGTCATAATAGCCTTTGTCCAAAAAACCATGGGGTAATGCAGTATGAGACAGCATCGTACGGACCTTATCCTGTATGGTCCGATTCATACGCTTTGCAACTCCATTTTGGGGTGGATTATGAGGGGTAGTGAGCTCCCTCTTTATTCCTTTGCTATCACAAAATGCCTGAAAGGCCTTGGACACATATTCCCTACCATTGTCAGAGCGAAGACACTTAAGTGTCTTATTAGTCTGATTTTCAACCAATGCCAATAATTATGAGGGGCAGTGAGCTCCCTTTTTATCCCTTTGCTGTCACAAAATGCCTGAAAGGCCTTGGACACATATTCCCCACCATTGTCAGAGCGAAGACACTTAAGTGTCTTATCAGTCTGATTTTCAACCAATGTCAATAATTTTTTAAACTTGTCAAGCAATTCGTCCTTGCTATGAATAGGGTAAACCCATACCTTCCGTGTAGCATCATCGACAAAGGTGGCAAAATATATTTCCCTCCCTAAAGATAACACTGGCATTTGACCTACATCGGAATGTACTAACTCTAGAGGAGAAGATTTCAGCGAAAGAGACTTCTTATGAGACGTTTGTGCATGTTTACCATAAACACAATGATCACAATGCTCAAAATCAGTATAACGAAGATAAGGCAAGTAACCCAAACGAGAGAGCACTTCATTTCAGTTTGACTCATGTGTCCCAACTGGCCATGCCACAAAGAAACACTTGGCTACTTGGTCATGGCAACAACATGATCACTCACACTAGATACATGGAGGGGATACAAGGTATCACTTTTACAACCTCTGGCAATCACTCTAGATCCCTTACGGATCTTCCATTTACTATCACCAAAGGTGGTATGAAATCCATCGTCATCTAGCTACCCTGTGCTAATCAAGCTCTTCTTGAGCTGAGGCACATGCCATACATGCTGAAGTGTGAAGACAAAACCATGCTGAAACTGCAACTGCGCATTGCCAATACCTGCAATGTCACATGCGTAGTTGTCCCCAAGATGAACATCACCATGTCGACCCCCTGTATAGTCAGAAAACCACTCACAATGAGGGGTGACATGAAAAGAAGCACGTGAATCTAGAATCCAAGTATGCATGTCATCATCCGTATGTGCAAGTAAAGCATGTGTACTAAAGTGTGAAGTGACCAAGAGTATGTCATTCCCATTGTCACTGTCATGAGTGATTACATTCCCCTCTTCAATTTTGATACTGCTCTTCTTAGGCCGACTCTCTTTCTTCTTTTCCTTGCTGTCATCTGTCTTCTTGCCCTTTCCTTTTTCTTTATTCCATTTGTAGGAGTCACATTTAAAGTGACCCTTCTTGTCAGAATGATGGCATTCAACATCCTTGCCACGTGATTTACTGCGTCCCTTGCTATTAGATTTGCCTTTCTGCTGTGATCTGCCTCTAGTATGCAAAGCACTGGAAGACTTATTGGATGCATTGTTCTGCCGATTCATTTCTTCCATGAGTAGAGCACTCTCTACATCAACATACAAAAGAATTGCATTAGAATTGCTCATAGCAGTCTTGAATGTATCCCAATTCTCTGGCAGAGTGTAAGGCAAGAACGTAGCCTTAAATTCCTCATCAATCAAGAACTTCAAGGCAACTAGCTGGCTGAAAATGGAGTTAAACTCACTCAAATGAGTAGACATTGTTGTACCCACTTTCATACGCAAATCCATAAGCTTTTTCAGCTAATACACTTTGCTTGTGGCACTCTTCTGTGCATATAGTTCTTCCAGTGGAGTCCAAATAGCATATGCAGAATCCAAACCGTCAATGTTAAACAACAAGGCATCAGAAATCGATAGCTCGATGGTTAAGCATGCAAGATCATTTAACTCATCCGAGTTTTCCTGTTCCATATCTGCGGGCTTTGCCCCTTTGGTCTTAATCGGCTTTGCTTGCTTCTTCTACAACAATATATTGTAGCACTGTTTTTACCAGACTACAAAGTTATGTGCTCCTTCAAGCTTCTTAATGTGCATGAGATTACTGTTGTCATTTCTGCCAGCCATGATTTTTAGTGCAAATGTGACCAAAAAATTCAGCAAATGCAGGCCCAAACTATCACACAAGTGATCAAGGTACAAACAAGTACCAACCAGCAATAAATAACCACGTAGAAGCAGAAATTTCAGATCTGCAGATAAATTTTTAGAAGCACTAAACCTTGTGCTATAGCACTCCACAACTGATTACAGTTGTTTTAGGGAGAAATACATCACATTGCTAAGAAGTCCCAAATTTTAGCTGCAATTTGTGTTGTACATGCACCCACGTGCACAAAATTTGACACGCACAGTCAAAAGCCCCAAAATTTTTGTGCTCAGAGCATCAACCATACATTTGCATTGTCTTTGACATGCATAGAATAGGCCAATTTTGCCAAAATAGGGCAGTTTCAGCAAAACCCCCAAATTTTTCCAAGTGCTAGATGTCCAAATTGCATGGAATTAAACCCGCATGTACATAAAATGACCGAATGGTACACAAATTTTGCCCAAACAGTAAAAGGCCCGGGGTCCAATGTGCATCAATGTCGAGAAATTGGGTATATTTGAGCCCAATTTTGGCATGTACATGAAAAGCCCCAAATGTCGAAGGCAAAATGTCACAAATTCTTGCAATTTCTGAGGCAAATGGTCTTGCTCTGCATCACAATCCCCAAATCCGGAAAAAGCCCCAAATTTCCGGACCAAGATTGCACAAATCTACACTTTGTGCTTCCACGTGTGAAACCTCCTCAGAGGGAAAAGGGGATAAAAGAGATTTAAAAAAAAACTTGACTTTTAAAAAAATGTGACGGGGAGTAGGGTGCGTTGACCCGCCGGCCTGGGTCGCACTGGCGTCTCCAGCCCGTCGCGTGGCTCCTGTCCCGTTTATCAGCGTCCCGTTGGTTGCCGTGCGGTTGCCACATTGGTCCCACCGTGAGCACAGCCGTCCAGCAGTTCGTCGCGACTGCATGCCTCCGTCGATCCTGTTGCCGACGCCTGCAGCCTGGTTGTGTGTCTCCTGGTCGTGGTCCTTGCTTGCAGTTCAACTCGCCAACTGTTTGCTTGTCCAACCTTTTGATGCCTGCAACCCAACCTGCAACTCCGACTCTACCGTCTAACTCTTGGACGACTGTTGGAACATTCAACACCTGCGCACTGATACCAATTTGTTGCGCTCTGTGGGAGGATTGAGACACGCAGTGCTTGTAAGCAACACAGAGAGAGAGAGAGAGAGAGAGAGAGAGAGAGAGAGAGAGAGAGAGAGAGAGAGAGAGAGAGAGAGAGCAGAGTAGAGAGGAGACTGAGCACGACTTGTCGGTACAATAACGAGTGTATCTCTTTAGGTTTTATATATATATATATATATATATATATATATATATATATATATATATATATATATATATGTGGAAGTACAAGTGTGCTAAGGGTGTGTTCACACCCGAGCTTATATAAAAGGCACGAGGGCCCTTTATTCTCAACAGAAGGTTGGTCGTCCTTTTTCTTAAGACAACATTAGTTGAGTTTTTTAATCGATGAATATTAACAAAGTAAAGGTGTTGGCTGAATTTGGGTGTCGATTGCACGATTTCTGAAGCGATGATAAAGATGGGTTAAAGGCGACTTGAGGAGATGATCGTGCTCTTCATCCTGTTGGCAATCAGCGAACACATTTTCTTCTTTTGCTTAAGGCAAGTTGCAAGGAGCAATAGAGGGCAGGTCTACTTGGTAGTCGGCATGTTGGTGTGCTTTGTGAGATCAAGCCTCAAGGTGAGCTGAATTGTTAATGACTTGATCGAGGTGAAGGCTGTTCCTATTTTCAGTTAGTCAATTGGTTGATTGTGGTGGTCATGAAGCCGATTGTGAATACCAACAAAACAACAAATTGATCTTTTCTTTTCCATGCCTATTGTGAGGAGCAATGAAGCGATGCTTTGCCACTAAATGGGACTGTTCATGAGATTGAACAATTCGGGAATGTATGTGGTTGATTGTGGCTGAAGATTGATTGAGGATGAGTGAGTGGGCCTTGAGCCCACAAATGTCTAACTAATGGGGAAGGCTTGTAGGAGGTTGGGTGTGCCAAAAGTGGTGCAACAATGGAAGCATAGACAAGTGCTGAAATAAATTGTTGATTAGAACACCAAAGAGAGAAAACAAAAGAACAAAAGAACAAAAGGACACTGCAAAGGAAGAGAATTCAGAGATGTGCTTGGGAAATGGAATCCATATACCAAACATGAGAATGATGCGTACAACAGTGAGTCATTGGCTGTGTGGCCATCGGCATTGGCTCCTCTCTCCCATAGGAAGACCACGTGAAGAATGACGATTTAGAATGAGAGGAGGAGCCACTGAATAAATAGGCCCAAAATATGCCATATATGGCAGCTGGTCGGCCAGCAATAAATGCCTAAATAATCACTAAAATGACCACTATAAAATGCCTAAATTACTTAGTAATATCAAGCATAGCCCATACTCACACATGAGTTGACTAGACTGCTAATAGGGTGATTGTGTTAGAATGTAGGCAATTAGCGGGAACAGCAGCAACAACACGAAAACATGGCAGCAACTCCTTGAATGGTGGTGGTGTTGAGCAACCAAAAGCATTAAGTGCATCAACAATTAATTGTACTAAATTGATTTGAGCCAATTTCCAATGCAATCATTCACCAAGCTTGTCATTTTTGGTCTACAGCCCCAAAAGGGCTTTATGGTACTTTTTGGCATTTATTATGCATGGTTTTACAAATGGCCAAATTTTCCCTATAAAGTCAGTCATCACCACCATTCGCTCTCTTATTCATCCTTCGATAGATCAGCACTCTGCACTAATGTTCACACCCTGACACACATGACATTTCGGTTTGTGGAGGCTCCTCATGTGCTGCCAATTGCTAGCACTTGTTCCTTCATCATTGGGCTGCATATGTAAGGCAGATCTAGCTGCCCAGTTGACACGATATCTGCTGCAGACTAGCAACCCATTTTCCATTGCTGTCTTGCTGTCGACCTGTTTTCTGTGCAGGACTGATCTGCATTTACTGTTTAGAACAGCTGCCTAGCACCCCATCTTCATCAAGCTGCACAGATACCGTATGTTTAGCTGGATAGGAAGGACCAGTAGCAGCTGATGTCATCAAACAGGCTGTGCTTTGTCCTAGATTGGCTGCCCATTCATCCTCTTTTGCATCCTTCATTGGATCAGCAATGTGCACTACTGTCACACCTTGGTATGGAGTGCATGTCCATTTGTGGAGGTTCCTCATGTGATACCCAGCTGCTAGCACCTTGTTTCTTCATCATTGGGCTGTATATTCAAGGTAGATCTGGCGGCTCGTCACAAGGACGTGTATTTTTAATGCCTAGCTTTGGCATCATTAAGTTGTGTTCACACTCGGCCAGACATTTCCTTTGTGGTGGAATTGTTGTCTTCTATAATTAAGGCTCCTACACAGGCTTAGTGGAGAGCCGCTTTTTGTGTTTTGTGCTATCTATAGGGGACTTGATCCTGTGGGATCATGTATGGAGAGGGGGCCACTCTTTTTGGATGGAGTGATTCACATTGAGCAGGTGATGTGGATTTGAGACGATCCACTACAGGTTATGCTTTCTCCCTTGGATCAGGATCTATCTCATGGAGCAGTAAGAAGCAGCCTATTGTGGCTTTTTCTTCTACAGAGGTAGAGTATTGTACCCTTTGTTGTATAGCTATGGAGGCAACTTAGCTTTGCCGGATATTGATGGAGATTGGCTTCCAAAGATAGGATCCACTTAGTTGCGCATGGATAACCAGAGTGCCTTGGCTCTAGGTGGTTATTCTAGTAATATCCCCCTTGAAAGGAAACCATAATGACAAAAGAAAAGATAACTACAAAAGCAAGTATACCCTTGCTAATAACTCTCTCACGCCCCACACTCGTTCAAGCATTGCTTTATTGCTTAAAAAACACACTCGTTCAAACATTGCTTTATTCATGTTGTCTCTCTCTCTCATCCCTCTCCCATCACTTTGTTACTTTCTCTTCCACCATCACTTTGTTACTTTCGCTTTGATTGCCCATCTAGATTTGTGGTTTTTTTTTTCACCCATTAAGGGGTTACTGGCGACTCCTTTTTGGCGAAAAAACAAACCACAGATCCAAGAATATACAACATGGGAAAAATAGAAAAAAAAAATCCATACCCTATTGGTCCCTATTCTCCCCATGCTGTATATTCTCGGATCTGTGGTTTGTTTTCTCGCTAAAAAAGGGTCACCAGCAATCCCTTATTAGGTGAAGAAAAGCTCGTACCCTATTGGTCCCTATTCTCCCCATGCTGTATATTCTCGGATTTGTGGTTTGTTTTTTTGCCAAAAAGGGGTATATAAGGTTGACTAGTACATTGAATGCTGAAAGTATATATACAATAGGTTGTTGGATTATCATCGGATGAAGCTTTCTTTCACTGTAAGAAACTGAAGTGATTGTGACCAATGCACAGAGCTGCCTAAATAGGTAGGGAATAATGTAAGAAAATGAATAGGTTGTCGATGCCAAATATGGCCAATTACACTAAAATGAATAAATTAATGCAAGAAATATAGCGAGTAGGTGCATGCCATGTGGCATTGACAGTCCACCTTGTGTAGCCTGCTCGAAACCTTACCTAACAGCTGGCGACTGAATAAATTGGTACTTGACCTAATCCAAAACAAAATGCGGTTGCCTAAATTGCCCTATACATGCTTGTGCTTTTGTCCAAGGAATGACCATATCTCTAACATCTTCTCTTAGATCTTGGATGCCGCATAAGGCTGAGGGATTTTGAATGCTGACAAAAGACAGGTAGTGAGACAAACAACACATCCAATATGCTATTGTTAATACCTTATCTAGCACTGTCTAGCCGAGTCATCTACTATTTTTGATAATGTGCTCAATGGATCTATTCAGTCATTGTCTTTAGATAATAATGAACCCTTTCAACATGTATTTTGAATTAAATAATAAATAAATATAAATATTGTGTTTGGAATTAGACACAAACCATGGTACTGCATGCCTTAAGATGTTTCCAGCACATCTATTTCCTATGCGAGGTACTTCTTGGATTTTTATTCGAAAAGATTTGTATTTTCCCTTTGATTCTATTAAGAGCTATGTTTCATGGGGGATTTGTAACCACTTTATGCATAATATCTAAGTTTATCCCAAAAGACATACACATGTATTCAAGCTTTGGTCGTGTGCTCAATGCCTTTGAGTCATATTGGCCTTTTACCAGCCTCTGAGCTATGCACATGCACCTCTGTACCATGCCTTACTTTGGTTCCATGAGCTTCTCGCTAGACCATGTCTCTTGTTGCACCTCTCCTTTCTAGACACTGCCTCTTTGAGGTGAGACATTCCCATTTTCATTTCTTTGTGTGTTTCATGTCATGACCTGAAGGGGGGTTTGTTAGTTAGCTTTATACAGACCCCCATGTGTGAACACACCTTAGGTCTAGAAGCGTGTGCATTAAAGGTGTGAACACCTTTTACACCTCCTAACATTAAATAAGGATCAAAGGTTTGGGGGGGAACCCAAAGCCTATATAATGAGGCCCTAAACATTGTACTTCTATCAACATCTATCACATCAATCTATTCAGCTTGCTGTGTACTTGCAAGAGTTCTTTTTTCGTAATACTTGCAAGAGTTCTCTCTCTCTCTCTCTCTCTCTCTCTCTCTCACGGAGCTGCATCCAATTAGCTCTCTCTCTCTCTCTCTCTCTCTCTCTCTCATGCCGGTGCATTTAACAAGCTGTGGGCCAAAAATTCTGAAAAAGTCCACTTTGGCAGAGCAGAAACCTGGAGGTAATGACTAGCTCTGGTTGTTGATGGACTTCGAGCAACTTATTCATGCCTAGTTTCAGCCAGGCTGTCTTAAAATGGCTACCTGGTGTACAAGGAGGCATACAGCTTTTTTCTCTTACACTTGGGTCTTTGTTAATCTGGTTGATTTGTCAATGTGCTGTTGTGTTGGTACTATTTTAGTTAGAGCCACTTTTTGGTCAAATTTGAGTAAATGTTTTCCTGGATGATGCTAATCTAGTCAGCATGGGGAGAAAAGGTTTTCAGGTCGTTATTCAGGTGCATATATGTGGCTGATAATAGCAGATTTGTTGGCTGATTCAAGGTGCTTTGTCTTTCTGTATAAGAACAGTGTAGAAGGTTGAGGGGTGACTGGTTAAGTGGGATGGACGTCGGTAACTGTGGGTAACAATCACGGAATGTCTTGAAATCGACTGGCCATGTGTTTCAGTTTAGAACTTGCCATTAGTTTTGAAAGGGCTCAGGTTGATGTTCTTTGTATTAGTCAAACCTTCTGTAAAACATCATGCACCTACTAGTAACTACATCTTTATTTGCTGCTTGGCATTATTTAAAAGATACAGTGCGGTTGACAATGGTTTGGCAGCAGTCCCTTTTGTAGTTCAATAATTAATTTGGTGTAAAGAGCCACTGTTTGTATAGGAAATCCCGCTTTAAATCTGCAGTCTGACTGGATGCAAGTGCTAAGAGTAAGCTCATTCTACTATGGGAGCCCTATTTTGTGAGTATTTCTACCTAATTATACAAAGCATCTTGGATAAAGTAGCTCTCTTTTTTCTCTTACAATAGTGCAAAACAATATGCATCTTTAAATTTTAGTATCCTTCCTAAAGCAAGAAAGTTGAATGTGCTTCATCCTATAGGTTTAGGGTTGTTGCTACCACAATAAGGCTATTCAACAATGTAGACCTAGCCTAATTTCTCATGAATCATGCTAACCCTAAGTATCTCAAGGCTTGCTGCATTCATGCGTAATCTCGAGTAGTTTCTTGTACAAAGCTTTATGTACAATGTGGATACTAAGGCTTGCTTCTTGCTGCCCCAATGACCCAAGCAAAAAATATGCTTTAAAACATCTTATATTTGTCTTATTGTCAGGCAATTCAAATAATTGTAGTCAACTTGATGTGGCTTATTCATTCCACTATGAGACATGAAAAGTTTCTTGTGTTACACAAACACGAACAGTTTGTAACTAACCAATATGAATCCTTTGGAGTAGCCACAAAATGACTCAGCTATGACAATACATGCTGGATATCAAGCTTAATAAACCTAAATAGACCAATCAATTAAATACAATCATAGAGGAGGATGTTCATCCTCGATTTGCAGCTAGTATTGGAGTGCATACCATGGGTAATAAACCATATGGTCATAAACTAAGTATTCAGATAGAGTGCGAGAGAGGTCAGAGAGAGGAAATAAATCACCTTTAAGGTGCACTATTGCAAGTTTGCTCAACATGTGAGAGACAATGCAATGAAATGCATGGAGTTTGGCTTGCAAGCTTTTGAACAGAGCTGGCTAGATGTTTGATGAAAGCATAGGAGAGAGGGAGAAGTTGAGCTATGCAAAGGGTGAGAGAAGAGGATGTGTAAGACAAAGCATAGTAAGGAAGACACGAATGACAAGTGGTAGTCCACAGAGGAATGCCTTGAAAAGGAGCTTGTTGCAAAGGAGTCCGTTGATTCACAAAAATACTATAAGCTCTAAGTGTGCCAATCCATAGGTGGTTTGAGACTCCTTAGAGTGCATGCATAGGAAAATGGAGAAGAGTGAAGGAATGGTGAATATCAGTCTTGATTTGAAGGATGTTTGTGTTAATTTCCTCAAAATTGGTAAATTTCATTTTCTTTTTAGTATAGCTACTCAAGATTATGGTGGATCCATGGTAGTAGGGTTTTTTTGTAGGACAAGGAGGTTGCTAGGCAAAGGCCGAAATGTATTTTTCGGGGGTTGACTTGGTCTATATCATGCCTTGGTAGGTGATTGAAATATGAAGTTACTGTATTAAGGAGGAACGCCTAGCATGGTTTGAGATTGTAGACCTATTGACACATCAATGGAATATGTTACCAAATATTACTAGGAGTTTAGGAAGCCCTTATTATAGTTCTTTGCTAGTTGGCTTGTTTACAAATTGAGCTTGTTTCTTTTGAGATATTGGGGTTGAGGAGCATGAGGTCCTTGATATTAATATTCCCTACATAGGGCAGCTAAGATAAAGGCTCAGATGTTGCAAATTTGTAGGAATGTGTTTTGAAAGTGGACTATGGGGGCAATACTGTAGGGAATGCCACATGGCCAGGGAGGTGGTGATGTCATAACTCAATCAAGCAAGCAATCTTGGGTTGAAGTAGTAAAGGATAAGTAGAAACAAGAGGCTAAGGAAGGAGATGTAGGATATAAGACACATGAGGAAGAGGATGTTGGCATATGGTTTAGAAATAAAAGGGAAAGAGAATGATGGGCAAGCAAAGATTTGAAGTGCCATAGAGTACTTTAGTTAAACCTCCACAAATCCAAAAATTTAGGTACAAAGCATAAAATCTAAGGGGAGCAAAGGCACAATGAATGCCTTTGCCAACATCAATTGGCTTCCCTTGGACAGTTGGATATGGAGTATCCAATTATTGATATAAAGGTGTAGATGGCAAAATCCAATGTGGGAGCAAGCTTCTTGAGCTCTCAAGAGCAAGGATGGTTTGTACCATAGACCAATGTAGAGAGAAGTGGAAAGAATAAATATTGGGTAGCAAATGCAAGGTTCAAGGATTAGGTGGCTTTGGAGAGAGAACAAAGGCTTTAAAAGGAGATCAAATGAGTAGCTTGCAATCGATGGGGGTGTGAATGATGGAGGCTTTTTAGCCTCTTGTAGGAGACATAGTAGCTAAGATCAAGGATCCTTGGAGTCATTAGTACTACTCAATAATGCATCTAGCTTCAAGGCATTTGGCTCTATAGAAAGTAGAGGAAGGAGCTATAGTGGTTGGAAGGCATTTTAGAAATCATGGTATGCGAAGGCTAGATAACAAACTTGAAATTTGGGTGTCTTGATTGAGCAAACGTTATAGCTTGTTAGGCATGCATCACTAAGGAAGGAGATCTAAAACGGTCGAGGATGGAAGTGCATGTGCGAGAGTTACAGTAGTGAGTTGCTTTAGACCAAAATCTTTAAGACTTTAGTCAAGACTTTATATTGGATGTTGATGTATGGTTCAATGAGGAAGTTATTACGATTCTAAAGATTAGATCATTATAAACCTTGCATTAAGTAAGGATGAACTTATAGAATTAAGATATTGAATTGCTTTGTTATTGTTATCTCCTTTGATGAACTTATAGAATTAAGATATTGAATTGCTTTGTTATTGTTATCTCCTTTGCAAGATATCATGTAATTTTTTACTTTCATTCAAAAAGTACGATACATGGCTTAGTATATATCCATCATTTTTGAGATTCTCTATCATTTGCAGTAACTAAGGTTGCAAAAAGGGAGGTGTTAAACTAGACTAAGGATTGTCATTTGACTTTTGAGAATGTAAATAACGCTTTTTCTGTAAGGTTTCTTCTATGTGGACTCTAGATTGGAGTAAACCATAACCCATCTATTTGAGAAAATGTAATGGCAGAAATTTTTCTTCAACAAGGAAGCTACAGTTTGTATATGTGGCTAATCTATCATGCTAGTCGGATTAAGGCCCTAGTAGAAAAGGCTTGTGAGGAAGTTGTTCAAGTCATGGCAAATCTTATATTTACTTGTAGATGGTTTTCACATGATCTATTACGTAATCCTTTTATCATTCTCACCACCTATGATCTTCTACCTTAACTTCCACACAACAATAATCTCTCAAAGAGAATGATGGAATGGGTAATTGTATTGCAAGAGTTCCCTTTTTTGGTTTCAATATCAACCATAACTCTTTAGTAGATTTTCTTACATACGAGGAAGGATTGAAAAATATTAAGCTAGTCAAATCACCAAAAGAGGCTCAAAAAGGAGAGGCACAATGTGACAAGGATACATTTATTTTGCTCTTTGATGGGTCTTTTTGAAGGACTCATAAGAAATATTTTGGTGGGATTGTAGTTAATGGTTACTCAATGGCATGTAACCTTACATGCCAAAAGTCACAATAAAGTTGAGTATATGACCCTTGAAGAGGGGTTATCTTATGTTCTTGAAATAGGGATAAAGAAGATTCAAATCTTTGGTGATGATTTGCCTATTGTGTGTAGGTACTTTGTGTTTGGAAAAGCAAGAATATGGCTTGAAAGTAACTTTGCAAGAAAATATAAAAGTTTTTGGGCAAGTTTGAGAGATGGTTTAGTAAGCACATTAGTCTTATAAGATACGATGCACATGCAGCGGCACAACAACATGATGTTTGTATAATCGCTTTGCCAAAAGCTCCTAATATGTTACTTGGTAGGGAAACCTTAAGGAGGAAAATTTCTTATTGACATGTGAGCTTCCAAGTGGATTAAAGAAAAATAAAAATCATCCTTTTGGAAAAGAGAAAAATAATATGCTTGAGGAAGATGCCTTGTGTATGAAAGGAGTTGACTTTGTATTAAAGTGCATGCCTTGGAAGGAAGAACTAAAGCAAATCTTGGAGGCTAATTATGAAGGTGCATGTGGCGCTCGCTTTGCTTTCAAGACCACTATTCAAAAGATTCTAATGGAGGGAAAAGAATCCTTAAGCTTGAATTGAGGCAAGTTTTTGTTTCTTATGAAATTTTTGAAAGATGGGGACTTGATGCAATTGGACTAGTACTTATGGGTGTTAGGAATAAGAGCTACGTTCTTACGCCTATGGATGTTTTTTATTTTGTGAAGTCCATTAGGTTAATGAGAAAGAGGCTTCGAACTATATATGTAAGGATATCTATTGCAGTTATAGTGTACCCTTAAGAGATTGATTTTGATAGAGTATTTAGAGGGAAACTATAGAGTACCTCTATGAAAAGATTGAGATCAAGCATAGACACACCATTTCATATTATCCCCAAACAATGGCATGAATGTATGTTTCAATAGTGAGTTTCTCTCGATGATTACTAAAAACATGAAATGGTTTGGAACTATGTGGGATCTAAAACTTTCTAGAGTTTATGGGCATGCAAGGTTAATATAAAGTGAAGAACTCAGTTTTCTCCCTATTACCTAGTCTATGGAAGGAATCCTTACTTTCTACAGAAGTTAAGGTACTTGCAGTTAAAGTTTTGATGAAGCAATTAGAGCTAAGAGGAGATAGACTCTAAGAATGGTTACTTAGTTTACAAGAGATGCAACTTGATCAATTTGGCAACATGACAATACACTAAAAGGACATGGTTGAGAAGAACCAAAGGATTACCAATGAGAAACCAAAGTAGAATAAGGTCAAGAAAGATGATCTTGTGCTAAGATACAATAGTGCCTTAGACAAAATCTTTGAGAATAATTTCCAATTGAAGTGGCAAGGATATATCCACATTCACTAAAAGTATGTAAATGGTACTTTCCAATGTAGCCAAAGGATCTTGGTAGGACACTCGACAAGAAGAGTTCAAATCTTAGAGTACAGATTGCCTGAGAGACCTATCGAAAAGGCCATGCTAAGGTGCCTTATCCTTAATATTCAGCCCTAAGGCATGTCTGCATCCAACGTAGACATTCTGCCCTTCTTCTTTCCTTTTGCTATCAAGCGACCTTTATTTTTCATATCCTCAACAAAGCATCCATGAGGATTAAATCTGACCTGCAAGCCCTGCTCAACCATTTAACCAATAGAAACCAGCTTCTTGGTGATATTCGGGACAATTGTTATAGACTCAAGAAGTACTTTGCTCATATGATGACTCTAGTGCAGTAGCATGATAAAGACCAAGGTTCAAGCATCATATGTTAGAAGGTTGAGGAAAATCACCACATTGCTAGTATGTTTGATGTTCTTGAGCATAATTATACTCCAGCAAGGGATAAACATGTGACATTTTGTTTGGAAAAGAAGGGAAAGCTCTTGTATATATTGTGAATAATTTAGGATTTTGTGGAATCTAGGTAGATATGTATGAAAATTAGGTTGTTCATGATAGTTGCTTGAATATATGATTATGTGTCAAGATGCAATGCCCATAGAGCCAAGTTTGAAAAATAATGATGTTCTTGATTTGACAAAGTGGTAGTAGGATAAGGCCTTGGGAATATGTATATCAAAATAGGAAAGGATTGAGCAAATGCCATAAGTTTGTATCATCATATAAAGTTGATTGTAGTTGTGTATGTGGAGTTTGTGACACTTAATGGCAACAAGGGGTATTATTCAACAAGGTTTGGTTTATGTTGTGTGTGAAGGTGGCTTGTGTTATTTAAGGTTTTTAAAAGCCTTTGTTGCAAGGCTTAAGTGAAGGAAAATCAAGTCAATTATCATATACAAGATCACCCTTGATTGCAGCACAATAAGAAGTTTTCAATGAGATAGGATACATTGATTGAGCTAGAAATGAAATGTGTGAGGTATTGAGAACTTGGCAATGTTGGGGTTAAAGGTGCTTGTGTCTAGTTGCACGTGTATTAGTTACACTAATAGTACATGCACTCTGTATTAGTTACCCGCACACATGTACACTACATACGGTAGGCATCCATCATTGTCACTTGAATGACACTTGAACGTCTTGCTTCTTCCTCGAACGCTCCCTCCACTTGAGGTTTATTCCAGAGCTTGGAAAACCTTGTTTGAGCTTCAGCACAAGTACTTAGTAGCAATCATTAGCATGAAAGGGGCCATCAACAACACCAGTGTGATTTGCATCTATTTCAGGATTGGTCAGTGTGACACTTGGCATTAAGTAGATATTGTTTGCCTCCCTCCTTGGCATTGATACTTAGTTTGGAGTATTGGTTTGAGCTTGAATACTTTAGCTATTCATCGTTTCAACAGGGCAACATGCTCTCATACAACATGGATAGCCATTACTTTATTTTTTGAGCTTCATTGACGCTCATACACCTATGCATTGATGCTAGGATACTTGGTATATGTCTTGAGATGTTGCTTGGATATGCTTGAGCTTTCTTTGCTTAGTTTAAAGCAAGGTTTTTTGTTGAATATACAGTGCATAATAAGTATTTTAGTTGAAAGCTTTATGCATTTATGACTTGCTTCTTAGGTTAGACAAATACGAAACAACATGCCACTCATGTATAGGATTGGACATGCCTTTGGTGACATTTGAGGCTCTGTTTTGAGCCACATTAGATGCTTTGGTATCTTGGTTTTATGCTTTCATTGCTATTACGGGCTTAAAGAGTGCATATTGGGTTTTATGCTCTTAGATATATACTACTTGGATCTTGAATGTATGGATATCTTTCACATGATGTTTTAAGCTTTGTTTGCTTGTTGGACATTCGAACTTTGTTCCAGTGGGAGCCACTACTTAACACTTGGATGTTACATTGAGCATTTGGTTACGCGATTGAGCTTGAGGGTCTTACAGTGAGACCGTGGGACATGGTGACATGTACGTGTTTGTCATGATTTATGTACATAGTTGATGCTTAGTGGGATGATTTAACATTACTTTTGGGTCGGCATCTATCTCTGTCATGATGTTGTCAGTGATGTATGCATCTTGGTTGACTATGTATTGAGCTTTCATTACATTGCTCAATTCGTTGTGCCTTGGGTTGGTCTCTTCTGTTACCTGTGAGAGCTACTATATGCATGATGGTTATGCTTATGGGATGTATCTTAGTCTGACACACAGATCCTTTGATAGGGCTCTTTGCTAGTCGCATGTTTACTCATTGCTACTTAGAGCTATTCCCTAGTAGTTGCAATTTGTCTTGTATCAGGTGATTCCCTCTCTTTGGCATTGCTCTCTTACTATTGTACTTCATTTTCAACATGATGTAATTGGAGTTTACTACACTATTTATGCGAATACCTCCATTTGATAGTTCTCTGCATTGAGTTTGTGGACAAATTACTTCAGTAGTTTCCCTTGTTTTCTCCTCACTAGGGACACATTCACCTTTAAGTGGAAGGTTGTTGGAAAAAAAGGTGCATGTGTCTAGCCACTCATATATTAGTTACACTGATAGTACCAGCATTGTGTGTTAGTTACTTGCACGTGTACATTGCAAGTTGTGGACATCCATCATTGTCACTTTATTTTTTTTTTCTTATAGTGACATTTGAATAAAGGAAAGGCCAGTCATACATTGTGACAGTTGGAGTTTCGACATTCTCTCTCTCTCTCTCTCTCTCTCTCTCATTCGGACCACTCTCCAAGGTGATGGAATTCAAAGATCAGAGATGCCTGGGGCTCTTTCTACTGGAAATACGACGCCACAGAGACCACCTCCTACGAACCACGGAGCAAAGACAAGGAGCCACCAACCAACGCACACTCAATGACTTCTACCAAATACCAGCTATCCTCCCCACCATCGAGCCCCCACCAGTCCAACCGGCCTCTCGACCCCCGGGGGCCACTTGAGAAATAGCCACAGTGAGAGGTAAAGCCCGGCGCCCACGCCTCGTCGGCCCCCGTCCCCGTAGAAGACACTGGTCGAAGATACAAGGGATACTACGCCGCCATCGGAGGGCCCTGCCTTGCTGCTTTAGCCTCTCCATGCTAGACCAACCCATGCGGGACATCCTAGGATGAACACCCCAGGAGTAGTTCCACACCGCACTGGGAGTACCTCTAGATTGTATCTAGTCCAGATATCATTTTGTACCTACTCAATTTAGTTCAACATAGCATAAATGTTAGCTTCACTGGGACTTTTGAAATCTCCTAGACATTTGTATGCAACATTTTGGTCTCATAGGCCAACTTGGCCTGTTGTAGACGTTAATATAACTTTCTTTCTTTCTTTCTTCTCTCTCTCTCTCTCTCTCTCTCTCTCTCTCTCTCTCTCTTGCTTCTTCCACCATAGCTTTTGCTTTTGCTTGTGTGCTTTTACTCTGAGCTCTCTTTCTTTAGGCAATGCTATGGAAATGGATGTTGATGAATTAGATTACTACATGGAGGCATTGCATGTTTTACACTTGACAAGCTTCAAGGATGTAATCAACTGCATCAAACATGATGGATGCATATAAGAAGTCATGACAATGGCAAGCAAAGGGAGATGGAGAGTTGATAGACCAAATTAATAGGATCATTCTAAAATCAGATTAAAACAAGGGTGGAAATTTGGAGAAGGGTTAGATTATACATTGGAATAGGTTGGATTTTGACCAAGGGAAGGCATGAATAAGTATTGTAACTTCAAGAGGAGCCTCAAGTGCTAATAGAAAATGCAACATGGACAAACTAGAGGTCCATAACAAGCTAATAGAGAGAAGAACATGAGTTATTTCATTGATAATTTGGTATTTTGATTTCTTGTGTTACATGGAGAAAAAATGGTTTTACTTTCTATTTGATAAGATAGAGAAAGAACTCAATTATGCGTTTTTAAAAATAAAAGATTACAGAAACTAACTCTTGCTTCTTATATGATGTAGCACATTTTTCTAATTCATGGGCCTTATTTTGTGGAAGAGCGAGCCCTTAGTAACTTTTAATAGCCAAGGAATGTAAAAATTCCGCAGTTATTCAACTACTTTTTTCAAAGATAACTTCAAAGACTAAAGAATACAACAAATGTTTATGAAATTTGAATAGCGAAATATATAAAGGGCTAGCTAGCTTGAAATAGCCATTATATCCTATTCATCCTTCAGTATCTTTCCTTTGTAATGCAAAAACTTTCTCCTCTTATAGACAACAATGGAATTAATAAAATTTTGTTGTGTTTCCAAATAATAAGACGAGAATGCTAGAAAGTATCCAGCTCTAGAGGCATAGTAGTGAGGTGCATAGCTAGAAATTCGATTGGCTGTTGTCTTTTCAAGAAACATTGCTTTGTGGGCATTATACTATAGTTCGAAGTAGCTAAGGAACATTGTAAGAGCTTTTAGAAGAAGAATGGGCCACGAGGTCTCCTTTGAGAAAGTGCTTTGCAAAATCAAAATAATATAAGAATCGTTTTTGGCAAGGTAGTATCTAAGTTCAACATCCTTGATAGCACCACCACTGATCCTTGATCTTTTGCCTATTTCCAAGAAATTATCCTAATATGCAATCTCTGATTGGATAAAAAGAATATAAGATAAAAAGTATATGTGAGAAAAGGAAATGTAAAATATCTATAGACATTCATGAAAAAGAAATAAAGTATTACCATTTGATTTTCATCATTCTCTAGTTTAATTGGATTCCATAAGTTAATTGATGATGTTTCCTTGACATCTTAAAGTTCCTTTACATACTTTGACTCTTCTATCCTAGAATTGGAATTTTGAGTCTCTCTTGAAACTCATAAAACTCCTTGTACAAAAGCTTTTGCAATAACTACCAAACAATAGTCCTCTCTCAAATTAAAGAGCCTTTGGATGTCATACAATAGCAAGTATTTCTTGTCTTTGATTAGAAAGTTCGGCAAAGAGGGTACAATAAGGCTCGAGAATGACTTAGATATTTCAAGGATCTCAGCATTGCTTTCTTCAATAATAGTCTTGGACTTGAAATGAGCAACATCTAGATTCTTTGTAATAGATGCCTCCATTTGAGGATCAACCTGCTCCTTCACATCCTTGTCAACCTCCATCTCCTTGAGCAGGCAATAGCTAGATGATTTCATTGTCTCCATCTATTGCTCATCAGAACTCATTGGATACTTTACAAGGGAATACACAATGAATGCATAAGACTTTAACATAAGCCTACATTTTGTTGGGTGAAGAGATCACACAACATCTGAACCACAAAAATTCTCCAAAGAATGCCTTCCACACTTATTTGTGAATGATGTCTTCTCTATGGGTGACTTGCTAATATGTATGTGAACTGACCTTTGACTCCAATTGCACAATTCAGCCTATTAAATCTTCAAACTTTGCATAGTCCTTGCAAAATTCTTTGCAACAATTAACTACTTGATCAAGTTCTCATTCATGATTGAACACGTCCTTAGGAATTGTGAAAAATGATAGTTCAATGTTACTTTGAGTGAGGCCTAGGGTCCTCAATGATGATTTTTTTTGGCTTGGTAGGGTCCTTGAAATTCATGCACTTTTTGTGGACCCTAGAGATTTGGCATGGCTTGCCGTTCTCTTTGCCAACTCCTTGGATGCTATGGAGGTGACATCCCTTTTCCTTTTAAGACTCGTAGCCTTGGTAGAGAAAATGGGGAGGGATCCTAACTCTTTAGACATGCTTGAAGGATGTTAAAATTAGAAAGTAAGAGAAAAGAGAAATATGCATAATGGCGTGAGGAGAGGCAGTGCGAGATCTAGTTGATGCACCAATCGTGCCATAAGGGAAAGACAAAGAATTGTTGGAGTGAAAAATTAGGAGATAGGCATATAATGTAATGGCACGAGGAGAACCAATTTGAGATCTAGTCCATGCCTTAGTCACGTCGTTAGGGAGAAGCCGAAATGCAATGACACTAGCCACCCATAGAGGAGGGAGAATATGCACTCATGTCATATAATGGAAGGGATGAACCATGGACACACAAAAAGAAAAGTCATAAGTAGCTATATGGAGAGAAAAAAAGCTAGACAAAAGCTCCAGCTGACCTATTTATAGGCACTTGTGACACTTGGTAAAAAACTAATCATTGGATTCAAATGTTGTGGACATGTGGTAGAAATATAGATGTTGAACTTTTCGGTTGAATATAGTCAATTAAAACCCTAGCTCCTCTCGTGAATAGGAGCTTGACATGTGGCAAGTCAGGTGGGTAACTATAAAAGGTGAATTTTTTTGCATTGCATCATTCACGCTCCTCTCCTAGACCTCCTTCAAGAGGTGCCACTACAAAGTGATACACACATTTGCAAATGGAGAGTTATCTCGAATGTTTGTAGGACTATAGATTCAAAGTTTCTGAATATAAATGGGGTGAATGTAAGCCTTTTGTCTTTTTCTTTTAAGTTAAAATTCTCTTGTGTTCTCAATTGAGTTGTTGTGTGCTTTATTTAGTGCAAATATCACCCTAAGTCATATATGTGGTGGATAAGGGAGAGCTCTATTGATGTAATTTTGGATAGGGCAATCACACCAATGGACACAGACTCTCCTCTTCCTCCTAAATCTTCCAAGGGCAAAGCCAAGAGATAGGTGAAAGCTACAAGCAATTTAAGAAACTGCCAAGGCAAACACCAAAAAGCCTTATGCTGCCTCTACAAAGAAAGCTAAGGGTACAACCAAGTTAATGACCAAAAAGACTTCTCTTGTCTCTAGAAAGAAAGATATGCAAAATTTTTTGCCTTTGAAGTTTGATCCATCTCCTTTGAAGCCTCAAGAGAAGAGGGTGTGGGTGAAATTCAAATTCTTATAGCAACAAAAAAAAAGCCTACAATGAGGAAACTAGTGAAAGTGAATGAAAGTAATGAAGATGAATCCATGCCAAAGGAGGAGGAAAGTTCCAAGGAAGGATAAACTAAATATAAAAAAGTTGACTAGCCTTGCATTTATTTCTTTATACATTTACACTACAGTTGCATTGCCTTTGTACATTTGTACTTCAAATTTATGACTCACATAGAATGAAAATTTTGGATCTTGCTCATGCAAGTTTTCTGCACAAGTTTTGCATTTTTAATATATTCATAGTTTAAAACTCAAAATGTTGAGAGGCAAACATCCCATACAAGAGAAAGAGCATTTAGCTTTTCTTCTAATTGTGGTGTCATTGATCGTGAACTTATAACCATGAGCTGTATTATATAGAAACTCCAAGGTGTCTCTTACATCCTTTAGATTGCAATTAGAAGTTACATTAACCTCCTTGGCTTCTTGTCCAATTACTCACACCTCCAATTTTATTGAAATATAGTCAACATCAGAATCTAAAGGAACCCAAGTACCATATCTAAGTTTGTACCTTCTATAACCAAAAACCACAAGAGATTGTTGAGAGATATTGTATGATATAGCCAAAGATCCAGGACATGTATTGCATCGTATAAAATCACCATTGTGGTCACATTCCTTAAATTTCTAGGATAGTTGTAAAACATTGTCTAAATCCTCCTATGAAATCTTTCTACTTAGCCATGAAACCTTTGTCCTTTATAAATTTGTTGATTTAAAACAAGTAATAAAGATGTGCAAGGGTGCAAACCATGACAAGCATATTCTTTTAGATATCCTTCTAAGAGTCATAGCTTTTCAAATGTCTTTGGCTATTCTGACTTTGAAGCTCTTTATCGTTTACTTCATCAGGAGTCTCCCAATTCAAGGATGTAAGCCTTGGCAATGGTAAATTCTCAATATGTCAATATACACCTTCTCTTGATCGAACCACATATTATGCATAATATACAAAAATCCTGCTTTCACTTAAAAAAACTTGTGATTTGATCAATATAGATAATGACTACAAATTCTTTATGAGTTGCAAAGAATGTGCCGCTAAGACTCCCCATGGAGTGCCACTTAGAACTTGTTAATGGAAAGTTATCTAATACCAATAATCCATTGTTAACTTAGTGCTTTAACAAAAAAATATACACGTACAATATTAAAATCAAACCCAAACTTACAATGGCTATGTAGAGAAAAATGCTCATTTAGAGTCCAATACATCTCCTTTGCCATGTAAACATATTGTACTTGAGCAAACCATCCTTGAGCTATGACTTTGAAGCTAGTCATTCATCCCTTCTAGTAATACTCAATATCCTCTCATTTTGTTTTCTTTACCTTCTAAGAACTCTTGTAAGATGATAACATAGTAACCAAATCATTTATACTAAACATTTTGGGCTTCCATTTTCCATTTGCACTTTTGTTAAAGATGGTATATGAATTTGTTGAATGAGACGGATGCCTTGTGGAAGCCATGAAAAAAAGAGACTGTAGTCAATGTGCAAAGGAAGAAACTCAAAGAGGAAAGGTTGACAAACTCAAAACAAATGTCAATAAGGCTAATGAAAATATACTAGGCACCAAGTACTAATTGCATCTAATTTTTATCTCATCTTTTGTTAGCTTTTATTAGATTTATGAGCTTTGGAACTACCAAAAGATGTCAAATCTTAGACATTTTGGCTAAAAAGGAGGAGAAATCTATGAAATGGTCTCTACTATCTCCAAAGTAGAGGAGACAAGAACACCATATTCTTGCACATGTGGCAAGCTCTCATTGGCTCTTTCCTTAATCCAATGATTAACAAAAGTGCTGTTTTTGATACGTTTTGGCCCTAATGAAGTGAACCTAGTTAGAAGAAACAAGAGAGAATGAGGGTACTTCTACTACTATTGATGAGAATTTAGAGCTTGAAATGCCTACTATTTTTTGGAGCAGTATGAAAGAGTTTTGACCCAAGCTATGGAAGAATACGAAAAAAAAGGAAGGAGTAAGGACATTGAAGAGTGATTGGAGACAAATTCTCAACCAATAGGTAAAGAAACTTTGTTGGAGAAAACCTTAAGCATTGGTCTCATTGTCAAGGAGAAGGAAGCCTACAAGAATATACTTTGAAAATATCCAAATGTGCATTTTATGAGAAGATAGCGTGATATAAGAAAGAGTGTGGCTTTGAAATTATGCTTTGCTTGACTTATATTAATTTACACATATCAATTCATGCACTTTTTATTTTTCAAATCTTCATGGTCTCTCACAGAGCAAGGTATACATGCCTTGGTCATCTCATTAACCTTGCCTAACCAAGGATTCTACTCTCTAATCAAGCTTAGCTATTGAAATTGATAGAAAAGAAAGTAAATGGGGACAACAAAAAACTCACTAGGTTGTACTCTAGGTGATTGCTAGCAAGCTCCAAATCTCCCATCATTTTTAATGGCGTGCCACTTTCACGCTCTATGCTCCTCAATCCCACAATCTCATATACAAGAGAATGGACTCCACTTGTTTCTTCAATGCAACACACACACACACACACACACACACACACACACACACACACACACACACACACACACACACACACACACACACACGCACACACGCACACACACACACACACACACACATTGTAGTAGAGGAAAAAAAACAAAGTGAATAATCATGTAATCAATATGGCATGGTCTCTTCCTTGATCAAGTGCTCACAAAGAAGCTCATAGAGTTGGTAGAAGATAGAGAAAAGATAACCTGCATTGATTTTTCAACCGGAAGAATAGTCCACTTTATTAATTTTTTCATTTAAATATGGGTTTGACCTTTTAAATATGGGTAAGGCCATTTATATTTGGGAACCTATGATTGGATACTCCATTAGATACAATTTTAGGGCCATTAACCTATCAGGTAGTACATGTCTAATTTCAATCTTACTCACACCCCCACACACATAGTGGTTTTTTATATGTGCATGAGTCCGTAGGCACTTTTGGACTTTGATTGTACATTCATTTTTTTGGGGGCTATTTTAGGCATGATAAATTCTTTTACTTTTTTGAAGTATAATTGAAAACGCGAAGGTATGGCTGCATAGCTCTTGATGTTTTTGGTTTCTACTATACCTTTGCACTTTAGTACAAATGTCATTGTCCCACTACTTTTTGTGTTTTATTATTGTATTTATCATTGAAAAGAGTTAACAATCCCCCCCCTTACTATTGAATGTTAGTCCCACGGCACTTAATGTAATGTTTGTAACATAAGTGGAACAGTGGAAGAGGGTAGAAGGTTGTGTTGGAGATAAGGATGGGGATTGATGCTCGATGTTGCTTCATGGTAGCTTAGTGCATACTGCAAGAAAGAGTTTTTGCCTCTATGGGGGTGGTGCCTAATTGTGATGATGGGTGGGTGGATGTGCAATTAGGAGTTGGATCCAACACTAAGTAAGTTGGGGCTTCTTAGTTATGTTCCACACTTGAAGTCACAATGAATGTGAAGTTACTAGTGTAGTGTTGTGTGGTGATATTTAGGGTGATAGGTCTACCAATTTCTTGGATTGTCCTACTCTTGAGGACCCTAAGTGATATGTGGGGGAAGGGGCTAGGGGGTTGGAAAAGGAGCTAACCAATCAAAGCTACTAGACATATCCAACTTGAGGACCCCTAGGTGCAATGCTTGTGCATGCACCTTGACTATGAGCGGGGCTTTTGCTCTCCTTTGTTTCTATGTTTTTGTTCTTTTTTCTCTATTCTCTTTTTTCCAAATAAAATGATCTACCTTATGCTATTCCTCCTTGTCTTGTAAGTACATGATAAGATGTCTCAAACATTGTTCCATGCGGGCCTTGCTCATGAGGTAACTTTTCATGGCCCACCTACTTTACTATTGGAGTGGTGGGAAGAATGGGTGGTTGAAACTTGTAAACCAACTCTTATTTATGTCCTCTAGCAAGTTAAAATAATAAACCTACAACATGGTGGCATGAATAATTAACATAACCATTTCATACTTATCAATGTCTACATTCACATCAAAATATTAGAGCAATCATAAATTATTAGAAGGTTGGGTTTGGGTAGTTAATGAACATGATCACAAATCTCTTGAAGGATGGAATCATGCTCGGTTCCTATCCCTTTCAAAGTTAGCATTTAAAATGAGGGGGAAATAAATGTGTCATATTGTTTTGGGTCATAATACACTCCATGCCTCCAAGGATGAGGAAGGCAAGTGGGAGCTCCTCTTTATAGTGTAGTGCTACTATAGAAAGCAATCCAATCCTCATAGTTGGTTTCTAATGTGTTCTTTCACCACTGCTTGTTGTCCATACATTTTTTTGGGCACTTGAAAGACATTATTAGCTCAATACCCTTCTTATTCATGTTGCAGTGATCCAAGGTCTTTCATCTTCTGTCAAGCCACTTCTTTCCTAGTATTGTACCTATTTCTATGATACAATAAACAACATCTAGTGGGAGCACTATTCTTAACTTCTTTGGGAGGTTAAAAGTGAAGAACTTTGGATCCATTTTAGGTTCCCATATCCTCAAGGCGAAGGTCTCTCTTTTCCAATTTGTAGTTGTATGCAATTTGGTACCATGGAGGGGTATATAGGTACATGTTGGATAGAGGCCATAAATCTCCTCTTGATTTTTTCAATCTTCTTGCTCTTGCTCTACCTAGAAGTAGCTCTTGAATATGATGAAGAAGGCACATCTTGAAAGCCTCTTGTGTATAAATCCTTTGCATGGGCTTCTTTTAATGCTCTTACTGCCTCCTTGTCATAGTGTCTCCATTACTAGAGGTGATAACAATGGCTCTTCTTGAAATGAACCCCATTTTTATGATGTTCTCATCTAAGTACCCCTCATCCTTGAGTTCTTGGGTGCACTTCTCTTTGGTAAACTTGTACTCTTGTCGAGGCACTATTGCTCAAATATTAGTTTTGATGGTTCCCATTGCACTTTGAAGTTTTGTTGAACTCCTCAATGGTGTCAACTTTGCCTAGGTCCATGAATAAATCAAGGTTCTAATAAAACCATTTTTCTTTATTTGCATCAAATTTTCTATTGTCCTTGTCTTTCCTTGGGTAGATCCCTTTCACATGTTGCTTTTTCCAAGTTGTCTCCTAAATTCCAAACAATCTTTGAGCTCTATACATCCATTTGCTCAATCTTTTACTTTGCTTGTTCTAGATCTTTGTTTTGCTAGTTGTTCATAATATTCAGGGTGTTTATCTATTGCTCTTTGGCTCATTTTACTCCTATTTTTAAAAAATCCTTAATTGGGTCACTTTCTCTTTGAATTGGTCTGAGGCTTGTGTGAGTTATTCAATTTTCTCTTCCAATTGTCTTCTTCTTTGATTTTCTTTATTTGCATGCTCATTTTCCTTATTTAGTTGCTCTACTTATTGGACTTGCTTGCTTAACTCACCTTTTAGGCAAGCATTTGGTATTAGGGCAATAGTATATTGTTGTTTTAGCTAGATCATGTTTTCCTTCTAGGGTAGACCTACCAATTGGCATCCACTGTGAATTCAATGTATGCATATTATGAGGCAGTCTTGTCCTACCACTTTGTGTATATGTCTATTTGTTTGTGTGTGTGAGTGCACATATACATACACACATCATGAGGATTGATGAGGCAATCCCCTACTACTATCACTCATTTTTTGTTTATGTATATGCTTTGCACACATGTATGGGAGAGGAGACATCATTGATTGGCATGTGTTATGCATGCCATGTACTAGTTCTCCCTTATAATGTATTACTTGTATGTGTTATATATGTATTATATTATGTTGTATTGTGTTGTCACGTTGTCACTTGCTCGGCATGAGGATTGGCATGTGTCATATATTTGACATATATATGTCATGATACCTTTGTTCTATGATGTGTGTGAACAGGTCCAAAAGGGGATTGTTAAGCATGCACTTAGTTGTGAATTCGATGAGTGTTTTTTGACAAGTATGTCTCAGTCACTTAGCACTGTGTCATGAATCAGCATAGAGACCCCCTTTCCTCTTGGGCATGGATGGGTATTTGTAATGAATTGCGTTAGATAGTGCCCTAAAAATCTAGATATAGACAAATTGATGGGCATTTAGTAATGTATTTGGCTAAATAATATCTTGGTAAGTATATTTGCTTGGTATTACCTAACGAGATGAACATTGTAAGTTGTATTTAGTTAGAATATGTCCTAACCTATGTGTTGTTTTTTTTTCAAATCTTGCAATGGATTTGTGTTCTTAAACTTAATAGTGAACTCATACAATTGAAATTTTTATATCAAAGAATAAATACACCTCTACCAAACTTAAATTAAAATCTCACAACCATAGTTTTAATTGAGCATTATATAAAATTGTTAATTAACTTAAAACTATTTTATACAATCTCACTTCTCAACTAAAAATTGTATTATTTACCTTAAGAACAAAATAGGACATTCATGCATGTATACATATTTTCACACACACACACACACACACACACACACACTCTCTCTCTCTCTCTCTCTCTCTCTCATGTTAAATGTGAATAGTAACAATAACATGCTTGGTACCTTTGCAGGTTCTCTAGGATTTAGCCTAAATTGTAGTAGGTGCCAAGCACGGGGGATTCACTAGTAGTAATAAGGAGACGTCACCTGCGTGCAAGAAATATATGAAAATACCCCTTATCTACCCCCTATTTATGGGATCTTACCTTATAAAATGTACATTCCTTCCCTTAACCCCCTCCCTTACACTCATGTGGTACCATACGGTAAACCCATAAACCCTAGTGGACCCCTTGGGGTGCCAAGGCAATCGAATGGGTAGAATCATTCCTTATCTTAAGCATATGTATTTAGAGCAATATTACCACTAAGGTCGAGTGATCTAGGGAGTAAACATTACCATATTACTGAGTGGCAAGACAGATCTTTCACTTGGGATATTAAGGTCTAGTGTCACCATTGTCATAGGGTTCTTACTAGCATTCCTATATGCTCTTGAGTATCTTTTTCTTCTTCTTCTTCTTCTTCTTTGCCTTCTTCTTCTTTGATAACTGCAAGGTAGGTCCTTTTGATATTTTATGGCCTTATAGCATGTAAAGAAAAAACATTTCTTAATATTCTTTGAATGCATGTTTTATAGATGATTTCTTTTAGGTGCACCCCCCTAAGATGCTATCAAATATCAATTGAAAATGGAATATGACATGAAAGAACTTGGTGAGCAATACTAACCACATAAGCACTTAATGTAATAGCAATTTCAATTTACATGTTTTTATAAATGTCAAATATTGAATTATTTTAATAAAAAATAAAAAATCATCTCTTCACACACACACACACACACACACACACACACACACACACACTCTCTCTCTCTCTCTCTCTCTCTCTCTCTCTCTCTCTCTCTCTCTCTCTCTCTCTCTCTCTCTCTCTCTCTCTCTCTCTCTCTCTCTCTCTCTCTCAATCATATTTTTAAACTTAATGCGGAGCAAGTTGATGCATTTTACATGGTATTTTCAAAATATCTTATATTGTGTAGTTAAAAATTATATTTGAAAGTTATAGAAATACTTTTCATATATTTATCCTTTATCATTTCATACACTTGTTTTCCTTTGTTGTGAAACATTATAAGAAAGTGTTTCATACTATAAAATGTGATAAAAAATTATAAGACATTGTTGTCATATTTGTTCTCGTTTACTATAGAAACTCAAGAGTTTGCAAGTCATGAAGATGGTGCTAAATCTAGCAAAACTCATCTACATTTTCTTAGTGTAAGCTACATCCTCGAGCATAGATAAAAAATAGCATTCATCAATACAAAAAGGTCGCTCTTGCTAATTTCTACAATGAGACATGTGTGAGCATATGTTCACTAGTGGAGCAACATGGCCTCAATCAGTTGGTTGCTGAGGACATTTGGAACACCAAGAAGAATCTACATTTATGTTGCACATTGTTAGAAAACACACCCAAGATGTTGAAGGACTTTAAAGAATTGGCACTAATGTCAGCTTTGAGGGAGATTCATGATGATTTGCAATTAGCATTGCAAGACACGACATTGAACTTGCATGCAAGAGAAGAGATATTGTAGAATAAGTTAGCACAAAGGAAATTGGAGTTGCCACTAGTGCATGACCATATTAAGGAGTTGATTGAGACACTCACAAGGACTATAGAGCATGTGGAATGCCATGTCATAGAGAGTGCTTCTCAAGGGACATTATCATGAAACCAACTTATGAGTACCATACTCCATCCCCACACCATCCTCTAGAATGTAGATGCTCCCACGAGCTCGAGAAATATGTGTCATGGCCACTTTAAGCCATTCAATAGAGAAACTGGCTCATATTTGTTCTCGTATGGGCATTACGTGCACTTTGCTTGCTTGGTGCGACAAATGATTCTCAACAATAAGTGTCTAGAGTGCGGCACCCTTTTTCTCAAAGCTTTGTACAAAATATTTAGAATGTCTTGTATATAGCCCCTCGAGAGGGAGATTGAGAGACTACACCTAGTGCCTTATACAATCTCTTTGTTGATTGAAAACTACATGCAAACACATTGATATACAAACATTGATTGACAAGCCCAAATGGAAAAGCAATACAACTTTTTAATTCTCTATAAAGAAGTGGCTTTCAAGATGTATCAATGTTTGTAAATAATAAATATTTTTTTGATAGTACAAGTGAAATATGGCATTCTAAGATTATTGAAATAAAATTTTTTACATATCCACAGATTGACTAGTTACAATATTTAAATACATGGGTGGCTAGGTGAGGCGCATTTACCCCCAACAACCTCCCACTTAAAGGCAAATCTGCCCCTGTGAGGAGTAAAAAACAAAAATAAAAGATAGTACAACATGCACACATGCACAACAGGATGAGGAAAGACGTCATCTCATCCTATGCCCATCAATCTTCCGAGGAAGGAAAAGCGCTCCGTAGAGAGGCTTTTGGTGAGCAGATCTGCAAGATTCTAGTTAGTCAAGATCTTGACAAGGTCAATAGACTTGTCCTCAATGACCCCACGTATGAAGTGATACCTCACCTAAATATGTTTCATCTTTGCATGGAAGACTAGATTCTTGGCTAACTGAATAGCACTCATAGAATCCGAATGCCGGGTAGGGATAGCATCAATACCAAGGTCATGAACCAAACAACCCAACCAAATGGCCTCCTTGCAAGCCTCAGTGGCGGCAACATACTCGACCTCTGTAGTAGAAAGGGCCGACCATTTTTGCACCATGGACATCCATGAAACAACACCAACATAAGTGAATACATAACTAGAAGTGGATTTCTTACTGTCTGCATGTCCTGCATAATTAGAGTCAGTGTATCCCATGACTCATGTATCCTAGCTACCATAGCATATGCACGTATTTGCAATACCCTTCACATATCTGATGATACCCTTCACGGCATCCCAATGCTTCTTGCCAGGTGTAGCCATATAGCATGCCACAACACCAACTGCAAAGGCAATATCTAGACGAGTGGCTATCATGGCATACATAAGACTGTCCACTATAGATGCATAGGGAATCTTGGGCATCTTGGCCCTCTACTCATTTGTATGCAGACAATTGGCCTGTGATACCTTCACATAAAAAGGCAATGGACAGCCAATAGGCTTCATGTCCTACATGCGGAAGCGCTCAAGGGCTTTATGAATGTACTCCCTTTATGACAAGTAGAGGAGTCCTTGATGCCTGTCACATCTAATGCACATACCAAGTATATGAGAGGCATGTTGCAGATCCTTCATCTCAAAGCTCTTCTTGGGCTGAGCCTTAAGACCATCTAGCTCATCATGAGCTTTCCCTACTAATAGCATGTCATCCATATAAAGTACAAAAATAAGCAAAGAACCATCATGGGCTTTCTTCATGGTACAAGCATAGATCCATAGCACTATGGTTATAGCCTTGTGATTGCATAAAGGCATCAAACTTATGATACCATTCCCTAGATGCCTGCTTCAAGCCATAAAGACTTTTCTTCAACTTGCACACTAGGTGCTCCTTGCCAGGCTTCGCAAAGCCCTTAGGTTGCTTCATGTAAATCTCATGATGCAAGTCCCCATGTAAGAAAGCCTACTTGATATCCATCTGGTACAAGTCCAACTCAAGTTATGCAACCAAAGCCAAGACTAAGCATAGGGTGGTCATCTTAACCACAAGAGAGAAGATCTCATCAAAATCAACACCGTGCTCCTACATAAAACCCTTTGCTACCAATCTAGCATTGTATGCCGGCTTGGGGTGTCCAGGTGTACTTTTCAACTCGTACAGCCACTTGCATAGCAGATCCTTCTTGCTAGTAGGTAAGGAAACCAAATCCCAAGTCATATTCTTATGCAAGGAGTCTATCTCAGACTGTTTAGCCCTCTCCCAGGAGTGACTCTCACCCTTGCTCATAGTCTCATCATAGGTAAGAGGCTCTCTTGCATCTATAACCAATACATAGTGCATGGAGGGCTCAGATATGTCAAGTGGGCATCTATCTCTAGTAGAACACCGCACTGCGAGTTCTGTTGCCTGCCCAACATTCGTATCCAACACCCTGGCCATGAGCATCTGCTACTCCTGCAGGCTGTTTAGTTGGCTGTACGGGAGCATGTGGCTCCTCTTGAAATATAAACCTATGTATCTCCACAACTGCCTCAGGCTACCTATGCATCTTGTCTTCATGGAACACTATATCATGGTTGCGGATGACTTTCCATGCTGTGGATTCCATAGACGGTAACCCGTCTCTCCTACATCTCCATAACCAAGGAATATGCATTTAATACTCTTAGGATCTAGCTTGTTATGCTTGTCCTTGGGCACATGGCAGAATGCCTCACATCCAAAGGCACATAAATGCGAATAAGAGGGAGGCTTTCCTATCCATACCTCCTATGCAACCTGAAATCAATGCCACTACAGGGTGATCTATTAATAATATGCACGATAGTCGTAACTGCCTTAGCCCAAAAGTGTTGGGGCAGGTCTGCATGGCTAAGCATACTGTAAACACTTTCCTGGATGGTCCTATTCGTCTACTTAGCCATACCATTTTTGGGAGAGATGTAAGGGACGGCCAATATACGCTTCATATCCCTCTCATCACATAACTGCTCAAAAGCATGTGATATATATTCACCCCCATTATCTGTCCGAAGGCATTTCAGCCTATGCCCAGATTGATTTTTTGCCAAAGCAAGCCATCTTTGAAAAACTCCCAAGACATCAAATTTCTGCTTTATGGGATAAGCCCATACCTTACGTGAAAAATCATCTATGAAGGTAAAAAAATACTTCGCACCACCCAAAGAGTGACAAGGCATGGGCCCACAGACATTAGAATGTAACAAAGCCAAGGGCTCACTCATGTGTGACATACTCGACTTCTTATGCGTAGACCTAGTCTACCTGCCATAAAGACAATGATCACAATAATCAAAATGAGAATATTTAAGGGGCGGTATTTCAAATGAGAAAACTTTTTCATTCCTTTAACAAACATATGCTCCAAACAAGCATGCCAAAGAGATACATGAGGTAAAGACCCCACAGACAAAATATGATCAATTGTAGATCGAGAAACAACTAAGTGGTAGAGGATGCTAGCCTTGGCACCTCTCGCAAGCACAAGATTGCTACCATGAGTAATCTTCCATGTAGAGTCTCCAAAAGATACATGATATCCTGCGTCATCAAGCTATCTAGTAGACATGAGATTGCGTGTCAATGCAGGTACATATGACATACATCGTGCATAACAAAACTATTGCAAGAAGTAAACTATAGCCTAACATCACCAATGCTAACAATCTCAAGAGACCTATCATCACCCAAGTGCACAGAACCCGAAATAGAATGATATGAATGGAACCACTCTTGACAAGGTGTTACATGAAAGGACACACCTAAGTCCAAGAGCCAATACTGTGCATACATAAAGTGTATCTCTGTCATCTGTCAAGTACTAGATGAAGCTGGTGCAAGGATATAATCCCCATCACTATCCTTGGGCTACATAACATTGATCTCTTCAATTTTAACACTTGAATTAGTATGTGCTATGCTGCAATCAGAAGACTTTTCTTGCACTTTCTCTTTCCGCTTGTCTTTGCGCCTTTCATTGCGCAATTCATGACATTGTGGCCTTATGTGGCCTTTCTTCCCTCAATGATGACAAGTCAGATTTGCATTTCTCCCATGAGACTTACTGCGTGACTTGCCACACAACTTGGACCAAGATTTCTGTGAATCCCATCCACGATCATTACCACGGTCATTCTTTGCATTTCCATCATATTGGCCTCTAACTGTCAAAGCATGAGACACACGAGAGGCATCCAAATTCTTACGGTTTATCTCTTCCTGGCAAAAGAGAGCTCTCAACATCAGATAACTTCAGAGTAGTGGTAGAAGCACATAAGGCAGTGTGGAATACATCCCAAGACTCATTAAGAGTTTTAAGCAAGAACAACAGAGTGACATCCTCTTTGAAATCAATGCCCTACAAAACCAAGTTCTTAAGAATAGCATGAAATTGGCTCAGATGAGCTAACATGGTCACATTCTCTTTCATGCAGAGATCCATAAAGTGTTTCAGTCAATACATTTGACTTGCAGGACTTTGCTTGTCATAGAGGTTCTTGATCTTATCCCAAGGCTGCCAAGCACTATGTGCTTCCTCAACCACATTGTAATGCACATGTTCAGTGAGAGATAAGATGAGGGTGGACTTGCATAACTCATCAAGCTCCATCCATTCGTCATTAGTCATAGTTTCAAGCTACTCTCTACTCAACCTTAGTGGCTTTATCTACGATTTTTGCACCAATACCTACCAAACTTGGCTCTTCCAATAGGCATAATTCGTACAATCAAGCTTAGTGATGTTGAAGATAGCACTGTCAGTGGAAGAAGATGCCATACTGCAAGTTGAAACAGTGCAAATAGTTCAAAGCTGCTTACTGTAAACTACAAAAAATGACCCAAAAACCACCAAAACCAAGGCAAATTTGCAAGAAAGGAGTATTTAATGATATTTTCCACCAAGTACCATCAAAAGTACATCAAAGCAAAATGATTTATAATGAAAAATGCATGACAATGCGGAGATATATGCTTGCTGTAATTTATGATAGCAATGTACAATGAGAGCTGACAGCAGGCAAAACCAATATTCAAAATCAATCACTGATTGTTAATGCAAAACTAGCATCAAGCGGGCATCAACAAGCATGTAACAATCAAACTGACATGAACCAACACCCAAGCATGTCAGAGAAAGTCTGTCAGTAAAGTTGGTACACCCCCCAATCAATAGGGCAAAATGTACATACCATTGCCAGGACCTAACACAATTCGGTGTCTTCTCAGTGAATACAAAACCAAATAAGCCCACGTACATCTACACAAACCAAGGTATATCAACCATACATCATCCACAAGGAGATCCCGATCTCAAATATCCCCAAAAGCTCAATACGCATAACCCTACTCCCACTAGCACAAAAGCTATAAGTGTCAAGAAAATGAGCTCAAACAAAGCATGTAAGAGCACCAGTGATGGAGTATCCAAGATCATACATTAGTAAGACATCCAGAGCAAATGAGCGGTCAAGTATCCAATGATAGCATCCAATGTCATGAAGACAATCCCAATCAATATCTAACGAGCCAAAGGAAGACCAAAATAAGCTCCAAAATATCCAAAGTCAAGCCCATATGAAGCTCCGATAGCATTCAAGTCCAAACAATGTAACTAGCATGTGTAGGTAACATAAGCATTGAGCATGTACCACAACGGGTCATACATAGACCATAGATATAACCTCTATCACAAAGCATGCTAGTGTAGACCAATCTCAAGTAAATATCAACCAATAAAAAGCTCAAAAAAGGCTCAACATACATTCTAGATTCATCCAAATCATTTGCCAACCTTCATTTGCATCCCAATAGTCATATGAAACACTCAAGAAGCACCCGTGTGACCAATAGGCAAAGCAAAAAGTGACTAAATAAGCTTCAGCCCTGGAGTGTAAAATAGTGATCTATTGTGTAAAACTGAGTATTTTAGGCCACTAAATCATCTCCAAATGATGGCCAATCAATAGGCATACATTCCCCAACATCTGGCATCAACCATAGGCATTCGAGCATCAAATAGCCAATGCTATCCAAGCATAAACATAAAGTGCTAATGTAAAACTATTTGTGGCTACCTATGGACTGTGGAAAAAAGTCTTGGACTAAGTTCAATCATTGCACAAATCAATCACTGATTGTCAATGCAAAACTAGCATCAAGCGGGCATCAACAAGCATGTAACAATCAAACTGACATGAACCAACACCCAAGCATGTCAGAGAAAGTCTGTCAGTAAAGTTGGTACACCCCCCAATCAATAGGGCAAAATGTACATACCATTGTCTTCTTAGTGAATACAAAGCCAAATAAGCCCAAGTACATCTACACAAACCAAGGTATATCAACCATACATCATCCACAAGGAGATCCCGATCTCAAATATCCCCAAAAGCTCAATACGCATAACCCTACTCCCACTAGCACAAAAGCTATAAGTGTCAAGAAAATGAGCTCAAACAAAGCATGTAAGAGCACCAATGATGGAGTATCCAAGATCATACATTAGTAAGACATCCAGAGCAAATGAGCGGTCAAGTATCCAATGATAGCGTCCAATGTCATGAAGACAATCCCAATCAATATCTAACGAGCCAAAGGAAGACCAAAATAAGCTCCAAAATATCCAAAGTCAAGCCCAAATGAAGCTCCGATAGCATTCAAGTCCAAACAATGTAACTAGCATGTGTAGGTAACATAAGCATTGAGCATGTACCACAACGGGTCATACATAGACCATAGATATAACCTCTGTCACAAAGCATGCTAGTGTAGACCAATCTCAAGTAAATACCAACCAATAAAAAGCTCAAAAAAGGCTCAACATACATTCTAGATTCATCCAAATCATTTGCCAACCTTCATTTGCATCCCAATAGTCATGTGAAACACTCAAGAAGCACCCGTGTGACCAATAGGCAAAGCAAAAAGTGACTAAATAAGCTTCAGCCCTGGAGTGTAAAATAGTGATTTATTGTGTAAAACTGAGTATTTTAGGCCACTAAATCATCTCCAAATGATGGCCAATCAATAGGCATACATTCCCCAACATCTGGCATCAACCATAGGCATTCGGGCATCAAATAGCCAATGCTATCCAAGCATAAACATAAAGTGCTAATGTAAAACTATTTGTGGCTACCTATGGACTGTGGAAAAAAGTCTTGGACTAAGTTCAATCATTGCACAAATCAATGCCAATGATTAACCACCAATGTCGAGCATCAAGGGGGTGTTCTCAAGTGCCAAATGAAGTGTTTTCAAGCTGCCAATGAGTGTCAAGGGAGGGCTGAAGTAAAAAATGAATTTTTGCATGTCTTCAAGTTGGCACAAATAGGGATGATGTTGTTTGGTATGTTGCTGGTCCACGTGGCATTAATGGGGTGGAAGGGGGGCTCAAATAGGGCCTAAAGAAGGCCTACACAAAGCCTTGTCAAGCCTAATAACGCAGGAGCCAAGATATGAAATGGGGAAGCTTCAATAGTTGGAGCTATGGCTGCCCCTTCTTGCTGTGCCCTACAAACTGAAATAAACACTTAAAGAAATTCTTCAATACCTCTGAAGGAATGCCCTAAGGGTGCCCAAATGGGCTGAGTAGGTGCTCGAGAAGCTGGGGAGTGATCAGAGCTCGAAGGAGTCGGATATGGCTGTCGGCAGAATGCACCAATGGTGTAGGGATTCAATGGGATGCTGATGGAGTTAAAACCATGCTCTAACACCAGTTGAAAGGTGAGAAGGATCGAAGCTTGCACGGAGCTATGGCGGGAGAGCAAGAGAAAGAGAGAGAGAGAGACTCACAATGTGGAAACTCCAATAGTCACAATCTGTAACCCACCTTCCCTTTATTCATCTGTCACTAAAAGAAAAAAGAATAAAGTGATGGTGATGAGTGCTCGCCACCTACAGTGTGCATGCGTGGGTATTGTCAGTGTAGTAATACGCAAGCGGCTAGGCGGAGGTGCCTTTATCCCCAACACATCTTCGATAAGCTCTTGAAGTTGAATATCAAGTATATGTATACAATGAAATCTTCTTCTAGGTACCAAGTAGCTATGGAGAAAATTGAGTTATTAAACTCTAGAAGCATGCACGGAGGCAAGATAAAGATCCAAAAGTACCAAAAGGCATCAAGGCTGACTCTATTGAGATGGCAAGCTCAACGCATACAGATATTGATGATGGATCACCTGGTTATATGGGCCTGCATATCTACACTTAACACATCGATGGTCACATTATGATCATTACAACTTATTATATTTGATTTGTTGCACCTACCTACACCTGGCATAATTATAGTGCTAATCAATTATACACTATTTGGCTTAATAGGCCACTTTTCTTTATGCTGTATCTTATCTATACTTTGTATACACTATATTGTGTATGAAAGAAGAAAAAGAAACCGACAAGAAAGCATTTTGGTCTCCATCTCTCTTCTTTTCCTATATTCTCTCATGGATCTGTTGTGATCTCTTCTCTGTGTTTATGCAGCCTTCATTAACAGAGTGAATTACTTACACCCTCCTTTCCCTTGGCACCTTTGTGTGTGCCTCTCTATGCATCTCCACTCTACCTCCTGTTACAACCAAGTAGGCACCCTGTTTCTATTAATAAGTAAAATGAATATGGGAAAGAAGGAGCTACATATTGAGGTAGAGATTGAATACGCCCCATTATTCAACAAAACCTAGCATACCAATATCAACCCCCTTAGTTCTACAGAGTTACAGGAAAATGGGATTGAAACATGTGGACTTATGGGTTGATGGGGGAATCTACCCAATTTATCCCTTAAATAATAGATCTCCAACTTTCTCAGGAATCACAAATGTGCTGAAGTATGGGTGCGAGGGTGAAAATGGGTTGCTCGATTACACTAGGCACTCAATGATCAATCGTTCAAAGTATTTACAACTTGCCAAGCAACCATACAAATTTATCATGATGTGATCGTTTCACATCAACTTCATATACAACAGCTCAAAGAACAAGTGGTACAACTAAATGACACTATAATTCAACAAAACAATCAAATTATTACAATGCAGGACACTATCCATGGCATTGGTATCTCATATGAGGAGGCAAAGGCACAATTGGAAAACCTTAGAAAGATCAACAACAAGCCAACACAAGAGCACAAATGAAAGAAAAAGCCAATCAATGAGTTAATTGTGAATAGCGGCCAATGGAAGTGGCATATCATAAAAGCATGCAAGGTAGCTCAGAATGAGAACCTAGGTAAGGGTGAGCTTGGATCACGCATATAGTGATTGCTGAAGGCAAGTATATTGAAAAATGCTTTGAGAAATCCTAAGTTTAAGATTGTGAAGGAAAAGGTGATTGAGTGCACATTAAGATATGTGTCAAATGAGTTCTCAGATGTGGATGCACACTCCATTTGTGACAGGGCCGATATTAGCACAACAACTTACTCAAAGATATTCAAAGGTGTGAAGATTGGGTTTGGTCGTGTGTTGAAGAGAAATAGAATCATGCCTCTTCCTCGACCTTCAAAGTTAATAGAGGCCCGATGGCAACTTAATGCAAAGGTTTTAAGCTGATAGGAGATCCCATGCATGTTCAATGAGTGGAAACACTAAAGGTTGGGACCAAAAATGCATATGAGGTGAAGTTCACCAAACTCAACAATTACTATTTAGATTTCTACAAGGTGCAATCGGCAATGGTAATATACCACAATATGTCTATCGAGGAATGTAATGGTAAATTGAAATTTGTTATAAAATTGGGTGAAAGATCGGTCATCAAAGGAGTAAATCTTGAAATAGTTAGTGTAACTTTGATGAATACAGCTTTACAATTTGACAAAAATAACCCAGAAACTTTAGTGTTCAATCCAAGTGCCATGTGTGGTGGCTCACTGCATTTGAAGTTTCTAAGGAAACATTTGAGATGATGCAGCTGTTCTTTACACACACAAGCTTTCCAAATATCATCGATCGAAAGGAACATGGTGAGATGCTCTCGGTTGAAGGATATGGCCAAAAACTTGGTTGAATGGCATCTTGTAGAAACTTAAAAACTTCAAAATGCATGTGTGGAGTCTCCAATGGTGCAAATACAAAGAATCCATGCCTATATTGCTTGACAAAGAGGGTGGAAGGAAAGGACAGAAAGAAGAACTAGCAAAGGGTGACAAGTGTTGCACCGACGTATAATAGAGAAGATCCCACTTGAAAGCCCATCTTCAACATTTCATTGGATTGTATTCACATTTTTTCATAACATGCTTTTGTCAAAATCATGAAGAAACTTATATCTCAATACATTTGATTTGTTTATAGGATGCAACAAAAAGAAGAAGCCATTGCAACATGTAGGAATGTGGAGCCAGTGCTATCAGAAATTGGGCTGCATAAGCATCAAGTAACGATTGAAAAAGATGGTAAGAGATCAAGAAAATCTTGTAACTTGACAAAATAGCCTTGCTTTGGAGGAGCAAAGGCTAGGAAGTTTCTTTTAGCATTGTTAACCTCAGCACCAGAAGAAAGCAAAAAAAGAGAAAAAAAGCGCAAGTCAAGACCTAAAAAGGGATGACCCAGAAGGAAATCTGAAAAAAATGAAAGAAGTGGGAAGGGAAATGGCCAAAAGCGCAAGGGAAACCTCAAAAGCTAAGTCAAAGGCAAAAGTGAATTTTTAAATGCAAGGCGCCCCTAAAACTTTTTGTAAAAGAGCATCAGGCTCCCTCTTGTGCAAATTTTAAAGATAGATGGGTGGTGGGCAGGAAGCTAGGAAAATAGGAGGACAATGAGAAAGAGGGCCTAGAGGCCACAGCCAGCCATGTAAAAAAAAAAGGGATGATCACCCAAGGGATTTTAGGGCATGTATATAAACTCCAAAAAGTGAATGAGAGCTCATTCTTTGGTGTGTGGCAAAGTGGACTCTTCTTCTTCCCTCCTTCTCTTCTCTTGCTTACTTGCTTGTGAGTGCTTGAGGGAGGAAGTGTGAGTGAGTGAGTGTGTGAGGGTGAGGGATCTTGGAGGTGAAGCCCTTCACCATCTCCTCTCTTCTTCTTCTTCTTCTCTTCTCTTCTCTCGTCTCGCGCATGGCTATGGAGGATGGAGCTTGGAGAAAGAGGCTTGAGGATGCTTGAGCTTGCATCACAAATCCTGGAGCTATCGGAGTGCTTGAGAGAGGAAGCAACTTAATTAGGCATCAAGGTAAGCTCACTACACTCGTAGAGAGGGATAGTGCGTCGGCTATGTGAGAGGTAGCCATTAGTGCTCACTTGAAATGCTTGAAGCAATAAGCGGTCCGTGGGTCTTGGTAGTTGAGCGAGAGCTCCCTTTACATTTTGGTTCCATTGTTGGGACCAACAGATTCGAGCTTAAGCGTTTGTACGCTTTGAATTGAGCATCGAAGTAGGGTTCCACCCCCGAACCTGTGCTCTTTGTAGGTAGGAGATTTAGGAGTTTAATCTTCAAAACAAGTATTTTGTTTTGTTGATGATTAGGCAAGTAGAAGAAATCATTTCATTGCTTTATCTTTGATTTTGTTGCATTTAGAGTAGGTAGGACCAAGAAATCTAAGTGGGAAAGCCTTAGGGTTATTGTTGTAAAACAAGCCCAAACAGACCACCGATCAGGAGAAAAAAAAAACAGAGTGCTCGAAAGGGTTTATGTCATCAAGAGAGTGATTGGAGAGGGTGGGCGAGGAAGGTTTTATAACCCAAGAGGTCAAGGAAAAGCAATTTGCAAATGTTGCATTTTGAGAGAGTGAGAGAGAGAGAGAGAGAGAGACCTATTGCCCACATTGGATCGATCAACTCACCCAAGTGTTTTTAGTGCATTGTAGGTATGCACAACTCTTCTTCCTTGTCTATGGCTTTGATCTAGAGGTGCTTGCTATGGGGCATGATATAAATCGTGTGATTCGAACGAATTTTTGTTGCCTCGACCAAAATCGTGCCGTGTTCGGTCCGTCCGAGTGATAGCGATTCTGGACCGAGTCCCAAAATCAGCCCTCCACCTCACATGCTCATCCATTTGGCCCACTACCACTCAAAAAAGTGGACATTCAGCCCCCTCAAATCGACCATTTAGACCACCTTTGCATTTGGCCTACTTGATTCAACCCTCGGTCGTTCGGACATTCGGCCTTTGGACAACCCAATCAAAAGGTCTGAATCAAAGGTTCGATCCAATTGCACTCGGCCCATCCTCACTTGACCGTCATCCACTCAAACAAGTTGAATCTATCATTTGGACCCTACAATTTGGACCATTGGGTCGAGTCTAGATTTTTTCCAATTTTTGATTGAAAGACCTTGGTTGACCCATACCATTGTTACAAGAATCCGCAAAGGCCATACAGATGCCTAGAACACCTTTCTGACATGAGAAATATGTAGATTAGTGAAACGTGGACTTAGAAGCAACTCTAGCTAACCAGCTAGTAGCCCAAGCTGCTAAGTAGTGCCAGATTAAGGCATAGACCCCCAAACAAATCTTGACCCAATTCTTGACCGAGCGGAATGACACAGCACGGACCCTAGGACCAGTAAGATCAGCCAAAAATCGGGCTGAAAACTGGGCTTGCGACTTGTTAGGCCAAAATTGTAAACAAGAGTGCGAGAGTCATGTAGTCACTTTGGATTCACACTTGCATTGTTCTCCAACACTTGAAGTACAACTAGGAAAATCTGAAAGCCTGATTGTGCACAGTGCATGAAAAGGAGCACGCACACACACACACACACACACACAAAGTGACTGCAAATTGAGGATTGTTCATAAATAATAAGGAATTCACCCAGAAATAACATAAGAACAAACCCACTAGTAGGAGAAGATCGAGAGACATAGTCAGGTGATCGAAACCCCAAGCATAGGATCAAGCAAAAGACGCAGCAAGGAATCTAGGACGAGGATCAGACACCATTGGAGAAGTGGATCTACTCGATCTAATCAATCTCGTCGACTGTTGGTGGAGAGAGAGACCGTGGACATGGTGGAGAGAGGTACTAACCAGAGATGAGGAGCTCGACCTAGGTAGTCTCCTGACTGAAATCTAGTGGCTAGTCACCAATTGCAACCTACAAGCCCAGACAAACCACCATGGTAAGACGTCCGAGGATGTCATAGCAAACCTAGGAGAGGAGAGGAGACTAGCATCATGCAAAGCTTTACAAATCCTAGTGACCTACAATCAAGAACAATAAGCTAGGAGCTTGCGGCAGAACATGGAAGTGTGTGAAATTCAATGGGTGCTAGTGCTAGTAAGTAGAAATAGGACAGGTCCGGATGCCGAGAGAGAAAGAACACTAGAGGGAGATCTTACATTGAGTGAGCTTCTCATGAAGTGACTGTTAGACAATGCCTCCGCCAAGTGAACTGTTACTACAATGGCAATCTTGTCACTTGCAGAATTAGGTGTTACTCAGGGATCCAAGAGCCAATTGTCTAAAATCTCGATAGTCACAAAGCAACTAGAAAAGTACCAGCCTAACGAGATGACCCATATAGCTTTGTAGAGTAGTTTGAGCAAGTCTGCGAGGCCAATAGCCTAACCGATCTTACCTTGCGCTCGCAAGATTTTGGTCTATGCTTAGGAGATAAGGGTAGGACTTGGTACAAAGTCTAGACATTACTGAGCAAACTGACTTTAACAACCTCAAGAGTCTCTTCACCAAGAGATTTCCTAAGCCTAGGTACTCTGACAACCTGCTAGTGCAGCTAATGAATATCAAGCAGAGGGATAAAGAGGATATCCGGGATTACATGACCCATGTGAGGAGTCTCTTCAAGAGAATCCCTATTGGCAAGCGACCAACCGAGAGAGCAGTGTTCGCAGTATTCAATAATGAAATACAAAGTGAAGAGCTCTACAAGGCCGAGACAAGGCCTTGGTCGTCGACAACTCTAGCTTGTATTGAGAGGCCATTAGAGTGGATGACCAACTCAAGGAGAGAAATTCCAACTACTCAAATCAAGAAGAGACTACCTCTAGGAACTCTGAGAGAGCTTCAATGCAGGTCCAAGTGCTCAGGATAAAGGCAAGAGCATTGACTCGAGCCAGGAGCTCGCTAAGATGAAGATGGAGATAGCTAGATTACAAGAAATAATGAGATGACTGACAACACCCTCATGTCCAATGTGTGTATTGTGATGGAAACCACTTGCTAGCTGAGTGTCAGGACCCTAGGTCCTGACCTTGTATGAATTGTGGTAGGTTTGGCCATGATGCTATGCATTGTAGACTATCGAGGAGGAGCCGAACAATGAAGAGCCTTACGTACACCCTTATGTCTCATATAACGAAGAGAGAAATGAAGTCCTTATGGACTATCGACCAGTACCAGTGATGGTGTTAGATAGAGGGAGATGTATAGGCTTAGGAGGGTAGACCCAAGAACTAATGGACTTGCGATCACCGAGAACATATCTCTTCATGCTGCCCTGAATGGGAGCAAGAAAATTGAGACAAGGCCAATCAGAGATGCGCTGAATGTGGAATCACGCGCCTCTTTGTTGATTGCCCCAGACAAAAGCCCTCCTCTAACTCGACGAATGAGCGCTTAGTCCCATTAGGGTTGTTTGGTGTTGAGGTGCTCGATGGGGAGGCCACGCCTATCCTATTACATGTTATGACCCGGACACAAACAAAGCAGGCTGGCATATCATTGCCATGGCCTAGCAACTTAGATGCGGCCTCAATTGGAAAGAGGAGTCATAGGAGAAGGAGGAAGAAGCTGGATGAAAAGGTCACACTAAAAATAGAGAGTGCCATAATGCTACCTACAGGAAAGAAAGTGACAGATGTAGAAGCACAAACATCAATCCCAAAGATGGCCAAGAAAGAAAGTGCGAGGGTCGAGGAGTACCCCAACCCAAAGCGCCAACTCGAGGCCATAGAAAATGTGGAGTGGGTGAAAGAAGCCTAGGAACACCTAAGAGATGTCCAGCCCATATTGGAGGACTAGATCAATGATATCTCTAGCATAAGCACGTTGGTGTCACCTCCACGACCAAAATCAAGGGATGTGGTGGCACCACAAACAATGCTGCATAAGCAAAGCCTAAACGCTACGGGCCAACGAATCAACCAACAAGGCCATTGGCCAGGAAGCACAGAGACGGGAGTGCAACAAGCAACTAGTAATCTCCTCACCTCATTAGTAACCACCCCTGTGATGCTAAGCCTAGGAGATCTTCTTAGATAGTATCGGCTACTGTGGCAGGAGCTGAAACAATGGGCTCAAGGACCAGTGGGGCAAGGTGCCGCTGACTTAAATGAACACAATGTAGAAATGCAGATACTGATTCTAATGCTACACTCAGTGCCAAAAACCTTACACGTCAATGCTTTCTGGGAGTGCACTGAAACACATGTTGTCTTGTCGATCTAGGCAACACCACAAGGAAAGGGATCATAGACACGGGAGGATGAGTCATTGTGTTGAGCCATGCAGTGCTCCAGACCTGGGGTAACCCACCAATTGAGACAGCCAGTTTTAACGTCACTCTGGCTAATGGAATGAAAGTGAATCCATTCAGTGTGTTAAAGAATTGGCCAATAAAAATCGCAAGAGTCTAATTCTCAGTTGATTTTATAGTCATGAAGGGAGTGGACTATAATATCCTACTAGGCCGACCTTGGATGCACAATGCGAGAGTCATAGAAGACTAGGGAAATGGGTTAATCTTCCTAGGCAATTTAATGGAAGCCGTAAGAGTAGAGATGGACACTTGGAAGACCATGACAATCAACCTAGACGCCATCTCCTCTATGCTGAAGGGAGATGGCCAGCCAAGACATCTTACGGGCTACTAACTAAGTATATCCCTTGCTCTGAGGATGAGCAAGACTGGATGCATGTCCTTGTTGCAATCGACTTGCCATTCTCAAACAACAAGGAATACGAACAAGTTGTTAAAGTAGTTTGTAAGACCCGAGAAGAGCCCTTAGTGGCAATCTGTATGATGGCTAGAAGCACGCAGAGAGGACCCAACCCGGTCTCATTCTAAGTACCAAACAACAAACCTTAAACCCATCAACACCTGCTGACCATCAAGTTAGCTCGCAACCCATCAACAAACCTTAAACCACTCAAAGATCTCTTAAATGGACCAATGTGGCAATGGACCAAGGTGCACGACTTAAACTTGATGTATAATTGGGCCTTATTCATCGACGAGAAGGATGAAACATATCAAAACTTGGAAAAATGATGAGCAATCGAATGAAGATAGCTCTACGATGAAAATGAGGATTGTTGTTCCTTCAATGAAGAGAGTAAAGGAGAGATTGACACAATAGAGTATGACCCTGAGGGACGGGTGATAGAGCAAATATAAGCAATCTCCAAACCATGCAAGGAAAATGCCCTTAGAATCAAAAGAGGAGTCATGCGCATGGGTTGTGACCACACCTAGTTGAAGCACATAGGTGCAATAGACTTTGAGCAAGCACGCCTAGCCCAACCAAGTGCCATGCCATTGCTTAAGACGGATTCACCATCGAAGCTACGACCACCGAGAGAGACTCCCTCTTCTAGAGAAGATGCAGAGTTTGATTCTGAGTCAGAAGTAAGCTTAGATATTGATCCCAAGATACCTCGACCTTCCAAGACTAGATACACCAAGGGGGACTTACCCATCCATCTCAGGTGTCATAGATTGAAGGAGGAAAGAAGAAAGCAACCTAGGGACATGCATGTAGAGGAGCAAAGAACACCGCAATACTTACCAAGGAGATTCACCAAGTTCAAGAAAGGTGATAAGGTGGTGATCTTGCTAGGGGCCAAATGCTAAGGGCAAGCAAGTGAACCAATAGAAGGACCCGCCAAGGTCAAGGATGTCAATTTAGCCAAGGAACGGGGGACACCTCAACCTGTCTTTATAGCCGATGACTTGACCAAGGAAGAGGAAGAAAGTCTCATTGCTCTCTTGCAAGAGTATGTAGACATCTTTGCTTGGTCCTTGGAGAAACTCAAAGGGATAGATCCGAGTGTAGTGACTCACAATATACCCATGACACCCGATGCAATGCCACTCAAGCAGCGACCATACCCCATGAATCCAAAGCATGCCCACACTATCAAGGAGAAAATTGATAAGATAATGAGAGCAAGATTCATCTATGAGATTGAGCACAAAGACTAGGTCTCACCCATATTCATTGTACTAAAGAAGAATGGGAAGATCAAAGTGTATGTCAACTACTACAAGAAGGTAAATGTTGCTGCGAAGAGAGATAATTATCAGTTTCCATATACCGAGCACATGCTCGAAAGAGTCACTAGTAAAGAGGCCTACATCTTCTTGGATATCTTCTCAGTGTACAACCAGGTGCAAGTATACTCTGATGATAGGCACAAGATCGCCTTTGCTAGAGTGGGGAGTCTTCGCCTACATAGTCATCCCTTCAGGTTGACTAACGTGCCAGCTACTTTCCAGAGGCTCATGTGTGCTATATTCAAGGATATTCTTAGGAAGGAGTTAGAGGTTTTCATTGACGATCTGTGTGTTCACTCCACTTGGAAGGAGCACGTAGACAAACTTCGAGCTATTTTTGAACGGTATCGATTATATCGTCTCTCGTTGAACCCCTTAAAGTGCCAGTTCTAGGTGAAGCGTGGATGCATCCTATGGCATTGCCACCGATTTCTCAAAAGTCAAGGTTATTGTTGATCTCTTACCACCAACTCATTACAAGGGAGTTTAGTGCTTCCTAGGCCATACAACGTATTATCGGTAGTTTGTGTTGAACTATGCATTGATCGATAGACCTCTATACAAGCTGTTAATCATATTCAAATGGACCGAGGAATGCCAACGCGTGTACAAGCAATTGAAAAAGGCTCTCACCACTACACCGATCCTATGGGCCCCAGATTGAACAATCACCTTTCATGTTGACATTGACGCTGCTAAATTTGTTGTAGGAGCGATGTCGTGCCAACTTGGTGAACATGGCTTAGACTATCCAATGAGTTTCGCTAGTAGAAAACTCACATATACGGAAATGAATTATTCAACAATGGAGAGAGAGGGGCTAGCGATGGTATTTGTTGTAAAGAAGTTTCAGCACTATCTTTTGGCTACATCCTTTACCCTCTTTGTTGACCATCAAGCCTTACTGTATCTTGTTAACAAACCTTGTGCTACATGATGCATTGCTTGATGGCTACTTTTGCTTTTGGAGTTTGACTTCTCCGTGATCATACGCAAGGGGAAACATCATTACATAACTAACCACATGTATCACATTCCCACAGGGGAATCTCTTGGACAAGGCATTACGGATGAACTACCTGATGCCCATCTCTTTAACCTATCCAGCAAAAGAGACCTATTTAAAGTTGATTTGATGCCATATTGGACAGATGACATAGTCTAGGTTCTTGAGCATGAACTCCCTGAATGAATAATCGAGAAGAAGGCTCGACTTAGGTGACTCATCTTAAAAATCCAACCCTATCGGCTAATAGCAAGTCAACTTTACCTGCTAGGGCAAGATGGATTGCTGCGCCAATGTGTGTGCAAACATGAAATGCATGATGTGCTTACTGAAGCACATGGTGGAATCATAAGAGGAAACTTCAATGGAGATACAATAGCCTACAAGGTGTTATAGTTTTAGCTATGGTGGCCTACTCTCTTTTGAGATATAACAGGATTCGTAAAGCACTATGACGCGTGCCAAAGGACCAAGGCCCCAATTCACAAGGATCAAATGGAGCTGACTCCAATCATTACAAGACAACCGTTTGAGAAATGGGGAATCGACTTCATTGGATGAATAAGCCTCACGACACAGTATTCACATGCTATCTCACAAAGTGGGCGGAGGCACGAGCTATGAGAAAGAATGATGCTAGGACTACTACTAAGTTCTTATGGGAGCAGGTGATCTCACAATTTGGCTACCCCATCGAACTTGTTTGTGACCAAGGCATGCACTTCATCAATGAAGTGATAGCTCATCTCCTATCCATCTTTCTAATCATCCATCGGAAATCCTCGCCATACTATCCTCAAGTGAATGGTCAGGCTGAGTCTACAAATAAAATCCTGGTAAATGTTCTGACCAATGTAGTCTCTGCTTCGTGCAGTGATTGGGATAAAAAACTCATGGCACTCTCCTTGTGGTCCTACCATACGACTTATAAAATGCTAGTTGCTCAAACTCCCTTCAGGTTGATCTACAGAACTGAAGCAACTTTACCTGTAGAGCTCTTCGTTCCTAGCTTGAGAATCACTCTTCAAGAGAGATGGGATAGAAAGGATGCATGGATGGAGTGCCTAGTCAAGCTAGAATGCCTATCAAAGACTCGGCTTCTAGCCACCCATGCACTAATATGCAAGAAGGCAAGACACAAAAGCTGGTTTGACAAGCATGTCAAGCAGTGAGACTTTGAACATGGCAATTTAGTATTGATGTACTCAGTCAAGGGATATAAACAGAAAATGAAATTTCGGGGATTATGACATTTCAAAGTTCACATCATTAGTCAAGCAGGCAATATAGAACTCAAAACCCTAGAAGGAGAGAGCATATGCTTCTTCAATGGCAGAGGCATAAAGAGGTACTACCCTCCCTTGCACCTGCTACATGAGCCTCCGATACTAGAGTCCCCTACCAATGTACGAGTGGCCACTATCACTGAGATAGACAAGAGGATGAAGAAGCCATAGAACCCGCTTACCTAAGCATAATGGTCACTGCCACACGCAAACACACACCTTCAATGCATTGATCTATGAAGGAGACGACTTTAATGTCCTGACTCACAATCATTGGCTTCAAATCAGAAATCGCAGCTACAGCCCACTAACACCAAACTCAGCCTATATGGGGGCCAATCATATGTAATCTTGGGAAAGTGCAAGGTTTCCATCTCTATTGAGTCTGAAAACTTACCAATGATCTTCTATGTGTTGTCAAACACTAAAGACGCCGGTACGGAATCGCTGTTAGGATGTACGTTTAAAAAGAAAACTCATTGCAATGTCAACTGAGTCCCAATGAATTCACCTTGAAACAGCCAACATATGTATGGTCACAGCTTTTAGCAAGGGGGTGTAACTCCATCAAATTCCGCAAAGCCATCGATAGAGAAACCCACTCTTAAGTCTAGGGAGGGGGGTCGTGACTCATCACAACCTGCTAAGCCTCAATGCCAGCAACCCGTAAACTCAAAGCTACAACCCATGAATCCCAATTCAAATGGATACCTAAACATCAAGGACTGCCACCTAGGAACAGACATCCATGTCCTCACAAGGCTAAGGACCCACACTCAAAACCTAGGAGGCCTAAATGAAGCTACCAATATCAATGAATGGTTAAGCCGTGATGGGTCCCAAATACTTTATTGCAAGCTCAAGGCTACTATGAGAGGAACACCCGTATCTAGGTACCTAAATCCATGACGGCCAAAGGTACTCCTCAAAAGCCACCGTCAAACTTGACCACATGAAACATCCAGACAAGACATGCACTAAAGCCACAAGAGAATCAGGCTACTAAGTCCCTAGAACCTTTGAAGTTTAGGCCCGCACAATCTAAACCAATCTATAGGCCAAAACCGCAACCCACTACTAACAAACTGTCTCAACCTAGGCCTACTAGTGTCCCTCAGGCCTCAAAAGCACCATTACCAGTCGCAAACAAGCCTATTGAACAAGACACCAAGCCACAACCTCAGAAGCAACTCAAGCTACCACAATTAGCTGCTAAACTCTGTAGTTCTTAGTCAAACCCCAACCAGTTGTAGCCCTTAGACTCTCTTATGAGTGGAGATTAATTCTAACCTTGGCCATGGACTTCGCCAAAAATAGGGGGGATGACTTGTTACTTGTCTTAGACACTTAGATGCTACCTTTATGACACTTGCTAAAAGCTATAAGAGACTCAATTTAGGTCTTTTGGATGAGCCTCTAGCAATGAAAGTCTATACACTCCCATGTTCTTGTTGGGAAGAATCAGAATTTGTATTCATTAAGGCTTCCGAAGTAGTTGAGGAGCTAATTGCCAATGAAATCTCCAAAGAACACTCACGAAATTGATGCCTCATTACATCATATCACAAGAGCACTATCCTTGCCACAGACAGTGACATTGAGGAGTTAAAATAGCTTGCTCGCATCGACTCCTCCTTGTTGAGAAAATGGTATGCTCTCCAACTTCAATGGGAGCTAGAGGGATACCGAATCATGACCAGCATTGAGCAACAACATGCCATCAAAACCTCGTAGTATGACCCCACTTATGTAGCTTCAACCTCCTATATGGTGTTGACCACCATCCGCAATCGACCCCTAGAAGAGCAAATCCTGACCCATTTGTATCTCGATCAAATTCTAACCGAGGAGGAGTTACACATTGGTAGTCGAGTAAACTCCAGTGACTTTCTCACGGATGTTCTCACCTACATCACTCAGGCAAGCATCCGCCCTTTCAACATGGACCACCATGCTCACTTACAATACAATCCAAATTTCTATACTTTGCTCATGTAGAAGTAAAGGCCACAACACACACTAAATGCCCTTAACCTCTCAACCACTAATCCTAGAAAGGATTCTTCTCATTCCCAAGGGAGGAGGAGGTATGATGAAGTGAAGAGGTGAAGAGGTGAAGAGAGGTGAAATTTAAAAAAAAAAGTGTCATAAAATTTTGAAAATGAATAAAACTGCTTAGAGCATATTCTTAAAAACACTAATGATGAACTGTGGTCGTGTGACCAAAATTGAAGATGGCAGTATAACAAGATTGTGCCCACTGTCTTCCATTTACGAACAAGAAAAAAGCGCGAAGTATGGTCTCTTTCTTGAAAATTGCGCCTACAACTAGTTGAAGTTTCAAAGCATCCATAACATCACAGAGGTGGTGGCTAAGGAAGAGATTGCTAGAAGGGTCATAAAGCAATGCAACCTCGCTAAAAATGTCCAAGAAAGAAACAACACAAGTAAGACAAGAGAAGAGAATGACAAAAAAGGAGAAGGAAGAGCTAGTAAAAGCGCAAAGGAAATCCAAGAAAGCTGAAGAAGAGAGGAGAAACAAGGAGAAGAATGAATTGCAGAGAATAACATAAGAATCTGAAAGGGTAGAGGAAGAACGGCAAAAGGTGGAAGAAGAAGAAGAAGAGCTAAGAAGAAAAGAAAAACAGGATCTGGCACAAGCCGTCCACATGTCCATTGAGCAGTAGTACAGGTATGAGGAGATGGCAGCAATGAGCTCTCCAAGGCACATGACAAACTGGGAACCAATAGCCAAGCATCAAAAGACATGTCCCCAACCATTCCAGAGAGAAAAAGAAAGGCCGCACCCCACTCGATTCCACCTACCATCTTGCCGGCCACCCCAACCATTACAACAATGTCAAACACCCCAATCACAATTGACACCAGTAACCTCATGGTGTGGTGTTAACCGTTAGATGAACAATGTGGAAAATGTGGAAAATCTAAAGCAGAAGACAAAGACCAAGGTAAAAGTGAAACGGAAGATAAAGGCGCACTAGTAAAAATATGGAAGCACAAGAAGTGCAGAAAATTTCTAAATAAAGAAAAAAGGCGCACAAGAAAAAGCGCAAGTCAATACTTTTGTAAAAGAGCACAAGCACATCATGGTTTAATTTAAAGAGCAGGGGAATGCTTGAAACAATAAGCGGTCCGTAGGTCTTGGTGGTTGAGCGAAAGCTTCCACATTTTGGTTTCATTGTCGGGACCAATGGATTCAAGCCTTGAGCACTTGCGCACTTCAAATCAAGCATGGAAGTAGGGTTTTCCCCAAACCGGTGCTTGAGGTAGATAGGTAGGAAGGGAGGAAGTTTGAAGAGGTATTCGATCTCCTTAGCAAGTAGGTTTTTGGTTTTTTGGATTTGGAAAAGCATATTGGAGTAGTGTAGGTATTTGCTTTGTGATTTGGATGCATTAGGGTAGGAAAAAACAAAGAAAAAGAAGAAAAACAAGCATCAGGGTTTCTGCTGTCATAACAAGGTATGAGGGTTTGATTCGGTTGCCGATTTGCATTTTGGAGTTTATTGGCTATTCCAGGTATATACAACTCTTCCCCTCCATCCATACTTTGATCTGGAGGTGTGTGTGATAGGCTGCGACCTGAATCGTGTGATTCGAGCGATTTATCATTGCGCCAGGCAAAGTCCTGCCACATTCGACCAGTCCGAGAGTGACGACGATTCTAAGCCGAGTCCTAGAATCAACCCTTGGCCCACTCGACTCGGACACCCACCACCCGGTCCATCCGAATCGACCATTCAAACCAACTCGAAATTCGGCCCTCGGCCCTGCTGACTCGGCCCAACCCCACTCGGACAAGTTGACATTCGGCCCAGTTGAATTTACCATTCGGCCCTCAGCCCACTTGACTCGGTCCTCAGCCATCTCAGCCACTCAGCCCTCGGACAATCACACTTGGACTGGTCGAATTTGACGTTCAGACCAATTATATTTTGCCCTTTCTCATTCGGCCCTTGGCTCTCGAATGGGCTGAATCGGGCATTCGGCCCGTCCTGCAATTTGGACCTGTTGGGACGAATTTGCATTTTTTCAAATTCTAACCTATAGACCCTAAAACTGACCAAGAGACCATATAGAGCTGAAACCATATCATAGATCGATCACTGGGCTGAAATCTAGAGCAAGTAGTTCAAAATTTGGCTACGAACAATCCCTCAAATCACGCATGGCATTTACCGTAACAGCCATGTGGGCCAGGGGGACTGCCCCCCCTGGAACCCCCACAAAGGGGGCTCTGCCCCCTCCGCACCCTCCCCAAGTAGGTTGGAGAGAAAACGCGCGCTGTGATTGGTCCTCCAAATTAGACCCTAGTGTAGTGATGGCTCTACACAAGCATGAATTCTCACTTGCAAAAGAGCAACCAAAAGTCCATACCCAAACAAAGACAAACAGAGACCCTAGAACTTCAATGGGCCAATCTAGCCAACAAGGGCAAAAAGGCCACACCGCAAAAACACGTATATGTTGCATTTGGAGTGCATCTAGTCAAAGCGAAAATCAACAACATCAAGCTACAACTACGGTGATGACTAGATATGACAGTCTTGACAATAGATGCACCTTGAATGGCACTGCACAGATAATCCAAGACATCGATGGAGAATCCACATCTAGTCGTGCAGTTGGGGACTCAAGGGCATTTTTCAGAAGGCTTAAATGTACAAGCCAAGACCTAGAAGACCAAGACATAGTACCACATGCTTATCTTAGGGTCAAACTCACCGTGAAAAGAGAGCACACTATCGATGCTCTGATTGATGAAGGAGCAGATTTTAACATCTTGACCTATGAAGCATGGACCCTACTAGGTCAACTAGAGCTCACATCGACTAATGTAACTCTTAGTCCCCCACAAGCACTTATGGGGAAGTGCAAAGTCCTTGTGACCATTGAAATGGAAAGCTTGCCTATCCTATTCCATGTCCCTCCAAATAGTGCTAATTGTGGAAAGGAAACCCTCCTACGAAGACCCTTCAAAAGGGCGACCAAGTGTGAGGCCAACTATGTAGCATAGAGGATACACCTGACACTACCGGGTGTGAGGATAATCACAACCTTTGACAAGGGTGACCTCATCGAACCTTGAGGGAAAGGCAAGGAAGGTGCTGACATAACAGGCAAGCCTAGTAATGAGAGCAAGGACCTGTTGAAAGAGCTGATACAAGCACAGGTTGAACAACGAGAACCAATGAGTGAGGCTATGCTTGAAATAAGAAGGTCAGGAGGCAATGCCAAGGATGGGCTTTGGACTTACAAATATCATAGAAGACCCCAAAAGAAGCCCAAGCCTTATAGACGAAGGCATCGATGGAGAGCTAGCACAACGCCGCGATGGATACCCAAGGCATTGCTACATGCACAAGGGTATTATGTGTTGCAAACCAGAGTTGCAGCATTGGAATGTGTGCACAGAGGGAGAAAAGAGCTCAAAGTACAAGAACAAATTCTTTCTTACTAAGTTGCTTAGAGTACAACTTGGGTACACTCTCCCACACTTGATAGTGACCCATAGGCTGTTTATATAGCCTCTGCCAAGCTAGGGTTAGGGTTTCCCCTGCCCCTAGGCTATTCACACTCATCTACCCTTATACTCCCTTGCTTATAGTGGGTTCCTATGTCTGTCTTCTAACACCCCCCCTCAATGCCAGGGTGGCATTGGATTACAAGGCATGTATGATGTTCCCCCCCTTCTCGGGATGCCTTTATAAATCAGGCTTACAAGAGTGTTTTAGGTAGATGATTTAAAGAGTCAAAACAATCGATCTTTAGATGGATTGGAGGCATAGTTGGACACCAATTCTTTGGGTATATCAGGAGTGTTGGGGCATTTACTAGTGATATGCCATGTCTTCTTGCATTTGTTACATTTCATCTTCTCGGGATACTTCTTCCAGCAGTTGTTTACAAGATGTCATTTTTTCTTACAAAAAGAACATCTAGTGAGAGCTGTATGTGCCAATACTTGATCATGGGAAGTTGAAGATGCCTGACTGTTGCTGCTTTCTTTGTGGTTCCTCTTTTCTTCATCCAAACAGGATTGAATGGTACTTGCCAATGTAGGATCTGGAATGTTGGTGAGAGTGGTTACAAGAGTAGAAAACACCTATTTTACAGCTTTTAGGAGAATAACAATAGCATCTTCTTCATGTATTGGAGCTTGTGCAAAGGCAAGCTGTGCCATAAGTCCCTTCATATGAGAGATGAATTTTCCCAAATCTTCTCCTGATCGATATTCCAAGCTAAAGAATTCAATTTTAAGAAAGATTTTAGTATTTTTACTAGTGGCTCCATAGAGCTTTTCAAGCTCATCCCATTTTTATTTAGCAGTGTTTAGTTGATCAACATGATGAATCATGGATTCATCTAAGTGTAACATTATGATTGCTTGAGCACGTTGGTCATCCTCTATATCAACCAGATTTGCAGAGTTTACAGCTTTACTACCTTGAATGAGAGGCCAATACTCTCTCTCCATCATTTTGTATTTTATAAGTACTTGCCATGGGTGGAAATCTTTGCCATCAAACTTTCGAATTTGAGGACGGACATCAGCATATGTTGTGGTCATTGGGAAGGTCTTACCACTTGTTAGGACAAGGGCAGTGTCTAGTCCCTTACAAATTTTCCACTGAATGCGAAAGCAAATCAGACAATTTGAAATCAAAGTTGCAATGAAGAGAAAGGCTGAAAATCATATAAATGTAATATTTCAAAGTATGACTGTGGTGGTCCTTTCTTATGTGCAAACTTCTTCTGAGGTTTAATAGTCTTTTTAGGTTTTAAAGAAGTAAACCTAGACTGGACTTCAGGCTCCTCCTTGTGGTATGGCTTAGTGGATGAAGCTTGTGTTGGACAAGGTTGGTCTATGATCTCAATGCTTGTTGTTGCTGATGATTCCAAGGAGAGTACAATGACACTCATCCTTTTGATTTCATTGACCAATGTACTTGAAACAAAGTCACTCACGGTATGCAATACACTTCTAGTGTATGATGATCTATGTGTTTATAATTGTACACATAACCTTACAACAATATATGAAGAGGAATAAAAAACTCACTAGATTTTAGTGAATACCCAGCAAGCAAATGATTAGATGATTCATGATTAGTGTTTAGAAACACTAATGTCAAGCTTAGTGAAATGCTTGAATGAAACCCTGTTGGAAGTAGGCGGCTTCCCAATGCACTTAGTGATGTCCATTGAGCATGCCCAAGAGCTTTTGAATTTTGAATAAGCTTCAAAGAATATGCTTCAGTGATTAGAATCACTGTTAATGAAGCTCAGAGTGAAAAAAATGACAAAATGTAAAGCTTAGAGCTTGCTGGCTATGGATTCCACAGGATACACAGTTAGGGTTTGTCAGAGATCTCTCTCTATAGGGAAAATTTCCACAAAGCCTTGTAGATGAGGATAGCCCACTAGGGGGCTGTCAAAGCCCCAAGATGGTTTCCGGGATTGCGTCGCCTGCTGCGTGCACAACAGTATGGATTTCGCACTGTTAGAAAACTACGCCTGTTTTGGAAACCACGCAATGTCGGGCTTAGTCATGGACAATGTTAGGGGTACACCTAACGAGGAGTTGCGCCCTGATGTGGGGAAGAGATATCCAGAAGAAAGCATGAGCTGATATGGCCTCCTTTGTCCTCCCCAAGTCCTCCAATGGAGGTAGGTTGCAGGCAGCTATGGAGAAAGGAAGGATAAGATGAAGGAGATGATAGCTCATGTGCACTTAGTGGTAGCTGAGGGTATAGGAAGCTGAGGGGATTAGAGGAGCCTCTGATACCATGCTGCAAACTAGAGTTGCAGCATTGGAATGTGTGCACAAGAGGGAGAAGAGAGCTCAAAGTACAAGAACAAAATCTTGCTTACTAAGTTGCTTAGAGTACAACTTGGGTACACTCTCCCACACTTGATAGTGACCCATAGGCTGTTTATATAGCCTCTGCTAAGCTAGGGTTAGGGTTTTCCCTGTCCCTAGGGCTATTCACACTCATCTACCCTTATATGCCCTTGCTTATAGTGGGTTCCTATGCTTTTCTTCTAACATTACGCAGGTAACCATTGGATTTAGGTACCAAAACCCCCTGCTAAACCTCCTTTGTTAGCTGAAGGCTAGGACGTATCAAGAGCAAAGAAGTATAGGAGGAGGTCTAAATGAAAAACCAAGTCTCGAGTCAAAAACGTTGGAGTGACCAAGCCCCTCATGATCGAAACCAAGAAACCAAACGGGACTATAGATCCTCAGCCTAGCGTGCTTGATGAGCAGCTATTAGATGTAATCATTGAGAGTAAGAAAAAGCCACTAGTTTCGGAGGAGCCTTTGATTTCCCAAGAGGATAACTGGCATCATAGGCACAACATTGCTCATGGCAAGGTTAAATGCTCAACAAAGCAAATGGCAAAATCATCTAATAGCCACGAGCAAATCTTCCAGCCAGTGTCAAATCCACTTAGGAGTCCCAAGTCTCCTACATCCTCTTTCCTTACACGGACACATGAAGCACAACAATAGTCGTCAAGTGCAGCTGCTCAATCCCAACCTCTATTTCCATCTAAGCTTCCAAATGTCCAAGAGGTGGGACATGACACAACCTATAGCTCTCAACCCAAGGATATGCCTCTACAATCTATTGTGACTAGATCAATTGAGGCTCGATCTACACAAGTGAATGCTCAAAGGGCAACAAAAGACACACCCACTCCCGATCTTCCTGAGGACATGACACCGCAATCTACTAACAGTAGCCAGTCCACTGGACTAGCCGTTACTACTTCCAATCAAGAACCACAGTTAGTCACAGCCTTTGTCCGTGACGATGCCCCTTGCGGAACATGTCCTTAGCCATTCATCTGTGAAAGAGGTGTTGCAACCAACATATTTGACACCCTTGGCACTGCCAAAGCACCTGAAGCCTAGGTTCGAGGAGAGACCTCTCAAAGATGTGGCCAAGGAGATGGCGCATTTGACCAATCAACCTAGCAAGGCTGTTCAACAGGTCGCAGCTAAGTTCCATGAGAGCACACCAGAGAAAGAGAGTGCTAAGGCCCAACCAAGCACATCAACGATTGACCTAGTTCAGGGTCCTGAGTCCTTAAGGGAGACACCGCAATTGTCCAAGAAAAAGAGGAAAAAACAACGAAAACAACGACAGTTGCAAGTGGTCATAGATGCCAATAAGATCGAGACCAAGAGCATTGAAGAGCTGAGGAATAAAACATCACGCCCATCCACCAATGAGCCCATTGCCATCTCCCCTAACAACAGTGAAACCTCAGACACATCCGTGTGTTCTGATAAGTCAAAGCAACCATCATCATCAGCAGTTGCTTGCAACACTTAATCCACCGACAACAAAACTCACATTGACCGATCAAGAGTGGATACAACACTGTAACAACAGGGTGATAAGACTATACTGGTCACATCCAAGGAGAACCATGACACAATAGTAGCAAGGCCTCAGGCAAAACACGGAAACCCCAAGAGCGTAAGAAATCCTAGCATTGACCAATCTTGCTCATCTAGGCCTAAGCCCCCAACTATGCTAAAGCCTAGGGAAACTCCTAGAACCTTGCATGAAATAGCAATCGAGCAAGCCCTCGTTGAACATAGAAGTGTTGCAGAATGCTTAACTAAGTTGGATGCTAAACTCAAAGTATTCGCACGTGTACATCCTTGTGGACATGGGTGCATTCCCTAAGGAGCAGCTTGAAGATACTTGTCATTTTCCCTATCCTGGGAAGAGTAAGAACATCTGGATGAGCACTATGACAGGCTCCTACATGAATGCAGGCGACTCACCTCTGATGAGGAAGCCGACGAAATGTGCTTAACTGTGACATTCAATGATATGCTCTGCCAACCAAATCTCTTAGAGATAGAGCAACTAAAGCGACAATCAGAGGGTCGAAGTCAATTTGAAAAACATTGGTTTGAATACTGTGTTGCAATGGCCGAACTAGGAGCCAAAATTATGACAGTCTTAGAGGAGCGATTGGCCAAGTGGCGGTCTCAAAAAGACCCAACCTATGGGGCACCAACTTCCTTTCGAGTGCTGATTGCCATTCGGGGTATAGACTTAGCTAGAACTACCCAAGAGAACTCTCTGGCTGATAAGGTTCTCACTGAGGAGGAGTTACATGTTGCCAGTAGGCTCGAATAAGGTACCATGCTACTCGATGTTGCAAAACATCTATCGTTATTGAGTAAGCTACCACGAATACTGGATGCGTGTGCCACACTCCACCAGTACAATCCTGAGTTCTACAATTGGTTTTTATCCTCATGAAGTGACATGAATTCGTAAATATGTACATAAATAAACAATGAATTTTGTGACCTTGTATAGATAATATCAACACACACAACCAATGATAGTCAAGCACAGGGAGAAGAGTTGGGTTTCACAAGCTGAGCTCCTCAGGTCCTCCTCTCACCACACATTTAGAAGTCATGTAACCATTCCTACCTCCAGGTGGAGGGCATGCAACCCTCATTACCACCATAGGAAACCCTGATCAACATCTCTGATCTCTGATGGTGTAGATGGGGCACCGTCCCTTTCTATACACCTTTCCCCTTTCCGGTCTATCCTTTCGAGGATGAGCCCTGCCCCACTCCATGACAACCAATCCACGCAACTTAGTATAAGCCAAGATCTGCTAATGGCTGGAGGCAAAATGAACATCATCATGCGGGCCGTCCCTCTACAACAAACATTGCATGCCTCATCTCACCCTTCCTCGTCATATGCGCTTGATAACCCACTATGTAATCACTTCCATGCTGCGAATAGGAAGCTCTCCGCCGTCGGAGGGAGCATAAGGCACTAGCGCCCCCACCAAAATGCTACGTGCCTACCCTAAAGAGGTATGCGCCGAAAAGAGGCCCCAAACAACACCGTCCAGGATGCAGGCCAAAAACCCCCCAAGCCAAGAGGACGAGGGCTCAAGGGAGCACACGGGGCATGGCAACACCGGCTGTGTAGGCCCCCACCGGATGCTCGGGCACCAAGTGCTCAAAAGAGGAGAGGGCAGCTTAAGACAAGCAGGAATGCATTGTTTAAAAGCATTCTGGAAACAGTTGCGGCCAAGGACTACACCATTCGGGTCCCGACCGATATCTTCCCGGCCCAGCCTCACAGGAGCCCCTCACCGGCACAGCCCTAGTCGCCCGACCACCCGGACTCACCCTGTCTCGTACAAATAGAGTAGTCCCTATAAAATATAAGCTACTTAACAAACGCCATCCTACCATAACTTTTTGTCTTTAAATGGTTAAAGGGGCAGGCTCCCCATCTATATACACTTTCCTTACCTACTGCTAATATATGCCACGTCTTTAACAAGCACCAGAATATGCATCGCAGTCAACATCATAGGATTTTGATAAAGTAATATCTTGACATGATTGCATCTGTTCGTTGTACTTGATGCATGTGACTTGCATATACTCTCATGAAGTGACAAGTGGATGCCGGACAAAGCAGGTCTTTGTGCGAAAGTGTTTAATGTCCAAGTCACCACAAGGCCACCAACCTCACAAAAAGCTGCGTCAAAGTTGCGCTGTCGAAAGTGAAAATCACCCTTGCCGATCGCCCACATCGCATGGCCCAAAGCATGATCATAACCACTTTCTCTTTTTGGGTTACACTCTACACCGGACACTAACGACAATTGTTACCTCAATTGTACCAACATCGCACGTTCCAAAGAGGGTTGCAAAATCTCAAGTGTACCTCCCCATCTCGACAACTACTTCTCTAACAACGAGGCTAGGGCGCAATCATCGATGTAATATCCATTTCCTGAGCCTTTGAAGCTCGACATTTTCCAACCCATTGAAAGGCTGATAGCCTCATATTGCAATGGTTGTACTCATGCAGGTCCCAAAAAAAAAAGAGAGAACAAGAAAAAGACAAAGAAAAAGGAAAAAAAAAAGATAAGATAAGAAGCAGCTACCAGCCGAAAGTGCGGTGGCCCTGTGTTCAATTATGCTACGTTGTGCAGTCACAATGCAAAGGATGTCTCATACACCTTCACATGTACTTCTTCTCAACATGGACAACTTTGCTTCATCCACACGTTGTTACGAGAAACCAGCCCGCGGTCTTCTAACTATATAATATCTAAGTATGCATAAGCACTCACATAATATCTGCACCAAAATATATACACAGTTTGGGCCCTCAAGTGCAAGACAATACTCTCATCTTGCTAGAGTTTGACCTATCTCCCAAACTAATTGAACGACGTCTTGTGCACGATCAAGAAGACTAGTACTACCCCTAGGGAGAGACCCCATATGAGAGGTTTTCAATTACAGGTATTGAAGACTCCAACGAAAGTGTCGTTCGCTCTTCATCGACACGTAACTCTGAATTCTTATCCTTTATCATCCTGCAAGCCCACCAAGAATCGTCATTTGTAGAATCCCCAACAAACCGCTACTTGTACTAACCATCAATGCAATCCCCACAAATAACAACCCTACCACCAACTCCAACAACCCTACCACCAACCACCTAGGCCACCAATGTGCCCCCAACGACCTTCCACCACACCACCACCAACACTCCTCCATGGCAACCACAGACGTCTTTGCCACCCACGTCTTTGGTGCATGCTAACACTTGCTACCTACGACTGTGAGTGCCATGGGACCGACACTCGTCTAGGAGGGGGTAATGTTAACAGTCACACGAACAAGGTGGAAAATATGGAAAATCTAAAGCAGAAGACAAAGGCCAAGGCAAAAGTGAAACGGAAGATGAAGGTATGGCAAGAAAAATATGGAAGCACAAGAAGTGTAAAAAAGTTCTAAATAAAGAAAAAAGGTGCACAAGAAAAAGCGCCAGTCAATACTTTTGTAAAAGAGCACAAGCGCATCATGGTTTAATTTAAAGAGCACTAGGCTCTCACCCATGCAATTTGTAAAGGTAGATGGGCGGTAGGAAGGAAGCTAGGAAGATAGAAGGATAATGGGAAAAAGGGCCTAGGCCACGACCAGCCATGTAAAAAAGAGGATAAGGGGATGACCGCCCAAAAGGGATTTAGGGTTTTGTATATAAAGTTGAAAAGTGAATGAGAAGCTCATTATTGTGTGTGGCCAAAAGTGGGTCTCCTCCTCTTATTCTTCTTATTCTTCTTCTTCTTCTTGCTTGCTTGAGCTTGTGCTTGAGAGAGGGAGTGTGAGAGTGTGAGGGAGAGTGTGCGAGGGTGAGGGACCGGGGAGGAGAAGCTCTCCATCTTCTCCTCTCTTCTTCTCTTCTCTTCTATTCTCTTGTCTTGCTCGCGGAAATGGAGCTTGGAGCGTGGAGCTTGAGGATGGTGCTTGCTTGAAGCTTGCACTTGGATCGTGGAGCTACCAGAGTGTACGGGAGAGGAGGTAACTCGATCGGCATGGAGATAAGCTCAATACACCCATAGATATGGATGGCGCGTCAACTATGTGAGAGGTAGCCATTAGTGCTCGGCTTGGAACGCTTGAAACAATAAGCAGTCCGCGGGTCTTGGCAGTTGAGCGAAAGCTCCCACATGTGGGTACAATTCTTGGTCGATAAAGCACATACCCCAATGCCCGAGTCCAATGCATGGACTCCAATGGACAAGAATAAAAACAACAACAGGCACATGCCAAATCTCAACAGGGGCCCAAGAGACCAAGAATCAAGGTTACTCCTACCACAAGGCCACAACCCACTGAGCATAGGACGAGCATGTCAAGGAGTTGTATGCTCAATTGGAAAGAGCAAAAGAGGAGAAGAGAGCCGCAATGATGAAGCTGGAAATCGAAAGAGAAATGTTAGTTGCCTTCCAACTAGAAAGAACATGCCAAGTGGTCATGCAACCAAAGGAAATCCACGCACTAAAAGCGAAGGTAAGGGCCAAGGAAGTTAAGGAGGAACAATGGCAAAAAATATTGGAAGAAGAGAACCAGGAGCTGGTCGGAATGCAAAGGGAGTACAAAGTCCTAGTTTCACAGTAGACGGAGCTGAAAACACAAATGAGAAAACTCCAAGAGGACATGGAAGAGCTCACCGCACTAGAGATAGAGAGAGCACAAGAACAAGAGAAACAACAAAGAAAGAGAGAAGAAACAGAATGTAGAATGCAAAGGGAAAGAGAGGAACAAGCAAGGTTAGAAAGAGAGATCGAGCACCGGACAGAAAAAAAAGAAGAAATTGCATAGAAATGGAAAAGGTAGGAGCTGATGATAGTGGCCATGTCACAAAGGCAAACTGAGGGCTTTGACCTAAAGCTGATCTACGATGATAGGCTTCAAAGAAAGAAATATCAAATGGGGGTTGATTGGAAACTCAGGTATTACAACCTAGGCATTAGATATAAAGAAGTATGTATTAACCCCTAAACAATAAGCATTTTATGTCTGTCTAGTAATCACAAATATTTCATACAAATCAACATGGCATTAAGAGATGTTTACGCTTTTGTTAATAAACACAAAGATCAATATCGAAATGCATGTGGATATGTACATCGATAGAAAGTATAGATTCAAGTTCAAGGTATCACTTTAGTTATACCATTTACATGAAATATAATGAAAAGAATAGCACAAGAATACTCAAAGTATTTTGCCAAAAGAAATTTCATTATAATGAATAGGAGTCTAATTTGACTCAATACATTGTATGAAATGTGGATATTACAGAGTACTTGTTACAAGGATAGTAGCCACATGGCATGCAAATCTTAATAGGCACATTGGATTAACACTTGAGATATTCTATGACTCAACACCTTGTGTGTTATATGGATGATATGATATAAGAGTTTCATGGATCATTGCCAATTGGCATGGAGATCTGAATGGACACACAGGACCAATAAAGTAGAGGATTTTTGAACCATCGACTTCTAGCAAATCCATATCATCCACCACAAAGGAATCACTCACCACAACAAAATAGTCGATCAAGAATTATGTGCTTCACCTAAGCCTTGTACAATACTTGCATGTACAAAAAAATGCGTGCATGAAACTCTTTTAATAAAAATACTTGCATGAATCCCTTTTAACAAAAAAATCTAGATAATCATATGAATAGAAGCAATACAAAATAGGGCCAATTTACCTGTAAGTTGATGTATCAAAGATAAGATTGAATTGTTGCTTATCAAAACCCATTGCAAATGATGGACAAAAGAAAACATCAATCCCATCAAACATAAAGTCACTAATCAAATGACTAAATTTTGGCACCACAAAATATGGCTGATTTACTCGTAAATTGAGCTATAGAATCTTTGCTCTACCTTGTGTTAAGTGTTGCAATAACAATTGATCCTTTAGAACTGGCATCAAACCCTATTGTAAAGATAGTAGAAAAGGGAAAATGCAGAAAGGAAGAAAGTGTGTGTGTATGAGTATGCAGGAGAGAGAAAGAAATGAGCACCTATTGCCCAAATTGATCTTTGCAAAAGACAATAGCAAGAGTTAGTATTTACATGAAGGTATACTGAAAAAATAGTAGAAAAGAGGAAACATAGAGAGAGAAAGAGAGAGGGAGAGAGAGATGAGCACTTATGCAATGTCACCCAAAATGATCTCTGCAATAAAACAACAACAAGGGTTAGAACTAACATCATGTTGTATTGAAAAGATAGCAGCAAAAAAACAAACAAACAAAGAGAAAAAGAGAGAGAGAGATTAACACATTTGCCTCTTGCTCCAAATAAACTCTGCAAGAAAACAACAATTAGAATCAACATGAAATTCTATTGAAAACACAACATAAAAGAGAAACAACACATAGAGAGGGGGGGAAGAAAGGGGAGAGACAGAGAGAGAGAGAGAGAGAGAGAGAGAGATGAGCACCTGTGTCTCCTGCCCAAAACCACATTTGCAATAAAACAACAATAACAATAAGAAATAACATCAAACCCTAATGAAAAATAGAAAACAAGAGAAAATGCAAAGAGAGATAGGCACTTGTTTTTTCCCAAAATTTGGAGCTACATAGAGAAGAAAATGCAGAGGTAAGAAAAATGCTCAAAACCTTATTTACTCTCACCAGGGAGCTTCAATGGAGACGAAAATTCACCAATATAGAGAAGAGAGGGAAAGTGGTCTGCTGCTCAGCTTTTGGGTCAAACTGATTTCATGAGAGGAAAAAAAACCAAAATTAAAAATTCTCTAAAAAAAGGGGGAAAAATATGATGTGAGAGAAACTCAATATTTGTGTACTATTCATTCTCCCCTTTTTTAAATCTCCCACTATCCATTTTTTAATTTAAAAATCAAGATTTGGAGAGAGAAGATTCACCCTTCCATGGATGTTAACATCTAGCCTTCCTATTCGAAAATCCAAAAGCCCCACATCTTGAACTATATTATTTTTAAGAGCCCATTTGTGAGTTTATTTTTTTCCTAATGTATCTGAAATAAGTGGTGGACAAGTCCAAGCACTTCTCTCAAGTTCAAGAGGAGGATGTGGTATATCCTCTTCAAGAGGATGTGGCATGGGATATGCTAGTGATAATTAGTAAAACAGATTAAATCAACAGTTTGGTGAAATGTAGGTTGTAGGAGGCCGTGGCAACTTTAGAGGTAGGGGAGCTCTAGAGGAAGAGGTGGATGGCAAACTAGAGGTTTCAACAACTCTATTATTGTTTGTCATTATTGTGGTAAAACAAGTCATATTGCATCCAAGTATTATGCCAAGAAGGATGATATCCGCAATGTTAAACTATAGCAAGGATATTATGTCTTATCTTCAATGATAGAATAAAGATAAAATTGAGCGTCTATTTGTTATACAACATATGATTAATGTTGTTATAGAAAATAGGACAAATGATAATGTATGGTATGTTGATTCATGTGTACCTAATCATATGACCAACCATATTGGATGGTTTGGAGAAATGCAAGATTTACAAATTCTAAGTTATGTGTAGACAGGTGATGATTCATGCCACCCAATTTCACATATTGAAAAGGTTCCCTTGTCCTTGCATGATAGTCAGACAAAGAGTCTCTCATATTTATTACATGTTTCATCCATCACAAAGAGACTAGTTTATGTTGGTCAGATGGTAGAACAAGGACTGCAAGTTCAATTTAATATAAAAGGTTGTTTTATAGAATAATCTAATGATAACTACAAGTTAGTCACAAAAGGAAGTAAAGTTGGCCACATATTTACTTTGGATGTTGGAATTTCTACTTACGAATGCTACTATATATGCTAAAGGCAAAGAAATAGTTGCAGACATTAAAATATGAAACAAATGTATTGGACATGCAAATGTACAAAGGCTGAAATTAATGCAATCCAAAGGGTTGCCTACTTTTAGAGTTGTGGAATTTCACAAAGTGTATATATGTTTGTAAGCAGCCAAGATAACCCTTTTCACATCATAGAGATGTGAGCAAGAATATACTTGATGTTGTGCATATAGATGTTTGGAGGTCTACATAGAACATATCTCTTGGTAGTAGCAAATATTTTATTATATTTATTATAGATGAAAAAGAATTCAAGCTTCAAATAAGTTAGAACTTTCAATGTATCTAAAAAACGAAGTGCCTTAACAAATTCTTCATATCAGGATTTCATGGTATTGCTACTCATCAATAATGACACCTTGTAGCCATAAGTTAACACTTGCTTGCTTATGGCTCTCTTGTTACAAAGTAAATTTTTTATCCTTTTTCAAGCCCAATGGTTTGTAAATCCCAAATATGGGGGATTAGGGTACCAATGATTGCTTACAATGCATTTAGGTCCTGGTTGTGAATGGCTAAAAAGAAATCTATGTAGTTTTCTTGTGTTATGGTGCACAAGTAGCTCAAGAGCTCCTTTCTTGCAAGATTTTGAAGGGCCCTACATGAAGGATCTAGTTGGTAGAACACAATTGGCTAGGGTTCTAACTCCATCTCTTCATTCTATTGGGCTTTTAATTGTCTAAATATAGCATACAAATACACATTATCATTTAGATAAATAAATGTATAGGTATATATATACGTAATGGCGAATGTGTAACCCATGCATATACATGTGCTTATACGTAATCGTAGAACAATATAGTAAAACAATATTCATAGTGTTGGGGGTTAAATTCCACATGTGCCTAGCTGCCTATATTTACTTTGTACAAATTGCTTGCATACTTATACATTGCAAATGGTGGCTGCCCATCAATCTCACTCTATTCTTTATTCTTTCTATGATTATAAAATAAGGAAAGGCAAGTCACACATCATGAATGTTGGAGTTCCCACATACCATATTGCTCTCTCTTGCTTGAAACTCCATAGCTCCTACTTCCTCTTGCTTCCACTTATGCTCTCATAGTTGCTCCACCTTTCAAATGATATCATAATAGGCATTCGAGGAGCTTCATCGACATTCACTTCATCCCAGGAATAGATCTTCATTCACCGCAGCCACCCAATAAGATATGTATCAATCATGTGTCTTCATTCACAGCTTCTACACATCAACCACCCAATAAGGTATGTATCAATCGTGTTGTTTCCTAATCACTTCTATCCTTTTCAATATTAATCAATGCATTTCTCTAGATCTCTTACACCTTTCCAAGTAATCCTTGAGCTCAGCCCCATGGCCTCCAATACCCTAGGAGCAACCAGCATGAGTTACACTAGTTTACTTACCCCTCTTTATGACATTATTTATGTCATTCAACTCCTATTGAGCTCCAATATCAATGGTCACTTGCTTGGCACCCTCCTTGGCATTGAAGGCCTCAATTTCAAACATGATTTTGAGCATTTAATATTAACCATTGACTTGTTGTTTAGGACATGCATGTTGTTTTATTATTTGGGCAACAAATATTTTCTTAATTAATGCTCTCTTGATGCTTATGAGGCAAGTATATTGTGCTTGGATGATGTATTGATGATCTACAAAGGCTTTTGGATTTGTTAGATCTCAACTAGATCCATCATTAAAGGTTTTGTTTTTTGTTATACCCTATGGGCAAGAAGCATTCACTATGAAGGCTTATATATTGAATTCCTACATATGCTTTGCGGATGTTATATGGATGTATTGATGCTTGGCATTGACTATTATACATGGATACACTTATGTTTAGCTTGAAGCTTTGGATTTGACGTGAATACATATTTGAAATGGCTATTTTCTTCAATGATATCACATCAAGCTTGGAAACTTATTGCGGGGGTACATGCTCCTGGAGTATTGCTTCATGTCATTGGGCACCTACATATTATGATACACATGAATTGAGCTTTGCTTTGCTCTTGGATATTCTAGATTTTCTTACATGAGAGAAATTTTATATTTTCATTATAGATCTTGGTCTATTTGAGATAGTGGGAGTCTCTTGTCTATGTATACATGCTCAATTGGTTTTGGTATATATTGTCATTTTAGACATTGATGCTTGTGGGCTGATTTAGCTTTGGTTTGTAGATGGTATTTTCTCCTATCAGATGGGTTTGTGATCTTTGGATGCATTCTTTGTTATATACTTGAGCTTCATTATTCGTATACAATGAGTTAGTTCCAAATTATGGATCTCTATTGCTTTTGGAGATCTCTTATGCACAATTGACTTATGTACATGATACTCTTTTGCTTAGCATTGCATCTGTGTATCTAACACCTTTGGATCTCTAACAACATTTGGTAGCTTAGTGATTTATGCTCTATCTTGCACTACTAGTTGCATTGTATATCCCAATTGCTACCTGAATATCTCTAGCAATGGGATCTTTGTAGTTTGACCTTTTTCCCACAATTATATACTCATTTACTACAATTTTACAAACAACCATGTAGAAATTTTATTTTTAGTAATTTCTTTGAGATTTGACACTTGTGTTGCGCACACTAGTGCTTATTGCTTGTGGACAATAGTATATTGGATCAGTCTTCTTCTTGTTGTATGATTTTTGGCTCAATTTTAGGGTTTACTATTATTATAGTAGCCCATATTCTCTTTGATTGGAAAATATAATGGTAGGTGTTTCAAATGCTTCCAATGACAATGCCATCTTTATTAACATTGAGAATTTGAAGGGCAATAACTTCTAGTATTGGAAGACTTACATTTGGTATGTACTGGTGTAAAAGAAACAAGTCACGCTATTGAAAAACAAGGATATAGAGCTGAAAGATTGGAATAGAGATTATTAGGAATATTTTGATGAGTTATGGAAGCCCACTAGTATCGTGTGTTTGCCTAAGAAAGTTTACTTCAATGTTATTGCCTAAAGGTAGTGCTCATGATTTATGGAAAAAGATATGTGATATTTATGACAAGCAAAGTCTTGCTTCACAATTGTATTGGCTAAAGAATCGTTTAGACCTTTGTATGAAGAAGGGCGTGCCTATGTTCAATCATTTGGATGAGTTCCAGTCCATTTTCAACCAACTTATCTCACAAGGCATTCAATTTGAGGATAACATTCAGTCTCTACTCTTGCTTGTCACACTACCTGAAATATTGGATACATTCTATATTCCTATGAGTGCTAATCCTCTTGAAGATGGATTTAGATGCCTTGATGTAGAGAGCACATTGCTTATAGAAGAAGTGAATAGGAAAAACATTGATGCTGCCTATACTTCTCATGCACCTATGGTTAAAGGAAAACATGATGGTAAAGGGAATGACCACAATGGTAGAGACTCATAGCCCAACAAGGGCAAGTATGTCTCATGGACAGTCATACACTAAATCCCACGTTCCTAAGTTATCTCTTATTTGTTACTATTGTGGTGGGCACCAAGGCTGCATAGGGCCACAGTGCCATAAAATGCACAATAATAGGTGTGAAAAAGAAAACAACATCCAACCAATCATAATGCTTCTCAAACTTTCTCAATATCTCAGGAGCAGTATGTCCCTTTAAAAATTTTGCAACCCATTCCAAAAAAGTCATCTTTGTAACCTTGTCTGTATCACCAATAAAATAATCATCTATTAAGGCTCACTTGAAAGTAGCCCAAGAATGCCCATGGCTCACATGAATTTGGATTTATCTGTGTGCGAATTTCAAGAACCAAAACCTTATAAAAATATTTCTACATCTCATATGTAGGTACATTTGCCCATTCAAATTTCTTTGCATAAACCTTCAAGTACCAGGAGACATTCATGCCATCAAATTTTTGCAACTCCACAACCACACTTTGCAAAGCATTAATAATTTCGTTTTCCCTCTTATGCATACTATAAGTCTACACAAAATCTTGGATCTTCTGATGGCCTTCACATCGAGTTCACCAATGTCGAAGTGCATACTATAAGGGCCTTAATCATGAGGGTTATGACAAGAAGGGTACAGAGATTTAAGGAGGTAAAAAAGAATAAGAAAAAACAAGAACATAATCAAGTTTAGACACAAAGTATCAAGATAGAAACCCTCAAAAAATCCTTTGATTCAATCTTTTTATGACAAAGTTTGTCAGATACAATCCATGCATGCACTCAAGTACATGCACATAACCCAAGCTTTGAGACTTTGACTCAAACAACACCCTATTTAATGACATAACCCTATATTACATAGGCTTACTCAAATGATTTTGGCTCCAAAACTATGCATAAATTCTCAATTAATTTCATGTATAGCACATCCTATCAATCGAGCATACTACCAAGCTTCAACATACATTAGATAATGCTAAAACCCTATATGGAAACCAAATTAGTGCTTCAGCCCTATTACGATATTTTTATTGCAAATCTTCATAAAACCATGTACTCGTATTCTAACAATGTTCTATCATCCCCAGAGCACCAAATGCAGGAAGGAGTGCCTCTAAAGGCCCTAGAACACCCTAAGAAACCTTTGTTATAGCAAATACCCTTTTGGTTACTATTATTAGAGCAATGAAAATGAAAGCCTTTGCTCCTCCAATCTATCATAAAACCATGGATTCTTATTTTAGCAATGATCTAACAATAGTAGAGCATCATTACATAAAGGAAATTCCTTGGAAGATTTAGAATCCCCTTGTCAATGCTTTATGACAGTAGATACCCTATTGGTTATTGCTATTATAGTGGCATACGCCATCGAAGATCCAACTTCTAAGCATCAACCAACTCCCATGATGTCATTAGGTCCACTCCCATTGAGTTTCTCTCTTGTTTTAGCTTTCTCGTAAGCTATGGATGCCTCTCCAAGAGCTCCAAAACTCAGTCACATTTTTTTCTACTACTGCCCTTGTCTTTTTTTCACTTTTTTTTCTTTTTTCAACTTCATGTTTCCCTCCCTAAATTTTTGGCATGAGAAGCCTCAAAACAAGTCACTTACTTCATTAACTTAGGCCATATGCACACAAACTTCCTCTTCCCAACTTGTATGACTTGACTTGGACATTCCACCTAATCTCGACCTTGGCATGCTCACCACCTATCCTTTCATGCATTGGCAAGTAACTGCAGTGAGGAAATAATTGGAAAATCCCACCTTTAACTATCTCGCATATAAAACATGGAAGAATTTAGTATACGACTTGTTAGATGCGTTCACAGTACAAACAAAAAATCCTCTAACAACACTTCGATATCCATCATGCTAAACCTTTGCAAAGCTATTGACTATGGTTCTGGCAATGCATTTTTGAAGCCTAGGTCAATTTGATTTTGTATCGATTGGTGTTGTTATTTCTTTTAAGTTTCTAGGTTTTTCCCTTACGGATCCAATTTGATCCTAAATGTAAGAAAAGAGATACAATAGCTAAAATGGATTCATTACAATAGATTAATGATACAATAGCTAAAATGGGTTCATTACAATAGATTGATGATTTAAAAAGATGTTGGACTTGGGAGCATGGAGTGCTTGCCATCATGATTAGATATTTGACTTAGCTTTGGTATCATGCTTAGATGCCTTGCTTAATAGATGGTATAAATGTTCTCAACCATAAAATGCTTTTTAAATATAAATGTCTTGTTTTGCCTTCTTATTCACCTCCTTTTTTGTGCAATAACCTTCACATATTTTACTCATAATTTATTAATTCTTACTTCACATTTACAAGGGAGAGTGGTATATCACCCCAACATAAAAGGGGCTTGAGAAGTGTGAACTTTGTTGCCATGTGGAATGTAAATGTGATAGACCATTTGGTCCTTTCCCTATGTTGCTATAAAGGCTACCTTATTGAGCAAAGAATGGATAGTACATGGAATGGTTACTTTTTTTGACATTGTAGGCTCTACCATGTTAGAAATATGATCATTGGGGGCAGAATAATGTCTTTAGCTTTCGAAGTCATTTTCAAGGGATAAGGAAATTTTTTTATCACTTACCTTGCTAGAGCTTCATTTCTCATCCCTTCTTGAATTCTATGCTCCTACATTCTCTCTATTTGTCTTGTTAGCCAAGGGAGGGTGGACTGGGCATTCTCATGCATCCACCAAGGCTCTCTAAAATCCACCACTCTTGTCTCAACTCCTCCTCAAAAAGATCATGTGCCTTGGTCACATATGTTCTTGAATCTTTTAAGCCTCTCTTTATGTGTGGTAGGACCATATCCAATCTCTGACTCGTGTTCTTAGGACAAACTCTCTCTCTCTCTCATGCATGTGCATGCCACACACTCACATACACACACATGCGTGTGCATATCCCCCTAACATCCCTCCCTCATCGTTGCTTTTTTCTCTCTTTTAAATGCATCTCCTCTAACCTCCCCCCCCCCCCCCCCCAAAACACACACAAGCATGCACACACAAATACACCTTATGTTATTCACAGTTAATCATTTCTCACTTATGATTAACCAAAGCTAGTAGTAACATTCTATTTGGAGCTCACATGAAGAAACTTATTAGGAATAGTGGAAGAGTTAGTGTGAAGGGGATGGGAATTACTATTTACTCTACATGTGCCTAATTAACTCACTTTTAAGAATTCATAATAACCACCATGTGGCCAACATACTCATGCAATACACTACATGAGGTTTGGCTCACGAGCTCCTACACAAAGTAAACCAAGAGCAAGGCAAGGATGTAGAGATATTTGACTTGGCAAAATGTAGCATCAAGAAGAGCAAGGGTATGCTACATGAAGGAGGAGGAGGTCATTATACTATCAAAAGAAAGCAAGATGACAAAGTGGTGATTGGTGAAATGTGCATGGAGTCCACTAAATCATTGTAGCCAAAACAAATGACTTAGAGGAATGACATGGACTCTAAACAAGACCTCAATCTCAAGCTTGAGGCTAACTTGTAAAGCAATATCAAAAGATCTTATCAAAGTATATCAATTGAAGCATGGAGGAAAAGATTGATGATGGTACCCAAAATATTACTTTGGATGCTATGAATATATGTATTAATGTTCTTAGGCTCAACTCCAAAGGTGTGCTCATGTTTTTCACGAGAAAAATGCTCAAACCAATGGAAATGGCCTCCTCGTTTAACAGTGTCCTCCTCAAGGAGGACAGTGTAGTTGAGTCGATACACTATGGGGGGAGGGGTTTTTTAAAGGTTCAACTCCAAAGCTTATGGAGCTTGGCCAAGATTGCATCTGGAAAGAATGCCCGATGTGGGTCGAAATCTTCAACCTACTATTCCTCTTGCTTGAATTGATTGGCTCTTCATATTGGCCTTACTACTTGTAAGCACCTCAAATGCTCTCTTTAAAATCCCTACTTATCTTCTTATTCATCTATGAATGGGCTCTGCATGTTGTAACACTAGCAAAAAGCTTAAAGGCCCTAACTATCAAACTTGGAGTGGGTGATGAAAGCATGGTTTGTGCTAAAGCATCTCTCATATATTGTTTCATGTCCACCTTGCATCTCCAAATATCCTCTTCTCTTGCATCTTATTGGAACAAAGACAGTTATGAGGAAACCAAATTTAGATGATGGTGGTGCAAAAACATATTCAACACATTTCGATCTATCTCAAAGAAGTCCTACTAATGGTCACTCTTTATAGGATATCTCTTGAGGTGTGGCAAAAGTTCCTGGTTATATACAATGCTTTGTTGACCATAAGAGTTGTTACCTCTATGGTCAATTGCATACTAACCCATTCGAGGCAATTGATACAATCTAGTCATTCATTCTCCAAGTGATACACATACAAAAATCAATTTCACTCACTCTTCTTAAAGCCCATCTAGTGCAAAGTGTCCTCTACAAACTGCCTATTGATGTTGATGGTCCTGCTAATGCCTTATGAGCCTCAATTTTAAATTCTCCAATCAATTCCAATACATTACATTGATGCTACTTGAGCGTGAGTCTAGCTTATACTCAAATAGGTTTCGTCTTGTTTTGGTGACTCCCCTTCAAGTGTTTTGGCTACTTCAAAGAGAGGTATCGGACATGCTAGTCTCATCCATATGCAAGTGTGGTGGATCCTGAGCATGGCTTTCTACAGCACAAATGAATTCTGGCAATCCAAATCCTAGAGCTAGTTTGCCTTTCAAATTCATGATGGGAGGTGAGCTAGAAAGCAATCTTTGCTCCTGATGATGTGTTCCCACATGACACTTGAATGGTCTTGCCAAAAGCAAGGAATCCATGGTCATGATGTACTCTCCACATAGACCTAGTTCGTAATAGGCATCCCGATTTAACTATTTCTACTTATATGTGATCAAGGGTACAATCAACATCAATATCAATGTATTTTCAAAGCACCTTGGTTGTGACTTAATCACCCGCTACTTGGATATCCATGGCCATATTCGATTGTCATTTTTGTCTGTACCATGGTCTCTTTCATCTTTGTGCATTTTATTTGTACTTATCGCCTATAAGCTAAGAGAAAATGTTAGCAATGTAATTTTCATGGCTATATGAGCATCATATTACAATGTATTGCATTTCTCATTAGGAGACATATCTATGACAAACTAATGTTCATTAATGATCTCACAAAATGCTAGCTAACTTGTTTATTGTTTTACATTATTTCAACCTACATAAAGGTTGCATCTTCTCCATCTCAAATTCATACAATACATGCACACTAGATCCCATTAGCGAGAAGGGATGTTGGGAGCAATTAATGGTTGCTTATGCCATTGCCTTAGTACACACTCTAGTACTTTGGTGTACAAATTGTATTTTCTCAAAGTCCTTAATAAAAGAGTTCGTGGATTCTTGTTCTTGTTTTTCCAATTATTTGTGTTTACAACTCCATCTTTTAGCTTCCGTTGCTCCACATTATTTTGACAACCCATCCATATAAGAATGATGACATAAAAAAGTCATCTTTCTTGAAAAAAAACACTAGTAGAAAACTTTGTACATGCCTTAAAATGTAAAAGACGATCTAAAAAAGCCAAATTTTTTCAACATGGAAGTAACATTGAGCAATTGCACATGTTAGCTTATATATCAATAGACCACACAGTACCAGCAAATATAGAACAATTTTGAAGGTGTTTCTTCTCCACTTAATCCAAAACATGATGGAAGAGCAATGGCTAAGATTGAGGGCATCCCTTTGAGTATGCCTACCAAGATTCTCACATATAGTGACCCTATCCAAAAATGGCATACATGTTAGAAACATGGCACCTTAAGAGTTCGTACAAAAACATGGATCAAACATCCAAGTCGACGATGTTGACTCCACCCCCTAAATGAATATAAGTGCCTTCCGTGAGAAGAGGGATTTGAAACCCTCCTGCTAGTTGCAAAACCTATCACTGTATCAATAAACCACAAAGTTCTCACAAACAATGAAGCCATCCAAAATTGACATAAATGTGAGAGACCTAGCACCCCAAGAGTTCATTCTAAAACATGGATCAAACGTCTCTACAATATTGACCTTGCAACCTAAATGAATATAGGTGCCTTCCATGAGAAGAGGATTTTGAAGCCCTCTAACAAAACCCCCCATTGCGATGGTGACCATGGAACTAGGGTAAAGACACAACGGATACTCCTATGCATATAGAGGTCCCTCATTGAATCTATAATGGACCTAACATGTAGCGACTCTATTTAAGTATTGTGCTATCACTCTTTAATATCTACACAGTATACTTTCAACTAACTCATCACTGTGTGTGTGTTAGAGTCTCTTCCATTGAAGATTTACTCTGATTTTCATGGTATGGAGGAGCTATTTTATTACTAAAAGTATTTTCCCCAGAGTGAAGATAGGAGCTCTGCATTAGATCCAAAGTACAGGTTTATAATTCCAACACAAAAGAAAACTCGATTGTTTAAGTCAACTATACCATTTTCCTTTTCTTCCTTTTATTTTTGATTTAAGCATTTATCTGTGAGGGACCTTGAATATTCAGTCCTCAAATTTAAGAGCATGCTTGTACTCGAATTTAATCGATGGTGATAATACTCCTGAAACGTGCAAGCTAGTTTTAAGGAGGATTTAATGTTTTCTGCTCAGACTACATTGTTGTGCATGCACATGCGTGCAGCACAAAATGCACTTTATCTGCTATATTAGAATAGCTTAGGCTCATGAATCCCCATTTAAAAATTCTCTGGACCCAAATGCTTATGCCATCAACTCTGATGGACTGAACGAGTTGTTGTCATAAAGGGACTGCCTCAACAGAAAGCCTAACATTACTTCATTAAAGAGAACTGATGTAGGATCATGGACAAGATTCCTGTGATTAAAAGTTTGAACCCTAACTCATGACCTCTTTTAACTCCAAGAGGCAGGCTCAATAGCACCCCCTTCTGATTGACCATAATCTGTAGTTGGCTGGCTGGCTGTGAAATGTGGATGTGGTAAATGAAAAATGTGTAATTCCATGATATATAAGATTGAACATGACAAGAATAGCTAGTCCAGCTATTTTCCAACTGCTTCACATAGTGCTCTCCAAATTGGTACAAGCGTTCTCAGAGGTGGTCGCAGCTCCTGCAGAATTGAGGATCATGAATCGAAAGACGTGAGTTTGTGAGCACAAATTGACATGATAACAAGTTTCAGTAAACCGGATCCACAGGTTCTTACCCGAAACGCCAGCACAAGATTTGTGTCATCTTGCAACAATAGTGCAAGATAATAATAGCATGAAGTTGGTGTTACTGCCTCATTGATCACTGCAGCTACAATTCTCTTTAGAGGCACGAACCGACGTTGCACTTTCCCACTACATACACAGAACATAAGGGCACTCCAGAAGTTGATTGCCAACAATGCACTATAATGTGTACTAAGAGAGCATCTTATTCATTTCTGCAGATTGACAAAGAAAGCTACAAAAGTTGGATTCTCAAGAACGTTGCTCACTTGAATCCTATTCCACATGTCATTATTGATGACTTCTTAATAGACAATGGTAGGTTGGTGTCAGATAGGGGTGACAAGGAATGGCCTCCAAAACCTCCTGTGGAAGAAGATCAAACTATCAGACAGAGGGAAAACCTGCAGGCTGAATTCTTGTATTGCCTAGCAGGAGCTGCACGAGTGGCAGGTGCACATATGGGAGGGTCAAGCATATAAATTCAACCATATAACAAAGTATGAAAAAAGGAAGAATAATTGTATTGCCTAGCAGGAGCTGCACGAGTGGCAGGTGCACATATGGGAGGGTCAAGAATATAAATTCAACCATAACAAAGTATGAAAAAAGGAAGAATAATTGTATCGCTCCACGTTTCACATGTGAATTGATAATAGTTCAACAATGAGATGAGACCTGAAATTTCTAGCAACTAAATCAATTGAGGCATGAAGGGACTAAAGTCAAGCTTACTACTCTGACACTCAAAGAGAAGAATATGGAACTAGCCAAGCTCCAAGCTAGAAAAGTAGGAAAGAGAACAACATATAGAGAAGGTAGAGCAATCAGTGGAGAGCATAAACTAGGAAGACCAAAAAAATTTGTGAGTGTATGTCCTTGGCTGCAAGCACATTATGATATCATGTTTGCCTATATCATGGTTTACATAGTGCCTTTAGCCGTACCTAAATCAGAATGTATTAACCTTGTGCACTGTGCTATTTGTCCCATAGACATTTAAGAGGATGTTCATAAGCCATAAAAATATGCAAAGCACCCTGCATGGCGCCAAACAATACCCATGTGACTGCATGAAGATCTGTATTATCATCTCCCAGCACAAAGGACATTTTTCAGGAAACTTGTCTCAATAGTGACACTATCAAAGGCATGCTCAGATCTCTTCATCAGAATCTAGGCTGGATAATTTAGGATAGTAGGAGAGCCAACAGCTCTTTGTTTCAAAAAGAAAGCTTCTATTTTTATTACCTTATCCAAGAATATACCATGTCTCAGTTGGCCTCATCATTTACTTTTGCCATCCCTCCCTCCTCTCTTTTTTTTTTCCTGTTAGTGATTCAGTGGCTACCCTAGGGGCCTAGTGGTAAGCAAGTTAGCTATCAACCCACAAATCCACATTCAAACTTTTCCTTTTTATTCTTATTACTAAATGACTGTACGGATGTAGAAATGGAAGTCAAGACGTCCTGGTAAGTCCAATCTACCAACTGAGCTACACCAGTTTTGTCTCTCTCTCTCTCTCTCTCTCTCTCTCTCTCTCTCTCTCTCAATGTGTCTGTGTAAAACATTGCCAAAATTAAAGAATAATCAAATGGATGGCCAGCATGCAAAAGCCATATTCACCACCACTGAGAAAAACAAAACCCAAAAGAAGTCGAAAGAATGACAGCAGGAAAGAGAAAACTTGCTGAATCTGTTGGAGGATCATAATATTCTGCACTATCACAAACAAGTAATGATGAAGTCATGCGAATAATTGATTAATTAATCTCTCTCTCTCTCTCTCTCTCTCTCTCTCTCTCTCTCTCTCTCTCTCTCTCTCTATAATAGACGTGCACTAACAAAGAAAGAGGTACACTAACCTATAATAGAAAGTCTCCAGCTGAACTCCAAACGTTGGCATCACCACCACAGCCTCTGTTAAGAACCAGAAAACTTGAGAGAGGGCCAGCAAAATATTAATCAGACTAAGATATAGTTCAGAGTACATTTATAATAGTTCTGTAAAACATCCCAGGCAAAAGCTCACCGTGTCAGCTTTAGCATGGTTAAAACTTCTCGGTTGAAGAGATAGAATTAGTTAGAAGGCAAATGATCATCAAAAAAACCAAAAACCTGTGGTTAATATAATTAACATTACGCCAAATGTTGCAGCAAGAGATAAATGAGTATCCTCACTAGACAAATAAAGATCTTGCAAGAGCATCATGACTATCTCAGCTGCGTCTTCTTTAGGTTATGCAATCTTGACTGAGCTCCTTCCCTGTCCACGTTGTATGTTGCACCAACACCCAGCTGGTCACCATGCCTTCCTCCTCAGCCTGCACCTTTTTAGTGATTTTTCCCCATGTGCAAGCACACCTTACATGTGTCTATATGAATGTTAAAGGCATGAACACCTTTTACACCTCCCAGCATGAAATAAGGATCAAAAGGCTAGGTACACACCTTAGCCTATACAATCAGGCCTTAGTTGTTGTACTTTCATTATCACTTGCTATTGTCAGTTCATTCTTGCAATTTGTGTACTTGCGAGAGTTCTCTCTCTCTCTCTCTCTCTCTCTCTCTCTCTCTCTCTCTCTCCTTCATGGAGTTCCATCTGCCATAGCTTGTTGGTCACATACGCAACCTCCATACCCAACAGTGGTATCAAAGCAATCTCCAATGCTGCCACCTAAGCTGCCTTGACAGCTCAGCCTGTATGCCTTCTAACTGTTAGAGAGTCATTTCCTGGACAGCAGTGTGCAGCACAGGAGCCATGTCAGCAGCGCAGGATGCCACATCAGCAGGCAGTACGGACAGACCAGTCGGACAGGTGCCACATCAGCAGAGTCGGTCAGGGACAGCAGCAGTCGGACTGTTTTATGCAGCCGACCTGTTTTTTGGTCATTTTCATGGCATTTTTCCACTGCTATTTATAGCAATTTTAGTCCAGCACTTTGATCTTGGATCTTGAGATCTGACAGAGACAGCCTGCTGTAACTGACGGCACGCAGGCTGATGGAGATCGAGGTCCTCAAGGCAGAGACACACACAGATATTTTCTCTACACGTGTATATTTCTACACTCCTATACAGCATACTACACTGCAGATTTTCTGTGTTTCACTATCTCCTCTCTCTCTCTCCTCTCTCTGTTCACTGTCTCTGTGTCTTGGTCCTACGCTTCCGCATCGCTGCACTCTGACATGGTATCAGAGCGGTGAAATCGGACTGACTAATTGAAGAACCTATCTAAAGAGGAGATTTCAGCGCGACACAAGGCTGCCTTTTCAGCATTCGAAGGCGAGTGGGAGGGCTGCACATCAGAACAAGGCTGAAGTAAGTGTGGGTGTGCGGGAAAGGAGTCCAGCTGGTGAATTTGCTGCAGGTTATTCCTGTTCGAAGGGGAGGAAGGCTATGTTTTAGGCTTTCCATTGCAGATTTTACCTTTTCATCGCCTCCGGCGGCTGAAGAAGGTTCGAGCAGTAGAGAAAAGAGCCCTAGCAAGCTGCGTTTACACAATCAGAGGGGGCTGATTTTGCGTTTGTACAAGCATTGCAGGTAAACATGTCTACAAAGACTAATTTGGAGTTCTAGGCGCTCATGGAGAGGAAGGTGCCTGTCCTACCGGCTCTTCCATCAGATTAGAAGCTTGATGGTGACAATTACCGCATCTGGCAGGTGATGATGTTGGCCATTCTGGAGTCTTATTTGGCAGAACTTGTGATGGAGGAGATTAACAGGCCCTCGGTAAGAGATGAGTCCAAACTCTCTTCCAATGCTCGTGCAGAGTTGACCAAGACCCAGTCCCATTGGGACAAACTGAATGCCACGATTCGTTCTTTTCTTTTTTTGTCTTGTACTACAGCCGTGATAGCTCACATTGAGCACTTGATGGTGGCTCGAGAGATATGGTTGGAGCTCGATCAGATGTATAACCGGATGACCCTCATGAAGAGGGTTTCTTTGGAGGTGCAGATGCGGACCTTGTCCATAAATAAGTCTTCTTCGCTTTGGGAACACATCAACAAGCTTCAACAGCTTCACATGCAGGTTCAAAATGCAGGGAAGCCTATTTCCTCTGAAGACATGGCGATCACTTTATTGTCCCAGTTGCTACCACGATTCGATACCTTTTATTCCGCTCTTGTTGCATCAGGGCGGGAGTCGACTCTTCGATGGGAAGAGTTGATTCCTATGGTCTTGGACCAAGAGGAACAGTTGAAGGGACAGAATGCTTTCAAATCAAAGGCTTTGATTGGTCAAGCCTCTCAGAAGAAGGGGAAGGACCAAAAGAAGGAGGACAACAAATCCAAGAAGGACAAGGAGAAGGACTCGACTTGCCATATTGGTGGTAAGACCGGTCATTGGAAGAAGGATTGCCCCAACAAGGACAATAAGAACACCAAGAAGAAGGACCCGAAGGATTCTGGAGCGGTGGCTACACCCTCATCAGCTACTTTTGTACACTTAGCAGTCATTAAGGACTCTACACCGAAGACTTGTAATGCTGCGATGACAGCTCCCTAGGCTCGAGGTGGATCGTGGACAGTGGTGCCTCACGGCACATGACTCCTCCCATTGGTGTTGCCCATTTGCGACCTTTGCGAAGGCAGATTCTCATTGGAGACAGCTCTTCTGAATCTATTGCTGCGCAGGGTGAGATGCAGTTGATTCCAGATGGACGTGGTGGTACCTACACTTCCGAGATGTTCCATGTGCAAGGTTTAGGGTATCATTTGCTTTCAGTTCATAAGACACGTTCTCTTGGCCTCTTGATGGAGTTTGACATTGATGCTGTTCGAGTTCTTGCGTGGATCGAGAAAGGTTCTCTCTTCAAGGTATGAGGAGAACGGCATTTACAAATTGAAGTCTTCTACAGCTCTTACCTCTCTTCTTCTTACCTCTCACACACAGTCCAAGCTATGGCATGCTCAGTTTGGCCACCTGAACTATGAGTGCCTTCAGAAGGCATCGCGACGATTGTATGTCCGAGGTTTGTTGGAACATAGTAGTAAGTCAACAGCCATGTGTCTCCTACATTCATGGGAAAATGCATCGGGATGCGATTCCCAACAAAGCATCGCAGTGGTCTACTTCACCTATGGAGCTTGTATCTATGGATCTTTGTGGCCTAATGAGGACCGAGTCCCTGAAGGAAAGCTTGTACTTTATGTTGATCGTAGATGACTATAGCAGGATGACATAGGCATATTTCCTGACGTTGAAGTCAGAGGCTTTCTCTCACTTCAAGGATTGGCTTCTCTCTGAGAAGAACCGATTTGGCCGGCGACTGAAGACCTTGCGCTCAGACAAGGGTGGTGAATTTGTGTCTAATGAGTTTGCTCGTTTTTGTGCAGATAGGGGTATTCACCAGGAGTTTGCTAACACCAACACTCCTCAAGAGAATGGCATTTTGGAGCGGAAGAACGGAAGCGTGATCGAGATGACACGCACCATGATGGAGCATCGACAGACACATCAATTTCTGTGGGCCGAGGCAGTGGCTATCGCAGTTCACATCCTCAATCGATCACCCACTTCGGGCATTTTGGAGCGGAAGAACGGAAGCGTGATCGAGATGACACGCACCATGATGGAGCATCGACAGACACATCAATTTCTGCAGACCGAGGCAGTGGCTACCGCAGTTCACATCCTCAATCGATCTCCCACTTCGGCCGCTGACAGTATGACACCTTTTGAGGCTTACTTTGGGACTAAGCTCGATGTCTCTTATTTCAAGATCTTTGGGTGTGACGTCTATGTGCATATCCCGAAGACGTAACATGACAAGTTTGAGACACCTTCCCAACGACAGGTTTTTGTTGGCTACAACTCCCAATCCCAAGGTTATCATCTGTTTGATCCCGTCAAGCGGGATGTCTACACAAGTTTGAGACAAGTTTGAGACGTAACGTGACAAGTTTGAGACACCTTCCCAACGACAAGTTTTTGTTGGCTACAACTCCCAATCCCAAGGTTATCATCTGTTTGATCCCGTCAAGCGGGATGTCTACATGAGCCCAAATGTACGGTTCGTGGAAGTTCAGGCCGAGTGAGGAGCACCCCGTCCTTGGAGATCTAGGGGAGAGTTGGGCTCCCGAGACAGTTCCTTTGGAGCCAGAGCCTCTTGATGGAGATTCTTCTTCTGATTCAGAGTCTTCCCTTCCACCAACCACCCCCGTGGAGCTTCCACCGGTGGATGTACCCGAGTCTTCAACAGATGGAGAGCGAAGGGGAGAGATCCAGCCTCCTCCTCGTTGGGCTCGTGATACGCTTTGAGATTCAGGGATCGAGGGGGTCCTTGAGAAGTGGGAACCGCAGGATGGACCACAGAGGTCACGGAGGTCACGGAGGTCACGGAGGAACCAAGCACATTCTACGCAGCTTGTTTGCTCTAACTATTGTTTGATGACCCATGTTATGCAAGATCAAGAGCCCACTTCAGTGAAGGAGGCTTTGCAATCTCACCATTGGAGGAAAGCTATGGAAGCCGAGTTGGAGGCTATTGAGAGAAATGGCACTCGGTCTCTTGTGCCTCGTCCCTCTCACAAGAAGGTGATTGGCGTCAAGTGGGTCTTCAAGACCAAGTACCTTAGCGATGGTTCTTTGGACAAGCACAAGGCTTGCCTTGTTGCTAAAGGTTTTGCTCACCACCCAAGCATTGGCTTCCATGATACTTTTGCCCCTACTGCTCATATGGCGACTATTCGAGTTGTTCTTGCCTTGGTTGGCCATAGGAGATGCCCTGTCTATCAGTTGGATATAAAGTCAGCCTTTCTCAATGGTGACTTGCAAGAGGAGATCTATGTAGAGCAGCCTCTTGGCTTTGGATCCTCGAATGGGAAAGTTTACAGGTTGAAGAAGGCCTTATATAGCCTCAAGCAAGCTCCGCGTGCATGGAACGAGAAGATTAACTCGTTTCTTCAGTCAAAGTTGGGATATCGGCGCTCCAAGGCCAATCCGCAGCTTTATGTGCACACTTCCACGACTAGTCGTGTGTTGTTTGTGTTGTGTGTTGATGATTTTATTCTAACAAGGGATCATGTACAGAAGGTCCAAGAGACCAAGACAGCTTTACATCAAACATTCGAGATGATGGATTTGGGGCTTCTTCATTTCTTCTTGGGTCACGAGATTTATCAATCTCAGCATGGGATTTTCATCTCTCAGTAACGATACATTCAAGAGCTCTTGGTGACTGAGATGGAGACTTGTCGGACCATTTCTACTCCTATGGATCTGAACTGAAAAGCCACTTCACACTCAGATTCTCCCTTGACAGATGCTTCCTGCTACCATCAGTTGATTGGATCCTTGATTTGGCTACTCAACACTCGTGTTGATCTTTGTTTTGTTGTGGATCTTTTGGCGGGATTCATGAGTGAACACAAACAGATGCATTGGCAGGCTGCCCTGAGGATTCTTCGGTATTTGAGAGGGACCTCTGACTTAGGGATTTCTTATCCAACAGATATAGATACTTCAGATCTTATTCTTGCAAGTTGAAGCGACTCGGAATAGGCTGGCGATGTGGACCACTAGCGGTCTACTACAAGCTACTGTTTACCTTGGATACAAGTGTTATCTCTTGGAGTAGTAAGAAGCAGCCTACGATAGCCCTTTCTTCTACTGAGGCGGAGTATCGGGCCGCGTCTTCCACCACATGTGAGATTCTATGGCTTCCGAGATTGTTGGAGGAGCTTGGCTTCCCCCACACTCGTCCTACTCTTTTGCAATACGACAATGAGAGTTGCATTGCCTTGGTACGGAATCTTGTATTCCATACCCGGACAAAGCACATTGAGATCGAGTATCACTTCATTCAGGAGAAGCTTCTGGATGGGACCATTGATGTGCAGTGCTGCAAGACGGAGGATAATCTTGCAGATTTGTTCATGAAGGCGCTTCCCCAGACTCTTCTTCCGCAACATGCCAGATCCCTCAGTCTTCTGACCTGTCCAGGTTCTGAGAGGGGTTGTTAGAGAGTCATTTCCTGGACAGCAGTGTGCAACGCAAGAGCTATGTCATCAGCGCAGGATGCCACGTCAGCAAGCGTTATGGACAGACCAATCGGACAGGTGCCACGTGTCAGCATAGTCGGTCAGGGACAGCAAAATTTTGACTGTTTTCTGCGGCCCACCTATTTTTTGGTCATTTTCGTGGCATTTTTCCATTGCTATTTATAGAAGTTTTAGTTCAGCACTTTGAGCTTGGATCTTGAAATCTGACACAGACAGCCTGCTGTGACTGACGACACGCAGGCTGACGTAGATCGAGGTCCTCAAGGCAGAGACACACGTAAATATTTTCTCTGCACCCGTGTATATTTCTGCACTCCTATACAGCATACTACACTACGGGATTTTCTGTGTTTCACTGTCTCCTCCCTCTCTTCTCTCTGTGTTCACTCTCTCTCAGTCTTGGTCCTAGAGTTTAGAGTTACAAAGAGTGAACGCAGAGATAGATGTACTAGATTGTGATGGTACACGAAGAATGAAAGAATGTATTTATATGTTAGGGTACATTAAGGGTGTGTTTACACCCGTATGACTATATACACGGAGATGAAGGGACTTTACACCCAACAACCTCCTACTTAAAGGCCCGAAGTGGTACCTTTAAGCTAACCAACTCCCACTAAACGAAGGCAATGCTCATGCTGAGCCTTTGCAAGACACTTAGTGAGAACATTTGCAAGGTTATCTTGGGTTTTGACCTTAGTCAGTGTGACAAGACCATCATCCAAGACTTGTCCAATGAAGTAGTACCGAACATCTATGTGTTTGATACGTGCATGGAACATGCCATTCTTAGCCAGACATACTGCACTCTGGCTATCACAACCAAGCACTGGAGTACGTGAAGAAAGACCAAAATCCTTGACCAAACGGCCAAGCCAAATAGCTTCCTAAAAAGCTTCTATGGCTCAAATATATTCAGCTTCTGTAGTACTCAATGCCACAATTTTCTGCAATCTTGAACACCAAGAGATAGCCCCACCAACCAAAGTGAAAACATACCCACTGGTAGATTTCCCAGTGTCAAGATCTCCCGCCATGTCCGAATCACAAAATCCCTACAACTCTAGTATACCCTTTCCATAGCATATACGTTCTGTGTACCTTTCAAGTATCTGAAGATACATTTCACTGCTTCCCAATGTGGCTTGCCAAGGTTAGACATGAATCTACTAACAACTCCCACTGCATGAGCAATGTCAAGGCGAGTTGCAACCATGGCATACATCAAAGATCCACAAGCCGATGCATAAGGTATACCCTTCATGGCACTAGCAACTGCATCATCCTTAGGGCAATCAACTTTGCTAAGCTTTGTATGTGGCGGTAAAGGCACACCAAGAGGCTTAGCATCAGCCATATTAAACATGCCAAGTACTTTGCTGATGTACTTGTCCTGTGAGAGAAACAACAAACGTTGCCCTTTGTCTCTTTTAATGCGCATGCCCAAAATGTGTTCAGCTGCCCCTAAATCTTTCATGGAGAAGGCTGAACTCAGCTGCCTTTTAAAAGCATTCAAAGTACTATTATGTTGTCCTGCAATAAGCATGTCATCCATATATAAAACCAGCACAATAAGGCTTCCATCATCAACTTTTTCAGTATACAAGCAGCAATCTGCATGACTGTGTTTAAATCCATGGCTAAGCATAAAGGTATCAAATTTTTTGTACCATTGTCTAGGGGCTTGTTTCAGCCCATATAAGCTGCATTTCAGCTTACAAACCAAATGCTATTTTCCTGGAATAGCAAATCCTTCTGGCTGCTTCATGTACAGCTGCTCTTCATCCAAGTCACCATGAAGAAAAGCAGTCTTCCATCCATCTGATCCAACTGTAAATCCAAGAATGCAGTAAGAGCAAACAAAACACGGAGCGTAGTCATCTTCACCACTAGTGAAAATACCTCCTGGAAGTCTATGCCTTCCTTCTGTGTATAGCCCTTAGCAACCAGCTATACCTTGTATTTGGACTTCCCATCAATACATTTCACTTTGTAAACCCATTTATTAGGAATAGCTTTCCTATCCTTGGGCAAAGGTACAAGCTTCCACGTGTTATTTGCATATAGAGACTTCATCTCTTCTTGCATAGCAAGTTCCCACTTTTTCTTGTTCTGTATTATCAGGCAGTGGGCCTATATCCTGAGGAATGTGCACACCATCACCAAGTGGCTGATTTTCAGCATTTTCTTGCTGCTGTAATCTGTTTTCAGCATGTTCTTCTTGCTGTCCTATTTCATCCTATGCATCTACGTACTATCCATGATCTTCTGGCTATAGCACAATAGGTTGCTGCTCATTTTCAGCATCAAAAGGGACAAAACTTTCAACTAATGGCTGCTGAATGGCTGGCTGTTCATGCTAAAATTTGACCTTCTTCTTGTCAAGATCACCATATGTAGCATTTTTCAGCAACTTTGCCTCATTAAATACTACGTCTCAGCTGCGTACTATCTTCCTACCTTGAGGAAGCCAAACTCTATAACCCATCTCTCCCTCATCTCCATATCCCATGAAAATGCCCTTGATGGATTTCATGTCTAGTTTGGTTCTCTGTTCTACAGGTACATGCACAAAGGTATCACAACCAAAGACACCCAAATGGTCATATGAAGCAGGTTAGCCAGACCAAACCTCTTCACAAATGCCATTTTCCAATGCACGATTGGGAGAGCGATTGCATACATGAACTGCAGTTTTAAGAGTCTCTCCCCAAAACTGCTGTGAGAGATTAGCTGTGGACAGCATGCATTTGACTCTCTCACAAAGTGTGCCATTATATCTTTCAGCCACGCCATTTGATGCAGGATTATAAGGGGTTGTCAACTCTCTCTTAATGCCATGCATCTCACAAAACTTATTAAATTCATTTGAGACATACTCACCCCCATTATTTGTTCTTATGGCTTTCAACTTAAGCCCCTTCTGTGTGGTAACAAAAGCATGAAACTTTTTAAAAGCATCCAACATTTCCTTTTTGCTCTTAAGTACATACACCCATGACTTTCTACTCAAATCATCAATGAAAGTAACAAAGTACCGTGCACCCCCGTATGAATTAACAAGCATAGTGCACACATCAGAGTATACTAAGTCAAGAGCATTAGACTTTTTAACGACACTAGAGTAATAAGAAGACTTCACATGTTTTCCATATAAGCAATCATTACAAAATTCGAGAACATAGCCTTTTACATCAAATTTCCCTAAAGAGGAGAGAACCTGAAGGCCTTTTGGGCTCATATGACCAAGTCTTTTATGCCAAAGCTCCGTTTGTGAATGGACTTCAGCCACAGCCAAGAACTTGCTAGATAATGCTTTACAATGCAAGTAATATAAAGTCCCCCTTTTGCTGCCTTTAACAATCAGCAAAGAGCCCTTATGGACCTTCCAAGATCCACCACCAAAGGTAGTAAAATACCCTCTAGCATCAAGCTGCCCAACTGATAGTAGACTTTTCTTTATGCCAAGTACAAATCTAACATCCTGCAAAATCAGCTCTTGGCCATTTTCAAGGGCTAAGTGAATGGTGCCAACACCCTCTATCTCACATGCATAGTTAATACCCAAGTAAACCTTGCCTAGGCAACCTGCAGTGTATTCAGAAAATGACTCTAAAGAGGGGGTAACATGAAAAGAGGCACTGCTGTCCACTATCCATGATTATGATGGCCCATCATAAGCTGAAAGTAAATCATCGATTGCATCCTTTTTGGTGATGTGCATATCACCTCTGTTGATGCCATAACGTTTACATAAATGCATGAGGCTGCAACAAGTACCTCTTCAATGTCAAGGACCTCTTCAATAACCACACTAGATGCAACATTTGCCTTCGCAACTTCTTTTGAGGGAGAGTTGTCATCATCTTTCTTATCATCCTTCTTTTTCTTACCCTATTGTTTCTTTCTTTCTTGCTCTTTCTTGAAGTACCAGCAATCGGGCTTTTTATGCTCTTTACGCCCACACTGATAACATGTGACATCCTGGTGTTTGCCCTTGCTTTTGCTTCTGCTTTTGCATTTACTGGCTGCATTTCCCCTCTTTTCAAACTTGCCTCTTACATGGTAAGCTGAGCTTCTGATTTCTTCATTAAGGATTGAATCTCTAACACCATCAAAAGACAAAGCACGGTTGTTGCTTAGTGACACAACCAAAGATTCCCAGCTGTCAGGCAAAGTCATCAATAAGAAAATAGCTTTCAATTTATCATCGAAAACCGCCAAACCAGAGTCCTGCAAACTAACTCAAAACCCTTGTGAAAGTACTCAAATGCTCAGATGTTGGCTTAGTCATCCAACTCCATGTTCACAAGTTTACGCATAAGATGCACTTGATTCACAGGAGTTGTATTTTCATAAGTGTCCTTAAGCTTTTTCCATATAGCATAACCTGTATCAAGACACTTGATGTATGTAAGTACATCATCAGACACTCCCATCTTAATGTATGCAATGGCCTTCTTGTTAAGCCTAGCCCAATCCACATCTATCATAGCTGCAGGCTTAGTCTCCAAGAGAGCATCTTCACAGTCCTTGCGAAACAAAATGCCTTGCATCCTATCCTTCCACAAGTCAAAGCCAGTGCCATCAAACCTCTTGATTTCAAAGAGGGATTTAGTGTCACTGCTGCTAGAGCATTTGCAGCCATTTTTCAGCAATACACCAGAAATTTAATGCTGCAATTTATGACAGCAAAAATGAGCTGAATATTCAGCTGATTCAATCCAAATTTTCAGCAAATAATAGCAAGATTCAGTCCAAGCACATGTACAGCAGTAGAACGAATGACTTTCAGCAGTATAACTGCAATTTCAGTATACATTAAATGCATACATCACTGCCAGGTAACTCCCGCTTCAGCAATATCACCAAAAATACATCTGCAACAATCCCAGATCTGCAAATGATCACTAAGACTACTGAAACGCAGAGATAGGTGTACTAGATTGTGATGGTACACAAAGAATGAAAGAATGCATTTATATGTTAGGGTACAATAAGGGTATGTTCACATCTGTATGACTATATATACGGAGACAAAGGGGCTTTACACCCAACAAGAAGAAGTTGATGTACAATGGGATTCTCCCAATCCCTTTTGGTATTTCAACTCCCCTTGCTGTCCAAAATGACCTGCAAGTCTTCAATCTGATTTGCCCCTTGATTTGGGCAATTAATTGGCCTTTACCCGCTTTGATGGAGATGAAAAATGCCCCAAATTCATGGATTTGTTGGTCCCTCCACCTGAATTTGACTAAAAACAGCTTCAACCCTGTTGGATCCAAGTCTTGGAGCTTCCATTTTCTGGCACGCTTCCTGAGGCTACTGTTAAACCCTAATTTCTACTATAGATTAGGATTTACAACAGAGAAATCTGAAATTTCTCAACCTTTGGTGATCTCAATGTTGTAATCTTCGGAGCAAGGGTATAGAAAGGCTAGAAGATGAGAGAGAATTTTATGGAGAGAGAAAATTCACACTTCCTTCACAAAGAACTGAAGAAAATCTGTCATTTACTATTGCTACCCTGTCTCAACAGCTTGTATATGCAAAGTAACTAAAGAAAATCAATCATTTACTGTTGTTGCCCTGTCTCATCTTGTCACCTCCTGTTGATTGGTCTTCTCCTGCCCCTGGCTGCCTCAAAAGGTCCTCCAATGGCTGCAAATCAAACCAGCAACATCTCCTCCCTCTCTTTTGCAAACTGAATTACACTAAAATGCCTCTCTCCAACATCTAAAAGACGTTTTTCAATCTTGCATGGGCATTTTTGACACATGGCAACCTTTCCAAATGGTTTTTCCAACATTATCCATAATTAAATATTGATTTTTAATCTTTAAATACTGAAAATTAATCTAATAATTATTTCGGTGCCCTGAAAAATAATCTGATTGGCCAATAATTAAATTGACTAGGCAACTTCCATTTCCAAGTGTCTCTACACCATCTTTGACCATCAGATTGGCGTTATGTACCGTTGAACACCACTTCTCTAGTGTCACCAACTGACACTTATAGCCAAATGAGTGACCTGGGCCAACAACTGGCACCAAATACCACCAAGTACCTATGCGCCATAACTTATAGTAACTTTTTACCTTTGACATCCCATAATTTCATCAGGTCTTGGGCTCGTAAAAACCCCAGTTACACCTCACGTGTGCAACATTTACTTAACCATGTGATTAAAAATTAATCCACATGTTAAGCGAGGTTTCTAAAATACAGGTCCTCATTACAGCATCATCTCAGCTCCACCTAGTAGTTATAGACCTCAAGATCCATCTCCAATGGATGTCACAGTTCAACTACACCCATTGCTCTGCCTTTCAACATCTATACATTTTCTCATTCATTTACAGCATTGATTTATTCACTCCAAAGTTCTCTTTCTTCTCTATTTGTGTTTTGTGTTCTAGTTGTGCTTGTGCATTCATTGTTCTTTTAGTGCAAACCCTAACATCACTTCACAGCCCAAGCTTGCATCTCACCACCATGTATACTTGATGTGTTGCCCTATAGTTCCAACATTAGAACAAGAAGAAGAAGAAAAAGAAGAAGCTAAAGAAGAAAAAGAAAGAGAGGGAGGAGAAGGAGAAGCAAGTGTTGTGCTTGAGAGCTCATCTACCCTCACAGCTTGTCTCGTCACCTATTGTGCAGCTCATGAAGATACCTGCATGCATCACCACTGATTGCCTCACATTTGTTGTGCCAGCTGAACTATCCAACATCATTGTCGCTACCTTGATTTGCCTCTCATTAAACCTTATTAAGTAAATTTTAATTTAATCCTTGGGGGCTACTTATATGAATTTAGGGATTTTTCGACTCATAACTAAATCTCACGATTTTTCCGATAAAATTTTGAATCTTTTCACATTTTAGGCGAAAAATGACCAGCCAAGAATCCATTGCTCGGCGACACAATCACAAGAGGCTAATATTAACCCTGATTTTCTCAATATTAAAATTAAGGGGAGATTTTGATCCCATCAAACAATTTTAACTTTTTAAAAATTTTGAAAAATAATGATTTTAAGAATTAGTTTAAAAAATAAGTAATCGAAAAGGTTGTAAATCTAAAAGTGACAGTGAAGTTATACAAAAGATTGAAGCAAATGTTATGTGCAAGTAATATAGAGTACAATTTGATTTCTCTCTTGCATACTTCTATTGCCTTGGATCTCTTTGCCTCTCATCTATAATATCATCTTCTCAAGACCTCGATGGTTTAAGGCCTAACAATCTCCTCCTCCCCCAACAATGGATATCCACTAGTAGTAATTGTTTTATGCATGGTGATTCATGACAAAAGGATGTGCAATTTTATTGCTTTGCTTAGCATTCAATTAAAAGTTAATCAAATGTGCAAATGTAACTTGCACGTGTGAGGTGAAGCTTAATTATTTCACAATATAGGACCCATGACCCGAGATATCAATTGTTGTGGCCAAAGATAAAAGTTGTAATAAGTTATGCTTGATAAGTACTAGGTGGTACTTGATGTCAAAATTGGACCTAGATCAATTTATTGGCGCTTAATATCAATGGTGGCATTAGAAACTAGGCATTAATAACTGCTCAACGATACTTGGGCGACAAACTAGCCTAGCGGATTTAATTATTCGCAAGTGAAATCAATTTTATGAGCACTAGAATAATTATTAATTTATTTTTTAAAATTAATATTTTAAAATTAATTTAATAAGCTGGATAATGAGATTAGAAGGCTACCACTCGACAAAACTTGCCCATGCAACTAAGAGTCATTTTTTAAGCTAAGGTTTTGGAGAGAGAGAGAGAGAGAGAGAGAGAGAGAATCATCCCAACCTTGTGCAAGCAGGGGAGGGGGGATTGCCATTGCTGCTACAATAGTTAACATGCCATTTCAAGGCAATAACAATCTCTCCAAAACCTAGAGACATGCCCAGAAGAGTCTATAGAGATAGATTAGAACAGTTTGAGGGTTGTTTCAGCTAGGCAACATCATATTCGAGATGTTTCAGTAATGGAGATAGCTTTCATGGCTGTCTAGACAAAGCAACTAATCTCTTTTATTTTCTCACTATCGAAGTGTGAATTTCTTCTTTCTTCCACATTCTCTCTCATCCTCCAGCCTATTCTCATCCTTTCTCGAAAATTTCTAAAATAATCAACCATTGGAGATAGAGATTTTGAATGATCTTTGTTTTAAATCCTAATTTACAGTAGAAATTAGGCTTTAACGACTACCTTGGGATGTGTGCTCAAAATTGAAGACCTAAGACTTAAATTCCAACAACTAAAATTGAAGAATTTCAAGGAGATTCAAAAGGCCAACTAGCCAATTTCAATTTGGGGCTACATTTTTCTCACAAGGAGCAAGGTGAAGGCCCATTCCCTAAGCAAACCAGGAGACAAATTGAAGAATTTCAAAGAGATTCAAAAGGCCAACTAGCCAATTTCAATTTGGGGCTACATTTTTCTCACAAGGAGCAAGGTGAAGGCCCATTCCCTAAGCAAACCAGGAGATAAATTGGTTTGAAAGCTTGCTAGTCATTAATGACAATAAGTAGCACTTGAATTAGTAGAGCAAATCAGTAAATCTCAATTGTACTCTATCCATTTGCAATAAAAGATAAAGAAATACCAAAAGAGACATCAATTATGGAACCAATGAGTTGTCCATTGTCCAAGATTTAAAAGGTAATGAAGCCACCTTTCTTCTCTACGATAGGGTGGTAAGACCTAATTAAGCACTTAAATATACAACAATAAATAAACGAGCATAACTGAAACACACATTTTACCTTATTAATCTTAGATAGTAGACACCCTATTGGCCCCAAAACTGGCGCCCCTTGCAGTATCTCTTTAACTTATATCGCCAATGGATTGCATACAAGTTGAGATTTCATAAACTCCTTTGCTGATCCAAAAGGCCCTTGTTATACAAACAATTAGACAAGCAATTTGGGTCAATCTCCCCTTGATTTTCACCCAAGACTTGCACAAATGGAACCTCAACTGGCCAAATACTGCCTAAAATTCATAATGGATAAGCTCGCATTTGAACTCGCTAACAATTTCTTGAATTTCAGATGTTGATTTCAATGTATGATGCCCTTAACTGATGGCACAAGTCTCGAGGTGGTTAGTAAACCCTAATTTCTATAAAAATTTAGTATTTACAACAAAATTCTCACTACTCTTCACCAAATTTGGCTGAGTCTTTTAAGAATAGCTAAGAAATGCTGAGATTCTGAGAAAAGATGAGAGAATGCTAGAGAGAGAGAAAACTCTTATTTTCCATGTGGAAGAAATCAAAAAGTAGCTGCTCTCTGCTTGGAACAACCCTAGATGCTATCGCCTACAGCCAAGATAGCATTGAACATTATCATTAGCCCCTAGCTACTATCACTTGCACTTGGGAGGGCTAGAACTATTGTCGCCTGCTCCTAAATGGCCTTGTCTTGCTATTGGCTGCCCCAGAAGATCCTCCAATGGCTACAAATCAAACCAACTGTTGCTCCTTTCTCTCTCTCATAGATTGAATATCCTGAATGGTTCTTCACTAGCTCCAAAAACATTTTTCTCAATTGGATGGGTATTTGTGACAAATGGCAATCTTCTAAACCCATTTTTCAACATGTTCCCGCCATTAAAGCCTTCTGATCTTGCCCAAAATTCAATGTGCTCATTCATAAATAAATTGACTCAACCATTTGCAATCAATGGCATATGCAGTCCTTCAACTTCTAGGGCTGCATCTCAGGCTATTTCCAAAGCATAAGGCTTTGTTATCTTAATAGCTCGTCGTACTATTGGATGTAATCCATGGATAAACTTCCTTGTCTTCATATTGGATAAAACTTCATTAAGAGATGTAATTTAGGAGAAACAATAGCAAACCTATTGATATATATTTCAACATTGTCTCCATGGCTTTGCTTCAACTCATCCCATTTTTGTTGTATATCAGCTTCAAAGGATGAAGGCTGAAAATTCTTGTTCAACATCTCCTTAAAAAATTTCCAAGGCTTGGATTCCTTTCACTCTTAAACAACTTTGAGCCACCAATGTAAAGCAGCATCCTTCAGATGCATTTTAACCATCCTAATCTTTAACTTTTTTATATAATCTTCACCAGGAAAAGCAACACCAAATTGTCTAGTCAAAGACACAGCTTTTTAAGAATCTCTCTTACCATAGAAAATGTCAAACTTGAGACTCTTCTCTCCAAGCTTGAAGTCTCTTTTAGCATCATTTTTCTTAGCTAAAAGTATCTTTGGAGATTCAATTACCATGGAAATTGCAAGTTCTTTGACTTTCTCTTTGCTCTTCTCCATGGAGGGATTTTTAGGACAAGAGGAAGCAACTTGTGTATGATGAGAATTTGAAGTTACCGCTTGAGTGAATCCTCGAATGATAGGTGATGTGTTACCTTTCATAGACTTAGTTGCATTAATAATATCGATACCTTCCATGTTGAGATAGGCCTACACAACTATAATACCATCTATCTTAAGAGCCTTCACGGTAAGGAAATCTTCAAAGACCTTCACTTTAGCCTGTGCTTTAGTTCTTCTCTCCATCAAAGCTTGAATTTTTGGATTAGCTTCCAGCTCCTTATATCTTTATATCTTCTCATAATCAAAGAAGCATACACATACATAGTATAGGGAGCCTTCTGATTATTCACCAAAATTCTCATGTTCGCTCCTTGACATAGTGAGAAAGTCGGACCCAAAGATCTTGTCATCCCAAAAAAGTTATTGCAAAGAATAAGTCCTTGCTCTGATACCAATATGAACGCGGGGAAGAACATGAGAATGACAATTCGTTGAACTAACCAACTCGATCAATTTTCACCATGAAAATTAGGTGTGAGAGAGAGAGAGAGAGAGAGAGAGAGAGAGCATGTATATGTTTGTGTGTGTGTGGACACCACATTGAGAGGGAAACCAACCCCTCCCCCTTTACAAGAATTTATTGAAATAAACCACCAGCATTGAGTGCCTCAACCATATACATAGGATTGATTTGCTACAATTCTAAAAAATAGGGTTTTTGAAACCCTAACTTTTACAAACTCCAAGCAACAAGCTGATTTTCCTCTTTAGTGCATGATTAGATCAAGCTAAGTAGAAAGTGCTTCTTAGATGAGAGATAGATAAGAGAGTACAAAGCAGATGGCTAAAAATTTAACATGAAAGCTTATTTCAAATGAAGAGAGAGAGAGCTCCAATATATAGGTGTAGGCCTTGGATACTTAAAGCAAAAAGTAGAGGTTACAAATAACAAGTGTTTGCTGAAAATGACAAGTGTAGAAACACTTCTCTTCAAAATGACGCATATCCTATTCTAAATGCTACATGTCACTTTTCTAGATAAAGAAGCTTCTAAGCCTTCTACTCTAAAAATCTCTCAAATGGTTAAGAATTTGAGATAGCTACTAATAAAGACAAAATTGTTCCTTTCGAAATTCTAGAGCCTTTACGCGAACAAAATTTATCTTTGAGCAACTTCTAAAGCTTCATTATATAGGTTCACCGGTTCATGGTTTGTTTCTTTGATTATAAGCATCTAGTTTCACTTTCTAAAACCACTCATTACATGTGTTTCTAGTCAATCTGACTATCTGAGTGTAAAAGTCTTAGTCATTCTAAGCTTTCTGGTCAATCTAACTGCTCCACTAAACTTTTAATTTCTCTTGGGTATCTCGCCAATGACGACCCAAGTATAATTATAGGGTATTCTAGCCATTAGCCACTCTTAAATAGAAAGATGAACATTTAATCATGTTTTGAAACACTCAAATAATACAAATTTCCTTTCAAAAAGTATATGAGCATCAAATTAATTTGAATCATTGAACCAATATGTCTTAGTATCAATTTATATACAAAAGGTTGGTTAGAGGTCCACACTCTTAATACAAGGTAGAGCATCATCAAGATAGGTACAATTCAAGCAAACATTTACATTGAATTGATTGACTAATACATTTGAGGTGGACATCATGACAGCTTGGAACAAGCTTGATGCAACACAATGCAAAAACTTGAAACTGTATGATAACAAGTTTTGGAATGCCTTGCTGCCAAAATAACTTTTTATCATCTAGTTTCTCTTCATGAGCCTAAGGAAATTAGGCATTTTGGCATTAAATCCACCGTATCTACCATGTCTCAGCTCATAGAGACTGCTGCTACAACTGATCCATAACAATATGAAAAAGATTCAGACTTCCAAGAAACTAGGGAGAGGTTGAATAAGAAGTTCTCAAAAGTTGAGAAAATGAGCATTTTGAAAAGAGATCAAAACAACAAGCAAAGGGCTGGAAATTAGTTGCATAACGTAAGGAATTAAGGGTTGCAAATAAATGTTGTTTGTGAACACGAGGGTCACATGGCAAAGGACTGTCCCAATAGGTAGCAAGCTGAAAAATCAAAAAAGCACGGAAATCCCAAGGGTAAGAAGCCCAAAACATAAGTTGCTTTAATGTCTGATGTTATTAGTAATCAGCACAATGATGATGCTACTCAGTTATGCAGAGCGTGGAGCAAAAATCAAAGATCGGCATGGTTTGATTTTATTTAATAATGGAGCACGAGCCAATTTTCTCTCTATGGACATGGCAACCCGTCTAGGCATCAAAGAGGATGAGATAGGACCGACGGGAGAAGTTGGTATGGCATACATACAAAGCCTGTCACACCACTCATTGGAAAGCTTCATTTACACATTTAAGGATATGTGGACAGCGATGAGTTCTTTATCGCTCCGCTTGAGGGTAACATATCTTAGTACCATCTTGTCATGTAGTGATTGATTCGCATGCTTGGGTTATCACTATTTGGCATAAGGACAAGACTCATACTTTGAATGTAAAGTTGAAAGAAAAATCTATCCTTGTTGTACCAGCTACTACAATTTATAAAGTAATGAGAAATCACCTTTTAGCAGACTTGGTTTTCACTAAGGATAAGGTTAGTAATGAAAATTTTAGGAATGTGTTAAAAAAGGATTGCATTTCATTTCTCAAAATGTATACTAATTGCTTCTCTTCGTCACTTCCAGGTCAACTACCGCGTGAAAGGCCAGAAGATCATGATATAGATCTTATCCCTAGAAATAGCCCACCTAATAAGCCATGCGATAGGGTAAGTGCAACCTAGCAAGAGGAGATAATGAATGAAGTGAATGAGCTGTTGAAAAAAGGACTGATTCAGCCCAGCTCATCTCCCTTTGTTCTCTAGTACTCAATATAGAAAAAGGATGGCTCATAGCATATGTGCATTGATTATCGTGCTTTAAATAAAATCATAATAAAGAATCCGTTTTTTATCCCTTGGATCAATGATTTTATGGATAAATTGCAAGCAACCATTTTAAGTCAATGGCCACATTGATTTGAAAAGTGGATATCACCAAATACACATTTAACCATAGGATATAACAAAGACAACATTTTGAACATCTTTTGGATTGTATAAATTTTTTATCATGCCTTTTGGACTTATGAATGCTCCGACCACTTTTTAATCGGATGATGGATCGTATCTTTAAAGCCACATATGGGATTTGTGGACACCTTCTTTGATGATATAATTGTCTACTCAAAGAAATGAGACAAAGTATAGAAAGTGTATGAACATTGTGTTCAATGAGCTACATAACCATAGGCTAGTCATTAATGACAATAAGAGTGAATTTTTCTTGCATGAGATCCAGTTTTTGGGAACATAGTGTCAACTAACGGTATTTGTATGGACCCTACAAAGGTTGAGGCAATACATTGTCGTACTGCTACACGGACATAATGTGAAAAACTCTAGAGTGTATCGTCATTTAGCTTTCTTATTGATCTAGAGAGCCAATGACATATTAATCACTAGTGTCAGTGTTCATAGTGTGGATAGTTCAAAAATACTAAATTTTTGAACAAGTTTTAGTCTATTTTTGATATTTTGGATTTTATTTCTTGTAAATATCTAAAAGCTATAGACAACTTCTAAAATATGGATTTTATTTCTTATAAATATTCAAAAGCTATAGAAAACTTCTAGAATAAGATAACATGTAAAAAACACAAGTGGCTTTCAGCCATTCTTGGGGGATTTTATGCAAAAAGAAGGATTGGCGAAATCACGCAACGCGCGATCACAGTTTACAAGCAGCAAACAACACTCTGAACTAGGAGAAACCGGGAGAATTTTGACCAAGTGTCCTTATATTTTACCCCCCTTTCGAAGCCAACGGAAGTATCATATTGCGGACTGAGCAGCAAAGAGGAAGCTATTGTTTTATGCATTTTTTTGTCTACAAGAGATTTATCTTCTCAAGACGCAAAAATAAATTAACAAGCTTCACCTCTATGAGTATTATTCTACATCTTCTATTTCTTTAAAACCCTTCTCTTTCGTCTACTTCTCTCCCTAAATCTCCCTTCATCCTACTGTCTCTTATCCCCGTGGTAGACTTTCGACCCCAAACACTTCGACAGTGGTGAACCCGACGTGAAAATCGGCACCAGGTGTGTAAAAATAGGGGATTCTGCAAGTTCAAGTGGTGGTAACGCTTTACAACAAATGATTGCTTTGTTGCAACAATAATAACAGCAGCAATTGTTGTTACAACAGCAAATGTAAACTCGACAGAAAGCAGAAAGAATCGATTCCTTAACTGTGAATGCATTATAGGCAATGGGACAAGAATTGAAGCAGTTTAAGAATCAAAATATTTTAGCCTTCATCCGGTTGTATGAAGAAAAGATGTTTCATGGGGTATCGCAGTATGCATGGAGTCGGTATTTCTCCCATTTGGCCATACATATATTGCATGATCGAATTCATGGGTTGCATAGAAGAGATGCTAATTGGGTAGCTTTTAAGAAAGCTTTGAGAAAAGAGAGCAACTGCCCAAAGACCGTACAAAGAAGGATACAAGAGGATATGCATTTGGTGTGACAGTTTACAGTATGAAAAACGAGACTGTACATCCTACCGTGAAGCAGAAGTAAAAGGTTAATCTTTTGGAAAGATGTCAAAATACATGCAACAGAAACAGGTCTTCCAATAGAGCCAAATTTTGAAAATAGTGGCATGAAAAAGAGGTTGGAAGAGATGGCAACAAGGACAGCATTTGTTGCCATAGATACAACCACATATGGGTTGAGAATTGAAAGAACTGATGAAGCTCGTAAAGGAGACATAGCTGAAGCAAAATCTTGTGTTTGGATACAAGCATTAGATTGCATGGAAAAGGGCAAAACAGCAAAGTCTGAATTGGCTAATGCAAGTCACAGTATACGAGGGAGAATGTGATGGAGTGCACCAGTGGATTCATTTTTATCCTATGCTTATTTGGCTGAGGTTCATAATTAAGAAGCTCTTGTGGAAAAAAAGAGAAGAAGAGATGAGGACACTGCTGGTCCTTCCTCTTCAAGCCTATCTAAACACATAACACAAAGTAAAATGGAGCAGCAAAAAGAGGCTGAAAAAGCCATACCTGAGCATATTATGGAGGATGCATCTCAAAAGAAGAAACAAGAAGGGGAAAAAATGGCCAAGCAGTCTGATTACAGGTTACAATCGGATCTTGAGACTGCCACAAACTTTAAAAATGTCTTGGAAGATCGCATACTTAGAAGTAGAGTGGAATTCACACTTGACGAAGTTTTTGGAATCGCGAAGGATGAGTTTCATGATGCAATCATTGATATGTTGAAACAAAAAAGAGAGTTTGATAGGGAAGTTTTGCAAGCATTCATGCACGTTGACAAAGACATAGAGAAACGACTTTAGAGGAAATATGATGATGCATGTAATGCTGATTTGGAGTAGGCTGATGTTGAAAATGGGTTAAATGGAAGTGTAGATAGCAAGCTTGTGACTGAAATTTATTGGGTATTTCACTCACGCCTCACTTATGCCTACGCTCACATAGGAGTGTCGGTGATCAGTAGGACACTGGGGCACTTTTTACTCTCGGTAGGAGAGGTTTTTTCCCCCAGACTTATGGTATTATTTCGTGTGTGCTTATGACATACACTTATGGGCACTTACCGTGTTCGAGTGTAAACACCCCCTACAGCCCTAAGGTTTAAGGGTTGAACCTTGTATCTTCAACTTACACTCTTTCAGTCTATTGCATTGGGTGTCGTGCTTCACTCTCACACTGTCTACTGAGTTTCTGTGCTAAGCTTTGATCCTGCCTTCTTCTTACATTTAGTATCAGGGCAATATTGGCTCTGTTCAGCTGAAGCCTGGGTTCCATTCAGCTCAGCTCCGCTCAACCGATGGGAGCTCCCTGCTCAGTCCAGCTCTGTTTGGTAGAAGACGGCCAGTGCTGCCCGTCTCCTGCAGCAACTCATCAACAGTACCCATTGTCCAGCAGGTCTGCCACAGCTGCGCCAGGTTCACCAACACCAGCTCCACCTGCAACGACCCAGTCCTGTCTGCGCAACCCCTGCCTGCGCCCTTCTGCCCGGACTCTGCCGCCCTATCCCACACCCGCCAGCAGCACCACCTGCGTCTGGTGAGCGCAGCCTTACGCCCCTGTGCTTGCCGTGCCCCACCAAATGTCTCATCAGTCGCGTCCTCTGTGCCACACGCCAGTCGCTACGCCCGTCAACAGTCGCCAACTCAGCCCATCTGAAGCGCCACCTGTACCTACCTATCATCAACGACAACCTGTCTGAAGCGTCGTCTATACCCACCTGTCGTTAGTGACAGCCCGTCATCACAAAGGTATTCTTTTTATTTTTATTTTTTCCTTTTATTCTAGAATAAATTTCTGGAAGGAGGGGTTCCTATGCAACAAGCACAGAATTCAAGAAACGTATCTAGGACACATTGGATGCAAATCTTTTGAACACATTCATCAAAAATTTTGGGGCTTTTATGTTTTTTGAGGACATTGGCATATGTACTGCAGTTACAGTCATTGACAGACTGTTTTGAACAAATTTGAGGCAAGAAATTTTGGGGATTTTGATGATACAATGTTACTGAACACTGATTGCACCTTGAATTGCATGCATTAAAGACAGTTTTGACAGAGTGCACCTCTGTATACTAATTGCAGAAAGTTATTTCTTGCAATTTTTGAAAATTTTCACATTTCCAGTGTGGTCTTGCTTCGACATTGCTTTCTTGCCTCTTTTGATAATTGATTATCATGGCAAATCAGGCAGGAGATGTCTTCACCTATATATCCAAGGAGGATAGATTGTATGGAAATAACTATTCACTTTGGTGCTTCATGATGAAGAATGTACTTGTGGCCAAAAATCTTTGGGATTATGTCAGTGGCAAAGAAGCTAAACCTGGAGTTGTGGCTCCAGCTACTCCTCCTCCAGGAGGACGTGCACAAAGGGCACCTCAGCCTGCTCCACTTCAATCACTTCCCCAAAGAATAGCAGCTCAAAAAGCATGGGATACACAGGATGCTCAAGCTTTGTCATTGATTGCATTGGCAGTTCAGCAGTCAATCATCCCCCACATTCGTTCAACAGCTTCTTCACAAGAAGCTTGGCTAACTTTGGAGCAGATGTTTGCAAGCTAGAATGAGACTTAAATCTCTTTCTTAAAGAAAGAGCTAGAGACATTGAAAATGGATAAAGGTGATTCTATTCAGGATCACTTGAACAAAATTCAAGACTTGCGTGAGCAACTCATGAATGTTGATAAGTACTATTCGGATGCACAAATGATATCTACCACTTTAAACTCATTACCTCCTTTGTACTTGGCTTTTCATACGGCCTTAAACCTCACCATGAGGATTGCCGCACAGCCAATCACTTTTCTTCAGCTAGTGAGTTTGCTTAGAAGAAGCAAACAAGAAGAAATAGTAGTGTGGATGCTATAGTCTCTAAGCAGGCTTTTATGGCTAGGAAAGATAGTCATCTGGATGCACCCATGGCTGGTCGTACTAGAAGGCAAGCTCGTATGCATAATACTGCACATACCATGGAGTTTGTTATGGCAGCAAGTACCCTTGATGATGAGGAGCCTGAATGTTTTAAGGATGCACAACAGAGTGTGCATTGGATGGCAGCAATGCAAGCTGAATTGGATTCTATCACTAAGAATCAAACATGGGATTTGGTGTCTTTGCCATTTGGGAAAAAAGCCATTGGAACAAAATGGATCTACAAGCTGAAACGGAATGCAGAAGGATCCAATGACAAATACAAGGCAAGGCTTGTAGCTAAAGGCTATGCACAGAAGAAAGGCATTGACTATGAGGAGACATTTGCTCCTACTTCCCACATGACCACCATCAAGCCTATGGTTGCTTTGGCTGCTCATTATGGATGGACTGTGCATCAGTTGGATATTAAAACCGCATTTTTACATGGGGAACTTCATGAGGAAGTATATGTACAGCAGCCCATTGGTTTTGCAGTTAAGGGCTTGGAACACTTGGTTTGCAAGCTTAAAAAATCTTTATATGGTTTGAAACAAGCTCCTAGAGCTTGGTGTGCAAAGATAGATGCTTTCTTGCTTAGCCAAGGGTTCATAAACAGCTCATCTGAGTCTACCCTTTACGTATGTAAAAGGAGGGATCCATGTTGATCATTTGTCTTTATGCTGATGATCTCTTACTTACAAGGACACATGCTGATTAGATTTTAGCATTTAAACAAAATTTGCAGTAAATATTTGATATGTCAGACTTGGGGTCTTTGCATTATTACTCGAGCATTCGGTTCATACATGATGCTAGAGGTATTGGATTATCACAGTCAATATACATTGGTAAGCTTCTTGAGAAGTTTGCCTTACAAGATTGCAAGCCACTCTGTACACCAAAGAAACCTGGACTAAAGCTGTCATTATATAATGATAGTGATTTGTTTGATATACACCACATATGCTCCAGCAATTGGATGTCTTATTTACTTATGCAACACTAGGCCAGACATACAGTTTGCAGTTTCAGCCCTAAGCAGATATATGCATCAGCCACGCATGTCACATTGGCAAGTTGTTAAGCGTGTCTTCCGTTACTTGTAGGGTACTAGATCTTTTGGATTGCTTTATGCCAAGGGGGGACCACTGCAGTTACATGCTTACAATGATTCTGATTGGGCTGGTGATTATGATTCACGTCAGTCCACTAGTAGCAATTGTTTCTTTCTTGGCTCGTCTTGCATATCTTGGCTTAGCAAGAAACAGTCCACTGTTGCCACATTTTTATGTGAAGCTGAATACAAGGCAGCTTTCACTACCACAATCGCATGCGTATGGATTAGACGCTTGCTAGCTGATCTAGATGTATCTATTACGAAGCCTACTCCTTTGTTCACTGACAGTCAGAGTACCATTGCAGTGGCACAGAACCCAGTGTTTCATGCACGCACGAAACACATTGAGATACAATATCACTTTGTAAGAGAGAGGCTACATGTAGGTGATATCAGCCTTGTCTATTATCCTGCCACCAGTAATGTGGCAGACATCTTCACCAAAGCTCTTCGTCGCAAAAAATTTGAGGCATTTCGCAATGCTTTAAATTTGATCTCCTTTGGTGGTGGATGATCCTTGTACTCTCGATCACTCTTCACTCCAGGGGGGTTTGTTGGGTATTTCACTCACACCTCACTTACGCCTACGCTCACATAGGAGTGTCGGTGATCAATAGGACACTGGGACACTTTTTACTCTCGGTAGGAGAGGTTTTTTCCCCCAGACTTATGGTATTATTTCGTATGTGCTTATGACACACTTACGGGCACTTATCGTGTTCAAGTGTGAACACCCCCTACAACCCTAAAGTTTAAGGGTTGTACCTTGTACTTTCGGCTTACACTCTTTCAATCTATTGCATTGGGTGTCATGCTTCACTCTCACACTGTCTACTGAGTTTCTATGCTAAGCTTCGATCCTACCTTCTCACAAAATTGGTCTTATGGGCAGCAATAACCATAGAGAGAGGCTATGTATAATGGGATGTCCATCAACAAGTACATGAAGAAAAAGATGCTCATTTTATTTCAAGCAGTCATTATTTACAAACGCATTGGGCTCATGCTACAACAAAGACAATTGTTAAAGTGGGAGAAAGAGAGACGCCTTGCATAACTCTCTTGGATCATGGTTCCAAAATCAATGTTATGGCACGCAGCTTATATGAGAATGGAGGTTGGCCGATTGATGTAGATCCAGAATGGCGCATACAGGCAGCAAACAATTCATCAGGGGATCTTTATGTGACTTGTACGAATGTACCCGTGACTATTGGAGATGTTAGGGATGAATATCATTTTTTTGTGCAAGATTCATATAGTTATCCAGTGATTTTGGGACAGCCCTATATTTCAAAATCAAGGCTAGAAACAAAAGCCTTGGATGATGATTCTTCATATGCTCAGGTTCGGGGTAAAGACAATACAAAGGCAGTACAGTTTCTCACTATTTGTGTGAATCATCCCCGCAATCGAGATAGGCTACAGAATAATCCTATACCACTTAATGCACAAGAGTTTAAGGGTTTTTAGACAGCACTGCTGTAAGTGGAGGCTATGGCAATGCCTCTAGAAAGATAATTATGCCTCCAAGAAAAGGGAAATTTGTGTTTGTGTCTAGATTGCAGGAATGGACAGCATGTGGTCTTGGCAGTTTTAAAAATATTTCAACCATGTGCACGACTAAAAAGAAATATGTAAAATGGGCTCAAAAAGAGCTGAAGATATATGGTTTGATGGCTGCAAATGAAAGTATTTCAGGGCTGTTTTCAGGGTTGGTTGATGTTGATATAGTGGCTGAAATTTCTGCAGTAATTAATGTTGAAAACAAGGCAAAAAAAGAGGTTATTTATGTTGACATTTTAAATATGTATGAAGTTATTCAGGAGTTTGCTGAGTATGAATGTTATGGGCTACAAAACAAGGCTGAAGCAAGGGTAGATACAAAGTACAAAACAGTTGCAAAGAAGGTTAAGCCTGTGGCTTTGCCTTTACCACCTGAAAGTGATGGGTTGGCTGAAAAAGTGTCTCAACAACCTAGTTTGCGGGATCCACATGGTGTAGGACATAAATTTACGACTGAAACTTTACAAAAGCTAAAAATTGGTGATACAAGTTTTCTTTTGCCTAAAGAAAGAGCTTGTTTCTTGCAGATGTTGGCAAGGCATGGGAAAGCCTTTGCGTTTCATCCAAATGAAATTGGATGTGTTGATCCGACCATAGTTGCTACACCTATGGTGATCTTTACACTACCTCATGTGCCATGCAATTTAAAGGCTATTCCGATACCTCAGACATATTTGCCTAAGCTATTAGAGCTTTTGAACGAGATTCTTCAGCTCCATATTCAAATCGGTGATTTACTGTTCCAAAGAAGAATGGTGCTTTGAGGTTTATATAGGATTTACAACTAGTTAATAAGATCACCATAAGAAATGTTGAATCAAGCCCGATAGTGGATGAATTTGCAGAAGCATTTGCAAGCAAGGCAATTTACTCTATGGGTGATTTATATTCATGATATGATCAGTTCCAGCTTGCATTGAAAAGCTGGGATATCACTACCATGAAGGTCGCTTGGATTGGTTAGGATGTGTGCGGTTCCACGAGAAGCAACCAATTCAATGGCGTATATTATAAATACTATGCATAAAGTTTTGAGGGAGTATATTCCTTGGTTGACCTTACCCTTTCTTGATGATGATGTGCCGATCAAAGCATGTGATATCTATGAGAAGAATGAAAAGCTGAATGAGCATGGATGTAGAAGATTTATGGCTAATCATATTGCTGATTGTGATAGGATTTTGAGCCGTCTTGAAGAAGTGCATTTGACTTTGTTAGGAGAAAAGTCGGTTTTTGGAGTGGAGGAAGTATTAGTTATTGGGCACATGTGTGGACCATATGGAAAAAAGTCTTCACCAATAAAGATTAATGCCATAAGCAGGATGCGGGAGACATGTTCGAATGTATCCGAGATGAGAAGATTTTTGGGTTCATGTGCCTTTTACTTGATATGGATTGCGCATTTTGCTCATATGACTGAAAGTTTATATCAGCTCTTGAGAAAATGGAAAAAGTTTTAGTACGGTAAACAACATATGGAGGCACTTCAAAAATTAAAGAGCTTATTGATTTTAGCCCCAACACTAAAGAGAGTAAATTATGAGAATGGGCAGCCTATTGTTCTCACCATGGATACAAGCCCAATTGGCATTGGTTGGGCAATGGATCAAGATGATGCTGATGGGAATAGATATACCATTCGGTTTGGAGCAAAGGTCCTCAATGAACGGCAACGGCAGTATTCTCAAGTCAAAAGAGAGTTTTGGGGTATAGTGACAACCCTTAAGTGTGATAGGGAATATTTTATGGGAGCTCGTATAGTCGTAGAGACTCATTGTCTACCTCTATTGGGCATGATAGTAAATTACTCAACTCCTCATATTGCCATGTTACGGTGGATTGCATATATAAAGTCACTTAACCCTAATTTTCAGCATATTGCAGATAGAGAAAACCCCGTGGTTGACATGCTTTCACGAGTAAGATTTAAAGATGAAGAGGAGCTAATGAAAGATAAAGAGAACAATGTAATAGGTACTAAAAACGACTTTATGACAGCAGAGAATGAGTATGCAACTGCTGTTACTGCAGGTACAAACCTGATAACAGCAAATACAATAGATACAACTGTTGTAACACGGATTTCAGCAGTAAGAAAAGAACTTACAGCCATGGAGAAGAGATGGGCAGTAGAGAGAAAGCATCATTAGTGTTATGCTTCAGTGAGAATATAATTTTTGGAAGAGTTATATGAGGATGATTGGCTAAAACTAGGCCAATATCTCAACCTCATGACAAAGAAGGCTGAGTAGTCTGAAGGTGAATTCAAAAGGATTAAAAGAAAAGCTTATGGGTTTTTCTTGAAAGACGAATATTTATGGAAGTATGCAAAGAAAAAGAGAGGAGCTCCAGTACGTGTATTGGAAGATAGGGCTTCTCAACAACAGGCGATGCAGGAGTTTCATGAAAGCTTATGGACTAAACATAGAGGAGTTTGGGGCACATTAGCCAAGATCAAAGAGAAATATTGGTAACAAAATGTATAAAGATGTGGAGCATTATGTGGAATCATGCACTATCTGTCAGATATATTCCATGATAAAGCATAGAGATGGGTTGCAACCAACCTATCCATTGTCTATGCATTACAAATGGGTAGTTGATTTGGTTACTATGCCTACAGATTTATGGAATATGAGATATCTTGTGCTTGCACGAGAAGACTTGACCAAATCAAGTGGAAGGTCGAGCTCTTAGTACAAAGACTACTCAAGCAGTTTGCATGTTCTTATTGGAAGAAGTCTTTTGCAGGTATGGTTGTGTTGGTAAAGTGGTTGCAGATAGAGGAGAATTGGATACAGATAAGACTCGTGACTTCTTTTCACGATTGGGTAGCAAGCCAACTTAACTTCAACCTACAATCTTGAAATAAATAGCAAAAGTGAAAGAAGTCATCAATCTATCATTAAGGCATTAGCAAAGTCATGCAAGGGTAGGATGAAAGAGTGGCCAAGAATGTTACCCTTTATGGGCTGATAGGACTACTTAGTGTGCAGTTACAGGATATATGCTTGCTGAATTAATGTATGGACAATAGCCAATCATGCCTATTGAGGAGACTATTGCTACTTGGAGTATTCTACCATGGAAAGAGGGTTTGAATAGAGAAGAATTGCTAGTCCTACATATTAGACAGTTAGAAAGAAGGCCTAAAGACATTGAGACAGCCATGAAAAAGTTAAAGACTACAATGATCAAGAACAAGAAGAGGTTTGACAAGCGACACAGACTTCGACCACGAGCTATACAAGAAGGGAACAGGGTACTGATTTATGACGGCAACTTGGAAAATCAGCATAGTGCCAATCAAAAGATGGCAAAGCAGTGGTTTGGTCCATATGTGGTAGGGTTTGTTTTTTACAATGCTACCCATGCATTAAATGAGATGGATGGAATAGCTCTAAGGATTCCAGTGGCTGGAAAACGTATCAAGCTCTTTAAATGTAGGGAGTCTTCAGCATATGAGTTGAAAGAGTTGGATACTGAGTATGAATGTGAGAATATGGAAGAAGAAGAGGTAGAAGATGAAGACATTGACATGGCAGAGAATACTTCTTTTGGCACTGCACATCCATAAGACTTTGGCACATGTTGGAGAATGTGCAAGTTAAGGGGGAATGGATGTTCTACCGCTATGCGGACACAATGTAAAAACTCTAGAGTGCAGTCATTTGGCTTTCTTATTGATCTAGAGAGCCAATGCCATATTAGTCATTAGTGTCAGTGTTCGTAGTGTGGATGGTTCAAAAATACTAGATTTTTGGACAAGTTTAACCTATTTTTTATATTATTTCTTGTAAAAATCTAAAAGTTGCAGACAACTTCTAGTATAGGATGACATGTAAAAAAAGCAAGTGACTTTTAGCCCTTTTGAGGGAGTTTTATGCAAAAAGAAGGATTGGCGAAATCGCACAACGTGCAATCGTAGTTTACAGGCAACAAAACGAGGAGTGATTTGGGAAAATTCTAACTAAGTATCCATGTTTTACCCCCCCTTTCGGAGCCAACGAAAGCATTAGATTAGCGGTTTGAGCAACAAAGAGAAAGCTATTGTTTTATACACGTTTTTGGTCTACAAGAGATTTATCTTCTCAGGATACAGAAATAAATTGACAGACTTCACCTCTATGAGTATTCTTCTACATATTCTATTTCTTTAAACCCCTTCTCTTCCATCTACTCCTCTCCCTGAAACTCCCTTCACCCTACTATCTCTTACCCTCCTGATAGACTTTCGACTCCAAACACTCTGACAACGTTCATAGCCACCTTTAAGAAATACGCGTGAGATTCTCAGCTTTTTCAATCTATGTATCTATTACAATAAGTATGTACGCAATTTTGTTGAAATTACATCTCCATTGCATACTTTGTAAAATAATGGTATACATTTTAAGTGGATAATATTGAAAATTTCATCATTTGAAAAGTTAAAAGAAAATATGACTTTAGATCCTGTGCTCTTGTTACCTGATCTAAGGAAGTCATTTGTCGTTCAATGTGATGAATGTGGGAACAACATTAGGGACTATTTTAATGCAAGATGACTAAGTTGTGACATATGAGAATTATGTTCTCCATGGTATAGAAAGAAATTTGTAGGTTTATGAGAAAAATTTACTTCTTGTAATTCATACACTTTCAACATGGAGATACTATGTTTTAGGGGTTGATTTCACAGTGTAGACAGACTATTAGACATTACACTATTTTTTGACTCAAACTAAGTTATCTTAGGAGCACATGAGATGGCAACTTCTAATCTATTTTTCATTTTCAAATTCTGCACATAGATGGAAAAAAGAATGTAATGGCTCATGCATTGTCATGTAAGCCTCAAATTTCGATTGTCACTATGATATATCACACTGAGTTCAATGCCATGAAAAAATATGATTTTTTTTATGATGCATGGACGACTGTGTATTACAAAGTAGTTAAGGTCTAAAGTGATCACTAAGAGTCATGCTCCTCCATGACGAATATATGCTACAATTAAAGTAGTGGAGCATTTCTTTTATTGGCATTCTCTAAGACATGATGTTACGCAATTTTTCCAAACATGCATCATGTGTCAAAAAGTAAAGCATAATAGATAAAAGATGCTAAGTTTACTGCAACCCTTGCCTATTCTAATAGGCCTTCGCAAAGCATTGCTATAGATTTTATCTTTGAGCTTCCTAGAATATCTACAAGGAATGATGAGATATGAACCATTATTTGCAAGTTCAATAAGCAAGCCCATTTTATTCCAATGAGAAATAAGATAAAGGTAGATCATATAGCATACTTATTTTTGCAACATGTGCTTAAGCATCATGGCATGCCAAAGTCGATTATCAATGATTGAGACCCTTGGATAACCAATTTATTTTGGAAGGGGGTATTTGAAAATATGGATACCAAGCTAAAATTTTATTCGTTCTTCCATCTACAAACAAATGGTCAATTAAAAGAGACAATTTCTACAGTACTTGATCTCTTAAGATGCTATGTATTTGAGCATAAGTCACAATGAGAGTAATATTTGCCTTTGGTAGAGTTTACATACAAAGTTCCACTAGTAAAGCTCCATTTGAGATTGTGGAAGGTGACAAGAAAGTGTCACTTATTTTACACACAAAGGACAAGATCTTTGAGGTTGATCAATATATAGTAAACATGTATGCAACCTATACAAAGGTTAAGTGTCGTCTTCGAAGGTCTTAAGAGAAGCAAAAGAATGCCGCTAATCGCCAAAGACGTGCTTTGCAGTTTGCAAAGAGCAATTATGTGTTGCTACATTTTAAAAAGGCAAGGCTGAAAAAGATGAAAGGTAGAGAGAGGATGTATCCAAAGCTAAGTATGAAATACTATGGGCCCTTTCAAGTGTTAGAGAGGATCAACGATATTGCCTTTAGACTGAAATTACCTCCACATTGGTGGATACACAATGCCTTTCACGTGAGCTTGTTAAAGTTTTTTCATGGTAATGTGCCTAAGAATGTATCTGTTGAAATTCAATCAGAGATTGAGGAGCTGGGTGAGATTTTGAAAACCAATCAGATTTTGGCACATAAAGAAAGAAAGATTGAAGATCGAGTTTCCAAAAGGTATTTGGTGAAGTTTCATAACTATTTACCAATGGATGCTAAGTGGAGAAAAGAGGATTTGTTGCAATAATGTTACATGCAATGGCACTTTATCCTTGGCAGACCAATCTTAGTTGTTGCAACTTTACCTCGAGACTTTTCAATTAGAGCCAAGTTTGGATGGCTCAATCAGGTTCAACAAAGCAAGGATCCAAAGCATTGCTTGATCCTCAAGGGAAAGATAGCACTTTGACTCCTCCAATGATGGACAACTCTCAAATATAGTGGATCTCAGATGTAATCAACATGCATCCTAGTTAACTTATTGGAGATTATGCGAGAGCATTGTATAGGACCTTTGATCTCTCTCTCTCTCTCTCTCTCTCTCATATAAATCGAACAGACTGTTTTCTATGACGTCAAGTTCGAGTCAAACTTTAATCGCGGTCCTACCACATCAGCTAAGATTGCAAGAAACACCATTTAAACTGAATGAGGAGATTTCTGACCTTGCTCGACTGAGTTCCTCTGAAGAACGACACTAAGGAGTCCATACAACAAGATCACCCATTGAAGGCCGGAAGCCACCGGCAACTGAAGCAAAAAGAAACCTCTAATTTCAGCAAAAGGTCCAAACACCAAGAACAGCAGCAGAAAGGCCTTAATCGTCGGATTGCTTACCACAGAGAAAAGAATGGAATATGAGAAAGCGAGGACCAGGAAGAGCGCCCATGCGTAGTTGAGGCGAGAGCGCAGCTTCTTGCGCTTGACAGTGATGCGGTGCGTGTTTATTAAGGGGAAGCCAGGCTCTCTCTCGTGCTCGCAGACGTAAAAGTACCGCGCGTTTGTCAATGGAGACGGCGATGTTGCCACATCCATGTCCTACTAACAAGTTTGTCGATGGAGACGGTGAGGTTGCCGCATCCATGTCCTTCGAACAAATCTCTCACACGCGAAATATCGAAAATTTTCCTTGGCATACAAAGTGGTTAAGAGTGCCGGCCTAGAAGGCTGATAGGCGTGGCCAATTCTTCACTCTCTAAGGTAAAGGGGCCAATAGATTGTCATCTAACAATTCTCTATTATAATTTTTTTTTTCAAGTGAGTTGTATAAATGTTTTTTAATGGTCAAACTATTTATATTATATAGAGCTCAAAGAAAAAGTATTAAGATATTTTGATATTTTTATCAAGTAGTCTTAGTTACAAATGAAAGGTTCATAAAATAGGGACAATGAGAGGCCAATAGAGTGACACTTGAGGATACATTGCTTTAGAGTTTTACAAAATCTAAAATATATAAATTTTTACATGGCTCAATTGTCTGACTTAAGTTAAGCTCATTTGTAATTTTAAAAAATTTATATTATATTGTTAAGTGGCTAAAAAAACCACATCTCTCTTGAAAAATTTGTCACTCAATTGGGGTGGGTTGTGGGCGCTACTTTATTGGCCCCTTTACCCTATTTCACATACCGTACAAGCACCTGCCCAATATTTTCAAGCCTTAACCTTGACCATGTTCTTTCTGTTCCCGATCCTTGAAAGAGTAGCAGGTTTCTTACTTCCTATATTTCTTGCAAGACCAACACTAGAACCACGGTGATCCATAAGCTCCACATTTCACTTATTAGTTTGATTTTCCCAAAAATACATGTCTTCATGATGCGCTCCCTAGGTCCTATTAATCCAAGTTAAGGCAAGATTCTTTGCCGAGTGTGTGCAGCAATTCATCCATCCCAAAAAAGATGTTTGATTTACTCTACACTACCACAAGGACACTTCCCATTGTATATCCCTCTTTTCTCTAGCTTCTCTACACACATAAATATGCTCGTCCTCACGATTCTCTAATTGAAAAGTATGTCTTTTAGGGGCATTTTAGATGCATATCAATTGTGGAGTATCTTGCTAAACTAATTGTTACTCAACTATGTCCCCCAAATCACATTAACAATGTTGGACTCCAGCCTACTCCCCTAGGAAAACTTTCCAAATTCTTTGGTGTTTAGAACATATTGAATTTTCTTTTTGCCCCTTCTTAATTTCTAGCAACTTCTATCAAGGCTTTAAACTTTCTAGCCCTTCACCATGAGTATATGATTGACAATCACATCCCATATAAGCCTATAAGGTTTGGATAACGTGTTCTTCTTCCCAACACCTCTACTAGGGGAGGATTCAATTCCCATGCCCCCCAATAGATGTTTTCCTTTGCTCCTAATTATTGATTGCTCTCCATATCCAATTCCAGCTTTGTCAAAGTTTCCCTCCAAGACTACATTAAACTATGGGTAACACCATGACTCTATTTAGGAGAACATCTACATGATTCAAACCCCATCTATTACCTAACTTGTGATTTCTTTTAAATAAAATATCTTCCATCATTCCATTCATGGAGTGTTGCATTGCTAAGTTGCAAAGCAAGAGCTTGGCTCTAAGGGTAGTACATTCTTCTTCTATGTTCATTAGTTGTAAACTTCCATTAGATAGCCATTGTGAACTAGTTGGGACTAGATATTTGGATTTTCATGTCTTCTCCCATAAAATATTGCCAAGTAAAGAGTCCCATGCTTTGGACAATTTGACATTCTAACAAATAAGTGGAAGAGCAAATTTGAGCAGCACAAGGAAGAGAAAAAAATTTGAGTACCTCCAAGCACACATGCAAAGGCCAAGAGGTAGACTTCCAATGTGCAAACTCCCTTTTTAATTTCTCCATCATCTAATTGATTTGCATGGCTTCAATGACTCCTAAACCAATAGGAAAGCCAAGATATTGAATATGGAGCCTTTCCCTATTACTTTATCTTGCTAGCCTAGTTAATTAAGCTTCTCTTTAGTCAGACTAATTAGATTGGACATATGTAAGTTGGTCTTCAAGCCTATAGCAACTTCATAGAGACTTAACACCTACATTACTGTATCCAAATGCTTTTTATTGGATTGCAGCATCATCGTGAGACCATCTATAAAGCCTTGCCCTATGATTTGCTTTCCTTTGTATCTAAAATTAACCTTCCAGTTCTCCTGATTTCCACTTGATTTATTACCCAATTCCCTTTATCATCTTGGAGTGCTGTGAGACTTTCTTTCAACCTCTTCTTCTTAGGACTACTAATGAAGTTAGATGAGATATTTTGAAGACTTCTTTGGCCCACATGAGATCTTTTTTCTCCTAACTACAGAGTTAAATGCTTCTCTCATCCCTTAGCACCCAGATTGCACCATCCAACATATAGTCGAAAATTCTCTTATTGTAATGCAAAGCATTAAGCACTAGCCATGCTTTCCAACTTGCCTCTACAATTCAAAGGAATAAAGAGTAAGAAGTACAAGAAGGTGGTTAGAGATTATACAATTGAAATCTACCTCCTAGATTACAATCATCGATAGCTAATCGCCCACCTTTGTGCCATAGCATCAGTCAAGCCATGCCCAATAGGCTAGGTGGCTCAAAGAGTTAAATGCTAGTTGAATTTCACTTTAATCCAAATAATAGTCAAGGTCCACCAAGACATGATGTTCCACAACTTCTTGCCAAGTTGATAGCTCTTCCCCTTGAATTTTGGTAGCATTGGTTGAGGTGTCTATGCCATCTAGAACCGTATTTAAACTCCACCCATTAGGGCCTTGTCAATATGTAAATCATAAAGAGCTTCCCATGGAATTTTCCTTGACATGGGCTCAATGTAGTTGTAGATATTAAGATAAGTGTGCATTTATCCTAGTCCATTTGCGTTGCTAGGATTTTGTCTTCCTCAAAGTTAAATTTGAGCTTTGGATATTTGCTAGCCTTGACAAGCATGAGACATCTTGATTCATTACCTACTAAGTCCCCTATGAAATAGGCATAATCTTTATGTGTGTAGTTGTGTGGATGCATGGAGTTTGTGCTCTTGAATTAGAACTACATCAAAAATTGCCTTGAGTAGTCCACCTCCAGAAGATGCCCCTCTTAACATTGCCATTTAGGCCTTTCATGTTAACATTGTTTTGGTAGCATCATCTTGTGCTCTATTGATTGAACCATCTTTTTCAAAGCCTCTATCATTTGCTTTAGCCCTTTCTTTAGCTAAACATTCCATGAGTCTTTCCTTATTTGCACTATGAACCATCCAAGGTAAAATGCATCTTGCTTTCCTTTCCTATGGCGAGCCATTTGTATTTTGGGTTTGATTCCAAGATACTCTTGATCCACTTGTCCCAATGAAATTTATTGATATTGGTGAAGGCATTACATTTACCCCATCTCTTATTAGGGATTGAAGCTTTGCCCCAAACACTATGAATCTATATGGGCTTCTCTTATTGGGGATTGAGGCTTTGCCCCAAACATTCTGAACCTATATGGGCTTCTCCAAGCTGCCTTCTTGTATATCCAATTTGGATTCGAGAGACCTAGCTTTATTTTTGTTGTAGTTGTGTGTCATCCTTTGCTATCAACTTACTCATTATCTTGCCCTTTGAGCTTGCCACTTTCTTTCTTACCATTACTCTTGACTACATCAAACTAGGAAGACTCACTAGGGGCCACATCTCCTCCTTTCTAATAGAGCACTCCTTGAAATAGTGGCTCCAAAGGCCACAATTGCGGATGTTCCTACAAACTGGCTCCATGAAAGCTTAAAGGATAATCCCCCATACAAGAAACAACAATGACCAAGACCTGAAGCTTTTCTTCATCCGTACTCCAAAGCATGCAAAGCCTATTCTGAAATGGGCTCACCAAAGGAGGAATAAAGATCTTCTCAAGCCCCTTTCCTATGTGCAACAAGAGAGAATACAATGAGGTAAACAAGCTGGCAAATAGTTGTAAACTACCACCTACTGGTGAGATGAGCCATTGGGGCCAATTGCATCATGACAACAACATAATATGATGATTGTAATAGTTGAAAAAAGTGACTAGACTTGAAATAACACTTGAAAATAGAGGACAACACTAGATTTGAGACTTGGGCTATGATACAATGTTAGAATAATGTGGAGAAATGGAAGTAAAAGGATGAAGCCATTGTAAACACAAAGAAGCTGTTGTGAAAATAGAGAATTAAGCACAAGAGTGAGGAACTCAAAAAATAGGATCCATATACCAAAGGACAAGAGTGTGTACAAATGCACATGATGTGGTGCCCCAAGTTCCCTCTCTCTAGCACAATGTAATTTGCATGTATGAAATGAATTTGAGATAGAAGAGAGGCAACCTTTATATAGGTTGAAATAATGCAAAACAATAAACAAGTTGGTTAGCATTTAATGACACCATTAATGTAGGTCAACTAGCCATAAATATGGCTTTTGCTTAGTATTATGCATCTATAACCATGATATATATGTCACTAACATGGGTTTGTCTTTGAGTATTGATATTGACTCAAAAGGTCTAAAAATAGCTAGTTTAATCTGTTGATTTAAACCCTATCTCCATAGGAAAGTAAAAGGAGGCCCTACTATTATTAAAATAGCAAATCATATAGTTCTAGAACTTATTTCCTTTCCCTTACATCTTTGAAAAGCTTAAAGAATATTTCACTAAATATAATTTTTCATAGGCATACGAGGCAACCTATTTACTAGTGTATATTCTATTTTCAATTATACATAATTCATTAAGATGAATTATACTAGTCATATGTTAGAACTCATGTCATTAAGATGAAACCTAATATGCATGGATTATTTGACATGTGGAGTAGCTAAGTTGAAATTTTTGTAAAATACAAATTAAAGTATCAGAATAGTTTGGTGTAAGATGCTATTTATACTTGATTTGAGTTTTGACAACTTGTTTTTTATTTGTGATGTTAATAACTTGTGAGTGAGGCTCTCACACCTACAATACATCATTGGCATGTTAGGCTCCAATGTTATGCTTTTGTACAGATGCAGGCAACACATTTTCAGCCTTTAGATTGGAAGTACATGTGTGAAACTCTTCACAAAACTTTCAATACAAATACATCTCACTAAGTAATATCTATTGACATTCTTACTTTTTTATAGCATTCTCATGAATAAGATAAGATTTATAGTCTAGTATGGTTTTCCAAATTAGCGACTCTATCTTCTCAAATTGTTTTTATGCCTAAAATATCCTGAATATGGATTTCCAAATTAGGAACTCTATCTTCTCAAACCAATATTCCATCTATTAGTCTCAATCACATATCTTTAGACTACATTAATACTACCAAGTAAGTTCATTATTTTTCTCCAAAGTGACAATAAATATTATTCTTTAATCTTAATCATTAATGAGTAAAATATAACAATATGTTTATTATTTTCTAGTCTATCTAAGATTTATTGTGAAACACATACGCTTGTGTTGCTTGCTAACTAGTGGAATGGGATAGCCCAATCAGTAGTACTAAACCTTGCTATTAATATGCATTATTGTTTCATGTATTCATAATTGAGTCTATAAAATGGGGATATAAAAATCTATTGCATGCACTTTCAAGTTGCACATGCTAAAACCTTTTGGGTGTATGAGAATTCCCATGCTCTTATTTTAGGCCAAGTGTGTGAAGTTGCAGAATAGGATGACCTTAGAATCTTATATTTTGTGGACTATAATGATTTGGTTATCCTTCTTTCATTTGTTGGAATGGTTAAATGTGCATGCCTTGAAAATAAAAAAATAGTTTTCTTTGTTAGCCAAAAGATTTAGAGAACCTTAAATCAATTTATATGAAATAATACTTGGATTATTCGTTGATAGTGATTTCCAATTTGTTGCTCTTGTTGAACAGCCCACTAGATTTTTCACCAAGTCCTCTTTTTTTCCCCTGGCTGATACTTCCTTCTTATCTAAAGAATTAAAAAACCCCTCTTCATCTCACAACTTCTTTTTCACATGAAGATAAAAGTCCAAGTAGCAATTTTGCTCCCCTTATCCCTCTCATTTCTCCATGCCAAGTTGTTGGATTACTTTAACTATGGTCACAAACTTGGCTTCTTTAGTCCATGAGTAAGCTTGCTCTTTATTTGGAATCTTCATAACTAGTACCTAGAATTGTGTCATCAATGTTCCCTTCAAGGTATTCACTTTCTTAAGAAAAATCTTGGCCTTACACTTCAAGTCCCCCTTGAACTTGGTTGTAAGTGTGACCATAATAAGGTTTCTTTAGGGCTAAAGGACTATTAGAGGAAGAAACTCAGAGAGATGACCAATATATCAAAATTGTTATATACTCCATTCCTTTGTCAACCATTGCTATAAAAGCTATGATTCCAACAACCTTGTAAACGGCCACTACTTTTTGTTGATCATCTCATTGATTTAGTCTTCAATAATTTGGAAAAGTCTTTTTCTTTGAGGTACGGTATGTCTTCAATAATTTGGATGTCTTTTTCTTTTATGTTTGCTTTAGCACACATACCTCCTTTTTTGCTTGAATGAACTTTTCTCTAAAGAAATCAAAACTCTTTTACTGGATTACTTTTTCACATCAATTTTCCCTTCAAAGTGACAAAAACTTGTCCAATGCTTAAACTACTTGCTTAGTAATTGGATCATCACTTATCCATTTTACCATACACTCCTTCTCACTCATGAACATATCACCAACATGGGACATGTTACATGAATATACAATTGCAGCATAACTTCAAAGGCTTCTAAGAGATCTCCACATCTTCTTTTAGTTGGACAGACATATGAGACATTGAAGAGTTAAGCAATGATGCTTATATGTTGCACCAAAGTCCACCAAGGATAATAGCTACAAAAGAGTGGATAACAGAGGAATGGGGTTGAGTTAAAGCTTGTGATCTAGTGAATAAAAACCAACATACCTATCATAAAAGGGTGAATTGCCATTTAGAAGTCAATGCTAGAAACCAAAACCTAGAAGTTGATGCTTGTTGTCCTTTGCATTTCTAGCCCCTTAGAGTGGCATGCTTTGATAGGTTTGGTGCTCCAACTCTAGCTTGATTGCTATTCATAGGTCCCCTAAATGTTGCCCCCCTATCTCATGCTTGACTATAGTTGTTACCGACAGCTCTCCTCTTATTCATTGTGACTCCCTTCACATTGTCATGTATCTCATGGCCCAACTTGTATGGCTAGTCCTATCATCAAGATGTAGCCTATTAATCAAAGTACTCTACCTCTTCTTGTAATATCATAAATTTGTACCCATTAAGTTGATATTGACCTCTCCTCTCAGCTTCATGCATTTCAATTGATGTTCTAGCACATTGACAACTCTTAAAATTTGTCCAAAAAAAGCAACATTTTCAAGAAAAATTGTACTCAATTGATATATTATTGCTATATTTTTAAATTGATTCAATGTAGAGGCATCATGATTGTTATTATCAGAAGGTATATCTTGATAGTCCAAGAAAACCAAGGATGGCAGACTTGGCATAATGTTGTAGGAGCATGAGTGTAGAAAAAATGTATAGTGTCGAGATCCTAGTGTATAGAGTTTGTTTTTGGTAATTAATTAATAAGATTTTAATCAAATGATAGAAGAGTATTAATTAAAGTATGTCTAAATAGATATACACGTATTTATAATGTTATGGAAATAAACAATTATTAAACTACTTATAGGCCAAGTAATTAATCTTTAGGGATAAAATTATGGGGAGTATATTTTTTTCTTTTTTACTATAAAGTTTATACATGATTATGTTGTCGTGCCACTACACGAACATAGTGTGAAAAAACATGGAGTGCATAATCATCTTGCTTTCTTATTAATCTAGAGAGTCAATGCCATATTAGTCATTAGCCTTAGTATCCATAGTATGGATAGTTCAAAAATACATGATTTTTTGATAATTTAGCATATTTTGATATTTTTGATATTTTTTATTGTAAATATCCTAAAAATGTGTAGACTTCTAGAATAGGGTGACATGCAAAAAACTAAGTGACTTTTCACTCAATTTTGGAAAATCTCATGCAAAAAGAGGGGCTTTCAAATTCGTGCGGCGCGCAATTGTGATTTACAGGTAGCAAATAGCACTTTGAACGGGGAGAAGAAAAAGGAGAGATTTTATAGAATTTTGAACATGTGTCCTATGGTTTTACCTCCCTTTGAGAGCTAGCAGAACCATCAGATTTGCCATTTGAGCAACAGAGAAGAAGCTAGTATTTGGTGCGTGTTTTTTGTCTACTAGGGAGCTCCAGGAGATCTAATGCTCGAAGATTGCTTTTGAGTAGTCCCAGATAAGGATTTTGTTTATCTTCTTAGGTTCTATCAATACATAGTGCTTTGAATCATTGAGCTTTGTCTTTATATTGTGTAAAGCCTTTGGCAAATTTGAATCCCTTGTCTATTATTTTTCTTCTCTTCTATCTCCTATTCTCTACTTCCTTCTCTCTCTGATCGTAGTGGATACGACCTTTTGACTAAAACCCCTCCAATAGCATGTACACACACATATGCGCACACAACCATACCTATTTACATTCATCATGTTCATTATATATATGATTAAATAATAATTCTTTTAAATCATGAAACCATTACATTAGATTAATATGAAAATATGAAAGCATTTACTCATGATCTCTATAAGCTTCGTAAAAGACCCTTCTAAGTAGTTAAAAATTTTCTCCAAATTCAATGGCACCAAAACTGCCTTTTAAGTAGAGTATTATGCATCATCTATGCTTATTTTCATGGCTACAATATTGACATTTGTTTATTATATATAATTTAAAGATAGTATTAATAGAAAAGTGAATTTCTACATGTATATACATAAAGGGGAGGGGGTCTAAGGGTAAGGGCTTTGTAGGTATACCATGAGGGTACCTAAAGATGCACCTATATATGGAGTAGTAGTTACTTAAGCTTTGCTTGGATTGTGTTTCTACATGTGATTCCCTATACTCAATGGTGAATCCTCAAATGTGCAGTGTCGTGAGGATATAGTCTTGAGATGTGCCTCAATGTTGTGTATATTTCTATATCATGAATACAAAGGTTCCTTTACTGATATATCTTGTGCGCCTATCCATTGTGCCATTTTTGAGTATCCTAATAGGTTATGGCTTGAAGTCTTGTGAAGTCCACAACACTTGGTATCAGAGCAACTCTAGTGTGAAGCATACTAGCTCAAGAGGGGACCAAGCTCACAGACATAGAGAAGATCCACTATGACATGACACATGACATGACGTGATGATCCCAACACGATATGGCACAACACAATATCCCATAATGCCCCACGTTCCAAGGCCCCCCAAGCATGATACCTATTGAAAACTAAAAGAGAACATGATGTGCCAACAAAGTTGAGAGAGAGTCGTGGACTGATAGGGATACATGGTATACCATTCAAAATGACCACATGGAGAGATTTGAAGCTATGGAAGGACAAATTTTTTGAAGAGGAGGACAAGTTGTGTTAATGGCCCAAGACCACATATAAAAAAAAGAAGCTGTGGCTCAAACAGGTGAAGTAAACATGAAGAATGATCAAGGAGTTGGAGAAGACTCATAAAGTAACAGATGTGCTACGCAACTTGGAAGAGAAGGTTGAAGAGCTAGATGAAGACTTGGAGAAGGTTGACTACTGATTGCTCATTGTGAAAGAGAGAGCTAAGTTGATGGCCCGAGATCTAAATATGGAGTTGCAAAGGAGAAATGATAGTGGTGGGACTAGGAGACTACCTCTAGATTTGAAGAAGCCAAAGAAATGGTCAAACCATACTTGAAGCAAATGAAAGTTGAAGAGTACAAGAATTGAAGAATCGAATGAAGCCAAGCAAAGCAGAGTAGGAGAGCCAAGAGAAGAAACAAGTGACATACAAACATGAAGATTTGTTAAATGAAGAAGAATAATAATACTAACAACCAAGAGCCAATTGTTACTACCCTGAAGGCTACTACAAAGAAGACTACCTTGAAGATCAATACCCAGTGATTGCTACCTAGAAGAAGGTAGATACTACTACCTCAAAAAATACCCCATCGACTACCATATGAAAGGAGATTATCTCTACAATGACTACCCTCCAGAAGAAGAATAAGAAGAGTACTACCCCGAACCCAAAGGAGTTTAAGAAGAAGAAGAAAATATAGAATACTATGTGAAAGGAGAAGGATGGAGAATGGATGTGAGTTCAAAGACAGTGAATATTATGGAGGAGTTAGGCTCTAAGAAGTAGAATGAAGATAGGTAGACATGTGAGAGGGATGAGCCCTTGTACCCATAGGTTGCAACCCAACTTGAATAAGAGCCAGTATTACGGGATAGAGTTTGGGAAGGGGAAGGAGATGCCCGATACCAATCAAGAAACACCTTTTCCCGTTGAGATTGAGGGTGAGGCCAAGATGGCGCCCTTCTTGGAGACACAAGATGACGTAGATGATGATGATGACGAGGAAGTAGATGAGGAGATAGACTGGGAAGATGAAAATGGAAGGGTGAAAGCACCTTGGGCAAGGCATCCACTACATGAAACTAATACTTCAACCTTAGAAGAGGAGTTAGGCAAAGAAGAAGGAAGAATTAGAATAAAAAGAAGAAGACAAGGGAGAGGATGAGCTCAATCTTGATCTTGGAACATCTCATCCCTAACCACTCGGAGAAAAAGAAAAGGGCGAGGATGAGCTCATCGCAAATCTTGAAATACCTCGATCCTAACAACCCCAACCCCAATAACAAGACAACCCAACAAAGGTCAATGATGATAGGTTAGAAAGAGAGTTAAAGGAGAGAAACATGAGAATATGGAAAGAGATAGAAGAAGGTGATAGAAAAGAGCAAAAGACTTATTAGATGGATCCATAGAAAAGATATAAGAAAAGATGAGACAAGAAAAGAAGAAGAAAAGAGAGAAAAGCAAGTAGAGTTAGCTAGGAAGAAGATCGAAGAGAAAGAAGACATAGAGCAAGATGAGGAGAAACAACTAGAAGAAAATAAGAAGAAGAAAGTTAGGAAGAAGAATAAGCAAATAGAAAGAGGTGGAGGAGCTGACTTAGTGTTGGAAGATAGACAAATGATGTATGCTCTAGGAAGAGATGCTCTATATCCCATAAGCACAGTGAGGAGAGTGGAACAACTCAAAGGCTATATAAGCATGTACGTGGCTCTCATTTCAATGTAATGCTATTGTACTTTGTACTTCCAATCTGTGTCCTACTTAAGATTGTGTTCATGAGTCCAAGCAATTAATCTTGGAACCTAATTCACTTGAGTAATAATCATTGTGTCTTGTCTATGTCATCATGGTTCTAGTCTTTGCCTTTCGACCTCCATAACCAACCATGCTCAAAATTCGTGTTTCTCAACATGGTATTAGAGCCATGGTGAGTATGGTTTAGCTCTTCTCATTGTTTCTCCAACTCCCCATAATCTCAGTCTAGCTCAGCTCTATTAGATAACTTCATCTCTCACCTCCATCTTCACCCTATCTTCTTGTTTGCCCTGCCTCACGTGGAGCTCTTGGATCTCTCCATACAAGCCATATCTCATGAGATTTCTTCTTAGGGAATCTTCTCTAGGTCAAGAACTCCCTTCTGCCATATTAAACCTCGATGCTACTCATTGTCCAACCTGGCATTGTGTGATTTTCAGGTCATTGCTAAATATGTGCTCATCCTTTGTTGTACAGCTCATCCTAGTTTTGTAGGCTACGATTAATCCTATGAGCATAGGGCATTGATAGGGCACTATGTGAGCTTCCTTCTCATCAAGTATCTCGCCAAGTTATCACTTCAATAAGCTACACAGAACAAAAAACCAATTACCTGTAAAACCATAAAATATGGCATCCATAGCCATTGACTTTCAAGCTCATAATACACTTCATATTCTCACTCCTCTCAGCTCACTCAAGTGTTTGCCATGTTGATCTGGTGATCCACTCAATTCCCAACACTTCAAGTCAATAAGGAGGGGAGAAATCATCCAACAACATCAAGCTCAATATCAAGTTCTTCAAAGCATAACGTCTTTTGATATTCATTTTTGTGCTTCTTGGTACATGTTTCTTGACACATCCAAGAACAACTCATTTCCCATTATTTTAGCTCTTGCAGTGACAAACATGAAGATTTCTAATGTGGAATGGCCCATTGATTAAATCCCTTGTCAGCCTCAATATTATTGTAAAAGGATAGACACTACCCGAGTATACTTTTGGTAAGGTCTCCTTCAAAATGTCTGAACTTGAGCAAATAACTAAATTCAATGGTGAAGGCTTTCACGCCTGGAAAGAAAAGACAATGCACCATCCCATGAGGAAAGAACTCTAGGATCTATTTGAGGATGATGCAGGAGATGCAATGGTAAGAAGAAATATGCTGAAGATGGGTTTGTTGAAGAAGTCTAGCCCAAGACAAAAGAGTGGAAAAAGATGAACAACAAGGCTCTAGAAATCATTGCCTGGGGACTATCTAATGATGTATTGCACCATATCTCTAGCATCAGAGATGTTAAAAAGGCATGGGATGAGCTTGACAGGATCTTTGGAACTCAAGCTAAAAACTCAAAAGTAGCATTAACTCATGCACTTCTACAAGCTAGATGTAAAGGACAGTTCTTATATAACCATGCATATTAACAAGTTTAAGAGTCAACTTACAACTTTAAAAAAGAACACAGATGAGGATGAAGACAGCAGTGCTACTAGCAAGTGTAAATTAAGAACCATATGAGAACCTTGTGTCGACCCTAAGTAATGTTCCTAATCTCTCACTCAAAGACATTGAACATTCTCTACTTGATGGAGAAAGTAAACTTAAAAACAAGGATGCAAAAGAAATCATCTCAAAGGACAATCTCTTATACACTAAGGGAACTTATGAAGCAAAAGGATGTGGATGAGGATTCTACACCAACAATAAGGATCAGATTATATGTCATTACAATGGCAAGATTGGCCATACAACCAGTGAATGTTTTCAAAGAAAAGAGCACATCAAGTGTAAAATGATCATCACCACAATCAGTTAATGAATGAAGAAGATGCTTCCGCTACCAACAACAACTTTGATGTAAAAAACCCTTGCCAAAGATGAAAATTTTCAACCTTTAACTTGACTAGGCTACATATGAGCTAGTCTCCTGGGCCATGTCATCATGTAGGGGGAGCAAAAGCCAACAAGTATAGGAACTCATCATTTGAGGGGGGTTATTGGAAGATAGAAAAATGATGTATGCTCTAGGAAGAGATGCTATGTATCCAATAAGAATAGTAAGGAGAATGGAACAACTCAAAGGCTATATAAGCATGCACGTGGCTCTCATTTCAATGCAATACTATTGTACTTTGTACTTCCAATATGTGTCCTTGTCATGTCCTACTCAATATTGTGTTTATGAGTCCAAGCACTTAATCTTCAAACATAATTCACTCGAGTAACATTCATTGTCTCTTGTCTATGCCATCATGGTTCTAGTCTTTGCCTTTCGACCTCCATAACCAACCATGCTCAAGATCCGTGTTTCTCAACACTTAGGCCAAAAAGTGTAGAGATTTAGAGAGTCAAAGGAAAAAAATGAGAAGCAAGACAATAGGCTAGAACAAGAAGACCAAGAAAAGACAGATCTAGGCATGAAAGCCAAAGAAGCAAAGATAGAAGATGAGTTGTGATTACAAAAGAAGAAGAATAAGAAAGAAGAGGAACAAAAGATATACGTTGGCAAACAAGGCCAAGAAGATAGACAAAATATAAAGAACGAGGAGAAGAAGAAGTAGGCAAAACCAAATGCCAAGAAATGAAGGCAGGCCGCCACAGCAGCCTAGATGAGGATACCTCAAAAACCCCTTGCTAAACTTTGGCTAAGGATGAAGCAAGCCCAACATTCAATCTAAGGCCACATCCCATCCTAGCCAAAATCGGATCAAAGTAGGAACCAAGTGCACTTCAACAATGGAGTCATTGGCTATGCCTTTGAACTCAAAGAGACAAACCCTTATGAGCTTGGATAGAAGGAGTCAAAGGGCGAAGCCTTAAAGAAGGGAGAGCATGATGGAGTGCTCGCAATATGGTCTGACCAAGGTAACTTAGTGCCATGGAAGGGAACCTTGCTAGTTGAGCCTTAAAGAACTCTCCAACTTACTCTTAAGGTGAACATCTTTAGACTATGGAACGTGTTGGGACCATACTCAATGTTGGTAAAGATTGGGATCTTGGTCTTTAGGGTGCAAGCAGTGCAAGGATTTGTCATTTTGATCCTATGGACAAATGCCAAGAAATGAAGGCAGGCCGCCAGAGCAGCCTAGATGAGGATGCCTCAAAAACCCCTTGCTAAACTTTGGCTAAGGATGAAGCAAGCCCAACATTCAATCTAAGGCCACATCCCATCCTAGCCAAAATCGGATCAAAGTAGGAACCAAGTGCACTTCAACAATGGAGTCATTGGCTATGCCTTTGAACTCAAAGAGACAAACCCTTATGATCTTGGATAGAAGGAGTCAAAGGGCGAAGCCTTAAAGAAGGGAGAGCATGATGGAGTGCTCGCAATATGGTCTGACCAAGGTAACTTAGTGCCATGGAAGGGAACCTTACTAGTTGAGCCTTAGAGAACTCTCCAACTTACTCTTAAGGTGAACATCTTTAGACTATGGAACATGTTGGGACCATACTCAATGTTGGTAAAGATTGGGATCTTGGTCTTTAGGCTGCAAGCAGTGCAAGGATTTGTCATTTTGATCCTATGGATCCGTGACACACCAAGTACTCTAAACATGGGTATCACCCCAAGAATTTCAATGTCTCAAATTTGGCAATCCCAAAACTAGTTTGAGTGTGATGGTTTAATCCATACCCCCCAAAGCACTTCAACTCCACACAAAGCTAAGAAAAGCCAAAGAGGTGCCATACACCAAGATCACATCTCTCATATGAAAAGACAAGTTGAACTAACCAGTTTGTCTAAGTTCAAGCAAGCAAGAAGGATCCAACAAAGAGGCCAAGCAAAACATCCCAAGTATTTGACTTGGAGATGAGGACAAAGCACCTTAACAAATGAATTGAGAGACCCCATTCCCTAAGGCCTAAGGCAAAGGTAAGAAGAAAGGGAGGAACTATGTAAGGAGCAACCCAATGGATTGCCTCCCTTAAGATGTGGCACAACATGGTGACAACCGTGCCACCATGCCAAAATTGGCCTCAAAAGTATGACAACTTGGGATTGCTCCTATAAAGCTTGGCATGAAAAGCCATAAGAGCCAAGCTAAATAAAATTAGGACTATGAAGTCTCCACTCCACAAATGTAATTGAGTCGAGGGTATATTGGAATGAAAAAGAAATAAAAGAATCGAGTCTACATCACAAGGCTATGTTAAGATCCTGCTAATGAGTCAAGTACTAGAATGGTAGATACTACTAACTAGCTTGGTGGAATGAGGTGTGTTAAGATCCTAGATTAAGTCAAGAAAACCACTCTTAGATTGCTAATGACAACAATCCATTGAGTGAAGGTGAGTATAAGGGTAAGGTTTTTGTAGGTATACCATGAGGATGCCTACAAATACACCTATATAGGAAGTAGTAGTCACTCAAGCTCTATTTGGGCTATGCTTTTACATGCGATTCCCTAGACTTAGTGGTGAACCCTCACGTGTGGTATCACAAGGGTGTAATCCTGAGATATGCCTCAATGTTGTATCTTTCTATATCATGAATACAAAAATTCATTGTTGAGATATCTTGTGTGTCTTTTTACTGTGCTATTTTTGTGCCTAATGATAGGTTATGACTTGAAGTCACGTGAAGGTCCATAATAGGGCAATGGTAGGGAGGGGATGTGTTAGTTAAATTTTAAAAATAAGATTTGAAGGGGTAGAATCTTAGGGAAAGTTGTGGAAAAGAGAAGGAAAGAGGAGAGAATAAAAAGGTTATCATGCATTTTTCGACAAGTGCTATCTAAATAAGTAAGAAAATTTTCCCGAGTGGGTAGCGTCAATCCACATTGGTATGGTTCTAAGGTACCATTAACATCAAGAATCAAGAGGAAGGAGCTTGAAAGGCATTGGACAGAGAATGGCATTCAAACTTGGTGGAAATGTACTCCAACATCTTGAAAACACTTGGGGCTGTGAGAAAAGAAGAAATTAGGCAAATGAAAGTAAATTGGGTGAGGTGGTGTGATAGGCTAACATTTTCCTCTTGTTAACAAATTTACTTTTCATTTGCTCCCATGAAATGACGATGCTTAAGTGGTATATCCCTCAACATTAAAGGCGTCCACATGTGTATGAAACCTCCCTAGTAAGACCTTGCTCAAAGTCACGTGAGACATTCTACTACAATTTGAGGGTACACTCTCATAGTAGACTTTTGAGTGTGCGTAAGAGTTGTTTGGGTGTTCACACGCACCCACTCACATGGCACATACCTAGGTGACCCTGGTAAAACACTCCTTGGACCATCTTACCTCCTAGCATGTTAACTTACCAGGTTCTAATGAACACAAATTTTTACCTGTTCATGTTTTCCATGAGGTGATCATGATGTCATATTTTCCAATGTGAGGCTCATCATTCGACATCAAAAGAAGTCCATCATTAACAGCATGAACAACCTACATCGCTAGATCATCCTTGTGTTTGCCATAGCTGTTGCAGCTGCCATTACCTTCTACACGGCAAGTAACTCCTCACATTCCATTACATTAGGTGAACATCTAGCAAGCCATCGAAACAATGAAGGAAATTAAGTTATGCAATTCCTCATTTGAAAGTCCTACACATACACACAAGTTTTAGGACTCAAGAGGAGACATTGATAGCAGTGACAAACATTGTAGTATTGAAAGTGACCAAGAGAACAATAACATGCTTGGATGGATGAGTTGAGAGCATGAGAGCACAAAATGGAAGAGTCATGAGAGAGAAGTAGGTATGAGGGGCCTTCATCTATTGGGGTCGTCCATCAATGAATTTTTTATGTATTTCACTAGTTGACAAGAGAGAGTGAACAATAGACTTAGTGAGGATACAAGATGGAACATATGTAAGATATCCAAAGCTCAGGTGTATACTGTACATGTATTGGATGGTTGCTTTTATGGACTATAAAAGGATGCAGACAAGCTTTGAACTTATTGCCTACCTTGTTTGTGAGCTCTCTTTTCATGTCTTCTTCCCTCATCTTAAAACCTTGAAATACACTTGCTCTCAAGATGAATTCTCTCATCTTGAGACCTAGTGTCTACTAGATAAATTTATTGACATCTTTTTGGTAAAGGTGACATGAAACCTGGCAAACTGAGAGCTCAAAATCATGGGTGATTCTTTAGATGGAGGATTTGTATGACGAGATGATCTACAATAGATTGTGCAAACATGTGGGATGTATAAGCATGAGAAAATTGTTAGAAATATTCTTGAATCAGTTATGGTTGAATTGAAGTGGTTTGAAAGATGAGATGTATCTAGATGTTTGAGGCTCTATGTAGACAAACTAGAAAATGTTAGGGTTCATGTAAATCAAATGAGTTAGTACTTTGTTTGGATTGTAGTCCCAAAGCTCATATTACTTGTAAGCAATATTCTTGCAAATCATGACTCAAGATGTATGATTTTACAAAAGTCCTCAAGAATGAATATTTTATATGGAAGATGCCGAATGGGTGACAAAAAGAGCATTTCTTGGAGTGGGTTGCTAAGCCCAACAAGGGATTACTAGCAATAGAATTGCCACATAATGAGTGTAGATATGTGTAGTTGGATAGAATGGACAAGTGGAATCTTGAGATGGGGAAAATTGAATTATCAAACTCTTCATTACATTCAATCCTTGAGGGGATTTTGGAATATGAAAATATAGATCAAGGGATGAAAACTGATTGGAAAGATATACAAGATATAGTTTCTAAGATTGTAAAGCGATAGAGACAAGATGGCTATTGCAGGAAGATTGCCAATTTTGACTAAGATAGATCAAGTGATAAAACAATATGTTGTGACTACATCTCTAAATAATAATGACATGATGGAAGGATTTGTGAAACATTGCAAAATTTGTAACTAAACTTCACAAAGTTAGAGGAAAAAGGATGATCTTTACGATCGTTTGGACAAAGGCCTCAAAATCAACAAGGGTCTACATACAGATCATTTGGTGTGACAACATAGAGGATGCCCAAAAAAGTTGTCATACCTACAAAGATGTTTTAAGCAAATATATTATTTTCATTAAATATGGTAAGACTCATTTGCGAGAAATTGGTTGATGCCTCATACTAGTTTGGGAAAGATAATATGAGAAAGATTAAGGCATGCTTTTGTTGTTATTGAAGCTAGAACTTTGGCCTCATGTGATAAAGATTGTGTTGGATGAACTTAGAGATTTGCCAATTTCTTCTTTGGATGGTATTCAGGGTGTTGATAACATAGATGTATTATCTGATATGTTGTTTGATGCTACATATGTTTTATTTGAGGTTGCTGATAATACATGGATTCAAGGTGTATGCAAACCATTCTTCATTTTACGTAGTGAGCTCTCAATCTTCTTCTATAATTTTTCATTTGAAATTCATTTTTTTCTTTAAGAGTCTACATCATCAAAGAGAAAAGGAGGAAGGTTCCAAAACACATCTTCATTAGAAATGTTTCTAAAGACAAACATGGTTGAAGTTGACTTGAAAATATATGAAGCACTTTGACCTTTGGATGGGGGATAAAATAGAAGAAGTAGGTTTTAAAACCATTGGGAGGGATAAAAAATGGATATGTATCGGTCAAGTTTGAATGCTAATGGTGCCACTTAGTTACAAACATTAACCCCATACGCACCCTCATGTAGACTTCCTACACATTATTTCTTTGAAAAACACAAAAGATGTACTCATGTTTGAAAAGCCTCAACACATCCAATCGACTATGAGAGGTGGAAAAATGGTATATCAATATTTTGTCGAATATATATTTTTGGTCAAATGACCATAGTGATGAAGAATAGGTTGTAGCTTGTAAACTAAACAATGAATAATTGTTATTTTAGGAGCTATTGCTTTATCACATCTAACAATAACATATTTTTTGTAAAATGGGTTGAAAATATGAGGAAAAAGAGAAGAGATATGTATAGCCTTGGTGTGTTGAACTATCATCTTGAAAATTTTGATGTTGCTCATTCTTTTCCTTATTCCACCTTGTTTGTTGTTTGGGATACCTCCTGAAGTACTGCTTTTAGTAACTTGAATTTTGCATTCACTGCATGTCCTTCTCATTTTAATTTCTTATTTTATCATTATTTATCTTTTTTGTTGCTTCCTTTTTCCATCTTTTACATTTATGCCTTATCGTTTCTCTATGTTACTATAAATGGGAAATATTTCCCCTTTTAAATGAGTGTCAATCCCATGGCATTTTATTTTGATGAAAGAGTTATTGTAGCATGAACTGAAGGTGTGGAATATTGGGGCTAGGAATATTGATGGTTGTTGAGGTTAGTTGTAGTTGAGGTAAAGGGCTTTATCTTCTGACATATATAGATTGGATAGAAGGAGCTAAAGTAGAGTCATTGATGAGAGAAAAAATTGGAGAATAAGATATTGTTGCCACCATTATTAGGTAGTACACTTGTGTTGGCTGCATATGACAAGTCTCCTGGTCTACTCATTCATATCCCATCATTCTTGGATGGTTATGCTTAATTAAGCTTGAGACAAGGACATCCACAAGCATAATGGCTTATTCACCATCATTCATTCTAAATGGCAGTTTCCATGTGGGTGTAGATGAATTGTAATGTTTCATGAGCTTATTATACCACCCCCTTGGTCAAGGAAATTGTCTTTATCAAATGTCTTATTAAAGAATTTTTTGGAACTTAGCTTGATCATTCATTTACCCTCAATGGGAGGAATGTATATTGTTGGTGAAAAACATTGCATGCATGTTGGGAGCATGGAGATACAAGTCTAATTGTAGAACCCTAGATATCAATTATAGGCTATGGAGTGTTCTAATTGTGGGGATGGATGCAATGTGTCCTGTTCCCAAAGCTAGATTCAAACAATAGGCTTGTATTGGTTGCTATATACTATCTTATCGAATAGATTGAGGCTAAATCTAGGAAACAATGTAATGCCAAAGAACTTGAGGCATTCAACTATAAGAAACCATCTGTATCAAATAATAGATTGTATTGGTTGCTATAGACTATCTTGATAAATGGATTGAGACTAAATTTGTGAAATAATTTAATGCCCAAAAATCTTGAGGTGTTCACCTAAAAGAAACCATCTACATCATGTGTGTTCAAAAGGATATTAAAATATCACTTCCATAGATGTTAAAAGGAATGAAATGTTCTCTTTGTATTCAAAAACTTATGATTTCTTTCAAATTTTTATAAAAAACCCTTTTTGTAAATGTAATCTTGTAAATTTTGTCAAAAATAACCCTTTTGTTGATCATGCTTTGTGCACTTATATGATTTGAGGTGCACCTCCGAGCCAAGGAGATGGTGAAATTTGTCTATGAAGGCTTTTGCATTGGACTTGGAGTAGTAGTATTCATTCTTATCAACAAACAGCCAAATTTTAGAAATTATTTGGCCAACGAATGGCAAGTGGCACTCTTCTCCTTATTACCCCAATGCACTTGGCTGGCAAAAACTACCAACAAAGAAGTTATCATGATGTTGACAAAGTGTGTTGCAAACAATCCAAGGAGGTGGAATGAAGAGTTAAACAAATGCTTATGGGTATATAGAACTTCTTCAAAAGTGCATGCCTCTTTCACATGTATTGATTTAGTGTATTGATAAGAAGCTTAAGTACCACTACCAACAACTGAGTTGGTAAGATTACAAATGTTGAGTAGATGTCAAAATACTCAAGATCAAAGACTTCAAGTGAGGATACAATAGTGGTAGGTCTTAACTGTGGATATAGAGGCCATTAATTTACCATATTGAGCAAGCAACTAAGAGGATTGCAAAATGGAATGCTAAAGCCCAAGACAAAGGGATAAAAAAGGAAGCTTAGCTATGATCTATAATTGAAAGCTAGACACATTACATTTCAGACCAAACTACAACCTAAATGTTTGGGCCCTTTCAAGGTTGTTGTGCATACCTAAATGGCATATATTAGCTAATGGACATGACAATAAATCCTCTAAAGCATAATATCAATCATTACAAACTCAAGCTATACTTTCTCAAGGATATGATATCAAATGTGCACCCATTGCTAATTGTGAATGATAGCCCCTCTATGGAACTTAGGCCTTCATGACACTAGATAGGACAAAGAGTAAGCTAGGAGTAAGATTAAAATCTTTGGAATGAAGGTATTATGAACACTATATAATATTGTATACAGTAAATAAAATTTGGATGGCCATACAAAGCAAAGATTTACTAGCGAGGATAGAGAATGGAGAAAGAGAGGGAGAGCTAGAGACAACTAGATCCTTGCATGCAACATATCATTTTGACATAAGGAGGGGACTACACGTAAGGAGAGGGGACCTTGCATGAGTAACAACAAGAGAAAGTGGGATGAAGACATGGCAAAAATTGAAAGAGTCATTGATCTATAATTTATGCTATCATTTTGGTAGATCTTATGCAAGCTCATTTTTACAAGGGTGATGAAGTTCAAAGCCTCTTAAAGGCTAAAGAACTGTAATTATGACTTTTTTCCAAGCTTCCCAACTATGAATATCTCTAATTCATGATCATTTATTCAAGATATCTATTGTAATCCATTTATAGAAGAGCATTCTTTATTTAGTACAACCATGCAATACACGTGTAAGTGCTCAGTTTGCTTACATATATAGAGTAACTTAGTCTCATTTGAGCTCTCCTATTGATAGGACTTAAGCTATTCATGATTCTTGTGATACATGCAAAGGACATAATGGGGGAATTCATTGGCTTTCATTGTGCAATTTGAGCTGCAAGTGGTTGTCTCTAATTATGGTTGAATAATCCATCCCTTTCATTGTGTACATGATTTGTTTGTGTGTTCAGCTAAGGTCATTTGTTGCAAGGTGGTAGCTTAATATCAGTCTAAACATTTTTAAAGATACTAATTAGTATCATGCTATGAATGGGATATCTTATCTTGCATGCTTGACCATGTATAAGACAAGCTCCAAGTTGGGTCTCTTGATCAAAATGCAAACATCCAAGTTGGATCTATTAGTTAGAATCGAAACATAAGTGTTGGATTAAAGTTACAATCATTCTAATAAGATCCATAAATCCTATATATCACATGAAAATGTGGGACGGTTGTGGCAAGCAAAGATAGGAGATATGTTACAGTAAGAGATATGATTGTTGCAGGTGGTTGTGTGAAGAAAAGTTGTGCATCATAGTAACCCCTTCATTTAGTAGAGTGTCTAACACAATCAACTTGGAGGCACTATTAGTTGCATAGGAGTAGGGAGTCTAAGTAGAACTTGGAGGCATTATTAGTTGCATCGGAGTAAGGATTCTAATTAGAGCTATGAGGATTAAGCAAACTATAAAGGGAGGATTGTGGTTATCTTAAGTTGTGTGGAAGGTCCATGGTCATCTTAGTGTGTAGATTGTAGGCAGAACATACCTAAAGATTTTTGTGCATGGATTAGAAAAGTATTAGGCATCACCTTGCACTTTGTAGCACGTCATACTCTATGTCTAAAAAACAATGCACGAACTTGAGTAACGAACCCATGAAGCACATTTTTGTGGGGTACAACAAATGATAATAAATAGTACAAACTTTGAAATTTGTTTTTGTGTCAGTTTTATTTTTTCGAATGGAAGTTCCTATGTCATGTGGGAACTCTCCAATCGTATATTTGCAACTATCAATTTATAATAAATAGTACAAACTTATATTTTTCTCCTTAAAAACGCGATTGTTTAGCAAGGTGTGTCCTTTGCTAGAAATGTAGTCCATCCCTTCTCGCATATAAAGGTAACAAAATGTACCTACATAATATATATTAGAAGATATTATTAGGCACTACACAAACTAAATCTCTTTGTTGAGAAAATGGGTTTGGATGAGACAATTCTTGAAGAAAGAGCAATTGATGAGTCACAAGAGTTACCTAAGCAAGCTTTACAAACTACTAAAGATTCAAAAATGTTCCTTTTCCCAACAAAATATGTGATAATGATGGAAATTCAAGCTCTAATGGTGGAAAGTCAATCTCGTTTGAAGAAAGAGAGAGTATAAATTGGAACCATACCACTTAGGATTGGTATGATTTCACACTTTAAAATGACACATGGGATTTAGTTGGCTTGCCTCAATGCAAAAAGGCCACTAGCACTAACTAGATCTACAAGTTGCAAAGGAAAGAAGATGGTAGAATAGTGGTTTCAAGGCTCCAAAGGGTTATGTTCATTAGAAGAGGATCAATTATATGATGAGATATTCGAACCCACTTCATATAGATTTACCATTCAATCTGCTATTTCATTGTCTACATATTATTGATAAACTAAATATATCAATTGGACATTAAGATTGCTTTTTTTAGTGGTGACTTGCATGAGGAGGTATTTATTTTATAGTTTACTCTATTTTGTTGTTTAGAGGGATGAAGCAAAGGTGTACAAGTTGAGAAAGGCCTTCATAGTCTTGATTGGGCACTCCAAGAATGTTGGAGATCAATACTCCACCCCTCAAGTAACTACATAGAAAATTGCTAACTCTATTCCTCAAGTAACTACATAGAGAATTGATGGCTCTATTTTTGTGAGCCCCCCATTTTAAGGAAAATGCATTTATGAGCAAGACATTTACCTAATGGATCCCAATTTCAACATTGGATGGTGATTGAGTGTGGCCAAATAGCTAGAAACAAAACCTAGAGGGGGTTGGCACATTTTTAGCCTATCTACATGCATATATAGTCATTACTACACTAGGACTTTGTTTTGGAGGGCCAGTTGTCATGTGATTTTTTCACCAAACTTCTTAAGGGAAGGTGCAAAAGGGAATGGAGCTTCTCTCTAGAAGGGATCTTGAAGGGGTTCGCCCCCTAGAGGGATCCAAGAGGGGTTGCTACATTCCACTTTTGAGACATCAAACTTGGGTTGCTAGCAACAACATTACTCAAGCATTTAGTTCACACGACAAAAGAATGTTATCGTGATACAATAAACAAAGTATATTTAAAATTTGTTGAAAAGGTTTGGTATTGATGCATGTAACTATATGGCTATTCCTACGGCTTGCATCTCAACCTTTAAAGTCCAAGTGAACCGTCCTTATAGGCAATAGGCCATTGGGTGCCTTTTCTGTGTCTAACATACCAACCACGATGCATAATTTACAGTATCATGTGTGAGCATGTTTATGTATATTTCCGATTTAAACCATTGGAATTACTATAAAGAGGATCCATTGATATGTTGAATAGTACAAAGAAGCATGCTTTACGCTAATCACATGGTATGCATAATTTAAACATCGCTTGGGTGATGACACTAGAGTATCCACTAGTGGGTTCTATTTTCCTCTTATTACCTCACAAATTTCATGGCTAAGGAAAAGTAATGTAACATTGATGAAGTTGAACCAAGGCAACCCATATTTGTGCACTTCTTAGCATCATCACTCCCAAGGGGATCCGTCTCATATTCTACAACAATGTTGTATAAACACGCTTAGGATAACTCAAAATTTTTCCACCTGCATGAGTTTTCCCCTTAAGCTTAAGGTTCAATTTCAAATTGAAAATTTATTTCTAAATGGTACATATACACTCCCATGTTAAACCCACTTCTCAAATCCTCCCTCCATTGTTGTTTATCCTCGAACTTTACTCTCTTATCATTATTTCCAAAATGATCAAAAGAATTCACCCTTAACAATACATTATCACATTATATGCCTCTATACACTACATTGAACTTGCCTTTACAAAGAAAGTGACCACAATATTTTAAAGGCATTGGTTGGTTAGGAAAATAATTGTGTATCTAATATGTGCATTTAGTTGTTATAAGAATGTTGATTTACACCTTCATATATGAATAAGAAAGGATTGAGAAGCCCAAGTTTTCTTAGTGATGTGCTTCTAACTAGTGGCGACTATTCTCAACACCAAGACTAAAAAGCCTCCACAAGAAACACATTATGCCTCATACAAGTGGTTATATGAAAATTAAATAAGTATTTGTACATGCATTAGAAATGATTGTGCAACCAAATTTTCTTAAGATCTTGAACCTAATGACAACCACTATTTGACTTTAAGATAACTTGCTCAAACATATCATACCTCATAAAGCAACCTCTACAGTAGCATGTCAATAACAAAGCTCTAAGAATGGATAATAGGACTTGTAAGTGATTGCTACTGTGTGATGTTACTCCCAACTTTGGATGATTGAGTACGATGCATAAATATCAAAGATGGAGGATCATAAGCTTATAAGAGCTATGTATTTATTAAGTATCAAGCATCATCAAATCATCAATAACCTTTTCTATAGCATGGAAATTTGCCACTTGTGGTACCTAGACATTAGTAAACCACTACTCTTGCTCTTCACTTATTCATCACATCTCACCACCTTCCTCATCATGTTCTTCACAAGAAATCATTAGCATTTTGCCACACAATTCGATCCTACAATTGAATTTTCTTGCTACTCTCCTCTAATGCGCAAGAAAAGCCCTAATGAACTAAAATTCTAGAAGAAAGACCTATAACTTTTGAAGGTAGTGGTTTGAAACCTGAAAATTGCAAATTCTCCATATACAAAATGGCTGATACATCTAATCCAATTGAAAATTCCATTCAAATTTTGAAGTTAAGTGTCTCAGCTATAAAAGTGTCACATTCAAGTTTCAACTAACTCTCTAGCAAAAAGTTGCCAAAGTAGGGAGTATGAGAGGATGATCTACCAAGGTAATGTCTACTAAGAGAACCTCCTCAACAAGTAGCCAATAAAGAGCGCCTCAAAAATATGCATGCCCAACCCCAAGTTTCCCCCATATTCAAACAAGTAGATCTGTCTCAGCAACATTGTATGGTCGCAAGAGTTACTCAAAGGTCCTCATTGACATCAAATGGCACATATATGTCAAGAATCCGAAAACCTTCCTTTATTGAGGTAATGTGGCAAAAAAGACATGTCAAGAATCTAGAAATCTTTATTTTTTATTGCTTGGCTTGACATTTCAACATTTTACTGGATCCTACAGTCATCACTTGATGTGACATGGCAAAAAATATGAACCAAACCCGCGCGCACCCCCCCAACCACCCCCAAGTCATCACTTGATGTGACATGGCAAAAAATATGAACCAAACCCACGCGCGCCCCACACCACTCCTCCCCCCCCCCCGCGCCCACCATTTTCCTCGTGCTGTTCATGGAAAACTTTTTCCTCATCCGGTTAAAATATAGTCGAGTTCCCAAAGCAATTGGCTTTTATGTTCAAAAACTATATCAAATGCTGGCTTCACAACTAAAATACTCAAAAATCCACCCATATTTTTAAGGGCAGAACAAAATTCCAACCAGTATTTTACAATTCCAGTCAGTACAAATATACTAAATGTCGTTTCCCCCTCCCCTCCAAACCCCGAAAAAAAGAAAAAGCCTCTCATACTGATTGTTGATGTGTAAAGAATCCGCTCCACATGCTAAAACCTGCAGCTGGTGATTTATTGGAAGCTAGCATTTATTAGATACTACTGAAATCAATGTTCAAAGTGAAGTAAATGTACAGAAACCATGTCATTATTTATTGCTCCACTCTTATTTATTGGTCCAGTCCTTACAATTTTGGACTTTTCCACAATCATTGGCCTCCTTGAAGAACATAAACTACATGTTGCTGAGCCGAAGGTTCTCCACATCCCTCTTCGTGTTTATAAAAGGATACAGTAAAGATCTGTTATACAATCACTTAGAACAGCAGAGATGCCCAAGCACCAATAAAAGCAAACCCACCAATTGGAGCAAAGAATGAGTACTTCCTGTCTTCTAGGTATGCAACAGTATAACATCTGCTACCTCAGAGGGACAGAGAAAAACTCAGCGTTTTAGTATCAGTTATAACACAAGCTTACACTCTTGTTAAAACATTTTGTTTCAGCCCGTGTTAATCTAAATATATATCCAGAAAAGCCTTAAAACGGATTTTCACTCTGTAAGTGTTCTGCAGTATTTGGAAAAAAACTGTTGGGACTGATACTTACGTTCCAGAAAATGCTAGAATGCCAGCTGTTAAGAGACCTCCAAACTGCAAGTTACACAGAAACGTTGAGATATACAGATTAACAGTTCTTTAGCAAATACTTCAGAGATTAACAGTTCTTTAGTAAATAGCTTCAAATTTTAAGGGCAGCTAGCTTACAACGTGGGGATGCTTAGTCAAGGGTACAGCCAGTAGAGCAGATGTATGTACAAGATGGTACAAGCTGGCTGTTTGCCACACCTGCACATATGGTAGCATAATCAAAAGATTTGAGTGCATGAAGCAAGACTCTATAACTTGACTGCAAATGAAAATACAGCACAAGTAATAGTGGAACATTGCCAATTATAAAAATGGTTGAGATAGTCTACACAGCCAAAATCAGCCCATGACTCATTTCCACCCTAAAACATTTGTTCAGTGCATGTGAAAATGCTGAATTTATACCTACATTCGTTTATATATTTACTTGTTGGTTCATACATCCCTTTAAGAGAGGCATATCACCCCAACCCCAAATCTGGAAACTGTCTGATTTGAGAAAATTGTGGGGAGAGCCCAAATATGAAATTTTCAGATTTGTGCAATTTACCAAAATCAGAGATTTTAGACTTCTGAAAAGTAAGCTCGCCCTCTTTTTACCCAAAGAAATCAAAGCATTGGACCAAGGGTGTCATGATGGACTGCCCGACCATGATTGTAGAGACAACAGATAGCTTCTTTCAGTAGCCCAATTTAATGGGTCTTAGGTTAAAGAAAAGGCTATATTGCCCAAATCGCATCGAGCAAGTCAAAATTTGTCCCTCAATTTGGGGATTTCAATCAATTCTATAAGATTCTTCATCAAAGTGGAAAATTTTGGCTATGGTGTTTGCAAAAATTTGAAGCTTTTTACTTCTGAGCCACAATTTGACCAAATTTCATCATACAAAATTAGGGCTTTTGCAAAAATTTCCCAAATTCATCAACATTGAGGCCTGATTCATCATTTTGCACAACATTCAGGGACATTAGCATAAATTTTGCTTTGATTGAACTCCTCCATCAGCATTCAAGCCATAAAATTGTACTTTTTTAAGATTATGTATTTGGTATAGAGAGGAGGCCTGCAATCCCTAGTACATAGAATGATGCAAGCGTATCTAGCTGGTCTTTAGTGACTAGCAGATCATCAACATCTACTCCTCCCACAGTTGAGCAATTGAGATGGAATAGGTAAGATGCCTAAGCACATGCATTGATTGCACTATCGTGTAAGAGACAAGTCATTCCACATTCAATCGTACATAATGGCCAAGTATGTTTGGGATAAACTCGTCTCTTTGGTGCACAATGAGGTGCATGTTGCCTATTTGCGCAAGTAGCACAAGATAGAGCATATGACAAAACCAATTCAGAAGATGATTACATCATTAGTATGAAGGACCTTCGAGAGTAGCTTACTAACACGATAATATTATTCCAAATGCATCTCTTGTTTTATTGTATTGGCTAGTCTACCCAAATCATATTTGAGTTTTGCCACTATCATGAGGACAGCATTTTGATGCCTTGCTTAGTATTTGATTAAGTTGTTAATCAGATGTGCGAATGTGAGGTGGAAATATGATGTGAAAGTTCGTTATGCCACAATGATAGGCCAAGGATCTCGAGATATTAGTTGGCGTCAAGGGTAAAAGTTGTAATTAGTTGTGCTTGATAGGTACTAGGTGGTACCTGGTGACGAATTTTCGCCTCAATCGTTTTCTTAGCCCTTAATGTCAATGGTAACTAGGCATTAATTAATAAATTAGTGCCATTTCATAGACTAATAAATCCTCAAGAATACTTGGGTGACAAATTATCCTAGCCAATTTAATTGTTCACTAGTGAAATTACTTTTTTGAGCAAGAATTAATAATTAAATCACTTTTCAAAATAATATTTTGAAAATTGATTGTATTTGGCTCAAAACTATTGGGAAATGCAATTGATTGTACTCGGCAAACTTGCTCATGCAAGTGAAAAGGCTGGTTGGAGGCTTAGATAGAGAGGAAAGAGTCATTTAGGAGGTCTACCAACTAAGGAGGAGGTTGTTGGAGCAAGTCACCAACAAATCAAGGCCATTTACAGCCACCAAGAGCATCCCTAGGGATAGGCGACAGTAGCCCAAGGTGCCAAGACAACAGGCAATAACTGGCCAATGGACATAATGGGCAAGCAACAACCTCCTGGCTATAGGCAACAGCTCCAAGCAATGTTCCCCAAGGGCAGTAGTAGAGATCAGTCTATTTGAAACCAGCCTTCCTCCTCGAATAGGGTGGTAAATAACCTGATTGAGCACTAATTATAGCAAGCACAAAATTCATGTTAACTGAAAATTCACACTTTACCACTTTAATCTTGGACATTGGACACCCTATTGGCCCCAGAACCAGCGCTTCTTTTGGTATTTCACTACCTTATACTGCAAATGGAAGGAGTAAAATTGATATCCTTTGATCTCCTCCGCTAATCCAAGTGCCTCTTGCTATCAAAACTAACCAGCAACCCTCCAAACCAATTTGCCCTTGGTTTGCTTGGAGATTGGCCTTCACCCTACTCCTTGAAAGACAAATTCTGCCCCAAATTTGATATTGTCTGACCAGCCTCTTGAATCTCCCTAAAATTCTTCAATTTCAATTATTGAAATTCAAGTCTTAGGCTCTCAATTTTGAGCATGCATCCCAAGGCAGCTATCAAAATCCTTCTTTTTATTGTAAATTAGGATTTACAACAAAAATTGATTGAAATCTCTTCCTTTGACGGCTCAAATTGCAAAAAATGTTAAGATAACTTGAGAGATGGCTAGGGAATGAGAGAGAATGCCACGGAGAGAGAAATTTTAGAGTTCCATTGTGAGAAATACTGAAAAGCTACTATTGCCCTGCTCAAACAACCATGAAAGTTGTCACCTACAGCTGAGGACCACCAAAAAGACTAATGTCCCCTCCTGTATGCTATCATCTACACCAAAAGGATCTTGGGCTGCTATCATTTGCTCCCGAAGGGCTCCAAATTGCTATCACATGTTGTAGAACTGATCCTTGATGGTTGCAAATCACATTAGTAGCCTCTCCTTGCTCTCTAATAGCCTCCTTCTCTCTTGCAATGGCTAGAATAGACTTTTATTAATCTCTGAAAACGTTTTTTCCACTTGCATGGAAAGTTTTGCCTAGTGGCACCCTTCTAGTCTCATTTTTCAACATTATCCGGCTTATTAAGTTAATTTTTTGAAAATTAATATAATAATTATTATAGTGCTCAAAATTTTAATTTCACAACTCAATAATCAAATTGGCTAGACCAATTTGTCTTCCAAGTATCCCTGAGCAATTATTAGCCCTTAGACTGGTATTAATTAATTAATTAATACCTAGTCTCTGATGTCACCATCGATATTAGTGACTGATAAATTGGTCAATGTCCAAATCTGACACTAAGTACCACCTAGTACATCTTAGACATAACTTATTATAACTTTTGCCTTTGACACTCACTGCATCCTCGAGGTCCTTGGCCTATGACCATGAAATAATTGACATGTACATCACATGTACTAAACAACCTTGCACATCTAATCTCTACTCCATATAAGAATTTGCCTAATCTCTTACTACCGTTAATCCTCGCTTAAGAATCTCTCTAATATCATATACATCTATCTATCCATTACTACTATTATTCATTTCCACAGCCAGAGATCTGGTGTCTTCTCAACATACACGCAGGTTATCTTGACATCTATTGGGTGAATCAGTGATAGACCTCCCCCTTCAAATCCCTTCAATTGTCCTCGATTGCATTGCATTGTACCAAAGGAAAAGCATTTTGCACTAGAATTTCCATAAGGCATCACAGTCACAACATTGGCCATTGTTGTTCAACCATGCCATATGCCCCAAACCTACTGAAAATTTCCATAAACATGATATAAATCTGAAATATGATCCCGAATTGTTGCTAGAAATCCATTGGATGAATCTATAACTCATGTTTCTGAACTGTTCTAACTCCACAATCATAGTAAAGCATATTCTTAGCATAAATCATGGCTGAAACTATCAATGGCATTTAGTAACATGTGGTTGTCCATGGAACCAATTGTAAACCATTGAAAACTAACCATGAACTGATCATCTACTGATCTAACAACTGACTACTCCAAATGTGACCTCAAACTGATTGCAAAATCTGATTAGAAACTAACACACAAATTGATGCAAAACTGATCCTAAATGTGACCATAAACAATTCTCAAACTGATAAAAAAATTGAGCTGAAACTAATTAGAATTTGATCTTAAAATTGAGGCAAAAGCTCATGCCCAATTGATCGTAAACTGAAGCAAAAGTATAGTCTTAGAGCCACGGTAACGACCATACTCATTTGCATACATCTCACAGTGACTAGTACACTGAGTAGTGGCCTCATGATAGAGCTAAGTTCTACCTTCCCCTTGAGCATTAGACGCAATACTTTGGACCCCTGCTTTGCTGAACCAAAGTCGGCAATTAAAAGGCGTTGCAACAACTAAGAATGGTCTGCCAAGTCATCCTCTTTCATCCATTTTGCATCCATTGGTGAACAACTCTGAAACTTCACCAAATATCTCCTTGAAACTTTACCTCTAACCTTTCTTTATTTACGTACCAAGATTTGCTCAAGTATCAAAATCTCATCCAGTTCCTCAACCTCAGGCTAATTTTACAATGTAGATATATCATCACACTTTGAGATACTTTCTGACATAGATAAAGTTGTCAGAGAAACATATGAGATGGGCAAATTTTCTCTCTATGTTTCATTTTTAGATTGTACATATTGATGGTAAAAAGAATGTTGTGGCTGATGCACCGTCACATACGCCACAAATTTCAACCATTAACATGGTTTATCACACTGCATTTGATGCCATGAAAGAGCAATATATTGTTGATTTGGACTTTGCTAATATTTATAATCAGCTTTGCAATGGCCAGAGGCACGAGCAATTTGTGCTTAGAGATAGGTTTTTGATGATGCATGGATGAATGTGTATCACAAAGCAGTTGAGGTCTAGAGTTATCACTAAAAAACATGCTCCACCATATGTAGGACATAGAGGTATTGATGCCATAGTCAAGGCAGTGGAGCATTTCTTTTATTGGCCAGCTTTGAGGCATGATGTAGAGCAACTTGTTAAGACATGCATCGTATATTAGAAGCTAAAGCATGATAGGCAAAAGATGTTAAGCTTCTTGCAACCCTTGTCTATCCTTGATAGGCCTTGGCAGAGCATTGCGATGGATTTTATTTTTGAGCTTCCTAGGACACCTACAAGGAATGATGGGATATGGACTATCGTTTGTAGGTTTAGCAAACAGGCCATTTCATTCAGGCGAGGAAGAAAATAAAGGTTGATCATATGGTATGTTTGTTTCTATATCATATCCTTAAGTATCATGATATGGGAGAGTCGATTGTTAGTGATTGAGATTCTCGGATGACCAATTTATTTTAGAAAAGGTGGTTTAAGAACATGGGTAGCATGCTGAAATTCTCATCATCCTTTCGTCCACAAACAGATGGTCAATCTGAGAAAGCAAATTCCAAAGTGTTAGATCTTTTAAGATCCTATGTCTTAAACCACAAGACACAGTGAGAGCAGTATTTGCCCTTAGTTGAGTTTGCTTACAACAATACAATGCATAGTTCCACTAGTAAAGCTCCATTTGAGGTGGTTGAGGGTGGCAAGAAGATACCACCTATCTTGCAAACTAAGGAGAGATCTTTGAGACTGACTCTTATGTGGAAAACTTTGATGCAATCTATGCAAAGATAAAGTATGCACTTCAAAGATCATAGAAAAAGCAAAAAAAAGGCAATTGATTGCCATAGACGTGCTTTGTAGTTTGCAAAGGGCGATTATGTATAGCTACGTTTTGAAAAGGCAAGGCTGAAAAGATGAAAGAAAGAAAGAGATTGTATCTGAAGTTAAGTATGAGATACTGTGGGTCCTTTCAGGTGTTGGAAAATATCAGAGATATAGCATATCGGCTGAAATTACATCCACATTGGCGGACACACAATGCCTTTCATGTCAGTTTGTTGAGGCCTTTTCGTGGTGATGTAGCAATCAGCAAATAAATATAAATTAAAATGCACACTTTACCACTTTAATCTTGGGCATTGGACACCCAATTGGCCCTAAAACTGGTGCCCCTTGTAGTATTTCTTTATTTTATGTTGCAAATGGAAGGAGTACAACTAAGATCCTCTAATCTCCTCTGCTAATCCAAGTACCTCTTGTTGTCAAAGCTGACCAGCAAGCCTTCAAACCAATTTACCCTTTAGTTTGCTTGGAGAATGGTCTTCACCCTACTTCTTGAAGGACAAATTCAGCCCCAAATTTGATATTGGTTGACAAGTCTCATAAATCTCCCTGAAATTCCTCAATTTCAGCTGTTGAAATTCAAGTCCTAGGCTCTCAATTCTGAGCACGTATCTCAAGGTGGCTGTCAAAAATCTTGATTTTTACTGTAAATTAGGGTCTACAGCAAAGATTGACTGAAATATCTTTCTCTCACAACTCAAATTGCAAAAAATGTTGAGATAACTTGAGAGATGGTTGGGGAATAAGAGAAAATGTTGTAAAGAGATAAATTTTAGAGTTTCATTGCAAGAAATACTGAAAAAATACTACTACTCTACTTAAACAGCCGCCGTGGAAGCTCTCATTTACAGCTTAGGACCACCAGAAAGACTGTTGCCCTCCTCTTATATGTTATCATCTGTACCAAAAGAACCTTGGGCTGCTATCATCTGCTCTTGGAGAACTCCAAATTGCTGTCACATGCTATAGGATTGATCCTTAGTGATTACAAATCACATCAGCAGCTTCTTCTTGCTCTCTAACAATCTTCTTCTCTCTCACAATGGCTGGAATAGACTTCAACCCTTAAAACGTTTTTCCTACTTGCATGGGCAAGTTTTGCTAAGTGGCAGCCTTCTAATCCCATTTTTCAGCATTATCCAACTCATTAAATTAATTTAATAATCATTCTAATGCTCAAAAAATTAATTTCATGACCCAATAATTAAATTGGCTAGGCCAATTTTCTTCCAAGTATCCTTGAGCAGTTATTAGCCCTCAGACCGGTATTAATTAATTAATTAATGCCTAGTCTATAAGGCCACCATTGACATTAGAAGCCAATAAATTGGTCTAGGGCCAACTCTAATACCAAGTACCACCTAGTACCTGTTAGGCATAACTTATTACAACCTTTGCCTTTGACACCCACTGCATCCTTGGGGTCCTTGGTCTATTACCACAAAGTAACTGCCATGTGCTGTAAAAAAATACTCTGACATAGAAACACAAATAACAATTGTACAACAAAGCATAGACTGATAAAAGAACACAGTTAGGGTTAGGGTAACTCGGAGAGAATGAATACAGAAAGTAACTGAAGTGATATAACTGCTGAATATACAATGCTCATGCAACAAACACACTATGCAGTGAATGAATATTGAACCTCGAACTCTTGTATCTCAAGGATCAGGGCAGGGGTAATGAGCTGGAGAGTGTTTCGTACTCTGAACGGATCTCGAATCGCAGCAAGGCAGCCTCCGGATGTCGAACACACACACTCTCTCTCTCTCTCTCTCTCTCTCTCTCTCTCTCTCTCTCTCTCTCTCTCTCTCTCTCTCTCTCTCTCTCTCTCAGATAGACGATGATTGAGCCAAAAATGTTATGACCACTGTGTGGTAGTTTCCTCTCGCATCTCATTAGCATCCGCTGTCTACGTCAAGTCTGGAACCAAGTTGCCCGTCGTGTGGTACTGAGTACATTATACATCCCTGTCTCTCTCTCTCGAATTGGTGTCTGTTTGTGCCAATGGTTACTATCCATATTCCATCCTAGACTCTCTGATCTCTTGCAGCAACTATCCCATACTTCTTCTCATTTGTAGAAATGTGGCATATAGACAACAACATCCAATAGACACACATAGAAAGAACACACCATGCATGTCCCTCTTTCTGTCAATCTATCTCTCTCTGTAGCTAATCATGAGGATGATGATCATGACGAGCTAGGAAACACAACAGTGAGAAGCTGGATCTGATGTAAACAACAGTGAGGAGAGAGAAAGACTAAAAACACAGGCAAAACAACCTACACGAGAGAAATACTAAAAACGCAAGCAAGATAGTGACAAGTCTGTGCAGGAACAGCAGTTGTCTAGCTGGGATCTGCTCCAAACTACAAGAAGAGGGCTGAAAATCAAGCGCCAATTGATGTAGACAGCAATGGACAGCTTCGGCTGAGATGTCCTCCACGAACGAGGTGTGGGCAGTAAGCTGAAACACCTGAAATTTGCAAAAAACGAGATTAAGGGCTGAATGGAGAGCAGCATACGTATTTATAGAAAGTTTGGGCCCTCCCAAGTGGATTTGTGCTTATGGGACACAAAAACTCTCTAGGATTGCATTTCTTTTAAATAAACAAGGTTTCTTCATTAATTAAGCAAGTTTTGGGGCTATTTAAGTAAAGCTAATGCATTTTTAGCTCAACATGTGCATCACATCTACTAAACAGCCTTGCAAAACCAAGAAATGCACATCTACATTGACTGAGAAAAGACATGCATGCTCTGAATAGAGTCTCCTCCTCTCTCAAAGCACATGATAGAGCTCCTAATGTCCCCGTCCAACTCAAACTAAGGCTCATATGCAAGAGATGACAGCACATGACAAACATGACTACTAACAAAAACAAGCTCCAAAGGCTCCTTTGCCCATCTTGAAGCCTTGCTAAGAATCGCATCATATACTGTTTACCTTGAATGCAAGATACGCTTATGACCGATGGTTCACTGTAACATCTGGCAGTCCACCAACTAGCTGGTGACAAGTTGCCTTCTAAAGGTACTCATAGTTGAGGTGGTTGAATTGAGCACGCCACAGCTCAGTCTGAGTCTCTAAAGAGAGAAGTAAGGAAGGGCCATGAAACTCCCCAACTTATAGACTCCATTTTCTTCATTCCCTTGGCACAACCAT